>NC_083681.1:78382500-79632500 GCF_033118175.1 Dama dama
CAGCTTCAGCATCAGTCCTTCCAATGAACCCAGGACTGATCTCCTTTAAGATGGACCAGTTGAATCTCCTCACAGTCCAAGGTTCTCGCAAGAGTCTTCTCCAACACCACAGTTCAAAAGCATCACTTCTTTGGTGCTCAGCTTTCTTTATAGTTCCACTCTCACATCTATACCTGACTATTGGAAAAACCATAGCCTTGACTACCTGGACTTTGTTGGCAAAATAATATCTCCACTATTTAATATGCTATCTAGATTGGTCATAATTTTCCTTCCAAGGAGTAAGTATCTTTTAATTTCATGGTTGCAGTCACCATATGCAGTGATTTTGGAGCCCCCCAAAATGAAGTCTGTCACTGTTAACACTGTTTCCCCATCTATTTGCCATGAAGTGATGAGACTGGATGCCATGATCTTAGTTTTCTGAATGCTGAGCTTTAAGCCAACATATTCAATGTTCTCTTTCACTTTCATCAAGAGGCTCCTTAGTTCTTCTTCACTTTCTGCCATAAGGGTGGTGTCATCTGCATATCTGAGGTTACTGATATTTCTTCTGGCAATTTTGATTCCAGCTTGTGCTTCCTGGAGCCCAGTGTTTCTCATGATGTGCTCTGCATATAAGTTAAATAAGCAGGGTGACAATATACAGCCTTGATGTACTCCTTTTCCTATTTGGAACCAGTCTGTTGTTCCATGTCCAGTTCTAACTGTTGCTACCTGACCTGCATACAGATTTCTCAAGAAGCAGGTCAGGTGATCTGGTATTCCCATCTCCTTCAGAATTTTCCATAGTTTATTGTGATCCACACAGTCAAAGGCTTTGGCATAGTCAATAAATCAGAAATATATGTCTTTCTGGGACTCTCTTGCTTTTTCAGTGATCCAGTGGATGTTGGCAATATGATCTACGGTTCCTCTGCCTTTTCTAAAACCAGTTTGAACATCTGGTAGTTCACGGTCCAAGTATTGCTGAAGCCTGGCTTGGAGAATTTTTAGCATTACTTCACTAGTGTGTGAGATGAGAGCAATTGTGCAGTAGTTTGAGCATTCTTTGTCATTGCCTTTCTTTGGGATTGGAATGAAAACTGACCTTTTCCAGTCCTGTGGCCACTACTGAGTTTTCCAAATTTGCTGGCACATTGAGGGCAGCACTTTCACAGCATCATCATTTAGGATTTGAAATAGCTCAACTGGAATTCCATCACCTCCACTAGCTTTGTTCGTAGTGATGCTTTCTAAGGCCCACTTGATTCACATTCCAGGATGTCTGGCTCTACGTGAGTGACAACACCATCGTGATTATCTGGGTCGTGAAGATCTTTTTTGTACAGTTCTTCTGTGTATTCTTGTCAGCTCTTCTTAAGATCTTCTACTTCTGTTAGGTTCATACCATTTCTGTCCTTTATTGAGTCCATGTTTGCATGAAATGTTCCCTTGGTATCTCTAGTTTTCTTGAAGAGATCTCTAGTCTTTCCCATTCTATTGTTTTCCTCTGTCTTTGTACTGATCAGTGAGGAAGGTTTTCTTATCTCTCCTTGCTATTCTTTGGAACTCTGCATTTAAATGGGTATATCTTCCCTTTTCTCGTTTGCTTTTTCTTCTCTTTTTTTTCACAGATATTTGTAAGGCCTCCTCAGACAGCCATTTTACTTTTTTGCTTTTCTTTTGTGGGGGAGGGAGGGGATGGTCTTGATCCCTGTCTACTGTGCCATGTCACGAACCTCCATTCATAGATCATCAGGCACTCTATTAGATCTAGTCCCTTAAATCTATATCTCACTTCTACTGTATAATTGTAAGAGATTTGATTTAGGTCATACCTAAATAGTCTATTGGTTCTCCCTATTTTCTTCAGTTTAAGTCTGAATTTGGCAATAAAGAGTTCATGATCTGAGCCACAGTCAGCTCTCAGTCTTGTTTTTGCTGACTGCATAGAGCTTTTCCATCTTTAGTTGCAAAGAATATAATCAATCTGATTTCACTGTTGGCCATCTGGCGATATCCATGTGTAGAGTTGCCTCTTTTGTTGTTGGAATAGGGTCTTTGCTATTACCAGTGCATTCTTTTGGCAAAACTCTATTAGCATTTGCCCTGCTTCATTCTGTACTCCAAGGCCAAATTTGCTGTTACTCCAGGTGTTTCTTGACTTCTTACTTTTGCATTCCAATCCCCTATAATGAAAATATCTTTTTTGGATGTTTATTCTGAAAGGTCTTGTAGGTCTTCATAGAACCATTTAACTTCAGCTTCTTCAGAATTATTGGTCGGGGCATAGACTTGGATTGTTGTGATATTCAATGATTTGCCTTGGAAGTGAACAGAGATCATTCTGTCATTTTTGAGATAACATCCAAGTACTGCATTTCAGACTCTTGCTGACTATGATGGCTACTCCATTTCTTCTAAGTGAATCTTGCCCACAGTAGTAGATATAATGGACATTTGAGAAAAATTCACCCTTTCCAGTCCATTTTACTTCACTGATTCCTAAAATGTTGATGTTCACTCTGCCATCTCTTGTTTGATCACTTTCAATTTGCCTTGATTCATGGACCTAGCATTCCAGGTTCCTATGCATTATTGCTCTTTACAGCATCAGACCTTGCTTCCATCACCAGTCACATCCACAACTGGGTGTTGTTTTTGCTTTGGCTCCATCCCTTCATTCTTTCTGGAGTTATTTCTCCACTGATCTCCAGTAGCATATTGGGCACCTACCTACCTGGGGAGTTCATCTTTCAGTGTGCTATCTTTTTGCCTCTTCATGCTGTTTTTGGGTTTCTCAAGGCAAGATTAATGAAGTGGTTCACCATTCCCTCTCCCGTGGACCACATTTTGTCAGAACTCTCCACAATGACCCATCCATCTTGGGTGGCCCCACACGACATAGCTCATAGTTCCATTGATTTAGACCAGGCTGTGGTCCATGTGATCAGATTTGTTAGTTTTCTATGATTGTGGTTTTCAGTCTGTCTGCTCTCTGATGGAGAAGGATAAGAGGCTTATGGAAGCTTCATGGTGGGAGAGGCTGACTGAGGGGGAAGCTGGGTCTGCCAGGGAAATCCCCAAATGTCAGTTTTGATTGCCCTGTTAGGAGCTACTCTGTTTCATTTTCTTTAGCAAATGACAGTTTCTTATAAGATCACACTTTTCTGTTTACAATGATCGTATTAATAGTAGTATCACACATTTACTGATATAATAAATTCACTGTGCAATTTCCTTTTTGTGTGTGTGACATCCTTTTAAAGGCAAATGATAAATGAAAGTGTCCGACAAAACCAATTTATTCTGGTCCACAGAAGACAGGTATAAAAGAGACACAATTGGGAAATATTTACCAAATGGCTTTAGGAAGAAACTTCTGAAATGAAAGAAATATATTCAGAGATTTCCTTCCAAATGAAATTATACCCATAGCGCTGTTAGTTTGTACATCATGAAATTTAAAAATAAATAAATAAATAAAATAGACTTGATATATTTTATCATCATGCACTGAGCATTTTAATATTCACTATTTGAGGATCCAAATGAAACTAAGTATTTTCAGGGATACTGTTCGTTTATCAGGTACATGCCTAGTCTAGAAATACAGACATTTTTAGTAAATTAGTTTCAAAGAATGCCTACTGCTCTTCTTTGCTAGAAAGACCAGCGTGGTTACATGCACTATATAAATAACACCCCATTAGTTTATCATCACACTGCTTAACTCCATTCTCATCTGATAAATCTGAGATATAGTCTGGTCATCTGCATATGTGCAAGTTGTATCATACATTTTGATGTACACTCAAAAACTATCAGAAATAAAAAAAAAATACAAAGGCAATTAAAATTTCCCCTTAATGATGTAAAGAACTTTCAAAAACCATGGTTCATTGAATGCTTACTAATGTCAAAACACAGTACATTTATTACACATACTACAGAAGACTGATGCTTAGAGTAAGGAGAAGAGAAAACTCCACTAGCTACCCCCACTAGGAGGTAGAAGAGAAAACTCCTATAGATGCCACTAAGATTATCAGGCAGCAGTACTCAGAGTGGAAGTACTCAGGGATGGGGCCTTGTGTCCTCATTAAAAAGTTGTATGAGCTATATTCATTACTGTAAAAATAATTTCATCTGCATTTTGGTTAGCATTCAAAATGCAAGTGTTATCAGGAGTGTGCAGCTTTTCCTTCAAATGACACTAAAAAAGAGTTAGGTATTGTTTTAAATAAAGTTGTCAGTTTAATTTTGCTACTTAGTGATGAAAAGGATTTAGGCCATCTGCAATTCCAGAGGCAGTGATCCACTACATGCAAATATGCACAGAAAGTAAAAGGAAGCCAAAGAATGAGAAAAATCCACTTACTTCTCTCAGCCATTATTTTCCTTCTTCTGTTTTAACTTACTTAAAACTTGCAAACTCATATCTCTCCTGACTCCTGGCAATATTTATTTCAATGTAGATGCCTGCATAACCCTTGAGAAAAGAAGTGAATAATGCTTTGTTTCTGTATTAAATTCATACATCCAAGAACTTCAGATGATTTTTTAAATCAGTACATCCCAAATTCTAGCACCTTTTAATTCACAGAGTAGCCTGCATACCTATTAATAAATCATCTAACTGTTGCTTTTTCTGACATAGTGGCATTCTATCTTAACTCTCTATTTATTTAAAGATTTCTAATACTACATCAATTTAAAAGAACAGCACAGATTTGTCAGAAATCTCTTTAAGGCAGCTTTCACATCCTTGTTCCTCAGGCTGTAGATTATGGGGTTCAGCATGGGAATCACCAGAGTATAAAACACAGAGGCCACTTTATCAGTATCCATAGAATGGTTAGTTTGAGGCTGTGCATACATGAATATCATCGTCCCATAGAAGACAGACACCGCCATCATATGTGACACACACGTGGAAAAGGCCTTTTTCCTTCCTTCTGATGAACGTATTTTAAGAATGGACAAAACAATGTTGAAATAAGATACAAGAACTACAATTATGGAAAACACCAGATTTGTACCTGCAGATATGAACACAAATGTTTCTGGAAAGGAAGTATCAGAGCAGGACAATGCTAGCAGAGGGGCAATATCACAATAAAAATGATTGATGATATTGCAAGAGCAGTAAGTCACAGAGAATACAGAAGATGAGGCCACAACAGCTGTGGAAAAGCTATAGAGGTATGTGAGGGAAGCCAGCAGAAGGCAGATCCGCCGAGACACTACCGCCATGTAGAGCAGGGGGTTACAAATGGCCACATAGCGGTCATAGGCCATCACAGCTAACATGAGCACCTCAGCTACAATGAAAACCAAGAACCCTCCTAGCTGAATGGCACATTCATAGTAGGAGATGGTGTGTTTCTTTACTAAGAAGTTGATCAGCATTTTAGGAGCAATGACAGTTGAATTGCCAAGATTGATGATGGCCAAGTGCCTGAGGAAAAAATACATGGGGGTCTGAAGCCGAGAGTCCACACTGGTGAGGGTGATGATGCTTAGGTTGCCTGTCACGGTCAGTCCATAGATGACCAGGAAGACAAAGAAGAGTGGGATCTGGAGGTCTGGACGTTCTGAGACTCCTGTGAGAATAAACTCAGTGACTTGGGTGAAATTTCCATGAGCCATGTAAGAGTTTGGAAAGTCATCTGGGAAAGAAAGGAGAAGTGGTCAGTTTTTAAAATTAAATTACAATTTAAAAATTGTATTTTCTAAGACTGTTGTTATATGGCAAGGGTAATTCCTGGAGTAAGATTTCCTAAAATCATACTTTGAAAATATATCAGTTCCCTTGAGAAAGTGAAAGTCACTCAGTTGTGTCTGACTCTTTGTGACCCCATGGACTTTACAGTCCACGGAATTCTCCAGGTCAGAATACTGGAGTGGGTAGCCATTCCCTTCTCCAGGGGATCTTCCCAACCCAGGGATCAAACTCAGGTCTCCTGCGTTGCAGACAGATTCTTTACCATTTGAGCCACCAGGGAAACTCATCAGTTCCCTTAATTCTGCTGAAATCAAGCATGCTGATGGTTTATAACTTCCCAGGGGGTGCAGTAGTAAAGGGTCTATCTGCCAATGCAGGAGACATGGGTTCAGTCCCTGGGTCAGGAAGATTCCCCTAGGGGAGGGAATGGCTACCTACTCCAGGGTTCTTACCTGGAGAGTCCCATGGACAGAGGAACCTGGTGGGCTACAGTCCATGGGACATTAAAAAGTCGGACATGACTGAGCAACTGAGAACAAAAAGGCTGGTTATATACTCTTCTTAAATTGCAAAACTAAATGTTGAAAAGCAACCAATTAAATCACACACATTATCTTCTTCCTCTAAGTTTTTCTTTTAAAGCTCTTTATTGTATCATTTGCCAATTTCCATAGTACTTTGGCATCCTAAGCAACCCCTCCTTCCTTAGGTGAAGCTGTCATTAACACTCTCATGGACTTCTCATCTTCATATTACCATTTTCTCAGATTTGTTGATAAGCAAATAAGAGTCATTTTTTATCAATCAAATATATTATCTGAGATATCTTCTGGAATAATTGAAAAAAACCTTGTTCTCATATTCAATGCATCCCACACTCAGGTCTGTATCACTTGTCTAGTCATATCATTTCACCAGACTTACTCTCAACCCTAGTCCTCTGTTTCCCTATTGATATTCAAAAGTATCAGTTGAACTAAAACAAGCAATCTGGAAAATAAACATTTTTTCACCTCAGATTTTATTTTCCCTTTAAAACACTACAGAGGTTCTGACTTATCAAACCAGGAATCTATTCTGATCCATGGAGTGGAGCTGAGAAGGACAGACAATGCTGGAGATTGCTGAGCCAGATCTATTCCTTTTTTTCAGATGGTGCTGTCTGCTATTTCTCCACTGAGTCCCACTCTGCTTTCAGCCTCCTTTCTCATGCACAGATTAGAACCAGGGGTAACATGGCCTGCTATCATGGGTTTTCTTATAGAAAGATAGACAAAATTGGATTAAGCAATGGAATTCAGATTTATAGCATCAGTTTTACCACTTTGAAGTCTTCAGTTCTGCTGAGAATCATTCTTGCGTTTATTAAAGGTCTCTTCATTTTCAGTGTCAGTTATTACATCCTTCTAAATTTCCATATTCTTGTACCTTGCCCATTCTTCTTTTAAATTTAAATCTTTTAAAATGTGGTTAGAATACATAACTTGAAATCTGCCCCATTAAGAGATTTATGGCTGAACATACAGTATTGTTAATTACAGGCACAGGTACAGCAGATCTCTAGATCTTATTCATCTCATGTAACTGAAACTTTATACTTGTCGATTAGCAACTCTCTTTATGGTCCAGCTTACAACTCCTGGGTATTTATCAAAAGGAATTGCTATCAGGATGTTTATGAGAAATTGAAACCCTGCCCATTCTGCTAATTTGGGAAATGATATCTCTGGTCATTTTCTAATATCTTGATGAAACATTTTATATGCTTTCACTTTGAGCTAACCATTAGAGGAGAGCCCATGGGACTGTAGACCACCAGGTTTCTCCATCCATGGGGTTTTCCAGGCAAGAATACTGGATTGGGTTGCCATTTCCTTCTCCAGGGAATCTTTCTGGACAAGGTATCAAATATAAGTCTCCTGCATTGGCAGGGGGACTCTTTACCACTGACTCACCAGGGAAGACCTGTGTTTATAGAAAAAATCAAATATTACATGAGCCAGATATTGAAAAATATTTATTATTTATTTGAAATTTAAATTCAACTGAGCATCCTATATTTTATCTGGAAATCTTAACTTTACTAATTCTAATAGATTAATTTGTTGATGATTTTAAGGCATTCCTAACTCTTTCTGAACTCGCAATATCCAAATACCACTTTCCATTTTCACAAATCAAATGAATACATGACCTCTAATCAATTCATAGGCTGTAATGTCCTAAAACTACCATCATCTTCCAGTGAAACCAGTTAACAAGAGACATAATGAAATTTTTGTGATGTAAAGAATAAACTGTCAGTGACTGTAAGAGTGTCCATAGTTGAAACCAAGAATTAAAGGAAATTATAAACACTGTGGTGTTAATCAATATCTACAATTCCTATTTTCTCACCTTTAATGAAGAATTCAATTTTCTACTCCCAAATTACTCTGACTTGTCTTTGGGTAGGGGCAATTTATACTTTCCCTCTCTCCTTGTGATGTCCCTTGAGGAAGTAGCATGAATTTATTCAGATGATTCTGCCCAAATTATATGAGAGTTGTTTTTTTTTTTTTAATTGCCTTTAATGGCTTCAAATTACCTAGGATATCCTGCATATTCTCTAGTGAAAAAATTGTAAGGAGAAATTTAAGGAAAGGAAGAAAACAGCATAAATTATCTGTACAGTTCCATGGAGACCTACATGACATAAAGGTACTTACTTCAAGACAATTATTACAACAACAATGAAAAAGATGGATATGCTTTCTCACAGTAAAACTGCAACTGTTCCAGAAGTCATGATAAAATGGTAAACAAATCATCATTGGATAAGAGTTTTAAAAGTGTAATTTATAAATGGAAATTGGGATGAAATAATCTCATTGTGACTTTAGTTTTCATTTACTTGGTGACCAATGATATTGGACACTTGTCAGTGTACTTGCTGGTCATTCATATATATATACACATTTTAAAGTGTCTAAATTTTGTCCATTTCACTCAATCTTTTATTGATTTTTTCACTTTTTATAAGTGTGTTAGATGAAACTGCTTTTAGAGAGATTTTTTTCTAGAAGTTTTCTTACTTCTTAATTTATCCCATTTTGAGGGAAAATTGTTTTACAGAGTTGTGTTGTTTTCTGCAATATAACAATGCAAATCAGCCATAATTATACACTTATCACACCCCACTTAAGTCTCCCTCCCCTCTCCCTATTCACCCCTCTAGGTCATGACAGAGTGCCAGTCTGGGTCCCCGTGTTATATAGCAACTTCTCACCAGCTATCTGTTGTACATATGGCGGTGCATTTATGTCAGCACTACTTTCTCCATTCATCCTGTTCTCTCGTTCCTCCACTGTATCCACAAGTCATTCTCTATGTCTGAGTTTCCACTCCTTTTCCACAAATAGGCTCATCAATACCATTTTTTAAGATTATATATGTGTGTGTGTGTGTGTGTGTGTGTTAATATGCAATATTTGCTTTTTTCTCTTTATGACTTACTTTGCTCTATATAACAGATTTTAATTTCACCCACCTTCCTAGAATTGACTCAAATTCATTTTGTGTGTGTGTGTCTGAGTAATATTCCATTGCATATTTGTACCACATTTTCTTTATCCATTCATCTGTCAGTGGGCATCTAGGTTGCTTCAATGTCCTAGCTATTGCACATAGTGTGGCTACGAACATTGGGGTACATGTGTCTTTTCCAATTATGGTTTCCCCGGGGTGTATGCCCAGTAGTGGGCTCACTGGGTCGTGTGGTGGTTTTATGACTAGTTTTTTAAGGAGTCTCTGTAAACTCTTCTCCATAGTGGCTTCTCAATTTACATTCCCACCAATGGTGCAAGAGGTTTCCCTTTTCTCCCACATCCTCTCCAGCATTTATTGTTTGTAAATTTTTTTGATGGCCATTCTGACCTGTGTGAGGTGGTACCTCATTGTGGTTTTGATTTACATTTCTCTAGCAATTAACAATGCTAACCATTTTTTCACGTGTTTATTAGCGATCTATATGTCTTTGGAGAAATGTCTTTTTAAGTCTTCTGCCCATTTTTGGGTTCGGGACAAAAACAGAAATATAGACCAATGGGATAATATAGAAAGTCCAGAGATAAACCTGCATGCCTATGGACACTTTATCTTTGACAAAGGAGGTAATAATATACGATGGGGAAAAGATAGTTTCTTCAATTTGTGGTGCTGAGAAAACTGGACAGTTAAGTGTAAAAGAATGAAATTAGAAGAGTTCCTAACACAATATACAAAGATGAACTCAAAGTGAATTTAAAAACCTAAATGTCAAAGACCAGAAACTATAAAATTCTGGAAGGAAATTTATACAGAACACTCTGACATAAGTCACAGCAAGGTCCTCTCTGGCCCACCTCCTAGAGGAATGGAAATAAAAACAAAAACAGACAAATGGAACCTGATTAAATTTAAAAAGTTTTGCACAGCAAGGAAAACAATAAAAAAGATTAAAAGACAACTTCAGAATGGGAGAAAATAGTTGCAAGTGAAACAGCTGACAAAGGGTTCATCTCCAAAATATATAAGCAGCTAGTATAGTTCAATATCAGGAAAGCAAACAACCTAATCAAGAAAATGAGCAGAAGATTTAAACAGATATTTGTCCAAAGAAGACATCCAGATGGCCAATAAACACTCAGAGGTTTTATTATTTAATGTCTCTGTTTAGTTCTTTGGCTCAAGATCCTGCAGTGATAAAAAGCAGAATTGTGTACCAGTAGGGAAGGCAGAAAACTCTCTCCCCTCTGACAACTTCTCATGTACAGAACAGATTGGGATGCAGGAGACGAAGTGGGTAGGAGAGGCCATAAAGCTGATAAAGCCCCTTCTCAAGGTACATAGAATAACACTCAAGACTGAGAAGGGAGAGGGAAAACTTGGAACCACTCTCTGTTATCACTGCAAGGACTGTGCTGTATTAGAGAACTTTGGAGTCTAACCTGGAAATTGTGATATGATGCTCTGACAATATCTAACTAAATTTTGCTATGTTCTTCTTAAGAGGGTAGATTTTATTTGTGCTTTTAGTTGCTTATTTTTGCAGGAAATTAACAAAATTTGTGTCAAACTGCAAACTCTGCCTCAAGGATGGTTATATAAATGTTCATTGACATAGTTTTGTCTGGGGGTACTTCAACCTTTCCCCCACCTACATAGCTCAGGTTTGAGTTGGACGGAACCCTAGACATTCAGTGAATTTTCTCATCAGAGTTTGACAGAATTGTGATGTGTTTCAATCCTGTGTGAAGTGGGAGTGTTCATCATCCAGACCCCCAGCCATTTCTCATTCCCTGGAGGCTGTTCTTGGCCTGGCCTTATGGAACCTCACCTTAATAGTATGGTTTAGAAGTCACTGGACCTCTCAAGCAGCATTCAGGCTACTGTGCAGTCACTGTGTCTGCTTACCTGTCTCCACTCCTGTTCCCAGCTCCACAAATTCCAGGCACCTCGGTCCTTCCTGGTCTGACCTGGTGTCTTCATCATTACCTGACTATTGTGGTCTCCACGTGCCCACCGTCATCCCATGTGAAGGACTGTTAACTGTACCCCTTTACTTACATCACAGTCCTCTGCTGTCAATCATAAGATACCTGAAAACACTAATTGTCTGTGCGTCTTCTTTGTTCTCCAATTTTAAAGTTATATTAAATATAGTCGGATCTGCCTCTTTCTACCCCTATCTTGCCCCTTTTCCCTTCCCTCTCTCCATAGGTAATCACTAGTCTGATCTTTATACCTGTGAATCGGTTTCTATTTTGTTATATTCACTAGCTTTATTTTTCCAAATATGTAGTGTACAACTACAGGTAAAACTAAAAGATATACCCATTTGAATCCAGACTTCCAAAGGATACCAAGGAGAGATAAAGGGTTCCTCAGTGATCAGTGCAAAGAAATAGAGGAAAACAATAGAATGGGAAAGACTAGAGATCTCTTCAAGAAAATTAGAGATACCAAGGGAATATTTCATGCAAAGATGGGCTCAATAAAAGACAGAAATGGTAGGGACCTAACAGAAGCAGAAGATATTAAGAAGAGATGGCAAGAATATCCAGAAGAACTGTACAAAAAAGATCTTCATGACCCAGATAATCATGATGGTGTGATCACTCACCTAGAGCAGATATCCTGGAAGGTGAAGTCAAGTGGGCCTTAGAAAGCATCACTATGAACAAAGCTAGTGGATGTGATGGAATTTCAGTTGAGCTATTTCAAATCCTAAATGATGATGCTGTGAAAGTGCTGAACTCAACATGCCAGCAAATTTGGAAAACTCAGCAGTGGCCACAGGACTGGAAAAGGTCAGTTTTCATTACAATCCCAAAGAAAGACAATGCCAAAGAATGTTTAAACTACTGCACAGTTGCACTCATTTCACATGCTAGCAAAGTAATGCTCAAAGTTCTCCAAGCCAGGCTTCAACAGTACATGAACCATGAACTTCAAGATGTTAAAGCTGGATTCAGAAAAGGCAGGGGTACCAGAGATGAAATTGCCAACATCTGTTGGATCATCAAAAAAGCAAGAGAGTTCCAGAAAACTATCTACTTCTGCTTTATTGACTATGCCAAAAACTTTGACTGTGTGGATCCCAACAAACTGTGTAAAATTCTTCAAGAGATGGGAAAACCAGACCACCTTACCTGCCTCCTGAGAAATCTGTGTGCAGGTCAAGAAGAAATGGACATGGAACAACAGACTGGTTCCTAATCGGAATGGAGTGAACCTCCAGGCTGGATGAAGCACAAGCTGGAGTCAAGATTGCTGGGAGAAATATCAGTACCCTCAGATATGCAGATGACACCACACCTATGGCAGAAAGTGAAGAACTAAAGAGCCTCTTGATGAAAGTGAAAGAGGAGAATGAAAAAGTTAGCTTAAAATTCAACTTTCAGAAAACAAATAGCATGGCATCCAGTCCCATCACTTCATGACAAATAGATGGAGAAACAATGGAAACAATGAGAGACTAATTTTCTGGGCTCCAAAATCACCACAGATGGTGACTGCAGCCATAAAATTAAAAGACGTTTGCTCCTTGGAAGAAAGGCTATGAGCCAACTAGAAAGCATACCAAAAACAGACATTCTTTACCAACAAAGGTCCATCTAGTCAAAGCTATGATTTTTCCAGTAGTCATCTATGGATGTGAGAGTTGTACCATAAAGAAAGCTGAGCACTGAAGAATTGGTGCTTTTGAACTGTGGTGTTGGAGAAGACTCTTTAGAGTCCCTTGAACAGCAAGGAGATCCTAAAAGAAATAGGTCCTGAATATTCATTGGAAGGACTGATGCTGAATCTGAAACCCCAATACTTTGACCACCTCATGCAAAGAGTTGACTCATTGGAAAAGACCCTGATGCTGAGAAAGATTGAAGGTGGAAGGAGAAGGGGACGACAGAGGATGAGGTTGTCGAATGGCATCACTGACTCAATGGACAGGAGTTTCAGTAAACTCTGGGAGTTGGTAATGGACAGGGAACCACATGTTGCAGTCCATGGGGTGGTAGAGTCCAACATGACTAAGTGACTGAACTTAACTGAACTCCTAAAACCTATATAAAATTGTAAATCAACAACACTTCATGAAAAATCAAGCATATCCAAATGTCTCTTATTTTCCTGATTTCACTTCCTCTCAATTGGTTTTCATTCCTTCCAAAACATAAACCTTTGATATTTGGACATAAAACCCATTTTATATTGCTTTAAAAATAAATGGTGGATTATATTTGAAAGCCTTCATTTAAATGTGAATATTTACAATCTTATATATGAATATTTTCATAATCCCAACCCCATTCAACTTTTCTTAAAATATGGGTTTAGTGATCTTTATCTGGTGATTCTGATTTTATATGTCTGGGATAGACTCTGGTCACACCTCTATCCATTCAGAGTCAGAGAACAGATTTTAGTGCAAGCTCACTGATCAAAAACTATCAGAAAACATAACAGAATTTGTTTGGAAAACAGATTGTTTTTGTAGTGGTATAAAGAACTCTGAAAAAGATTGTTCATTGAATGTCCATTGTCTCACAATAAAGTCCATGTATTACTTTGAGTAAAGAGATGAAAAATCTTAATGGAATCCATTAAGTTCATGAATAAAATGAGAGCATATTCAAAAATTGACTATGCTTTCATGTTAATATCAAAATTGCATGCTTATAATAAATTCAAAACAAAGTATATTAATTTGAATAAAATTATCAATCATATTTTGTTTAGCATTCATAATATAAATTCATTTCTACCATATATCTTTCAATCAAACAATATTAAGACAGAGAAGGGAGTTTTATTTTAAAGATAATTGGTATAACTTTATTAAAAAGTGTAAAAATTAATTTAGCCATCTCTAATTACAATTCTTCAAGATGTATTTATCTATTATGCCCATATATACCCAGGGTAAAAAGAAAAGGAAACCAAATAATAAGAAAGATCAACTTGCTTTTTTCATTTATAGATATTGCTCTGTTCAAGTTTAATTATTTCTTAACATATCTCTCCTGACTCCTGGAAACATTTCTTTTGATCTAGATAACTGAGCACTTAGCGAAGTTAGTGAATATGCTTCATTTCTATATTTATCTCAGAATTCCAGGAGTCTCCATTTATTTTTTAAATCACCATTTCCTAGAAAGAGAATCCTATTTAATTTACAGGATTAGTTGAGAACCTACAAATCACTCATCTAATCTCAGCTTTCTACAACCAATGGCAGCCTATCTTCGTTTATCTATAGAGTTTTAAAGCTAGAATGATTTAAAGAACAGCATGTATTTCTAATAAACATCTTCAGTGCAGCTTTCACATCATTGTTCCTCAGGCTGTAGATCATTGGGTTCAGCATGGGAATCACCAGTGTATAGAACACTGAAGCCATTTTATCAGCACCCATAGAATGGTTAGTCTGAGGCTGCAAATACATAAAAAGTAGAGTTCCATAGAAGACTGAGACTGCTGTCATATGTGAAGCACATGTGGAGAAGGCTTTTTTCCTTCCTTCTGATGAACGTATCTTTAGAATGGATGGAACAATGTTGAAATAAGATGCTACAACGGTAATTATGGAAAACACCAAATTTGTAGATGCAGATATAAATATTACTGCTTCTGGAACTGAAGTATCAGAGCAAGACAATGCTAACAGAGGGACAGTATCACAGTAAAAATGATTGATTACATTGGAAGAACAATAAGTCATAGAGAATACAGAAGATGAAGTCATGAGTGATGTGCAAAAGCTATAGAGGTATGTGAGGGAAGCCAGCAGAAAGCAGATCCTCCGAGACACCACCGCCATGTAGAGCAGGGGGTTACAAATGGCCACATAGCGGTCATAGGCCATCACTGCTAACATGAGCACCTCAGCTACAATGAAAACCAAGAACCCTCCTAGCTGAATGGCACATTCATAGTAGGAGATGGTGTGTTTCTTTACTAAGAAGTTGATCAGCATTTTAGGAGCAATGACAGTTGAATTGCCAAGACTGATGATGGCCAAGTGCCTGAGGAAGAAATACATGGGGGTCTGAAGTCGAGAGTCCACACTGGTGAGGGTGATGATGCTTAGGTTGCCTGTCACGGTCAGTCCATAGATGACCAGGAAGACAAAGAAGAGTGGGATCTGGAGGTCTGGACATTCTGAGACTCCTGTGAGAATAAACTCAGTGACTTGGGTGAAATTTCCATGAGCCATGTAAGAGTTTGGAAAGCCATCTGTTTGAAGAAAAAAAGAAGTAGTCACAAACTTTATGGGATTATTTTCCAGGACTGTTATTAGATGACAAAAGCAATCCTTTGATGAGATCTCCTATTCATCTCAGTTATTAAGCTCAAAGTTCTAGGTCTAGTAAACCAATTTTGCAATCATTTACTGAAGAGAAGAAACGGGTATGGCAAATTAAACAGATGATCCAGTGTAATGTATATTTTGAGAATTTATTTTCTTGTAATTTTATTAAATTATGACTGTTTTAGTAGCTTAAAAATTAGAACAGAGATTCCATTCTGATGCCTCTTGAACAGAGTGTGAGGAAGATATGACGAATTGCAAGTTCCCGAATAATTCAAGATTTCCCAGGTGGCTTAATGGTAAAGAATCTGCCTGCCAATGCAGGATACTCAAGAGACAGAGGTTCTATCCCTGGGTTGGGAAGATCCCTGGGAATAGGAAATGGCAACCTGTTCCAATATTCTTGCCAGGAAAATTCCATGGACAGAAGACCCTGGTGGGCGACAGTCCTGGTGGGGGTCACATAGTCAGACATGACTGAGCGACTAAGCACACAAATAATTTGTCATCTATTCTTAATTTCTTAATCTGAGATTTCTTGCTTTTTCTTAAGAATAGATAATTTAGCCAGTACTCTACCCCTTTTCATTTATACTGTCTTTCTATAGCTTCTATTTGGTGTATATTGAACTTGTAATTTTGACTATCTATTTCTGTTAACCTCTTTGCTTATTTTTCACTTTATTACAAAAAAAAAAAAAAAAAAAAAAAAATGGAGACGTGTTCTCAGATCCATTCTTCACATCAACTATTCTCTTTTCAGCTTTAAAAATTTTTTCTCCTTGAAAATGTTTTCCTCCCTATCATAGCTCTTTTCCTTCTTGCCCACAAGTTGATGCAATTCCTCATATTATTTCAATGTGCTTTTATTTTTAACCATTATTTTTTATTTATACAATTTCATAATGTTATTTTTTGAATTATGTAATACTTCTGAACTCAATTTTAGTTCATCACTTTACTGATATTTTATCAGATTTTTTATATTTGTTCATCGATGCAATAATAATAAACATCCTTTTATAGAACTTTTATGGTAATTTCATTACATATATTTTCTAAAGGATCTACATGAGATTATAATACAACTGAATGTTTTGCTAGAGATATTTGAAAGGTGATATTTGACCTCACTAAGTTGAGCTTTTTCTCAATAACAATTGATATCTAGCTGGGGGCACCTGACACAAAGAAGTCTGTTCATAGTCTCTAATCTGAGGACTTGGAGAGAATTTGTAGAGGGTCAAAGCTATATGATCAATTAACATAAGATTTACCTTCTAGCAACAATTAACATATAGGTATGTATATATACATATGCAATATATTACTAATAATTAATAAAGTAGCAGGAGGAAACTTTTGTAGATGGTGAATGTGTTTATGGCATAGATTGTGGTGACGATTTCACTGATACACACATATCTCCAATCTCATCAAGTTGCATACATTAAACATGTCGAGTTTTTTGCATGTCAATCATAATTCAATACAGTGTTTTTTAAATCTATATATCATAAATATGTGACTTTATTTTTTTTAATATGAGACTTTAAAAAGACCAGAACTGTTGACATTTTCTCTTCTAAACAAAATTAAAACAAAAACTTTACAGTAAGAAAAAAAAAAAGTTGTGACAATGAAAAAGAATCAGAGATATAAGACCAAGATTACTTCTAATATTGTTGAATATTTTATACTAGTTTATTTCTGACACCAAACATCTCTTTGGTTCCTTGAATCATTTTCTTATTTAATTGCCATGTATTTGTTGATTTTCTACTTTTGTCAGGAAATAGCCAAGCTTCAGTTGACTTACTTGTCCCTTACCTCATGGACATTCTATTCCAATAATAAGGAAGAGAGAAAGGGCTGGTAACAAAATATATAAACAAGAAAACTGTAGAATATATTCATTTGAATAAGAAGAAGTAACAAAATATACATTAGGATAACCTGAGAGAATTATTTCACACAAGATGTTAAGAGAAGACCTTTTTGAAACATGACATTTGAACTAAAACTAAACGATGAGGAGGAACCAACTTTTGAATGAATCACCAGAAGAACATTTCAGGATTCCAATTTCTTGAAGATGTTGTTTTGGGGTAGAAAATATTTTTTTCCTGTCTGTTTTTATAGCAAAACTTAATGGAGCCAGTGTGACTAAATAATAATGAGGAAAAGGGGACAGTAGAATCATATAATATAGGTCACAGTAAATAGTTGGATTTTATTTTAAGTGAATTCTAAGGTATTGATAAGTTTGAAGGTAGTTAGGGAATTTGGCCAGTTTTAAACTTTAAAAAGATAACTCTTGCTGTTATGAAGATAATAATGTAATTGAAAGGAGTTAGAAATCATGAGTAAAAATTTAAAAGTGAGTTAAGCAGTTGCTATAGGATTCCTGGTGGAAGATAATGCGCCAAAGTAGAGAAATGGAAATAGAAGATGGTACATTAACAGTTGAGAGCAGAAACAAGAAAGTATCAGCAACATAATTCATTGTGTGTGCTCTATTTGAAAGAGATGAGGGAATGACACTGAGATTAGGAACAAAAAATACTTTTGCAATTTTTTTGTGACTGGATCAAATATGGTTTTCCAAATATTTGGGGCTATGATTTAAGATGGAGTGATGAAAGTGATATTATGAACTTATTAAACTTTAGGTGTTTGTAAGGCATTTAAATATTAATTTAGGCAAGCTACTATGTAAGTCTGGAGCATATGTGGTAAGTTACACTTGCAGATATTTAGGAAATGAGCCCTAATGATCATACAGTATTTTTTCATCTATTTCAAGATTTTTTCATCTGCTTCAAGTTTTTTTTTTTTTACTTTAATTATAGCATAACTTCCCAATAGGTTTCTCAATCTACCTGCATCCTCTTCCACTGAGGACAACCCTCTCTTTTGAGATTCTAGATTTTCTTTTGTCCTGTAACACTGCACTACAGGATCTTCTTTCTGTGTTTCTCATGCCTCTTATTTTTCGGAAGAAAAAAATGTTTTTATTGAAGTATAGTTGATTTGGACTTCCCAGGTGGCAGAGTGGTAAAGAATTTGCCTACCAATGTGGGAAACTTGTATTTGATCTCTGGATTGGGGAGATCCCCTGGAGTAGGAAATGGCAACCCACTCCAGTATTTTTGTATGGAAAATTCCATGGACCTTGTCTGTTTTTTAAATTTTGATTTCATGTGATAAAATATGTAATATGAGATCTGCCCCATTAAATAATTTATGAACGAACAGTACAGTATTGTAAATTATAGTTAAATGCTATAAAGTAGATCTCTAGATTTTATTCACCTTCCTTAACTGAAACTTTATATACCTGTGGACTAGCAAGTCCCTGTATGGTCCAACTTCCAACTTCTGGGCATTTACTAAAAATAATTTCAATCAGGATATTAAAGAGGTGGTGATACCCTGCCAAGTTGTTCTTTTTTTTTTTTTTTTTTAAGGAAAAGATATGTCTGCTTATAGATGCAGGTTCTATTCCTGCAGGGTCAGAAAGATACCCTGGAGGAGGAAATAACCCACTCCAGTCTTCTGGCCTGGAAAATCCCATGGGGGCTACAGTTCATGGGGTCCCAAAGAGTCGGACACAACTGAGCATGTATGTGTGCATGAAAGCAGACAAGATACAAAATGGACGCAAAGGGATGACTGCGTTTTGAATCTTCAGAATTGCTGATGGTAGTTAGAAATTATTTGGGGTTAAAGTCTTTCTCCAAAACTCTTAAAAAATCATCCTATATTTACCAGGGTACTTGCTCAATTTGTAAAATATTTTCTAAAAAAGAAAAAGAAAAAGAAAAAAATGGTCCATGTCATTAGCAACTGGTAGAGAAAACAAACGAATAAAAACTCTCCAAGTTTATGCATGGGAGTTGATTCTTATATATAAGAATATGCATATCTTTAAATTATTTCCAATTTATAAAATAGTTCATGGGTGACACAATATTTTAAAATATTCTTTTTAAAATATTGAATTGGGTACATTAATAAAAAAAGCCAAATGCTGCATGAGGCTAAATACTAAAAAGTATATGTTATTGATCTGAAATTTAAATGATACTGAATATCCTGTATTTTGTCTGCAAATTCTAACCTTACTGGATTCTAATAGTTAGACTGGTGATGATCTGTGTACTCCTTCTACACTTGCAGTATCCAAATGCAGCTTTCAACTTTCACAAGTCAAATAGATATAGGACATGTAGTCAATTCATGGGATTTTAATGCCTTAAATACCGTACTATTCCAGGGAAACCAGTTAAAAAAGGAAATAATGAAATTCCTGTGACATAAAGAATGATCTGTCAGTGACCATAAAAGTGTCTTTAGTCAGAATCTAAGAATCAAGGTGAATTACCAACATTAGGTGATAATCAAAATCAGCAGCAATGTTTATCTACTCACATTTAAAGAATAATTGCATGTTCTGCTCTCAAGTTTCTCTGACTTTTCTCAGAGTTAGGAGAATTTATGCTTTTCTTCTCTCTTTCCAATGTTCTTTGAGGAAGTAGCATGGTATTTATTCAGACATTTTTGTTTAAATCATCTGAGAGATTAAAAAATTGTCTGTAGTTTCTGCTAATTATCCAAGATATTGTGCATATTCCCTAGTGAAAAAATGTAAGGGACAGTTTAAGGAAAGGAAGAAAACAACAAAAATTATCTGTACAGTTCCATGGAGAACTACAGCCATTTTTACGTGTTCACTCATTTACACAGACTCAATGATTATAGTAACAATGAAAATGTTACTGTATTTGGGCTTTAACTCAGCAAAACTGAAACAGTTCCAAAAGTCATTATATAATTGAAAATGAATCATCATTATCATTGCATAGCATTTTTTGAATTTATAATTCCAGTAAAAAAATATGTAGTTGGCACTGAGGTGAAAATATATCATTTAACATACATGAGATAAATATGGACTATAACAATATACAGAGGAAAACCAAGCTCAGATAAACTATGTAATTTGACCAAAGCCATGATGAAATTAAAGCCTTATCTTTGAGTGAGTGGTATACATACCCTGACCTTTAATATGAAAAATCCATAACAATTATTGAAATGCAGTGTGTGTTTAAACTATAGTGCTTCCTGAGCTGAGACACCAACACTATTGGATAATGTTCAGTACAACCTCATGGAAGGTAAAATTTAATATAAGACAGTACATGCTCTCTCATAACATTTTACCTATACCCTCATCCTTATGTATTAGAATTTAGGAAAAATCATAAACAGTTAAAGATGGATCTAAATTGCATAGATGGGTAAGTTTTGGAAAATGTGTCATTTGTTCCTGTTATGGCCATACTTTCCGGGAAACAAACTCACTCAGAAGGGCAATGCAGATAGTGGAGTGCAGTTTATTACACCAGCGGGCCCAAGGCAGAGTCTCCTCTTAGCCAAGGGCCCCGACCAGCATTTGTGAAAATCTTTTATACCCCATGTGTACGTGTCCAAACCCACCAGCCCAAATCCCTTGAGGCTTACAAAGGAAGGGTAAATACAATCACAATAACCCCATCATTCACGTGTTTTGTGTTCAAACAGTTAATAATCAATAAGCCTGTGGTTACATTCCGATAGATACTGTCCAGAGGCAGGGGTGATTAGTGTCTGTTTTCTCTTAGGCAATGAGTAACCTGGATGAGATATTCAAGATTCCCCTGCCCAGAGGGGGTCTTATCCTTCCATTGTCATTCCCACAGGCCTTAAGCACAGATTTCAGAGTCCACTGGAGAGGCGGCCTAGCACGATCAGCAGGCCTGAGATGGAGTCCAGGCCCTATGAATTCCTTTTTCATTCCTAATACCTAAATCAAGATATAGAATATTTACAGCACCACAGAAACTTCTCCAATGCTTTATAACCCCTCCACCTGAGAGGGTAACAGGCAGGAAGGCCAGGGGTCTCCAAATGGAGGAAAGAGGCTGCAAGTGCCAGACATTTTTATCTCTCTTAAGTGGCAGGAAGAAACAAACCAGCGATATGTTTTTCCTTCTCTATACAAATTCAAAACGAGGTTTCTCTTAAAATGCTGTGTTGCCAGGACATCTGGTTTCACCTGAAGCTAACTACTTTCAAACCTTGAGTTAACCAATACATTTATTTTTCTTATGGAAATGTTGTCTTAAGCTATGTTAATGTACCCCAGACTCTATCTTCAAGGTGGTTCCGCCAAATGGCCCAACCTACTTACTCAGGTATTGTTCCCCTAATCTATGTAAATGAAACTATTTGCTGGTATTCTGCCCTTCTACAAGATTCAAATCAATCGTTTTATGGCCAGGGATGAATTATCTGGTGCCATTCTAAATTTTAAGACTTTCCTTTCTTTTCATTAACAAACTGTGAGTGACTACCATAGAGCTAAAGACTAGGAGGGGGTACTCTTTTGCCCCCTTCTGATGCCTATGTCAGAAGCTTTCTCTATATCCTTTATACTTTAATAAAACTTTATTACACAAAATCTCTAAGCGATCCAGCCTCGTCTCTGGCCCCGGATTGAATTCGTCTCCTCCGGAGGCCAAGAATCCACCGTCTTATCGTTCAGCAACAACCTTTCACATCCTTCACCCCTCCTGGAATGATGGAAATTTCCCTCATTAAACTCCACAAACATTCTCCCAACTCTAGCAATACCACTTTGTTTTCTATCCCTAAACTTATTATCCTGTTTTTGAATTCCATGTAAGTGGAATCACACAATAAATAACCTCAGTCTGGTATCTTTCACTCAGCATAGTGATTTTGAAATTTATCCATACGTGATTTTATAACTATATGACATCCCACTGCATGTGTGTACCACAGCTCTTCAAATATTGATGGATATTGTGTTTGTGATGTGCTATTAAAATGTCTAGTATAAACAGTCCTATGTAAATGAATATGTGAGTATATATACATTACTTTCTCTTAGTTAGGGATCTTAGAATAACTAGGATGTAGGTCACTGTATAATTAACTTTACAAGAAACTTCAAGATAATCAAACTTACTGTAGTATTTTACATTAGCAAAAGCCGTGAATGGGAATTTCATTTTCACCATGTTCTTGCCAATATTTGACGTAAAAATTAATACACACACATATATAAATGGACATTGGGATAAGATAATCCTATTCCCTGGTGGCTCAGACAGTAAAGAATCTGCCTGCAATGTGGGAGATCTGGGTTCAATCCAAGGAGCAAGCATATTTTAATTTCATGGCTGCAGTCACTATCTGCAGTGATTTTGGAGCCCAGAAAAATAAAGTCAGCCACTGTTTCCACTGTTTCCCTATCTATTTGCCATGCAGTGATGGGACCGGATGCCATGATCTTAGTTTTCTGAATGTTGAGCTTTAAGCCAACTTTTTCACTCTCCTTTTTCACTTTCATCAAGAGGTTCTTTAGTTCCTCTTCACTTTCCACCATGGTGTCATCTGCATATCTGAGGTTATTGATATTTCTCTCAGCAATCTTTATTCCAGCTTGTGCTTCATCCAGCCCAGCATTTCTCACGGTGTGCTCTGCATGTAAGTTAAATAAGCAGGGTGCCAATATACAGCCTTGCAGTACTCCTTTCCCTATTTGGAACCAGTCTGTGTTCAAATCTACATCTTATGTTGTCTAAATTTTACCTGTTGACATTTAATTTTTACTTGATTTTTTGAATGTTTCCACATGCTAGATAAAACAATTTTTGCATATTTTCTCCCTGATGTTTTATATTTTGATATTTCTGTTTCTTTCTGTAACCCAATATCTTATTGTATTACCAAAGAGATTTTTGCTATCACTAGGGAGAGCAAAGCAGAAATCAATGGCAACCCACTCCAGTACTCTTGCCTGGAAAATCCCATGGACGGAGGGGCCTGGTAGGCTGTAGTCCATGGGGTCGTGAAGAGTTGGACATGACTGAGTGACTTCACTTTCACTTTTCACTTTCATAAATTGGAGAAGGAAATGGCAACCCACTCCAGTGTTCTTGCCTGGAGAATCCCAGGGACGGGGGAGCCTGGTGGGCTGCCTGTCTATAGGGTTGCACAGAGTCGGGCATGACTAAAGTGGCTTAGCAGCAGGGAGAGCAAAAAGCTATCTCCTGCCAGAAAAAGTTCACAAACACAAAACAGATTGGAACGCAGGAGATGAAGTGGGTAGAAGAGGACATGAAGTTGACAAAGTCCCAAACCAAGGTACAGACTAACCTCTGAAGGTCTGAAGGCTGAGAAGGGAGCAGGAGAACTGGGAGCTGCTCTCTGCTGTCACTTCAAGGATTACTCTAATTTTCTTGTATTGACTGTATTGGTTTGTCGGGAACTTAGAATCTGTCTCGAGCATGGTTATATTGTGCTGTGAAGACATGTGAATATTGTTATCTTCTTCTTAAGAGGGTTGCTTTATTTGTTCTTTTTTAACTAGAGCAGGAAATTAACAAAGTTTTTGGCAAACTACAGTCTGTTTCATGGGTGATTTCATAAATATTAGTTCTTTTTTTTTTTTTTTTTTTTTTTTTGGTCTGGGACAACTGAAATCTTCCAGTAACCAACATGGCTCAGTAGAATAAATGAACTTGGCTCAGGATTAGTGAACTGGACAGCTTTTACAAAGAATAAGGATCTCATTTTCATAGATTGTTTCCTTTCTGCAATTCATTGCCAACATTACTGAGACTATTGTCTCAAATTCTGACTTTTTGTTCTTTAGATCAGAAAAAACTAAGTTATTTTTAATATTTCTATTTGAATGATGCAGACTAGAGCCTTGCCTCAAAATAAATAAAATGGGAAAAACACCCATTCCGTTAGCTTCTAATGCTGTTCAGAATCTCCTCCACACAATATGCCTTTCTTAACCATCTCCTCATTTACCTTAGAGTTAAAAATTACATCAGCTTAAAAGAACAGCATGAATTTGTCAGAAATCTCTTTAAGGCAGCCTTCACGTCCTTGTTCCTCAGGCTGTAGATCATGGGGTTCAGCATGGGAATCACCAGTGTATAGAACACTGAAGCCATTTTATCAGCACCCATAGAATGGTTAGTTTGAGGCTGCAAATACATAAAAAGTAGAGTTCCATAGAAGACTGACACTGCCGTCATATGTGAAGCACATGTGGAGAAGGCTCTTTTTCTTCCTTCTGATGAACGTATCTTTAGAATGGACAGAACAATGTTGAAATAAGATGTTACAACGGTAATTATGGAAAACACCAAATTTGTAGATGCAGATACAAATACTACTGTTTCTGGAAAGGAAGTATCAGAGCAAGACAATGCTATCAGAGGGACGATATCACAGTAAAAATGATTGATTACATTGGAAGAGCAATAAGTCATAGAGAATACAGAAAATGAAGCCACAATAGCTGTGGAAAAGCTATAGAGGTATGTTAGGAAAACTAGCAGAAAGCAGATCCTCTGAGACACCACCACCATGTACAGCAAGGGGTTACAAATGGCCACATAGCGGTCATAGGCCATCACTGCTAACATGAAAATTTCAGCTACGATGAAAACCAAGAACATGCCTAGTTGGGTGGCACACTCATAGAAAGAAGTGGTGTGTTTCTTTACTAAGAAGTTGATCAGCATTTTAGGAGCAATGACAGTTGAATTGCCAAGATTGATGATGGCCAAGTGCCTGAGGAAGAAATACATGGGGGTCTGAAGTCGAGAGTCCACACTGGTGAGGGTGATGATGCTTAGATTGCCTGTCACGGTCAGTCCGTAGATGACCAGGAAGACAAAGAAGAGTGGGATCTGGAGGTCTGGACGTTCTGAGACTCCTGTGAGAATAAACTCAGTGACTCGGGTGAAATTTCCATGAGCCATGGTAAAGTCTGGAGAGTCATCTGTTTGAGCAAGAAAGGAGAAATGGTTAAAGTTTTTAAAAATTGTATTTCCTAGGATTGCCAGTAGATGGCACAGGCAATGCCTAGGGTGAGATTTCCAAGAATCATGCTTCCAAATTATATCAGCTCCTCTAATTCTGCTGAAATTTAATGTGTTGCTGGCTACATACACTTTTTAAATGACAAAAAAAAAAAATTTAATTGAACCACTTTAAATCAGTAATATTATATCCATCCTCTAAATTTCTCTTTCAAAATTCCACATTTTATTATTTACCAGTTTCAATAATACTTTGCCATTCTACACACTCCTACTTCCTTAGGTCAAGCTTTCATTAACACTGTCATTGATGACTATATCATTTTGATCTCCATGTCTTTGGCTGATAGACAAATAACAGTCTTTAATACTTTTTCAGTAGTCAAATTTGTAATCTGTGATATATTTTTTAGAATAATTGAAAAAAAAAAGATTTAGCCTCATATTCAATGCATTCCACATTCAGGTCTGCATCACTTTTCTACTTTAACATCACTTCACTCAGCATACACTCAGCCCAACATTTTTTTTTTTTCTTCCTCTTGCCCTCTGTGTCCCTGCTGATATTCAAAATTACCAGTTGAACTAACAACAACCTAAAAAATAAACATTTCTTCCTAGGTTCTATTTTCTTATTAAGATACTACAGAGTTTCTGTCCTGTTAAACCAAGAAACTCGTCTGATCCAAAAATGGGTTTAAGGATGGAAGGCAATACTGTGCTTTGTGGAGCCAGTTCTATTGCTTTTTCCTAGATGACATTGTCTGCTGTTTCTCTACTGTGTCCCATCCAGCTTTCAGGCCCTTTCCTCTCTCAGAGAAGAACCAGGTGTTGCCTGATCTGCTTTCATGGGTTTTCTTGTAGAATGTGAGACATGCTGAATTAGGCAAAGGAATTCAAACATCTGCTACTAATCACCATTTTGAAGTCTTCAGTTCTGCTAAGGATTAGTCTAACATTTATTGAGTGTATCTTCATTTTCAGTGTCTTTTATTATTTTCTTTTAAATTTCCAGATTATTTTACCCTACCCATTCATTTTTAATTTTAATTTTCTCCTTAAGAATATATAATATGAGATCTGTTCCATTAAAAGATTTATGGCTGAATAGACTAGCATTCTTAATTATAGGCACAATGCTGTTCCTCTCTAGAACTTATTCATCTTCCATTACTGAAATTTGATATCTGTTGGTTAGCAGTTCTTCATATGGTCCAAATTACAACTTCTGGGTACTTATCAAAAAGAATTGCTATAAGGATCTTAAAGAGATAGTGATACTCTGCCCATTCTTCTTATTTTACGAAGGATATCTTTGGTCATTTTTTACCATTCTGATGCAACATTTATATGCTTCTATTTAGGGTCAACCATTAGAGCACACAGGATACAAAAAGTATGCAAAGATGTAACTGATATTTCAATCTTCAGACCTGGTGATAAGAGTTAGGAACTACTTGAGGTCCGTGGCTTTCTCCTTAACTCTTAAAAAAGTATTCTATGCATTTACTAGTTTACTCAATCAGTTAGTAAAGTCTTACCTGAAAACAACAACAAGAACAACAAAAAACCAAGTAGCAAGCAACCGTTAGGGAAAACAAACAACTAAAAATTCTCCAAGTTCATGTGTGGGAATTGATTCTCATATAGAAGAATATACATATCCTTATATTAAAATTATTTTCAGTTTATAAAATGCTTCATGGGTAATACATATCTTAAAGTATTTTTTCAAATATTGCATTGGATATATTTATAGAAAATTCAAATATTTTATGAGACAGGCACTAAAAAGTATTTGTCATTGATCTGAAATTTAAATGCAACTGAACATCTTATATTTTATCTGGACATTCTAACCTTACTGGATTTTAATAGATTAGATTTCTCATGATTTTTTTCAGATATATCTAACTCCCTCTGCACTTATAATATCCAAATCTAACTTTCAGTTTTCATAAACAAAATAGATATATGACATCTAGTCAGTTCATAGGTAATGCCCTGACACTACCACAGTATTCCAGGGAAACAAGTTAACAACAACAAAAAATAATAATAATGGAATTTTTGTGGTTAAAGAATATCTGTCAGTGTCCATAAAAGTGTTCATAGTCAGAATCTAAGAAACAAAGGAAATTACCAATGTCAAGGTGATAATCAAAATCAACAATTTCTGTCTACTCACATTAATGAAGAATTGGATTTTCTCTTCTTATATTTCTCTGACTTTTCTTTGAGTAGAGAGAATTTATGCTTTTCCTCTCTCTTTGTGATGTTTCCTGAGGAAGTATCAATAGCATGCGACTTATTCAAATGATTTTGCTTAAATCTTCTGAGAGATTTAAAAAAGATTGCCTGGGTGCGTGCCTATCCTCCAGGATATCCTGCCTATTCTCTAGTGAAAAGTTGTAAGGAATAATTTAAAGAAAGGAAGGAAACAGCATAATGATCTTTACAGCTCCATGGAGACCCGCATGACATAAAAATACTCAATTACTGACACAGAGTCAATGGTCAGAATAACAATGAAAAAGACAAAAGTGCTTTATTGCTGCAAAATTGGAAGTTTCAATAGTCATGATAAAATTGAAAATTAATCACTACCATTGCATATATTTTTCCTATTTTTTTAATATTTATTTATTTTTTTAATTATTATTATTATTATTTTTTTCCAGTGTGTTTTGTCATACATTGATATGAATCAGCCATGGATTTACATGTATTCCCAATCCCGATCCCCCCTCCCACCTCCCTCTCCACCCGATTCCTCTGGGTCTTCCCAGTGCACCAGGCCCGAGCACTTGTCTCGTGCATCCCACCTGGGCTGGTGATCTGTTTCACCAAAGAAAGTATACATGCTGTTCTTTTGAAATATCCCATCCTCACATTCTCCCACAAAGTTCAAAAGTCTGTTCTGTATTTCTGTGTCTCTTTTTCTGTTCTGCATATAGGGTTATCGTTATCACCTTTCTAAATTCCATATACATGTGTCAGTATGCTGTAATGTTCTTTATCTTTCTGGCTTACTTCACTCTGTATAATGGGCTCCAGCTTCATCCATCTCATTAGGACTGGTTCAAATGAATTCTTTTTAATGGCTGAGTAATATTCCATGGTGTATATGTACCACAGCTTCCTTATCCATTCATCTGCTGATGGGCATCTAGGCTGCTTCCATGTCCTGGCTATTATAAACAGTGCTGCGATGAACCTTGGGGTGCATGTGTCTCTTTCAGATCTGGTTTCCTCAGTGTGTATGCCCAGAAGTGGGATTGCTGGGTCATATGGCAGTTCTATTTCCAGTTTTTTAAGAAATCTCCACACTGTTTTCCATAGCGGCTGTACTAGTTTGCATTCCCACCAACAGTGTAAGAGGGTTCCCTTTTCTCCACACCCTCTCCAGCATCTATTGCTTGTAGACTTTTGGATAGCAGCCATCCTGACTGGCGTGTAATGGTACCTCATTGTGGTTTTGATTTGCATTTCTCTAATAATGAGTGATGTTGAGCATCTTTTCATGTGTTTGTTAGCCATCTGTATGTCTTCTTTGGAGAAATGTCTGTTTAGTTCTTTGGCCCATTTTTTGATTGGGTCATTTATTTTTCTGGAATTGAGCTTCAGGAGTTGCTTGTATATTTTTGAGATTAATCCTTTGTCTGTTTCTTCATTTGCTATTATTTTCTCCCAATCTGAGGGCTGTCTTTTCACCTTACTTATAGTTTCCTTTGTAGTGCAAAAGCTTTTAAGTTTCATTAGGTTCCATTTGTTTAGTTTAGCTTTTATTTCCAATATTCTGGGAGGTGGGTCATAGAGGATCTTGCTTTGATTTATGTCGGAGAGTGTTTTGCCTATGTTCTCCTCTAGGAGTTTTATAGTTTCTGGTCTTACATTTAGATCTTTAATCCATTTTGAGTTTATTTTTGTGTATGGTGTTAGAAAGTGGGCTTTATCCCAGGAATGCAAGGATTCTTTAATATCCGCAAATCAATCAATGTAATACACCACATTAACAAATTGAAAGATAAAAACCATATGATTATCTCAATAGATGCAGAGAAAGCCTTTGACAAAATTCAACACTCATTTATGATTAAAACTCTCCAAAAAGCAGGAATAGAAGGAACATACCTCAACATAATAAAAGCTATATATGACAAACCCACAGCAAGCATCACCCTCAATGGTGAAAAATTGAAGGCATTTCCCCTGAAATCAGGAACAAGACAAGGGTGCCCACTCTCACCACTACTATTCAACATAGTGTTGGAAGTTCTGGCCACAGCAATCAGAGCAGAAAAAGAAGTAAAAGGAATCCAGATAGGAAAAGAAGAAGTGAAACTCTCACTGTTTGCAGATGACATGATCCTCTACATAGAAAACCCTAAAGACTCTACCAGAAAATTACTAGAGCTAATCAATGAATATAGTAAAGTTGCAGGATATAAAATTAACACACAGAAATCCCTTGCATTCTTATATACTAACAATGAAAAAACAGAAAGAGAAATTAAGGAAACAATACCATTCACCATTGCAACAAAAAGAATAAAATACTTAGGAGTATATCTACCTAAAGAAACAAAAGACCTATACATAGAAAACTATAAAACACTGATGAAAGAAATCAAAGAGGACACAAACAGATGGAGAAACATACCGTGTTCATGGATTGGAAGAATTAATATTGTCAAAATGGCTATTCTACCCAAAGCAGTCTATAGATTCAATGCAATCCCTATCAAGCTACCAATGGTATTTTTCACAGAACTAGACCAAAGAATTTCACAATTTGTATGGAAATACAAAAAAACCTCGAATAGCCAAAGTAATCTTGAGAAAGAAGAATGGAGCTGGAGGAATCAACCTGCCTGACTTCAGACTCTACTACAAAGCCACAGTCATCAAGACAGTATGGTACTGGCACAAAGACAGAAATATAGATCAATGGAACAGAATAGAAAGCCCAGAGATAAATCCACGAACCTATGGACACCTTATCTTTGACAAAGGAGGCAAGGATATACAATGGAAAAAAGACAACCTATTTAACAAGTGGTGCTGGGAAAACTGGTCAACCACTTGTAAAAGAATGAAACTATTTTTCCTATTTATTATTCCAGTAAAAATATGTCATGGGTGCTGCATTAAAAATATACCATTTAACCTATATGAGGAGGATATTACTATTCCCAGGTTCAGAGGACGCTGCACTCAGATAAACCATGTGATTTGACCAAAGGTGTGTAATTGATGACTAGAAGATTTGAAATTAAAGCCTTGTCTTTAAATGAGTGATACACAGGCATTTTCTTTTCATATGACAAACACATAACAATTATTGTAATGCAATGTGTTGCAATAATAGTTGTCTAAACCATAGTGTTTCCTGAGCTGAAATTTACCACTTTTGCATAATGTTCACATAGCCTTATAGAAGATAAAATCTAATATAAGGAAATACATTCCCTCTCATAACGTTTAACCTATGTTCTCTTCTTCTATGAATTCCTTTTGTTTTAGAATTGAGGAAAATTTGCATACAGTAAAAGATGGTGTTAAATTGTACAAACGGGTAAGTTTGGAAAATGTGCCATCTGTTCCTAATACCTAATACATTTCAACACCACAGACATTCCCCTGATACTTTATAACCCCCGCTTCTTGGCTCCTCCCATCATAAAGGCAATTTCCCTCAGACCTTAACTTCCCAAACAGCTCGCTCTCACCGAGAGCGAATGCTGCTCTGGTTTCTATCCCTACTCTCATTTTCCCTGTTTCTGAATTTCACATAAATGAACCCACACAATAAATATTCTTAGCTCTATCTTGCACTCAGCTTAATTATTTTGAAATTAAGCTGTGCTGAGTTTATATGGATGCATAACAGTCCTCTGCATACATATATCCCATCTTACTAGTTCTCCTACCAATAGATATTTGAGTTTGGGTTTATTATAAAATATCTTGTATAAACACCCTTATAAAAGCATATGTGTGTATATATGTATTATTTTTACTAGTTATAGATCTAAGAGGCAATTACTGTAACATAAGCAGCTGCATTTTTAACTTTATAAGAACCTGCTAACTTTCTGAACTTATGGTAACATTTTACATCACCAAAAGCCATGTACGGGGATTCAATTTGCCCCATCTCCTTGGCAATATTTGATGCAAACATTTTAAAAATAACTTATAAATGGAATTGGGATAAAATTATCTCATTGTGAGTTGAATTTTCATTTACTTGGTGGCTAGTGAAAGTGGACACTTTTCTATGCACTTTGCTATTCACATACCCACATCTTACAGTTCTAAAATTTGCCCACTTTAATTGCTTTCTTCTTTTTATTGATTGTTTGAATACTAAAAGTTTGCTAGATAAAACTACTTTTTCAGATTTTTTTTTTCCCCTAGACTCTCTTGCTTCTGATGTTTCTGTTAAGTTCTGTCTCAAGTTGCTACAGTGATACAAAGCAGAGTTGTGCGACCAGCAGGAAGGGCAGAAAACCCTCTCCCGCCAGAAAGTTCCAAACAAAGCAGTTTGGGATACAGGAGACAGGAGATGAAGTGGGTAGGAGAGGCCATAAAACTGACAAAACTGCAAGCTGAGGCACGTTCTGAAGACAGGAAAGGAAGCAGAAAAACTGAAAATCTCTCTCTGTTATCACTTCAAAAGAAAGAAAGAAAAGAAAGTGAAGAAGCTCAGTCGTGTCCGACTATTTGCGACCCCGTGGACTAATGCCCAACAGGCTCCTCAGTCCATGGGATTCTCCAGGCAAGAGGACTGGAGTGGGTTGCCATTTCCTTCTCCAGGGGATCTTTCCGACCCAGAGATTGAACTCAGGTCTCCCGCAATGCAGGCAGATGCTTTACCCTCTGAGACACCAGGGAAGCCCCAAGAATACTGGAGTCCATTGCTCTGCCCTCCTCCAGGGGATCTTCCCAACCCAGGAATCAAACTCAGATCTCTCACATTGCAGGCAGATTCTTTACCATCTGATCCACCAGGGAAGCCCTATCACTTCAAGCATGACTCTCATTTTGTTGCATTGAATATACTGGTGTGTTAGGAAATCTGGAGTCTATTTTGGACATGGTGACACTCTGTTCTGAAGATATCTGAATATTGTCATCTTCTTAAGTGAGTTGATTTTATTTGTTCTTTTTCTTTTTCAGAATTAACAAGGTTTGTGTTAAACTACAGACTCAACCTCATGGGTGATTTCATAAATACTAGTTCATATTTTTAGTCTTGTCTGGGGTACTAGACTTGTCCCCCACAGCCACATGCATCAGGATAAGTGAACTGGAAAATTCATACAAAGAATAAGGATCTGACTTTCATTGGCTCTTTTTTTCCCTTCAATTCAGCCCCCAAATTCTGTGACTATTGACTCAAACATTTTTATTCTTTAGATCAGAAAACCTGGGTTGTATTCAAGATTTCTATTGGAATGGTGCAAACTAGGAACTTCCTCAAAAGAGAAATTGCAAAATGAGAGAATAACCCATTCTTTTGGCTTCTAATGCTGTAAGAATCTCCTCCACACAATGGCAGCCTATCTTTTTTTTTTTTTTTTTCATTTATTTTTATTAGTTGGAGGCTAATTACTTTACAATATTGTAGTGGTTTTTATCATACATTGACATGAATCAGCCATGGAAGGGGAATAGCAGCCTATCTTAAGCATCTCTTCATTGATCTGTAGAGTTCAAAAAGACATCAACAGCATGAATTTGTCAGAAATCTCTTCAAGGCAGCCTTCACGTCCTTGTTCCTCAGGCTGTAGATCATGGGGTTCAGCATGGGAATCACCAGCGTATAAAACACTGAAGCCATTTTATCAGTTTCTAATGAATGGTTATTTCGAGGCTGTAAATACATGAAAAGCAGAGTTCCATAGAAGACTGACACAGCGGTCATATGTGAAGCGCATGTGGAGAAGGCTCTTTTCCTTCCTTCTGATGAACGTATCCTTAGAATGGACAAAATGATGTTGAAATAAGATGCTACAACTAGAGTTATGGAAAACATCAAGTTTGTAGATGCAGATATGAATACTACTGTTTCCGGGAAGGACGTATCAGAGCAGGACAGGGCTAAGAGAGGGACAATGTCACAGTAAAAGTGATTGATTACATTGAGAGAGCAGTAAGCCATTGAGAATACAGAAAAGGAAGTCACAATCGATGTGGAAAAGCCATAGAGGTATGTGAGGGAAACCAGCAGAAAGCAGATCCTCCGAGACACCACCGCCATGTAGAGCAGGGGGTTACAAATGGCCACATAGCGGTCATAGGCCATCACTGCTAAAATGAAAATTTCAGCTACGATGAAAACCAAGAACCCTCCTAGCTGAATGGCACATTCATAGTAGGAGATGGTGTGTTTCTTTACTAAGAAGTTGATCAGCATTTTAGGAGCAATGACAGTTGAATTGCCAAGATTGATGATGGCCAAGTGCCTGAGGAAGAAATACATAGGGATCTGAAGTCGAGAGTCCACACTGGTGAGGGTGATGATGCTTAGGTTGCCTGTCACGGTCAGTCCATAGATGACCAGGAAGACAAAGAAGAGTGGGATCTGGAGGTCTGGACTTTCTGAGACTCCTGTGAGAATAAACTCAGTGACTCGGGTGAAATTTCCATGAGCCATGTCACTGTTTGGAAATTAATCTATTTGGGGAAGAAAAGAAAATGTGGTTACAAACTTCCAAGTAATTATTTTCTTGGATTGTCATTAGATGACAAGGGCAATTCCTGGAGTGGGGTTTCCTGAAATCATGTTTCCAAACTACATCAGCTCCTCTACTTATGCTGAAATCTAGTATACTCCAGCTTATGTGGTGGTTTAGTCACTAAGTTGTGTCTGACTCTTAGGACCCCGTGGACTGTAGCCCCCCAGGCCCCTCTGTCCATGGGATTTTCCAGGCAAGAACACTAGAGTGGATTGCCATTTCCTTCTCCAGGGAATCTTCCCGACCGAGGAATTGAACCCAAGTCTCCTGCATTGCAGGCAGATTCTCTACCGAATGAGCTTTGAGGGACGCCCATATAGTTTTCCTAAATGGAAAAAATAAAATGTTAAAAAGCAACCACTGTAAAGCACATTGTATCCATCCTCTAATTTTCTCTGTCAGAGTTCCACATTGTATTTTTTTTTTTTTTTTTTTTTGCCAATTTTCATGATATTTGCCATCCTAAGCATCCCCTCACCTACCTCCTGAGATCAAGCCTGTATTAACACTGTCATAGACTATTGTATCCTTCTGGTCTCCACGTTGTGATTCATATTAGCTGATAGGCAGATAGCAGTCATTAAAACTTTTAGGTAGCATGTAATCTGAGATATTTTTAGAATAATTTATAAAAGCTTTAGCCTTGGTTTCAATGCATTCCACAATCAGATACATATCATTTTTTCTATTCATATCACATTGGACCAGGCTTTTTGAACTCTAAATTTTCATCTCAATCTTTCTGTTTCCCTAGTGACATTCAAAAGTACCAGTTGAACTAAGGGCACACAACCTAGAATGTAAACCTTTTATTCTTAGCTGTTATTTTCTCTCCAGAGGTTCTGATTTATCAAACCAGGAATCTAGTCCAATCCAAGGAGTGGTGTTGAGAAAGAAAGGCAATAGTGAAGGTTGCTGAGCCAGTTCTAATCCTCTTTCCTAGATAGTATTTTCTGCTGTTTCTCTAGGCTTCTGTGGTGGCCCAGGTGGTAAAGAATCTGCGTGCAATGCAGGAGACCCAGTTTCGATCCCTGGAAGATCCCCTGGAGAAGGAAATGGCTGTTTCTCTACTGAGTCCCACTCCGCTTTCAGGCTCATTCCTCACGCACAGATGAGGACCAGGTATTGCCTTGTCTGTTGTCGTGGGTTTCATTGTACAAAGAGAGACACATTGGATTAAGCAAAGGGGTTCAGATACTAGTATCAGTCCTACAACTCTGAAGTCTTCAGTTGTGCTAGGATTATTCTAATGCTTACTGATGGTATCTCCATTTTCAGTGTCAGTAATTATCTCTTTCTGAAATTCCAGGTTCTTTTACCTTGCCCATTCTTTTTTAATTTTGATTTTAATTTTCTGCTTTAAGAATATATAGCATGTGATCTGCCCCATTAAATGATTTATGGGTCAACTGTACAGTATTGTTAATTAGAGTTACTATATTGTACAGTGGATCTCTATATCTTATTCAATCTTATGTAAATGAAACTATATTTGTTGATTAGCAATTCCCCATGTGATTCAACTTACAACTTCTGGTTATGTATCCAAAAAAACTGCTTCAGTATCTTAAATAGATAGGGATACCCTTCTGATTCTTCTTATTTGGGAAAAAAGTATCTCTAGTCATTTTTGAATATCCTAGTGCAACATTTTATATCCTTCCATTGAGGACTAATATTTAGAGTAGGAAGAATACAAAAAGTATGCAGTGGGAAGACTGATTTTTCACCCTTCAGTCTTGGTGATAGCAGTGAGGAGTTCTGTGGGGTTCATGACTTTCTCATAACTCTTAACAAATCATTATACTTTTTGACCAGTATAATCACTAAGTTTGTAAAATCTTTTCTGAAAAACAAACAAGTGCTAAGAAACCAGCAAGAAAAACAAACAAGTAAAAATTATCAAAGTTTATGCATGGGAGTTATTTTCATACTGAATAATATGCATATCCATATATTAAAATTATTTTGGGGCTTCCCTGGTGGTTCAGCTGGTAGAGAATTCCCCTGCAACGTGGGAGATTTGGGTTCAATCCCTGGGTTGGGAAGATCCCTGGAGAAGGGAACAGCTACCCACTCCGGTATACCCACAATATTCTGTCCTAGAAAACTCCATGGACTGTATAGTCCATGGGGTAACAAAGAGTTGGACATGACTGAACAACTTTCACTTCACTTCACTTCAGAGTCAATTTTAATGTAAATATAATTGTTTTAGGTATGTACAATGTTTCATGAATAATATATAGTTTAAATTATTATTTTTCAAATATTACATTGGGTATATTTATAAAAAACAAATATTATATTAAACAAATACTAAAAAGTATTTGCTATTGATATGAAATTTAAATGCCACTGAACAACCTGTATTTTATCTGGAAATCCTAACATAAATGGATTCTCTTAGATTAAATTGGTGATGATTATTTTCAGGTACCTGTAACTTCTTCTTCACTTGCAATATCCAAATGCCACTTTTGACTTTCACAAATCAAACAATATATGCCATATAGTCAAGTCATATGATTAATGCCTTTCAAACTATCATCCTATTCCAGGGAAACCATTTAGCAAAGGAAATAATGAAATTTTTGTGGTGTAAAGAATAAGCAGTCAGTGACCTTCAAAGTGTCCTTAGTCAGAATCTAAGAATCAAGGGAAATTACCAACACCCGAGTTGTTATCAAAATCAATATTTTTTATATGCTCACCTTTATGAAGAACTGGGTTTTCTGCTCTTATGTTCTCCTGATATTTCTTTGGGTAGGGAGAATATATGCTTTCCTCTTTCTTTGTAATGTCCCTGAGGAAGTAGTAAGGAATTTAAATCATCTGAGAGATTTAAAAAAGAAATTTCCTGTGGTGCCCGCTAATTCTCCAGGATATTTTGCATATTCTCTAGTGGAAAAATTGTAAGGAATAATTTAAGGAAAGGAAAAAAGCAGCATAAATGATCTGTAGAGTTCCATGGAGACCTACATGCCATAAAGTACTTACAGAGTCAGTGATTTAAATAACATTAAAAGGATTACTGTGTGAGTTCTATTTCAGCAAAACTGGAACAGTTTGAAAAGTCATGATAAAAGTGTAAATGAATCATCATCACTGCATAGAGCTGTTTTTTATTTTATTTTATTTTATTTTTTTGCAGTAAAATAAGTAGTAGGCCCTGGATTAAACATATATCATTTGACCTATATGGTAACAGATATTACTATCCCCACATTCAGAGGACACAAATCTAAGACAAACTCCATCATTTAATCAAAAACATTCAATTGGTGACTAGAAGATTTGAAATTAAAACCTCATCTTTGAGTGATATACACACATTGACTTTTAATATGACAAACACATAATTCTTGCAGTGCAATGTGTTACAACAATAATAGTCTAAATGGTAGTATTTTCTGAGCTGTCTCATCATTCTTGCATAATGCTCAGCACAACTTCATAGACATTAAAATATAACAGAAGATAATATATTCCCTCCCATAACATTTACCCATGCTCTCTTCCTCTATTACTTCCTCATGTAGAATTGAGGGGAATTCATATATAGTTAAAGGTGGATCTAAAATGTAAAAACGGGTATGCTTTAGTAAATGTGCCATTTGTTCTTAATACCTAAGTCAAGATATAGAACATTATCAACACCAAAAATGATCCCTGATATTTTAAATGCCCCCAAAATATCCCTACACCCTAGGCTATCCCCATTATAATGCTGAACAACATCCTCCAACTTCCACTTACTGCAGCTATAAACTTATTTTCCCTGTTTCTGAATTTCATGTAAGTGGAATCACACAATAAACAGTCTCAAATAAGCAGTCTTTCACTCAGCATAAACTGAAACTGAAGTCGCTCGGTCATGTCTGACTCTTTGCGACCCCGTGGACTGTAGCCCACCAGGCTCCTCTGTCCATGGGATTCTCCAGCCAAGATTACTGGAGTGGGTTGCCATTTCCTTCTCCAGGGGATCTTCCCAACCCAGGGATCGAACCCAGGTCTCCCGCATTGCAGGCAGACGCTTTAACCTCTGAGCCACCAGGGAAGCAATATTGAAATTTATCTGTGCTGCATTTATACAAGGGGCTTCCGTGGTGGCTCAGATGGTAGAGAATCCGCCTGCAATGCGGGAGATCTAGGTTCAATAATTGACTATGTGCGTATATCCCATTTTTAACCATCCTCTTGTTGATGGGTATTTGAATTTTGGCTTGTTGTAATAAGTCTAGTGTTAACACTCCTATATAACTGTGTATGTGCATATATGTGGGGCTTCCCAGGGGGTAAAGAACTTGCCTGCCAATGAAGGAGACATAAGAGATGAGATGCCGTTTCCATCCCTGGGTTGGAAAGATCCTCTGGAAGAGGGCATGCCACCTGCTCCAGTATTCTTCCCTGGAGAATTCAATGAAGAGAGGAGTCCATAGTGTCGCAAAGAGTTGGGTGCAACTAAAGTGACTTAGCATGCATGTGTATAGATGTATTTATTTCCCTAGTAATAGATCTATGAGGGAAATTACTGGGACATAGATAACTATATATTTAACTTTATAACAAACTGCAGATTTCTAAACTAACTTAAAACCATGTATGAGAATCCATACTATCCCCACATACTTGCCAATATTTGAAGTCAAAATTAAAGAAAAAAAAAAAGATTTATAAATTGAAATCAGAAGAGTTTGTATTTCATTTACTTGATGATTAATAATACTGAATACTTTTCTATATACTTGTTCATTCATATATCTCCATCTTAAATGTCTAAATTTTGTTCATTTTAATTGAGATTTTTCTTTTTGTTGATTTTTAGAATTTTTATAAGTGTGATAGATAAAATTACTTTTTCAACTTTAATTTGAGAATTTTTTTTTTTTTTCCTGTTTAGCACTTTGACCCATGACTTGAAGTTTTACAAAGAAGAGTTTTGATACCACTAAAGAGGGCAGAATAGTCTCTCCCACCAAACAGTTCCATGTGTACAAAACAGATTGGGATGAAGAAGATGGAGTGGGTAGGAGAGGACATAAAGCTGAAAAAATCCCAACCTAAGGAGCACAGACTGACACTGAAGACTGAGAAGCGAGCAGGAGAACACGGAATCACTCTCTGTTGTCACTTCGAGGATTACACTCATTTTCTTGAAAACATTGATGCTCAGGGGTCTTGGAGTCGATGTTAGACATGGGGACATCATACTGTGAAGACTTCTAAATATTGTTATAATCTTAAGAGAGTTGATTTTATTTGTTCTTTTCTTTTTTTTTTTTTAATTTTAGAAACAATTAACAAGGAGGTGTGTCAAACTACAAACTCTGTCTCATGAGTGGTTACATAAATATTTCTTTATACTTTTAGCCTTCTCTGGGATTCCTGGGTGGTTCAGTGGTAAAGAATCCACCTGCAGGAGACACAGGAGATGTGGGTTTTATCCCTGGGTCAGGAAGATCTCCTGGAGGAAGAAATGGCAACCCATTTAAATATTCTTGCCTGGAAAAGTCACTGGACAGAGGAGCCTGGCGGGCTACAGTCCATGGGGTCTCAAAGTGTCAGACATGACTAAGCACGTGAGCGCGCACACACACACACACACACACACAATCTTTCCTAGGATACTGAAATCTCCACACCTATGTGCCTCAAGACCAGTGAGTTGCACAGATTTTGTACAAATAATATGAATCTGACTTTCACTAGCTCTTTTTCCAAATCATCCCCCAAATTTCTGCAGCTGTTGTCTCAAATTTTTCACTTTTTAGATTAGAAAAAAAGGGCTTGTATTCAAGAGTTCTGTTTGAAAGATGTGGACTAGAACCTTTTCTCAAAACAGAAATTGCAAAATGGAAAAATCATCCATTCCTTTAGCTTCTAATGTTGTTCAGACTATATTCCACAAAGTGGCAGCCTATCTTAACCATCTCTTCAGTGACCTATAGAGTTCTAACACTACATTACTAATTGGTCAGAAATTTCCTCAAGGCAGCCTTCACGTCCTTGTTCCTCAGACTGTAAATCATGGGGTTCAGCATGGGAATCACCAGTGTATAAAACACGGAGGCCATTTTGTCAATATCCAGTGAGTGGTTATTTCGAGGCTGCAAATACATAAAAAGCAGAGTTCCATAGAAGACTGACACAGCGGTCATATGTGAAGCACATGTGGAGAAGGCTCTTTTCCTTCCTTCTGATGAACGTATCCTTAGAATGGACAAAATGATGTTGAAATAAGATGCTACAACTAGAGTTATGGAAAATATCAAGTTTGTAGATGCAGATATGAATACTACTGTTTCTGGTAATGAAGTATCAGAACAAGACAAAGCTATCAGAGGGACAGTGTCACAGTAAAAATGATTGATTACATTGCAAGAACAATAAGACATAGAAAATACACAACATGAAACTACAATAGCTGTGGAAAAGCTATAGAGGTATGTGAGGGAAACTAGCAGAAAGCAGACCTGGCGAGATACCACCGCCATGTAGAGCAGGGGGTTACAAATGGCCACATAGCGGTCATAGGCCATCACTGCTAACATGAAAATTTCAGCTACGATGAAAACCAAGAACCCTCCTAGTTGGGCGGCACACTCATAGAAAGAGGTGGTATGTTTTTTTACTAAAAAGTTGATCAGCATTTTAGGAGCAATAACAGTTGAATTGCCAAGATTGATGATGGCCAAGTGCCTGAGGAAGAAATACATGGGGGTCTGAAGTCGAGAGTCCACACTGGTGAGGGTGATGATGCTTAGGTTGCCTGTCACGGTCAGTCCATAGATGACCAGGAAGACAAAGAAGAGTGGGATCTGGAGGTCTGGACTTTCTGAGACTCCTGTGAGAATAAACTCAGTGACTCGGGTGAAATTTCCATTAGCCATATATGAGTTTGGAAAGTCATCTATATGGAAGAAAAAAAGACTTGGTTAGAAATTAAGGAATTATTTTCTAGGACTGTCAATAGATGGCAAAAGCACCCCCTTAGATGAGTTTTCCTTGAAGAATTTATTGAATTCATGTTTCTAGGTCTATTAAATCACATTTGAAATCATCTATTAAAGAGAATATTTGAGTGTGTCAAATTGAATAGCTGATCCAACATTAGGAATATTCCAAAGACCCAATCCAATGAATTTTATTAAGTTATGGATATCTTATTAGCTTGAAAATATTTAAAGCCATGATTCATATCATGGCATCATATCGATATCTTCTGCACTGAGTGTGCGAAACTCCTGAGTAATTGTGTGCTTCCGGTGTTCTGGAGGAAGCGCAAGCCGGAATCAAGATGGCCGGGAGACGTATCAATCACCTCAGGTATGCAGAGGACACCACCCTTATGGCAGAGTGAAGAGGAACTAAAGAGCCTCGTGATGAAAGTGAAGGAGGAGAGTGAAAAAGTTGGTTTAAAGCTCAACATTCAGAAAACGAAGATCATGGCATCTGGCCCCATCACTTCATGGTAAATAGATGGGGAAACAGTGGAAACAGTGTCAGACTTTATTTTTGGGGGCTCCAAAATCACTGCAGATGGTGACTGCAGCCATGACATTAAAAGACGCTTACTCCTTGGAAGGAAAGTTATGACCAACCTAGATAGCATATTAAAAAGCAGAGACATTACTTTGCCAACAAAGGTCCGTGTAGTCAAGGCTATGGTTTTTCCAGTGGTCATGTATAGATGTGAGAGTTGGACTGTGAAGAAAGCTAAGCACAGAAGAATTGATGCTTTTGAACTCTGGGTTTGGAGAAGACTCTTGAGAGTCCCTTGGACTGCAAGGCAATCCAACCAGTCCATCCTGAAGGAGATCAGTCCTGGGTGTTCATTGGAAGGACTGATGCTAAAGCTGAAACTCCAATACTTTGGCCACCTCATGCGAAGGGTTGACTCGTTGGAAAAAACCCTGATGCTGGGAGAGACTGGGGGCAGGAGGAGAAGGGGACACCAGAGGATGAGATGGCTGGATGGCATCACCGACTCAATGGACATGAGTTTGAGTAAGCTCTGGGAGTTGGTGTTGGACAGGGAGGCCTGGCGAGCTGCGATTCATGGGGTCGCAAAGAGTCGGACACTACTGAGCGACTGAACTGAACTGAACTGAACGTTCCTTGTGATCTTTAATTTGAAAATATTTGCTTCTTCTGAATAATGCCTGATGTAGTCATTTTAAAATATTATTTAGTTGCTAAATCATGTCGAACTCTTTTTTTGTGACCCCATGGACTGTAAATTGTCAGGCTCCTCTCTCCCTGCAATTTTCCAGGCAAGAATACTAGAGTGGGTTGCCATTTCCTCCTCCAGAGGATCTTCCTGATCCATCGATCAAACCAATGTCTCCTGCATTGGCAGGTGGATTCTTCACCACTGTACCATTGATCCAATCACTATTCTGCCCTCTTTTCTTTATTCCATCCTTGTACTAACATTTATTCAATGTAGACTGAGATTGCAAATTCTGTCATTTTTACACTTTTGATAATTTTCATTGCTGTAATAATGCTAAACATTTTCTTTTCCTTAGGCTTCTCTGAAAATTGCATTGCATATAGTTGCCAAAGAATCAGCATGGAATTATAATACAATATTTTCCTAGAAATATCTGCTTGAAGGATGGCTCCCTGTTACTAACTAAGCCAATTATAGTCCCTTCTCACTTTTAATTGATCTCAACATTGGTCTGTGGCCTTAAATATTCTATCACAGTCTCTTATATGAAAAGGTAAAATTTAGATCCAGAGAATCAACACTATTTCATCATTTAATATAAGATCTACCCTTTAACAAAAAGTTAATTATCTTTTTGCATATGTATAAAATAATCATAATAATAAAATGGGCAGGATGATACTTTTGGGAATGGTGGATATGTTTATGGCATAGATTTTTGGTAACTGCATCACTAATATATACTTATCTTCAAATTCATCAAATTTTGTACATTAACCACATACAGCTCTTCTATCTCAAACATAACTCAGTAAAGTGATTTTTAAAAAGATATGTATCATAAATGCCTTACCAGTAAAAGACCAGAGTTATTGATAACTCTTCTCCTAAAGAAGATTAAAAAAAATTCTGCAATGAAATAAAAAATGAAGCAGTGATATAAAAACAATTGAAGAAATAAGGCGGTAATGACACCAAACAGTTTTGAGTATTTGATATTAGTCGTTTCTGACTCCAAATCATTCTTCCTCTTAACTACTTTGAGTCATACGAGAAGGCTGAGCGTCTAAGAATTGAAACTTTCTAACTGTGGTGCTGGAGAAGACTTGTAAGAGTCCCTTGGACAGCGAGGAGATCAAACCAGTTGATCTTAAAAGAAATCAACTCTGAATATTCATTGGAAGGGCTGATGCTGAAACTCCGATACTTTCACCACCTGATGCAAAGAGCTGACTCATTGGTAAAGAACCCGATGCTGGGAAAGACTGAGGGAAGGAGGAGGAGGGAGTGACAGAGGAGGAGATAGCTGGATGGCATCACCGACTCAATGGACATGAGTTTAAGCAAATTCTGGGAGACGGTGAAGGAGAGGGAAGCCTGGGATGCTGCGGCTCATGGGGTCACAAAGACCTGGACACAACTTAGCAACTGAACAACAACAATATAATCGTATCTTTTTCCTACTTGCTCCACGAAATATTAAAGTTTTAGTTACTTTATTTGCCCTTTCCCTCTGGACCTACTAATCCAATAATAAGAAAGAAACAAAGGGCTAGAATAAAACACTTAAACAAGATAACTGTAGATTGCTGTAAATACCATAAGTAAATTACACAAAAATGATGTATCAAGATAACCTGGGAGAATTACTTCTTAGATGTTGTTAAGAGAATTCCATTCTGAGGGTGAAATTTCAACTAAAACCTAAAAAATAAGAAGCAATCAAGTACTGAATAAATCACAGGAAGAATATCCCAGGATTCCATAAATCTTTAAGAAATACATTCAGGATTATAAGAACGAGTGTATTTCCTAAAGATGCTGTCCTGAGATAGAAAATCTTTTTTTTGTTTTTGTTTGCTTGTTTCATGGGAACTTAATAGAGGCTAGTGTTTCCTTTAAGGCCAGAATGACTGATTAATAGTAAGTATTAAGAAAGTCAGATAATGTAAGTCACAATAAGTATTTGGATTTTTTTCTAAGTAAATTGTAAAACATTGATGTTGGGTAGGTGGGTAACAAGGAAACAAAGTAGAAAACTTGGAAATAGAGAGAAGAGGTAAATTGAACAATTGAAAGAAGAAAAAAGATAACATCTGTGACATAATTTGTGTTACATTAGGAACAGGAAAGGGATTTGATTTAGGTCATACATGAACGGTCTGTCGTATTCCCTACTTTCTTCAATTTAAGTCTGAATTTGGCAGAAAGGAGTTAACAATCTAAGCCACAGTCAGCTCCCGGTCTTGCTTTTGCTGACTCTATACAGCTTCTCCATCTTTGGCTGCAAAGAATATAATCAGTCTGATTTTGTTGTTGACCATCTGGTGATGTCCATGTGTAGAGTCTTCTCTTGGGTTGTTGGAAGAGGATGTTTGCTATGACCAGTGCATTCTCTTGGAAAAACATTATTAGCCTTTGCCCTGCTTCATTCTGTACTCCAAGGCCAAATTTGCCTGTTACTCCAGGTGTTTCTTGACTTCCTACTTTTGCATTCTAGTCCCCTATAATGAAAAGAACATCTTTTTTTCATGTTAGTTATAAAAGCTCTTGTAGGTCTTCATAGAATGCATAGATTTGGACTCCTTGATATTGAATGGTTTGCCTTAGAAATGAACAGAGATCATTCTGTCGTTTTTGAGATTGCATCCAGGTACTGCATTTCAGACTCTTTTGTTGACTATGATGGCTACTCCATATCTCCTAGGGATTCTTGCCCACAGTAGTAGATATAATGGTCATCTGAGTTAAATTCCCCCATTCCAGACCATTTTAGTTCATTGATTCCTAAAATGTCAATGTTCACTCTTGCCATCCCCTGTTTGACCACCTCAAATTTGCCTTGATTCATGGACCTAACATTCCAGGTTCCTATGCAATATTACTCTTTACAGCATCAGGCTTTTCTTCCACCACCCGTCACATCCATAATTGGATATTGTTTTTGCTTTGACTCCATCTCTTCACTCTTTCTGGAGTTATTTCTCTACTGATCTCCAGTAGCATATTGGGCACCTACCGACTTGGGGAGTTCATCTTTCAGTGTCCTATATTTTTGCCTTTTCATACTGTTCATGGGGTTCTCAAGGCAAGAAAACAGAAGCAGTCTGTCATTCCCTTCTCCAGTGGACCACATTTTGTCAGAATTCTCCACCATGACCCATCCGTCTTGGGTGGCCCCACAGGGCATGGCTCATATTTTCATTGAGTTAGGCAAGGCTGTTATGTGTGTGATTAGATTGGTTAGTTTTCTGTGATTGTGGTTTTTCAGCCTGTCTGCCCTCTGATGGGGAAGGATAAGAGGCTTATGGAAGCTTCCTGATGGGAGAGAATGACTGAGGGGTAAACTGGGTCTTATTCTGATGGGTGGGGCCATGATCAGTAAATCTTTAATCTGATTTTCTGTTGGTGGGTAGAGCTGTGTTCCCTCACTGCTATTTATCTGGAGCCAAACTGTGGTGGAGGTAAAGAAGATAATGGTGACCTCCTTCAAAAGGCCCCATGCACACACTGCTACACTCAGTGCCCCCAACCCTGCAGCCGGCCACCGCCGGCCCACGCCTCTGCTGGAGACTCCTGGACACTCACGGGCAAGTCTGGGTCAGTCTCTTGTGGGGTCACTGCTCATTCTCCTGGGTCCTGGTGCACAAGGTTCTGTTTGTGGTTCCAAGGATCTTTTTCCCAGTCCTGTGTAAGTTCTGGCAGCTTTCTGATAGGGTTACTGGTGACCTCTTCCAAGAGGGCTTGTGCCATGCCCAAGTCTGCTGCACCCAGAGCCCCTGCCCCCGCGGCAGACCGCTGCTGACCTGGACCTCCGCAGGAGACCCTCAAACACAGCTCTGTCAGTCTCCTTGGGGTCTCTGGGTCCTAGTGCACACAAGGTTTGTTTGAGCCCTCTGAGTGTCTCTGGAGGTAATGGGGTTTGATTCTAAACGTGAATTTGCTGCTTCTACCATCTTGCTGGAGTTTCTCAGACCTTGGATTTGGGGTATGTCCTCATGGTTGCTCATGCTATGCAACCGCCGCTCCAGTGCTGCAGCTGAAAAGTTCAACAGTACCTGAACCGTGAACTTCCAGATGTTCAAGCTGGCTTTAGTAAAGACAGAAACCAGAGATCAAATTGCTAACATCCCCTGGATCATCAAAAAAGCAAGAGAGTTCCAGAAAAATATTTACTTCTGCTTTATTGCCTATGTCAAAGCCTTTTACTGTGTGAATCACAACAAACTGTGGAAAATTCTTCAAGAGATTCGAATACCAGACCACCTGACCTGCCTCTTGAGAAACCTGTATGCAGGTCAGAAAGCAACAGTTAGAACTGGACATGGAACAGCAGACTGGTTCCAAATAGGAAAAGGAGTACGTCAAGGCTGTATACTGTCACCCTGCTTATTTAACTTATGTGCAGAGTACATCATGAGAAACGCTGAGCTGGATGAAGCTGGAACCAAGATTGCCAGGAGAAATATCAATGGCCTCAGATATGCAGATGACACCACGCTAATGGCAGAAAGTGAAGAAGAACTAAAAAGCCTCTTGATGAAAGTGAAGGAGGAGAGTGAAAAAGTTGGCTTAAAGCTCAACATTCAGAGAAGATCATGGCATCTGGTTTCATCACTTCATGGCAAATAGATGGGGAAACAGTGGTTGACTTTATTTTTTTGAGTTACAAAATCACTGCAGATGGTGACAGCAGCCATGAAATTGAACGATGGTTACTCCTTGGAAGGAAAGTTATGACCGAACTAGACAGCATATTAAAAATCAGAGACATTACTTTGCCAACAAAGGTCCATCTAGTTAAGGCTACGGTTTTTCCAGTAGTCATGTATGGATGTGAGAGTTGGACTATAAAGAAAGCTGAGTGCCAAAGAATTGATGTTTTTGAACTGTGGTGTTGGAGAAGACTCTTGTGAGTTCTTTGGACTGTAAGGAGATCCAACCAGTCCATCCTAAAGGAAATCAGTCCTGAATTGGAAGGACTAGTGCTGAAACTGAAGTGCCAATATTTTAGCCACCTGATGGGAAGAATTGACTCATTGGAAAAGACCCTGATGCTGGGAAAGATTGAAGGCAGGAGGAGTAGGGGACAGCAGAGGATGAGATTGTTGGATGGTATCACTGACTCAATGGACATGAGTTTGAGTAAACTCCAGGAGTTGGTGATGGACAGGGAGGCCTGGCATGCTGCAGTCCATGGGGTCACAAAGAGTCGGATATGACTTAGTGACTAAACTGAACTGAACTGAAGGAACAGGAAAGACTTTTGTGATCTTTTCACAGTTAGGTCATTGCCCATGACATTTTTCAAATATTAAAAGATATGATTTAAAATGAAGTGATCAAAGTGATATTTTGAACATATTAAGTTTTAGGTACTTATGAGACATTTATAAAACATTCAGGCATATTAATATTTAAGTCTGGGACACATTTGTTGTGATTAGTCTTACAGGTACTTAAGAAAATGTCAACCTTGATAGGTATACTATATTTTTTTTCATTTATTTCAAAATTATTTGTTAAAATTTCTAAGAAAAAATTTCTAATATGTTCCTTAATCAACCTCCACCCTTTTACACTGTGGACAACCCACTATTTTGAGATTCTAGCTTTTTTTGCCCTCAGACACTGAGCCACAAAATATTGCTTCTGTGTTCCCCCTGTCCCCACCATGCCTCTTTTTTTTTTTTGTCTTGTTTTCTCCATGTTTACAATTTTTAATGTTTTGTCTGCAATTGTCAGTCTCTCCACTGTCTCCCTTGGCAAACATAGCAATTATCAACCCAAACAAAAACTTCCAAGTTATATCAGCTCCTGTATTTCTGCTGAAGTCTAATGCCTCACTGGCTATATACTTTATCTTAAATTGTAAAATTACATTTCAAAAAACAACTATTTTAGATCACAAACATTCTATTCATCCTCTAATTTTCTTATTCAAGGTTCCACATTGAAGTATTTAGCAATTTCTGTAATACTTTGCCATCCTAAGCACCCCTTTTTCTTTCTTGGGTCTAGACTTCCCTGGGTCATTAACACAGTCACTGACTGTCATCCTTAATGGTCGCTGTGCCATGATTCTCAGATTAGCTGGTAGGCAAATGGCAGGATCACAACTTTTTGATTTATTAATTCATTCATTCTAAGCTTTGCTTTTTAGAATAATTGAAGTATCTTTAGCTTCATTTTAATACATTCCACAATCAAGTTCATATTATTTTTCTTATCTTACTAACTTATACCAGGATATATTGGAAATCTGAAAATAAAATCCATAAAATCAGATAAAAAGATGACAATAAATATTAGAATTTTTTTCTAGTAAATTGTAAAACTGATAGTTTTTAATGTAGGTGAATAATAAGGTCAGATTTAAATTATTAAAAAAAGATTATTCTTGCTGTTATAAAGATAATGAATTATATGATTGGAAAGGATAGAAATTGTATGATTGGAAGGGATAGAAATTGGAAGGGAGAAGTAAAATTTTAAGAATAAGTTAAGCAGTGTTACAGCATTACTTTCAGAAGTTAATGTGCCAAAGTAGGGAATTTGGATTTTATTAGGATGTCTGGTCTTTTGTATCCATATTCATATTGATTCTTCAAATACATAGATTGGTGAGAGTTACCTTATTATCTGAAAAAAAGATTGTTCATCATTTGCAGTAGTTACCTCATGCTACCAGAAACTGCAAATGAATGTTACCTCAAATAAGGCTATAAAACTTGAACTTGTAGTATTGAAAAATGTCATTCCTGATCATACTCTAGGCATTTTCAGTCTTCTTATGAGCACTAATTAGTAATAGGAAGGCTAAAAGAGAGGGAAATTATCTTTAAATTAGCAACAATGTTTATGACTAAGGAGGAGTAATTATACACACACACACACACATATATATATATATATATATATATGTAGTAATTTTCTCCATGTACTTAGAAATTTATCCTATAAAATTATAAGGCCTTTTTTTTTTTTAAGTAAATTTATTTCAGATATTTTATTTTGGGTTACTTGAACTAAAGGCATCCCAGTAAATGAACATTCTCTTTCTTCCTGGGTTTCGTTTTCTCCTTGAGAATGTTACAGAAAGCCTTGTCCTATCAAACCAAAAATTTAGGGGTCTGCAGTTCTTAATGTATTGATCCTGTTTATGCACTGTCTCTTCAAACTGAAGTCTTTCTGAAAACGTCTTGAGTAAAATGTTGTCAGATTAATTTTATTGTACACAGATGATTTATCTAAATATATTATTATAGCATTGGCTATATATTATGTATATATATATATATATTCACCTCTACTGTATTGAATATATTGCCAGAGTTAATGGAAATTTTCTTGAGAAAATTGGTGGTATATCACTGTATTCTCAAAAAGAATCATCATTTAAAGTTTGGGTGATTTTGTACTCAGTTTTCCTTCACGTTTTTTTGTGTATGTGTGTGAAAGATGAATTTTTCATTTTAGTTAATATTGCAGAAACAAAACTATGATATAATCTCAGTGAGCAAAAATCCATTTTTCAATGGTGGCATAAATATACAATATCTAATGTTACCAGTTATAAGTTTGAAATATAAACAGCTAGATCGTTTTTAATAACCTGTTTTCTCCAAAAATGTTATAAATCTTAGAAATAAGCTTTACTTAGTATTGTATTATTTGATCGTACGTAATGTCTGATGCTTTCCAAAATGAAAGGGAAGTCATGCACTTTAAGGTGTAGATTTCAATCTTTTGAAGGCCATTATACCAAAATAAGATAAATATTTTCTACCCACCTCTAAGGCACATCTGTTTCAGCCTCTCAGTGAGAATGTCTACGTGACTGTGTCGGTGAGAGTTGGTGGCGCTCTATGAGCCTTTGAGAACCTAACTAAAACACAGGTGATTCTGATATCCACAACTTGTCTTTTGCATCCTTTGGGAAGATGCCATTTGGGATTTGCTCTTTCATAAGATCTCCCCCGAGGAGTTCAACCAGACATTCTTAAGTCTTCTTCTTTTTTTTTTTCTTGGTGGCAGTATGACCTATATTATTGAAATGAGTTCAACTCCATGACGTCTGATTAACGTGTACCTATCAAAGTAACTTCGTTGTATTCAGCGACTCATTACCGCAAAAATGCAGACCAAAGAGCTAGAAACCAATGGACTAATAATGAAATAAAAACAAACTCCATCTACACATTTTGTTTTCATATGACACTATTTCTGTTTGTTTCTTACTTTTACTACAAAGAATGCAATTTAGCACAGTCATTATTTCAAGAATAGGATAAATTGGATATTAAAAGTGAGGCTATCTCCTCCAAAAAATATTCTATACTAAAAATGTTATTTTAATCCTTTCTTTATAATTGTATTTCTAGTGAAAAAAATGTAGACGATAAATTCTAGGCAAGGATCAAACACAATATTTGAAACTAAAGCCTTTATTTAGTCTATAAATTTCCTATCACACAATTGTTTTAAACACTAAATACTTTAGACATATATTTTCATGCATTTAAAAACTAAGAGAATCATGTAGAAAGAAAAATGCCCAGGAGAAATTATCAGCTTTGGGGCTTAAGTTCTCTTTGCAACAATACTTTGTGTGTGTGTGTGTCATATTATTTTCCCCTTTAGGCCTTAAATTTAAAGCTGGAAGTTGGAGTAAATGACAAAATGTGATTTATATAAAGTATAGATGCATGCACATGGAACAGTCATGTATATTTTGTAAGAACACAAGAAAATATTCACATTAAATACATTGGGATGGTTATCTAGTAAGGTTTTATTGTTGTTTAGTTACTAAGTCATGTCCAAATCTTTTGTGACCCTATAGACTGTAACTTGCCAGGCTCCTCTATCAATGGGATTTCCCAAGAAAGAATACTGGAGTGTGTTTCCCTTTCCTTCTCCAGGAGAACTTCCTGACCCAGGGTTCAAACTTGTGTATCCTGCATTAAAGGCAGACTCTTTACAATTGAGCCACTGGGAAGCCCACCTCGTGGGGTAAATAAATAAAGATGAAAAATGGATTCATTTGCTTAAGCAGCTATAACAAAAATACCAAAAACAGGTTTCTTTAGATAAAAGAAATATGTGTTCTCAGTTCTGGAGTCTAAAAGCCCATGATCAAGGGACTTCCCTAGTGGTCCACTGGTTAAGACTTCACACACAGGAGGTGTGGATTTTATCCATGGTCAAGGAGTTAAGATCCCACATGCCTATGGGCCAAAAAAAGCAAAACATAAAATGGAAGCAGTGTTGTAATGGATTCAATGAAGATTTTAAAAGCAGTTCATATAAAAAATGGCTTCCCTGATGGCTCATCAGGCAAAGAATCTCTTGCCAATACAGGAAGTACGAGTTCAATCTCTGGGTCAGAATTTTCCTGGAGGAGGAAAACGGCAACCCACTCCAGAATTCTTGCCTAAAACATCCCACGAACAGAGGAGCCTGGAGGGCTACAGTCCAAAGGGTCACAAAGAGTCAGGCACAACTGAGCAAATAAGCACACATATCAAAAAATCTTAAAATAAAATTAATAACTAAAGTCTACGAATAGGAGGTTAGCAGATCTGATTTCTTCTGGGGCCTCTCTCCTTGGCTTGCATATAGATGGCCCCCTTCTTGCTGTAGCTTCATGTGATTGTCACTCGGTTTGGGTACACCGAAGTGTCTGGTGTCTCTCTATGTGTTTTAGCCTCTTCTTATAAGGACAGCTATGATATTGGATTAGGGCTCACTTTAGTAACTTGTTTTAACTAACTACTTCTTTAAAAAGCCTTATCTCTGAATACACTTAGATTCTGATATACTGTGGATTGAGCCTTCAACATACAAATTTTAGTGGGACACAATTCTGCCCACAACAACTTGGAAGAAAAAATAAATAAAGAGAAGAGGTTCTGCCTGGCCCAATAATGAAAAAGTGTCACAATCTGAAAAACATAATTTGAGGGTCTTGCTGTAGAAACCTTGCTTCTTGAAGTCTGTTCTGATGAAGTCAATTCAAGGTATTAAGTTAATATTGTCATGAGAGTATTATCAGTATAAAGAAATACTGTAAACTATGTATACAATTTGGAAGTTTATGCAATGAGTTATAGATATATATTTAATATACTTTTATATAACCTTTAAATCTTTGTCTATACGGACTATATAAAAATTCTAGAAAAGTGTCTTAAAAAAGTAAAAATAGTTTTGAAAAGGTCATATTGCATTTTACAGACATTAATAGGGTATATTTTAGGCACAATAGAATATAATAAAATGTGAAGTATGTATGTCTGACCTTGAAAAATGATGGCTTGCTACTACTGCTCCCAATAAGAGAATTTCCACCATCCTGAAATGTTCCTCAATGTCTCTTTACAGTGAATTGGTCCACACTCTATCACAAAGCATAGTACTTTTTATTAGCATTTTATTTTTTATTTTAAATTATTATGCAAATAGGTAATTTACCAACAACACAGTTAGAATGTGGAAGAGCACTTATGCATCTATTTTATAAACAAAAAGCAACAGTGTATCATGTTGTAAGTACAAAGCTATTTATTACAGCAATTTTTATAGTGGCAAAGAAATAAAAATCTGCAAACAACTAGGTCCATCAGTCGAAGAATATCCAAACAAAAAGAGATCAATGTATACTTCACAGCTGCATGCTGTGATAAAGTGACAAACATAATTATTCTAAGGGTCCTGCTATAGAAATCTTGCTTCTTGAAGTCTGTCCTGCTGAAGTCAATTCAAGGTATTAACTTAATATAATCATAATAGTATTATATCATGTATGACTTTATTAATTGCCATGCATTACTGTATTAATTTTCAATAAAAAGTTTAAAAAGAAACTTTTATTAACTAAGAAGGATAATGTGATGCATTCTAAAATTAGGAAAGTAAATTGTAGGGAATATGATGTATCAAGGTTTTTTTAAGGCTTTCCTATGTGGATGAAAGTAAAGATGCTTTCAATATTATTTAACTTCACTTATGGATTGTGAAAAGTAAAGGAAATGATATAATTTGGGGAAAATATGTGACCAAAAATGTCTACAGTACAATATAGAGTGTTGCTCTAGAAAATAAAATTTATTCATGACAATAAAGATACTTACAGACAGGGTCCAAAGGTACTGTAACAAGTAAAATTAATGTTCTTGGAGGATGCAATCATGTGCTTTTTAATTTAATTTTTTATATTTTATTTCATTGATTTATTTTAAAAAGTTAAATTTTTCTATCTTTATAATGTTAAAATTAATAAATAAAATTTGTATATATTTCCAGTGTGCAAATATGATATTCTGATATACATGTATAAAGGTAAAATATTATCAGAATCACCTAATTAACATATCCATCAACTCACAGGGATAGTTTTTTTTTTGTTTGTTTTTTCCTTTTGTGCTAGCACTTTCTTAATAAAGAAAATCACAGTACATTAAAGAAAGGACAAATAAAATACATGGGTCTAAGATAAGAGACTCTGGTTCACATTTTGATTTAATTCCCAAAAATTCTCACTTTGAATACTAGAATGAATAAAAATAATACAGGGCGGAGCAGGTGTTCTTTTAAATACGTTGTTCAGTGATGAGACATTCCAAAGGCTGATCTGCTAGTGTTTGTATTTAATTGACTTTTCATACATGTGAATATTCATACTATTCATACATGTGAAGTGGGCGTTCAGGTATATGTGAGGTACATATGCATGTTTAAGCTAAGAGGTAAAATTGACACCCTGGTACGTAGGGTGTCTGCCAGAACATTAAGAACTTTTATACAGGATCTCTGTGCCCCTTGAGTATTCATGGCGTCCATTGAGCAGTCATGTAAAGAACTGGGTCATCCTGCGTCAGGGCTCCTTGTTGAGTTTTCAGTCTGGACGTGTCCATATGGGTATCCTGAATGTTGACCTCTTGGTCAGTGTGATGCTTCTGTGTAGCTCTGGTTTGAAGACATTGCCCAGGACAGGTCTCCCATCTCTTAGTCTAACGGGCAGAGAGAGAGATGTGCCCATTAGACCCTTTCTAAGTCTAATGAGAGAGATTAACCTGGATTGTGATCACTGGACAGTGTCCTGTATGGTTCTCATGGGTTGTGATCAGTGGTTCAGGTGTTTTGATGCTTTTCTTTGTTGCCTGCCAGCTGGAGAGCACCTTGGGCATCGTCAGTTGTTTTTCAGTAGAACAGTGTGTCTTCTCTCTAAACATACGCTTCTTCATCACACCCATCAAGCATGTTAGGGAATTGGCACATTTGTCTTTACCATACTCTGACTTTGATGCAGTGCTTTATAGCTTATAGGAGGCTCATTTGTGTTTTCCCTGGGTCATCAGCCTTTCTCTGAGGCAGTCATACGTGGAAGAGATTCATCCCACAGGTGAGAAACTGGGGGCCCATAAATGTCAAGTGACTTTCCAAGGCCTCACAGATTGTCAGTGTTGGCACAGGGACTAGGTCTTCTGCTCATGACATTTAGATGACGCCCGGTTCTTAGGTTTGGTGGCCCTAAACTTTAATCCCACAAAGTTTCATCTTATTGATTATCATAAAATCATTTTCATTTGGGAACCACCTTTTGTTGTGACATTCTTATTGATCACAGTGGGAAAAACTTCAGGTTGCTATTTGGGGCTGAGTTTTTTCTAAATATTATTCAGAGTAGAACTGAGTCGACATTCTTTGCTCTGGGAGCTCCTGGTGGAATCTTGAGTTTGGGGGTGAGTCCAGGATGACTCAGGACTTGGTGGGAGTGGGCAAGTGAGGGAGGTCTGCTGTGGCACTGCCCCCTCTGTCTGCTCCCAGGACGGCTGGGGAAGAGGCAGAGTTGGATGTGATCTGAGTACTGGACTTGGACGAGCTTCCTGGGATGGTGGAGGGCAGCTCTTGTTTAGGAGCAGATAATTAACAGGGTAGTGAAACGCTGATTTTTGTGTGTGTGTAACCTTTGCTAGCCTTTATTATGACTCAGACTTCCTTTTCCAAGTCTAGTGTCAGAATACATTATAGAGGAGCAAAGAGAAGAAATATTCTTTGATAGTGAAGTATTTTAGAGAAAAGTGAAGCATTCTACCTCGATAAATATTTTTAATTTTTAAAAATGGGAAGTCTTGGACATAGCTAAGAATAGAGAGAAGTCTGGTGAAACCCTCTTCCTGCCCCCAAGCCACTGCTCAGTTTCCAAAGTCCTGGTTCACTTGTAAACTCCCTGTTCCCCACCCCTAGATTACTTTTGAAGCACATACCTGACATATCATGTCACCCATAAATATTTCAGTGTATATCTCTAGAAGATAATTCTTTTTAAAACATTAATAATTTTTTTAAACTGTAGGAACACACAGCAATAAAGAGCATAAGTATTTGTACTTTCTACCTTGAGATTTCAAAATACAGAGTGCATGAGACTCTTAGGCTGGTCACATTACTGTCCTTGGTGATAGCAACTTGATTATTGTCAAATTGTCAAAGGTAGCACTTGCAGTATCTTTTTTGTAATCTGCTTATGAAGGAAGCATTTTGAATTATTTAAGTGGGTTATCTGAATTTCTAATAGAAGTAGTTCCCATTTATAATACAGACGGCTTTTGTGTCCCTCTCTTTAGCAATGTCATGGTGTATTTGGTTCTCATTACCTCATCGGGTGATAGATCAGGTGTGGTGTAATACAATACAGTGTTGGCAGGAATTGAAAGGAGAAAGAACTACAGCGGCGCTTTCTGGTTGTGTGTTCTTGACCAGGAATTTATAGTCAGATGTGCCCAGGCACTGGTTGTCAAGTTGCAAGAGCTTATCTTTAAGGCCTCGACCATCTCTGAAGATGCCTCGTGGACGTGACCCTTTCATGAAGAAGGACAGATGCTTTTGTAGTTATCACCAACTTATCATAAAGAAGAAATTGTGAAATAAACTGTACTGTAAAATAAGAAAAAAAGAAAATCACAGTACATTAAAGAAAGGACAAATGAAATACATGGGTCTAAGATAAGAGACTCTGGTTCACATTTTGATTTAATTCCCAAAAATTCTCACTTTGAATACTAGAATGAATAAAAATAACTGGGGTAGTGTTTATAACCTTTTAAAAATTGTCTGCTCAAACAGCTAGGGTAGCTCTAATGTATAAGGAATCTGTTCATTTGTTGTGTGTTAGTCGCTCAGTCATGTCTGACTCTTTGCAACCCCATGGACTGTAGACCACCAGGCTCCTCTGTCCACAGAAATCTCCAGGCAGGAATACTGGAGTGGATAGCCATTCCCTTCTCCAGGGGATTTTCCCCACCCAGGGACTGAACCCAGTTCTCCCACATTGCAGGCAGATTCTCTATCATGAGCTACCAGAGAAGCCCTGAGTAAGTACAAAAGATGAAGCATTTTGTTAGCACAGAGTCCATGCAAAATACTGGATCTGTGTATACAAGCTGATGAAGAAAGCAAAATATACATGACGAAAGGTCACTTAACCCTAGAGTGTATCAGTCGTCTCTAACCTAGGTTATCATTGCTATGAATTTTCAAAATATTTATGTCACTTTAGTAAATGACTGTATACACACAATCCTTCAAGCTAGGCTTCAGCAGTACTTGAATCAAGAACATTCAGATTATAAGCTGGGTTTAGAAAAGGCAGAGAAACAAAAGATCAAATTGCCAAGGGAAATTCCAGGAAAAAAAAAAACAAACATCTATTTCTGCTTCATTGATTAACTGAAAGCCTTTGCCTATGTGGATCACAACAAATTGTGGAAAATTTTTAAAGAGATGATAATGCCAGACCACCTGACCAGTCTCCTTAGAATCCTGTATGAGATTTAACAAGCAACAGTTAGAACCTTACATGGAACAACTTACTGGATCAATGTTGGGGAAGAAGTACAACAAGGCTTCGTATTATCATCCTCTTTATTTAACTTATATGCAGAGCACATCACATGAAATGCCAAGCTGGATGTTACAAGCTGGAATCAAGATTGCTGGGAGACATATCAACAACCTCAGATAATAAGCAGATGATACCACTCTACTGGCAGAAAGCAAAGAACTAAAGAGCCTCTTAATGAGGGTGAAAAAGGAAAGTGATAAAGCTGTTGTTTTATTTTGTTTTGTTTTGTTTTTGTTTTGTTTTGTTTTTTTCATTTATTTTTATTAGTTGGACGCTAATTACTTTACAATATTGTAGTGGTTTTTGTCATATATTGACATGAATCAGCCATGTATTTGCATGTATTCCCCATCCCGATCCCCCCTCCCACCTCCCTCTCTACTCGATCCCTCTGGGTCTAAAACTCAACATTCAAAAAATAAAGATCATGGCATCCATTCCCAACATTTCATGGCAACTAGAAGAAAAAGTAGAAACAGTGACAGATTTTCTCTTCTTGGGCTCCAAAATCATTGCAGACAGTGACTTCAGCCATGAAATTAAAAGATGTTTGCTCCTTGGAAGAAAAGCTATGACAAACCTAGATAGTGTATTGAAAAACAAAGACGTCACTTTACTGACAAAGGTCCATATAGTCAAAGCTGTGGTTTTTCCAGTAATCATGTATGGATGTAAGAGTTGGACCATAAAGAAAGCTGAGCACCAAAGAACTGATTCTTTCAGATTGTGATGCTGGAAAAGACTTTTTAGCGTCCCTTGGTCTGCAAGGAGATCAAACCAGTCCATCCTAAAGGAAATCAACCCTGAACATTCAGTGGAAGGACTGATGCTGAGGCTGAAGCTCCAATACTTTGGCCACCTGATGTGAAGAGCAGACTCAATGGAAAAGACCCTGATGCTGGGAACGATTGAGGGCAAAAAGAGAAGAGGGTAGCAGAGGATGTGAGGGTAGGATAGCGTTCCTGACTCAATGGACATGAACTTGGGCAAACTCTGGCAGATAGTGAGGGATAGGGAGGTATGGTGTGTTGCAGCCCCTGGAGTGTCAAAGAGTCAGACACAACTTAGTGATCGAAAAATAGCAACAACAAGAATATGACCAAATAACTCATTTTTCTTGACTCTGCTAATCCTAAATAAACTTTTATCAGGAGGCCAACATAAACCAAAACTAACTATAGCGTGTGACTCTGTCAGGGGAGACTCAGAGTTAGCCAGTAGTCTTCTCATAGTTTTTAATTTAAATATCTTCCAAAATCCACACTGTATCCTTGAGATAGAAGATATTAACTCAATCTGACTGATTTAATTCTGAGAGGCACACTTTATTTTCTATATTGCATATGTTCTTGAAATAACTCGTTCTGTTATAATCATAAGCTTATTCCCTTTCTTTCCTCTTGTCTAATCTGCACATTGTTCATGGTTTAGTATTCTTTACCTTTAGTACAATGCCTGCTTGAACATATATATCACTAATTTTTGGTCCATTATACTCCATTTTTACTAATAAATACTTTTTTTAACCTCTTCAAGTCTGAATTTGACCAAAAATTTGGTATGATTTTCCTTATTTCTAAATAATATAGATTCCAATGTGATCTTGAAAATCACTTGAGACTTAATCATCTGACTACCATGTTTATTCAGGTGACGTGGAGAAGAGTACTGGGACATATGAAAGGAAGCATTTTATCCTGAAAAAGATGAAACAATATGGTAAAGATTTTTATTTTTGATGCTTTCATTGGACTGACAGAGCATTATACAATGATTTTGGACCCACATTTTCAACTTGTATTAAGATATCAGTTGGGAATTTTGCATCGATTAGTAAAAGTTCTCCTCAGAGCATCTTTCACTTCTTTGTTCCTTAGACCATAGATCAGCGGATTGAGCATGGGGATCACCAGAGTGTAAAACACAGAGGCCATCTTATCAACAGCAAAAGTATGGCCGGACTTGGGCTGCAGGTACATGAACAGTAACGTTCCATAGAACACGACCACCGCTGTCAGATGGGAGCTACAGGTGGAGAGGGCTTTGTACCTCCCCTTAATTGAGTTCATTCTGAGAATGGCCACGAGAATGAACATGTAGGACACAAGAACAATCAAGAGGGAACAGAGCAAATTGCAGCCTGAAAAGATCAAGATGATCAGTTCTAACTCATGTGTGTCAGAACAGAGCAGAGATATCAGAGGGACAGAGTCACAGTAAAAATAACTGATGACATTAGAGCCACAGAAGGACAATTTAAATAACTTAATGGTGAGAAGTAGCGACACGAAGATGCTGTAGAGGTAGGGAGGAAGCACCAGCCCCCAACACACTTTCTGTGCCATGATGACCACGTAGAGAAGAGGTTTGCAGATGGCTACATAGCGGTCATAGGCCATTGCTGATAGAATGAAGAGTTCAGTGATAATAAAAATCTCAAAGAACGCCAGTTGGGTAGCACACCAATTGTAGGATATCGTATTTTTGTGCACCACAAAGTTGACCATCATTTTTGGACCAATAACAGTGGAGTAACCAAGATCAGTAATTGACAAATGTCTAAGGAAAAAGTACATAGGAGTGTGTAGCTTGGAGTCCAAATGGGTCAGGATAATCATGCCCAGATTGCCTGTCACTGTGACCAAGTAGATGACCAGGAAGATTCCAAAGAGAGGCGCCTGAAGCTCAGGACTGTCTGTGATCCCTGTGAGAACAAATTCAGTCACCTTGTGCTTGGCGGTATGATTGTGTTTCTCCATGGGGTCCATCTTGGCTACCTGGGTATAAAATCATTACTTTGTATTTGCAATGCTATCATCTAGGAGAATTTAATACATGATATGTGAGTCATTTTCTTTGTCTAAAATTATAAATACAGATTCATCTTCCCATCAGGTCAAGACCACACCTACCTAGATTCACATTGTAATGTAAGTGCATAATGATCAGCTTTTTAAATTGTTATGTAAGTTCTGATATTAACCTTTTCATTGCTGAGACGATAGATTTCAAAGATACACATCTCAAATAAACATATTTCTAGCTAAACAATTAGATAAGTAGCTGGGCTTTCCTATCCATGAAATTCCCTTTTGAGAAAGCCCTGAATGATATAAGTAACTGCCAGCTTGATTAACCCTGCTTTTCCCTTTCTGAATTTAATAATTCCTGCTCTTATGTTTTAAATTAACCAATAATAATTTACTTTACAGTAAATCCCCACCCTTGATCACAATAAAGGCAGAACCATGCTGTCCTCCCTTACGCTCATTCTTTCTCTCTTCCTCCCCTCAACCTCTCTGTGTGGCCTTGGGTGTGTCATGTACCCTCCAGAATGTGAGTAACAAGACTTGATTTTCAAAGTTACCTGATACTGAGATGCATCTTGCAATCATAAAAGAGTCACAAGTGCTGGTCCAGCCACAGCACTAGCTCTGACCAGGGAAATGTCTGTGCAGCTCACCACAAATAATAGGGCCCACTTGAATGCCCACAGGCAGTCCTGGTTGATAGAATCACTATCAACAGGCTGAGATCAACACAAAACACATTCATTGAAACTTTGGGAAATTGTGCTTTAAAGAGACAAGACATTTTGAAATGATTGTTTTGATAGTTTCTATGGCCTACTTGTTTTTACATGGTCTTTTAAAATTTATCAAAAGATCTGTCTATTATATTTGAACTTTTTTAAAATGTTCAGATAATTTTTAAGACAAACATCTACACTCAAACAATAAACCTTATATTATTGACAATAGTCTTATCTGTTCAAAGTTGCAAGGCATAATAAAAAGGCTGTTGGTAGACTGATGAATTATGTAATGAGTACAAACCCTGGCAATTAAACATAAATTTCAATGTTTTTCACTGACTATAACCTCAGCTTGTTTATCCAATACAAAATCCAATGCTATAATGTTTTAATTTTCAAATTTTGCTATTAATATCTTAATCCTCATTTGCCATATTGATTGTTTTTAACAATTGAATCACCTTTAATGGTCTTCCAATCACACATCCCTCTTCTGAAAAAAAAGGGCTTGAACATTCTGATTATTTATGAATCTGGTTATTTATGGAGATCCATGTAAATAGATCCACTGGGAAGAAGAATACAAATGAATACCAAGCACTGATAGGGAACTGATAATTAGCGGGGACTTTGCATGTATTAAGTCACACGATCCATACAACAACTCTAGAAAATAAATAGCACGGTCATCCCTGGTACTTGTGGGGAGTTGGTTCCGGCATCCACTGAAGACAGCAAAATCTACAGATGCTACAGTCCCACAGTCCACCTTCCTTATCCACTGGGGGTTCTCTATCTATAGATTTGGCCAACCATCACTGGTAAACATAGTGGTGTAGATGCTGAGAAAATTAAAAAAAAAAAAATCTGCATATAAGTGGACCCATATAGTCCAAAACGTGTTGTTCAAGGGTCAACTATATGAGCATAATCCATTTACATGTCAAGAATAAAGTAACTTAATCAAGATCACCCAGACAATAACTGGCAGAATTAGGATTCAAATAAAATTAACTTTCTTCAGGAGATATTCTCACAAACATGGCATTCTTCTGTTCTATCATGGTCATCCTGAGTACACAGGCAATGAAAAATGGAGAAGGGGAGGCACCCGGTAAGCAAGGATAGAAAAAGATCCTTGTTAAAATAGATGGTAGAACTTTAAGTTCGTTTGGAAAACTAAGATAGTCTAAATGCATTGCATCAGAGTCCATACAAAAGGTCTGTCCCATACATCATTAATCTTGTTGGTCAGAAAAGTATACTGAAAGGGAAGAAACAGTTTTGCAGAGCATAATGCCTTCAAGATCTTTGGTGATGACTGGGTTTAATCTGTACGCCCTGAGAAATTTGCAGGCCAGTGTTTTCTACTTACCTTACTGAAGAATTTGCTTTGACTTTCTGTTTTAATCCTCATTGGCTATTGCAGAATGTTTTTAAGTGTTTTTCTATCCCTTTGAGACTCATTTTGTTAAAATTTTGATCTCATTCAAAGATTAAAAAAAGAAAACATTGAACATAATTACCTTAGGGAGAGTGCCTTGGATATCTGTTATTCTCCAAATGTCTCATTAGGAAAAGTCAAAAGTATTTCATTCCCTGGTCTAATTGAACAAACTATGCAGTATCACTAAACATTGGAAAACATAAATATACTTTTGTCAGCATCTCAGTTACACAATTTAATGCACATATTAGGTATGTTGCACGTGCACACAGTATATGAGTAAGTGAAAAATGACTTTGAAGAAAAAGATTATGCAATATTTGATAACATAGCATTCATTAACCAAGAATTTTTTGATGGATATATAATTATAGGTTGACACAAAACAATGTTTTATGACATATTGTTTCTGCAAAAAGATCAGTGATAACTCTTTTATTTACGTGTTCATCTTCATGTATATCTTTCATTTCTATGTCATTAATGCTTTTATCTTCAGTTTTCAGAAACTTGACATGGCATGCCTTGGTGTAATTTCCTTTCTGTTTATCCTGCTTAGAATTATTTTAGCTCTTTATATCTTAGGATTATCTTTTATAAAGTTTGGAAAAAATTCTGGCCAATATTTCTCTCATTGGTTTTCCAATCATATATAATCTTTTCTTTCCACTTTCCTACACTTAAATATACAGTATTTAGGTTGCTATTGTTCTACAGATCACTGAAACTATTTCCGTGGTGTTTATTCAGAATTTTAGCTTTTCTCTTTGAGTACCATTTATTGTGATGTGTTTAAGTATAGCTATCATTTCTTTTTCAGTACACAATATGCTGTTATGTTCATTCAATAAATATTTTGTTTCCCAGTTTAGTGTTTTTATTAAATGATTCAATATTTGTAACATATTTATAATATGTTTTAAAGTCCTTGCCTGTTAATTATATCTTCACTGACATTTCAGGATCTGTTTTAATTATCTCCTGGTTGGGGGTCACATGTTCTTGCCTTTCACATTTGTCTAGTATTTGTGACTAGATTCTAAATACTGTGAAGAAATACAGAATAATGAGTGCTGCAATTTTCTGTTGTCTTCCTAAAAGAACGTTAAATGTTTTAAACAAGAATCAACTAGCTCCTTTTGAGTCTTGTTTTCTAACTATGTGAGTCCAAAGTAGTTTTCATAATACCTCTGAGATCTCGACTGGATGCCCAGGTATGGAACAAGGATTTCACTCTCTGGCTGTTTGGAACACTGATGTCTTCTTGTTCTGTGTGATCTCTGGGATTGTTTACCTCACAATTCCGTGATCATTATTTTAACAGACTTGTGGTCTTTCATTGTAAGGCATGGCCAAATTAGTTTCAGTCACAAACTCAAGGAAATCTTGTAATGTAATTACTTTAAATGAAAATAGATTAAATTCCCCAAAGGTTGAGATGAGTAGAATGATTATTTAAAAAAAATTATGATCCAAAAGTCTGCTGTATGTAAGAGACTCACTCTATCTACACACAGTTGTTTATATTCAGGAAATACAGTGCAAAATGATTGAAAGGACACCTTCGTAGAAAACAAACAAAAAGCTTGGCAGAAACAAACACATGGTTTACTAAGTAGAGTTTGATAAGAGCTTCCTTTGGGATCTATTCGGGGTTCTGTGGAATCATTAAAGGAGACATTGAATCAACAGCAAGGAATGTGGGGAAGAGAGTGAGATTCCACTGAGATTTAAAGTATGAAAATTAACTGGACCCAAGGAAAACAATCTATTTCTCTGTGCATTTTAATGAACCTTTGCTCTGGAGCCAAGAAGAATGGTATTATATTTTTTTTTTAGAAATGTCATCAAGTGACATATGCCTCAATCATAGTTTGTTAAAATAATAATTCTTATTGGATTATTGGATATTAGACACTAAGTTTGCACTTATTCTTTAAGACCCTTTGGAAAGCATTTTTCACTTCTTTGTTCCTTAAGCTGTAGATCAAGGGGTGAAACATGGGAATCACTAAAGTATAAAACACAGAGGCCATTTTATCTGTATCAAAGGAGTGAGTGGAGTTGGGCTGCATATACATAAATAGTAGAGACCCATAGAACACAACCACCACCATCAGATGAGAACCGCATGTGGAGAAAGCTTTTTTCCTGCTCTCTGCAGAACACATTTGAAATACTGCTATCAGGATCAGTATGTAGGACATTAGGATGACCAAGAGGGAAGAGATCAAATTAAATGCTGAAAATAGTATGATCAACAATTCTATTTCTTGTGCATTTGAGCAGAGCATAAGTAACAAGGGAATGTCATCACAGTAGAAATGACTGATGACATTAGAGCCGCAAAAAGTCAGTGTAAAAATCTTAATAGTAAACATGAGTGCCTGAAAGCTACTGTAGAGATATGGAATGCCTACCAGCATATAACAAAGTCTCTGGGACATGATAACATTGTACAGCAGAGGGTTGTAGATAGCCAAGTAGCGGTCATAGGCCATGGCCGACAAGATAAAAAATTCACTGATAATGAACATAAGGAAGAAAGCCATTTGTGTGGCACATGCATAATAGGAAATAGTATTTTGATCCACAACAAAATTCACCAGCATCTTGGGACAAATGACAGTAGAATTACCAAGATCAATGAAAGCCAAGTGTTTGATAAAAAAGTACATAGGTGTGTGTAGCCGGGAATCCACTTCAGTTAAGATGATCATGCCCAGATTTCCCACCACTGTGATTTTTGTAGATGATGAGGAAGACCCCAAAAAGGGGAGCCTGAAGTTCAGGCTTTGTGACCCCCATCAGAATGAATTCAGTCAGTGATGATCGATTCTGTTGGTCCATTTAATCCAGTTAGCTTTTCTGGAAAGAAATAGGTTAGTTTTCCCGTGATGTCATTTAATTAAGTATAATACTTTTAGAGAGAGTAGATATTTTATTTCATGATAAGGGATAGAAAAGTAATTTCCATATCTTATTTTGAAACTAAAATAAATGACAGAATCTTCTACTTTCCAAAAAGAGGAAATCATGGAAAATCACATGCACTGTTACTACAGATTAAATAGAGTCAGTGATACATGGAAAATATCTGTTTATTAAAAAAAATTATCATTGAGGTATTAACATAGAAATATAGACTTTATTTCATCTATACAAGGATATCACATTTTTATTCAGTACACTTCCACTTTCATCTGAGAATTCTTTTGGACTTCTCAAATTGCACAATATAGTATATATTGTACAATTGTACAATACAAAGCATAACACCATAATTTTTAAAATGTTTCAGTGTTAAGTGCTGCCTTCTGCATGTCATAAAATTTACATGGGCTTCCCTGTTGGTTCAATTAGCAAAGAATCTGCCTGCAATGCAGAAGACCCAGGTTCGATCCCTGGGTGTAGAAGATGCTCTGGAGAAGGAAATGGCAACCCACTCCAGTATTCTAGCCTGGAAAATCCCATGGACAGAGGAGCCTCGTAGGCTACAGTCCATGGGATTGCAAAGAGTCAGATGCTTAGTGACTAAATCACCAATCAGTAAAAACAATTAGAACTTCTCTTAGCTTAATCCATCTGGATTCCCTTTCTCTTAGTTTCTTCTTAAGCAAAATCTGGAACACTGTAAGCATGACTTTCAATTGGAGGAGTAATTCAAGTTCAAAAATCTCAATCAGATAAAATATAGGATAAAATTATTATAATGTAATAGAATGCTCAACTTTAGTCTGAGACATCCAAATGGGCAAAGGCAGAAACTTCTATCAGGTGAAACTTCTGGATTCTGTCAATGAAAAAATTAATCAGTTGATCTAAGAATAGAAAATCTTATGTGAACCAGACTAAGGATTATGTGGAATTCCAGTTGAGCTAATTGAAATCCTGAAAGCTGATACTGTGAAAGTGCTGCACTCAATACGCCAGCAAATTTGGAAAACTCAGCAGTGGCCACAGGACTGGAAAAGGTCAGTTTTCATTCCAATCCCTAAGAAAGGCAATCCCAAAAAATGCTCAAACTACTGCACAATTGCGCTCATCTCACACACTAGAAAAGAAATGCTCAAAATTCTCCAAGCCAGGCTACAGCAATACAAGAACCATGAACTTCGAGATGTTCAAGTTGGTTTTAGAAAAGGCAGAGGAACCAGAGGTTAAATTGCCAACATCCACTGGGACATCGAAAAAGCAAAAGAGTTCCAGAAAAACATCTATTTCTGCGTTATTGACTATGCCAAAGCCTTTGATTGTGTGGATCACAATAAACTGTGGAAGATTCTTAAAGAGATAGGAATACCAGACCATCTGACCTGTCTCTTGAGAAACCTGTATACAGGTCAAGAAGCAATAGTTAGAACTGGACATGGAACAAAAGACTGGTTCCAAATAAGAAAAGGAGTACGTCAAGGCTGTATATTGTCACCCTACTGTTTTAACGTATATGCAGAGTACATCATGAGAAATGCTGGGCTGGAAGAAACAAAACCTTGAATCAATATTGCTGGGAGAAATATTAATAACCTCAGATATGCAGCTGACACCATCAAAATGGCAGAAAGTGAAGAAGAACTAAAAAAGTCTCTTGATGAAAGTGAAGGAGGAAAGTGAAAAAGTTAGCTTAAAGCTCAGCATTCAGAAAACTAAGATCATGGTATCTGGTCCCATCACTTCATGGCAAATAGATGGGGCAACAGGGGAAACAGTGGCTGATTTTATTTTGGGGGCTCCAAAATCACTGCAGATGGTGATTGCATCCATGAAATTAAAAAACGCTTACTCCTTGGAAGGAAAGTTATGACCAAAAAAGACAGCATATTTAGAAGCAGAGACAGTACTTTGCCAACAAAGGTCCATGTAGTCAAGGCTATGGTTTTTCCAGTGGTCATGTATGGATGTGAGAGTTGGATGGTGAAGAAAGCTGAGCACCGAAGAATTGATGCTTTTAACTGTGGTGTTGGAGAAGACTCTTGAGAGTCCCTTGGACTGCAAGGAGATCCAACCAGTCCATCTTATAGGAGATCTGTCCTGGGTGTTCATTGGTAGGACTGATGTTGAAGCTGAAACTCCAATACTTTGGCCACCTCATGCAAAGAGTTAACTCATTGGAAAAGACCCTGATGCTGGGAAGGATTGGGGGCAGGAAGAGAAGGGGACAACAGAGGATGAGATGGCTGGATGGCATTATCGACTCAATTGACATGGGTTTGTGTAGACTCTGGGAGTTGGTGTTGGACAGGGTGGCCTGGTGTGCTGTAATTCATGGGGTTGCAAAGAGTCAGACATGACTGAGCAATTGAACTGAACTGAACTGAACTGAAAGGATTATAACCCTGAAATAACCTCTCAGAAAGTTCTGGAATTGTTCTATCTTTTAAAGATCAAAGTGTAGTCAAATAATTTTCTGAGACTAAGAGCTGTTCATTGACTGATGTATTATTGACAGTGTAAACAAACCAGATCTACATGTACAGATAGCGGTGGACAAGGGGTCATCATGGTGAGCCCCTTACAAGAAGGAAGGTCATTTCCTAAGGATTTATCTTGCTGGTGCTAGGAGAATGTGTCTCTTTGTTATTGAGTAGATATTTCTGCTGATGGGAAGTTTGGTTGAGGCATAATAGAGATACACAGTGCACAGTAGAGGGGAGAGAGGATGCCAAAGGAAGAGAAACAACAATTATGCACACAATTCTCTGACTTGCCTTAGACTGCATTTTTATTTCATCAGAGCTGTCAGAGAGGAAGGCATTATCTTCTACCATCTTCCTAGGTTCTTTAGGCTGGTTGGTGGCTCTGAGAATTAAATTGCCATGAGACAGATTTGCAGGAAGAAATCAAATAAAAGTTGTATAACATGTATATATAGAAGCAACTCAGGAAAACTGAGTAGTTCATCAAAATGGCCAAAGTCTTTACCTTAAATACTGTCTTCAGCTAAAGACAAAAGAGGATGTTGAAGGTAGTGGTCTGGGACTTCAAAGGGGCAGGAGGGAATTAGCATGGAGATGGAAAAACAAATGCTTGATAAACTGATATCTGCTGGGTCCAGTAGAGACAGTAGTACAGAGTGGACTTGGATCTCTAGGCACTGCCTGCATTTCTCTGACTACACATAGCCAACTTTCTCTGCAGATATCAACAAGCCCTTCATCTAGTATTTTTTAGACAATCGGGGGGAAGATCAAAATTTCTTCTGGAGTCTTCTGCATCTTGATTGTTTTCAGCTGGAAATAATCCATGCCAAAGAGACATTTTGGGGGGCTGGGGGTCAAATATTGCTCCCTTACAAAGCCAATCGGAAGGTTAGCTGGAGTAAGAAGCCACTCAGTGGCACTTGCTAATTTTTAGTATTGATTTAGCCAGTTTGATTCAAAGACTAGGGATGCAATACTGGAGATTGCAGAGCCATTTCTACCCCTTTCTCCTAGCTGATGTTGTCTGCAGATTCCCCATTGAATCCCATTCTGCTTTCAGGCCCCTTCCCATTTTATAAATAAGACCCCAATGTTTCAGATTCTACTCTCAAGGTTTTCCTGCAGAATGGGAAACACACTGAGTTCAGTTCAGTTCAGTCACTCAGTCGTGTCCGACTCTTTGCGACCCCAGGACCACAGCTCGCCAGGCCGCCCTGTCCATCACCAGCTCTCGGAGTCCACCCAAACCCATGTCCATTGAGTCAGTGATGCCATCCAACCATCTAATCCTCCATCATCCCCTTCTCCTCACGCCCTCAATCTTTCCCAGCATCAGGGTCTTTTCCAATGAGTCAGCTTTTTGCATGAGGTGGCCAAAGGATTGGAGGTTCAGCTTCAGCATCAGTCCTTCTAGTGAACACCCAGGACCGATCTCCTTCAGGATGGACTGGCTGGCTCTCCTTGCAGTCCAAGGGACTCTCGAGAGTCTTCTCCAACACCACAGTTCAAATCGTCAATTCTTCTGCACTCAGCTTTCTTTATAGTCCAACTCTCACATCCATACATGACCACTGAAAAAACCATAGCCTTGACTACACAGACTTTTGTTGGCAAAGTAATGTCTCTGATTTTTAATATGCTGTCTAGGTTGGTCATAACTGAGTTAAGGCAATCCAAAATTCCAGCACCCTTTGAAGTCTTCAGTGTTTGCTAAGAATTATTTTAGTGTTTACTGAATTGATCTCCATTTTCAGTGCCAGTGATTACCTCCCACTGAAGATGTCTTGATTCTTTTACCCTGTTCATTCTAGTATGAGGATTTACCCCATTAAGATACTTTGAAGTGTACAGTACAGTATTATTAACTATGTACACAATGGTGTACAGCATATCTTTATCCTATCCATCTTGCAAAGTTGTAATTTTATACCTGCTGATTAAAAGTTCCCCATATGATCCAACAACCTCACTTCTAGTTCTACTAGAACTAGCAGCTGCTAGAATCTTAAAGAGGTATTGATATCCTGTCCATTCTTCTATTTCAGGAAAGAATATCTAAAGTCATTTTGGTGCAGCATTTTATGCACTTCCATTCAAGGAATTAAGGCATACAAAATGCAAAAATTATGCAAAAGAATGACTGACTTTTCAATCTTCAGACATGATGATAGCAGTTAGGAATTATCTGAGGGACAGGGCTTTCTCGGTAACTCTTAAATCATTCTATTTATTTGCCAGTCTACTTATTCAGTTTGTAAAACCTTTCCTGAATACAAGCAAGCAAACAAAAAAACACAAATCAAGTAGTAAGCAACCAGTAAGGGAAAAAAGCAGACAACTAAAAAATGTAAAATTTCATACATATGGCTTATCTTTATATATAAGGACTTGAAACTCTTAGTCACTTAGTTGTGACCGACTTTTTGCGAGCCCAAGGTCTATAGGCTGCCAGGCTCCTTTGTCTGTGGAATTCTCCAGGCAAGAATACTGGAGTGGGTAGCCATTCCCTTCTCCAGAGGATCTTCCTAATTCCGAGATCAAACCCTCCTGCATTGTAGGCATATTCTTTATCATATGAGCCACCAGGGAAATGCCATAAAGACTTATATCATTATTATACATTATTAAAATTGTTTTCATTTAAAATAGTGCAAATGTTTTAAAAATATTATAATATATAATACATAATTTAATGTTTTATTTTAAAATATTGCATTGGATATGTTTATATGAATAATAATTACCAAACAGTACAAAAGACATCTACTAAAAATTATTTTATATAATATTCAGATATAACTGGGCATCCTATATTTTATCTAGATGAATCTTAATGTTAATAGATTTTAATAGATGAGACCAGTGATGATTTTTTCGGATATTTCTAACTTTTTCATCCCATGAAATATCCAAATGTACTTTCACATTTTAGAAATCAAGTGAATATATTACTTCTAGTCAAGATCTAATATTCTAAAAATTCCATACTACTCCAGATAAAAAGAGAGATGATAATGTTTTTTTCAAGTAAGGAATTAGCTCTCAGTGACCATTAACAGTCATAAGAGTCCATGGTCAGAGGCCAGAAAATTTAGGAAATGACCAACACCCAGGTGATAATCAAAATTGACAACTTCTATCCACTCACCTTTAATGAAGAATTGGATTTTCTTCCCCAAAATTACTTTTTGTTTGGATAAGGAGAATGTATGCCTTTTCTCTTCCTCTGTGATGATCCCAGAGGAAATAGTATCATTTATTCAGATGATTACACCTAAATCATCTGAGCATTTATTAAAAATTGCCTGTGGTGACTGCTAATTATTCAAGATGATCTACGTATTCCCAATTGAAAAAAAAAAAAAAGTGCAAGGAAAGAAACCAAACAGCATAAATGATCTGTACAGCTCATGGAGAGCTCTGTAAAAGTACATATCCCCTCACACAGAGGCAGGGATTGAAGTAGCAATGAAAATTCTTCAGTCAGCTTTATTCCAGTAAAACTGGAACGATTACAAAACCCATGATGTTTTAAATGACATTATCATCATCACATACTTTTTTTTTTTCCTTTAAGTGTGTTAATCAAGTAAAAATATGTAGTGAACACTGGGTTAAAAACATATCATTTAATTTATGTGAGATTGGTATTATTTCCATATTCAGAGGACATCAAGTTTAGGAGAACTAGATAATTTGACCAAAGCCATATAGCTGATAACCAGATGCTTTGAAATTAAACCCTCATCTTTAAATGGATGATATATCCTTGTCTTGTCCTTCCATATGACCAACCATAACAGTCACTGAGATGTAGTATCTTACTGTGATGATTGTCTCAACTGTAGTGTGGCCTGAGCTGAGATTCAACCATGCTTGGATAATGTTCACTACAACCTCATCAAGAATAAAATCTAATATAAAATATTATATTTCCTCTCATAAATTTTATCCATGCCCTCTTCCTCCATGATTTCTGTACATACAATAATTGAGGGAAATTCATATACAGTTAAAGATGGATCTAAATTGTACAAATGGATAAGTACTGGAAAATGTTTTATTTCTTCTTAATACCTAAATCAATAGATAGAACACTTTCAACACCAAAGAAATTTCTCTGATGCTTTATACACCCTACCTAGACCATTTCCATCATAGGGAAATTTTCCTCACCCCTTAACACGTCAAACAAAATCCTTCCACCTCCAGCAACTGCTGCTCTGGTTTCTTTCCATAAACTTATTATCCCTGTTTCTGAATTTCATGTAAGTAAAATAAGGCAATATGTACTGTCATTCTGGTATCTTTCACTTAGTACAGGGATTTTGAAATTTATCTACATTGTGATTTTTATAGCTACATTGTATTCTAATACATACATGCGCCACCATTCTTTAACTACGGATGGATATTTGTGTTTTGGGCTATTATAAAAAGTCTAGTATAAACATTTCCATTCAACTATGTTTGTGGACAGATGAGTTGATTTCTCATGGTCAGATCTGAGTGAAATTACTGGATCATAAGATAAATGCATGTTTAATTTTATAAGAAATTTGAAACCTTCCAAAAACTTATTGTAGTCTTTTAAATTACCAACAAATATCCATGAGAGTTCCATTTTCTGCATATCTGTGCCTATATTTGATTAGAATTTTTAAAATTTTGAAATAGAAATTGGTGAAAAATTATTTCATTGTGATTTTTTTTGCTTGATGACTAACAATAATAAACACTTTTCTGTATAACCTGTCAGTCTTTTGTATATCTTCTTTTAAGACATCTACATTTTGGTTCATTTTAATTTGGTTGTTTTTCTTTTTGATCAATATATTTTTGAGATTTTATGTCTGTGCTAGATAAAACTATTTCTTCAGATTTTCCTCTATACATTTGACTGTTTTAGTCATTTGACCCAAGATCCTGCATAATACAAAGAAGAATTGTCCTGCCTCTAGGGAGGGCAGAAAACCCTTTCTCATGTTTCTCCTGTGTGATCAGGGGCTTCAGTCCTGTCAGACTCTGTGATCCCATGGATTGTAGTGGCCAGGCTCCTTGGTCCATGGGATTCTCCAGGCAAGAATACTGGAAAGGACTGCCATGCCCTCCTCCAGGGATCTTCCCAACCCAAGGATCAAACCCGCATTTCCTGTGTCTTCTGCGTTTCAGAGATTCTTTACCACTGAGTCACCAGGGAAAAGACTTAAATATAAAGGAGACTTGGGGATGAAGTGGGAAAGGGAGACTGAAAAGTTAAAGCCACAACTCAAAGTACGCAGAACTCTCTGAAGACTGAGAAGGGAGAAAAAGAAGAAAGAATCCATTTCTATTGCCCTTTCAAGGCTTGTTCAAATTTTCCTGTACATTTGCATGTCAAGAAATTTTGGATTTTATCTTGGATATTGTAATATCATGCTATGTCTGAATATTGTTGTATTTTTCTTAAGTGAGTTTATTTTTTTTTTCTTTTTTAAAATTAATTTATTTTAATTGGAAGCTAATTTCTTTACAATAGTGTGGTGGTTTTGCATACATTGACATGCATTAGTCATGGGTGTACATGGGTTCCCCATCCAGAACCCCCCTCCCACCTCCCTCACCTCCACCTCACAAATAAAATCAAGAGAGTTGATTTTATTTGTTTTTTCCTTTTAGCAGAAAACTAACATGCTTTGACTCAAACACTGTCTCATGCATTATAATACAAATACTGCTTCATATTTTTATCTTTGTCTAGCATATGGAGTCTGCATCACACTTTCATGGTTCAAGATCAGTGAACTTGGCAACTTGTGTACACAGGATATTAATCTCACCTTCCCTGGCTTTCTCCTTCGTAGAACTTCCTTGACTTCATCTCTCTCTCTCTCTCTTTTTTCTCCCCCTTTGACTATGTTTGTCTCACTTCTGTCTTTTTTGTTGTTCAGCTCAGAAAGACTGTGGGCTATTTACAAGGTATTCATTTGTTGCAAGATCAAGCCCTTCTCAAAATAGAATTTGTAAAAATCACTTTGTTTTGATTTGAGAAAATCACTTGTTCCATTAATGAATGTCTAATGCATTTCAGAATCTGCCTAATTTTCTGCCTTCAGTACTTTCAAGGTTGGCTTTTTTTTTTTTTTTTTCCCTCAGTTTTTAACTGTGATGTGATGGCTTATCAAAACTTACCTGGTCACTACCAGAAGCAGATAAAGAAAATGTATATTTCTTTAAGTTTCTAAATTATGTTTATGTCTGGCATAAAATTATTGTTTGCTATGTTTCCAGTGTTTTTAAATATGTTTGTCCATTTTCTTTGTGTGCATTTTCACAAAGTCTGTGTTTATTATTCTTTTTATCTCTGTATATAATGCATTTTTCTTAGTGTTGTTAAATGTCTACATTTTTAGTCATTTCTATTTAATCTCTTGGTACTTAAGTGCAAATAGTTCTATTGTTTTGTGTTTTATTCACTGTTATTTCTTCAATGTCTAATCTACTTTAAACAAATACACAGCAAAATGTTCATACTTGATACTCTACTGAATCCTAGTAACTCAATTTGGTTTTCTATTATAATTCTTAGTTCTAATTTTCATATTTACCTTTGCCTTTGGATTCTTAGAAATATTTATTACTGCTTTTAAAGTTCCTGTCTACCTATTCTGTGGCTTTCCTGGTAGCTCAGATGGTAAAGAATCTGCCTGCAAAGCAGGAGACGCAGGTTCAATCCCTGGGTTGGAAAGATACCCCGAAGGACATGGCAACCCACTCTAGTATTCTTACCTGGAAAATTCCATGGACAAAGGAGCCTGGCGGGCTGCAGTCCTTGGGGTCACAAAGGGTTAGACATGACTGAGTGACGAACACTTTCACTACCTATTCTATCATCTCTGTTATTCCTGGATCTAGAAATGATGATTTGTTTTTCTCATGGTTATGGAAAACATTTTTCTGCTTCTTCAACATGCAAATGTTTCTGTGGATGCTGGACATTGGGAAAATTTTTCAGTTGAATCCATACGTTTTTGTTTTTTCTCTCTTTCATCAAATTGTTGAGTTTTGTTTTACCAGTTTTACTTGCTTACTAATCTGCTTAATCCTTTTGAGAGTTCTGTTAGATGGAGTACAGTGGATTATTTCCTCTGGGGCAAGTTCTCTCTTCAGGTGTCTTTATTGAAAGCTCTAGATGTTCAATGACATTCTTCAATAAGATTTGACAAATTTGACCCAACCCTATGAGAACTGCTAGTTTTCAAGGTACAAATTCCTGGCAGTTCCTCCTTTCCTAGTAGCTGTTCTTGACTTTCTCTTTAGTCACTAAATTGTGTCCGACTCTTGTGACCCCATGGACTGTAGGCCACCAGACTCCTCTATCCATAGGATTCTCCAGGCAAGAAAACTGGAGTGGATTGCTGTTTCCTTCAGGGGATCTTCCCAACTCAGGAATCGAACCCAGGTCTCCTGCATTGTAGGCAGATTCTTTAACAACTGATCTATGAGGGATGCCAGTTCTTGATTTGGCTTTATACAATCTCAATAGCTGCAATTTAGAAACCATCGGAAATGTCTCAGGCCAACTTCATGCTGATATGAAATCACTTTGCTTAGGTGTCTCCACTCGAGTGCTCAGCCCTGCATATTCCAGGCACTGTAGCCCTTCCTGATCTGACTCAGTGTCTTCATCTCTACATGACTATCATGTTCTTCCTGTGCCCCACCATCATTCCATATCAGGGGCCAGTAATCACGATCTTTCTGTCATGGGCCACCAATTATCAAATATCTGAAAACTTTTGTTACATGTCTGTCTCTAATTTTCCAGTTATTTTTAGCAGCAGAGTTATTAAATTCCAAGATTCTGGTTACAGAGATTGACAAAAGCCCTTGGAAAATTCATGCGTCCAATTTTCCTACTTGTCTAAATTGAGCATTCTCTCATTTTTCCACATGGTGATTATCCATTTTTTTATTTAAATTATCAATTTTAAACTCAATGTTCTATTTTAATTATAGATTTCTAGATAATCTAAGTGTCTTCGGGAGTATATTTATTCTCCAATCTTTCTAAAAATGAAGATTGAACCATTTATGATAACCCATTTATCTCTAAATGATGCCTAGAATATGTTGTTTTTCAGTAAATATTAGTTTGATGAATGTAAGCCTTGAATTTTCACCAGAGTTCTAGAAGGATTCTTTTGAACTCATTTTCCAAGTTAAACTGAAAATAGAGATCAGTAATCTAACCACCAGAAATTCACTTTTTTATTCTCTCTCTGTGTATGATGCTTTTAAAGAATCTTTAAAATTAAGTTTTTGGTTTAAAATTGAGTTTTTGGTTTCCTTATCTTGCATATCTGCATAACAAGCCTAGTGACACCTGACCATTTGTCATTTAGGTAAATCTGTTCTGTGGAGCAAATTTTTTCCAATTATTTTTCTTTTTAAATTTTACTGAATTCAAGAATCCTCCAAGCTTAATGGGCTTAAAATTTTTTTATCGTGTTTTAGTTAATTACACACTTTAGGGACTTCAATTAATTAGGGGAAAATGTAAACTCCCTCAAGAACTGTGTTCCCCAAGGTTTCATTTGTTAACTTTGTAACGTTTAAGCTGTAGTAGAACTCATTAGAAGCTGATGTAAAAAGTGCCTGTGTATATGTATTTAGTTATACCTGCTATTCAAATTTGTTCTTTTAGAGCAAAAATAAAAAAATGTTGAAAATTTGTTACTTTGTTATTATATTTATTCTGTATTAATGATGATTTGCCTTCAGTTGTTTTACCTGGAGATATCTTCTATATATATTCAGTTATTGTTTTTAATACTGTTAAAAAAAAAAAAAGAAAACATGGAAAACAACATGAAGTTTCTAAATCTGAAATTTTAAAATATTTTCTTTTGGTAAGTTAAATTTATTTTACAATAATTGACTTCCTTCTCTAGTTTTTTAATTTTTTCCCTTATTTTAATAGATCACTTAGAAAGATCATTTTAAATCTGATAAAATCATGAGTGTTAAGAATATTAGAGGTCATTTAAACCAACTTCACTCTATCCACTCCACCTGAATCATCTAGTTTTATTCACAATATTGTCTTATGTTTTACAGGGATAGGCATGCCTGATGAGTAATATAATTTAATTTCTAAATTTCACTTGGAAATCCTTTTTAATTATGCTTACAATGAAAACTATCTGTAAAGTATCTTTCCTTGAGACAATGCTATTTAATTTATACTTTAGAAAGATGAGCTAGAGAGTTAGATGAGAGCTCTAATCAGTACAAGTCTTTCTGCAGTGACTGAAATGTTCTCTAATTAGCACTGTTCAGTATAGTGGCTATACAGTCATGTATGACTATTGAGCACTTGAGACTAAATCAGACCGTAGAATTTTACCTATTTTTATTATGTTTAATTTCTATTTAAACATTCACATAAAGTTACTAACTACTGAATTAGATAGCTCAGATGTGATGAACTAATGTTACATTTTGTTTTGAAATGTCTAGATTTAACATTACAGTTTGAAGAACTCATGCATTTTGGCAAATGTTTTGATAGTTTCTGAGTAATGTATTAGAAATTGTGAAAACTTCTAGGCTACAAATTTATGAAAGAAAATATTAAAATATCCATTTCTATTTCATTGTATTTTTAAACAGAATGAACTAAAGATTTCAAATTTGGGAAATGTTAATAGATTTACTGTTGTGTTGTACCTTTTTTCGTGATTTATACTCATCTGTATGCCCATTAAATTTGTTCACATTGTGATTCTCTATCAATATATTGCTTATCTACTTACTTATATCCCCACCTTCCTATTTGTCTATCTTATAATGTGTGCACTTATTATTAACTCAAAGCAAAACCTAGCATTTTTCCCATAGTATCTATTATTTTCAGTAATTATGTGATGTAGGTGTGATTATACTAGTATGAAAGAAGATAAATGACTTTCCCAAAGTCAATAAATCAATAAATGATAGCAACATATTTTAATCATAGGTTGGGTTGATGCCAACTATTTTGCTTTTGTGGCAGTTGAAATATTTATTAAAATAAATTAATAGAATTGACATAGATAAGTCAAATTTTATCATTGTGTTTATTTCTCTATATCTAAAAATATATGTGGAGCCCTATCCTCTTATGGATATATTGATTCCTATATAAGCATAGTGGGTCTTCCTAGGTGGTATGATGGTAAAAAATCTTCCTGTCAATGTAGAAGGCAAAAGAAACACAGGTTCCATCCCTGAATCCAGAAGAGTCCTTGGAGGAGGAAATGACAACTTCCTCCAGTATTCTAGTCTGAAAATTTCCATGGACAGAGGAATCTGGTGGGCTATAGTCCATGGGGTTGAAAAGTGTCAGATATGACAGAACCCTCAGGTAGCATAGAAGTCTGGTACAATAGACTAAAAAGCCTAAGTAACCAAACTACCTAAAGAATAGAAACTGGATTTAGAAAACCACAGTGGTCCCTGGTGCCTCAGACTGTGAAGAATCTGCCTGCAATGCAGGAGACCCGGATTCAATCCCTGGTCAAGAAGAAAATGCCTACCCCCTCCAGTATCCTTGCCTGGAGAATTCCAAGGACAGAGGAGACTGGCAGGATACATTCCCTGGGCTCGCAAAGAGTCAGACATGACTGAGTGACTTTCACTTCAAAGTGCTGTTTTACTAATATATATATATATATTTTGTTATATATATAATTAATCAATAAAATATAATTAATCAATTGTGTGTATATATATATATATATGTATATATATACACAGAGAGAGAGAGAGAGAGACCCAGATTCAACCCCTGGGTTGAGAAGAGAATGGCTACCCCCTGCAGCATTCTTGCTTGGAGAATGCCCTGGACAGAGGAGACGGGGGGCAACAGTCCCTGAGCTCGCAAAGAGTTGGGTACGAAAGACTAAGCACAGCACAGCATACACATATATAAATACAGACATCTGCCTACAGTGTGGGAGACCCAGGTTCGATCTCTGGGCCGGGAAGTTACTCTTGGGAAGAAAATGGCAACCCACTCCAGTACTCTTGCCTGGAGAATCCCATGGATGGAAGAACATGGTAGGCTACAGTCCATGGGGCCACAGAGTCAGACACAACTGAGTGAGTTCACTTTACTTCACTTCAATTTTATATATAAAATTATATAGAGGCTACAAAAAATATTCCAGAACAATAAATGATTGTGTTATTCCACATTTTACATTTTATCTTTTCTATGTATATGTGTGTGTGTGTATACATATATATATGTTTATTTGTGAGTTTATAATAAATAATTAGTTAAATATTATGTATAGAAATTTATATAACAACAGATATAACTAAAAAGCCCCATGTAATATATCACATCTTTTAACTGCTCTGTTTAGACAAGACCTCATTTTCTATGCTCTGAGTCTCACTCTCCTGTGATTTCACTGAGGGTCTCTCTCTGTGATGCTTATAATGAAGCCTCATAAGAGGCCAGAGATGTATGCACCTTCAAGAGCATCATGGCAACTTTGGAGGTCAGGACTCCGTCTCACAGCTTTGCTTTTATCTGGCTGTACATGGTGTTTTTATAGACTAACACTGAAGCTAATAGTACAGCTGACTAAAGATCTTCTTGTAGTTTACTCCTTCTTAAAAAATGAAGAGTTTTAAAGAAGCATTAAGTTTAATTTTGTGAATTCCTTATATTTTCCATCAGTATCTCTCAAGCCAGTATCACTGTCTCATAATTGGAGACAGAATTAGAATTTTGAAAGCCAAAATGAATTTTCTTATACTTGCTTATGGAGTAGAATTATAACTAGCACTAAATGAAAAAAATAAATAAATAAAACAGTCTAATCAAGCTTGGTTCGGCAAAATAATGTATTTTTCCAAGGACAGAAGCCTATATAGATTTCTCTGAGTCTTTAATATATTAAACACCAGATACTCCTGTGTACATTCTAATCCCCACATCTTTTTTACTTACAGATTTCAAGATAAGGAATTAACAAATGGCTGCAAAGAATTTTACAGTTGTTACTGAATTTATTCTTTTGGGACTGACAGACAATGCTGAACTGAAAGTTGTTCTTTTTGTATTGTTTCTGGTGATTTATGCTGTTACTTTGGTGGGGAATCTGGGCATGATCTTCTTAATCCAAATCACCCCCCAGCTCCACACACCCATGTACTTTTTCCTCAGCTGCCTTTCATTTGTGGATGCCTGCTATTCTTCTGTTATTGCACCAAAAATGCTGATCAGCTTCCTAGTTGTGAGGCAAACCACCTCCTTCTCTGCCTGCATAGTGCGGCACTTGTTTTTTCAGGTGTTCGTCACCACAGAAGGCTTCCTGCTGTCTGTGATGGCTTATGACCGTTATGTGGCCATTGTCAACCCTTTGCTTTATACTGTAGCCATGTCTAAGAGGAAGTGTGTAGGACTGGTCACTGGATCACTCATTGGTGGGATGATTAACTCACTGACACACACCATTAGCTTTGGGAGACTGTCTTTCTGCAGGTCCAATGTCCTCAGTCACTTCTCCTGTGATGTTCCCCCACTGCTGAAGCTGTTGTGTTCTGATACCTCCATGAACGAGCTGTTGCTCCTCACCTTCTCTGGAGTCATTGCCATGGCCACCTTCCTGATTGTGATCATTTCCTACGCCTTCATTGCTGTTGCTATCCTGAGGATCCGCTCAGCAGCAGGCAGACAGAAAGCCTTCTCCACTGTGCCTCTCACCTGACCGCTGTGACCACATTCTACGGCACCTTGAGTGTTAATTACATTCAGCCAAGTTCCCAGTATTCTGTAGAACAAGAGAAGGTGGTTTCCGTGATCTATACACTAGTGATTCCCATGTTAAACCCGCTGATTTACAGTCTGAGAAACAAAGAGGTAAAGGGTGCTGTGAGAAGGGTCATAGAAATAAAACATTTGTCATGCTAATTTCATGTTATTTAGCCCTATAGCAGTCAATCAGTCAATTCTTCCTTCACCAACATCCACGTGAATACAATGAATTCTAGAGTTTCTAAGTATAGGACAAATTATTTCATTCATTATTTCTAGAGTTTCTAAGTATAGTCCTTTTCATATAAGAAAATGAGACTAGAAATTAAAAGTGATTTTATGCATAAATGAATTTTTACAAAGCCTAACTAAAAACTCAGGTTATTAATATCTGCACTCATGGCTTTTAGTAAAATGATTTTGATAAATTTATTTTATCAATTCGTAGAATTATATGCATCTTCTCTGAAATTTGGAAAACAAAGTTTGTGAATATGTGTATACTATTGGAGATATAAAGAATTAAATATTTTTATAAAATACTTAAATGTATTGACTCAGAAAATTAAAATAATTTTATACATGGCATTTTATTTTCCTTTTAAAGCTTGTATTAAAATTTTAAATATTGGTAAATCCCTATATTAGCTAAAAAGGAGAATATGATTCCAAATGAGATTTTCTAACTAGTAGTGATTTTCTTACTTTTCTTCCTGTTCTTGGACATCCATGACCTCAACAAAAAAGATGGGTTGTTGGAAAATGATACCATTGTAATTTTCAATTTGCAGTAGTGTTCTCTTCCTAAAAAAAAAACCTAGTATAAAGATAGATACATATTTGGAATTTGAGAGTAGGTATAATTCAGCACCCTTTCAGCACCCTTCCCATTCATCTCTGATTTTCAGAATCTACTTCATATTCTTTTAAGATTAAAAAAGAAAGAAAGAAAAACCTCTAGCAATCTTTAAATCACATGATGGGTGTTACTGCTGGATAAGAGTTTCTATTCTGTAATGATGGTTTACTTATATAACTTCAAAACTCCCCATCATTTTAGAAATGATTATCTATTACCAAAGGTCCTGTGAATAATATTGCAATAAATTTTGAATATAAAAATTAGTTATACTATGGACAGTTTTCTGTCTTTCTAGAGTCTTTATTAACTATTGATATCATAAAGATACAGATTGGGATTTTTAAAACAAATGAGGAATGTTTAAAATAGTTAAACAAGCTTACATTCACTAGTTCATACTTCACAATGAAGACATAGTCAGTATGCTAGCAAGGATGACAGGATTTAAAGCAGGAAAAGCAATTTTTACCTTTCCTATGAAAAATAAAAACAAAATATTGTAAAAGTAGTTGTCTTTGCACATACATTTTGCAGGGGGCATGCCGTCCTTCCAATATCAGGGTCTTTTAAAATGAGTCAGCTCTTCACTGTCAGGGAATGTTTGACAGTAGGATCTCTGGGTGCTGTTTCCTGTCTCTCCTGAGTCCTCTCTTCCTCATCAGTTCCTGTCAGGAATGAGCTCAGCAGCGGCAGGCATCCCAGGACTGAGATCAAGAGATGGAATGCATGCATAGGATTCCCTTCATTTGCTTTTCCATATGGTGAAAGTGATTATTTCCGACCCTCTTTTGATATGGATTGTCTTTTGGCTTTAAGGCCTCTATTACTCTTTGTTTCCTTGGTAACTTGTAAAGTCTGGTCTTTTGATCTTTATCTGAAGAAGCTACCTTGTAATATGGTATATATACTCACACAGAGTTCAATAAAGCACCCTTGTTCCACTAGAGACTTGGGTCGCCGTGTGTCCTTTCTCTCCCTCTCTCTCGCCGTGTGTCCTCTCTCTCTCTCTCCCTCTCTCTGTCTCTCTCTCTCTCTCTGTGTGTGTTTCTGGCTGATTCTCTGGAGCGTGGAAGCCTGTCGAGCTCATTTTCCTGCCCAGGCTTTCAAGACCTCTTCGGGAGGGCACCTGTGCCTACTTGAGCTGTACAAGCCCTGTCCTAGGGCTTTATTGGCTTTCTGCCTGACCCAGGGAATGCTAGCCTCTTTCCTTCTTTCACTTTCTTATCGTCGACTCCAGACCACCAGGTTCTGGCCCCTTAAAGGACCGCAACATTTCACAGCTGGATTGATTTCCTTTAGGATTAACTGGTGTGATCTCCTTGCTATCCAAGGAACTCTCAAGAGTCTTTTCCAGCACCACAATTCAAAAAGATCAATTATTCAGCGCCCAGCCTTCTTTATGGTCCCACTCTCACATCTGTACATGATTACTGGAAAAACTGTAACTTGACCTTTGTCAACAAAGTAACGTCTCTACTTTTCCATATGCTGCCGAGGTTTGTCACAGATTTTCTTTCAAGGGTCAAGCATTTCTTCATTTGGTGGCTGCAGTCCCATACCGCAGTGATTTTGGAGCCCAAGAAAAACAGACCTGTCGCTGTTTCTCCTTTTTCCAAATCTATTTGCCATAGAGTGATGTGATCGGATTCCAACTTCTTGTTAGTTGCATCTATCAGAAATATATTCTCCCACCAAGGTTTGTCTTGTCTTTATTTCTTCTTCTGACAAGTGAAAGTTGCACAATCGCTCAGTCATGTCTGACTCTTTGCGATCCCATGGACTATACAGTCCATGGAATTCTCCAGGCCAGAATACTGCAGTGGGTAGGCTTTCCCTTCTCCGGGGGATCTTTCTGACCTAGGAGTGGAACCAGGGTCTCTTGCATTGCAAGAGGATTCTTTACCAACTGAGCTATGAGGGAAGCCCATTTTGACAACAAAAACGTGTAGAATTTCAGCATAGGATAAAATTATATATATATTTTTCTTTACAGTTAGTATTTTCTAACCTGAGTCTAATGAGATATATTATCATCTAAAAAGGTTATATTTTCCCTTGCTTTTATATACAAATACACAAATATATGAGCACCATTTATCAAAAAGAGCAGCTATTTTCTGTTTTGTATCAATTCTTCCTAATTTAGGGATTCATATGTATCTGGAAAACAATTCCCAATCAGTGTTGCTCCAGTATTCTATCGATCTATTCCTGTGCCGATATTACAGTTTATCAAACACTCTAGCCACTGTGTCTTAGTATGTGCGTGAACTGGAACATGTCCCTTGGTCTTCTTTTTCAGAAGGATTTAGCTATTTTTGATTGACTCCTTATACTTTTCATATAAGTTTTATAATCAATGCATATTGATGGAATTCTTTTATTTCTAATGCACAGATACAACTAAAATACACTTAACTTTGTCTTTTACAGGTTTAGTCTATGTCTCTAAACCATTTACAGCATCAAAAATGCTTCATGGAAAGAACCTGACACAATTTTGAATTTCTTTTAATTTCCTATTTTTCATATTAGTGTTGGTCAACATATTATTTATAGGTTTTCATTTTCTCATCAGAGATTCCCGATCTGGATACATTGACCCAGTAATATATGTCTGATTAGGTAAATACCCACGAGGGGGGGAAAAAATGACTGGAATTTCTCAATTGTTTTGAAAAAAATCTCCAGTTGAAATTAGAGTTCATATAAAAATAAGTATTTTTACAGTCACTGAAGCCTTAAATTAGGATTCTAAAAATTATGTAGCATTAAAGTTTGTTAGTTGGACCATTGCCCGACAGCAATTTAGCATTTGCTACCTTTCTACTAGAAAGATACTAACTTATCTTTATGTATACAAAAGTAGAAATTCCAATAGGTTCCAGCTTGTTTGAGGAGTTATTCCAGAGGGTATAATTGTGCATTGACAGTGAGCTGGACCCAGACAGTGGATGTTCCTCACTGCCTCCTCATCCTTGGAATATATGTTCTGCCCAGCATTCCTATAACAGGCATTGTTTAGGGACACAGCCCTGAGAGAAGAAGGTGCTGTTGAATAATCTGGACTGAATATATGACTGAATCCAGTTAAGGTCTCTCCACAAAATTTCAAGATTCTAGCAGGCAGGCAGGGGTGGCGATTTACAAAAAATCTGGTCTCCCAAGACAAGCTCATTTGTTAAGTTCCCTTGTTTATTAAACCTGCCACCTTCCATCTGGAGTGGTCAGACTCTTTCTGCTGTCTCTATTTGCCCTCCATGTATGGGGGCTAGTTTGCAACTGAAAACAATTATCTGTTAACATTTCCTATCTTGTCTTTACATTCCTTTAACATATTGCTCATATTTATGTTAATATTCACATATAAAATTTCAATGTATTTTTCTAGTTACTTTAGTAGTTTTATTGGCAAAACTACTATTGGGGGAACAGTGGCTGACTTTATTTTGCGGGGCTCCAAAATCACCGCATATGGTGATTGCAGCCATGAAATTAAAAGACGCTTGCTCTTTGGAAGGAAAGTTATGACCAACCTAGACAGCATATTAAAAATCAGAGACATTACTTTGCCAACAAAGGTCCGTCTAGTCAATGCTATGGTTTTTCCAGTAGTCATGTATGGATGTGAGAGTTGGACTATAAAGAAAGCTGAGCACCAAAGAATTGATGCTTTTGAACTGTGGTGTTGGAGAAGACTCTTGAGAGTTCTTTGGACTGCAAGGAGATCAAACCAGCCAATACTAAAGGAAATCAATCTTGAATATCCATTGGAAGGACTGATGCTGAAGCTAAAACTCCAATACTTTGGCCACCTGATGTGAAGAACTGACTCACTGAAGAAGACTGTGATGCTGGGAAAGAGTGAAGGCAAGAGGAGAAGGAGACAACAGAAAATGAGATGGTTGGATGGCATCATTGACTCGATGGACTAAGTCTGAGTAAGCTCCAGGCATTGGTGATGGACAGGGAAGACTGGCATGCTGCAATCCATGGGGTCACAAAGATGGATGGCATCACTGACTCGATGGACTAAGTTTGAGTAAGCTCCAGGTGTTGGTGATGGACAGGGAAGCCTGGCATGCTGCAATCCATAGGGTCACAAAGAGTTGGACATGACTGAACTGAACTGAACTGAACTGAAAAATCTCTAGGTCCATTCATGTTCCTGCAAATGGCCTTATTTGATCTTTTAATGACTGAGTAATATTCCATTGTATATATGTGTATATATATTCATTCCTCTGTTTTTGGACATTTATGTTGCTTCTATGTCTTGACTACTGTAAACAGTGCTGCAATGACATTTGGTTGTGTATATATTTTGAATCATATTTTTCTCCATGTATATGCCCAGGAGTGGGATTCCAGGGTCATATGGTAACTCTATTTTTATCTTTTATGTAACCTCCATACTGTCCTCCATAGTTTCTGTACCAATTTATATTCCCACCAATATTTTAGGAGGGTTCCTTTCTCTTCACACCCTTTCCAACATTTACTGTTTGTGGATATTTTGAAGATAGCCATTCTGGCTGATGTGAGGTAATATCTCATTGAAGTTTTGATTTGATTATTTTTCTAATAATCAGCAACACTGAACATATTTTCATATGTCTCTTGACCATCCGTATGCCTTATTTTGAGAAATGACTAGGGCTTCTGATCATTTTTTATTGGATTATCTAGATTGTTTTGATGTCATACAAACTTTTCACTAGCCCTTGGTCTTGGTTATAGATTTTCCCTTATTGCTTTATCTGAATGTTTTATGCTTTAGCATTTTACACTGAAGTTTTTTTTTTTTTTTTCTTTCATTTTGAGTGCATTTTTATAAGGTTCAGGTCAGCATTATTTATTTGTTTGTTTTTGCCTCTGTACTCCCAATAACGTCAGCACGTTTTTATTTATTTATTTATTTTAATTGGAGGCTGATTACTTTACAATATTGTATTGGTTTTGCCATACACTGACATGAATCTGCCACAGGTGTACATGTGTTCCCCATCCTGAACACCCCTCCCACCTCCCTCCCCATCCCATCCCTCTGGGTCATCCCAGTGCACCAGCCCTGAGCACCCTGTCTCATGCATCGAACCTGGACTGGAGATTCATTTCACATATGATAATATGCATGTTTCAATGCCATTCTCCCATATCATCCCACCCTCGCCCTCTCCCACGGAGCCCAAAAAACTGTTCAATACATCTGTGTCTCTTTTGCTGTCTCACATACAGGGTTATCATTACCATTTTTAAAAGGCTATCATCCATTTTCTGGATATACCATCTTTTTTATCCATATATATATATATATATTAAAGGAGATATTGGTTGTTTTGTGTCATGTTGTTTAAAAATTGTATTCCAGTGAAGGTTTTTTATTAAACTTCATGGGATAAACAAATAATTTTATTGCAAGATACTGAACAAAGCATATATTGTAGACTAATAGCCTCAGTAAAGTTGCAGAATTATTAAGTAGAGTTAAAGGTAGCACACGGGAAAATGTAGAAGTCATTTACAAAAAGCAAGATAGCTGTATCCCTGCCATGTATCAGGCCTTAGAAATATGGCAAAGTGCCAACAATGAGATCGGTTCCCTTTGCTTCCCACAAGCAGAATAATGAATTGTGCAGTTAAATACTGAAAGTCAATTAAAACTTACTGCATAAACACTGTTGATAAAAATTGGAAACATCAACCCAAGGAAAGAGAGCCAACACAATTAATTCATCAGTACTTCCTTTACTCAAGAATGCAAAAAAAGTAGAACATTACTTTTAAACATGGACAAATATTTTTATTCAAAAAGACAAAATTATTTTACTACCCATTCAATCAAACTACCAGTTATGAAGAAAGAATTACTACTTGAGAGAACAAGAAGTACCAATCTGGGAGCTACTGAAGGATCCCAAAGTTTATCTTGATTTAAATGTCCTGTGATTTCAACAAAATGTATGGATTGAGACAAAATCAGGCTGCAGTTGGACCTATGAATTGCTGAATTGCAACATATTTTCAGTTAATAGGTGAATAGATTCTTATAAGGAATTAGAGGAATTAATGATAAAAAATGTGGGATCTCAATGTAAAGAATAAGGGTATTTGAGAAAATAAATGTGATTGATAACTTCAAATACACAGATGAAACATACTGGGGAAAAGTATGAAGGCAAAAACAAAAGAAAATAAAAAACTCACAGACACACACAATATGCCACAATTTTATTCCAAAAGATGAGAAAACATTCAGAAACCTGGACAGTCATTTCTTTGTCTATATCCATCTAACACAGTCTACTAACATGTACTTAATTTATGTACAAAATTGGTCTTTTGTGCTCAAGGCATTTTTTAAAATATTTTTTTCATTAATCTCTTTGCAGCAATTAGAAGTGCCTAGTATATGTAATATAATCTATAAATAATTGTTGAACATATTTATACTCACTACTTAATTTGGAGGCGCATAGAACAAAATTTAGAGCCCATAACCAGTTTATAGAAATTGTATTGCATGTTAATAAAAAAGGTTGCATGATTTTTTCCACATCCTATGTAGTGCGCATTTTACATCTTTATTCCTCAAGCTATAGATTAAGGGATTCAACATAGGGATAACGAGAGTATAAAATATGGAAGCCAGTTTATCAGTGTCAAAGGAATGGCTGGACTCTGGTTGCACATACATAAACAGTAAAGTCCCGTAGAACACTATGACCACAGTCAAGTGGGATCCACAGGTAGAAAAAGCCTTGTGCCTGCCTTCAGCAGAGCTCATCCTGAGAATGGTTACGAGAATGAGAAGGTAAGACACAAGAACTACTAGAAGAGAGAAAATCAAATCAAACCCAGCTAAAATCAGAATAATCATTTCTACTTCAGGTGTATTTGAGCAGAGCAAAGATAACAAAGGAAGACTGTCACAGTAGAAATGACTAATGACTCTGTAGCCACAGAAAGATAAATTAAATAATTTTACAGTGACGAGAAGAGAGACAAACGTGCTGTAGACATAGGGGATCGCTACTAGCACCCAGCACACTCTTTGTGACATGATGACTGGGTAGAGGAGAGGGTTACAGATGGCCACATAGCGGTCATAAGACATTGCTGACAGAATAAAAATTTCACTAACAATAAACACAAGAAAGAAAGCTAGCTGTGTAGCACAAGAGTAATAGGAGATTACATTTTGATCCTCAACAAAATTTACCAACATTTTGGGTCCCACAGCTGTTGAATAACTAAGATCTGTAAAAGCGAGGTGTCTAAGAAAGAAGTACATGGGTGTCTGTAGCTTGGAGTCCATCTTGGTGAGGATGATCATGCCCAAGTTGCCCACCACTGAGATCACGTAGATGATGAGGAAGAGCCCAAACAATGGAGCCTGCAGTTCAGGGTGGTTGGTAATTCCCATAAGGATGAATTCATTTAGCACTGTTCCATTGTGAGTCTCCATTCAGGTTTATTAGAGAACCTATTCTGGGTAGAAACATCAACATAGTCAATAGGTTCTATGTATCATCACCTGGGAGAGTTTCACTATGCAAAGCTAGTATAAACAGATTAAACTTTCCAGTTTAGGATACTTGAAAATAAACTCATCTGGTGGCTCAGATAGTAAAGAATCTGCCTGCAGTTCAGGAGATCTGGGTTCAATCCCTGAATTGGGAAAATCCCCTGGAGAAAGGAATATTAACCCACCCCAATATTCTGGCCCAGAGAATCCCAAGGACAGAGGAGCCTGGCAGGCTACAGTCCATGGGGTTGCAAAGAGTCAAACATGACTGAGCAACTAACACTTTCATCTTCCTACCTACAATAAAACATATAGTGAGAGAGACAAAGAGAGTTGCTGGTTCTCAACTGGAAATTATGCTACTAACCCAAGGACATTTGTCAGAATTGAGAGGACATGTTAATTGTTACAAGTGGAATGTGGAAGCTACCAGCATATGATGATTAGAGGTCAGTGATGCCTCTAAACATCCTATAAAACACCATATCTGTCTAAAATATCAATAGTACTAAAGTTGAAAAACCAGGATGTTATAGATAGATGATAGATAAATAGATACATATATACATATATAGATGTATAGATACAGACAAGAAATACAATAGATAACAGACATAGATAGGACAAAAAAAAGTTAAGACATAAATTTGAGGGCTACATATATAAACTATTATTGTGCTGTTCTTATAAACTTTCTGTAATTTCTATCTAGTCATTTATATAATTGCAATTACATAGTGACATGTATGGAGAAGGCAATGGCACCCCACTCCAATACTCTTGCCTGGAAAATCCCATGGACAGAGGAGCCTGGTGGGCTGCAGTCCATGGGGTCGCTACCAGTCGGACACGACTGAGCGACTTCACTTTCCCTTTTCACTTTCATGCATTGGAGAAGGAAAGGGCAACCCACTCCAGTGTTCTTGCCTGGAGAATCCCTGGGACGGCGGGGCCTGGTGGGCTGCCGTCTATGGGGTCGCACAGAGTCGGACAGAACTGAAGCGACTTAGCAGCAGCAGCAGCAGTGACATGTATAAATTAAATTTAATAATATGACAATACATATGCCAATTATATAATAAATTATGATGCAATTAAATACTATCCATTGTAAAATTTTAAAACCAGAATTCAGAAAATCTATAGAACTTGCTACTCCAACACAGAGTTCCATACAGTTCTATGCACAGTTGATATAGGCTGAAACAGTTGACACGCTTGACACATTTTAGACAGCTGTATAAATAAGAAAACTATCATAGATTGCAGTGAGACATATTTGTATTTCTGTGAAGAAACATATAAGACATATAATAAGTAGGTAGAAAGATAGACGATAGATAGAATCTCTGTATTAAATTTCCTTATGGTATATAAAAAGGGCTAGTTTGGGCAAATAATTCAACTTATCTGAAAGTTTATTTTCATACACAAAACCAATACAATTACAGGATTGTTGGGTGGGAAAATGAGGATTAAATAATTAAATGCCTTTATGTTACCTGGAAATCAAGTACATATTGGTTTAAATATATATATATATATATTTATTAAATTATATATATATATTTATATATATAATGGAGTCAATATCTTAGCTCAAAGAGATCTTATTTATGTATGTAAATTCATCTGCACTGTGGCATACCTTATTTGTCAAGGCAATATGATTAACAGGTGAGGATTATATAATGTACAATGGAATACATACAATTTACTCCAAGTCTTGCCCTTTCTGCAGAAATAATATTGGGCCATCAGAGTGCTTGGATTTTTTTATCTTCTAAATTTTTTAGTTATTTTAGTAAAATATGAATAAAACTTTATTTTGATATATATTTTCTTAAAATATTAATTTGACCCAAGGGGCATATTCACTATAATGGACTTCTACTAATTTGTAAGAATTCAAATGTACTTTGTTATGCAAGAACCCAGCGTAAAATGAGGAAATTTGAGCAAATTGGAAGAAAGAGAAGTCATTAGCATTGTTTTCATATCTTGAATATCATAACTTGCTTTGAATAAAGAGATGCTATACTTTACAAGGGTGCCGGAAAAAAAAAAAAAAGGGTGCCGGGAGCCGGCACGCGAGATCCCACCCATGACAAGGTCATGAGGAAGAAAACCTGACGGGCAAGGCGGATCAGGTTTTCTGGGATTCCGAAAAGCTGCCCAAGGCGCTCACCTTAAAGATGATATCTGTCGTTCTGGTGCTTGCTTCATTAGACTACTCCCTAATTTCTGTGACACAGGCAGAAGGCCTTCCCCGATCTCTTCCCAAATAAGAATCAATTTAGAACTTTAACCAATAAGTTTCCCGGGTGGTGGTATTTTATGAGATTATCCAGGGTGAAAAGAGGGTTTTAATTTAAACTCCTTTGCTGGTATTTTAGTTTGTTTGGCAAATGCGTCTATGCCCTTGGTGCTAATATGCATGATTGCTTATAATACCCTAATCATAAAACAGCATCAAGAACCTGATCACATAAAGGCCCTAATAGGCACAGAGCCCTTCGGGGGTGAGGAAGCCCTATTAGAGAACATAAAAATATTATTCTAAAAGTGGTTATAATTAAAGATTTAGAAAAATAAGAGATTACAATTGTTAATTTTAACCAGGAATGCTAAACAGGGGCTGCCTCACTGGAGCTGCAGAGTCTTTGTGTGGTAAACCTTTTAGATAAATTTAACTGATAACTTCTGCAAAAGGACTGACCTTTGTGTTCATTAAAGAATAGATTACAGGAAACAGCTTTGCATTCACCTAGGTCATAAAATGTCAGTAGGCCCCAAGTCCAGAAGATAAAGCACAAGACCCTCATAAACAAAGAAGTATGCAGAAAACACCCTGGTTTGGTGAAGAACAAGCTGATGTAATGTTAAACTATCTTCCCCTTAGAAATGTACTCATTTAGGGTATAAATGTCACGGTAAAAAATAAAGCATTGCCAGACTCTGCCAGACCCTGCAAACACCCCCGTCTGGTCATTCTCTCTCTCTCTCTCTCTCTCTCTCTCTCTCCTCCTCGCAGACTTGGCCCTATCAAGGCTGGTCTCACGTGTCTTCTCTCTCTCTCTCTCGCCGATGCCATTCATTCTGAGGGTATCCCCTGGATCCTGCCGAGGCTGGACCCCGACAAGGGGACTTCCCCGGTGCCTCAGTGTTAAAGAATTTGCCTGCCAATGCAGGAGACATGAGTTCAATCCATGGGTCAGGAAGATCCCATGGAAAGGAAATGGCAACATACTCCAGTATTCTTGCCTGGAAAATCCCATGGACAGAGAAGCCTGGCAGGCTACAGTCCATGGGGTCACAGTCACCTGGAACTTAGCAACTGAGCACAATGCATCACAGTATGATAAAAAAATGTTCAAAGTCCCTATATTGCATAATAATGTACTAGAGTGATGGGATAAAATACACTATAGAATTGTTATACATGGATCCTTGCATATCATTGCAAAATTTACATCTTACGCCAAAGAAATTCCTTCAAACTATAATACAAAACATAATTATTTTTATATCATTAAATAAAAATATATCTGAAGGTCCCTAATAATAAACACATCAAGAATATACCAGTGTAAGAAGTGGATGGCAGATTAAGGTAGATAATTATTAAATTTAAAATATTGTGAGCCTGAATATTTCTTTAAAGAAATAGAAATGATACAGGTTGAAATAAAAATTACAGTGACAGTAATCTCTAAAGGATCTCTATAAGAAAAGGAATAAAAGCACAATTTTATAACATTACATGTAAAAATGATTACATGAAATCTGCATTTAATTCACTCAAAATACTGCTTACAATTTTATGACCTCCTAATCACCAATCTTACCTTGATGCATACACTTTTCTTATATCAGAAATACTGAAATGTGCATCACTAGAGAATAATTTTAGAAAAATATCTTCAATATATTTAATAAGAAGCACGCCAGGCCTCCCTGTCCATCACAAACTCCCAGACAGGACTGAGCGACTGAGCTAAACTGAACTGAATATGAAACTTGTTTTTGTTTCTTTGCTTTGTTTTGTAAATATGAAACAGTGAGAAAATACAAACTTAGCAAATTTCGATTTTCCTGTAAATATGAGAAAAGATAGAAGTGTTTTTGCTTTTCTCTCATGCTTTAGCATTTTACAAAAACCAAATAGTTTTCTCAGAGTTTAATATCTTTGTTGAATACCAATTTATTTTTTTAAAGCTATACCTCATGGGATAATTATATATTTTCTGTCAGATCTCACTTGAAATCAAAGAACATGTTGATCATTGTACCATTACCATAAAACTAGCTACTTGAAAGTCTCTTAATATGCAAATAATGTTTTCTATGTCTCAGTGTGAGGTGGGAATTCCGTTTTGCCTCATCAAGGGATCTGGAAAGAATTATACTTTTACATGTATTTAAATAATCATTAAGTATTAAATTATGTTGAGGGGAGGTCACAAAAAAGCACCTGGAGCACTAACTAACTAAGAATTCAGAAGGAGTTAAAAAAGAAAGACAAGACCCCAGTTTCTGAATTTTCCCAGTTTCTAAAAATTCACATCTCTTTTGTTATGTATCATTTGCTCTCTACTTTGCCCTCCATTAGAGATATCATTGTTTATACAAAACAAATATCATGGTAATGTTTCAAAGATGCTTTTCAGCATTTTGCCTGTCATCCTATGGACTAGCATTCAACAAATTATTATGAAGAGACAAGAAGAGAGGTCCTATTCCTGCTCAGGAATTATGGAGTAGAGAAAACAAAACGGTATCAGAAATGGTCTCATTTTGCTTGGGCTTTGCCATTGAGCTAAACTGTAACTTTGAATATGTCACTGAAACATTGTTGATATTGAAAATGAGGCATCACATGCGATATCCTGTCATTTTACCTGTAAAAGCATTTCTCATGATTCTCACCTGTATTTCTGACATGGCTAAATGAGAAGAATTTATGGATTTCTTTCACTTTTTGAGATTCTCCCTGAGGAGATGCCAAGCAATTTGTTGATTATCCCTAAAGTATTGAGAGCAAAACAGCATGTCTAGAGATTGTCTTTTAATTGTCTGGGACATTTTTCTTTCCTTCCTTACTTCCTGACTTCCTTCCTCCCACCCCCCCTTCCTTCTTTGCATATATATACATACATTTATATATCTTTTTAATCTTGGTTGACTTTCCTTTTGTAGCACACAAGACTCTTGATTAAATCTTGCATCTCTAGGGCATGCAAACCGAGAGTCAGTATTTCCACAGGTTCTTCTCAAATGTGTGACTGTGGAGAAATTTTCAACATTGTTTTATTACAGTATTTAATATATTTAGGAAATTAAAATAATACATTATGCTAATATGAGATGTTTCTTCCTTGATTTGTTGCCCATGTGATTGTTTTTACTTACCTCTCAGAGACAGAAATTAGTTACTTACTGTTACTTCTTATTTCTGGAGAAGGAAATGGCAACCCACTCCAGTATTCTTGCCTGGAGAATTCCATGGACAGAAGAACCTGGTTGTCTACAGTTTATGGGGTCACAAAGAGTTAGACACGACTGAGTGACTAAGCTCACCACAGCACTTCTTATTTCGTAGTGAGTGTCTGTCACAAGGCTGTTTACAACTTCTGTTTTTTTCTTTTTCTTCACTGCATAAACTACTGTTTTAGTTATTACAGTCTGTTACCCCATTCCAATAAACACCTGTGTCATCACAAGCTCCCTGTGCCTGCCTTTAATAACCACACCTCTTTCCTCCTCTGCCACCATTCCCAACCCTTGGCCATCACTAATCTTTTCCATTGCTACACTTTTTCATATAGAAAATCGGGATTGGAATTTTCTCTCAACATAAATCTCTTGAGATTCTTTGGCACTTTTGTGTGTATAGATCATCTGTTCCCTACATTGTTGAGTAGTATTCCATGATATTGATGATAATTTGTTTAAACATTCACTTATGGAAAGACTTATGGGTTCTTTCCACTTTTCTACTATGATAAATACAGCTACCATGAACTCTCACTTAAAAGTGATTGCATTTTTGGTGTTGAAAGTTCTCCTCTACTCTTATAGGTTCTTTTGACCTCAAATAGATGGACATTTCTGCTATTTCTGGGCTTTGACCACCACACAAAAATAAATAAATGAATCAATAGCTCAAGGGGAAGAAAAATGTCTTCTTTACACAGTGGCTTTTGCCTGGATTAATAATTAGATTGACAAAAGACTAACAGGACCAAATCAAATATATTTTATTTAGTACATTTAGATTGTACATGTAGATGGGAGTCATCACCAGACTAATTAAGATCCAAGAAATGGGTAGGCTTAATTGCTTATATGGGCTTCACAAGTGGCCTAGTGGTAAAGAATCTGCCTGCCAATGCAAAAGACAGAAGAGAATTGGGTTTGATTCCTGGGTTGGAGTAGGAAATGGCAACTTACTGCAGTATTCTTTCCTGGAAAATTCCATGGATAGAGGACCCTGGTGGGCTAGTCTATAGGGTCACAAAGAGTCAGACACAACTGAGCAAATGATCACACAAATGTTTATATAGCTAGGCTGAGCCAAAAGCAGCAATTGTATACAAGTCACTAAATATAAATGGGAAAACTAAAGACAAAGGAACTTAATTCTGAATATTCATTAAAAAGGACTGATGTTGAAGTTGAAGCTTCAATACTTTGGCCATCTGATACAAAAAGCCAACTCATTGGAAAAGATCTTAATGCTGGGAAAGATTAAGGGCAGGAGGAGAAGAGGGTGACAGAGGAGGAGATGGTTTGATGGCATCACTGACTCAGTGGACATGAACAAACTCCAAGAGACAGTGAAGGACAGGGAAGCCTGACGTGCTGCAGTTCATGGGTCATAAAGAGTCAAACATGACTTAGTGACTGAAGAACAACATTTAAAATGAAAAAAAAAAAAAAAATTTAGCAAACTTTGTAAATCTCTACATATTTTGTTCTCTTTCTGGTTCATCTTTTGAGGGACTATACAATGCACAGCAAGATTTATTTTAGAAATGGGATATTGGGATATATATAGTCATAGTTTATTTTTCTCAAATCCAGATATTAGATTCTTGTACTTTTTTCTGTTATAAAAGTCACACTTATTCACTGAAGATAATTTAGAAATGTACATATCCAAAAATATTAATTTAAACATTTTCATGTTCTCAGAAGCTATCAATATGTAATCATCATTTTACTGTATCTTTGTCCAACATACATTTTCCAAAAACCAAAATTTTTCCGCATTTATATTTGGAATATTTATATTCAGTACATATTTTTCTTAGTAATTAAAAAAAATCAACTATATAAATTCTTTACATTTTACCTCACTTGAAAAAGTACCTACAATTATTTCCTATTCCAATAAACTATTTAAATTTGAATTTGATTGACTACATAAAGAATTTAATCCATGATGGTGAAAAAAAATATTCAATCTATGATGCAAATAAAGTTTCATGAGTGTTAAAAATACTAAATATAACCAAAGAAAGTGGAAATTTAGAAGGATTAGGAGAGTTCACAAGACATAATATTTATATAGTGGTACTTATCTTACTACACTTTCACTAGAAACATACTATAGAACAAATCATGGAATTACCTTCTTTTGCTTCTTATAAGAAGAATTATCAAATTGATCTTAATAAAATATATCATAAGCTTTTATGAACCAATATTGAGGAAAGTCACCCCATGAAAGAGACAGTAAGCCTAATTCAGTATAGAATAGATCACTTATGTAAAGATGTACAAATATTAAACAAGAAATATTCTTGATCTTCCCAGAGGTCAGTAAGTGCAACAATCTTATGAAACAAAGGTCCATATAGTCAAAGCTATAGATTTTCCAGTAGTCATGTACAGATGTAAGAGTTGTACCATAAAGAAGGCTGAGAGCTGAAGAATTGATGCTTTCCTATTACAGTGCTGGAGAAGACTCTTGAGAGTCTCTTGGAGTGGAAGAATATCAGAGTCAATCCTAAAGGAAATCAACCCTAAATATTCATTGGAAGCACTGATGCTGAAGCTAAAGCTCCATAATTTGGCCCCTTAAAGGGAAGAGCAATCTCATTGGAAAAGACCCTGATGCTGGGAACGATTGAGGGCAAGAGGAGAAAAGGGTGGCAGAGAATGAGGTGGTTAGTTAATATCGATGACTCAAAGGGTATGAGTCTGCTCAAACTCAGGGAGATGGCAGAGGACAGGGAAGCTTGAAATGCAGCAGTCCATTGGATCCCAAAGAGTCGGACATGACTTACCAGCTGAACAACAACATTAAACAAAAAGAAGCAGTTAGGAATCAGAATCTCCAAAAGTTTTAAATACAAAGTCGAAAGTGTCCATGGGAGACCTCAAGAGATTTATTTTTTCTGCATCACTGAGATATAATTGGCTTACAGCATTGTGGAAGTTTGTGGTGTACAATATGTTATCTGATACGCTTACACACTGCAGCATGATTACAGCTTAGCATGAGGTAATACCTCCATCAGTGGAAGGAGAGGGGAGTGGCAGAGGATAAGATGATTACATAGCATCACTGACTGAATGGACATGAATTTGAGCAAACTCCAGGATTCCCTAGTGGCTCAGTGGGAAAGAATCTGCCTGCCAATGCAGGAGATGAGGGCTCAATCCCTGGGTCAGGAAGATCTCCTGGAGAAGGAAGTGGCAACCCACTCCAGTATTCTTGCCCGGGGAATCCCATGCAGTGGAGCCTGACTGGCTACAGTCCATGGGGTCTCAAATAGTCGGACATGACTTACCAACTAAACAACAAAGATGGGATATAGTGGCAAACAGAGAAGCCTAGAGTGCTGCGATTTATGGGGTTGCAAAGACTTGAACGTGACTTAGCGATTGAACACCACCAACAACAATACCTCCATCATATTACCGTTTCTTTTGTGATGAAAGCATTTAAATATTGCTCTCTTAACCTTCAGGCATACAGTAGAGATTGCTAACTATAATCAAGGAAATTGATCTTGATTGGAATGTCCACTGGTACAGAGAACGAACTGGTTGAAATAAAACATTGTGCTGATTTTGTGGGTTACTGAACTGCAAAATGTGCTGAGTTAATGGGCTTTCTAGGGCTCATGTATGAGAGTAACTTCATGGATGAGAACAGATCAGGACTCTAACCTCCTCCATGCAGTATGGAAACACCTGGGAAAGTTCAGATAATTCCTGAGGTCAAATCATTGCGCTACACTGAGCCTCCTTGAAACCACAGTAAGTTTAATTTTTGTGTTGTGTTCTCAGTCACGTCCAATTCTTTGTGACCCCATGGAGTGTAGCCCACCGGGCTCCTCTGTCCATGGAATTTTCCGGCAAGAATACTGGAGTGGGTTGCCATGTCCTTTTCCAGGGAAGTTTAATTTTTCATATGCCTTCGAAGTGTATGGGGGTTCAAACAGATAGATGTTCTTACACAAAAACATATGCACATGCCCAAATACACACATAGTCATGGGGAAGTTTATTCTAGTAGTTAAGAATGTATGGCAAAACCAATACAATATTGTAAAGTAATTAGCCTCCAATTAAAATAAATAAATTTATATTAAAGAAAAAGAAAAGCAATAATATTTAAAGTCACCTTTTATATCTACTATTCTTCCTTTCTCACACACAGCATACCCACTCTCCTTACCTGCTTGAATACTCTGTAGTGTCCTCATCAATTTTCCTGTATAATAACATTTATTTAATTATATTTATGATTAATCTCTCATATTCAAATAAGGCAGATATTTTCTTGCTTTGTGTGCTAGTGTAAGTACAGACCATTAGAGTGCTACTGACACATAAAAAGCAATCTCTAAAAGTACATTGAACTTTTTCTGTTTTGCATATAGGGTTATCGTTACCATATTTCTAAATTCCATATATATGTGTTAGTATGCTGCAATGTTCTTTATCTTTCTGGCTTACTTCACTCTGTATAATGGGCTCCAGTCATCCATCTCATTAGAACTGATTCAAATGAATTCTTTTTAACAGCTTAGTAATATTCCATGGTGTATATGTACCACAGCTTCCTTATCCATTCATCTGCTGATGGGCATCTAGGTTGCTTCCATGTCCTGGCTATTATAAACAGTGCTGCGATGAACATTGGGGTGCACGTGTCTCTTTCAGATCTGGTTTCCTCAGTGTGTATGCCCAGAAGTGGGATTGCTGGGTCATATGGCAGTTCTATTTCCAGTTTTTTAAGAAATCTCCACACTGTTTTCCATAGTGGCTGTACTAGTTTGCATTCCCACCAACAGTATAAGAGGGTTCTCTTTTCTCCACACCCTCTCCAGCATTTATTGCTTGTAGCCTTTTGGATAGCAGCCATCCTGACTGGCGTGTAATGGTACCTCATTGTGGTTTTGATTTGCATAGACTTTTGGACTCTGTGGGAGAAGACGAGGGTGGGATGTTTCGAGAGAACAGCATGTATATTATCTATAGTGAAACAGATCACCAGCCCAGGTGGGATACATGAGACAAGTGCTCAGGCCTGGTGCACTGGGAAGACCCAGAGGAATCGGGTGGAGAGGGAGGTGGGAAGGGGGATCGGGATGGGGAATACATGTAACTCCATGGCTGATTCATGTCAATGTATGACAAAACCCACTGAAATGTTGTGAAGTAATTAGCCTCCAACTAATAAAAATAAATGGAAAAAAAAAAAAAAGTACATTGAACTTCTTTGTGTTCACTATTCCATTTAAAGACACATAGAGAATCTAAAGGACAGGAATCTAAAGGAAGCCCAGAATCTAAAGGATAGTAATTGTACGTAGGCTTTAACAGGAACTGTTACAAAGCTTATTCCACACCTTTTGTAGTGCATATTTTACATCTTTGTTCCTCAAACTGTAGATCAAGGGATTTAACATGGGGATCACAAGGGTATAAAATATAGATGCCACTTTATCAGTATCAAAGGAGTGTCTAGACTCTGGTTGCGCATACATAAATATCAAAGCCCCAAAGAACACGGTGACCACTGTCAGGTGGGATCCACAGGTCGAAAAAGCCTTGTGCCTGCCTTCAGCAGAGCTCATCCTGAGAATGGCTACAAGGATGAGCAGGTAAGACATAAGAATCATTGGAAGGGAGAGGATCACATTAACACCTGCGAAGATCAGAATGATCAGTTCAATTTCTTGCGTATTTGAACAGAGCAAGGATATCAAGGGGAGACAGTCACAGTAGAAGTGTTTGATGACATTGTAGCCACAGAAGGATAAATTAAAAATCTTTACAGTGATTATAAGAGACACGAATGTGCTATAGAGGTAGGGGATTGCCACCAGCACCCGGCACACCCTTCGTGACATGATGACCGTGTAGAGCAGGGGGTGACAGATGGCCACATAGCGGTCACAGGACATTGCGGCCAGAATAAAAAGTTCACTAATCATGAACATGATGAAGAAAGCCAGCTGGGTGGCACACAAATAATAGGAGATTGAATTTTGACTCACAATAAAACTTGCCAACATTTTGGGTCCTACAGCTGTTGAATAGCCAAGATCAGTAAGAGCCAGGTGTCTGAGAAAGAAGTACATGGGTGTCTGCAGCCTGGGGTCCACCTTAGTGAGGATGACCATGCCCAAGTTGCCCACCACTGAGGTCACGTAGATGATGAGGAAGAGCCCAAACAGTGGAGCCTGCAGCTCAGGGCGGTCTGTGATTCCCGTGAGGATGAATTCATTTGGCACAGTAAGATTTTGTGTTTTCATGCAGTTTTATCAGGATATGTATTCTGGGTGGAGACATCAAGCATAGTAAGCAGATTTCATGTATTATCACCTGGCAGATTTTTCATATGTGAAGCTTGTATAGGTAAAATACATCCTAACTTCCCAAAACAGGATATTTTAAAAAATCCCATATCCTATGTATAATAATACGCATAAATAAAGATAGAGACAGAGTCTGAGATATTCATTAGTTCTCAAATAGGAGTTATTTTGCTAAGCAAATAACTGTCAACATCTGAAAGGCATATTGGTTATTGCAGCTGGAAGGTGAGTAGTACGTGCATATAATGGTCTGTGGTCAGTTATGTTTCTAAACATCTCATGACACCCCTTATCAGTCCAAAATCTCAGTAGTGCTAAAGCTGGAAAACAAGAAAGGTATAGATGGTATACGTAGACATAAATACAGAGATAGATAAATATCCTCTGTCCATGGATTTCTCCAGACAAGAATACAGGAGTGGATTGCCATGCCCTCTCCAGGGGATCTTCCTGACCCAGGGATTGAACCTGCGTCTCTTATGTCTCCTGCCTTGGCAGGCAGATTCTTTACCACTAGGGCCACCTGGGAAGCCCCATATAAATATATAGATACACATATAGGTGTGGATACCTATAGATACATACATAAAGATACAAAAATGTATGCATAGAAGTACATTAGAAATGAAATAAAATTAAAAGTGTGATTCATATATAAATTTATACATATATAAACTTATATGATACATATTTAAAGTTTTCTACTAGTCATTTATGTAATTGCAACCACATTGTGATATTTATAAATTATACTTGATAATATCACTTAATCATATCTCTTAATACATATAAGAATTGTATTATTCAATTATGTGAGAATTATGATAAAAATGTAAAGCCATAAATTCCAAAATGTAAAGAACACAGTGGGCTTCCCCAGTGGCTCAGATGGTAAAGATTCTGCCTGCTACGAGGGAGACCTGGGATTGATCCCTGGGTTGGGAGGATCCCCTGAAGAAAACGGCTACCCAATCCAGTATTCTCGCCTGGAGATTTCCATGGACAGAGGAGCCTGGTGGGCTACGGTCCATGGGGTCGCAAAGATTTGGACGTTTTCACTTCACTTTCATAGAACCTGTTACTTCAACGCATAGTCCTCAAAATCCTTTGTTCAGGTGATACAGACTGAAATAGTTAACAGACAACAAATATTGGACAGTTGTATAAATAAGAAAAATATAATAGATTACAGTGAGAATTACCCCTCTATAAAAGTATGTGAGGCATGTATGTATATAGATATGCTGCTGCTAAGTCACATCAGTCGGGTCCGACCCTGTGCGACCCCATAGACGGCAGCCCAGCAGGCCCCGCCATCCCTGGGATTCTCCAGGCAAGAACACTGGAGTGGGTTGCCATGTCCTTCTCTAATGCATGAAAGTGAAAAGTGAAAGTGAAGTCGTTCAGTCGTGTCCGACTCTTCACAACCTCATGGACTATAGCCTACTAGGCTCCTCCATCCATGGGATTTTCCAGGCAAGAGTACTGGAGTGGGTTGCCATTTCCTTCTCCAGTAAATATATATAATCTCTGCTATATTTTCTGTTATATACAAATGATTACTTTGGGCAAATAATTTATCTGAAAATATTTATTTTCTTATGCAAAACTGATATTTCTTTACAGGGTGGTTGGGAGAGAAAAATGAAGATTTAGGGATTCAATATGTCTAGGCTTACCTGGAAATCAGATAAAAAACAAATATATATATATATATATATATATATATATATGTATTACATGGTGGCAATAACTTAGCTCAAAGAGAGTTTCTTTATATATTTGTGTGTCAGTTCTTCTGTACTGTGACATTGTCTTATTTGTCAAGGCTGTGATGTAATGATCAATAGGTGAGGACTAGGTCAAGTAGAATGGAGCACATTTAACTTACTCCAAGCCCTTCACTATTCCCTTCTGCAGGACTAAAATTGGACCTCTGAAGTCCATAAAGTGGGTTCTTTATGTTCTAGTTTTATTTATTATGTTAGCAAAAATGAAAGTTCATTATGATGCAAATTTTCCTAAAACATAATCTTTCCCTAGGAACATTTTCACTACAATTGGCATATATTAATTTGTATGTAACAATTCAAATAAACATTGTCATGCAAGAACCCAGGAGAGTGCGAGGAGATCTAAGCAAATGGAAAGAAAGAGTAGCCATTGGCATTTTTTTTGCATAATGAAGACTCATTAAAAACTCCCTTTTGAAAAGAAGATGCTGTGCTTTAAAAAAAAAAAAAAGTGTAAGGTTGCTATGTCACACAATGCTACGCGTTGTTTAGTCACTAACTCCTTTCTGACTCTTTGTGACCCCATGGACTGTATTCTGCCAGGCTCCTCTGTCCCTGAGGTTTCCCAGGCAAGATTAGTGGAGTGGGTTGCCATTTACTGACCCAGGGATCGATCCTGCATTGACAGGTGCATTCTTTACCACTGAGCCTCCATGGAAGCCCCACACAATACTGCAGACGTGAATAAAATACATTAAATAGATATACATGGATTAAGGCTGTTACTTAACATTTTTTGTATTTTAAGGTCACAAAACTCCACCAAATGATAATGTAACACAAAACACAAATCAACATTTTATAAAATCAAATAAAAATGTATCTGAATATGATAACAATAAACATAATATGAATATACCAGAATAAGAGGTGGGCTTCCCTGGTGGTTCAGACAATAAACAAACTGTCTGCAATGCAGGAGACCTGCATTCAATCCCTGGGTTGGGACGATCCCTTGGAGAATGGAATGGATACCCACTCCAGTCTTTTTTCCTGGAGAATTTCATGGACAGAAGAACCAGCGGGCTATAGTCCATGGGGTCTCAAAGAGTCAGATACATCTAAAGAACCAACTCACAAGAGTAGGAGCTAAATGGCAGATCAAGGTAAGAGGATTATTAGGTGCAAAATATTGTCAACATAAACACCTCCTTTAAAAAATATAAATAACACTGGTTACAATAAATTATCAGTGACTGCAGTCTCTGAGTGGTCTGTAAGAAAATTAATTGAAAAATTTATAACATTAAATATAACAGTATTTACATGAAATTAGCATTTTGCTCACTTAAAATATTGTTTACAATTTTAAGACCTCCTGATAGCCTACCTGGACTTGATGCAAACAATTTTCTAATATCAGAAACATGAAACATATATCACTCAACAGTTACTGTAGAGGATTATCTTCAATAAATGTAATGAGAAGTAGTATAAAACTTATTTTCCTGTCTTTGTTTTGCAATTATGAAAAGCTAAAAAAAAATCAGACTTTGTAAATTCCAATTTTTCTGTAAAGGTAAGAAATGATAGAAGTTTTTTTGGTTGTTTTGTCACAAACTTTACCATTCTATGGATAGACCCAAATAGCTATCTCATAGTTTAACATTTTTTTTAAATCCCAATTGTCAATTTTTTAAAACTGTGCTCTGTGAGATAATTTTATCTAATTTGCGGTCAGATTCCACTTGAAATTGAAGGACACGCTGAAAATTGCACCATTGCCATAAAACTAGGTGCTTAAAAGCCTGCTAATAACCAAATAGCAATTTCCACATCTCATTGTAAGGAGGAAATGCTCTTTTGTCTCATCAAGGGATCCAGAAATAATTATATTTATATACTGATGTACATAATCATTAAATATTAAACGATATTGAAACAGTCACCAAAAAACACCCAGAGCACTAAATGAATAAGAATTTAGAAGAACATCATCACAATAAGAGACTGAATACATGGGGCTTCTTAATTTTGCCAGTTTCTAAATATTCATGTATTTTTGGCAGTGGTGGTGTTTCAGTTGCTAAAGCCTGTCTGACTCTTGTAACCCCTGGACTGCAGCCCGCCAGGCTTATCTGTCCACGGGGTTTCTCTGGCAAAAATGCTGCCATGCGTTGCCATTTCTTTCTCCAGGGGATCTTCCTGACCCAGGGAAGGAACCAGGGTTGTTGCAGGCAGATTCTTTACCAGCTGGGCCACCACGGAAGCCCTCAAGCATCTTTAGTTTTGCTTTATTTACTCTTGGTTTTGCCTTCCACTGGAGATACCGTTATTTATATAAATGGGCAGCGCGATGATGTTTCAGAAATGCTTTTCAGGGATTATTCTGTAAATATGTGAATATTTTCAAACAATTAATATGAAAAGACAGAAGAGGCGTCCTATTCCTGAGAGAACTGAATCAGAAATGGTTCATTTTGCTCAGGCTTTGCCAGTGAGTTAATGTGAAACCTTGAATTTGTCTCTGAAACGCTGTCAGCATATTGGAAACAAGGCATCACATGAAATACTCTGTCATTTTACCTGTAATGAAGTCTCTGTCCTGACTCCCTCATGTGGCTCTCACATGGCTAAGTGGAACAATTTATGGATCTCGTTCACCTTTTGATACTCTCCCTGAGGAGATGTCAAAGAATTTGCTGATCATCCCTAAAGTCCTGAGACCACAACAAAATATCTGGAGATTGTCTTTTCAGTTTTCTAGGGCAATTATTTCTTTCCTCTTTATTCTTTCCTACCTTTTTTTTTTTTTTTTTTTTAAACTCTTGGTTAACTTTCCTTTTGTAGTATACAAGTCTCTTAATTAAACCTATCTCTAGACCAGGCCCATTAAGTCTGCAAGTCCACAGTGGTCTTCTCAAATGAATGATGGTATAGAAATGTTTAAACATTGTCCTATTTCATTATTGAAAAATAGGGAATTAAAGATGGGCTTCTTAGGTGGTTCAGTGGTAAAGAATCCGCTTACCTAGCAGGAGACACAGGTTCTATTCCTGGGTCAGAAAGAGCCCCTGGAGAAGGAAATGATAACCCACTCCAGAATTCTTGCCTGCAAAATCTCATGGACAGAGGAACCTGGTGGGCTACAATCCATGGGGTCTGAAACAGTTGGACACAGCTGAGGGACTGAGCACATATGCATGCTATGAACTCTTCACCAGACCTAGATCCTAGATATAGATTTCCCCCTATTGTTTTATCTAAATATTTTATTTGTGGCTGTTATTTAGTTGCTAAGTCATGTCCAACTCTGTTGTGAACCCATGGACCGTAGCCTGCCAGTATCCTCTGTCCATGGGATTCTCCAGGCAAGAATACTGAGTGGATTGCCATTTTCTTCTCCAGGGGATCTTCCCAACCTGGTGTCTCCTTCACTACAGGCAGTTTCTTTACTACTGAGCCACCAGGGAAGCCCTAAATATTTCATAGTTTAGCATTCTACAGTTAAGTTGTTCTTCATTTTGAGCTAATTATTATACTAGGTCAATATTATTTATTTGTTTGCTTAGTTTTTCCTCTATATCCCTAATTACCTCTGCACAATGATTTTAAAAGGGTACACCCCTTCTTTTGAATTATCTTTGCAACTTTATGAAAAATTAGTTGGACTATTTATAAAAATCTATTTCTGTGTTGTCTATTATGTTCCATTAATTTATATGTTTGTGTTTCTACCAATATAAAAATCTTGATTATTTGGTTATATAATTAATCCTAACATGCAGGAGTGTTTTTTCCTAGTTATACTAAATTTTAAAATGTGTTTTCATTTATGTTCTGCCCTTAACCTTTCAATAAAATACAGTATAAAATCACCTCTGAACTAAATCTTGCTGAGATTTTATTTAGGTTTGCATTAAATCTATGGATCAATTTGGGAAGAATTTTATCTTAAGTATATGGATCTGAGCTAAATATAGCTACTAAATTATTCAAGTCTCCTTTGATTTTTAAAATTGAGATTTGTACTTTTCAGCATACAGATCCTGTGCAGACTTTGTTAGTTTCTATGTACATTTTCATTAGCTATGAAGTGATTATAATTGGTCTTATTTTATTAATACCTATATATATATAAATATTTTTATATAATGTTTGTTAATCATATATCTTGTCTTCTTTGTGAACTCATGTTTTCCAGATTGTTTTACTTTCCATAGTTTTGTGGAGATTATCTATTAGAAAGCCTATCTTTTGCAAATAGGGATGTTTTCATTTCTTTCTTTGAAATTTCTATAAATTTTATTAGTGTTCTTTTTCTTTTTCTTTTTTTTCTTACTCTTGGACACTACTGAAGCAGTTAACAGTTTCACTTTCACTTTCCTGGGAATATAAAAGCAATAATTTCAATGAGCCCAGTCTCTTGCACATTTCCATTCATAAAAAGATGCTAATTTATCAATTTGAGATGTCTGTTTTTTCTTTAATTTAACAATAATCTGGTAATCTGATGATGTTCCAACTACCCATGTTTTGGTTTAAGTGTCTAGGATAGGATTTTTTAGAACGTTGACTCTAAATTTGAATGTAATCCAATGAGGTATGTGATTTGTTTGAACCTTCACTGCTTTATCTCAGCAATCAATTTTGTACTGAAAGCTCATTGCAGGTCAAATGCAATATGAAAGTAACACCTAAAGACAAAGTTGAAATATTCAAACTCATGTTTTAAGAATATATATCCAATTTAGCATATAAGTGATTGCACTCATTGAGTATTTAAGAATCATACTTTATTTATTCACCCTTTTTTTTGCTTAGTCACCTAGTGGTTTCCCACTCTTTGCAACCTCATGGACTGTAGTCTGTCAGACTCCTCTGTCCATGAGATTTTCCAGGCAAGATTGTTGGAGTGGGTTGCCATTTTCTTCTCCAGGGGATCGTCTGGACCCAGAGATTGAACCCAGGTCTCCTGCATTGGCAGGAGGATTCTTTACCACTGAGGCACCTGGGAAGGCCCAAGCCTTTTTATTAACTCAAAAGTACTAATAATAGGCCTTTGTATGGCATTTGTATGGGTTTCTCTGATGACTCAGTGGTAAAGAACCCACCTGCTAATGCAAAGGTGCAGGTTCAATCCCTGGGTCGGGAAGATCTCCTAGAGAAAGAAATGGCAACCCACTCCAGTATTCTTGCCTGGGAAATCCCATTAACAGAAGGAGCTTGACAGGCTATAGTCTATGGGGTCATAAAGAGCCAACACACTTAGTGACTAAGCAATGATGACGTGGCTTATCTATGGAAGCAGGAGACATTCTAGAAGAAGGCAGAATGTGCAGCTTCCTCCCCCAAGGTCCAGAGCTCCTTCCAAAGATAGCCTAAGAAAGCAAAGTCCTTTGTGTGCCTCCAGCTGTGACAACAGGTAGGCAATACTGGGACTGGATTTTTCCAGAACTGGATATTTTCCAGCAATGAAGATAAAAGTGACAAAGTTCTCTTATGAATGGGAACTTGTTCTTAAGGTTAACTCCCCTGAGAACTGGTATGGCTGGACAAGGGAATGCTGCCTCTCACTTCATGACTCTGGCCCCAGTCAGCTGGCTTGCCTTGATACAAGTTTGATAACCATCATCTTCAGCCAGCAGAAACCAGAGGGAATGCCGCCACTGGCTACAAGGTCTCAGGACAGAAACAAGATGAAAGGAGAACTTGAAAGTCTATGCTTTCTCCACAAAATGGCTTTTTTTCTGTTTTTCTCTTTTGCTTATGGAACATTTATTGTTCATATACACATGAATCTATTTCTGATCTATCAGTATCTTTTCATTGATATATATTACCAATTTTTATATCAAGAGCAGACTTTAAAAAAATAACTGTAGCTTTGGAATAAGACTGGATATCATTACTATTTGTCTTAATGTTAATATTGCAAGTTTATTCCTCTTTTTAAAGTTAGTTCAGCTATTCTAGATCTTTTGCTCTGTATGGTTTGATTTTAGCTCCTTTATGTATTTTGGTTTCAGCTTCTCAATTCCTATCAAAAAAGAATTTCTGCTTAAATTTTAATTGTGTTTGATTTGAGAAATTGTGATATTTACCTAATATTGAATAAATCAGTAAATAAATATGGTAAGACCTCATTTGTTTATGCCTCCATTAATATCTTTCAGGAATATTTTTTAATTTTTACCATACAGGCTTGCATATTTTGTATATATCTTTAAGCATTTCATAATTATGATGAATTTATATCAGGTATTTAACAATTTAACAAGGCTTTCCAGTAGTCATTTATGGATGTGAGAGTTGGACCATAAAGAGCCTAAGAATTAAAAAAAAAAAAAAAAAGCCTAAGAATTGATGCCTCTGCACTGTGGTGTTAGAGAAGACTCCTGAGAATCCCTTGGACTGCAAGGAGATCAAACTAGTCCATCCTAAAGGAAATCAACCCTGAATATTCACTAGAAGGACTGATGCTGAAGATGAAACTCCAAAACTCTGGCCAGCTGATGTGAAGGGCCAACTCATTGGAAAAGACCCTGATGCTTGGAAAAATTGAAGGCAGAAGGAGAAGAGGGTTACAGAGGATAAGATGGTTGGATGGCATCACCAATTCAATGGACATGAGGTTGGCAAACTCCAGGAGATGATGAGGAGGAAATGGCCTGGCGTCCTGCGGTCCATAGGGTCGCGAAGAGTCAGACACGATTTGTCGACTGAACAAAAATAACATTTAACAATTCCATTTCTAATTTTTCATTTGTAGGATATAGAAATAAAAATTACTGTGTGTACTGATCTCTCTTTGAAACATCCTAAATTCACCTTTTAATTCAATGCTTTTTTTTATAGTTTATATTTCCACCTGTACAATCTCATCATGTACTAAAAAACACAGTTTAAATTCCTTCTTTCCAATATGGACTGTTTTTTTTTTTCTTTGCCATATTGAATACCACCTCCATTAAAATATCAATATCATGGGAAAGATAAGTCCTACTTGCCTTTTTCTTGATTTAGTGAAAATGTTTTTGAGTTTTTAAGGATAATGAACAAAGAACAGTGCAGTCTCTATATGATGTAAACACAATTTCATAAATGTTAAAAATAAAAAATTAAACAAAAAAGTGACAATTTAGAATACATGCAAATCCATGGCTGATTCATGTCAATGTATGACAAAAACCACTACAATATTGTAAAGCAATTAGCCTCCAACTAATAAAAATAAATGGAAAAAAAAAGAAGAAGATATTTGCACACATATTATATATATAACAAATTGTTAGATATCTTATTACATTCTTCTTAGAAATATTGACCAAATCATGGAATTTTGTCTTGTGTTTGCTACAAAGAGATGATCAAATCATGGCAGTCAAACAATAAAATAAAAATTATAGAATATAATAAAACATATTACAATACAATATATAATATAGTACACATATATGCATACATATATAGTAAAAGAGTTTTTACACACTCTTATGAACCAATACTGAAGAAGGTTATCCCATAACAGACGCACAAAGCTAGTTCAGCATAGAGTAGACCTCTTATGCAAAAGTACAAAAATAATTAAAACACAAATTTTAAATAAGCAATATTTTTGTTTTTCAGACAGATAAGGAAATGTAACTATCTTGTTTGATCAAAAAGCAGATAGGAATCAAGATCCCAATAAAATATAAAAATATAACTCAAAGCTTTGCAAACTCTCAAGAAATTTACCTTTTTTCCCTCTGGGTTTGTTGTGACATAATTGACAGTTAATATGGTGTAAATTTAAAGTCTACAACATGTTGATATGATGCATTTATATAGTTGAATATGGCCACAATTTAGCACTAGTTAACATTTTCATGTTACATGATTACCATTCCTTTTTCTGAGGTGAAAATACTTAAGGCCCACTCTCTTAGTGACTTTCAAGTATAGAATATTGTTAAACACAATTAAGAAAATTTATCTGGTTCAGAGAATACTTTGGCCACCTGATGCGAAGAACGGACTCATTGGAAAAGACCCTCTTGCTGGGAAAGATTGAAGGCGGGAGGAGCAGGGGACGACAGAGCATGAGGTTGTTGGATGGCATCACTGGCTTGATGGGCATGAGCTTGAGCAACCTCTGGGAGCTGGTGAGGGACAGGGAAGCCTGGTGTGGTGTAGCCCACGGGGTAGCGAAGAGTTGGACATGACTGAGCGACTGAACTTGAATTTACAGAGAAACGGTCTGATTTACATAAATAAGATGTTGTGAGTTACTGAATTGCTAAATGTGCTGAGTCTAAGGACTTTCTAGGGCTCATGTATAAAAGCAACTTCACTGATCAGAGCAGAGCAGGATCCTAATATCTTCCCTGTGATAAGGGAGCATCTGTATCAATTGAGATGAATGATGAATTCAAATCACTGTACTACACTGAGCCTCCTAGAAACCACCATAAGTTTAATTTTAATGCATGCCTTAGAAAAGTACAGCGAATAAAAAACAGAAGTGTGTGCATACATAAAACCACATGTACATGCACAAACACATGTAGACACTAGGAAATTTATTCTAATAGTTGTGAATAATAATAATTCTTTGAATTCTTTTGTATATGCTATTGTTCCTCATTTGACTCTCTTTACTTGCCCTTACAGAGTCCTAACTCATTCTAAGGTATGGTGCTATTTACTTAATTATATTTGTAATTCATCCCTTCCCCTCGGGAAATGCAGATATTTTCCCCCTCTGGGTGCTAATGTATATATAGCACATAGAAGTATGACTAGCCCTTAGAAGGCAATTTCTAAATATGTGTTGAACATTTCCATACTTTTTATTATTTTTAGAGACACACAGAGAACATCTTGAAGCCCATCACCTAGAGTATAGGATTTATATTGTACAAAAGCCTGAAGAGAAAGAATTGCGTAGTCTTTTCCACATCCTTTGTAGGGCATGTTTTACATCTTTGTTCCTAAAACTGTAAATCAAGGGATTTAGCATAGGGGTAATGAGAGTGTAAAATATAGATGCCATTTTATCTGTGTCAAATGAATGGTTGGACTCTGGCTGCACATACATGAATATTAAAGCCCCGTAGAACACTGTGACTACTGTCAGGTGAGACCCACAGGTAGAAAAAGCCTTGTGCCTGCCTTCAGCAGAGCTCATCTTGAGAATGGATGCAAGAATAAGAAGGTAAGACACAAGAACTATCAGAAGAGAGAAAATCAAATTAAAACCTGCTGAGATAAGAATAATCAGTCCAATTTCATTTGCATTTGAGCAGAGCAAAGATAACAAGGGGAGACTGTCACAGTAGAAGTGTCTGATGACATTATAGCCACAGAATGATGAGTCAAATATCTTTACAGCGATAAGAAGAGACTCAAACATGCTATAGAGATACGGCATTGCCACCAGCACCTGGCATACCCTTTGCGACATGACCACTGGGTAAAGCAGAGGGTTACAGATGGCCACATAGCGGTCATAGGACATTGCTGCCAGAATGAAAAGCTCACTAATAATGAACACAAGAAAGAAAGTGAGCTGTGTAGCACAAAAGTAATAGGAGATTTCATTTTGATCCACCACAAAATTTACTAACATTTTCGGGCCCACGGTTGTTGAATAACCAAGATCAGTGAAAGCCAGGTGCCTGAGAAAGAAGTACATGGGTGTCTGCAGCTGGGAGTCCACCTTAGTGAGGATGACCATGCCCAAGTTGCCCACCACGGAGATCACGTAGATGATGAGGAAGAGCCCAAAGAGTGGAGCCTGCAGCTCAGGGCTCTCTGTGATCCCCATGAGGATGAATTCACTCAGCACTGTTCCATTCTGTGTTTCCATCCAGGTTTATGAGGAAACCTGTTCTGGGTAGACACAGCAGCAGAGTCAATAGATTTTGTGTAAAATATCCTCTTAGATGGGCTAGTATGCAGAACTGGTAAGTAAGATAAATTTAAATTTCCAGTTTAGAATATTTAAAAGTAAGTCCACCTGCCACACATTAAAATATACATAAATAGAGACAGAAGGAAATACGAAGGTAGATCAGCTATTCTCTATTAGAGTGACTTTGCTCCCCCAAGAATATTTTTCCACTGTCTGGAGACATTTTGGCTCTCATAACTGACAGTTGAAATGCTATTGGATTCCAATGTTTATATGTCAGTTAAAGAGCTCAATATCTTAACATATCAAATATGCAAACTGTAACAATATTGAGCCAGTAGTCACAATAGTATCTGGGCTGACAAGCACTATAGTATAGGTATAGAAACATAGAAAACTAGACAAAATAATAATAATAATAATAATAAATAAAAAAAGAAACACAGAGAACTAGACAGAGATATGCAAATATAGATAACAAAGCAAAACAGAGAAGTTAAACAATCATAAAACTTTAGGTATTATGGATAATTATTGCACTATTCCTTAAAGTTCTATTTTTATTCTTTATAAGATATAACCACATGATGGCATTTTAAAAATTCATCAGTCTTAGGATATAGTTCAGTTCAGTTCAGTTGCTCAGTTGTGTCTGACTCTTTGTGACCCTATGGACTGCAACACTCCAGGCTTTCCTATCCATCACCAACTCCCAGAGTTTACTCAAACTCATGTCCATTGAGTCGGTGATGCCATCCAACCATCTCATCCTCTGTCGTCCCCTTCTCCTCCCGACTTCAGTCTTTCCCAGCATCAGGGTCTTTTCAAATGAGGCAGTTCTTTGCATCAGGTGGCCAAAGTATTGGCATTTCAGCTTCAACATCAGTCCTTCCAATGAATATTCAGGAGTGATTTCCTTTAGGATGGACTGGTTGGATCTCCTTGCAGTCCAAGGGACTCTCAAGGGTCTTCTCCAACATCACAGTTCAAAAGCATCAATTCTTTGGCACTCAGCTTTCTTTATAGTCCAATTCTCACATCCATACAAGACTACTGGACAAACCATAGCCTTGACCAGGTGGACCTTTGTTGGCAAAGTAGTGTCTCTGCTTTTTAATATGCTGTCTAGAATATAATGCATATACTAATGATACAATAAATTTTCAATCCAAAAATTCCCAACATTCATATAACACACTACTCAAAACATAGTCTGTGAAAGATATTTTTCCTTCAGATGGTACTGATTCAAATTTAGCACACCTGACAGGCATGAATAAGTGTATGAATAAGAAATGCATAATGGACCACAGTGGGAATTAAATTTGTTTACATGGTGAATCATACTAGGACATACCTGACTATTATAGGACATGTATGTCCATGTATAGGACATACATGCATGTAAATACAGTTTCTGCAATGCCTTCATTTATGGTGAGAAGAGGGCAGCAGAGGATGAGATGGCTAGATAGCATCACCAACTCAATGAACATGAATTTGAGCCAACTCCAAGAGACAGGGAAAGATAGGTAGGCATAGCATGCTGCAGTCCATGGGGTCACAAAGAGTCAGACAGGATTTAGCGACTGAACAACAACTACTAAGGGTTAATCTGGGGCAATAGTGTGGATTATCTAAAACTCTTTATGACCATGTGTAATGGAAAACAGTGTGCACAGTTTTGGGGAAAGATTCATGAAGAGTCAATAATTCAGTGAGTCTATCTTACCTGGAAATAGTTCTCGAATGTCAAATACATAGTTTTGTGGGGTTTTTTAATGTTTATGTGTTGCTAATAGTGATAGTAACTTACCTGAAAGAGATTTTCTTCCTCATATAAACATATTCTCTGGACTGTGGTTTTATGCCTCTGTCAGGGCTATAGTGATGGGTAAGTGAGGAGCGGGTCAAGTAGGATGTAATACATGTGATTTATTTCAGTTCCCACCTCACCCCCATCCCATAACTAAATGTAGATTCTATGTCATAGAATTAAGGTGGAACTTGGCAAATGTCGCTGAAATATTGTGGATATTGGTAGCATACTGTACCACATGAAATATTATTTTTACCTGTAATGAAGTTTCTGTGTTGACTCCTTCCTGTATTTCTTACACGGCTGTGAGAACAATATATGGATTCCCTCACCTTTGAGACTCTCCCTGAGGAGATGTCAAGCAATTTGTTGATTAGCCCTAATGCCTAGGAGAACACAACAAAATGTCTGGAGGTCTTTCAATAATCGCCGAGGACAATTTATGTTCACCAGTGAGTAAGTTTAGTACTTATTTAACTCCTATTTTTCACTCTTAGTTAACTTCCCACTTTTAGCACATGGGGCTCTTCATTCAAATGTTGTATTAATACATTTAGGAAAGGCCCATTTCCACAATGGTCTCCTCAAAGGGGCGACATGGTAGAGAAATGTCAAAATTCTTTTTTAATGTATCATTTTTTTAAAAAAATTAAAAGGAGTTAACATTACACATTAGGTAAATGTGGCCTGTTATTTCCTTGATTTAGTTGGTTTTGCTGCTTTTCTTCACTTCTGAGGCAGACATTACTTGCTCATTTTTCTCATTTCATAGTTAGTTGCCATCTTTGACTAGTTACAACTTCTTTGATTTTTTTCCCCTTAATGGCATATTGCAGCATTTCATTTACTTCATTCTGGCCAATTCCAGTTCCTATTCTAATTTTCTTTCCCATCTAGGAACATTTTATACTATGAGCTCAGTATGTCTTAGAATGTGTTCAGATCTTTGATTTCTTTAACCAGCATACTTTTCAACATACACATCCTGCACATTTTCTGAGTTTCTTACTATTTCATTACCCTTTGTATTGTAAATGGCATATGTATATGTATATGTATATATACACATGCATGTGTACATAATCAGTTGTTTCAGTTGTATCTGACAATTTTTGACCATATGGATTGTAGCCCACCTCTGTCCATGGGATTTTCCTGGTGAGAATACTGGAGTGGGTTGCTGTCTCCTCCAGGGGATCTTCCGAACCCAGTGATCAAACCCATGTTTCCTGTGTCTCCTACATTGCAGGCAAATTCTTTACCATTGCACCTGGGAAGTCACATATATGCATATTTTTGGTTCTTGCTTGTTATATATTATATCAATATATTCATATATATAATATATGCATTGACAAGATATTTGCTTGTTGAGTTTGCATCCTTTTATCTTGCTGAACTCACAGTTGTGAGGGGATTCCTGAACTCACATTTATAACAGGGTTCCTTGAGGTTTTCTGTGAGAAAACATGTCATTTGTAGTTATGAGAGAATCTAATTTCTTTGTTTTTCCCACATTGTATGCCTTGTATGACATCTTTTGTTAATTCCTGAGATTTCTTGTTTGATCTGCTTTGTGCAACTATACATGAATCTTCATTTTAGAATTTTTTTGCAACTAAATTTTAGATTATCTGATCTTTTGAGTCTGTCATCCTTTACTATGCTTAATAATTTTGAGAGTCATTGTATTTTTGTGTGTACCAATAATTTATTACTCTTTATAGCAGTATGGAATTCACTTGTCACGATTTACTTATTCATCCTCAGTGTAGAAACATTTAGATGGTTCCCAGGGTCTGGCTAATATAAATAAAGCTTCTATAGACATTTGCATACAAAGAAATCTGCTGTCCTTTTTCTTGGGTAAGTACAAGGCAGTGGAATGGATAAATATTATGTCAGAGGTGAGATATGTTTAAAGTTTTAAGACAATTTTTTTTTGGTATTTTTATTGGAGAATACTTTACTTACAATGCTGTGTTAGTTTTAGGTGTATAGCAAAGTGATTCAGTCATAGGTAAACATTTATATTTTTTTCATCTTCTTTTCCCTTAAAGGCTATTACAAAACATTGAGTATAGTTTTCTGTACTATGCAATAGGTACTTATGGCTGTCTATTTTATACATAGTCATGTGTTTATGTCAATCCCAGACTCCTAAACTACCCTCTTTTTCCCCACTCAGGTAGCCATTAGTTTATCTTCTATGTCCGAGGGCCTATCTCCATTCTTTATACAGTTTCATCCACATCACTTCTTTTCATATTCCACATATAAGTGATATCATACAACATTTGTCTTTCTCAGCCTGGCTTATTTTATTGAGTATGATTGTCTCTAGATCCATCCATGTTGTTTCAAATGCCATTATTTCATTCACTGATACTGATTTTTATGGCTGAGTACTATTCCATTCTGTAAATATACCACATTTTTTATCTGTCATGTCCAATAGTTTGTGACCCCATGGACTGCAGCACGCCAGGCCTCCCTGTCCATCACCAACTCCTGGAGCTTGCTCAAACTCATGTCCATCGAGTCAGTGGTGCCATCCAACCATCTCATCCTCTGTCGTCCCCTTCTCCTCCTGCTTTCCCAGCATCAGGGTCTTTTCCAATGAGTCAGCTCTTTTCATCAGGTGGCCAAAGCATTGGAGCTTCAGCTTCAGCATCAGTCCTTCCAGTCAATATTCAGGACTGATTTCCTTGGGCTTCCCGAGGAAACCAGCTCATGCTTCCCTTGTGGTTCACCTGATAAATAATCCACCTGCATTGCAAGAGACCTGGGTTTGATCCCCGGGTTGGGAAGATCCTCTGAAGAAGAGAAAGGCTACCCACCCTAGTATTCTGGCCTAGAGAATTCCATGGGCTATATAAAAGTATATCCCAATATAAATGAGCAGAAGATCTAAATAGACTTTTCTCTAAAAAGATATACAGATAGCCAATGGGCACATAAAATCATGCTCAACTTTGCTAATTATTATAGAAACACAAATCAAAATAGAATGAGATACCATCTTACATACAGTCATCATCAAAATCTCTACAAACAATAAATGCTGAAGAGGGTGTGGAGAAAAGGGAACCCTTCCACATTGTTGATAGAAATGAAATTGGTATGGCCAACATAACAAACAGTATGGAGGTTCCTCAAAAAACTAAAAATAGAGCTCCTGTATGTTGCTGAAGAAAAAAGTGAATCTTAAATGGATTTAAAATATTTATACCATTTTATTTTCTACTAACAATGTATAAGTTTAGGTTCCTCCAAATACTCACAAACTACTGTGTATTCTATTTGACATATAGTGTTATCTATTTGAAATCTAAATTAAAAGTATTCAATATGTAATGACACTGAGCTTCTTTTTATGGTATGTAGCACTTCCTGATTTTTACATTTTTATATTCTATGGAAAGTAGTATATTTTCTGATATATTATGTATCAACTTAATAATGTGATTAAGTTTTAAATGAATGAAAAATATAAAAATCTGTAACTCAGTATTTTTGTTTGTTTGTTTATAATCTGAAGGATAATCAAAGGTACTCAAACATGTATTCTAGGAGTGGGATATCAGGTTATGTTTATTCACAGTTTATCTTTTCAAATACATGTACTGTTTGCATTCCTGTGTATTTCTGCTCATTATACATAATCTCAGATGTACATATTTTTATGTTTATATATGAATAGATGAGATATACATATACATTTATTAATAATTTAAATGACCTATAAAGTATAAATAATAATTATTCTCACTTGATTATTCTTATAAATTATTTTTATTCAAATTTGATTTTTAGCATTGATTATTTTAAATCCTGATGATGTACATAGAAAACAGTCCAATATCTCTATGATGTAAATAAATCTATTGAATGTTAAAAAGTAATTGAAATAAGCAAAAAGGAAATTAGGAAAGTTAAAGAGAGTTATGTAATAAGTATGTTCAAAAGACATGGCAGATTTATAGATTACAGAATATTACACTACACTTTCACTAGAACTATCACCATTCAAATCATAGAATCATCTCATGCTGCTTTCTCCAAGCAGGATCACCAAATGCATAGAGTCAAACAATGTATCTTAATCAAAACATGATACACATTTTAACCAAATTTGTGGCAAGTGAGCCAAAGGAAAGAGAGGGGAGACTCCTATTTGTCATAGAGTAGACTTCATACTGCGGTCCATGGGGTCGCACAGAGTCGGCACGACTGAGCGACTTCACTTTCCCTTTTCACTTTCATACATTGGAGAAGAAAATGGAAACCCACTCCAGTGTTCTTCCCTGGAGAATCCCAGGGATGGTGGAGCCTGGTGGGCTGCCGTCCATGGGGTCGCACAGAGTCGGACACGACTGAAGTGACTTAGCAGCGGCAGCAGCAGCAACAGACTTCATTATAAGGAGACAAAAACAACTAGAATATTGCTCATTTATTAATATGTTCAGAGCACTCAGAAGTTTAACGGGTGCACAGAAGTCAATCTCTAAATGTATGTTGAAATCATTTATCCTTGCATTTCCCTCTGAGAAAACTTATAAAAAATTTCAATGTTCATAGCCTAATTCAAGGAGCCACACAGCAAAATGAACTTAAGAAAAGATATTACATAGTTTTTCCCATAGTCTATGAACAGCATATTTTACATCTTTGTTCCTCAAGCTGTAGATCAAGGGATTTAACATGGGGGTGATCAGCGTGTAAAATATAAATGCTCTTCACCAGCATCAAAGGAATGGCTGCACTCTGGTTGAACATACGTAAATATCAAAGTCCCATAGAACACTGTAACCGCAGTCAAGTGGGATCCACATGTAGAGAAAGCCCTGTGCCTTCCTTCATCAGAGTTCATCCTGAGAATAACTGTAAGAATAAGCAGGTCAGCCACAAGAACTATTAGCAGGGATGAAGTTAAATTAAAACCTGCAAGGATCAGAATAATCAGTTCAATTTCATGTGTATTTGAACAAAACAAAGATATCAAAAGGAGACAGTCACAGTAGAAATGTCTGATTACATTGTAGCCACAGAAGGATAAATTAAAATTTTTTATAGTGATTAGAAGAGACACAAATGTGCTATAGACATAGGCGATTGCCACCAGCATCCCGCACGCCCTTTTTGACCTGATAACTGTATAGAGAAGAGGGTGACAGATGGCCACATAGCGGTCATAGGACATTGCTGCCAGAATAAAAAGCTCACTAATAATGAACATAATGCAGAAAGCTCCCTGATGGCACAAAAGTTGTAGAAGGTTTTATTTTGATCCACAAGAAAATTTACCAACATTTTGGGTCCCACAGTTGTTGAATAACTGAGATCAGTAAGGGCCAGGTGTCTGAGAAGGAAGCACATGGGTGTCTGCAGCCTGGGGTCCACCTCAGGGAGGATGGCCATGCCCAAGCTGCCCACTGCTGAGGTCACGTAGATGACGAGGAAGAGCCCGAACAGTGGAGCCTGCAGCTCGGGGTGGTCTGTGAGTCCCATGAGGATGAATTTGCTCAGCACTGTTTGATTGAGCTTTTCCATCAAGGTTTACCAGAAAACCTATTCTGGATAAAGACATCAGCATAGTCAGTAGCTGTCATACAGTATCATCTGGTAGTGTTTAGCACACAAAACTAATATAAATATGATAAATTTGAATTTCTAGTTTGGGGTATTTTAAAATGATCCTAACTGCTACAGTAAATATATATAGAAATGATAGATACATGATAGATAATCAGTGATGATAGAAATAGGGTTGGCAATAGAAATAAATCAGTAGTTTTTCAACTGTTGAAGATCTGTTCTCCAAATAACTTTGATAGTCTTTTGAGAAATTTGTTTGCAGTAATTGCAGATATTGGAGGGAGGCTACTGCTGGCCTCCAATGGTTAGAGTCCAGTGATGCTACTGGACTCAGCATCCCAACACCAGAAACAAAAATTTACCAAACACAAAATATCAATAGGGTCAAGATTCACAAAGACTTCTATAGACAGATACAAATAGATACAAAGATATAGGAGGTAAAAATTAAAAAGAAAATAGTAACTATTTTATATGTTAATTTTGCAGATGATTATTAAAATTTTAGGATGTCATTTATATAATGATAACATAATTGGGGATTCCAGGTGGCTCAGTTAAAAAGAATCTTTCTGCTAATGCAAGAGACCTAGTTCGATCTTTGGGTTGGGAAGAACTCCTGGAGAAGAAAATGGTAACCGCCTCTAGTATTTTTGCCTGGTAAATCCTGAGGACAGAGGAGCCTGGTAGGGTGACAGCCCATGCAGTTGCAAAAGGTTCAGACATGACAGTGACTAAAAACCAGCAATAACATAATTACATTATCAAACTACAGCCCCTGATGGCTCAGACAGTAGAGAATCTACCTACAATGTGGAAGACCTAAGTTCAATCCCTGGGTCAGGAAGGTTCCAAGGAGAAGGAAATGGTTCCTCATTCTAGTATTCTTGCCTGGAGAATTCCATGGACAGAGGCTACAGTCTATGGGGCCGCAGAGTCAGACACAACTGAACGACTAACACTAACTAACTTAACATATGTTAGTCACATAATAAAAACTAAACCCAAATTTTAATAATCTATGGAAACATTCAAACAGTTTATAGTAAAAGTCTTGGGAGACCCTTTGTGAATGCAGATGGTGCAGGATGAAGCAATTAACACTTTTGATATAGGACTTAAGCCTTCAAAGGAAAACTCTAACAGATTGTAGTAGAAATTACTTGTATATATCCTGGGAAATACTCCAGGAAATAGATATATATAGATAGAGTCGGCTGTACATACAATTGTGGTATATGTAAAGGAATGCTTTGAAAAAAATTATATAACTAATCCTACTTTATGTTTCCATACTGGAAAAAATCAACTCTTCCTTTTTTTGCAGAATTTCTGGGAAGATAAATGAGAAATGTTTCAGCGTGTCAATAGTATTTGGAAATATGCCTCAAATATCATGTATTTAGTGTGTTCTTAGTGTGTTTATTTGGAGATCAATTATCTGATTATTATTTTTAAGACTATCCATTTTGAGAAAAAATATATGTATTTGTTTCAGATTCCCCTGGAAACTGAACATGTTATATATCATAATACCACCATAAACCTGAACACTTAAAAAATTCCTAAACACCAAAAAATTGTTTTTCATGTCAATGTAAGGTAGAAATACCCATTTTTGCTTTTAAAATATCAAAAAAATCAAATTTACAGATTTTTAAAATTTTGTATTAATTCCCTGGTAGCTCAGCTGGTAAAGAATCCACCTGCAATGCCGGAGACCCTGGTTTGATTCCTGGGTCAGGAAGATCCACTAGAGAAGGAATAGGCTACCCCCTCCAGTATTCTTGGGCTTCCCTAGGGGTTCAGCTGGTAAAGAATTCACCTGCAATGCAGGAGACTTGGGTTTGATCCCTGGGTTGGGAAGATACCCTGGAGAAGGGATAGGCTACCCACTCCAGTACTCTGGCCTCGAGAATTCCATGGACTGTATAGTCCATGGAGTTGCAAAGAGTCAGACATGACTGAGCGACTTTCATTATTAATATTTCTGAGAAGAAAATAAGGAAAACGTTAGAGGCCAAGACTGACGAAAATTTAGCTAGAAGCTAACCACTTGCAGCTTCATGATTCTGCCATGATTTTCATTTTTATTCTTAATCCTTTAGTTAGGCTTCTTGTGTTACACTTTTCATTTCTTATTTGCATAACTAAGCATTTATAAAAGCATAAATATTACAAAAACAACATGGCACTGATGTTTCAAAGATGCTCATTTGTGTTTGTGAAAATATTTGTATAATTAGTTTGAAGAAAAAGTTTTGAGGTCCTATTCTGCTTATATATTAACAATAGCAAGGTGTACACAGAATTAAATCAGAAATCCTTTTATTTTGCTGTGGTTTATCATAGAATAAAAGTATTTTCTTGTTAATATCTTCAGAATTATTAATAAAATATGACACTACATGAGCTATACTGCTTACCTGTCATGAAACCTCTGTCTTGGCTTCCTCATGTGCTTCACGACATGCATCGTAAGAACAATTTATGGATTCTTTTCCATCCTCTGAGACTCTCCCTGAGGAGATTCCAAGCAATTTCTTGATTGCCTCTGAAGCATTTGAAAGCTTAATAGAAACAAAGGAGTGGGTATTTTTATTAATGGTCCAGGACAATTTATGTGCAACAATGAGTTAGAATATTTACAGGTATTTTTGTGTTCCATTTTACTTTTTACTCTTGATTAATTTTCTTCTTCACATGATGCTAAAGTTTATTTTCTGTGTTTATGTAGCAAGACTATGCTACCCACTTGTTTAATAAAATATCGGTCAAGGTGTCACTTTTTTAGATGTGATAAACTGAGCAGCAGATTTTGAGTACAGCTGATTTCCTTTCAGAATATGGTGAGACTCTTTCAATCAAGAGTGAGGCAACCCAAAGGAAAAGGAAGTTTGTTTTCAGATTGCCACAAAAAAGTCTGCCTCAGTTTCCTGCATTTGTCCTCAGCATCAGCTAGTGCTGTCTGCCAGCCTGGCCCACAAATTTCTGCCTTACCAGCTCCCATTATAACATTGTACACTTTCTTAAATACATCTATTTATCTATCTATCATATATCTATATTATGTTCCCTGGAATACCCTAATACAACCATATAGGAATTTGGATTAATATATTTCATCCATGAGACAAACCTGTCGGTATTCCTTTAGCTCTGCAATAGTCTCTCTAGTTAGATGACAAAAAGCTGTGCTGAATTACTGTTCTATGGGATTTTTTTAAATGTTTAAATGAAATAAAAAGAATAAATTTTGTATATATATGAAGAATTTTATATATATAGTCTTTCCTTTTTTTAACTCTATGGAGGGAAATTAGTTGCTCTCATTTCTCACTCCCACTTCACACTGAGTCATCATCTATCTGTTTTGGACTTCTCTTGCACTGTATTTGTCTTTGTACTTGGTGACTGCAGTCATGTCCGACTCTTTGAAACCCTATGGACTGTAGCCAGACGCCTCTGTCCATGGGATTCTCCAGGCAAGAGTACTGGAGTGGACTTGCCTTTAGCACATTTCAATATTTCTTGCTTCTCCATCATGTCCAATATACTCTCCAGCTCTTCTTGTCTACCTTGACATATGTTTTGATGTGTCTCACGTAATCCATATATTCTATAAGAATGTAACCTGTTAATGAGCTGTAAATGTGCATTGTTGAATATAATTCAGTACTTATTTGTGGTTTATCTATGCTGTAACTTTTCGCTATTTATTAAGCTAAAATTCATGGATTTTTTCTTTATGGCCAATTAATCTACAACCAAGTAGGAAATAACTCTGTAATGGAGAAAAGATGGTCTCTTCAATAAATGATGGTGGGGAAAATGGGCAACTATGTGTAAAAGAATTAACTTAGAATATTCTCTATGGCTATACACAGTAGATTAAAGGTCAAAATGTAAGACCAGATACTATAAAACCCTTAGAAGAACATATAGGCAGAGCACTCTTTGATTTAAACCGCAGCAATATCTTTTTCAATCCATCTCCTAGAGTTATGGAAACATAGACTACTCTTTCTTATCCCACATTGTCCTAGGTAGCCTTAAACTTGATGTTTAAACATTTTTATGTTGAAGTAATTATAGGATCACAAGAAGGTTTCAAAAAGACAGCACAGAGTCTTCTGTCCATTTTAGTTCTAGTGGTAACAACTTGCATAAAACAGTACAATTTCGTAACCATGAAATTATCAATGTACAATCCACTGAATTTGTTCAGACTTCACCAGACTTGCACATGCTAATTTGTGTATCTTCATTTATATAATCACATGCCCTCCTCAATGTTGTCATATATGTATAGTTGTATAACCACACCATAGTCAGCACACAGACTTACTTCATCACATGAATATCGCTCATGTCATTTCTTCATAGCCACACCCATTCTCTCCTCTAATTCTTGTCTTTAACCTAAATGCTAAGCAGTTTTTCATCACTATAATTTTAAATTTAATTTTTTACACATGGTATTTTAATTTTAATTTTTACACATGGTAATCTTTACCAATAGGTTGTGTTCACTCAGCATAATTTTCTTGAAGTCTATTCAGGCTTTCAGTATATCAATGCCTGTTCCTTTATCAGGGCTGAATATTATTACATGATGATACACCTTATTCATTCATTGAAAGACATGTGGCTTGTTTTCAGTATTAAACTATGTGAAGTGAGTAAGTTTACCAATCATTCAGTTTGTCTTTGGTTTTGTTACTCGGCATTTTGTACTTTTCAGTATACTGATCTCGTTTATGTATTTATTTATTTGTTTGTGTTGCCAAAACATTTCCTTTTGCTTGGGTAATTTACATGTCTTCTTAGTTTCTACTCAATTATTTCATTATATTAATACTGGGGAGATTTAAATGCCATGTATGTAAGTTGATTTTTTAATGTGAAATATATTCTTTTCTCATTATGCATTATTGTTTCCATATTTTGCTAGAATCAGTTTGATACAATTTTGTTTAGAATTTTTGAATATATGTTAAGACTGATACTATTATTTTTTTCCTAAAATAACTTCTCTTTCACTTTTATAACAGGAAAGCTTTCCAAGTAGAGTTAGGAAATGTAGCTTCTCTTTAGTTTTCTGAAAGAATTAGAAGCTATTTGTTTACTTCTTTAGCCCTAAACAATATGTAGAATTTTGCAATCAAGGCACCTGAATCAGATTCTGGAGTGGAGTTATGTTAACAGAAATTTCTGCTTGAGATCATCTTAGTTCTTGACTTTTTAATAGTGTGTCTTAGTGTCCAAACACATCAATATATATATTTAAATTATATCCTTTCATATCGTTCTGGCCTTAAGCACAAATTGCTATTTCAAGAAATATTGGTGTTGGTAAAGTTTCCTTGTAATTTCCTTTTTATCTAATTTTATTTATTTTTAAAAATATTATTGTATTATGCATTAAATTATATTGACATCAAAAATGCCCATTCTAATTTTTCATTTGTGTACAAACTGCTATTTTTCAATGTTTGTATTCTATGAAAAATTAGCCAACTTCCTTAAATAACTGATATGTCTACTGAATATAACAAAGTAGCATAAAATAAACAAAATATATGGGATATTATGTATGCTTAGTCACAGTTGATTTTTAAAATTCAGATATTAGAGACTGTATCTTTCTTCATTATGAAAGTTATAGCGTTAGTTGCTCCATCCTGTCTGACTCTTTGTGACCCCATGAACCATAACCCGTCAGGCTCCTCTATCCATGGGATTCTCCAGGCAAGAATACTGGAGTGGATTACTGTTCCCTTCTCCAGAGGATTTTCCTGACCCAGGACTTGAACGCAGGTCTGCTGCATTGCAGGCAGATTCTTTACCATCTGAGCTACAGGGAAGATCATGAAAGTTATAACTATTCACTTAAGATGTTTTTGGGAGAATATATAAACAAAATATAAAATTAAGCATTTTAATAATCTCAATAGCCACCACTATCTCATGTTACTTTACTGTATTTCTGTCAACATAATTTCCTAGAAACAAATATTTTTATTTTACTTATATGTGTATTGTTCATACTTTTTTCCTAATTAAAAATCAACTGTAAAAACTTTTGGTAATATTTATTTTATATGTGTGTGTGTGTTAGTTGCTTAGTCATGTCCAACTCTTTGCAACCCCATAGACTCTAGCCCACCAGACCCCTCCATCCATGGAATTCTCCAGGCAAGAACACTGGAGTGGGTTGCCATTTCCTTCTCCAAAAGGAACTATAGAAAGAAAGAAAGTGAAGTCGCTCAGTCGTGTCCAACTCTTTGCGACTCCATGGACTGTAGCCTACCAGGTTCCTCCATCCACGGAATTTTAGAGGCAAGAGTACTGGAGTGGGTTGCCAAGTCCTTCTCCATATTTTTATATGACATTATACATATTTCCTTGATGCTAGGTATGATTGAAGGAAAAAAGGAAAAGAAGATGAGAAAGTGGTGGATGAGATGATTAGGTGGCATCTCTGACTCAATGGACATGAGTTCAAGCAAAATCTGGGAGATAGCAGAGGACGTAGGAGTCTGGTATTCTGCAGTCCACGGGGTTGCAAAGAGTTGGACATAACTTAGCAACTGAACAGCAAAAACAGCATACACATAATTATTTTATTTCAATGAATGTTGTTTATTGAAATTTAATTGACCACATAGAAAATTCTACTTCTTGGTTGGTGAATAAAGAAGTGAGTCTAGTCCTTCCTTGATGTAACGAAAAAGTCTTGAATGTTAAAAATACTAAAAGTAAACAAAAAATGGGGGATTTAGTGACAGTTTGAAGGAAGTTAGTCCAGATATCATAAGATATATATCAATTGCTACATTTCACATTACATATTCACCATAAGTGCAGCATAGACAAAATCATGAAACTGCCTCTTTTTTACTTCTTAAAAGAGGGACTGAGTTTGCTTTTAACACATCTTGTGGAAGAACATGAAGACCGAAATGAAGTGAATGTGCTAACACTAAACGCACACGTGTACACAAACACAAACAGATACTTTAGAGTTTACTCTGAAGACTGACTATCCTAAAAGTCGTTTCATTCTCCTTTTGTACCTACTGTTCTTCACCACTCCTGCATAGCTTACTCTCCTTGACTGCTCTTATGGTCTATTGTGTCCTAACTCATTCCACTGTACTCTAAAATTGATTTCATATTTTGCTTATGTTTCATCTCTTATCAAAGATGGCAAATATTTTTCCTGTTTTTTCTTATACTAATAAATTTATAACACATAGAAATGTGAATGGCACATAGAAGTTATTCTCTAAATATCTAAACTCTTGTGCTTGTTTTCCCCCTTTGCAAACACAAAAAATGAGGTATAAAGTCCTTAACCTAATTTGTAGAAATCACATTGACACTGATCATTACGAAAAGATGCTAAATAGTTTTCTCCACATCTTCTGTAGTGCATATTTTACATCTTTGTTTCTTAAGCTATAAATCAAAGGATTCAACATGGGAATAACAAGAGTGTAGAATATAGACGCCACTTTATCAGTGTCAAAGGAATGACTGGACTTGGGTTTCACATACATAAATGTCAAAGTGCCATAGAACACGGTGACCACTGTCAGGTGGGATCCACAGGTGGAAAAAGCCTTCCGCCTACCTTCCGCAGATTTCATCCTGAGAATAGCTGCAAGGATGAGCAGGTAAGACACAAGAACTATTGTAAGGGTGAAAATCAAATTAAAAGCTGAGAAAATCATTATCATGAGTTCAATCTCATGTGTGTCTGAGCAAAGCAAAGATAACAAGGGGAAATTGTCACAGTAGAAATGATTGATGATATTATAGCCACAGAAGAATGAACTAAAAAGCTTTATGGTGATCAACAGAGACACAAATGTGCTATAGACATAAGGAATTGCCACCAGCACTTTACACACCCTTTGTGACATGATGACTGTGTAGAGCAGAGGGTTACAAATGGCCACATAGCGATCATAAGACATTGTCGCCAGAATAAAAAGTTCATTAATAATGAACATGATGAAGAAACCCATCTGTGTAGCACACAAATAATAGGAGATTTTATTCTGATCCACAACAAAATTTAACAACATTTTGGGTCCTACGGCTGTTGAATAACCGAGATCAGTAAGAGCCAGGTGCCTAAGAAAGAAGTACATGGGTGTCTGTAGCCTGGAGTCCACCTTAGTGAGGATGACCATGCCCAAGTTGCCCACCACGGAGATCACGTAGATGATGAGGAAGAGCCCAAACAGTGGAGCCTGCAGCTCGGGGCAGTCTGTGATTCCCATGAGGATGAATTCACTCAGCACGGTTCTGTTGTGTTCTTCCATTTTATCAAAAAACATATGCTGGATAGAGACCTCAGAATAGTAAATAGTGTTATGTTTTAAATCCTGGTGATTTTTTTAGCATTCAAAGTTAATATAAATATAATAAATTGAATTTTAAATTCTATTAAAATGACTGCCTCCTGGAAGTAAAGCATACATTTATAGAAATGAAAATGGTTACAGAGATAGCAGTACCGTTGGAGAGAGGGCTAAGTTTGTCATTTTCCAATGGGAAAAATGAGTTCCCCAAAGAGCATTCAATAATATCTTGAGACATTTTGATTGTCACCAATGGAGGAAGCGTGCTGCTGGCTTCAAATGATTATAGTCCAGTGAGACTTGTAAATATGATACTGTATTATGGTAGCCCCCAACCAGAAACAATTATGATGCTTCCCTTGTGGCTCAGATGGTAAAGAATCTGCCAGCAATGCAGCAGGCCTGGGTTCAATCCCTGAGTCAGGAAGATCTCCTGGAGAAGGGAATGGCTACCCACTCCAGTATTCTTGTCTGGAGAATTCCATAAACGGAGGAGCCTGGTGGTTAGAGTCCATGGGATCACAAAGGGCCTACCGACAGATACTTTCACTTTTACAGGCTCTCCTGGTAGCTCAGATGATAAACAATCTGCCTGCAATGCAGGAGACCCTGGTTCAATTCCTGGATTGGAAAAATCCCTGGAGAAGGTATAGATGAACCACTCCACTTTTCTTGGGCTTCCCTGGTGGTTCAAATGGTAAAGAATCCGCTTGCAATTCAGGAGACCTGGGTTTGATCCCTGGGTTGGGAAGATTCCTTGGAGAAGGGAACAGCTACCCATTCCAGTATTTTGGCCTGGAGAATTCCATGAACAGAGGATCTTGGCAAGCTACAGTCCATGGGGTTGCAAAGAGTTGGACACAACTGTGCAACTTTCCCTTCACTCAAATGCCAAATGGCTATTTTTGGCAAACATTGACACATGTGTAGTTATATATAGATTGACATAAAAGTAGATAAAGGAAGCAGAAAGGAAAAGTACTGACATAACCTTTATTACTTGACAACTTTTTTTATTATATATTATATGCTCTCAATTCTGTAACTATAAAACTTAATTCGTAAGCTTTCTCAGATGCAAGCATGCTCTCATATGTACAATCGTGTCAGTTGGTTCAGGTGTCTGGCACACATTACAATGCCCCTGCATCCATGCAGCTGTGATTCTTTTGTACTTTACTGTACAGCAGTTTGTACTGTAAGACAGCATCTTTATTTCTATCCCAGGATATCCGGAAGCAAGTGTACAAACAATGGTGATGGGTGCTATAAACCTATTACAGCTCAGTACCAGATAGTCAATTGCATTAGTTGGGGACCTAGGGTAACTTTGCTGATGAAAAGAGAAAGTGTTAGCTCCTCAGTCCTGTCTGACTCTTTGTGACCCCGTGGACTGTGGTCCACAGTCTCCTCTGTTCATGGGATTCTCCAGGCAGGAACACTGGAATGAACTGCCATTCCCTTCTCCAGGGGATCTTCCAGACCCAGGGATCAAACCCCGGTCTCCTGCATTACAGGCAGGTTCTTTACCATCTGAGACACAAGGAACCCTGCAGACAAATCAAACGCGCAAACATGCTCTAGGAAGGAAACCCGTTATTATGTAGAGGATTTACTGTAATTATAATTATACTTGCATAATTACAATCATATAGTATAACATAGTTATGTATGAATTACATACATTTTTAAAATCCTATTTACAATTGTGTGTGGACACATTTAGTAGCCCTTGTATTCAAGCATATTTATGTGAAAGACCTTATGTCTACTGATAGTACAAGATGAAATGATTAATACTCGACTAATATTAGACAGAGGTGTAAATGTAAAGAAATTCTATCAGAACATATTAGACATTTGTTTTCATATAAGGAATTTTCTAAGAAATATACATAGGTTGATATAATCTCTGTTATTCCTATATTTTGGTATATACAAAGGAATAATTTGGCAAGTGTAAATTTTGTGAATACCTTTATATACATCAGCAAAATCAACTGTTTCTTGCAGGGTTGCTGTGAAGACAATCAAAAATAAAATATTTCAAGATATTCATGGTACCTGAAATATCCTCAAAATCAATTACATAGGAATTTTTGTTGTTTGTTTTCAACTTCTTAGTAGAGACAACAGTTTATCATGATTATCATGATGATGAATTGGCTGAATACCTGTGTTCAGGTAACAGGTCCCAGTGTACATCACTGTGACCCAACTCTCTGACCACAAGTGGACCATCACTTCTTTTGAATAATTTATGGACTACCTTACCTCATATATGCAATGTATACTTACCTGAAATTTAGCACATTTCTTCTATGTTTTCAATATAGCTAGTGAGAGGGTAACAGGAAGGAAGGCCAGGGGTCTCCAAATGGACGAAATAGGCTGCAAGTGTCAGACATTTTTCTCTCTTTTAAGTGGCAGGAGGAAAGAAACTATCGATATTTTTTTCCTTCTCTATATGAATTGAAAAGAAGGTTTCTCTTAAAATGTTGTGTTGCCAGGACACCTGGTTTCACCTGAAGCTAACTATTCTCAAACCTTGAGTTAACCGATACATTTTTTCTTATGGAAATGTTTGTCTTAAGCTATGTTAATGTGCCCCAGACTCTGACTTCAAGTTCCCCCAAATGGCTCAGAACCTACTTGACAAACCAGTATGTTATACTCAGGTATTGTTCCCCTAATCTATGTAAACAAAACTATTTGTATGGTAATCTGCCCTTCTATAAGATTCAAGTCAATCATTTTATGGCCTGGGATGAATTACCTGGTGCCATTCTGAGTTTTAAGACATTCCTTTCATTTCTTTAACAGACTGCTAGTGACTATATAACATCCAGCTGAAGACGATGCCTGCCCCCTTCTGATGCCTGTGTCAGAAGCTTCCTCTATCTCCTTTATATCTTAATAAAACTTTATTACACAAAAGCTCTGAGCGATCCTGCCTTTTCTCTGGCCCCGGGTTGAATTCATCTCCTCCGGAGGCCAAGAATCCTGGCGTCTTATCATTCAGCAAGAACCTTTCATCTTAGGGGCTCGTCCGGGATCCTTCAGGACAAGAGGGGAGCTAACAATTCCAGCCTCACTCCTTTGAACTGTGTCCTGAAAAACTGGGATAGATTTGATGCCCAGGACTTAAATAAGACACACCTGGTCTTCCTATGTGATACTGCATGGCCGCGGTACCCACTGGAAGAAGGTGAAAGGTGACCAGTTGGAGGGTCTCTTAAGTATAATACTGTTTTATAATTAGACCAGTTCTGTAGAAAACGAGGGAAAAGTGATCTTAAAAGATAGATTTCTCACTCAGTCTGCTCCAGATATTCGCCGTAAGTTATAAAAATGGGCATATGGATCAAATCTGTCTTTAGGTAATCTGTTACAACTGGCTCAGACAGTCTATTATGGTAGGGAATATGAGGAAAAGAAAGAAAGGCAGAGAAAGACAAAGGAACAGGCAGAAGCCTACTCAATGACTATGAAAACCGTCTTTAAGCAGCCTGAGAGAAATGCCCAGAGAGACCCAGGTGAAAAGGGATGGGCTTGCTATTGCTGTGGAAAGGAGGGGCACCTCAAGCGGGATTGCCCTCAGGCATCTAAGCCGCCCCCAGCTCCTTGTCGGGTCTGCAAAGGACCACACTGGAGGAGAGACTGCCCCCAGAGGCGTAGGTTTCAGGGGTCTGACTCTCAAGACAATCAGAACTGAAGGTGCCCAGGGGTCCCCACACAAGCCCCCGTCCTAATTACACGTGAGGAACCCCGGGTATTGATAACGGTGGGAGGCCAATCCGTCGATTTCCTTTTAGATACTGGGGCAACTTACTCCGTGCTTACTGAAGCCCCTGGCCCACTTTCTTCCCGATCCGCTTCCGTAATGGGACTGTCTGGATGAGCCAAAAGGTATTCTTTCAGTTATTCTCTATCTTGCAACTGGGATTCTGAGCTATTTTCACATGACTTTCTGATCCTGCCAGAATCCCCCTCACCCCTTTTGGGGAGGGATATACTGAGCAAGGTCCATGCCTCCGTTTTCATGAATATGGAGCCCTCCCTTTCTCTCCCTTTAGTTGAACAAAATGTGAATCCTAGAGTATGGGCTGATGGAAAATCCGTGGGTCGAGCACAAAATGCTATTCCTGTGGTTGTCAAGCTCAAAGACCCGCACTTATTTCCACATAAGAAGCAGTATCCACTGAAACCTGAGGCTAGGGAAGGGTTAAAACCCATCATTGAGAATTTAAAGGAGCAGAGACTATTAATTCCCTGTAACAGTCCATGCAACATTCCTGTTTTGGGTATAAAGAAATCAAATGGTAAATGGAGACTAGTCCAAGATTTACAAATAATAAATGAGGCTGTGGTTCCTTTACACCCCGTGGTGCCTAATCCTTATACTCTATTGTCTGAAATTCCTGAACGAGCCAAATATTTTTGAGTAATTGATTTAAAAGATGCCTTCTATTCAGTGCCTTTGGCAGAGAAAAATCAATTTCTATTTGCCTTTGAAGACCCCACGCAGCCAGCTTCTCAGTTAACCTGGACAGTTTTGCCCCAGGGATTTCGTGACAGTCCTCACTTATTTGGATAAAGTTTGTCACTGGATCTACAAAACTTTAATAGCTCTGAAGCGGTAGTGTTACAATATGTAGATGATATTTTGCTCTGTGCTGAGATAGAGGAAGCTTGTTCATGAGCCTCAGAAGATTTCTTAAACTTTCTGGCAGGCTGCGGTTACAAGGCATCAAGAGAGAAGGCTCAGCTTTGTCAACAAGCTGTTAGATATCTGGGCCTAATCATCTCAGAAGGGAATGGGGCCATAGGCCCTGAGAGAATTAAACCTATACTAAACCATCCCCTACCTATGACTTTAAGACAATTGAGAGGATTTTTGGGAATCACAGGCTACTGTCATATTTGGATTCCGTGTTATGGGGAACTTTCCCAGCCTTTATATAAACTTATAATTGAAACTCAGCAGGCCCAAACCAACAAACTGGTTTGGTCTCCACATAATCAAAAGGATTTAAGGTTCTTCAGACTGCTCTCCTGCAAGCTCCCACTTTGAGCTTTCCCACAGGGTCAAAATTTAATTTGTTTGTCACTGAAAGAAAAGGTATGGCCTTGGGAGTTTTGACACAACCAGCAACCTATTGCTTATATAAGCAAAGAATTAGATGTAATTTCATGCAATTTCACTGCCTAAGAGTAATTGAGGTAGCGGCTTTATTAGCACCTGAAGCTTTAAATGGCAGAGAGTGAAGAGGAACTGAAAAGCCTCTTGATGAAAGTGAAAGAGGAGAGTGAAAAAGTTGGCTTAAAGCTCAACATTCAGAAAACTAAGATCATGGCATCTGGTCCCATCACCGCATGGGAAATAGATGGGGAGACAGTGGAAACAGTGTCAGACTTTATTTTGGGGGGCTCCAAAATCACTGTGCATGGTGACTGCAGCCATGAAATTAAAAGACACTTACTCCTTGGAAGGAAAGTTATGATGAACCTAGACAGCATATTGAAGAGTAGAGATATTACTTTGCCAACATAGGTCCATCTGGTCAAGGCTATGGTTTTTCCAGTGGTCATGTATGGATGTGAGAGTTGGACTGTGAAGAAAGCTGAGCGCCGAAAAATTGATGGTTTTGAACTATGGTGTTGGAGAAGACTCTTGAGAGTCCCTTGGACTGCAAGGAGATCCAACCAGTCCTTCCTAAAGGAGATAAGTCCTAGGTGTTCACTGGAAGGATTGATGCTGAAGCTGAAACTCCAATACTTTGGCCACCTCATGCGAAGAGTTGACTCATTGGAAAAGACCCTGATGCTGGCAGGGATTGGGGGCAGGAGGGGAAGGGGATGACAGAGGATGAGATGGCTGGATGGCATCACCGACTCGATGGGCATGAGTTTGAGTAAACTCCAGGAGTTGGTGATGGCCAGGGAAACCTGGCGTGCTGCGATTCATGGGGTTGCAAAGAGTCGGACAGGACTGAGCGACTGAACTGAACTGAACTGAACTGAACTGAAGCTTTAAAAATAATTAATGGATGAAACCTTACTGTACTGACTTCTCATGATGTAAGTGGAATCTTAAATTCTAAGGTTCGTATTTGGGTGACAGACAGTAGACTTCTTAAATATCAGTCATTTTTGTTAAAAGGACCAGCAACTAAGCTTAAAGTTTTTGGAAATTTAAATCCTGCCACTTTCCTTTCTGAGAAGAAAAGTGATACACCTGATCACGATTGTTCCCAATTCCTAACTTTAATCTCTGCAGCTAGGGGAAGGTCTAATGGATACCCCATTAGATAATCTTGACACGGAAATATTTACAGATGGCAGTTCTTTTGTTCGGGATGGAAAGCGTAAAGCAGGTTATGCCATGGTGACTGCTGAACAGGTTTTAGACGCAAAATCTACCCCCCCAGGGAACCAGTGCCCAGTTGGCGGAGCTTGTGGCTCTGGCCCGAGCTCTAGAGTTAAGCAAAGGGCAGCGAGTAAATATCTACACTGATTCTAAGTATGCTTATTTGACTTTGCATGCTCATGCTGCAATACGGAAAGAAAGGAAGTTTAAAACAGCAACAGGAGGACCTATTAAGCACTTCAGAGAGATTGAGAGACTTGTAACTGCTAACCCTAGAGAATTAACTAGTTATGTAACTCAACTCTCAGCTTTTCAACAGGCGTTAACAGAACGCCGGGAGACGACTCCTGACCCAGCCTCTGAATCCAGCAAGCCTCTATTTGAGCCAGGAACCGAGGTCCTCATAAAAATATTGGGGTCTGGGGGCCCATCCCTCGAGCCCCTCTGGGAAGGCCCTTACCAGGATATTCTTTCTTCTCCCACAGCTGTCAAAGTCCCAGGAATTGATTCGTGGGTGCATCACACTCGAGTCAAGAGGTGGCACCCTGACCAGAATTAAGTGATGTCATTTTATGTCTTTACTTTCTGTGCTCTGACTTCGTACTTTTCAGATGGGCCTGATAATCTATGTGCGCCTACTTCTGTTGACTCCAGAAATCCTGAGTCTGCCGTTTGATCCTCAAGACAATGCCTTCCTGTCCTGAGCTCACTCCTATGCTGCATTCCACAACTGGTCTGACTGCAGGGTCTGCGGAGCACTCCCCTCTTCATCAGTGGAAAGCATTCCATGGTGGACATCTCCACTTCAAGAAAAGGACTTTCTCCAAGTCTGCGAATACCTTCGACAACAATCACATGTGATGCCTCTTCTTCGTCTGACGACATCTAACAACCCTAAAATGGACTGGTGTAACACTTTGTACCTTAACTATAGACATAACGTGACTTTTAATTTTGATTATACATTGTCTCGGTTTAATGACTATTTTGCTGCACATAAGACAAATAGGTCTAGATCTGACGGCTTTTTACCTGACGTTTATCAAATATGGGATGAGGTTATATGGTTAACTCCTGAAAAAGGACGTCTAATATCTACTGCCCCTATATGCTGGGAACAAACAGGGTCTTCCCCAAAAGTTAGCCAACAACTTAATTACAATGATTGGAAACAACTGGGATTTTTGCCTCAGGAAATATGTAACGTAATCATTCCCGTGTTTTCCAACCCCAGTTCAGGACCTCCCTTTGTCTGGCCAGGCACTAATTGGGACTGGATATCTCAGTCACGCTGGCTTGCTCCAAATGGGACTTATTGGATATGTGGCTCTTACCTATGGCTTGGCTTCCGCCTGGCTGGATAGGGAGATGCACCCTGGGTCTAGCCTTTACTCACGGCTTTATATTTTCAGAGCTTCCAGAGAAGCCTGCTAATTTACCCCACCTTAAACCTCGGTGGGCGAGGTCTGTATTTCACTGGTGTGATTATTTGGCTGCAGTGTTTGTCCCCTCTTTGGGAACTACAGATGTTATGCTACGAGTGGATGCTTGGACTAATTTTACTCAACAGGCATTACAAGATTCTCAAAAAGCTATTTAGCTCTTAATGCTGAACAAGCACAAATTAGAAAGGTGGTTTTACAAAACAGATTGGCTTTAGATATTCTGACAGCTATGCAAGAAGGAACTTGTGCCATCATTCATACTCAATGCTGCACATAGATACCTGATATGAGCACTAATGTTACTCATTTTACTAAACACATGAACAAGATGATTGGGGCCATGGATACTCCTGAAGCCTCAATCGCCTCACTTTGGGAGATGTTAACTAGTTCCCCATGGTGGAAAACTATCTTAACTACAATAATTCTGATTGTTTTGTTTTTGCTCTTTGCTCCCTGCATCTGTAACTGTGTAACTGGATTTGTTTCTAGTCGCATGAAAGCTTTTAAGTTACAAATGGTTGCTCAAACTCCTGCTATCACTGCAGCTTCTTCTGACTACTATTTGGGGCCCCTGGATCAGACATCCTCACTATGAGGATTAGGAGAATATGTTGCCTCGCCAATTTAGGGACAACACTCCTTGTCAGCTCGGAAGCAGTTATGGAATGAGAACGACGCCCCTTTTCCCTAGGCAACATAATTCTCCTAAAAGAAAAGGGGGGAATGAGAGGGTAGCAGGCAGGAAGGCCAGGGGTCTCCAAATGGAGGAAAGAGGCTGCAAGTGCTGGACATTTTTATCTCTCTTAAGCACAGGAGGAAACAAACTAGCGATATTTTTTCTTCTCTATACAAATTGAAAAGAAGGTTTCTCTTAAAATGCTGTGTTACCATGACACCTGGTTTCACCTGAAGCTAACTATTCTCAAACCTTGAGTTAACCAATACATTTTTTCTTATGGAAATGTTTGTCTTAAGCTATGTTAATGTGCCCCAGACTCTGTCTTCAAGTTCTGCCAAATGGCTTAGAACCTACTTGACAAACCAGGATGTTATACTCAGATATTGTTCCCCTAATCTATGTAAATAAAACTATTTGTATAGCAATCTGCCCTTCTACAAGATTCAAGTCAATTGTCTTACAGCCTGGGATGAATTACCTGGTGCCATTCTGAGTTTTAAGACATTCCTTTCTTTCATTAACAGACTGCGCATGACTGTATAACATCCAGCTGAAGACTAGCAGGGCGTGCTCTCTGCCCGCTTCTGATGCCTCTGTCAGAGGCTTTCTCTATCTCCTTTATACTTTAATGAAACTTTATTACACAAAAGCTCTGAGCGATCCAGCCTTGTCTCTGGCCCCGGATTGAATTCGTCTCTTCTGGAGGCCAAGAATCCTGGCGTCTTATCGTTCAGCAACAACCTTTCACTAGCATATTCCACGTTGTGTGTAACATGTAATATATATTTTGTCAAGAAGGAACCAAAGATATTGTAAGGAAATTGAGCAAATTGAGAGAAAATGATGTCACTGGAATTTGTTTTATATAATGAAATTTTATAAACATTATTTTGGATAAACACATTTTCTACCTTATATAAAAAATAAGTTTTAAATCACTATATTACACAATAGTATACTGGCAAAATAAAATGCATGTATGTGTTAGTTGCTCAGCCATGTCTGACTCTGCAACCCTGTGGACTGGAATCCACCAGGCTTTTCTGTCTGTGGGACTCAAGGCAAGGATCCTGGAGTGGTTTACCATGCCCTTCTCCAGGGTATCTTCCAGACGCAGGGGTCAAACCCAGGCCTCCCACATTGCTGGTAGATTCTCTATTATCTAAGCAACCAGGGTCTACCCTTTCATATATACTCCTTGCTGCCCCATGAACTGTAGCCCATCAGGCTCCTTCGTCATGTAATTTCCTAATTATAAACAAAATAGTGGTGTCAGGAGTTTCTGAATTTTAATAATTCAAAAAAATATTTTATTAAAAAATAAAAATATTTTATAATGTTAAATTATAAATATATTTATAGGAAATAAACACATCTCAAATAAATCTTGTGTACAAGGCTGTGAGCTTCTGATACCATGTCCTTGTGTACATTAATTTCTTATGTCAGAAATACTGAGCTACACTTAATTTTTTTATTTAATGAAAGAAGGCATATATATCTTGTTTAGGTGCAATTTTGAAAGGCTAAGGAATAAATAATTACACTGGCAAGTGCTGATTTTCCTTTAAGATAATTAAGGACTTATTCTTATAATAAGAAAAGCTTATTCTTAACAGCATCAGAATTGTATGAAAAGCATCACATTACTTTTTCACATTTGCTATCTGTGTTGATTATCTGATGATTCGTTTTTGAAATCATGGTCTGTGAAAATTATGTGTTTTCTGTCTGATTCCAGTGGAAACATGCTGTACATTATATCATCACCATAACATTAGGCAGTCAAAGTCCCCTAGGCTCCAAAATTAATTTTCACATCTCAATGCAAGGGGGAAATCCCCATTTTTCTCATCAAAAGATCAGGAAAAAAAATTATGTATTAATTTAAATGTTCATTAAATATACAATTTTTGAGAGGAGACTAAGAAACACTCAGAATCAATAACTAAAGATTTGGAAAGACAATAACCTGAAAATTGACTACTTGCCACTTAATAATTCCATATATATATATATATGTATATATAATTTCTTACTCTTTAGACTGTCTTATCTCTCAGTTTTGTTCTTTCTTATTTGAATTGTTGTGCTGAAAAGGCTTTTAAGAGTCCCTTGGACTGAATGGAAATCAAACCAATCAACCCTAAAGGAAACAAACCCTGAATATTCAATGGAAGGACTGATGCTGAATCTGAAACAACACCTTGGCCACCTGATGCAAAGAGCTGACTCATTGCAAAAGATGCTGATGCTGGGAAAGACTGAAGGCAAAAGAAGAGGGTGGCAGAGTATGAGATAGCTGACTAGTATCACCATCTCAATGGACATGAATGTGAGCAAACTCCAGGAGACAGTTAAGGACAGAGAAGCCTTACATGCTGCAGTCCATGGGATCGCAAACAGTTGGATACAACTTAGCAACTGAAGAACAAATACATATATTGAAGTCTTGATATAAAACATAAATATTACATAAACATTGTGGCACTGATGTTTCAAAGGTTGTCATCAGCACCGGTGAAAATATTTGTACATTAATCTAAATAAAAAGGGGAGCAGTCCTGTTCTTCTTGTGCATTATCAATAACAGGATGCACACAGAAGTCAACCAGAAATCTTGGTATTTTGATATGCTTGGTTATAGAATAAGTGCCCTACAGTGAATTACCAAACTACTTGGATATGGGTAAAATATGATACCACATGAAGTATACTATTTGCTTACCTGTCACAAAAGTTGTGTCTTGATTCCTCCATGTGTTTCAGAATATGCGTAGTGAGAGCAATTTACAGAAACTTTTTCACTCTCTGTGTCTCTCCCTGAGGAGATGCTAAGCAATTTTGTGATTGTCCCTGAGGCATTGGAAACCTTAATGGAAACTAGGGAGTAGATGTGTTTATTACTAGTCCAGAATAATTTGTATTCCCCCAAAATGAGAAAGATTTAGTTGTGTGTTTTTCATTCTATATTTACTCTTAGTTCACGTCCTATTGATTCTGTTTCTCTGGTGTACTCTGATCCCACCAGATAGGGATCAGGTATAATGCATTTTACCTATACAGCAAGCCTGTCAGTATTCCCTTCAATCTGTAATGGTCTCCTCAAGTGGGTGATGCAAAGGGGATCTTTTGTGTCTTGTTGTGTTACATAAAATATGTAAATAAACTAAAAATAATAGTACATTGTGCATGTGTAAAATATTTTCTTTCATATTTCTTTCATCTTATTTTTTAATACAGGGGATTCTTCTTTTAATTGGTGTGCTGTGCTTAGTCACTTCAGATATGCAGATGACACCACCCTTATGGCAGAAAGTAAAGAGGAACTAAAGAGCCTCTTGATGAAAGCAAGAGAGGAGAGTGAAAAAGTTGGCTTAAAACTTAGCATTCAGAAAACTAAGGTCATGACATCTGGTCCCATCACTTCATGGCAAATAGATGGGGAAACAATGGAAACAGTGAGAGACTTTCTTTATTGGGGCTCTAAAATCACTGCAGATGGTGACTTCAGTCATTAAATTAAAAGACACTTGCTCCTTGGAAGAAAAGTTATGATCAACCTAGACAGCTTATTAAAAAGCAGAGACATTCCTCTGCTGACAAATGTCCATCTAGTTAAAGCTACGGTTTTTCCATTAGTCATGTATGTATGTGAGAGTTGGACTATAAAGAAAGCTGAGCGCTGAAGAATTGATGCTTTTGAACTGTGGTGTTGGAGAAGTCTCTTGAGAGTCCCTTGAACTGCAAGGAGATCCAACCAATCCATCCTAAAGGAAACCAGTCCTGAATATTCATTGGAAAGACTGATGCTGAAAACTCCAATAGTTTGGCCCCCTGATGCGAAGAACTAACTCATTTGAAAGACCCTGATTCTGGGAAAGATTGAAAGCAGGAGGAAAAGGGGATGAAGAGGATGAGATGGATGGATGGCATCACGGATTCAATGCATATGAGTTTGAGTAAACCCAGGAGTTGCCGATGGACAGGGAGGCCTTGCTTGCTGCAGTGCATGGGGTCGCAAAGAGATGGAGATGACTGAACAACTGCTCTGAACTGTATCTATAGAATATCTGCTGAAACTTCATGGACTTTGCAGTAAATCTATAGATCACTTTAGAGAGAACTAGGAGTTTTAACACATTTAGTCTTCCAAGTCTAAACTAAATATGTTTAACATCTCATTTTGATCATCTTTCATTTTGCTAATCACTATAATGGGTGAATTTAATTCTGATGATCATTATATCTACTACTGTGGGCAGGAATCCCTTAGAAAAAATGGAGTAGCCATCATGGTCAACAAAAGTGTCCGAAATGCAGTACTTAGATGCAATCTCAAAAATGACAGAATGATCTCTGTTCGTTTCCAAGGCAAACCATTCAATATCATGGTAATCCAAACCTATGCCCCAACCAGTAACACTGAAAAAGGTGAAGTTGAATGGTTCTATGAAGACATACAAGAGCTTTTAGAACTAACACCCCAAAAATATGTCATTTTCATTATAGGGGACTGGAATGCAAAGGTCGGAAGTCAAGAAACACCTGGAGTAAAGTTGGCCGTGGAGTATGGAATGAAGCAGGGCAAAGGCTAATAGAGTTTTGCCAAGAGAACACACTGGTCATAACAAACACCCTCTTCCAATGAGGAGAGAAGACTCTACACATGGACATCACCAGATGGCCAACACCAAAATCAGACTGATTATATTCTTTGCAGCCAAAGATGGAGAAGCTCTATACAGTCAGCAAAAACAAGACCAGGAGCTGACTGTGGCTCAGATCATGAACTCATTATTGCCAAATTCAGACTTAAACTGAAGAGAGTAGATATAACCACTAGACCATTTAGGTATGACCTAAATCAAATCCCTTATGACTATACATTGGAAGTGAGAAATAGATTTAAGGGATTAGATCTGACAGACAGAATGCCTGATGAACTATGGACAGAGGTTCGTGACACTGTACAGGAGACAGGGATCAAGACCATCCCCATGGAAAAGAAATGCAAGGCATAAAGGTTGTCTGAGGAGGCCTTACAAATAGCTGTGAAAAGAAGAGAAGAGAAAAGCAAAGGAGAAAAGGAAAGATATTCTGATTTGAAAGCAGAGTTCCAAAGAATAGCCAGGAGAGATAAGAAAGACGTCCTCAGTGATCAATGCAAAGAAGAGGAAAACAACAGAATGGGAAAGACTAGAGATCTCTTCGAGAAAATTAGAGATACCAAAGGAACATTTCATGCAAAGATGGGCTCAATAAAAGACAGAAATGGTATGGACCTAACAGAAGCAGAAGAAGAGGTGGCATGAATACACAGAAGTGTACAAAAAAGATCTTCACGACCCAGACAATCACAGTGGTGTGATCACTCACCTAGAGCCAGACATCCTGGAACGTGAAGCCAAGTGGGTCTTAGAAACCATCACTATGAACAAAGCTAAGTGGATGTGATGGAATTCCAGTTGAGCTATTTCAAATCCTGAAAGATGATGCTGTGAAAGTGCTGCACTCAATATGCCAGCAAATTTGGAAAACTCAGCAGTGGCCACAAGACTGGAAAAGGTCAGTTTTCATTCCGATGCCTGAGAAAGACAATGCCAAAAAATGCTCAAACTACCGCACAATTGCACTCATCTCACACACTAGTAAAATAATACTCAAAATTCTCCTAGCCAGGCTTCAGCAATACATGAACTGTGAACTTCCAGATATTCAAACTGGCTTTAGAAAAGGCAGAGGAACCAGAAATCAAATTGCCAACATCCGCTGGATCATCGAAAAAGCAAGAGAGTTCCAGAGAAACATCTATTTCTGCTTTATTGACTATGCCAAAGCTTCTGACTGTGTGGATCACAATAAACTTTGGAAAATACTGAAAGAAATGGGAATACTAGACCACCTGGCCTGCCTCTTGAGGAAACTGTATGCAGGTCAGGAAGCAAGAGTTAGAACTGGACATGGAACAACAGACTGTTTCCAAATAGGAAAAGGAGTACATCAAGGCTGTATATGGTCACCCTGCTTATTTAACTTATATGCAAAGTACATCATGAGAAACGCTGGGCTGGAAGAAGCACAAGCTGGAATCAAGATTGCCGGGAGAAATATCAATAACCTCAGATATGCAGATGACACCACCCTTATGGCAGAAAGTAAAGAGGAACTAAAAAGCCTCTTGATGAAAGTGAAAGAAGAGAGCGAAAAAGTTGGCTTAAAGCTTAACGTTCAGAAAACTAAGATCATGGCATCTGGTCCCATCACTTCTTGGGGAATAGATGGGGAGACAGTGGAAACAGTGGCAGACTTTATATTTTTGGGCTCCAAAATCATTGCAGATGGTGATTGCAGCCATGAAATTAAAAGACGCTTAGTCTTTGGAAGGAAAGTTATGACCAACCTAGATAGCATATTAAAAAGCAGAGACATTACTTTGCCAACCAAGCTCTGTCTGGTCAAGGCTATGGTTTTTCCAGTGGTCATGTATGGATGTGAGAGTTGGCCTGTGAAGAAAGCTGAGCACCAAAAAATTGATGCTTTTGAACTGTGGTGTGGAGAAGACTCCTGAGAGTCCCTTGGACTGCCAGGAGACCCAGCCAGTTCATCCTAAGGGAAATCAGTCCTGGGTGTTTATTGGAAGGACTGATGTTGAAGCTGAAACTCCAATCCTTTGGCCACCTGATGAGAAGAGTTGACTCATTGGAAAAGACCCTGATGCTGCTAAAGATAGGGGACAGGAGGAGAAGGGGACGACAGAGGATGAGATGGCTGGATGTCATCACTGACTCGCTGGACTTGGGTTTGAGTAAATTCCGGGAGTTGGTGATGGACAGGGAGGCCTGGCGTGCTCCGATTCATGGGGTCGCAAAGCGTCAGAGATGGTTGAGTGACTGAACTGAACTGAAGTGAACTGATTTTGTACTTTTCAGTATACAGAACTTCTTAATTTTTTTCTTAGATTCACAAAAGTATTTCACTACACTTGGGTGATTTCCATATTTTCTTAGTTTTTACCTAAGTATTTCATTGTACTTGAGGTGAATTAAGTGGTATGTGTGTAAACATTTTTTAATATTAAATGTATGATACTTTTCAGGGATAAGCTAGTCACTGATGTATTATTATTTATATATTTTGCTAGATTAAATTTGTTAAATTTTTGTTTAGAATATTTGAATATCTATTAAGATTTTTTAAATTTTTTCCCTTAATACCTTTGCCTGCTTTTCATACCATTGGAAAGCTTTGCTGAAAAAGTTGGAAAATGCAATATTTTTTGTTTTCTGAAAGAAAAGAAGAAAATCAGTTACCTCTTTTCCTTCAATATCAAGCAGAACACCCTAGTCATTGCACATGAACCTGGTTTGGGATTTGAGGGAGTTATTTTTAATATAAATTTCTATTTGAGATAATCTTTTTCTGCAATTTGTTGTAAAGTGTTTCTTAGTGTACATAAATAAATACATACATACATTTATATATATGTTTAAATTACAGCTCATATTTCTGAATTAAAACTCAGATTGCTGTTTCAAATACAATAGTTCTCTTGTTAAATCTCATTTTTATTTATTATTTTAATATTGTAGTGATCTTTTAAAATCAATTTTGTATTATGTATTATATATTATTGATGTTCAAAATAGTCTAATTATTCATTCATGCACCAACTCCTGTTTTTTCAAGTATCCATATATTCTATTAAAAACTGGAAAACTTCCTTAAATAAATTGTGTGTGTGCTATGTCTCTTGTTCGAGTCTTTGCCACCTGTGGACCGCAGCCCGCCAGGCTCCTCTGTCCACGGGGTTTTCCAGGCAAGAATACAAAAGCGGTTTGCCATGCCCACCTCCAGGGGATCTTCCTGACTCAGGGATTGAACCCGTGTCTCTAACCTGCATTGATCGGTGGGTTCTTTACCGTTAGCACTACCTGGGAAGCCCAAATAAAGTATTCATTCATACAATAATGAAATAGAGAGTAATTTATAGGATGAATAAAATAGAAACATCTGTGAATCTGAATATATTTTTTGCCCTTTTGTACATCATTTCAAGGGGACTATCATGTGAAGCACACTAAGATTGATTTTAGAAAACGTATACAGCATTATGTTTACTCATGATTTTTTTCAATTCCTTATATTAGAAACTTCTCTTTATCATAAAAGTTGCAATTATTTGCTAAAGATATTTTGGGAAGAACATAAAAGCAAATTTATTAAATTAAGCATATTAGTAATCTCAGCAGCCATAAATAGCTAAAATTAACATTTCTCAGGATCACTAACATAATTTTCTAGGAAGATAGTTTATGTTTATAAATACATATTTCTTAGCTATATTATTTTTCATAATTAAAAAATCAACTATAAAAGCTTATTAGTAATATTTACTTTTACATGATAATATAATATAATTTTAATCCAAATGAATTTTGTTTATTCAAATTCATTTGACTTGATGAAAAAATTTTAATAGTTTTAAAAAAAAATTTAATATTTATTTACTTTTGGCTATCCTGGTTGTTTGTTGCTGCATGCAGGCTTTCCGTAGTTGCAGCAGGTGGGGCCTTCTGCTTTTGTGAAGCACAGGCTCTAGGTATGCTGGCTTCAGCAGTTGTGGCAAAAGGGCTTATTTCATCCAGAGTATAAGGGACCTTCCACGACCAGGGATTGAACCTGTGTCCCTAGCATTGGCAGGCAGGTTCTTAGTCACTGGACCATCAGAGAAGGCCTGATCACATGCAAAACTTTAGTCCTTGACAGTAGCTGAAGAAAAGAATCTAGATTCTCTCTGATGTAAATAAAGCACCATTAATGTTAAAAAATACTACAAGTAAACAGAAACATGGAGGAATTTATGGTAGTTTATAGTTAGTCCAGATATCATAGCATGTACATCAATTGTTACCTGTCACACTATACTTTCACTAGAAATGCAGCATAGACCAAGTCATGGGAGGGCCGCTGTTTATTTCTCAGAAGAGGAACCATCAAATCAATGCAGTGAGATCATGCATCCTTATCACATCTAATACACACTCAGTCAAATCCGAGGAAGCAGCAGCATGAAAGGGAAGCAGCAAATAATTTATCATACAGTGGGCCTCTTATACAAATATAGTTTGCATATGACCCTCATATGGTCAATTTGCAAAATGACCCTTAAACAAAAATTATTTAAAATCATTTTTGTCTTTAAGAAATCGGTCTTAACTGACATATTCACAAGTGTAGACAAAAAGACTGAATAAGACAAAAACAGATACTGTGCTGATCTTCTGAGCTGCTGAAATGCCATGATGGTTGAGTGAATAGGTTCTGTAGAACTCATATGTGATAATAATAGAACTGAGGAGAAAAAAACAGGACCCTGAGATCCCCGTGTGGAAGGAAGGTGTTTGAGCAAATTCACATGACTGTTGAGTTTGAGTCATCCCACTCCAAGGAGCTTGCTTGAAACCACAAATAAGTTTGCTATTAACATGAACCATGAAAATGTATGAACGATAAATCACAACAAATGTTAATAAACAAAACCCCACACACGTACACAAGCAAAGGTAAATAAGTAAAACAGAAAGGAAAAGAAATAATATACACTTTAGCTTCTTTATGGGTGGGGACATTTAGAAGCCCTCACTTTAAAACATACTTATGTGAAAGACTTTATGTCTACTGAATGCACAGGATGAAATGATGAATACACTTGCCTAATACTGGAAAGAGATCTGAAGTTAAAGAAATTAAAGAAATTCTATCAGATCATGTTAAACATAATTGGCTTTCATAACAGGAAACATTTTGAGAAGTGTGCATAGGTGGTATAATCTGTTATATGTGCATTTTTGGTACATACAAAGCATTACTTTGGCAAATATAAACGACCTTAATCTCTATGCATGCGTGCCTGCTCAGTCACTTGAGTTCTGTCTGACTCTTCCCGACCCCACGCGTCTTGGCTCACCAACCATCTCTGTCCACAGGGCTATCCAAGCAGGAATCCTGGAGTGGGTTGCCATGCCCTCCTCCAGGGGATTGAACGCTTGTCTCTTGCAGTGCAGGTGGAGTTTTTACCACTGAGCCATTGGTGAAGCCCCTAATCTCTTTATATCCATCAGTGAAATCAACTATTTCTTGCAAGTTTGTTGGGAAGATAATCAATAATGAAATCTTTCAGTATATTCATGGAACCTGGAAATGTCTTCATATGTCAGCTAAATTAGATTTTCCTGTTATTTATTCTTCATTTCTTAATACAGACAGCAAGTTACCTAAAACAGATTACTTTTACACATGTACATGCAAATTCTTTTAGGGTGACTAAATTTTTTTCAGGGGTATGATGATGAATAGATACCATGTTTCCAGGTAAGAGTCCTCCGGGCCCCCACCATGACCCAACTTGATGCCTACAAGGGGCGTAGAATCAGTGTTATATTGCAAATCATCAAACAATCTGGATATTGATAAAATACGGCACCACACAAAATATACTATGTTTACTTGTAATGAAAACTCTGTCTTGGCTTTCTCATGTGCTTCATAAAATACATATTGTGAATAATTTATGAATTATTTTCTGCCCTTTGAGACTCTCCTTAAGGAGATACCAAGCAATTTCTTGATCATCCCTGAAGCATTTGAAATCTTAACAGAAACAAGGGAGGAGATGTGGCTATTAGTAGTCTTGAGCAATTTGTGTTTCCCAATAGCCTGGTCAGATTTATTTGTGTGCATTTCATTTTCCTTTTCCTCATACTTGAATTTCATTTTCCTTTTCCTCATACTTGCTGCTGCTAAGTCGCGTCAGTTGTGTCCAACTCTGTGCGACCCCATAGACAGCAGCCCATACTTAGGTTCATATTAATTCTGTTCCTATGCTTCACCCTAATACAATCTCATAAGGATTTGGATTAAGATATATTTTATCCATAGTACAAGCCCTTCGGTGTTCCTGTAGCTCTGCAGTGATCTCCTTAAGTGGATGACATAATGGAGATGTATTAAATCATTGCCTTATTTAAAATGTTTAAATACATTAAACATAATAATATGATGTGTCTAGATAAGATAGTGTTTCCTTTTTTTCTTTTCTTTTTAAAACTCTAGGGAGAGGAATTAGCTACTTCTATTTTACATTCTCATTCCATACTGCATCATCATCATTTTATTACAGAATTGTCTTTCATTTGCTTTGTTTTCATTACATTTCAATGTAATAAAACATTCAATTCAACATTTTCACTATCACATGCAATACCCATTCTCATTTTTCTCTCTCAATTCACAGATTCTACTGTGCTTCACTTAAGCCTTGCATGATCAGTATGTTTTGCAATATTGCCATGTTTTGTGCACATATGTTTTACTATGTCTACATATTATTGAGCAGTAAAATTGCATTTTTGAATATAATTTGCTAATTATTTGTCATATACCATGATGTGACTTTTTTTTCTTCTTAATTCATTACAGTAAAAAATACATGGAGAAAGTCATGGATCTTTTCTTTATTAACACATATGTTGTTTTTCCTTATCCTCAGCTATCATGAATACTACTACAACATATAGGCCAATAAAAAGCCTCGTGTTTGACATGTTATTATGTTGTGAACAAATTCCACATGATACACACATCACATATCTGCCTCTGTGAGTGTTCCTGTGTAGACAGAGATAGAGACAGGACTTTTGAGTTTTTATGCCAGGCTGATTTGAGAGTCCATACCACAGATCATGGGAGAAGTGCTTGCATTTTTCAAATGCCTAATTTTTAACAAAATATCACAGGACATCACAAAGAAACACACAAAAAGATCACAAAGAAACAAGGAAAATAGATCAATTCAAACAAACATAACTCTCCAATATATAAACAAACTGAGGACATAAACAGTGGTAGAAAGTAATTTAAAAAGAATAAAATCAAAAACTCAAAAGCTGAAAACACAACAATTGAATTAAGATTTTACTGCCTGGTTTCACCAAGAGATTAGAACAATCAGAAGTTAATAATCAGGGAATTAAACTCAAGTCATTTTAAAGTATTGAGTATGAGGAGTAAATAATAATAATACTAATAGTAATAATAATAAGTGAACAGAGACTAAGGGACTTAAAAGAAACCACTAAAAAAGTTTATTTACAGAAATAATGGGCAAGAATTTCCCCAATTTGAAGAAAGTCTGATACAAAAGTACAAACGCAAGAAACTCACACATATAAGTGGGGTAAAAAATTTCAGAGCTTAAACAGAAACATATTATGATCAAGATGTGGTAATTAAGTCATTTGGCTCAGAGGTTAAAGCGTCTGCCTGGAAAGCGGGAGACTGGGGTTCAATCCCTGAGTTTGGAAGAACCCCTGGAGAAGGAAATGGCAACCCACTCCAGCACTCTTGCTCGGAGAATCCCATGGAGGGAGGCGCCTCATAGGCTACAGTCCATGGGGTCGCAAATAGTCGGACACGACTGAGCGACTTCATTTTCTTTCTTGCTTTCTTTCTTTCCTTTTCTGTACCTACTATTCTTCCTTACCCCCACAGAGCATGCGCACAGTCCTTGATTTCTCTTACGGTCTATTCTACTGTCCTCTAAAATATACTTAATTTTTATGCTTACATTTCATCACTTCTCAGAGATGGAAAAGGGTTTTGCCTTTTTCTTTTAGCCAATGTGTTTATACCACTTAGGAGTATGACTGTCAAATAGAATACTCTAAATTCATGATGATCTTTTATGTATTTGCTTTTCTCTCTGAATGCACCCACAGCAAGGTGGAAAGTACCTAACCTAATCTGCAGGAATGACATGGACAGTGACTTTTAAAAAAGTTTTGCAAAGATATTGCAAAGTTTTTTCCATGTCCTTTGTAGTGCATATTTTACATCTTTATTTCTTAAACTATAGATCAAGGGATTTAACATGGGAATAACAAGGGTGTAAAATATGGAAGCAACTTTATCAGTGTCAAAGGAATGACTGGACTCTGGTTGCACATACATAAATATTAAAGTCCCATAGAACACGGTGACCACTGTGAGGTGGGATCCACAGGTAGAAAGAGCCTTGTGCCTGCCTTCAGCAGAGCTCATCCTGACAATAGCTGCAAGGATGAGCAGGTAAGACACAAGAACTATTAGAAGAGAGAAAATCAAATTAAATCCTGATAAGACCAAGATAATTAATTCAATTTCATGTGTGTTTGAACAGAGCAGGGATAATATGGGGAGACTGTCACAGTAGAAATGACTGATGACATTATAGCCGCAGAAGGATGAATTAAAAATGTTTACAGTGACTAGAAGAGAAATGAATGTGCTATAGAGGTAGGGGATTGCCACCAGCACCCGGCACACCCTTTGTGACATGATGATCGTGTACAGCAGGGGGTGACAGACGGCCACATAGCGGTCATAGGACATTGCGGCCAGAATAAAAAGTTCACTAATCATGAACACAATGAAGAGAGCCAGCTGCGTGGCACACGTATAATAGGAGATTGTATTTTGATCCACAACAAAATTCATCAACATTTTGGGTCCTACAGCTGTGGAATAACCCAGATCAGTAAGAGCCAGGTGCCTGAGAAAGAAGTACATGGGTGTCTGCAGCCTGGGGTCCACCTTAGTGAGAATGACCATGCCCAAGTTGCCCACCACGGAGGTCACGTAGATGATGAGGAAGAGCCCAAACAGTGGAGCCTGCAGCTCAGGGCGGTCTGTGATTCCCGTGAGGGTGAATTCACTCAGCACTGTTTCATTCTCTGTTTCCATTTTATCAGAAAACCTACTTTAATAGAGACATTGTATAGTCAATGATATCATTAATGAAATATAGTGATTGCTTTTAGTTTACATACATGAAATAAATACATCTAAATTATATTTTAAACACAAAGAAGGACTTCTGTGTCCTTTAAATAAAACATACAAATAGAAATAGAAATAAAAAAGAGAGATAAATATACATCTGGAGAAAGAGAGAGACCTGTAGTTTTTCACTGGTGAAGATTAACCCCCCCAAAGAACATGTAACAATATTTTGAGGCCATTTGGTTGTAAGCATTGGAGGTAGTTAGAAACCAGTGAGACTGGTATTTACCCTAATATATTAGGGCTGCCGCCAAAACAACAAGGGGGCTTCTCCATGGCTTAGTGAGTAAAGAATCTGCTTGCAATGCAAGAGACTCAGGAGACATGCGTACAATCCCTGGGTTGGAAGATACCCTGGAGGAGGAAATGGCAATCCATTCCAGTATTCTTGCCAAGAAAATTCAGTGGATACAATCTGTGGGGTCACAAAATGTTGGACATAGCAATAAGGAATTATACAGACCAAAATGCCAAAGGGCCAAGAATGACCAGCAGTGGTATATGTGTGCATATAGATATCGATTGATATAAATATAGATGAGGGAAACGTATCTAAAAAAATTTTATAAATTTTAGGTGCTATTTTATAGGTGAAGGCAATCTTTTCTGTCATCTTTTGTGTAATGACCGTCACACCACTGCTTTCACAAAATTAAAGCCACATAATACTACATAGTATACATGCTAAACTTTACCTCATAAAAAATGAAGCCCAGATTGCAATATGCATGGAAACATTTAGAAGCCCTTACATTAAAATAGGTTTATCTGAAGCCCTTAAGTCTACAGGGGGTGCAAGATGATAAAATTAATACATTTGACCAATATTGAACAAAGGTGTAAACATAAGGAAATTCTAACATATGATACCACACTGTTTTGTTTTGTCTTTATTCTTTTTTTTTTTTCCCCCACAGGAAAACATTCCATATAACATACATGGGTTGATATAATCTCTGCTATAGCTATACTTTTGTATATGCAAATGAGTACCCTGGCAAATATGGTAGGTTATTTCAATCTCTTTCTTGCCAGGTTGTGGGAAGATATGTGAGATTTAAACATTTAATTGCATTGATGTTATCTGAAAATACCGTTCAAATATCTAATACATAGAATTTTTGTGTGCATTTGTTTTTAATTTCTTAGTGGAAAGAGCATGCTACCTGACTTGGATTCTCCTTACACACGCACGTATAAATTCTTTTGTGCGACTTCCTTCTTGGCTGTATGATGGTGAACAGACTGAGTGCTATGTTACCCAGGAAACAGCCCTCAATGTCCCCACTGCCCCCATGGCTGCAACTGGGACCATCCGTGAGCTCTTGCTCAAGTTTTTTAACCTTCTACATAACTTAAAATATGTAATATATATTTTCTTAAAATGTAACATTTTTCCTCCTCCCCAACTGCATTTTCATTAAAACTGACATATATTGAATTGTTTGTAACACGGATGGTATATTTAGCCAGGGAGAAACCAAGGTCACAATGAGGAAATTGAGCCACTGGAGAGACTGTGATGTAACTAAAATTTGTTTTAGATAACGAAGTTTCATAAATACTTCCTTTGGATAAAAGGATTCTCTATAGAAAAAGAAAAGTTTTAAAATTATTATATATTACACAATATCATACTGAAAAAAAATTTTAAAAAAGGATATACAAGCATACATCTATATCATCTATCTATATATATTTATATGTATCATATATTTCCAGAATATTATTTTGCCTGATTTCACATTAAGGCTTCAAATATCCTCCATACAACATTAAATGCAGAGGTATAAGTACAGTGAATTAAAGATATATATGAATACTCCTAAGAAAACATCATTCTTATCATGAATATTACTAAGAAAACAGGATACCAGAGTAGAATGTAGATTTTTTTTTTGAATGTAGATTTTTTTAACGTAAAAGAATTCGCTGAGGTTTGCAACACTATATAGTAGGTGGTGATCAAAACCATCCTCAAGAAAAAGAAATGCAAAAAAACAAAATGGTTGTCTGAAGAGGCCTTACAAATAGCTGAGAATAGACAAGAAGCTAAAGACAGAGGAGAAAAGGAAAGACATAGCACCTGAATGCAGAGTTCCAGAGAATAATAAGGACAGATATGAGAGCCTTCCTAAGTGATCAATGCAAAGAAATAGGGAAAACAATAGAATGGAAAAGACTAGAGATCTCTTCAAGAAAATTACAGATACCAAGGGAACATTTCATGCAAATATGGGTACAATAAAGGACAGAAATGGTATGTACCAAACAGAAGCAGATAATATTAAGAAGAGCTAGGAAGAATACACAGAAGAACCAAATAATAATAATAATAATAATGACCCAGATAACCAAAATGGTGCAATCACTCAATATGCCAGCAAATTTGCAAAACTCAGCAGTGGCCGCAAGACTGGAAAAGGTCAGTTTTGATTCCAGTACCAAAGAAAGGCAGTTCCAAAGAATGTTCAAACTGTGCACGATTGCACTCATCTCACAAGCAAGCAAAGAAATGCTCGAAATTCTCAAAGCTACGATTCAACATTACGTGAACCGAGAACTTCCAGAGAGAACTTCCAGAAGTTCAAACTGAATTTAGAAAGAGCAGAGGAATCAGAGATCAAATTGCCAACATCCATTGGATCATAAAAAAAGCAAGAGAATTACAGAAAAACAACTACTTCTGCTTCGACTGTGCCAAAGCTTTTGACTGTGGATCACCACAAACTGTGGAAAATTCTTAAAGAGATGGTAATACTAGACCACCTAACCTGCCTCCTGAGAAACCCGTATGCAGGTCAAGAAGTAACAGCTGGAACCAGACATGGAACAAAGACATGTATAGTCAAGGCTATGGTTTTCCAGTAGTGATGCATATATGTGAGATTTGGACCATAAAAAAGGCTGAGCACTGAAGAATTGATGCTTTTGAACTGTGGTGTTGGAGAAGACTCTCGAGAGTCCCTTGGACTGCAAGGAGATCCAACCAGTCAGTCTTAAAGGAAATCAATCCTGAATATTCATTGGAAGGACTGATGCTGAAGCTGAAGCTCAATACTTTGGCCACCTCATGAGAAGAGCTGATTCATTAGAGAAGACCCTGATGCTGGGAAAAATTGGCGGGAGGAGAAGAGAATGACAGAGGAGGAGTTGGTTGAATGGCATCACTGACTCAATGGACATAAGTTTGAACAGGCTCCAGTAGATGGCGAAGGACTGGGAGACTTGGCATGCTGCAGTCCATGGGGTCACAATGAGTCAGACACGATGGAGTGTCAACAATTAAAAGAAAAGCAATAGCAAAAAAAAAAAAAAAAAACTGATTTTTTTTTTAATATACTAATGCTTTACTAAAAAAAAAAAATAAGAAATAGAATTGATACTATTACAAGGAAAACAAGTGTCAGGATTCTCTGTGAACTCTAGGAAAGTAAATAAAAATATAATATTCATAAAATTAAATTATGTATGTGTTGATTGGAAATCCACATTTATCTCATCAAGTGCATTGCTTATAAGATTTTGAACCTCTGATATCCTAACCTATCCCCCTATACATGCTTTCTTATATCAGAAATATGGCACTACAAATAGGAAAACATGAAGTGACATAAATCTTTGTTTAGTTTGCTTCTGAAAGGCTACTGAAAGAAAAAAAACTCTACACTGGTAAATGCTGATTTTCCTGTAAAATAAGATATTGAAGAGAATTTTTTATTTGTTTCACCAGCTTTAGAATTGTATGAAATGTATGAAATTACTTTTCCAAAGTTTACTACCTGTGCTGATCTCCTGATTATTATTTTTAGAACTATACTCTAAAAAAGTTATGTGTTTTCTGTCCAATTCCACTGGAAACTGAACTTGCTGGATGGCAGATTTACCGAAACACTGGGTACTCAAAATTCCTAGCCTCCAAAAATTTCTCTTCACATCACAATGCAAGATGGAAAACCCTGCTTTTGCTCATCAGGAGATCAGAAATATTCCCATGAATACCTTGATTTAATTATTCATTAAAAACACAATATTTTGGGAAGGCAATAAGATCCCAGAGTCACTAAATGACTAAGAATTTCGAAGAATACCAAACAAGTTACAAGCAGCTTTGTAACTCTGACTTAATTTTTTTCTTTTAATTCCTGAATCTTCAGGTTTTCTTGTCCCACTCTTATCTGTTGCCATTGCTCAGTTCCCAAGTCATGTCAGACTCTTTGTGGCCCCATGGACTGCAGCACGCCAGGCCTCCAAATATTAAATAATATGACACTGACATTTCAAAGATGCTCCTTAGTGTTTGTGAAAATATTTGAATGGTTATCGGCAGGAAAAGGGATGCAGTTCCATTCTGGTCATACATTATCAACAGAAAGTTGTACATGGAAAAGAACCAAATATCCTCATGTTTTGCTGTGATTTGACATAGAATAAAACTGCTATCTTGCAAATGTCACCAAAGCTATCCATCTATTGTTAAAATAAGCCACCACATGAAGTATGCTATTTACCTGTAATGAAACCTCTGATGTTCTCATGTGCTTTGCAACACAAATAGGGCAATTTATGCATTTTTCTCTCCCTCTGTGACTCTCCTTGAGGAATTGCCAAGCAATTTTTTGACTGTCCCTGAAGCATTAAAATATAACAGAATGCAAGTAATGAGGTGTAGTTATTAATAACCCGGAGCAGTTTGTATGTACCTGTAAATAAGTTACATATATTGGTTTCCTATTTTTTTTTTTTTTACCATTTATTAATGTTCTCTTTTTTCCTGCTTTGATAGCTAATTTCTGTACCCATTTGGCTAAGCTGTGGTGCCCAATTGTTTAGTTAAATATCAGTCTAGTGTCACTGTGAAAATTATTCTTTTTTAAATTTTTATTAACACTTAAATGAATAGACTTTCAGTACAGCCAATTGCTCCTCAAAATATAGGTGGGCTTCATCTAACCAGTTGAAGGTCTTCAAAAGCAAATACTGAGGTCCTTTAAAGGAAAAAGTGTCTGTCTCTAGACATTATGTAAGTAATTAAATAAACTGAAAGTAACAATGCATCAAGTAGATTTTATATATGTATACAACTATATATAAAGGACAGGGAGCTATATTTAATATACTGTAATAAACTGTGAACTGAACTGAACTGAATAAACCATAAAGGATATATATATATATACATATATATATATATATATAGTCTTTATCTGCTATTTCCAAATTGATCCCTCCCCCCACTTTCCACTTTAACCATAAGTTTTTTTTTCCATGCCTCTAGTTTATTTCTGTTCTGTTGCTAAGTTAGTTTGTAGCATTGTTTTTAGATTGCACATGTAAGTGATATCATGCGGTATTTGTCTTTCTCTTTCTGACTTCACTTAGTATGATACGCTCTAAATTTATCAATATTGATACAAATGGCATTATTTCCTTCTATTTTTATGACTGAACAGTATTTCATCATGTGCATACACCACATCTTTGTCCATCCCTCAGTGGACAGGTGTCTTCCATGTCTTGGCTTTTGTTAGTAGTGCTTCTATGAACCTTGAGGTTCATGTATCTTTTTGAATTGCTCTTCTCCATATATGTGCTCAGAAGTGGGATTGCTGGATCACATGACAACTCTATTTTGTACTGTTTTCCATAGTGGTGATGGTGGTTCAGTTGCTAAGTCGTGCCCATCGAGGCAACACCAAATTATATTTCCACCAACAGTGTAGGAGAATTCCCTCTTCTTCACACCGTCTCTAGCATATACTCTTTGTCGACTTTTAAAATGATAGTCATTCCGAACAGTGGGAAGTGATAACTTACTGTAGTTTTGATTTGCATTTCTCTAATAATTATCAAAGTTGTGCATTTTTTATATGCCTACTGGCCATTTGTATGTCTTTTTGGATAAATGTCTATTTAGACCTTTTGCTCATTTTTTGACCGGGAGCAGTCTTCCCCTAAATATACACATATTCCATTCACTCAACTTCTCAAGTGTTTATTTAACCAATATTCTTACAGAGTCAAAATTTAAGTTCCATCCTGGCTACTTCCTCTTTTTCATTTTCATATTGCTCAACAACACCAACCATACTATAGAGCTCACTTTTCATTCTTCAAATTTTCTGTATTTTCTCTAAGCCTCATGAAGAAAGAGTCTTGGTTGTTAAAACAGCAATGCGTGTTTATTTTCCTGAATGAATCGTTTATGTAATATTTATTAGCCATTCTTTTTGTACCTTTTACTCTGCTAGTACTACAGAAAAACTGTGAATGTACTATACATTATCTGGTTTATAAAAATAAGTGCTTTAAGAAAGAGACACGTTAATAGGTCACACATGAGAACACGTGGGAATGGCAGTTAGATGAGGGCCTGAAACTAGGTATGGGTGAATATCTGAGCAGGGATTAGTCGTCTGTTAATGATATATTTTGTTTCAAAGTAATGAAGAGTTTTCTTTATTTCTGTGCTTCTCATACATCAATTCTTTTTCATCCAATAGAGGCAAATTTACAAGGCTTAAACACACCAATAATAATATACATTCACTAATACATCACCCATTGTTAGCATATCCTAGAGTGAATTTTAAATAGTATATTTGCACATATTTCCCAGTTTCTAGAGAGGGCATTTTTCACCTCTTTGTTCCTCAAACTGTAGATCATCGGATTCAGCATGGGTATTACTAAAGTATAAAATAAAGATGCCATTTTATCAGTATCAAAGGAATCACTGGATTTGGGCTGCACGTACATAAAGAAGAGAGTGCCATAGAATATGATTATCACTGTCAAATGAGATCCACAGGTGGAGAAAGCCTTGTGTCTGCTTTCTCCTGAATTCATCCTGAAGATGGTGACAAGGATCAAGATATAGGACACGAGAACCATCAGAAGAGATGAAACCAAATTAAAAATTGAAAAGATCAGAATAATCCATCTAATCTCATGTGTGTCTGAACAAAGCAAAGATATCAAGAGCAGACTATCACAATAGAAATGCTTAATGACATTATGACCACAAAACGATGAAATAAAAATTTTTCTGACGGTCAGCAGAGACAAAAAGAGGCCGTACAGCTAGGGAATGGCCGCTGGTCCGTGACGTAACCTTTGTGACACGATCCTGTGTAGAGCAGAGGGTTACAGACGGCCACGCGGCGGCCACAGGCCATCGCAGACGGCGTGAAAACTGCACTGTGATAAACGCGCTGAACAAAGTGAGCCGGGTGGCGCACCGGTGGTAGAGATTGTACGCCGGTCTGCGGCAGCATTCACCAGCGTTCTGGGCCCTACAGGGGCTGACTAACCAAGGCCAGTGAGGGCCGGGCGTCTGAGCAAAAAGCACATGGGTGTTTGCAGCCTGCAGTCTGTGCCGTGAGGATAGCCCAGCCCAGGTTACCCCCACTGAGCCCAAGTGAACAGTGAGGAAGAGTCCAAACAAAGGCCTAGCCTGGAGCTCAGGGGGACCCGTGACTCCTGCGAGGATGAACTCAGTCAGCAGCTCAGGCTGTGTTTGTCCAGCCAGGCCATTCGGGAAACACAAACTGGGAATAAACATAAAAATAACTATAACCTTCATGAGCTATGATGGGACTGTCATTGTAACAAGTGGCTAAAATCTTAAATCTTATGCTTATGGTTTGCTAATTTAATTGGCAGCTCAGTTCTCTCTCTCCCAAATCACTTAGTTCCTGACAGGTGTCTTAGATATGACACATAAACAGTAAAAAACTAAAATAAAATAAACAAAAATAAACAAATTGACTTCAATCTAAATGAAAATTAACAAAGTTTTGTCTGTCAAAGGACAGTCTCAAAGATTTAAAAATGTGACCCTCACAATGGAAAGAGTTGGGAATCATATGCCTGATGTGTCTAATGTATTGAATAATGTTTTGTATAAACACTTTTACAATTCAACAACAGAAAAACACCCAAATTAAAAACAGACAAAGGATGTGAACAGAAATTTCTCACAGGAGATATACAAATGACCAGTAATCACCTGAAAATATGTACAAAATACAGTGGACAAGGGTGAACATTGGACCTTCACTGTAAAACCACACTAAGTACAGAGGTTAGAGAAGCTAAATCATCCCCATCCTCCCCCCACCCCCCCTCTGCCGGGGCCACCAATTACACCTTTCAACAATAAATGCAAGACAGTAAGTGCAATCTACAAAGAGAGATAAAATATATATATTTAAATGCATACATTTAAACGTCAAAGCAATTTTTTGAGAGACAATAAAGTGAGTCTTGGTAAGAGCAACTAAATAAATAAAGAATGGAAAATAATCTAAATTTTAAGCAAAAGATACATCCCCACTTCATAATTTTGAAGGGACAGTCCTGTGCATAAATTTGTATTTGTACAGGTTTTCTTTTTCTTTCCAGTCTGCAACAGATGTCCAGTCAGTCGTTTAAGGGATGATTTGACAGCCTCAAAGATTTGTAGGTGGGAGGGAGTGAGAGTCCTCCATAATCAGATATCACGGGGTGGTGAGGCCACAGTGTCGTGAAACGGACGCTTTAATATTTCATTCTGACCTCCCCTCTAGCGAAAAATAAAAAATGATGACTTTCAAATGGCATTGGTCCTTGCAATGATATGGAGACCTCTGGGAAACTCATGTTATATCAGAAGCAGATAAATTACAAGGACTATAAACACATGGATATAATGCCTTTAATTCAGACATAATTGGAAAACACTGTGGGAATCTGCCATTATCTGGTGTTAAAATTTTGAAGTAAATTCAATTTATATCAAATCTGCCGTCAATCTTTTCCAGCACCCGGGACTTTTCCATTGAGTCATGTATGCATCAGATGACTGAAATACTGGAGCTTCAGCTTCAGCATCAGTCCTTACAATGAGTATTCAGTTGATTTCCCTTAAGATTGAGTGGTTTGATCTCCTTGCTGTCCAAGGGACTCTCAGGAGTCTTCTCCAGCACCACAGTTCTAAGGCATCAATTCTTTGGTGTTCTGTCTTCTTTATGGTCCAGCTCTTGCAACCATACATGACCAGTGGGAAGACCATAGCCTTGACCATATGGAACTTTGTTGGCAGAGTTAAGTCTCTGCTTCTCAACACACTGTCTAGGTTTCTCATAGCTTTCCTGCCAAGAAGCAATCATCTTCTGATTTCATGGCTTCAGTCACCACCCACAGTGATCTTAGAGCCCAAGAAGAGGAAATCTTTCACTACGTCCACCTTTTCCCCCTCTATTTGCTATGTACAATATTATGGACCTCTGCCCATAGTTCTTCAGGCACATTGTTTACTAGATCTAATGCCTTGAATCTATTCATTATCTCCACTGCATATTCACAGAGGATTTAAGTCCTACCTTAAAAATGAACATTCAGAAAACTAAGATAATGGCATCCTGTCCCATCACTTCATGGCAAATAGATAAGGAAACAATGGAAACAGTGAGAGACTTAATTTTGGTGGGCTCCAAAATCACTGCAGATGGTGACTGTGGCCATGAAATTAAAAGATGTTTGCTCCTTGGAAGAAAAGTTGTGGCCAACCTAGGCAGCATATTAAAAAGCAGAGACATCACTTTGCCAACAAAGGTCCATCTAGTCAAAGCTATGGTTTTTCCAGTAGTCATGTATGGATATGAGTTGGTCTATAAAGAATCCTGAGCACCAAAGAATTGATGCTTTTGAACTGTAGTGTTGGAGAAGACTCTTGAGAGTCCCTTGGACTGCAAGGAGATCGAACCAGTCCATCCTAAAGGAAATCAGTCCTGAATATTCATTGGAAGGACTGATGCTGAAGCTGAAACTCCAATACTTTGGCCACCTGATGCAAATAACTGACTCATTTGAAAAGATTCTGACGCTGGAAAGATTGAAGGCAGGAGGAGAAGGGAATGGCAGAGGATGAGATGGTTGGACGGCATCACCGACTCAATGGACATGAGCTTGAGCAAACTCCAGGAATTGATGATGGTGTGCTGCAGTCCATGGGGTCGCAAAGAGTCGGACATGACTTAAGGACTGAACTGAACTGATACCTGGCTGGCCTAGTGGTTTTCCCCAGTTTCTTTAGTTTAAGCCTGTATTTTGCTATGAGAAGCTGATGAGCTGAGTCACGGTTGGTTCCAGGTCTTGTTTTTGCTAACTGTAAACAGCTTCTCCATCTTTGGCTACAAAGAATGTAATCGATTCTAACACCAGAAAAAAAAAAAAAATGCTCTATTCAAAAGAACCTGGAGTAACAGCAATTTTGGCTTCACAATTCCATTTTGTGAATAAATCACAAATTAGTTAAACTTCATTGCATTGTTAAATATAAGGATTGCTTATAAGGAGGTTTATAATTAGTGACTCATTGGAAAAGACCATGATGTTGGGAAAGATTGAAGGCAGGAGAAGGGGATGACAGAGGATGAGATGATTGGATGGCATCGCCGACTCAGTGGATATGAGCTTGGGTAAACTCCGGGAGTTGGTAATGGACAGGGAGACCTGGCATGCTGCAGTCCATGGGGTCGCAGAGAGTCGGACACAATTGAGCATCTGAAGTGAACTGAACTGAACTGAATTAGTGATACTGTGAACATTCTATTTCATTCATATTTCAATAAAAATAAAACTTTTTTTTCCATATGTCTGAGTCTTTATAAAATAATGAAAATTGGATTTTTGCCCTATATTTGTTAAAGGTAATCATTTATAGTTTATAAAAATGATGTACTAATGTCATGCAAAAGTTTTTTGATAATGCTGATTAAAAAGTTACTCTCATACTCCTTGTGTCCCTACTATTGTTCAATCTAGAATGGCTTAATGTTGAATGCATTTCTATTTGGGTACATTCCTTATACTGAAATTGCTGAGTCATAGGAGAGTCATATTCAGTATTATTAAATACTGCAAAATGAATTTCCAAAGTGGTTATAATCAATATGAATTCTCACTAGCAAGTAGTTATGATTGCTCAGTATCTTAGTCAAGACTCAATATTTTCCATTATTTTCTTTCTAGTCATTCTGGATGATGCATACAGGTAACATTAATTTTAGTTTATTTTAATACTGAATGAAATTGGAAACATTTTCATGTGTTGAAATGTTACTTAGGTTTTTTTTTTCCAAAAAGTGCTTTTTCATGTCCTTTGTTAACTTTGTATTGTAATTCATGTCAATTATTTATTGATTTGTAGGAGTTATTTTTGTATTCTACATTGAATCCTCTCTCAGATGCACTCAATGTAAATAACACATGTGTGATTATGTATGTATGAGGTAAATATTCGTTCACACTATGAGAGTTTCTTGTTCATACCGTCAATTTTGATGTACAGAATTTCTTTAAATAGTCCAGTTAATCTTTTTAAATCTTATGGAGTTGCTTCTTTGTGTGTTCTGCTTAACAATCTGTACCTATTTCAATATCGCAAAGATTTCCTACTATGCTTTCCTCTAAAGTGTTTATTGTTTGCATTTTCACATTTGGATTTTTAATCAAGGTAGAATTGATTCTGCATAGCATATGTGCCAGAGAAGGAAATGGCAACCCACTCCAGTACTCTTGCAGGAAAATCCCATGGAGGGAGGAGCCTGGTGGGTTGCCGTCTATGGGGTCGCACAGAGTCGGACACGACTGAAGTGACTTAGCAGCAGCAGCAGCATATGTGTAGGTATCTGAGTTCTATTTTTTCCCTAAAATAAATATGCAAATGACTTAATAGCATTTATTGAAAAGATATTTCTTTCTCCTTTAGAAAGCAGTGATTTCCCTAAGTCAGATAAGTGTAGATGACTGGATCTGTTTCATTCATCAGTCTTATTTCATTGATCAGTCTGTGCTCAGCAAAATGTTTTCTAAATTTCTAAAGCTTTATAACAGGCCTCAGTGTCTGATAATGTACCTTCTGCTACTTTACTGTCTTTAAGATTATCTTTGCTATTTTTGGTGTTTTCACTTTCTGAATAAATTTTAATATACAAAGTGTCAGTATCTTATAAGTACAGATCAGTATCTTTTATGTTTGTATCTACTGGTATAATTTTTGGAGAGTCCGTCACTTAATGTTATATCCATTCATGTTTCATTTAATGTTATTTATACCCATTTATTTTTCTCCTCATTTGTTCCTTTCCCTTCCCCTCCCTTCCCTTCCCTTTCCCATTCTTCTTGAATTGCTGTGTATAATATATTGCATTAACAGCATAGAAAGTGCCCTTATATAATGACCCATAACATCAGATTGTTTTTATTTAACACCTATAATGAACATATTTGCTCAAAACATGCTATAGCTTACCTTCCAGTACCCACTGTTACTTAGGAAAGGAACTGCTGCATCAGAGAGAATACACATTCTAAAATTTAGTGTTTGCTTATTTTCCCAGTCTTTATAGCAACATACACTTACTCAGGCAACTAAAAGGGGTTTAGTTTCTTCACATTCTCATCAAAATCTCTAACTGTTCAAAGAAAATTGAGTTTTGGCCATCTTGCCGGATATGTAGTGATATGGCTGTATAGACTTGACTTCCGTTTAGCTAATGATCAGTGATGTTTCTGAACACATTTATATGTTTTTTGATATTTTGATGTACTCTTTTGTGAAGCAGTTCTTCGGATATCTTGCTCTCTTTTCCCCAATAGTCTGTCTAGCTCGTACTGATTTTAGGAATTAGGATATCTGTTCTATTTTTACTTTTTTTTTTTTACAAATTACTGATACCAGTACTTTGTAGGATGTACTTGTTTCAAATGTTCTCTCAAGATTTCCTTTTCACTCTCCTATGCTGTATTTTCATAATTTTGTACAGAGTGTTATTTTTCTATCATTTAGAGTTATTACTTTTTGTCGCTTGCTTAAGTAGTCTTTGTTTATCACAAATCATGAATGTATCTGTTTATTTTTTGTCAAGAAACTTTGTGATTATAACATTTCTATTATTTTTTTACTAAGCAAGTAAATGACTTAAATGTCCATGGTTTACATAGGAAGCCTAATTGTACTAAGTTAATTTACTAAAAATATCTTCTTTCCTCATTACATTTCAGTTGAGTTTTTGCTTAAAATCAGGTGAAATTGTACATGTGAGTTCATTTTTGGACTCTATTTTCATTTAGTTTATTGGTCTTTCTATTCAAAGTTTCATTGATGGCATACTCTTTAAAAATAATCTGGCTTTTAAAAAGGCATTGAATACAAGCAACTCCTGCAGCTCAATTCCAGAAAAATAAATGACCCAAGCAAAAAATGGTCCAAAGAACTAAACAGACATTTCTCCAAAGAAGACATACAGGTGGCTAACAAACACATGAAAAGATGCTCAACAGCACTCATTATCAGAGAAATGCAAATCAAAACCACAATGAGGTACCATTACAAGCCAGTCAGAATGGCTGCTATCCAAAAGGCTACAAGCAATAAATGCTGGAGAGTGTGTAGAGAAAAGGAAATCCTCTTACACTGTTGGTGGGAATGCAAACTAGTACAGCCGCTATGGAGAATAGCATGGAGATTCCTTAAAAAACTGGAAATAGAACTGCCATATGACCCAACAATCCCACTCCTGGGTATACACACCAAGGAAACCAGATCTGAAAGAGACACATGCACCCCAATGTTCATTGCAGCACTGTTTATAATTGCCAGGACATGGAAGCAACCTAGGTGCCCATCAGCAGACACGGATAAGGAAGCTGTGGTACATATATACCATGGAATATTACTCAGCCATTAAAAAGAATTCGTTTGAATCAGTTCTAATGAGATGGATGAAACTGGAGCCCATTATACAGAGTGAAGTAAGCCAGAAAGATAAACACCAATACAGTATGCTATCACATATATATGGAATTTAAAAAGATGGTAACAATAACCCTATATGCAAAATAGAAAAAGAGACACAGATGTACAGAAGAGACTTTTGGACTCTATGGGAGAAGGCGAGGGTGGGATGTTCTGAGAGAATAGCATTGAAACAAGTATACTATCAAGGGTGAAACAGATCACCAGCCCAGGTTGGATGCATGAGACAAGTGCTCAGGGCTGGTGCACTGGGAAGACCCAGAGGGATGGGATGGCGAGGGAGGCGGGAGGGGGGATCGGGATGGGGAACACATGTAAATCCATGGCTGATTCATGTCAACGTATGGCAAAAACCACTACAATGTTGTAATTAGCCTCCAAGTAATAAAAATAAATGGAAAAAAATTAAAAAATAAATAAAATAAAATGCCACTTAAAAAAAAAATAAGAAAGGCATTGATATCTGTTATTGGCACTCCTCTGGATTCTTTCTTCACATAACATACTCTCCTGACTACTCCAGATCTTGTGCATTTCTGTATAAATTCTGATGCCAACTTAAGTCTTAAAAATGGAATTTTGATTGCTCTTGCTTTAAATATATAGGAAAATTTAGGGAGAACTGATTTCATCATATTCAGTTCTTTCAGCCATTGAACATGGCACATTGCTGCTTTTATGTTTACTTTAATATTTCAGTAATGTATTTGTAGTTCCTAGCAATGAACTCACTCAAATCATTCATTAGTTTTCCCTGAGTATTTTACAGACTTTTTCTGGTGTAATGAATTGTTGAAAATTTTGCTTTAGCTTGTTTTATGCTAGCATATAGCAAAATGACTATTTTTGTATGCTGACATTATAGCCATCAACCTGGTAAAATTCACTTCTTATTTCTAATATTGTAGCTTGAATTTTATTTTTGGATTTTTTATTAACACATATCCACTTGAGAATAACTTCCCTTTTGTTTTTGTTTCCCCAAGCTTAAAAATGTTTTTTTCATAATTTGACAGAAATTTGAGATGGCAGCAACCATAAAGGGGATATGGCTAATGTTTTATTAAGGCAAATATTTTTGATGTATTGCTCATTGTTGTACTCGCCAGCAAAAGAACACTAACTGCCATCTTCTACTTGTCAGGATGCCAGTGTAATGGGCACTAGTATTTAAATGTTGTATAATCAGGTTCAGTTCAGTTCAGTCGCTCAGTCGTGTCCGACTCTTTGCGACCCCATGAGTTGCAGCACGCCAGGTTTCCCTGGCCATCACCAACTCCCAGAGTTTACTCAAACTCATGCCCATCGAGTTGGTGATACCATCCAGCCATCTCATCCTCTATAGTCCCCTTCTCCCCATGCCGTCAATCTTTCCCAGAATCACGGTCTTTTCCAATGAATCAACTCTTTGCATGAGGTGGCCAAAGTATTGGAGCTTCAGCTTCAGCATCAGTCCTTCCAGTGAACACCCAGGACTGATCTCCTTCAGGATGGACTAGTTGGATCTCCTTGCAGTCCAAGGGACTCTCAAGAGTCTTCTCCAACACCACAGTTCTAAAGCATCAATTTTTTGGCGCTCAGCTTTCTTCACTGTCCAACTCTCACAACCATAAATAACCACTGGAAAAACCATAGCCTTGACCAGATGGACCTTGGTTGGCAAAGTAATGTGTCTGCTTTTTAATATGCTATCCAGGTTGGTCATAACTTTCCTTCCAAGAGTAAGTGTCTTTTAATTTCATGGCTGCAATCACCATCTGCAATGATTTTGGAGCCCAAAAAAATAAAGTCTGACACTGTTTCCACTGTCTCCACATCTATTTCCCATGAGGTGATGGGACCAGATTCCATGATCTTAGTTTTCTGAATGTTGAGCTTTAAGCCAACTTTTTCACTCTCCTCTTTCACTTTCATCAAGAGGCTTTTTAGTTCCTCTTCACTCTGCCATAAGGGTGGTGTCATCTGCATATCTGATGTTATTGATATTTCTCCCAGCAATCTTGATTCCAGCTTGTGCTTCTTCCAGCCTAGCGTTTCTCATGATGTACTCTGCATATAAGTTAAATAAGTAGGGTGACAATATACAGCCTTGACATAGTCCTTTTCCTATTTGGAACCAGTCTGTTGGTCCATGTCCAGTTCTAACTCTTGCTTCCTGACCTGCATACTGGTTTCTCAAGAGGCAGGTCAAGTGGTCTGGTATTCACATCTCTTTCAGAATTTTCCACAGTTTATTGTGATCCACAGAGTCTAAGCCTTTAGTGTAGTCAATACAACAGAAATGGATGTTTTTCTGGAACTCTCTTGCTTCTTCGATGATCCAGAGGATATTGGCAATTTGATCTCTGGTTTCTCTGTCTTTTCTAAAACCAGCTTGAACATCTGGAAGTTCTCGGTTCACGTATTGCGAATACATACACACAAATACATTTTATTAAAAGACACAAGAATGTCTTTAAAAAATATCTAATGATAGATATAGTTTAAAAAAAAAAAAAGGTTTCCCTTCAATTGAAACATAAACACTTGGCAAAGTGAGAACAGTGATCTGGACTTGAGTCTCTTGCACTGAAACTTGAGGTTAAGCCAAAGTTGACACCAGAAGAATGATCACAACTTGAACATCTACCGTTGACACAAGAAAAACCATTTTTAGTTTGCATGGTTTTCATACATTACTCCTTTTGAGTAATTTGTCACACAAAATAAACAGTTGTCTATAATCTAATTTATCATGCATGCCTTGTATATTTACTTTTATATGGGGATTTTACAGAGATTTTTCCACACCCTGCGCAGAGCACCTTTTACTTCCTTGTTCCTCAAGCTGTAGATCATAGGGTTCAGCATGGGTATGACCAAAGTGAAAAATACAGAGGCCATTTTGTCAGTATCAAAAGAGTGGCTGGCCTTGGGCTGCATGTACATAAAGGCTAGCGTGACGTACAGTACAACTACCACTGCCAGGTGAGAGCCGCAGGTGGAGAAAGCCTTCTGCCTGCCCTGTGCAGTGTTCATTTTTAGGATGGCCTTAAGGATCAGTATGTAAGACACAAGGACTATCAGGAGAGATGAAACCAAATTAAACGCGGAACAGACCAGTATGAACAGCTCGATTTCCCATGTGCCTGAGCACAGCAAAGTTAGCAAGGGGAGACTGTCACAGTAGAAATGACTGATGATGTTATGGCCACAGAAAGATGAAAGAAATATCTTGATGGTAGTTATCAGAGAAACGGAGGCGCTGTAAACATAGGGGACGGCGACCAGCACCCAGCATACTCTCGGTGACATCACTACTGTGTAGAGCAGAGGGTTGCAGATGGCCACGTAACGGTCATAGGCCATTGCCGACAGGATGAAGAGTTCACTGATGATGAACAAGATGAAGAAAGTCAGCTGCGTAGCACACCAATGGTAAGAGATTGTGTTTTGATCAGCTACGAAATTTACCAGCATTTTGGGTCCCACAGATGTGGAATAGCCCAGATCGATGAAAGCCAGGTTTCTGAGAAAGAAGTACATGGGTGTCTGTAGGTTGGAGTCCACCTTGGTGAGAACGATCATGCCCAAGTTTCCCACCACCGACACTGCATAGATGGTGAGGAACAGCACAAAGAAGGGAGCCTGCAGCTCCGGCCGGTCTGTGATTCCTGTGAGGATGAATTCAGCAGGCATCGTTTGATTGTGTTTGTCCATCCAGGCCATCAACAATAGTAACTGTGGGAAGAACCATAAGAATAGACAGTGGGGTTCAGAAGATACCATCTGATAAAAGTTTAGTACGCAAAGCCATTATGTGTAAGACGAATCTAATTATTTTTGATGGAATAATATCAAACAAGACTCAGCTCCATCACTGAACCTGGAACCAAATTTAGAAACCATTATGAGGTAAGATGGACTTCCTGGTGGCTCAACAATACAGAATCTGCCTGCAATGCAGGAGAGGCGGTTTGGTCCTGGAAGATCCCCTGGAGAAGGAAATGGCAATCCACTCCACTCTCCTTGCCTGGGAAATCCCATGGACAGAGGAGCCTCGCAGACTAGAGTCTATGTAGTTGCAAAGAGTCAGACACAACTAAACCACCAGCACCAGCATCATAACCTAAGATATATAGTAGTCATTTAATTGTTTGTCTCATGTACTGGTTCTCATTACAAAATACACACAGTTCCTTTATGGCTCTGTTACCAAAATGTCATCATAAACATTTGGGCAGAGAGGGAAACCTGATTTTTTTTTTCAAAAATATTTTTCAGTTGAAATACATAAAATTGTTAAAAATGTATCAAATTTTAGAAAGAATCATAATACAATGTAACAGTCCTTTCTTTCCTTTGGAACTTCAGTTCCAGTCTCTGAAGAAAACTATTAGTAACTTATTTGATAGACTTTGACTTACTTCTCTTCAGTGTAACTCCACATATTCAAAGGTTATTTTCATTCCAATATCCATTTTGTAAGAAATTGTACTAAATTGATTATCTCCATAGAAAATGGTGAAATTGAATCTTCAGCTCATCCATATAAAAATCAGTCATAGACTGATCAAGAACTTTGTATTAAAAGAAAAATTTAGACTCACAGTGCTGAAACTGAAGCTCCAATATTTTGGCCACCTGATGCGAAGAGCCGACTCATCAGGAAAGACCCTGATGCTGGGAAGGATTGAAGGCCAAAGAGAAGGGGCAGCAACAGACGAGATGGTGAGATGGCGTCACCTACTCAACGTACGCGGATCTGAGCAAACCATGGGAGGCGGTGAAGGACAGAGGTGCCTGGCTGCAGCCCTTGGGGTTGCGGAAAGTAGAGCATGACTTAGGGGCTGAGCGGCAGCAAGTTAAACGCTAGAACTTCCGGCTGTCACTAAGCAAATATAAACATCAAGAAAACCAGAACATAAATTTTCTTAATTTGGAAGATGAAATCTGCCTCATACAATTCATTCTTTCTAAAAATCTATTCACAATATTAACAAACTATTTACAAAAAAGGTGAAAAGCAAACATTCATTAGCAGCAACCAGACAAGAAAGAGGGGGAAATCTAGGGCTTTTAGCTACAACAGTTTTACTCAAGGAAAAGAATTTTTCCACAGAAGCTTGTGTATTGTGGCAAACCTTTTCATCCAAATTATGTTGTATTTTACAAATCCTTGGAGTTCTGAAACTCAACTGAGTTGATTTTTTTTTTTTTTTTCATTTAAAAATTATCTTTATTAAAGCAGTTTGAGATAAAGTCCTATGGTATTGAAAACAAGACAAGCTTTCAATTCATGGGCATATTTATGACTTGGAGGAGTTTGACTACCTAACTATGAATTTGCCATTCAACCTTATGTGTCTGGGTCTTCATGTGATGAATTAAAGAGCAGGATGGTTTATTTGTGGTTAGAGGCTCCTCAGGTGTAATCAGAGGAATATTCACTTCTCTATGTAACAACAAGCTCTCACCTCATTATTATTATTATATACTTTCATCTGATTCTCCCCACATCACCCCCACCCAAGAATCAAAGCACCAACTGGAAAAAGAAACAGGAAATCTGAGCAATAAGACTGACCTTTCTCTGAGAGAAGCACAAACTTCAGAGTTTCACCAGGACTTGGGGAATGAATGGATGTAAAACCCATTAATTATTATCTTATGCAAACTCAAACACCCAGTCTTAGCTATGTATTCTAAAACTTTGCAAACAGTCTCAACTGAGATACTTGGGTTGGTCAGATTGAGAATATTCTCTTTCAAAGGGCAGACAGAAAAAACTAAGGAGGATAAAAAAGAAGAATCTTGAATGGGTCTTACAGTAGGTCAGGGTCAGCAGTCTTTAGGTGAGTTAACATCAGCAGAAATATTTATACCATTATTTTAAAAGTATGAAAGGACAACAATACCTTCTCATTCAATACAGCTAATAAGGCCAAAAGTCCTTATCTTCCCTTTCCTTATTTTGTAAAATACACCATATTTTCTCAATCAGGGAGCACCAACTCTGCAATTATGTAGCACTAGTGAAGGTCATAAAATCAGTCTGAATCTTTTCCAATTACATCTTTGGAATTTGACAAATAGTGCATATGGCAAATCCTCCTTAGCAAACACCAAAATTTTATAACTTAAGATGTCCAGTATTATACTCACCAAATGTGGGATTCAGTGTCAATTGCTAAACCACTATTATGTGGCCTTTTATAATCCATGAAGATTATTTAAAACTGTACCACTTCACTATAATGATATCTCATGATGCTAGATTCTCAAACACGCAGAAATTCTATCAGCTGAGTAACACAGTTTGTGTTTTACTTGTGCTATGTATCTGGGAGCTGTGGAGAGATGTAGGGAGGTCTTCTGCCCTCTTCTTCTCATCCTTCAAAAAATAATTCTTCGTATTCAATTCCGATGTGTGCAGTTTGCAACACGAAACACAAGAGATCAAAAAGAAAGCTTCTCTTAAGGCATTTAGATTAATGAGAGTGAAAAGGCAATACCCTAGGCTAGATTATGAAGTGTTTAAGGTGTGGCAAATTCACAAACACTAAAACTATAATGAATGCACTAGATTAAGAAATCTTCCAAGGATTGATATTTCTTGACTCTTATTGGTATTGATTTTAGACTCAGTTTTGCTCCACTATATATATAATGCTTCCAAGCCTTCAGCCTCATTATCCATATAAAGTTAAATTTGATACAAAGGTGATAGGGTCAAAAACCTCCTATCATGGTGGTGTGGAGGACATAGTACCCTAAGTAAAAAAGTCTATTTTGGAAACCAGGGACAAGCGAAAGTCTCCTTCCTGTTGCATGGGTTTAAAAGGGCCAAGTCAGTGTAGCCCACACTCCATGTTAGTAGAATTTTCTGACATCTGTGAAAGGAGAGAATACCTGCAAACAGGAAAGAATAAATTAACAGCTTCATCTCTGTATAGGAGCTGATTTTTCCTGAATGCCTCTTGAGACAAAGGGCAGAAGAGGTTGGCCTTTTTGGCATCCCAAGGTCCTTCTGCCTGTGGGTGTGGTGGGAGCTGGTGAAGGAACTGTGACTTTGAAGGCAAATTCTAAAGATGTCAATGTGATTCCTCAGCATAATATTGATGAAGAATGACCCAGAGAAGGAGTAAAAGAGGAACCAATGGCAGCTTCTCGGCAAATGTTTTTAAAAGTGTCTTCTGTATTATTTTGCCTTTTCCATCGACTTACTCCTGCAAATATCACAGTAGCAGACACAGCTGTCTTCCATGCTGTGTGTTTGAGGTCAGCTCTGAATTGACCCGGGCTTCTCTCCTGGCTCAGACCATAAAGAATATGCCTGCAATGTGGGAGACCCTGGGGCGATCCCTGGATGGGGAGGTGCCCTGGAGAAGGGAATGGCAGTGCACTCCAGTATTCACACCTGGAGAATGCCATGGAGAGAGGAGCCTGGTGAGTTACAATCCATGGGATTGCAAAGAGTCAGACGTGATTGCTTGACTGACACTGTCTTTTTCTTTCTGACTTGACCTACAGCCAAGATAGATTGTTTTCTGACATGCTGGTTGCTTTCCCATCTCTAGTGTTTGACTTCATTTCCTGAGGGCAAAGGGATCTTGCTTGGACCCCACCCACAGCAGTTTGTAAGGTCCTCAGATCTAATGTGTTAAGAGAAATATTAAACTAATAAGTGACAGGACTCAATGGATAAAAACTCAAAGTTTTCTAGCCCTCTTTTATGCAGGAAGCTAAAATGTCTTAAGTAATTGAAATTCAGTTGCATGCAGCAGTAACTTTTCTTTATTGCACACTTTGTTAGCTTTCTCTCTAATCAGGGGAGTCCCTTGTTCCTCATCCCTCATTTTTGCTTCCTAAAATACTCTACCAAATAAACATTAAAAGTCCAGCTCTTTGCCTCAGAGTCTTCTCTTGAAACTTACACTCTGACCATCACTTCCTCTTATATGATGTTAACAGAAAGAGGCAACAAATATGTATATAGCACACATAAAACTCTATGGAGCCATAATAATAGTAATAATATTGTCTTACTGTATAACTGAAAGTTCTATCAGAAATTGTTACCATCTGAGGCATAGACAGTTCTTTAGTATCAGAAAGTCTGGCCTGCAATCAGCGTCTTTGCATAAACTACATTTTAGGTGGAGCTTTCAAAAAATACCTACATCCCCTTCAGAATGTTTATGGTTTTAGAATCCCAGTATAGAGTTAATAACAAATAGAAAAAAGGATTGTTTACTATTTCCAAAGAATATAATAAGAGTAGTAAAATATATCACTTCTCCATAAATCAGTTATGACAAGACTATTAATATTCATGGACTAATGTATTGGGTCTGGCATCAGTGATTAAATTCATCTATAATTTTAAACTGAAGATAGAAATCAAGAATTGTCACTGGAGCTAACCTAGTAGTCAGCCATCCACTCACCTAAAACAAGGAATGCTTTCTTGTTCCGCCATGTGGTTAGTAGTCTGACTGCAGTCAGAACAATTTATGAATGTCCCTTCCCTTTGAGACAGTCCCCCAGAAACTTGAATGCAATTTCTTGATTATTCCCAAAGCATCTAAGAACATGAAATGAAGCCAGTAGTCTTCGTTAATTATTTTTGATTTCCCTATTGAGGAAACACTCTTTTAAATGCAATTCACATGCTTTTCTATTCTTAATTTTATTGCACTCACTCAAATATCTAGATTTCAGTTTATCATTCATTGGGCAAACCCTTTAATCACCCAAAAATTATTTCAACAGTCACCATTTTCCACCATGACTTCTGCCCAAGTTTATGACTGAGGATAAAGACAAAACTCTTTAAACATGTCCTAGAGTGGTTCTAAAGACTCAGAAGGAATACAAATTATGAATATGCATGTAACCCATTTTTCATTTTTAAGGGACTAAATTGAGTTAATCATACCCTAATTCTGTATCCTATAATCGTCTTCAATCCTCATTTGCCATCCCCACTCCAGTTTTCCTTCCTCATACAGGCACCTTCTCAATAAGAGCTGATATACACTCTTAAAAAGAAATACAGTTGTATAATGTAAATACAGTATACACTTTAGTGCACTCATATTGTCATTTAACTTGCTTTGATGCTTAAAGAGTCTCATCCAACTCTACATTTTTGAAACACATTCATTCTACTGTGTGTGTGTATGTGTGTTAGTTACTCAGTCATGTCCAGCTCTTTGCAACTCCATAGACTATAGCCCACCAGGCTCCTCTGTCTGTAGAATTTTCTAGGTAAGACTACTAGAGTGGGTATCCATTCCCTTCTCCAGGGGATTTTCATAATGCAGGGCCTGAACCTGGGCCTCCTGCATTGCAGGCAGATTCTTTATCATCTGAGTCACCAGGGAAGCCCCGTTTTAGTACAAACACACCATTATTTATCTCTATTCTGTTTTATAAAATTACTATAATCTGGGTCTCCTTTAATTTAAAGTGTTTGCTTCCATAGTAGTGGGATTCAGCTAGTTACCAACTCTGGGATTTTATCTGTGTCACCACAGTTAATGACTTTGTGTGTGGCCCCCACAGATCCATGAATGAACTTTTCTGTGATATATTGGGTTAGTCAAAAAGTTTGTTTTTTAGCATAAGATGATGCTAATTCCACCTATTTAACGTTAATTTCATTTGAAAGAATTTGGTTAGATCCTCAGTACCCTCAGTTCAATTCAGTTGCTCAGTCCTGTCCGACTCGTTGTGACCCCATGGACTGCAGCACGCCAGGCCTCCCTGTCCATCACCAACTCTCAGGGTTTACTCAAACTCTTGCCCATTGAGTCAGATATGACATCCAACCATCACATCCTCTGTCATGCCCTTCTCCTCCTGCCTTCAAACTTTCCCAGCATAAGGGTCTTTTCAAATGAGTCAGTTCTTCACATCAGGTGGCCAAAGTAATGGAGTTTCAGCTTCAGCATCAGTCCTTCCAATGAACATTCAGGACTGATTTCCTTTAGGATGGACTGGTTGGATCTCCTTGCAGTCCAAGGGACTCTCAAGAGTCTTCTCCAACACCACAGTTCAAAAGCATCAATTCTTCACCACTTAGCTTTCTTTATAGTCCAACTCTCACATGCAAAATGACTACTGGAAAAACCATAGCCTTGACTAGATGGACCTTTGTTGGCAAAGTAATGTCTCTGCTTTTTAACATGCTGTCTAGGTTAGTCATAACTTTTCTTCCAAGGAGTAAGCGTCTTTTTATATCATGGCTGCAGTCAGCATCTGTAGTGATTTTGGAGCCCAGGAAATAAAGTCAGGCACTGTTTCCACTGTTTCTCCATCTATTTGCCAGGAAGTGATGGGACCGCATACCATGATCTTTGTTTTCTGAATGTTGAGCTTTAAAGCAGCTTTTTCACTCTCGACTTTCACTTTCATCAAGAGGTTCTTTAGTTCTTCTTCACTTTCTGCAATAAGGGTGGTGTCATCTGCATATCTGAGGTTATTGATATTTCTCCTGGAAATCTTGATACCAGCTTGTGCTTCTTCCAGCCCAGCGTTTCTCATGGTGCACTCTGCATAGAAGTTAAATAAGCAGGGTAACAATTTAAAACCTTGACGTACTCCTTTTCCTATTCCGATCCGGTCTGTTGTTCCATGTCCAGTTCTAACTGTTGCTTCCTGACCTGCACACAGATTTCTCAAGAGGCAGCTCAGGTGTTCTGGTATTCTCGTCTCTTCAGAATTTCCCACAGTTTATTGTGATCCACACAGTCAAAGGCTTTGGCATAGTCAATAAAGCAGAAATAGATGTTTTTCTGGAACTCTCTGGCTTTTTGATGATTCAGCAGATGTTGGTAATTTGATCTCTGGTTCCTCTGCCTTTTCTATATCCAGCTTGAACATCTGAAAATTCACCGTTCACACATTGCTGAAAACTGGCTTGGAGAATTTTGAGCATTACTTTGCTAGCATGTGAGATGAGTGCAATTTTGCGGTAGTTTGAGCATTCTTTGGCATTGTTTTTCTTAGGGATCGGAATGAAAACTGACCTTTTCCAGTCCTGTGGCCACTGCTGAGTTTTCCAAATTTGCTGGCATATTGAGTGCAGCACTTTCACAGCATCATCATTTAGGATTTGAAATAGCTCAACTGGAATTCCATCAAGTCCACTAGCTTTGTTCGTAGTGCTGCTTCCTAAGGCCCATTTGACTTCACATTCCAGGATGTCTGGCTCTAGGTGAATGATCACACCATTGTGGTTATCTTGGTCATGAAGACCTTTTTTTGTACAGTTCTTCTGTGTATTCTTGCCACTTCTTCTTTATATCTCCTGCTTTTGTTAGCTCCATACCATTTCTGTCCTTTATCGAGCCCATCTTTGCATGAAATGTTACCTTGGTATTTCTAATCTTCTTGAAAAAAAATTTTTTTGACAAAATGTGGTTCACTGGAGAAGGAAATGGCAAACCAGTTCAGTATTCTTGTCTTGAGAACCCCATGAACAGGATGAAAAGGCAAGAAGATAGGACACTGAAAGATGAACTCCTCAGGTCAGTAGGTGCCCAATATGCTACTGGAGATCAGTGGAGAAATAACTCCAGAAAGAATGAAGGGATGGAGCCAAAGCAAAAAGAACACCCAGTTGTGGATGTAATTGGTGACGGAAGCAAGGTCTGATGATGTAAGAGCAATGTCACATAAGAATCTGGAATGTTAGGTCCATGAATCCAGGCAAATTGGAAGCGGTCAAACAGGAGATGGCAAGAATGAACATTGACATTTTAGGAATCAGTGAACTGAAATGTACTAGAATGGGTAAATTTAACTCAGGTGACCATTGTATCTACTACCATGGGCAAGAATCCCTTAGAAGAAATGGAGTAGCCATCATGGTCAACAAAAGAATTCAAAATGAAGTACTTGAATGCAGCCTCAAAAATGACAGAACTGATCTCTGTTTGTTTCCAAGGCAAACCAAGTCTATGCCCCGACCCGTAATGCTGAGGAAACTGAAGTTGAATGGTTCTATGAAGATCTGTAAGACCTTCTAGAACTAACACCTAAAAAAGGTGTCCTTTTCATTATAGGGGTCTGGAATGCAAAAGTAGGAAGTCAAGAAACACCTGGAGTAACAGGCAAATTTGGCCTTGGAGTAGAGAATGAAGCAGGGAAAAGGCTAACAGAGTTCTGCCAGGAGAATGCACTGGTCATAGCAAACACCCTCTTCCAACAACACAAGAGAAGACTACACATGGACATCACCAGATGGCCGACACCGAAATCAGATTGATTATGTTCTTTGCAGCCAAAGATTGAGAAGCTCTATACAGTCAGCAAAAACAAGACTGGGAGCTGATTATGGCTCAGATCATGATTGAAGAAAGTGGGGAAAATCACTAGACCATTCAGGTATGACCTAAATCAAATTCCTAACGATTATACAGTGGAAGTGAGAAATAGATTTAAGGGGCTAGATCTGATAGGCAGAGTGCCAGAGGAACTATGGATGTGAGTTCATGCCATTGTACAGGAGACAGGGATCAAGACCATCCCCAAGAAAAAGAAATGCAAAAAAGCAAAGTGGTTGTCTGAGGAGGCCTTACAAATGCTGACAAAAGAAGAGATGCCAAAAGCAAAGGAGAAAAGGAAAGATATATCCATTGGAATGCAGTGTTTCAAAGAATAGCAAGGAGACGTAAGAAAGCCTTCCTCAGTGATCAGCACAAAGAAACAGAGGAAAACAATAGAGTGGAAAAGACTAAAGATCTCTTCAAGAAAATTAGAGATACCAAGGGAACATTTCATGCAAAGATAGGCTCAATAAAGGATTGTATCCTAACAGCTGTCATATCAACATGCATTTAAAAATTATCAAAATTGGTGAATTTTTGTATAGCCATTTTAATATTGAAGATGGAAGCAAAAAGCAACATTTTGGCATATTACACTCTACTATTTCAAGAAAAATAAAAACACAACTGAAACCCCAAAAAGCATTTTTACAGTGTATGGAGAAGGTGCTGTGACTGATCAAATGTTTCAAAAATGATTTGCTGTGTTTTGTGCTGGAGGTTTCTTGATGGACAATGCTCCACAGTCAGGTAGACCAGTTGAAGTTGATAGAAATCAAATAGAGACATTGAGAATAATCAACATTATACTATGTGGGAGATAGCTGACATACTGAAATATCCAAATCACGCACTGAACATCTTTTGCACCAGCCTGGTTATATTAATCATTTGATGTTTAGGTTCCACATAATTTAAGTGAAAAAAACCTTCATGATCATATTTTTGCAAGCTATTCCCTACTTAAACATAATAAAAACGTTCTTTTTAAAAACAATTTGTGGTGGGTGATGAAAAATGGATACTGTACACTAATGAGGAATGGAAAAATCACAGTGCAAATGAAAAGAGCCACCATCAACCACACCAAAGGCAACTCTTCATTCAAAGATGATGTTGTTTGTATGGTGGGATTAGAAGGGAGTCCTCTATTATGAGTTTCTTCTGAAAAACCAAATGATTAATTCTACCAAGTACTGGTCTCAATTAGACCAGCTAAAAGCAACACTCAATGAGATGCATCCAGAATTAATTAATGGAAAATATTTAATCTTCCATCAGGAAAACATAAGGCCACATGTTTCTTTGATGATCAGGCAAAAACAGTTACAGCTTGGCTGAGAAATTCTGATTTATCTGTTGTATTTACCAGATATTGTACCTTCAGTTTTCTATTTATTCTGCTCTTTATAAACTTCTCTTAATGGAAAAAATCTCAATTCCCTGGAAGACTATAAAAGGCACCTGGAATCGTTCCTTCTCAAAAAAGACAAAAACTTTTGCGAAGATGGAAATATGAAGTTATCTAAGAAGTGGTAGAAGGTAATTAAACGAAATGGTGAATATATTGTTCAATAATGTTATTGGACAAAATTAAAAATATATCTTGTATCCTCGCTTGAAAACTGAGGGAACTTTTGACCAACTCAATATCTCCTGGAGTGGATCCCTGATAAGAGAAATATAAGCAAAATTAGTTTATTTAAATTAATGTGAATTGATGCCAAGAAATATCAATATACATTCTATCATCACTACATAAGATTCTATACTTTGGACATCCAACTTATGAATATATATACTTTGTTCATATGATAAGGGACTGTAAAAAAAATAATTAAGCCATATTCAAATTTTTAGAGCTAAAATTGTTTTCTTATCTTAATATATTATTTTTTAAAATAATCATCCAAATTGGGTCTGAATTTGGAATAGAATGATATCTATCCAGAGTAGTATCCAGGTCAACTGATACAGATAACACATATTTTAAAATAGTTTTAATATTCAAATGTCTATAATAATGATAAGACTGACAGTTTTGGATAATGCTGAGGAAACAATCATTGAACTGACACAAAATGAATGACACAAAATCTGCCACATATCCTGTAGCAGAGACTGACCAACAAATCTTTTTTGTTTTCATTTGACCACTTCTACCTATATATCCAATTTTCAGTTCAGCCTACTTATCTTTTGAGTGATTTCTTTGAATGGACTTACTATTTCATTTCCATAGAAGTGGCTTGTGGAAACCGCCCCTTGGAAAGTAGAGATGCAGGTATGCCAGTGCAGACAGATGGCCTCAATGCTTGTGGACTTCCAGGGTGGGAGGAGTTCACACTAAACTTATCCATAAACAGCTCATGAAGTATTCTGTTTCAGTCATTAGTAGACTCTTCTGACCAAGAGACAAGAAAATCACTGAAAACCATAAAACTCAAGTTTGCTTTTAAATGAAAAAAAAAAAAGAAAGAAAGAAAGAGAAAAAGAAAGGGAGAAAAAAAGAAAGAAAGAAAGGAAAAAAAAAAAAAAAAAAAAAAACCTAAATGGGAACAGTTTCTATTATCTTTTTAGTTATTGAACTAGAAACATCTTTTAAACCTGAGTGTTTTGAGACACAGGTAAAATAATGGAGATACATGATCACAGTCCTTCAAAACAAAAGGGATTACTGAGAAAATTTCAGGCCCTTTTAGTAGATTTTTGGATTTAAATTTATAAAATGGCATTTGCTATTCTAAATTTGGAAAATTTGAATGGCTTTTCTTATTTTCATGATCTTGAAAGGATTTATTTAAGACCTCCACCTCCAAGATTAACACACTTGCAGTGCTTTCTGCCTAGGGTATCCTTATATTACAGAGCTGGGCTCAAGTTATATACTTACTGTCTCCATTGTAGCTATAGAATGAGAGGTCCTTCTGGTTGCTCTTTCAAGTCTTTCCTAACTTCCAACAGTATTCCCAAACCTTGCTTCATGACTGTGCCCTGAGTTTCCTGTCTCCCCCTAATGACTAGAAAGATTTTGTTGTCACTGTTTAGACACAAAGAACATGGAAACTCGTGAGCACTCAGGTAGGCATAAGATGGAAGTACAGGTGACTTAATGTCAACAGGGTAAACTTTGAAAAATCAGAGATGAGAGCTGGCAGATTTATTTATTTATTTATTTTTTCTATCTGACTTCATTGAAAACCAGTGCTTGGCTGATGTACCTGTATGGTTAATTGATTGAGTTGATTCATCATTTTTGATAAATGGGAAATAAGTGGCATGCGAGTATATGTGTATCTGTGTAACACATTTGGAAATTGAACAAAATACCTTTGTTTATCTTTCATTCAAAGAAGGCTTATGTACGGTTTTTTTGGAACAGATTTTGGAGCTAAGTAATATAGGAAGGAAAGTTATGACCAACCTAGATAGCATATTAAAAAGCAGAGACATTACTTTGCCAACAAAGGTCCATCTGGTCAAGGCTATGGTTTTTCCAGTGGTCATGTGTGGATGTGAGATTTGGACTGTGAAGAAAGCTGAGTGCCAAAAAGTTGATGTTTTTGAACTGTGGTGTTGGAGAAGATTCTTGAGAGTCCCTTGGACTGCAAGGAGATCCAATCAGTCCCTCCTAAAGTCCTGGGTGTTCACTGGAAGGACTGATGCTGAAGCTGAAACTCCAATACTTTGGCCACCTCATGCGAAGAGTTGACTCATTGAAAAAGACCCCGATGCTGGGAGGGATTGGGGGCAGGAGGAGAAGGGGACGACAGAGGATGAGATGGCTGGATGGCATCACCAACTCGATGGGCATGAGTTTGAGTAAACTCCAGGAGTTGGTGATGGACAAGGAGGCCTGGCGTGCTGCGATTCATGGGGTCGCAAAGAGTCGGACACGACTGAGAGACTGAATTGAACTGAACTGAATATAGAAAGAGTGCATAGTGTAAGCTTTCATGAGACTATCTTATTGAACACTACTGAATAAGAGGCGAAAAATTTTAAATTGTGCTATTTCACAAACTATGTCAATATAGCTACAGATATTTTGACAGCTATGTCAACAAACAGTGATGCACCCCTCCCTTCACCCTGACAAAGATGCCTGTGTCTGAATCCTCAAAACCTGTGACCACGTTGCCATGGTACATGCAATAAAGAGATTTGTCACAAGTCTTTTTTTCTATGTCTGCATCTTCATTGACTGAAGCAGAGGACGGGATGAGTTGAGAGAGTAGCATGGAAACATAAACATTATCATGTGTAAAATAGATAGCCAGTTAGGAGTTCACTGATTAATGATGCAAGGAGATCAATCCAGTGCTCTGCAACAACCTAGAGGGGTGGGACAGGGTGGGAGATGGGAGAGAGGTTCAGGAGTGAGGGGCCTTATGTATACCTGTGGCTGATTCATGTGACATACGGCAGGAACCAACATAAGAATGTAAAGCAATTATCCTCCAATGGAAATTTTAAAGCAAAAAAGAGATTTGCCAACGTGATTAAGTAAAGGGCCTTATGTGAGTGAGTCCAAAGTAGTCACAGGGAGAGAAAGATGCAAAAGTAGGAATCAGAGGAGATGTGTCAGTGAAAGCAGCAGTTAGAATGATGGCTTTGTTGGATGGAAGGCAAACGCCAGGCAAGGTATATGGAACCTACAGGAGCTGGGAGAGGCAAGGAGACGGACTGAACCCTATGTGGGTCATGAAAGGAATAAAATCTTCTGATATCTTGATTTTGGGTCTGGATGGCTCATTGTGAACTCCTGACCTCCAAAACCGTGGGACAAGAAGTTCACATTGCTTCAGGTGATCAAATTGGTGTTGATTTGTTATAGCAGCATTAGGAAGCTAATACAAGTGACAACATAATTATTTTAGAAAATACATATATGTCAACCAAATTAAGAAGTAGGAAACACTACAGTTTTCATTCTTAACTTCACTTCAGTTCAGCTGCTCAGTCATGCCCAACACTCTGACCCCATGCACCGTAGCACTCCAGGCATCTCTGTCTGTCACCAGCTTCTGGGCCTTGTTCAAACTCATGTCCATCGAGTCGGTGATGCCATCCAACCCTCTCATCCTCTGCCGTCCCCTACTCCTCCCACCTTCAATCTTTCCCAACATCCCTTTCCCATGAGTCAACTCTGCATCAGGTGGCCAAAGTATTGGAGTTTCGGCTTCAACATCAGTTCTTCCAACGAATACTTAGGACTGATCCCCTTAACTTAAATTTCTAACTTAAATTAATTGAATAGATTGCAGATAACTGGTAGAAATACAAGTGTGAGTTTAGTCCTGTTGCTCTATTTCTGTTGACCTAACCAGACTCAAAGACAATTGTTTTCTGCTAGAAAGTAAACTTCTCTGATTGCAAGTACCTAGGTTGATGAAGCTAAATAAAACTGTAATAAAAGAAAACAAACATTCCCTATGGACTTTTATATATTTATAAATAATAAAGTATAAAATTCTAAAGGCTAATGGTACCAAGTTATTACTGGCTTTGTCCCTGAAAACCAGAAACGAACATTACATACTACAATTTTTCTGTTTTCAAATAAGCTACTTATTTGTGAGTAAAGTTGAAAATTAACTCATGAACTTGATTATCCCTAAAAGAAGTGTTTGCTGTTATGATTTTATAACAAAAACTTTTTAATATGAGACTATGTTAGGAAAAAAATTATATACTTTTTGTTTGAATGAACATTGATATTTTGCTTTATGTATATGTACAAAACATAAAGGATGAAAAAATAGAATAAACTTTCACATGTATTTTTAGTCAGTTTTGCCGAAAGTCCTATTTTCATGTATATCTAAGCATCCTGTATTCAACCTTTATTTTCCTGTACAAGCTTATATTTTTTCTGTGACACAAGTTTATTTTAAATGCAAAATAACAATTGGTTGAAAAGCTTGATAAACTGATGGATAAACACTACAAAAAAATTTGAAACTTTTAGTAGTTGAAGAAAAGATATTTCTGACAAGGAAGATAATCTAATTCATAGCAAACATCCAAAAAAAATTTCCTATAGGCATTCATTTTTATCTTCCATATTTAGAAATTCTGAAAATCTTTTATTTACTTATATTTTATTTTTTTAAAGTACTTATTTTCAAATTATTTTATATTATTTATATTAGTATATTTTTTAGTCACAATGCATTTTGTATGGAAAATTTAGTATTTAATGATAAGATTAAAAGGATTAAGACTTTTCCTTAAAATTAGCAGGATTGTATTTATTGCTTCATCACTTAGCAAAATTTTCAGGAACAAGTAAAACCTTTAACTAGAGATAGTTGCAGTTTTAAATTTGCATTAATCTGAATGACTGACATGGGTTATCCAGGAATCTCTTCAATGCATCCTTCACGTCCTTGTTCCTTAGGCTGTAAATGAGGGGGTTCAGCATTGGAATCACCAGGGTGTAGAAGACCGAGGCCATCTTATCAGTATCTAATGAGTGGTTGGTCCTTGGTTGCAAATACATGAAGAGAAGAGTCCCATAGAACACAGCGACAGCCACCATGTGAGAAGCACAGGTGGAAAAGGCTTTTTGTCGCCCTTCTGAAGAGCGTATCCTCAAAATGGCAAGGATGATGTTGAAGTAGGATGTCAGAACAATAATCATGGAGAAAAACAAATTGGTCCCCGAAAAGGTAAATACTGCTGTTTCTGGAATGTAGGTATCAGAACAGGACAACGCTAACAAAGGGACACTGTCACAGTAAAAGTGGTTGATCACATTGGACGAACAGTAAGACACAGAAAACACACAGGAGGAGACCGTCAGTGCTGTGGTCAGACTGTAGACGTAAATAAGGGCCACCAGGAGGAGGCAGAGCCGTGGACAAACCACCACCAGATAGAGCAGGGGGTTGCAAACAGCCACATAGCGGTCATAGGCCATGGCAGCCAGCAGGAAAATCTCAGCCACAATAAAAACTAGGAATCCACCTAGCTGGGCTGCACATGCATAGTAAGATATGGTTTTCTTTGTAACCAAGAAGTTAACCAACATTTTGGGGGCAATGACAGAAGAATTGCCCAAATTGATGATAGCCAAGTGCTTGAGGAAAAAGTACATGGGGGTTTGAAGCTGAGAGTCCACGCTGGTGAGGATGATTCCCAGGTTCCCTGCCAGGGTCAGTCCATAGATGACCAGGAACACACACAAAAAAGGAATCTGGAGTTCTGCAAGATCTTAGATTCCCATTAGAATGAATTCAGTCACTTGAGTGTGATTCCCTGCAGCCATATGTTTTGCTGATTTCTGCTTAGTGGGGAAAATGGAAAGTGATTAAGAGACTGTAAAATGGTTTCTATTTTTGTTACTTGCCATATTGTTAAGTGTTTCACTTAAAATCAGTTCACTTCTGTTGACAAACACTTAAAAGTTTCAGAACTTTCTTAATCGTCTTTTCTCTCCATCTTTTCATCAAATTCAGCAATACAAATTCTCCAGAGTTCCATTTCAGGATCTTAGAACTGTTTGACCAAGTAATTAATGTGTTTATGTACTATAGAATATTGTTTATATTGGATAAACATACATAAATTGCATGATGAGATGCATTTATATTTACATGCATATGTACATTATATTAATATCTCATGCAAATATGCTGCATGTATATGTATGTTGGAGAAGCAAATGGCACTCCAGTAATCTCACCTGAGAATCTGTGGACAGAGGAGCCTGGCAGTTTACAGTCCATAGAGTTGCAGAGAGTCAGACATGACTGAAGTGACTTAGCACACGTGAAAATATACTGCATCTATATATGTGTAGGTATTTATTTATGTACACATCATGCCTCTCTGTGTGTTTGTGTTTCTTGGAATAAAAGAGAGGTACCTATAAGAAGTTGATGAGCTTGAGTGACATCTAGTTATTTTTTTCTTAGCTGCTACAGGCCCTCACGCCCTCTCATACATCGTCATCATACTGGTTATTTTAGTATTTCTGTGGAAAACGTGTTCAATAGCCTGTTTTTTCCTTAACAATAATTACAATACGCCTCAGATTCAGCTGCCCACAAGCAAATTTACACTGTGCTACTGTTCATTCTTAGTATCATTCAGACGTTCTGAATCTGCTTTTTGAAAATCCCATTTCCTTTCTTTTGTAAAGTAAATTGCTCTTGTCTAGTCTGTCTTTTAACAGCTCAGACTTTTTATTTTGTTCTGGCAACCCTTTCTTTCTTTTCCTATTTAAAGAAAAGCTGTATGCTTTTCCTTTAGATAACTTAAGGCCTGCTATTATTTTTTAAGTACATAATGTATAGTTTTGATTTGTTAAAGGTTGATTGGTTTATTTGCTTCTATACAGAAATCATAGAGTCTAACATTATTTAATAGTACTGTAGTCCACACCCAGCACATACAGAGGCACTTTGAATAATGATTTCTTTGTTCGGCAGGAGTGTCCCAGAATGTGTATATCAGTAGTTATTTCTATGTCTGATGAGATAATTTAGGCTCAGTGAGATTCAGTTACTCAAAGAGCCTCGTGTGTGTGTGTGTGTGTGTGTGTGTGTGTGTGTGTGTGTGCACGCATGCGTGCACGCGTGTATATTCAGCTTCTCAGTTGTGCCCAGATCTTTGTGACTCTGTGGACTGCAGCCCCCCAGGCTTCTCTGTCTGTGGAACTTTCCTGGTGTGAATCCTAGAGTAGGTTGCCATTCCCGCCTCCAGGGGATCTTCCCAACCGGGGCGCAGAACCTGCGTATCCTGAGTCTCCTGCATTGCAGGTGGATTCTTCTCCAGCGAGCCACCGGAGAAGCCCAAGAGCCTTTAGGGGATATTTATCAGCAGTATGCCCTTATGATGTTTTGGGTGTGGTTTTTTTGTTTGTTTAGTTGGTGGTTAGCAGTTAGTGCACTATCTAATGAAAAAGTAGAAGTCACTCCGTCATGACCAACTCTTTGCAGCCCCATGGACTGTAGCCCGCCAGGATCGTCTCTCCAAGTGATTCTCCAGGCAAGAATACTGGAGTGAGTAGCCTTTCCCTTCTCCGCTGTGTCGGCAGGCAGATTCATTACCACTGCGCCACTTGGGAAGTGCCCAAGATATCTATTCCATACATCAACCTGCACCCAGATCTCCTGCATTGCAGGTGGATTCTTCACCATCTGAGCTACCAGGGGAACACTTTGCTAATAGCCATATGATTTTTCCAAGTATTTATAGTCTGGTGTGGGATGGATTAAATGAGACAGTATACATATGTGTGTTATTTAGCACAAAGCCTTGTGACAATGAAAGCAAAATAATTTGTACCATAAATTTATATGAACATGTTTTGAATGATTTTTTAAATGCAGTTTTTTATTTCAGTTCCAGTAACTCATTCTACCTTACTGAGAGTTTTCGTAGTTGAGCTAGAAATAGCAAGTGAATTATAATTTTGCATATATAAAACACTGGGACACATGATATCTAACTATATATGTAGCAACAACAACAACAACAAAAGCCCAATGTACTCTCCCTCAACCTGATTCTGTCTTAAATCTGTGATGTTTTTGTTGTTGTCGATCGTTTCTCTTATGAATACCTAGCCTGCATCCTCTGTGTTGGCAGGCAGATTCATCACCACTGCACCACTTGGGCAGTGCCTAAGGATATCTATTCCATGCATCAACTCTGTGTTTGATGAGCTGATCCAATGGTGTTGCAACAACTGTCTCTTATTTCTTGCCTTCTAACACTGCATCTAAAATAGATGCATAAGTAAATTCTTGATGGAAAACATAGTGGCAACACTCATTCTAATCAAAGTATTTGTTTGCTATACATATAGCAACTCAGTGCATGTTTCCCTGAGAGATAACATATATAATAAGTCTATTCTTAATTTAACAACAACAACAACAAAAAAAACATTAACAACAATTATTGTCTATTCTGAATGTGTGTAATCAGCTTTTTAAAAGGAGAACATTTTTATGTAGGAGAGAATTGTATAAGGAGAGAATCTTATATTTCGAATACATGTAAGTTTCTTATCTAGTGTAATGTGTCCTCTAAAATATTCACTAATTTCACCAGTTCTATGGCAGAAAACATTCCCTTATAGTTAAAAGTAAAATATACTTATTTAAAGGACTATTCATTATTCTGTGCAAATGCTCAGAGTTTAATGTATCAATAGGGGTTGGTTATTCAGTTGTGTCCAACTCTCTGATCCCAGGGACTGTAGAGCACCAGGCTTCTCTGTCCATGGGGTTCTCCAGACAAGAATATTGGAGTAGGTTGCCATTTCCTTCTCCATAATCTATCAATAGGGTTTTAAAAATCATTGTATTTGCATGTATCACCAGCACTTCCACTTAGCAATCAGTGGGCAGAGAGATGAGCAACTCAGCAAGAGAATGGACCAGATATCATCAGTTCTGAGTTTAATTTGAACTAATGAAGTTTCTAGTATCCTTGCTCTCCTTTTCTGGAATTTGAAATAAATAAGGTATTTGATTTTACCTACCTGAGCAGAGTGATCTGCCTAGACCTGCTCGTGAGGCTTTTGCATGAAGTGTGCTAACTGGTTTATACACGTGCTTGAAGTCTCTGAAGACCTTCACACTGAGATCTGTGCCATGGCCCTAGTCCTTAGACAGGAGAATCACAATTCCCAGTATAGATCAGGTCCCCCAGGGAAGTAAAGAAAAACGAACTTTTATTAGTCAAGCCTCTATGCAAAAATGTCACGCAAGATGCAAATCTGTAGAAAGCCAGGGAGTACTCTTGAAAACCATTGATTAACTATTGCATCCATTGAGTCCACCCTTTTTGTTTTGAATTTTACCCCTACATTGTTTGGAAGTGTTGTGTCTAGCTCTTGAATGGAGAAAAGCACAAGATTCTGGCTCCAATGTTGAATTTTAATGTACATATTGGAAATAGAACCAAATATAAAGCCTCCATTCTTGTGTCAAGATAAACCCTGGTGTATTTACAAGAACCAGATGATGTACAACATAAAGGCAAAAGTCTTGCTATGTGTGCTTACTTGCTTCCATTTTTACAATTGTGAATGTAAAAAGGCACTTTAAGTACCTCGTAACAAAGCTAGTATGTAGTTGTATACTTTCCACAATAACATTTCAGTACTGAAAGAGCTACATTTATTCATATCTGTGGATTTTAAAATATGAAAACATGATAAAGAATGTAACAAAAAATAAACTGTAAAATAAACCACTTTAGTTGACATGGTATTTTAACATGATTAATTTAGCCAACAACTGAATGTAATAACTTGTAATGTAATCTCATTTTAGGGAAAGCTTTTTACCTTAGACTCTGTATATAAGGAGTCTTAAAACTAAATCCGGTGACCAAAGTATTGGAGCTTCAGCTTCAGAATCAGTCCTTCCAATGAATATTCAGGGCTGCTTTCCTTTAGGATTGACTGGTTTAATCTCCTTGATGTCCAAGGGGCTCTCAAGAGTCTTCTACAACTTATTTAAATGCATATAAGCATTTAATTCTTACACAGTAAATTGGTAGATTTCAGTGTCATAGTTCATGTCAATACCTTCCTTTTCTTTTCTTTTTTTTTTTTTTCATTTATTTTTATTAGTTGGAGGCTAATTACTTCACAGCATTGCAGTGGGTTTTGTCATACACTGACATGAATCAGCCATGGAGTTACATGTATTCCCCATCCCGATCCTCCCTCCCACCTCCCTCTCCACCCAATTCCTCTGTGCGGGGAGCGGTTTGAAAGAGCTGACTCTGGGAGCTGCCTTGATTGATTCTCAAGGGTCTGTTCGCGGACATAGGTCTCTGTCCCGCCACCCCTCTGGAATTTATTATCCACGTTAAATCTTAACAGAACATTAGTAAGCCTTGAATGCACACATGATGCAGACAGATAGCTTTGCACGACTGCCCTTAAGATAAATAGGATACCTTTCTTATCCCTTGGCGTTATCAGAGAGCTCTGGCGATTGTTATCTTGAAGATGATGTACATGGGGAAGAATTTTCTTTGGGATGCCTCTCTTCTTGGTTTAGTATAAATGTAACCCTGAGAAATAAAGAATTATCGCTGACTGCAGTGATCCTCTCAACCCCATCGGTTCTGTGTCTTTATCTCTTAGCCTAAAGGAACGCGCCGTGCTGCTCGTTGAAATCTTCCGGCTGGCCCGGCACCTCTGGGTCTTCCCAGTGCACCAGGCCCGAGCACTTGTCTCATGCATCCCACCTGGGCTGGTGATCTGTTACATTATAGATAATATACATGCTGTTCTCTCAAAACATCCCACCCTTGCCTTCTCCCCCAGAGTCCAAAAGTCTGTTCTGTACATCTCTGTCTCTTTTTCTGTTTTGCATATAGGGTTATTGTTACCATCTTTCTAAATTCCATATATATGTGTTAGTATGCTGTAATGTTCTTTATCTTTCTGGCTTACTTTCTGTATAATGGGCTCCAGTTTCATCCATCTCATTAGAACTGATTCAAATGAATTCTTTTTAACAGCTTAGTAATATTCCATGGTGTATATGTACCACAGCTTCCTTATCCATTCATCTGCTGATGGGCATCTAGGTTGCTTCCATGTCCTGGCTATTATAAACAGTGCTGCGATGAACATTGGGGTGCACGTGTCTCTTTCAGATCTGGTTTCCTCAGTGTGTATGCCCAGAAGTGGGATTGCTGGGTCATATGGCAGTTCTATTTCCAGTTTTTTAAGAAATCTCCACACTGTTTTCCATAGTGGCTGTACTAGTTTGCATTCCCACCAACAGTATAAGAGGATTCCCTTTTCTCCACACCCTCTCCAGCATTTATTGCTTGTAGCCTTTTGGATAGCAGCCATCCTGACTGACATGTAATGGTACCTCATTGTGGTTTTGATTTGAATTTCTCTGACAATGAGTGATGTTGAGCATCTTTTCATGTGTTTGTTAGCCATCTGTATGTCTTCTTTGGAGAAATGTCTGTTTAGTTTTTTGGCCCATTTTTTGATTGGGTCATTTATTTTTCTGGAATTGAGCTTCAGGAGCTGCTTGTATATTTTTGAGATTAATCCTTTGTTGCTTCATTTGCTATTATTTTCTCCCAATCTGAGGGCTGTCTTTTCACCTTGCTTATAGTTTCCTTTGTTGTGCAAAAGCTTTTAAGTTTCATTAGGTCCCATTTGTTTATTTTTGCTTTTATTTCCAATATTCTGGGAGGTGGGTCATAGAGGATCCTGCTGTGATTCATGTTGGAGAGTGTTTTGCCTATGTTCTCCTCTAGGAGTTTTATAGTTTCTGTTCTTACATTTAGATCTTTAATCCATTTTGAGTTTATTTTTGTGTATGGTGTTAGAAAGTTTTCTAGTTTCATTCTTTTACAAGTGGTTGACCAGTTTTCCCAGCACCACTTGTTAAAGAGGTTGTCTTTTTTCCATTGTATATTCTTGCCTCCTTGTCAAAGATAAGGTGTCCATAGGTTCATGGATTTATCTCTGGGCTTTCTATTCTGTTCCATTGATCTATATTTCTGTCTTTGTGCCAGTACCACACTCTCTTGATGACTGTGGCTTTGTAGTAGAGTCTGAAGTCAGGCGGATTGATTCCTTCAGTTCCATTCTTCTTTCTCAAGATTACTTTGGCCATTCGAGGTTTTTTGTATTTCCATACAAATTGTGAAATTATTTGTTCTAGTTCTGTTCCTTTTCATGTGACCCTTGTGCTTGGAGAAAAAGCGCTGATTCCAATAATATGACAATGTTTTAAAGTGTCCTAACATTTCAGAGATACTTATTGTGGGATTAATAGAGTAATTTTGTGATATTATTTTGTCAAATTATCACCTATTCATCTTTCACTACTTTCTATATTGTAGCTTGTTTACTGCTGTTTCTATGCCGTATTTCAGGAAGTATTTTGGAGGATATTCTGGCTTATTAGTGAGAATTTTCTTCTGCCTGATGTATAATTTCCATTCAATTTTTTACTGACTTTATAAAAAGAAGTAATCGGTTCACAGCAAAGTTAAGAGGGAGGTATAGATATTTTACATGCATGCCCCTTATTAATATTCTCCATCAAAGTGGTATTTTTTTTACATATGATAAGCCCACATTGACACATCATAATCACTCAAAGTCTATTATTTACATTAGACTTCATTCTTGGGGCTGTATGGCATATGAGTTTCAAGAATACATATAATGGCATGAATCCATAATTATATTCTTATATAGAATTGTTTTCAATGCCCTAAAAGTCCTCTGTGCTCTGTCTCTTTATCCTCCTGCTCCCAAACTTCTGGCAACCATTGATCATCTTATTCTTTGTGTTCTCTGATTGTCATGTTTATAGGTTTTCTCTTCTTTAATAATAACCTAACAGGTGTGAGGTGATATGCAATTGCATTTGATTTGCATTTGATAAAATTTCTGTGCTACCCAAGGCAATAAAAAATGTAATGCAATGCTTATCAAATAAAATTGGTATTTTTTAAAATAGAAAAAAAATTCTAAATTTTATGTGATGCCAAAGAAGATTTCAAATATCCAAAGAAATCTTGTGCAAAGGTACAAAGCTGGTGTCATCACGCATCTTGGTTTCAAAAACGTATTACAAAGCTACAGTACTTGAACCGTACAGTAAGGGCATAAAAACAGACATGTAGATAATGGGGCAGAATAAAGAGCCCGCAGATCAATTCATGTATATTTAATCAGCTGATCTTCAACAAGGGTGTCAACAGAAGACAGTGGGAAAAGGACAATCACTTCAACAAGCTGCGTTGGCAAAACGGGATATCCACATGCAAAACAACAAAACTCAACCCTCATCTTAAACCAAGAACAAAAGTCAACCTAAAGATTAAACATAATACATGACACCATAAAACTCTCAGAAGAAATATAAAGGAAAATCCTCATGACATTAGATTAGTGATCATTTAATAGATATCACATCACAAGCACAGGCACAAAAGAAAAATTGGATAAGTGTGAATATGTCGCACTAAAAGTATATACAGCAAAGAAAACAATCAACAGAGTAAGGAGGCCTCCTACAGAGTGGGAGAAAATGTTTGCAAACCACTTGAACAGAATCTTCTCCAAGGAAGACACACAAATGGACAACAGGTTAGTATGAAAAAGTACATAAAACCACTAGTTATTAGGGAAATGCAAATATAAAGCATTATTATAAATCAGGGGCTGAAAGAATTTATTTATTCAACAAATATTACTAGGCTGTGAATTATTCCAAGACTATTCTCTTTTTCATTGATTGAATCGTCATGTTGCTATTTTGAACCAAATCATAATTGGAGTGTATTCCCCTTGTGGACTCTCCTGTGGTTTGATCAGCAGTTGAGTAGGTAGATATAAGCAGTTTGAGTTAATTCCATCCGGAGTAAATCAAAACCTGCTTTTGCCAATCCACAGGTAGGAGAAAGTTTCAGGCATTTGCTGAGTACTTTAGGAGTTTGGACCTAACAATATCAGATATGTTGTGTAATCCTTTCATTAATAGCTGTTGTCTCTCATATAAATGAATAAATATAGCAAAGAAAATAAAGTATTAAATTTCTGTTGGTTAATCATTGTCATAGTTTAGTTACAAAGTTTTACAAGTGACTTCAATTGTGACTCAGCTTGTCTAGTTGACAATTCACTGGATCCACAGTAAACAATATCTAAACAAGTATAATAATTTGGGAAAAACAGTTTTGTTTTGTATTTTATTCAGAAAAATTCTTTACATTTTCAACACAGGCCTTAAGACAGTTGAAAATCAAAGACTTTAGATATCCAAAAGTAATAAATATGACTGATTATTTAGTAAAAGAAAAAAACACAATGTAATGCAAAATAATGGAAAAATACATTTAAATGAAATATGTTGTCATATAATAATTTAATCATGGCCCATCACCTTAAAAAAAAATCTGCATTATTCTTTTGGATACACCTAAGAAGGGCTAAAAGAGTTAGAAAATTTGGGAATAGCTCATAAAATATTACAGTCTGAGAGGCTGCTACTCTGTAGGACCAGCCTAATTTAGCATTATCTATTTAACATCATTTTGAATATTCATTTTTATTAGTGTACTTTATGTTACAATTTTTGTAAATCAATTTTGATTTACTCCACTTTTGAAAATCAATTTTAATGATTTCATTCTATAGATAAATTATAGCAAATCATTTTACACAGTTACTGAAAGTAACTAGAAAGCTCATATCCTATTCCAGGTATCTGCACATGGATACACTAGGCCATGTTACTGTATGGGAGAAGGAAACTGACTTTAGCCAATGATTTGGAGTTTTAAGCTAGTTTAATATGGAAACAACTAATAGGATTCGGTGGTAAACTAGCTGGTTTATCTAGTGGACGTAGACGTGTGGATCTGCCCGTGAGTGAGGAACACACGATTTTCCCCTTCGAGTCTTCAGTGAGCGGCATGAACGCGTGACCCGCTGTCTTGTCACCATGTTCTGATCCAGACTGGGAAATCACACTCTGGCAAAAAATAAATATGAGGACCCAAATCACATTCTGTTGAGTCACAAAGTTATTTATTCACTCTTTTGGTAGGAAATGAACTGCAAGTTTTGAAAAATCTTCGCGTTTGTTCCATGAGGTATCAAGATGAAGAATGTCACTGAAGTAACATCCTTTTTACCGAAAGGCTTCACAGACAATCTTGAACTGCAAATCATCTTATTCTTCTTGTTTCTAGCAATTTACCTCTTCACGCTGATTGGAAATTTAGGACTGATTGTGCTAGTCATTGGGGATTGCCGACTCCACAGCCCCATGTATTATTTTCTGAGTGTGCTTTCATCTGTGGATGCCTGCTATTCTTCAGTAATTACCCCCAAAATGTTAGTAGATCTTACGTCAAGAACAAAGCCATTTCCTCCCTTGAATGTGCAGCACAGATGTTTCTTGCTGTTACTTTTGGGACCACAGAGTGCTTCCTCTTGGCTGCAATGGCGTATGATCGCTCTGTGGCCGTCTACACCCCCTCCGGTATTCAGTCAGCATGGGACCCAGGGTCTATGTGCCACTCACCATTGCTTCCTATGTTGGTGGCGTCTAGCATGCTTCTGTACACACCGTGGCTACTTTCAGCCTCTCCTTCTGTGCCTCCAGTGAAATCAGACATGTCTTCTGTGACATCCCTCCCCTCCTCGCTATTTCTTGCTCTGACACTCACACAAAAGAGCTTCTGCTCTTCTACTTTGCAGGCTCTATTGAGATAGTCACTGTCCTGAGTGTCCTGATCTCCTATGGTTTCATTCTGTTGGCCATTCTGAGGATGCCATCTGCTGTAGGGAGAAGGAAAGTGTTTTCTACATGTGGTTCTCAGTTAACTGGAGTGTCCATTTGTCATGGTACAGTTCTCTTCATGTATGTGAGGCCAAGTTCCAATTATGCCACAGATCATGATATGATTGTGTCTATAATTTATAGCATTGTGATTCCAATGCTGAATCCCATCATCTATAGTTTAAGGAACAAAGATGTAAAAGAGGCGATGAAGAGAGTGTTTGCAAAAAAAATGGTTTATCAGTAAAGTACATTTTCACAGTAAAAATTAACTAAAAATATCGAGAGTGATGTTATGTACCAGAATACCAAGAAGATATGATGAAATTGTTTTGTTTTACCTTATTAATGCATTTCTCTTCTTCCTGGATATTTTAATATAAACATCATAGGTAACCTTCTATCTATGTTATTTTTATATGCAGAAAAATTATATCATCCATTTGCACCTTAGTATTATCCTATTGATAGAGGTGTCCACATACACACTCACACACACACACACACACACACACACACATGCACACACACCTATACATGTTTGTATGTAAAAACATACTGATTGATATAACACAAACACACACAGGCATATGTAGATGTAACTTTTCTTTAGCATATTATGCATTCTTTTCTTCTTTCATCTTGATATAACTTGAATGTATAGTCCCTGTTGCAGTCCTTTAATGGACTGGAACCTGGTGGTCTGGAATCACCGATAAGAAAGTGAAAGAGAGAAAGAGGCTAATATTCCCTGGGTTATGCAGAAAACCAATAAAGCCCTAGGAGAGGGCTTGTACCACTCACGTAGGCACAGGACGTCCTCTAGAAGAGGTCTTGAAAGCCCGGGCAGGAAAGTGAGCTCGGCAGGCTTCCATGCTCCAGAGAATTAGCCAGAGGGTGACAGAGAAAGAGATAAAGAGAGAAAGAGATAAAGAATGACACGGGGACCCAAGTCTCTGATGGAGCAAGGGTGCTTTATTCAACTCTGTGTGAGTATATATACTGTCTACAAGGTAACTTCTTCAGCAAAGATAAAGATCAAAAGACCAGACTTACAAGTTACCAAGGAAACAAGCAGTAATAGAGGTCATAAAGCCAGAAGACAATCCATATCAAAAGGAAGAGGGTCGTGAATAACTGCTTTCACCGTATGGAAAAGCTAATGAAGGAGATCCATGCATGCATTCCATCTCGTGACCTCAGTCTTGGGAGCAGTGCGCAGCTCAACTCCTTTCTGTTACCAGGAACGATTAGGAGCAGAGGGCCCCTGAGAGAGGGAAAACAGCACACAGGAATCCTACTGTTAAACATTCCCTGACAAGTCCCCAGTATTCACAATTGTTATTAACATTATATCTAACGAGCTTGATCAAATGCCAACTAATAGCAAACCCATAGTTCATATGATCCCATACCATGGAGTCATTGGTATCTGAATTCATTTCAAAGCATTCTGATCTATCCTTAGGTTTATTCATTGGCAGCTATCTAATCCTGGTCTGTGGTTTGGGGACCATAGAAAGCGTGTTCAAATCCCTGGTGTTAACTACCATGCTTATTTGTAAGGATGCATTTCTTCCATTTTTTGTTATTCCATTCAGAGCTTGAGTGCTAAATAAATCTTTAATTTCTCACAGAAAATAAAGTCCAGGCATTGACATTTATCAAGATCACACATAAATTAAAAAATGAGAAAAGACAAACACAATTCAGAGAGTAATGTATAACTGGCCTGTGTATTCAGCTCTTTCCACAACTGAGTCCCAAACCACTTTTATGGATTTGATTACAGGTCTGGTGCTGACTCAGATTTTAGCTCTCTTTTCCTTGGACCATTTCAATTCTGGTATGCCCCTGCATAAACCCCCACTCCTCTTGCTCAGGCCCAAGAACCTCATTATAGAAGGGTCTCTCCTACATGCATGTTTAATCCTTGTTTCCAATAGACCTCATTTTCATTGTGAGGACATGTGTCCTTCAGAGATAACTTTAAAATACTGTGTTCTCCTTTTCAGCTTTCTCTCATTTGAATTTATTAATTTAATCACAACTTTGCAAAAAGTCATTCTCTGATTAAAGGAACATCCTTATTTTTAAATCCAAGACAATCTTTTGAGATTTAGAGTCCAACCTAATGATACTTTTCTGAATTGGGATTAAGTTTAAATTATAATTCAACAGTTCTTGTGCAGAACCCTCCTACCTATATTACCTGTATTTGAAAGTGCTAGTAGCTCAGTCGTCTCCATCTCTTTGCAACCACGTGGACTATAGCCTGCCAGGCTCCTCTGTCCATGGAATTCTCTACGCAAGAATTCTGGAATGGGTTGCCATTTCCTACTTCAGGGGATCTTCCTGACCCAAGAATCGAACCTGGCTCTCCTGCATTGCAGGCAGGTTCTTCACCGTTTGAGCCATCAGGTAAGCTGTTATTATATTTATTCCTATGCAATACCTCTGCTCTTATTTCTCCTGTTTGGGATACTCTCCTCGCTGCTGTTCATATGGTTTCTTCTACTAAATATCAAAACTAAACCATGTTCACTAATATTAGTTATAGTTGCATATCCAAACTATGCCGATATGTTGTTGATAGTGTGTGTGTATGTGTGTGTGTGTATCATTTGGCATTGAAGAGATTCTTAAACATAATTCACTATGACAAAAATAAATTTTATGCTTTAAAATTTTAGTTTTTTAAAAAAATAAGCACAAATGTAGGGGAAAACACAAGCCATAAACAAGACAAAATAGATACAGTTATGCATCTGTTAAATTTATAAATAATGGACTACATATAGAAGTATGTACATAGTATGTACATATAGAAGAAGTACATAGAGTTATGGTTTCTCACATCATGCTATGGTAAAGAATTAGCCTGCCAATGCAGGAGACACTAGAGATGTGGGTTTGATCCCTGGGTCAGGAAGATTCCCTAGAGAAGGCAATGGCAACCCACTCCAGTACTCTTGCCTGGACACTCCAATGGATGGAGGAGCCTGGTAGCCTGCAGTCCATTGGGTCACAAAGAGTCGGACACGACTGAGCAACTTCGCTTTCACTTTTCACTTTCATGCATTGGAGAAGGAAATGGCAACCCACTCCGGCGTTCTTGCCTAGAGAATCCCAGGGACGGGGAAGCCTGGTGAGCTGCCATCTATGGGGTTGCACAGAGTCAGACATGACTGAAGTGACTTGGCAGCAGCAGCAGCAAAAACGGGACATAATCACAATGAAATTGGTTGAGCACATGGATGAACAATATGACACGGTAAACACACAGGAAAAATTGTCAGTGCTGTGGTCAGACTGCAGACATGTATAAGGGACACCAGGAGAAGGCAGATCCCTGGAGAAACCTCCGACAGATAGAGCAGACGGTCATAGGTCATGGCAGCCAGCAGGAAAATCTCAGCCACAACAAAATCTATGAATCCACTTAACTGGGCTGCACATGCATAGTAAGATATGGTTTTCTTTGTAACCAAGAATTTAACCAACATTTTAGGGGCAATTGACAGAAGAACTTCCAAAACTGATGATAGCCAAGTGCCAGAGGAAAAAGTACATGGGAGTTTGAAGCTGAGAGTCCACAGCTGGTGAGGATGACAATTCCCAGGTTCCCTGCATGATCGTTCCATAGATGACCAGAAACACCCAGAAAAGAGGAATCTGGAGCACTGGACGGTCTGAGATCATCATTAGAATGAATTTAATAACTTGAATGCAGTTCCCTGGAGCTATTTATATTGCTGATTTCTGCTTAGTGAGGAAAAAAAGCAAGAGAGCTTCAGAAAAAATATCTATTTCTGCTTTATTGAATATGCCAAAACCTTTGATAGTGTGGATAACATCAACTGTGGAAATTTCATAAAAAGATGGGAATACGAGACCACCTGACCTGCCTCTTGAGAAACCTGTATGCAGGTCAGGAAGCAACAGTTAGAACTGGGCATGGAACAGACTGGTTCCAAATAGGAAAAGGAGTACATCAAGTCAGTATATTGTCACCCTGCTTATTTAACTTATATGCAGAGTACATCATGAGAAATGCTGGGCTGGAAGAAGCACAAGCTGGAATCAAGATTGCCGGGAGAAATATCAATAACCTCAGATATGCAGATGACAACACCCTATGACAGAAAGTGAAGAGGAACTGAAAAGCCTCTTGATGAAAGTGAAAGAGGAGAGTGAAAAAGTTGGCTTAAAACTCAATATTCAGAAAACTAAGATCATGACATCTAGTCTCATCACTTCATGGCAAGTAGATGGGAAAACAGTGAAAACAGTGACAGACATTATTTTGGGGGGGCTCCAAAATCACTGCAGATGGTGACTTCAGCCATGAAATTAAAAGACGTTTATTCCTTGGAAGAAAAGTTATGACTGACCTAGACAGAATATTACAAAGCAGAGACATTACTTTGTTAACAAAGGTTCATCTAATCAAGGCTATGGTTTTTCCGGTGGTCATCTATGGATGTGAGAGATGAACTATAAAGAAAGCTGAGGGCCGAAGAAGTGATGCTTTTAAACTGTGGTGTTGGAGAAGACTCTTGAGAATTCCTTGGACTGCAAGGAGATCCAACCAGTCCATCCTAAAGGAAATCAGTCCTGAATATTCATTGGAAGGACTGATGCTAAAGCCGAAACTCCCATACTTTGGCCACCTGATGCTAAGAACCGACTCATTTGAAAAGACCCTGATGCTAGGAAAGATTGAAGGTGGGAGGAGTAGGGGTCAACAGAGGATGAGATGGTTGGATGGCATCACTGACTCAAGGGACATGAGTTTGAGTAAAATCCGGGAGTTTGTGATGGACAGGGAGGCCTGGCATGCTGCAGTCCGTGGGGTCGCAGAGTCAGACACAACTGAGCGACTAAACTGATGGGACCAGATGCTATCAACTTAGTTTTTTGAATGTTGCATTTTAAGGCAGCTTTTTCACTCTCCTCTTTCAACCTCTTTAGTTCCTGCTGTTTTTTTTTTTTTTGAATGGTATCATCTGCAAATCTGAGGTTGTTGATATTACTCCCTGCCATCTTGATTCCAGCTTGTGAGTTATCCAGCCCTGCATTTAGAAGGATGTACTCTATATGTAAGTTAAATAAGCAGAGTGACAATATACAACCTTAATACTCCTTTCTCATATTTGAACTAGTCCAGTGTTCCATGTCCATGTCTAAACGCTTCTTGGCTGCATACAGATTTCTCAGGCGGAAAGTAAGATGGACTGGTATTTCCACCTCTTTAAGAATTATCCTGATGGCTCAGAGGGTAAAGAGTCTGCCTGCAGTGTAGGAGACCCGGGTTTGATCCCTGGGTTGGGAAGATCCCCTGGAGAAGGAAATAGCAACTCTTACCAGTATTCTTACCTGGAAAATCTCATGGAGAGATGAGTCTTGCAGGGTACAGTCCATAGGGGGCAAAGAGTCCGACACAACTGAGCAATTCACTTTTGAGAGGGTAACAGGCAGGAAGGCCAGGGGTCTCCAAACAGAGGAAATAGGCTGCAAGTGCCAGACATTTTTATCTCTCTTAAGCGGCAGGAGGAAACAAACCAGCAATATTTTTTTCTTCTCTATACAAATTTAAAAGGAGGTTTCTCTTTGTGTATGGTGTTAGAAAGTGTTCTAGTTTCATTCTTTTACAAGTGGTTGACCAGTTTTCCCAGCACCACTTGTTAAAGAGGTTGTCTTTTTTCCATTGTATATCCTTGCCTCCTTTGTCAAAGATAAGGTGTCCCTAGGTTCGTGGATTTATCTCTGGGCTTTCTATTCTGTTCCATTGGTCTATATTTCTGTCTTTGTGCCAGTACTATACTGTCTTGATGACTGTGGCTTTGTAGTAGAGTCTGAAGTCAGGCAGGTTGATTCCTCCAGTTCCATTCTTCTTTCTCAAGATTACTTTGGCTATTCGAGGTTTTTTGTATTTCCATACAAATTGTGAAATTCTTTGGTCTAGTTCTGTGAAAAATACCGTTGGTAGCTTGATAAGGATTGCATTGAATCTATAGACTGCTTTGGGTAGAATAGCCATTTTGACAATATTGATTCTTCCAATCCATGAACACGGTATGTTTCTCCATCTGTTTGTGTCCTCTTTGATTTCTTTCATCAGTGTTTTATAGTTTTCTATGTATAGGTCTTTTGTTTCTTTAGGAAGATATACAAAACCCACAAAACCCACTGAAATGTTGTGAAGTGATTGGCCTCCAACTAATAAAAAAAAAAAAAAAAAGTTGTACAATTTTAAAAGAAAGGGAAATGGTTTAGGAGACCCTAGGCTTGCAAGAACAAATTCCTCTATTAGTGTGTGAGTAGAAAAATGACTTTCCAAATGTATTACCTATAAACATTCTATAAAGGGGTTTACTCTACCAATTTAATGACTTTTATGTGTATTTATATTTGTGTTACAAAGAGAAAGTTTAATAAAATTTTTGCATTTAAAAAAAAATAATAATAAAAGGAGGTTTCTCTTAAAATGCTGTGTTGCCATGACACCTGGTTTCACCTGAAGCTAACTGTTCTCAAACCTTGAGTTAACCAATACATTTTTTTATGGAAATGTTTGTCTTAAGATATGTTAATTTACCCCAGACTCTGTAAGTTCCGCCAAATGATCCAACCTACTTACTCAGATATTGTTCCCTTAATCTATGTAACTATTTGTGTGGTAATCTGCCCTTCTACAAGATTCAAGTCAATCATTTTATGGCCTGGGATGAACTACCTGGCGCCATTCTGAGTTTTAAGACATTCCTTTCTTTCATTAACAGACTGCTAGTGACTATATAACATCCAGCTGAAGACTAGCAGGGGGTGCTCTTTCTGTCCCCTTCTGATGCCTGTGTCAGAAGCTTCCTTTATCTCCTTTATACTTTAATAAAACTTTATTACACAAAATCTCTGAGTGATCCAGCCTCGTCTCTGGGGCCAGATTGAATTTGTCTCCTCCGGAGGCCAAGAATCCCGGCATCTTATCGTTCAGCAACAATCTTTCATTTTTTTAAAGAATTTTCCAGTTTGTTGTAATCCATATAGTCAAAGACTTTAGCAAAGTCAATGAAACAGAAGTAGATTTGTCTTTAATTCTCTTGCTTTTTCTATAATCCAACAGATGTTTGACAAGTTGACTTCTGGTTCCTCTGCCTTCTCCATATCCAGGTTGTATATCTGAAAGTTTTTATTCACACACTGCTGAAACCTAACTTGAAGGATTTTGAACATTACCTTGGTAGCATCTTTCAGGATTTGAAATAGCTCAACTGGAATTCCATCACATCCACTAGCTTTGTTTGTAGTGATGCTTTCTAAGGCCCACTTGACTTCGCATTCCAGGATGTCTGGCTCTAGGTGAGTGATCACACCATTGTGATTATCTGGGTCATAAAGATCTTTTTGTACAGTTCTTCTGTGTATTCTTGCCACCTCTTCTTAACATCTTCTGCTTCTATTAGGTCCATACCATTTCTGTCCTTTATTGAGCCCACATTCTGCTTTATTGACTACGCCAAAGCCTTCGACTGTGTGGATCACAATAAACTGTGGAAAATTCTGAAGGAGATGGGAATACCAGACCACCTGATCTGCCTCTTGAGAAACCTGTATGCAGGTCAGGAAGCAACAGTTAGAACTGGGCATGGAACAACAGACTGGTTCCAAATTGGAAAAGGAGTACGTCAAGGCTGTATATTGTCACCCTGCTTATTTAACTTATAGGCAGACTACATCATGAGAAGCACTGGGCTGGAAGAAGCACAAGCTGGAATCAAGATTGCCGGGAGAAATATCAATAACCTCAGATATGCAGATGACACCACCCTTATGGCAGAAAGTGAAGAGGAACTAAAAATCCTCTTGATTAAAGTGAAAGAGGAGAGTGAAAAAGTTGGCTTAAAGCTCAACATTCAGAAAACCAAGATCATGGCATCTGGTCCCATCACCTCATGGGAAATAGATGGGGAGACAGTGGAAATAGTGTCACACTTTATTTTTTGGGTTCCAAAATCACTGCAGATGGTGATTGCAACCATGAAATTAAAAGATGCTTACTCCTTGGAAGGAAAGTTATGACCAACCTGGATAGCATATTAAAAAGCAGACACATTACTTTGCCAACAAAGGTCCGTCTGGTTAAGGCGATGGTTTTTCCAGTGGTTACGTATGGATGTGAGAGTTGGACTGTGAAGAAAGCTGAGCACTGAAAAATTGATTCTTTTGAACTGTGGTGTTGGAGAAGACTCTTGAGAGTCCCTTGAACTGTAAGGAGATCCAACCAGTCCATCCTGAAGGAGATCAGTCCCGGGTGTTCATTGGAAGGACTGATGCTGAAGCTGAAACTCCAGTACTTTGGCCACCTCATGCGAAGAGTTGACTCATTGGAAAAGACCCTGATGCTGGGAGGGATTGAGGGCAGGAGGAGAAGGGGACGACAGAGGATGAGATGGCTGGATGGCATCACCAACTCGATGGACATGAGTTTGAGTAAACTCCGGGAGTTTGTGATGGACAAGGAGGCCTGGCATGCTGTGATTCATGGGTTTGCAAACAGTCGGACATGACTGAGCGACTGAACTGAACTTAACTGAACTTGGTAGCATGTGAAATGAGAGCAAATGTCTTGTAGCTTGAGCATTTTTTTGGCATTGCCTTTCTTTGGTATTGGAATGAAAACTGACCTTTTCCAGTCCTGTGATCACAGCCGAGTATTCCAAATTTGCAGGCATGTTGAGTTCAGCACTTTAACAGTATCAATTTTTAGGGTTTGAATTAGCTCATCTGGAATCCCATCACCTCCACTAGGTTTGTTTGTAGTAATGCTACCTAAAGCCCACTTGACTTCATATTCCAGGGTGTCTAGCTCTAGGTGAATGAGCACACTGTTGTGGTCATCTGGCTCATTAAGAACTTTTTTGTATAACATTCTGTGTATTCTTGCCACCTCTTCTTGATCTCTTCTACTTCTGTTAGGCCCTTGACGTTTCTGTCCTTTGCTGTGTCCATCTTTGCATGAAATATTCCATTAGTATCTCATTTTCTCGAAGAGATCTCAAGTCTTTCCTATTCTATTATTTTCCTATATTTCTTTATATTGCTCTCTTAAGAAGGTTTTCTTACCTTGCTATTCTCTGGAAATCTGCATTCATTTGGGTATATTTTTCCCTTTCTCCTTTGCCCTTTCTCCTTTTGCAAGTTCCTGGCCCATAAGTATTGTGGGGTACACAGTATGTCTAAATAAATTGCCTTTGTATTAATAGCTTCTAAAATAGGCCCCAAATCTACTTTTGAACAGTAGATGTTCAAAAGTTACTTGCTAACTGACTGACTGAAAGAGATGAATGGTGAGTAAGTGAGGGAATGAATGTACATAATACCAATCCTGAAATTCTGAAATAAAGTATGGGATTTTTGTTCCAAGGCCCATAGTTTTATGGTAATATGATTATTAAAATGATTTTGACATTGATAAAGAGACAGAGACAACCTACATATCATTTTCTAGAATATTCACTACTTTAGTGCAGGGCACAACTGTTCTTTCTTTATTGACTTAATCCTAAATTTAATAAAGTTATGGTATATTCTTGGCTCTAAAATTAATAAAATAACAGATAAATTGTGGACCATAGAAAGGGAGTTCCAAAGATTTTTTCCATAAAGTCACATTTTTTACCATGAAGTCACCATGAAGTTGCAATGATATAAATTCTTGAATATTATATTGTTGCTTCCTCTGGTGTCCTTTGAATCTTTTCTGTCACATGACCAATGACACTGTCTGCACCATGCAGAGTTAACAATACTTTCATTTGTTCATAGCTCTGCCAACCTCCCCATTGATTCAGTATTCCTAGAAAAATGTTGGGTTTCCCAGGTGATTCAGTGGTAAAGAATATGTCTGCCAGTGCAGGAGATACAGGAAATGTGGGTTTCATTCCTGGGTCTGGAAGATCCCCAAGAGTAGGAAATGGCAATTCACTCCGGAATTCTTGCTGGGAAATCCCATGGACAGAGGAGCCTGATTGGCTAGAGTCCTTGTTGTCACGAAAAGTCAGAAACAACTAACTACACACACACATAACATTGTTAAGATTCTTTAATTCTTTTTTATTTTCTTTCAAAATTTCCATTGTGTTATTTTGCAACTTGATATCTCATTTGAAGCTTATTATTTATTGTACAAGAGGGTTTCCTTTTATTTCCTAAATCTTCTGTATGTTACATAATAAACATATCTTGGTCAAACAGACAAAACTGTAAGACAGCGCCATCACTGGATCACAGAATCTCACCTTTCAAAAATATTTGTAAGAAATATGCACACATATATAAATATACAGAAAAATCATGAAAGACACTACATTTCCATTATTCATGTTAAACAGTGTCTTTATCTTATAGGATGCACTAATTTAAGGTAAAATTTAACAACGTATAAGCTAAATTTCCTTTGAATCAACCTCTTATATTCTCACTCACGTGTTTTCTTTTGTCATTTTTGAATGTAAGTATGATCTCTGTAAGTGTTAATGAATAGACTTTATTATCTGTGAGAAATCAAAGGTGGATATAATGCTTGTGCTTTGAAAGAATTTAAAATAAGGAGGAACTGCTTCTTCAAATCAGCATAGCAGTAGTAACACCAGGAATTTGAACATGTTATCTATGGTTCCCAAACCACAGACTGGGATTAGATGACTGACAATGTATAAATCTAAGAATGGAGGCCAAGGCAGATACCAGTGACTCCAGGTTATGAGGTCATTTGAGCTATGGTTTTACTATTGATCAATTAGTATTTGATAAAGCTAGTCATTTATAACTGTACTATTTATAATTGCAAATTGGAGTCTATATACCCAAGTTATATGGAGATAAAATAATAAACATTATAAAATAAAGATTATATATACATATGTCCTTGTCCGTGCTAGCGTTCTGTCAGTCAGCACAGCTTCTACATACATATATACACATATTGGTAGGAACATACTGAGAAGCACAAGGATGATAACAAATGGGTTTTTTTTTTAATATAAATATATATATATGTAGAAGATTATTTGCAATTTTTGTTTTAAAACATCCAGGGAGAAAAGAAATGCATTCATAATGTAAAAATATTTTCAGCATATCTTCTTGATATTGAGGCATAGAAGAACCTTACCTCAATTTTTTTAACTTTAATTTTTACTGTGAAAATATGCTTTACAGCTAAATCAAATTTTCCAGAACATTCTCTTCATTGCCTCTTTTACATCTTTGTTCCTTAAACTATAGATGATGGGATTCAGCATGGGAATCACAATGCTGTAAAACAGTGACACTACCATGTCATGGTCCAAGGCGTAGCTGGAACTTGGTCTCAGGTACATGAAGAGGATGGTTCCGTGGTAAATGGACACTCCAGTTAGATGAGAGCCACATGTAGAAAAGACTTTCCTTCTCCCTTCAGCAGAACACATCCTTAGAATGGCCAACAGGATGAAACCATAGGAGACCAGGACACTCAGGACAGTGACTATCTCAGTGGAGCCCACGAAGTAGAAGAGCAGAAGCTGGTTTGTGTGAGTGTCAGAGCAAGAAATAGCGAGGAGGGGAGGGATGTCACAGAAGGCATGTCTGATTTCACTGGAGGCACAGAAGGAGAGGCTGAAAGTAGCCACAGTGTGTACAGAAGCATGCAAGACGGCACCAACATAGGAAGCAATGATGAGTGGCACATAGACTCTGGGTCCCATGCTGCCTGAATACCGGAGGGGGGTGTGGATGACCACATAGCGATCATACGCCATTGCAGCCAAGAGGAAGCATTCTGTGGTCCCAAAAGTAGTGCAGAGAAACATCTGTGCTGCACACTCAGGCAACAAAGTGGTTTTGTTTTTTGACATAAAATCTGCTAACATTTTTGGTGTAATTACTGAAGAATAGCAGGCATCGATAGATGATAGCACACTCAGAAAATAGTACATGGGGTTGTGGAGACGGGAATGCCCAATGACCAATACAACCAGTCCTAAATTTCCTATCAAAGTAAAGAGATAAATTGCTAGAAACAGGAAGAATGAGATAACTTGTATTTCAGGATTATCTGTGAGACCTTTCAGTACAAACATAGTAACTTCAGTGGTATTCTTCATGGTGACACCTCATAGAACAAAGTTAAACATAAAATTACAATTCATTTACTATGAAATAATAAAAACATTGTGAGTCAATAGTGTGGCTTAAAGGAGAGTGACACATGCTCTCACGTTTATTCTGGGGGTGCTTCATTTCCTAGTAGCTGATCAGGAGACTGTGACAAAGCAGTGAGTGAAGTGTCCCTGCTGCTCACTGGAGAATCAGCTGGCAGTGTGTGTGTTCACTTACTGCTCGAATCCACGTAGTTCACAAAGCCATCAGGCTAACTGGGTAATGTGTCCCTGCATTCTACTAGCTGCTCTCATACTAAATCACATTAAAACACACCAAGTGATTGAAGAAAGAATAGTTTCTTTCTGACATCCAAACACATAAGATAGCGTATCAGTGTACAGATCATTGGAATAGAAGAGTAACACTCCAGAACTTTCAGTAAAAGTGCAAAATGGCTTGTAATTACTGTCTAGTCAATTGTAGAATGAGAACATTAGTATGTTTGACAACATTAGAATTATTATTTTTAAATGGGAGTTTGATTCACAAGATTAGCCCCATTATGATTGTTAACATCAGTTCAATGATATAGTTTGTTCAAGACAAACAACTTAGGATTTAGAAACTGAAAATATTTGTTCATAGGCCAGGTTCATGATTAAAAGCCCTGTGCAATGCTAATGTTGCTGTCTAAAGTTTTCCCTCTTCAAGTACTAATACATGTAAATGATCAAGCAGATAAAATAATACACAGCCACACAGACTAATTAAACATGCAAAGCAACAAATATAAATATGTAAAACAATTTCCTTTAAATATGTCTTGTTTGGTTACAAATTTAGGATGACCATATAATTGAACTTTGATCACCAGATGTATTTTTAAAATATTAGCAAATACTGGATTACAAAATTAATACTATAACTAATAAGTTAAAAATATATGTGATTAGATCCTTGATCCAGATATTCTATTCCTTATCTACTTGTCATATATTTGTTTTGTGATTTTTAATACACACCAAAACATTATTCTACTAGGAAGAAATGCAATATATCATAATTTGATGATGATTTTTATTCCCTATTCACTCTTCATGACTCTGGCTTATTCTTTAGAGAGTAAAGAAGCTTTGTAAATTTTGTATTCTGGTAATACCAAAGATACACACACACATCACATAATTCCATTTTTTATGTTATAGGGAGTTTAAGTTTAGATAGTGAAAGACTTATGATGTTAAATGTGTGTGTGTGTGTGTGTGTGTGTGTGTGTGTGTGCTCATTCCTATCCAACTCTTTGGGTCCCAGTGGACTTCACTCTCCCAGGATCCTCTGTACATGGAATTTTCCAGGCAAGAATACTGGAGTGGGTTGCCATTTCCAAATTTCTCTGAAACAGGCTTTTCTGCTGGATGCCAAAATGAAAGCTATACTGGATATAATTGAGTCAATATTAGAATATATTGAAAGGAGTCAGAATTTTAAAGAGAAAATGACTGATTCTCAAAGGATTTAATAATACAGGATCGACTTCTAAAATAACATAAAGCTTCTTCTAAAAATACAATGTTAATAGAAGGCAAATACTCCAAATATCTTGATCCAACCTTGAAACTAAATTTGCAAAGAAGAGGAAAAATAATAACAGCTATACACTGAGCACATGCTACACTACGGGTTTTGTACATGTTACTTTCTATCCCCTTTATAGAAGCTCTCATAGCTAGTAAGTGTCAGAGCCAAGATCCAATCCCAGGTCTCCCTCACGATGCATCTGCTTTTCATCATTTTTCACTGCCTCCTGTAATACCACGGCTTCATTCTGAAGCTGATTTCCCACTTGCTACTCTCAGTGAAATAAAACATTCCATTTTTGAGACTTTTTATTTATTTTATTATTTAACTTCTTATTTTTTGTCGGCATATAACCTTAACATTGTTGTGATAGTCTCAGGTGGGCAGCAGAGGGATTCAGCCATACACGCACATGTATCCCTTCTCCTCCAAACCCCGCTCCCCTCCAGGCTGCCACATAACCTTGAGCTGAATCCCATCTGCTCCACAGGAGGTCCTTGTTGGTTATCCATTTTAATACTGGTGTGTGTACATGTCCACTCTAAATTCCCTAACTCACCTTTCCCCTCATTCTTCCCCCGTCTGGCAAAAACAAAACAAACAACAACAACAACAAAAAAAAAACATGCTTTTTGATGTTCATTTTTCAAAGTTAAATACATTCTTATTTAACCAAAACCATATAATCTCTTCTATTTTCTCTGTTGTATTTATTCACCTATGTGATAGGCAACAACTAACAGGAATGCATGCCATATCTGATATTGATATGATGTCTTATTATTATTTTTCAAATATTAAATTATTCTCCAAATGACCTGAAGTTAGTTTCCTCTTACCTGTGAATCAGCAAAGGCAGGTTTAGATACAGTAGCTCAAAAGGCTTATATCCACTTACTCAATTATTGATGAAACCACAAGAGATTCTCCAAGGGGAATATGTCCTAATTACCTCCTGGATCAAAATAACAACATGATAATTTACTCAATAAAGAAGAAAACAGTCCTGGAATGATTGAGTGCATGTTAATATTTGTTGAATAGAGTCCTTTGGTCCCTGATTTATAATAAAACTTTAGATTAGCATGTCCATGATAATTATTGGTGTTACTTATTTTTTCATACTAACCTGTTGTCTGTGTATCTACTTTGAAGAAAACATCTGTTCAAGGGGAGTTTGCAAATATTTTCTCTCATTGTGAAGGTCCTTCTTACTCTGCTGACTCTTTCCTTTGCTGTATGTATTTTTAGTTTGATGTATTGTCAGTTATCTAATTTTGCTTTTGTTTCCTGTGCTTATGGTGTCATATTCATGAAATTATGAATAAGCACAGTGTCATGAAGTTTTACCCTTCTATGTTCTTCTGCGAGTTTTTTAAATTCAGGTCTTAGGCTTAAGTCTTTTGATTTTCATTCATGTTGATGATGTGAGATGATGGTTGACTTTCATTCCTTTCTATGTGAATACCCAGCTTTCCCAACACAATTTGTTAAGGCGACTATCATTTTCCCTTGGTGTGTTGTTGACACCCTTGTTGAATATCAACACTAAATATATGTACATTAATATGTAGGCTCTTTGTTCTATTGCTCTATATGTCTGTCTTTATACCAATACTATATTGTTCACATACTGTAGCCTTGCAACATATTTTGGAACCAGGATGTATGATGACTCCAATTTTGTACTTCTTGCACCTGATTTCTTTAGATATTTGAAGTCTTGCTACCATATAAAATTTAGTATTTTTTTCTTTTTAATAAATACCAATGTTATTTTGATAAGCATTGCCTTGAATCTTTCATTGAACTGGGTAGTGTGGATATTTTATCAAATTCACATCAAAAAATACAATTGCATATAACCTCAGAACTGTTAGGATAGCTGTTATTGAAAAATAAAAAAAACAACAAGTGTTGGCAAAGATATGGAGAAAGAACCTCTTGGGCACTGATGATATAAAGGAAACTGGTACAGCCACTGTGGAAAATGTTGTAGAGTTTCACCAAAAAATTAAATATACTATGTAATTTACCAGTAATTTTTGGGTATTTATACAAAGAAACTGGAATTAGAATCTTGGAAAGCTATTGCACTCCCCTGTTTACTGCAGCATTATTCACAATAACTAAGATATAAAAACCACTTAATTATCTATTTATGAAAATATGGATTTAAAAAAGTGGGCATATACAAAGAGTGAAACACTACTCAACTGTAATAAAGGAGGAAATCCTGACACTGTTAAGCAAAATAATTCAGACACAGAAAGATCTCACTTATATGAGTTATCCATAATAGTCAAACTCATAGGAGCAAAGAGGAGAATGGTGGTTTCTAGGGACTGGGGCAAGGCAGAAATGGAAAAGTGATCATCAGAAGACACAAACTTTCAGTTATTCTAGTCAGATTGAGTTCAGGAGATCTTCTACACAGTGCAGTCCCTATAGTTAATAATTCTGTTGTGATACTCAAAGCTGCCAACAAGGTAGATCTTAAGTGTTTTTATTATAAAATTATAATAAAAATAAAAGAGACAGAGGAAACTTTGAGAAATAAGGATATCTTGATGGCCTTGATAGTGGTCATGCTTTCATGGATGTACCCTCCCCAAAATCTTCAAGTGGAGTGCCTTAAATACACATATACATTTACATATGTTGTACCTCAATGGTAGGCTTCCCTGGTTGCTCAGTGGTAATGAATCAGCCTGCAATGTAGGATACGCAGGTTAGTATCCTTGGGTCAGGAAGATCCCCTGGAGAAGAGAATGGTTACTCAGTCCGGTATTTTCTCCTGAGAATTCCATGGACAGAGGACCCTTGTTGGCTACAGTCCATGGGGTTGGACAGTAGCTAAACCTCATACTTTTCTCTATCATGAATCCAGTGCTCTATAGTGAAATAGATAAATTCTCTAATGGGACATAAATTGAATAAAACATACTTTCATTCATAAACTCATCTTCTTGCTATACAGGCAAGAACAGACATCAAGGATTACTAGAAGTTTATGCTGACCAGACATTCTGGTAACTTATGTAAATATACCAGCATTTTATTAGCATGTCCACAAATTTTTACTTATCATTCTATATTTTTATTTAAAAAATCGGTACTAATTCTTAAAATTTTCCTTTGTGAAGCTTAAAAAACTTACCAGTAAAGGTTTTTTGGTTTTGGTATTCTGAATCACAGAATACACGCTATAAATTCTGATTTTACAGACACTATTAATTTAGAAAGGATGTTCGTGCTTGGGCTAATTTTCAGAAAAGATGATTAGCTATTCTAATTTAGGGACAGGCATAATGAAGTGACAGAAAGACATTTTAAGGTTTCTTATAGCATAGAATACTGGGACTCACCCAGTTTAATATCAATAAAATAGTGTTTATTATATGTTTTATCTCTTGTAAATGCATGCATAGCTTAAAAAATTATTTGTTTCTATTTGGGACCTATTAATTGCTCAGTGCTTTTATTTTTACACTTTGATTTTAAATTCTCTATTTATTTTATTGGATTTGAGTAAAATTTAGAAGTTATATTCCATGTATATGTATCCTTCACAGACACATAATATTTTAGCATATGAAACATATTTTAATCAGTTGATAAAAGATGCTCTGAAATTACACCATATCCGTGTAGTCGAACAAAATATACCTGAACATTTTGGTAAATTAATTAGTTTTTTCTGTGTGTGTGTGGTTCAGAAGTAACTTTTCCAAGTTAATGCTGTCACTAAGTGCTAAATCTGAGATTTCAATGGTTTTTAACTCCAAATAAGGTTCTTAATTTCCCATAATTGTTTTATTTCAAGCACATTAATTAAGCAAAGGTTAGAATTGTAATGTCACTGAAATGTCTCCTGTATCTAGCAGTTGAATTATATTTTGTGATGGAGTCCTTGCTAGACTCCCTACTGGTCCATTTTTCAAAATTTGTTTGCATATTTGTATTTATTTTCTCTACCTAATTCCTGTTTTTTTATCTTACTCTCTAGGGTAAATATCTTTGTATATGTTTCATGGATTTGAGAGAGAAAGAGAAAGAAACAGGAAGAGAAGGAAAGTAGGAGAGAGGTTTGGAGAGAAAAAGAAAAGAGAATTTTTAAAGATTAAGGTAATATTGATGATGCTCCAAATTTATTAATACACATTTATGTTTTATATACTAATGCAAATTAATTAATACTAATAAAATTAATACAAATTGATGCTTTATGGACTATTTTATTAATACAACAGTTCAAACCTAATGATACATTATTATTTTTGTCTCTGTGTTCTCATGATTATTACATAAGTTGTATGCATTTATACAGAAATCAAAATTAATTGTGTTATTTTTTCACACTAGTCTTTTGTGAGAATTAAATGAACATTTTTTGGTGTGGTAAACTCACGCCTGTATTGTTGTTTTTTAATCCCTAAGCCATATCCGAGCCTTTGTAACTCCATGGACTGCAGCCTGCCAGGCCCCTCTGTCCTTGGGATTTCCCAGGCAAGAATACTGGAGTGAGTTGCCATTTTCCTCTCCAGGGGATCTTCCCAACCCAGGAATAGAACCCGGGTCTCCTGCATTGGCATGCAGATTTTTTACCACTGACCAACCAGGGAAGCCCTTAAACTCACATCTATCAATCTATTTATTTTATGCATTAGAAATGTCTTCTACATGGATTTATGGAAACATTTCTGGGAAAATAAAGACATGACTTTCTTCTAACGGCAAACTGAAGCTTTTTATTTATTATTCCTGAGCTATGGACAACTAAATTCAGTAAAAATGTAGCATGTTTAACATTATAAATATAAATTATATAAATTATTGAATTCAACCTGATCCTGTATATGGCAGATTTCTCACTACTTTTAAATACTTTTTTAATTTTGACAAGCTGAAGGAAAAACAAAAGTTAACATGCCAAAAATTTGCCCCTTAATGTGATGAATCCAGTAATTAATTTTGTTTCAATAACTAAGATTTCAGTTCAGATACAAGAATGTCTTTAACTTTAAAAAAAAAAAGTCATAAACTTCCCTTTGTCCAATCCCACCAAGTAAGAAACAGTGTAATGACCTTGGGGGGAAGAAGGAAACCCCATAAGCAACTATAACGTAACAAAAGAACATCCACTATTTGTTTTTGACTGAAATATATTTCAAAAATATTTCCAAGGACGTGCAAAGATAAGAACATGAATTGAGAAGCTCCTCACTTGTTACTAATAAAATTTGAAAGTCAATACCAGTATGAGAAGCTGCAGAGGTCAAAATGAACAATTTAATAATATGTATTTTTAGAAAAAAAATCATAAAATCATATTGCTATTGTTTGCAAAAAGAGTACATCTCCAAAATACAGTATGTTGTTCAGTTCAACACTGGTTTTGAATGGAAGCTAATGGAATAGGAAAATTGCCAGAAAAATGATATTAAATTATTTTACTTAAACAGGCAGCTCTGTACAATAAGTTGAAATATGTTTCATTGGTGACATCTATTTATCTGGAAGATTTAAGTAATTTTTATATTATTTTCTTATTTAAAGAAAATCCATATCTTGCTATGTGTGCTTACTTACTTCCATTTTTACAACTGTGAATGTAAAAAGGCACGTCAAGCACCTTGTAGCAAAGCTGGTATGTAGTTATATACTTCCCACAATAACATTTCTATATTGAAAGAATTACATTTCTATATTGAAAGAATTACATTTATTCATATCAGTGGATTTTAAAATATGAAAACATATGGTAAAGAATGTAACAAAAAATAAACTGGAAGATAAACCACTTTAATTGACATGGTATTTTAACATGATTAATTTAGTCAACAACTGAATGTAATACCTTGTAATGTAATCCCATTTTAGGGAAAAAATTTAGCTTAGACTTTATTTTAATGAGGTAACACTATTAAAACTAAAACCATTTTACACCCCGAAAATACTAATGATAATGGAAGGATTGATAGAAGGAAGGAAAAATACATATAATATTGATACAGCTAACTTTGAAAGACATGCCCTTGCAATGAAAATGAAGTCTATCAGAATCAGGGCTCAATATGAGCACGGTAGGGATGCTGTTTGTACTTTGTTCACGGTCCCGGACACTGAGGAATAGTGGCATCTACCAGGGCTCACAGAGCGGAAAGAGTCAAAAAAATCAGGCAAAGCTGAGTCAGGACCAGGCCTGCAGGGAAAGCCAGGAAGATGTGGTGGAGCTTAGCTTGGGACGAGTTCCATATGCCAGTCAGTCCTACCTAACTCTCTGAGTTGTGCTTGTCTTTTGTCATCCTTGAGAATTAAGTGCAATCCTGGTAAATGCTAATGCCTAGTCTCTGCATTCTGCAATGAATTATTGAATGAATTTACTATCCATAAGTTCAGTTCAGTTCAATTGCTCAGTCATGTCCAACACTGTGCGACCCCATGGACTGCAACACGCCAGGCCTCCCTGTCCATCACCTGGAGTTTACTCAAACTCATGTCTATTAACTCTGTGATACTATCCAACCATCTCATCCCCTGTCATCCCCTTCTCCTCCTGCCTTCAATCTTTCCCAGCAACAGGGTCTTTTCAAATGAGTCAGTTCTTAAAAATCAGGTGGCCAAATATTGGAGTTTCCGTTTCAACATCAGTCTTTCCAATGAATATTCATGACGGATTTCCATTAGGATGGACTGGTTGGATCTCCCTGCATCCAAAGGACTCTAAAGAGGCTTCTCCAACACCACAATTCAAAAGCATCAATTCTTCAGTGCTCAGTTTTCTCTATAGTTCAACTCTCACATCCATACATGACTCCTGGGAAAAACATAGCCTTGACGGGATGGACCTTTGTTGACAAACTAATGTCTCTGCTTTTAATACACTGTCTAGGTTGGTCATAACTTTCCCTCCAAGGAGTAAGCATCTTTTAATTTCATGGCTGCAATCACCATCTGCAGTGATTTTGGAGTCCCCCAAAAATGAAGTCAGCCACTGTTTCCACTGTTTTCCCATCTATTTGCCATGAAGTGATGGGACCGGATGCCATGATCTTAGTTTTCTGACTGTTGAGCTTTAAGCCAACTTTTTCACTGTCCTCTTTCACTTTCATCAAGAGGCTCTTTAGTTCTTCTTTAGTTCTTTCTGCCATAAGGGTGGTGTCATCTGCATATCTGAGGTTATTGATATTCAATCCAGCTTGTGCTTCCTCCAGCCCAGCATTTCTCATGATGTACTCTGCATATAAGTTAAATAAGCAGGGTAACAACATACAGCCTTGACATACTCCTTTTCCTATTTGGAACCAGCCTGTTGTTCCATGCCCAGTTTTAACTGTTGCTTCCTGGCCTGCATACCAATGTCTCAAGAGGCAGGTCAGGTGGTCTGGTATTCCCACCTCTTTCAGAATTTTCCAGGTTGTGGTGATCCACACAGTCAAAGGCTTTGGCATAGTCAATAAAGTAGAAATAGATGTTTTTTTCTGGAACTCTTGTGCTTTTTTGATGATCCAATAGATGTTGGCAATTTGATCTCTGGTTCCTCTGCCTTTTCTATATCCAGCTTGAACAACTGGAAGTTCATGGTTCACGTATTGCTGAAGCCTGGCTTGGAGAATTTTGAGCATTACTTTGCTAGCATGTGAGATGAGTGCAATTATGTGGTAGTTTGAGCACTCTTTGGCGTTGCCTTTCTTAGGGATCGGAATGAAAACTGACCTTTTCCAGTCCTGTGGCCACTGCTGAGTTTTCCAAATTTGCTTGCATATTCAGTACAGCACTTTCACAGTATCTTATTTTTAATATTTGAAACAGTTCAACTGAAATTCCATCACCTCCATTAGCTTTGTTCGTAGTGATGCTCCTAAGGCCCCCTTGACTTCACATTCCAGGATGTCTGGCTCTAGGTGAGTGAGCACACCATCGTGATTATCTGGGTTGTGAAAAATTTTTTTGTACGGTTCTTCTGTGTATTCTTGCCAACTCTTCTTAATATCTTCTGCTTCTTTTAGGTCCATACCATTGAGCTCATCTTTGCATGAAATGTTCCCTCAGTATCTTTAATTTTCTAGAAGCGATCTCTAGTCTTTCCTATTCCATTGTTTTCCTCTATTTCTTTGCACGGATAGCTGAGGAACGCTTTCTTATCTCTCCTTGGTATTCTTTGAACTCTGCACTTAAATTGGTATTTCTTTCCCATATGATCTGTATACTTCTTCATATATAAGATAAAATGATAAGAGGGAGAGAAATGCACTGGCACAAAGAACGTAAGAATAGCAACACACATTTGAACACATGCGTGAGGTCTCTGAACCACAGACTGGCAGTAGACTGCTGCCCGTGCAGAGATCTGAGGTTGGAGCAGAGTGCTTAGCCCTGGAGTCCGAACCAGTGATCCCATGGAACATGATACGGGGGCAGGTGAGCTGTGGTTTTCCTGTTGATCAGATTGTGCTTGCTTAAGCTAGTCAGATATATAATTATCATACTACTAGTGATTGCAACTACAGTAACATAGCCACTTTCAATTATATGATAAAAAAGTTGATACCACATATTTTAAGGTAAAGATCCCACGCCTATGAGACTGTGTGTGTGTAAATATATGTAGAGTATGTACCAATATACATAAATTAAAATCTTAACCCTCTGTATTTCAGAATGTGACTGTTATAGCAATGGATTTTTCATGGATATAATTAACTTGAAGTCTTTAGTTGTTGTTGCTAAATCACTAAATCACTTTAGTTGTTCTTGCTAAAGTCACTAAATCACTTCTGACTCTTGCAACTCCATGAACAGAGAAGCTTGATGGACCCCATTGACTGTAGCCCACCAGATTTCTCTGTTCATGGGCTTTCCAGGCAAAAATACTGGACTGTGTTGCCATTTTCTTCTCTAGGAAATCTTCCTGACTCAGGGATCAAACCCACATCTCTAGTGTCTCCTGCATTGGCAAGCTGATTTTTTATCATTGCACCATGTGAGAAACCATAATTCTATGTACTTCTCGTCAATGATTTGTGAATTTATAAGATGCATAATTGTATTGTTTTCTCTTGTTTACAGCTAGTTTATTTTTCCTATATTTGTGTTTCTTTTTCTTTAAAACTTAAAAATTTAAAGCTTAACATTTATTTTTGTGATGTTGATGTCTGTTTAAGAATCTCTTCAATGCTGAATCATACACACGCACACATACACACACACTATTCAACAACATATTTGCATAGTTTGGATATGCAACTATAACTAATATCAGTGAACATGGTTTAGTTTTGATATTTAGTAGAAGAAACTGTATGAATAGCACAGAGGAGAGTATCCCAAACAGGAGAAATAAGAGCAGAGTCTTTATATAGGAATAAATATAATAAGGGCTTCCCTGATGGCTCAAATGGTGAAGAAGAACCAGCCTGCAATGCAGGAGACCCAGGTATGATCCCTGGTTCGGGAAGATCCCCTGAAGTAGGAAATGGCAACCCATTCCAGTATTTTTGCCTAGAGAATTCCATGGACAGAGGAGCCTGGTGGGCTACAGTCCATAGGGTTGCAAAGAGATGGAGACAACTGAGCTGCTAGCACTTTCAAATACAGGTAATATAGGTAGGAGGGTTCTGCACAAGAACTTTAGAATTATACTTAACCCCAATTCAGACAAGTATCGTTAGGTTGGACTCTAAATCTCAGAAGGTTGTCTTGGATTTAAAAATAAGGATGCTCCTTTAAGAAGAGAATGAGTTTGTGCAAAACTGTGATTAAAAGTTAATAAATACAAATGAGTGAAAGCAGGAAAGGAGAACACTACATCTTAAAGTTATTTCTGAAGGACACATATTCTTGCAATGAACATGAGGTCTATTGGAAACAAGGATTAAACTTGCATGTAGGAGAGACCCCTCTGTAATGAGGTTCTTGGGCCTGAGCATGAGGAGTGGGGGTTTATGCAGGGGCATATTGGAGTTGAAAGGGCCCAAGGGAAAGAGAGCTAAAATCTGAGTCAGCACCAGACCTGTAATCAAATCGATAAAGGTGGTTTGGGGCTCAGTTGTGGAAAGAGCTGAATACACAGGCCAGTTATACATTACTCTCTGAATTGTGTTTGTCTTTTTTTAATGTGTGATCTTGATAAATGTCAACACCTAGACTTTATTTTCTGTGAGAGGTTAAAGATTTGTTTAGCACTCCAGCTCTGAATGAAATAACAAGAACGGAAGAAATGCATCCTTACAAATAAGCATGCTAGTTAGCACCAGGGATCTGAACGTGTTGTCTATGGTCCCCAGACCACAGACTGGGATTAGATAGCTGCCAGTGAATGAATCTAAGGACAGATCAGAGTGCTTTGAGATGAATTCAGATACCAATGGCTCCATGGTATGGGATCATATGAACTATGGGTTTGCTATTGATTATTGGCATTTGATCAAGCTCCTCAGATGTAATGTTAATTACAGTTGTGAATATTGGGAATTATACATTCAAATTATACCAAGATGAAAGAAGAAAAGAATACATACTATGCTAAAGTTACATCTGCATATGCCTGTGTGTGTTTGTGTTATGTCAATCAGCATGCTTTTACATACAAACGTGTATAGGTGTGTGTGCATGTGTGTATGAGTGTCTGTGTGGACACCTCTATCAATAGGAGAATATTAAGGTGCAAATGCATGATACAATTTTTCTGCATATAAAAATAACATAGAAGGTCAGCTATGATGTTTATATTAAAATATCCAGGAAGAAGAGACATATATTAATAAACAAAAAAGAAATTTTCATCATGTCTTCTTGATATTATGTACATAACCTCACTCTAAATTTTTTTAATATTTACTCTGAAAATATACTTTATTGATAAACCAATTTTTCCCAAACACTTTTTTCATTGCCTCTTTTACATCTTTGTTCCTTAAACTATAGATGATGGGATTCAGCATTGGAATCACGACACTGTAAAACAGTGACACGATCATATCATGGTTCAAGGCATAGCTGGAACTTGGTCTCACATACATGAAGAGAACTGTACCATGAAAAATGGACACTCCAGTTAACTGAGAACCACATGTAGAAAACACTTTCCTTCTCCCTACAGCAGATGGCATCCTCAGAATGGCCAACAGAATGAAACCATAGGAGATCAGGACACTCAGGACAGTGACTATCTCAATAGAGCCTGCAAAGTAGAAGAGCAGAAGCTGGTTTGTGTGAGTGTCAGAGCAAGAAATAGCGAGGAGGGGAGGGATGTCACAGAAGACATGTCTGATTTCATTGGAGGCACAGAAGGAGAGGCTGAAAGTAGCCACGGTGTGTACAGAAGCATGCAAGATGCCACCAACCTAGGAAGCAATGATGAGTGGCACATAGACCCTGGGTCCCATGCTGACTGAATACCGGAGGGGGTGTAGACGGCCACAGAGCGATCATACGCCATTGCAGCCAAGAGGAAGCACTCTGTGGTCCCAAAAGTAACAGCAAGAAACATCTGTGCTGCACATTCAAGGGAGGAAATGGCTTTGTTCTTTGACATAAGATCTACTAACATTTTGGGGGTAACTACTGAGGAATAGCAGGCATCCACAGATGAAAGCACACTCAGAAAATAGTACATGGGGCTGTGGAGCCGGCAATCCCCAATGACTAGCACAATCAGTCCTAAATTTCCAATCAGTGTGAAGAGGTAAATTGCTAGAAACAAGAAGAATAAGATGATTTGCAGTTCAAGATTGTCTGTGAAGCCTTTCAGTAAAAAGGATGTTACTTCGGTGACATTCTTCATCTTGATACCTCATGGAACAAACGCAAAGATTTTTCAAAACTTGCAATTCATTTCCTACCAAAAGAGTGAATAAATAACATTGTGACTCAACGGAATGTGATTTGGGTCCTCATATTTATTTTTTGCCAGAGTGTGATTTCCCAGTCTGGATCAGAACATGGTGACAAGACAGCGGGTCAGGCGTTCATGCCGCTCACTGAAGACTCGAAGGGGAAAATCGTGTGTTCCTCACTCACGGGCTGAATTCATGCCGTCTAGGTCCACTAGATAAACCAGCTAGTTTACCACTGATTCTATTAGTTGTTTCCATATTAAACTAGCTTAAAACTCCAAATCATTGGTTAAAATCAATTTCCTTCTCCCATACAGTAACATGACGTAGTATATCCGTGTGCAGATACCTGGAAAGGATATCAGCAATCTAGTTACTTTCAGTAAGTGTGTAAAATGATTTCTTATAATTTGCTTATCTGTAGAATGAAACATTAATATTGATTTTACAAAGTGGAACAAATACAGTAATATAAAATACATGAATAAAGCTGAATCTTCAAAATATTGTTAAATAGATAATGCTAAATTAGGTTGGTCTTGCAGAGTAGCAACCTCTCAGACTGTAACATTTTATGTGCTATTTCCAAATTCTTTCTAACTCTATTGACCCTTATTAGGTGTATCCAAACAAAATAATCAAGATTTTTAAGGTGATGGGCCATGATGGAATTAAACAATGATATTGCAACTTATATTCATTTAAAGGTATTTCTGAGATACTTAGCATTATATTGTGTTTTTTCATTTACTAAATACTCAGTCATATTTATTATTTTCAGATATCTAAAATCTTTGATTTTCAACAGTCTCAAGATCTGTGGTGAAAATGTGAAGAAATTTTCTGAAAACAAAAACAATTTTTAAAAAACTATTATACTTGTTTAGATAGTTTACTGTGGTTCCAGTGAATTATCAACTAGACAATGTGAGTCACAATTAAAGTCACTTATAAAAATTGTAGCTAAATATGGCAACAATAACAAATATAAACCTAAATTTAATCCTTTGTATTTTCTTTGTTGTATTTATTCACCTATGTGATAGGAAACAACTGTTAATAAAAGGATTGCACAGCATCTCTGATCTTGTTAGGTCCAAACTCCTAAAATACTCAGCAAATGCCCTGAAGATCTCTCTTACCTCAGCAGAAGCAGTTTTGATGTCTTATGAGTATAATTAATTCAAACTGCTTATATCTACCTCCTCAACTGTTGCTGAAACCAAAGGAGAGTTCCCAAGGGGAATATGTTCCAATTATGATCTAGTTCAAAATAGCAACATGATGACTCACTCAATAAAAAAGAAAATGGTCCTGGGATAATTCATGACCCACTAATATTTGCTGAAAAATAAAGTCAGTCAGCCTCCAACTTATAATAATGCTTTATATTTGTGTTTCCCTAATAACTAGTGGTGTTAAGTATTTTTTCACACTAACCTGTTGTCCGTTTGTGTCTTCTTTGGGGAAAGTCTGTTTAAGTGATCTGCAGACATGTTCTCCTACTCTGCTGGAGGCCTTCTTACCCTGTGGATTCCGTCACTTGCTGCACGTAACTTTAGTGTGATGTGCTCACCTTACCCAGCTGTGCTCTTGCTGCCTGTCCTTATGGTGCATATCCATGAAATCATCACTAAACTTAATGCCATGAGGCTTTTCCCTTTTATTTCTTCTGAGAGTTTTATAGTTTCATGGCTTATGTTTAAGCATAAGTTGACTTTTATTCATGGTTTAAGATGAGGGTTGATTTTCATTCTTTTGCATGTGAATATCCAGTTTTTCCAACAGTATACTTTTCCCACTATGTACTGTTAACACCCTTGTTGAAGATTCAGTTGACTAAATATGTGTGAATTGATTTGTGAGCTCCTTATTCTGCTTCATTGGCCTAGATGTCTGTCTTTATACCAAAACTGTTTTGTTCAAGTACTGTAGCTTTGTAATACATTTTTGAAACCAGGATGTATGATGACTCCAGCTTTGTACTTTTGCATTCTGTTTCTTTGGATGTTTGATATTGTCTGTGGTGTCACACAAAATCTATGCTTTTTATACTTCAAAAAATACCAAAGTTATTTTATAAACATTGCATTGGATCTTTTATTGCCCTGGATAGCAAATAAATTTTATTAAATGAAAATCTAAAGTGCAATTGCATATCACCTCATATCTGTTAGGCTATTATTAAAGAAGAAAAAAAAACAACAACAAGTGTTGACAAAGATATAAAAAAAGAACACCTCAAGCACTGATGATACAAATGTAAATTGGTATAGCCATTGTAAAAGTATAGAGGTTCCTCAAAACATTAAAAAAAAAAAAAACAAACCTACTTTGTAAGCTACCAATTATTTCTGGGTATTTACACAAATTAATTGATATTAGAATCTTGGTGAGATATTGCACTCATGTTCTTTGTAGCATCACTCCCAACAGTCAAGATATGAGAACCACTAAAGTATCTTTCATGAAAAAATGTATTTTAAAAATCTGGTGCATATGTATACAATGAAATGTTATTCAGTCTTAATAAGTGAGAAAATATTGTCATTGCGATAATATGGATGGATGTAGAGGACTTTTGCTAAATAAAATAAGTCAGACACAGAAAGACGAACACTGGGTGATCTCATTTATATGAATTATCTAAAATAGACAATCTCATAGAAGCAAAGAGTAGAATGGTGGTTTCCAGGGACTGGGGGAAGGGGGGCATTGGAAGTTGATGGTCAAACATAAAAAGTTTGAACTGTTTGACTTAAATAAGTTCAGGTAATCTATTACATAGTTTACTGCCTATAATTAACAAAACTTTTGCATACTCAAAATTGCTAAGAATGCAGATCTTACATTAAAATTATAACAGCAATAAAAGAAAAAAAAAAAGAAACTTTAGGAGGTAAGGATTTCCTTATGACCTTGATAGTGGTGATGTTTTCATGGGTGCACTCATCCCCAAACACTTTAAGTGAAGTGTATTAAATATATATGTAACTTTATACTTCAGTTAGTCCCCAAATGTGGTCTTCTCCAGTGGCTCACTGGTAAAATTCCCCCTGAAATACAGGAGATTCAGGAGATGCCGGTTTGATTCCTGGGTCAGGAAGATCCCCTGGAGGAGGAAAATGCAGCTCACTCCAGCATTCTTCTCATGAAAATTCCATAGAACAAGGAGTCTGGTGGGCCACAGTTCTTGGGATCACAAAGTCATGCTCAGGCATGACTGAGCACAAGAACTATATGTCAAGAAGTTGATTGTATTCAGATATATAAATATATTGTATACAGATATATATATATGTTGTATATATACATATAATCTTTTAACATTAGATAAAACTCTAATAAAGAACCAAAATGAAATCCTAGAAGTCAAAAATGCTATACTTAAAATGAATAATACCTTTAATGAATTTACCATTAAACTAGATATGCCAGAAGAAAGAATCTGTGAACTTGAGGATACATTCATTGAAACCTAGAACAATGGCAACCAGAGAACACATGGAATAAAATGATTAATGGTTGCCAGAGGTTTGGAAGTAGGATGATAAAGAGATAGAGCACAGAGGACTTTTAGGGCATTGAAAACAATTCTATATAAGACTATAATGATGGATTCATGTCATTATATATATTTTTCAAACTCATTGAACACACAACACCAAGATTGAATCCAAAGATAAATAATGGACTTTGAGTGGTTGTGATGTGTCAGTGTGAGCTTATAAAATGTAAAAAATTACCGCTTTGATGGAGAATATTTATAATGGGCATATATGTAAAATATCTGTACATTGGGGAGGGAAAGTTGAAATGAGGGAGGAGTTTCTGTAAGAAGTAGGTCTCAGAAAGTACTATTATAACAACATACAATGTTGAAAGTGTAGACACCAGTGTGTAAGGTAAGATCTATCTAGCTATGGGGCTCAAGAAACTCTAGGTAGAAGCTATAATGAATTAGGCTTGAGTTTAATTGCTCTGTCGTGTCTGACACTTTGAGACCCCTACTGAAAGTTAAAGTAGTTAGAAAATGACAGTATTATAAGGTTATAGAAACATATGAGACATCATCTGGGCATGAAATTTAAAATGCTAACTCCACCAATTCAACATAAATGTGTGTGTATATGTGTGTATATATATATATATATGTATGTATGTATATATATATATATGCTTCACTATGTGTATACATATATATATGTATATATATAGGCTTCACCAGTGGCTCAGTGGTAAATAATCTCTGCAGTGCAGGAGATGCAGGAGATGTGAGTTTTAAATCAACGTTGAGAAGATTCCCAGAGAAGAAAATGAAAACCTACTCCAGTGTTCTTGCCAAGAAAGTCCCACAGACCTGGTGGACCCATAGAGTCACAAAGAGTTGAACATGACTGAGTGACTGAGCAGTATCTATATATATGTGTGTGTGGGGGTGGGGGTGGGGGTGTGTATATATATGTATATAATATTAATGTAGTATATATTTATATTATAATATAATATATATTATAAAATATATATATATTTCCTTAGGATATTCAAAATGTCCAACTCATTTAAACATAGAGGGAGGAGTAGTTAGAAAAAGTGTATATTATATTAATAGTATATATAATAATATACTTTTTCTGACTACTAATTACTAATTAAGGATCAACCTAATCAATATAATAGTATATAACTTACATATGAATAAAAAGAAAGTTTTTGTTCCACTTTTCTAGGTTTTTTTTAACGACTGACATCTCACTATTTCTACTTTACTTTCTCAGAATTCTTTGCTTTTTCATGTAAATTGTAGAGTCAGAAGATCTATTTCTCCAAAAGACTTGTTTAATTTTACTTGGAGTTGTATTAAATCTGTATACAGATCAATTTAGAGTTGCATTTGATTAATGGGTCCTCTCTTCACAGTTGGGCTACCTGTCAGTATTTTTTTTTTTTTTTTCTTTCTTCTATTTACATTCAGATTTTAAAACCAACATTCCTTTTTACTAGCTTGTAATCTCTTAATTTAGAACTTTGGTATCTGTGTATTTGCCACAAATTACTTATGCACAAAGTGTCACTAGTCTGTTTTAGGAAGTGGGATCTTTGCATTCCACAGATATGAAACCCTATACACAAAATGTTTGACCTTCCTCGCTTCCGTTTCTCTCACGTTCTAATGCTCTATCACACAGAATGTTATAGTTACCTGTGTGCTGTCGCATCTCTCCTTCAGCCCTTCCTATCTATGTGTTCACGTCTTGTCATTCTTATTAAACTTTTTTGTAGAACTGTGCTTGTTAGTTCTCGCTGTGCCGGATCGGCGTCGCTGCAGGGGCTTCGCCCTAACCAGCTGAGCGGCGGCCGCCCTCCAGGCGCGGTGCGCGGGCTTCTCTCGTCGCGGCAGAAAGTGAGCGTGCAAGTGGCTCTTTGTGACCCCGTGGACCAGCCTCCTCTGCTCATGGAGTTCTCCAAGACGAGGACTGGGGTGGGCAGCCGGTCCCTTCTCCTCGGGGTCGTCCCACCCCCGGGGCTGAGCCCAGGTTGAGGAGCAGAGCACAGGCTCGGGAGCTGCGGACGCGGACGCGGGCGTAGGTCCTCTGAGGCGAGTGCAATCTTCCCAGATCGGGGAGCAAGCCCGTGTCCCCCGCATTGGCGGGGGGGTTCTTTACCACTGAGGCACCAGGGAAGTCTACTCTTATCAAACTGATAATGAACTCTATCTCGTATCACTTTGAAGTGTGGTATTTTAAAATTTACCTAAAAAATATAGTTATCCTTCTTTAAGAAGAGACACGACTCTGTTGACAAAGGTCTGTATAGTCAAGGGTATGGTCTTCCTAGTGGCCACATACAGTTGTGAGAGTTGGGTCTTAAAAAAGGCAGAATGCCAAAGACTTGATGCCCTTAAACCGTGCTGCTGAGAATTCTCCTGAGGGAGATCAAACCAGTCAGTCTTAAGGGAAATCAACTCTGAGTACTCGTTGGAAGGACTGATACTGAAGTTGATGCTCCAGTATTTTGGTTCAGCCAACTCATTGGAAAAGTCCCTGACGTGGGAAAGATTGAAGGCAGAAGAGAGTGTCAGAATGAGATGTTTGGATGGCATCACCAGTGCAGTGGGCATGAACTTGGGAAAACTTTGGGAGATGTTGAGGGACGGGGAGGCCTGACGTGCTGCAGTCCACGTGGTCACAAAGAATCTCGGACATGACCTGGCCACTGAACAACAACGGAGAATTATAAATTTTGTCATATGTTATGATTTCATTATCTTCATGTTTTAGAGAAGGGATTAGAGAAAATTAGAAAGGCTTTATTTCCAGAAAGAGACAAGTGGATTTTGCAGAATTGTGATTATCAGCCTCGTTTGTTATTGTCATTTAGTCTTAAGTGTTGTCCAATTCTTTTGTGACTCCATGGATGGTAGCATGTCAGGCTCCTCTGTCCATGGGATTTCCCAGGCGAGAATTCTGCAGTGGGTTACCATTTCCTTCTCCAGGGGATCAGCTTAATAGCATATAGCTATTTAGGATCAAAGCTTAGAATAGTCCTATAGTAGTAGGTTTTTTTTCCACTGAGGGATTTTTTAAATTAAAGTATGCTGATGTAATCACTCTCATCAGGTAGTTCATTATCCAGAAACATCCACTTGTTTATAAGAAAAAAGTTCATCTTGAAACTTCTGTACCAGAAAATAGAGGACCTCTAGAGACTTCACTGTAGACTTTAAGAAGAACTTGAGACGATGGTGGAGTATAAGAATATAAATACATAATATTCACAGAGTATCTTGAGTGAAGAGTTCATTTCCACAGGTAAGAGGAAAGTGTTTTCGTAACTTGCAATACATTTTAGAAAATATACCTTTGAATTTGAGACTGGAATAAGTGTCTTAATATTTGTATTCAAGACAGAAGATTTGAGTTAAATCAAAGTTTTATTAAAAATCTAATATACTCCTTTCAGGAAACATAGCAAAGAAAATAAAAAGGATTCCATATATATTTTGGTCAATAGAATTGTAAATTAGAAATTTTCATTAATTTCCTTGATGAAAAATAATGTTCTGTATAGGGGCAGAACAATTAAGGGGTTACATTTAAATTTTAAGAAAATTATTAAATGAAGAAAAATTAACTATTAAGCAACCATTTGGTATATGACACTTTGGAATCACAAATTTTGGACAGAAGAATACAAACTAATTTTAAATGTTATTTTATAGCTAGTTAATTGATCTAGAAGTCACTTGTATGTGTGTGTGTGTGTTTTAACTTCTTGGCTTAATAAACTTAATTGCTTAAAAAAAGAGAATTAAACTATTCAAAGTTTCTATCTCATACAGTTTCTAGGTTGTAAAATGTCTTGAATTATGCCAAGTCATAATGAAATTTCAATGCAATCATGTAGAAATAGTATAGATTCTGAAGTCAGAGAAATCTAGGCTTCAGTCCTGGTTCTCCTAGGAACTGCATGAGCCTGGTCAAGTTATATGTCTAGTGGAGCCTTGGTGTTCTCATCTATTAATATAAGATGATGCTGAATTATATAGCTTGCAGGTTGCTATGTAGATTATATTACGTAATATGCAGACAGTTCCTAACCCCCTAGTAGCCACTCAGTCCTACAAAGTAGCCGCCCTCCTCACTCTCCTTCCTGCTGAGCTTACTGTCAGTAACACTGCTTCCATGGACACCTAGTACTTTACATTTTTTATCATGAGTGTTGGGAAACATTTTGTTTTCATCTTTTAGATTCATTATATTTTGCTAAAAAATTACAATTTCTAGTCCTCATCCATTAAAGTGAAATAGTAAGACATAAACACAACCAGTTCTAATTTTTTCCAATATCACTTAACAAAAAAGCCTGTTTGAAAAACTGGACATAGTAGTTAAACATCATACTTTTTCTCTGTCACAACTCCAGTGCCCTTTAATGAAATAAATAAATTCTCTAATGGGACATAATTTTGAATAAAGCATACCTTCTTTAATAAACTCATCTTTTAGCTCTGCAGGTAAGAACAGAGACATCAAAGATTGTTATAAATTTATACTGGCCAGAGGAACAGGCGAATTTAAATAAATACATCATTATTTTAAATTGACATGCCACATTTTCTTTTTAACATTCTATGTTTTTTATTTTGAAAAGCAATACTAATTCTTACCTTTTCTTTTTCTGAGCTTAAAAAGTTCATAAGCCAAGCTTTTTATATGCTTTTGTTTTTTTAGACTGGCTCACAGAATGCCATTTATAAATTCTAATTTTAAGCACACCGGTAATTTTCAAAGGACATTTATGGAAGGGCTAGTTTTTAGAGGAGATGATTCACCATTCTAATTTCAGAACAGACAGATTTCAGTGAGTGAAATGCAGTTTAATGCATTTAATGCAGTTTCTTATAACATAGAATATTGGTAGGTACTGGGTTTAATTTGAATAGAATAGTATTTTGATATCTATCTAGTGCCATATAGCAAATATGTGTATTATTTTTAAAATAAGCTTTTTGTTTCTGTCTGGGACCTAGCTAAATGCTGTTATTTTTCAATTTGATTTAAACTTTTTCACTTTATTGGAGTTAAATAAAGCTTGGAAGTTATGTTTAGTTTATATGCATCATTCACAAATGCTTAATATTTTACCTAATAAAACATATTTTAATGCAGCTGATTAAAAAATGTTCCCTCCTATGACACCATATTCAGGTAGTAGAACAAGATATTCCTGAAAATTATGGTCAATTAGTTTTTCTTTCTGTCTTTTTTTTTTTTTTCTGGTGGTTCAGAAATAACTCCCAAGTTTATGATGTCAGTAAGCACTAAATCTGAGATTTTAGTATAGGGTTTTAACTCCCAATAAAGTTCTCAATTTCTCATGATTGTCTTATTATAAGCATATCAGTTAAGCAAATCTTGAATTGCAGTGTCACTGAAATTTCTCCTGTACATATCCATGAACATATATCTTGTGATGGCTTCATTAGAGGACCACATGCTGGTGCAGTCTTCAAAATTTGCTTGCATATCTGTACCTGTTTTCTCTGTGCTTATTCTATCTGCTTTATTCCTGTTTTTTTTTTTTTTTAATCTTACTCTCTATAGTAAATATTTCTATATATAGTTCATGGATTTGAGAGAGAAAGAAATAGGAAAAGAAAGAAAGAAGGAGATATGTTTGGAGAGAAAAAGAGAACACAAATTTTAAAAAGTAATGTAATTTTGATGAGGCACCCAAATTTATTAATACATATTTGTATATTAATTGATGTTCTATAAACAGTTTTATTATGATGGCTTAAAACTCCACATTAAAAAAAATTAGATCATGGCATCCAGTCCCATCACTTCATGGCAAATAGAAGGGGAAAAAATGGAAGCAGTGACAGATTTTCTCTTCTTGGGCTCCAAAATCATTGTGGATGGTGACTGCAGCCATGAAATTAGAAGACGTCTGCTTCTTGGAACAAAGGCAATGACAAACTCAGACAGCGTATTAAAAAGCAGAGACATCACTTTGCGGAGAAAGCTTCATAGAGTCAAAGCTGCGGTCTTTCCAGTAGTTATGTAGGGATGAAAGATTTAGTCCATAAAGAAGGCTATTACTGTTAGTCGCTCAGTCACGCCTGACTCTTTCCGACTCCCTGGACTGCAGCCCACCAGGTTCCTCTGTCCATGGGATTTTCCAGGCAGGGATAGTGGAGTGGGTTGCCATATTCTTCTGCAGGGGATCTTCCTGACCCAGGGATCAAACCCGGGTCTCCTGCACTGCAGGCAGATTCTTTACCATCTGAGCTAGGAAGGAAACCCTGAGGGCTGAGTTGATGCTTTTGAACTGTGGCAGGGAGGCCTGCCATGCTGCAGTCCATGGGGTAGTAGAGTCAGATAACACTCAGTGACTGAAGAGCAACAATTTTCTTAATATAACAATTCAAACTTAATGATACTTTATTATTTTTGTCTCTTTGTGTTCTTATAATTATTATGTAAGTTGTATGGGTTTATACAGAAATCAGAACTTATTATAATTTTTTTTTACTCTAGACTTTTCTAAGAATCAAATGAACATTTTTTGGTGTTGTAAACTCACACGTCTTTGTTGTTTAGTTCCTAATTCGTGTCCAGCTCTTTTGCAACCCCATGAACTGTAGTCTGCCAGGCTTTTCTGTCCATGGAATATCCCAGGCAAGAATATGGAAATGGGTTGCTATTTTCTTCTCCAGGGGATCTTGCAGACCCAGGGATCAAACTTGTGTCTCCTGCATTGGTTGGCAGATTATTTACCACTGAGCCACCAGGCAAGTCTTTAAACTTAAACTTATCAATCTATTTATTCTTTGCATTAGAAATAGCCTCTAAATGGATCCATGGAAACGTTTCTGGGAAAATAAAGATGTGGTTTTCTTCTAACAGCAAGTTAAAGATTTTTATTTATTCTCTTCTTGATGTGTGGCATCTAAATGCAATTAAAATGTAGTATGTTTAACATCATAAGTATAATTTTCTTATAAGTCATTGAATTCAGCCTTACCCTGTATATGGCAGATTTTCCATTACTTTATGATGCTTCTTAATTACAACATGCTGAAGGAAAAATAAAAGAGGGAGGTGGGAGGGGGGATCGGGATGGGGAATACATGTAACTCCATGGCTGATTCATGTCATTGTATGACAAAACCTACTGAAATGTTGTGAAGTAATTAGCCTCCAACTAATTAAAAAAAAAAAAAAAAAAAGTTAACTTGCCAAAAATCTGCCCTTTAATGTGATGAACAGGGAGGCCTAGCATGCTGCAGTCCATGCAGACACAAAGAGTCAGACATGACTGAGCAACTGAACTGAACTGATTGAATGTGATGAATCCAGTAATTAATTGTGTTTCAGTAATTAACTGAAATTTCAGTTCAAATGTGATTGACTCTTTAACTTTAGAAATATATATATATGTATATTTTTGTACATATGTATACAAAGTGTACACATATATATGTATTTCCCTCTATTTGTATATGTACTTCCCTCTATTCATATACAACCAAATGAGAAACAGTGTGATACAGGGGGAAAAAATAAATCAAACACAATTTTGTGGCAAATAGAGTGATTTTATTATCTTAGCAAAAAATTTCTAAAAAGCTATTTTTTGTCTATGATCAGGTGACATTAATTTCACAAATATTTTAGAAACCCCATAAATAACTATAATATATTAAAAGATTTGTTTTTGACAGAAATATATCTCAAAAATATATCCAAGAACTTTGCAGAGATGATAGTATATGACTATAGAAATACCTCACATTGCCACTAAAATAAAATTTGAAAATCAGTAGCAGTATGATAAGCTGCAGAGGCCAACATGAACACCTTAATGACACCTATTTTTAGAAAAAAAATTAGCATTCATATTGTTATTCTTTGCAAAATGGCTATATAATCTCCAAAATACTGTCCGCTGTTCAGTTTACCACTATTCTTGAATGGAAACGAATGGGACAATATAATTGCCAGAAAAAAAGGATATAAAATGATTTTGTTTAAACAAACAGCTCTGCACAAAAGTTTCATTTATGTCATTTCTTACTTATCTGGGAACATTTAATATTAAATAATTTTATATTGTTTTCTTATTGAAATCAAACTCAACCTTGTGTGATTACTTCCATTTTTACATTTGTGATCATAAAAAGACACTTCATGCACCTTATAGCAAAGCTAGTATTTAATTGTGTGCTTTCCACTATAATATTTCATGATTGGAATAGTCCTATAGTTATTTATACTTGTTTATTTTAAAGCTATGTAATATGAACACAGGTAGTAAAGAATATAACAAAAAATAGACTGGAAAATAAACCGCTTAAATTGACATGATATTTTTAACATGATGAATCTAGTCAACAATTGAATGTAATAACTTCTTTTATTAACTGCAAAATGTATCCATTTGAATCCAAGATCTTCATCACTGACCATTCCATGACTACAAAGGAAATCATTAGATCCTGATAAGAAACACATAGGAAGATATAGTCAGGTGGACTCTATTTTCACAAAATACTGCCTTTAGAACCTGTAGAGAAAAGCTAAAATGGTACAGCTCCCATCAGATTTAAATTCATACCGAATCCAGATGAAAAATGTGACTGAATTAAACATGTTTATACTGATAGGCTTTACGGATGATTTAGAGGTGCAAGTCTACCTATTTTTACTTTTTCTGGCAATCTATCTCTTTACACTGGTAGGAAATTTAGGACTGGTTATGTTGGTCGTTGTGGATTCCCGGATCCAAAACCCAATGTACTATTTTCTCAGTGTCTTATCATTCCTGGATGCCTGCTATTCTTCAGTGGTCACTCCAAAAATGTTGATTAATTTCCTGTCAGAGAATAAAACCATTTCCTACCTTGGATGTGCAGTACAAATGCTTCTCTTTGTTACTTTTGGGACCACAGAATGCTTTCTCTTGGCTGCAATGGCGTATGATCGCTCTGTGGCCGTCTACACCCCCCTCCGGTATTCAGTCAGCATGGCGCCCAGGGTCTATGTGCCACTCATCATTGCTTCCTATGTTGGTGGCGTCTTGCATGCTTCTGTACACACCGTGGCTACTTTCAGCCTCTCCTTCTGTGCCTCCAATGAAATCAGACATGTCTTCTGTGACATCCCTCCCCTCCTCGCTACTTCTTGCTCTGACACTCACACAAACCAGCTTCTGCTCTTCTATTTAGTGGGCTCCATTGAGATAGTCACTGTCCTGAGTGTCCTGATCTCCTATGGTTTCATTCTGTTGGCCATTCTAAGGATGCGTTCTGCTGAAGGGAGAAGGAAAGTGTTTTCTACATGTGGCTCTCACCTAACTGGAGTGAGTATTTATCATGGAACTATCCTCTTCACATATATGAGGCCAACTTCCAGCTATGATTCAAACCATGACATGATCGTGTCAACATTTTACACCACTATCATTCCCATGCTGAATCCTATCATCTACAGTTTAAGGAATAAAGATGTAAAAGAGGCAATGAAAAAATTGTTGAGAGAAGTTGGTGTATAACCATAGTGCATTTTTAGTACTGAATAAAGCTACAAAGATTAAATGTCGATATCTTGATGCTAAGCAACTAAAGAAGAAAATGCTCCATTTCGGTTACTAGTGTCTGTGTATCCTAGAATAAAACATTACTAGTCCATCAAGAACAAGACTGGGAGTTGACTGTGGCTCAGATCATGAACTACTTATTGTCAAATTCAGACTTAAATTTAAGAAAGTAGGGTAAACCACTGGACTATTCAGGTATGACCTAAATCAAATCCCTTATGACTATAAAATGGAAGTGAGAAATAGATTTAAGGGACTAGATCTGATAGACAGAGAGCCTGATGAACTATGGACAGAGGTTCATGACATGGTATAGGAGACAGGGATTAAGACCATCCTCATGGAAAAGAAATGCAAAAAAGCAAAAGGCTATCTGAGGAGGCCTTACAATAGCTGTGAAAAGAGGAGGAGTGAAAAGAAAAGGAGAAAATGAAAGATATACCCATTTGAATGCAGAGTTCCAAAGAATAGCAAGGAGAGATAAGAAAGCCTTTCTCTGTGATCAGTGCAAAGAGATGGAGGAAAATAATAGAATGGGAAAGACTAGAGATCTCTTCAAGAAAATTAGATATACCAAGGGGACATTTCATGCAAAGATGGGCTTGACAAAGGGCAGAAATGGTATGGATCGAACAGAAGCAGAAGATATTAAGAAAAGGTGGCAAGAATACACAGAAGAACTGTACAAAAAAGATCTTCATGACCCAGATAATCACAATGGTGTGATCACTCACCTAGAGCCAGACTTCCTGGAATTTGAAGTCAAGTGGGCATTAGGAAGCAGCACTACAACCAAAGCTAGTGAAGGTGACAGAAATCCAGTTGAGCTATTTCAAATCCTGAAAAATGATGCTGTGAAAGTGCTGCACTCAATATGTCAGCAAATTTGGAAAACTCAGCAGTGGCCACAGGACTGGAAAAGGTCAGTTTTCATTCCAATCCCAAAGAAAGGCAATGCCAAAGAATGCTCAAACTACCGCGCAATTGTACTCAGTACAATTTGAGTAAAGAAATGCTCAAAATTCTCCAAGCTAGGCTTCAGCAATATGTGAACTGTGAACTTCCAGATGTTCAAGCTGGTTTTAGAAAAGGAAGGGGAACCAGAGATCAAATTGCCAACATCCGTTGGATCATCAAAAAAGTAAGAGAGTACCAGAAATACATCAATTTCTGCTTTATTGACTATGCCAAAGCCTTTGACTGTGTGGATCACAATAAACTGTTGAAAATTCTGAAAGAGATGGGAATACGAGACCACCTAAACTGCTTCTTGAGAAACCTTTATGCAGTTTAGGAAGCAGCAGTTAGAACTGGACATGGAACAACAGACTGGTTTCAAATAGGAAAAGGAGTACGTCAAGGCTGTATATTGTCACCCTGCTTATTTAACTTACATGCTGTGTACATCATGAGAAATGTTGGGCTGGAGGCACCACGAGCTGGAATCAAGATTGCCGGGAGAAATATCAATAATCTCAGATATGCAGGTGACACCACCCTTATGGCAGAAAGTGAAGAATTAAAGAGCCTCTTGATGAAAGTGAAAGAAGAGAGTGAAAAAAGTTGGTTTAAAGCTCAACATTCAGAAAACTAAGATCTGGCATCCAGTCCCGTCACTTCATGGGAAATAGATGGGGAAATAGTGGATGACTTTATTTTTGGGCTCCAAAATCATTGCAGATGGTGATTGCAACATGAAATTAAGACACTTACTTCTTGGAAGAAAAGTTATGACCAACCTAGACAGCACATTAAAAAGCAGAGACATTACATTGTCAACAAAGGTCCATCTAGTCAAGGCTATGATTTTCCCAGGGGTCATGTATGGATGTGAGAGTTGGACTATAAAGAAAGCTGAGCGCCAAAGAATTGATACTTTTGAACTGTGGTGTTGGAGAAGACTCTTGAGAGTCTGTTGGACTCCAAGGAGATCCAACCAGTCCATCCTAAAGGAGATCAGTCCTGGGTGTTCATTGGAAGAACTGATACTGAATCTGAAACTCCAATACTTTGGCCACCACATGCGAAGAGATGACTCATCTGAAAAGACCCTGATGCTGGGAAAGATTGAGGGCAGGATGAGAAGGGGACGACAGAGGATGAGATGGTTGGATGGCATCACTGATTCAATGGATGTGGGTTTGGGTGGACTTCGGCAGTTGGTGACTGACAGAGAAGCCTGGAGTGCTGCTGTTCATGGGGTTACAAAGAGTCAGACACGACTGAGTGACTGCACTGAGTCCATCAAAATAACATTTTACAAATATAGTTCATGTCATTTATATGCTGATCACTACCTTTAAACTAATCCATATTAAATATACGCTGATGTAAGTATATTGCAGTTGTCATTCACTCTGTGATTTGTTTCACACCCTGTTGTTATAGCTATAATCTTGTGATTCGGTAGATTGATGTAAGCTCACATTAATTATAGAAAATCTTTAGCACACATTATGAAGTTACTTCTCCATTCTGGAACCCCTATGAAGAACCTCCATGTGATCTCACACAATATATTCCATCCAGGTATATGGGCATGACTTTTCCAGCTTGGTTCAATATCATATATCTTTATTTCATTATCAAAATATTTTCTTATTACCGTCAAATTATAGAAATAGATTAGGTCCAGTTTCAAACTCCAAAAATTATATTGACAGTAGGTGGTAATATTTATTGATAGTATGTTTAAGGTCAAGTCAGTTCAGTTCAGACGCTCAGTCGTGTTCAACACTTTGTGACACCACGAACCACAGCACGCCAGGCTTCCTGTCCAAAACCAACTCCTGGAGTCTACCCAAACTCATCTCGATCGAGTCGGTGATGCCATCCAACCATCTCATCCTTTGTCGTCCCCTTCTCCTCCTGCCTTCAGTCTTCCCCAGCATGAGGGTCTTTTCAGATAAGTCAGCCCTTTTCATCAGGTGGCAAAATTATTGGAGTTTCAGCTTCAATATCAGTCCTTCCAATGAAAACCCAGGACTGATCTCCATTAGGATGGACTGGTTGGACCTCCTTGCAGTCCAAGGGACTCTCAAGGGTATTCTCCAACACCACAGGTCAAAAGCATCAATTCTTCTATGCTCAGCTTTCTTTATAGTCCAACTCTCACATCCACACATGACCCCTGGGAAAACCATAGCCTTGACTAAATGGACCTTTGTTAACAAAGTAATGTCTCTGCTTTCTAATATGCTGTCCAGGTTGGTCACTTACTCCTTCCAAGGAGTAAGTGTTTTTTAATTTCATGGCTGCAATCACCATCTGCAGTGATTTTGGAGCCCTGAAAAAATAGAGTCAGCCACTGTTTCCACTGTTTCCCCATCTATTTCCCATGAAGTGATGGGACTGGATGCCATGATCTTAGTTTTCTGAAGGTTGCGCTTTAAGCCAACTTTTTCACTCTCTTCTTTCACTTTCATCAAGAGGCTCCTTAGTTCTTCACTTTCTGCCATAAGGGTGGTGTCATCTGCATATCTGACATTATTGATATTTCTCACAGCAATCTTGATTCCAGCTCGTGCTTCCTCCAGCACAGTGTTTCTCATGATGTACTCTGCATATAAGTTAAATAAGCAGGGTGACAATATACAGCCTTGACGTACTCCTTTTCCTATTTGGAACCAATCTGTTGTTCCATGTCCAGTTCTAACTGTTGCTTCCTGACCTGCATATAGGTTTCTCAATAGGCAGGTCAGGTGGTCCGGTATCCCCATCTCTTTCAGAAGTTTCCACAGTGTATTGTGATCCATGTAGGCAAAGGTTTTGATATTGGCAATTTGATCTCTTGTTGCTCTACCTTTTCTTTAAAACCAGCTTGAACATTTGGAAGTTCACCATTCACGTATTGCTGAAGCCTGGCTTGGAGAATTTTGAGCATTACTTTACTAGCATGTGAGATGAGTGCAATTGTGCAGTAGTTTGAGCATTCTTTGGCATTGCCTTTCTTTGGGATTGAAGTGAAAACTGACCTTTTCCAGTCCTGTGGCCACTGCTGAGATTTCCAAATTGCTGACATATTGAGTGCAGCACTTTCACAGCATCGTCTTTTAGGACCAACTATAAATAGAGTTTAGAGAAAATTGTTTACATTTTATACATTATATATACACACCATATATGTCTATACCTCTCTACATACATTAAAGACTTCAAGGGTTGTTGAGACTCAATCTCATAAATAACCCTTCTCCTTTCTGGCAGGGTGCTAGTATGCACACCCAAATGTATGATTTGTTGCATCAGAAGACCCTTGGCTCATAATGGGAAGGTGGACTTCCCTGATAACTCAGCTGGTAAAGAATCCACCTACAATGGAGGAGACCTCAGTTCGATTCCTGGGTCAGGAAGATACATTGGAGAAGGGATAGGCTACCTGTGCCAGTATTCCTGGACTTCCTTCATGACTCACCTGGTAAAGAATCTGCCTGCAATGTGGGAGACCTGGGTTCCATCCCTGGGTTCGGATGATCCCTTGGAGAAGGGAAAACATACGCACTATAATATTCTGGCCTGGAGAATTCCATGGTCCATACAATCCATGAGGTCACAAAGAAATCTACCCTGAATATTTATTAAAATGACCGATGCTGAAAGTCAAGCTTCAATACTTTGGCCACCTAATGTGAAAAAATGACTCATTGGAAAAGACCCTGATGCTGGGAAAGGCTGAGGCAAAAGGAGAATAGGGTGGGAAAGGATGAGATGATTAGATAACTTCTCTGGCTTCAGTTACATTCAGTCACTCAGTTGTGTCCGACTCTTGGTGACCCCATGGACTGCAGCAGGCCAGGCCTCCCTAAACATCAACAATTCCTGGAGTTCACTCAAACGCATGTCCATTGAGTGAGTGATGCCATCAAACCATCTCGTCCTCTGTCGTCCCCTTCTCCTCTTGCCTTTAATCTTTCCCAGCATCAGGGTCTTTTCCAGTGAGTCAGTTCATAGCATCAGGTGGCCAAAGTATTGGAGTTTCAGCTTCAGCAACAGTCCTTCCAGTGAATATTCGGGACTGATTTATTTTAGGATGGACTGGTTGGATCTCTGTGCTGTCCAAGGGACTCTCAAGAGTCTTCTCCAACACCACAGGTCAAAAGCATCAATTCTTTGGTGCTCAGCTTTCTTTGTAGTCCAACTCTCACCCCCATACATGACCACTGGAAAAACCATACCTTTTACTAGACGGAACTTTGTTGACAAAGTAATGTCTCTGCTTTTTAATATGTTGTCTAGTTTGGTCATAACTTTTCTTCCAAGGAGCAAGTGTCTTTTAATTTCATGGCTCCAGTCACAATTTTCAGTGATTTGGAGCCTCAAAAAAGAAAGTCTGTCACTATTTCCATTGTTTCCCCATCTATTGGCCATGAAGTGATGGGACAAAATGCCATTATCTTAGTTTTCTGAATGTTGAGTTATAAACCAACTTTTTCTTTCTCCTCATTCACTTTCATCAAGAGGCTCTTTAATTCTTCACTTTCTGCCATAAGGGTGGTGTCATCTGCATATCTGAGGTTATTGATATTTCTTCTGGCAATCTTGATTCCAGCTTGTGCTTCCTCCAGTCCAGAATTTCTCATGATGTACTCTGCATATAATTCAAATAAGCATGGTGACAATATACAGCCTTGATGTACTCCTTATACTATTTTGAACCAGTCTGTTGTTCCATGTCCAGTTCTGTTGCTTCCTCACCTGCATAAAGATTTCTGAAGGGGCAGGTCAAGTGGTCTGGTATTCCCATCTCTTACAGGAGTTTCTGGAGCTTGTGGTGATCCATACAATCAAAGGCTTTGAAATAGTCAATAAAGCAGAAATACATGTATTTCTTGAAATCTCTTGCTTTTTAGACAATCAAACGGATATTGGCAATTTGATCTCTGGTTCCTCTGCCTTTTTCAAAACTAGCTTCAACATCTGGAATTTCAGAGGCTTCATGTTGAAGCCTGGCTTGTAGAATTTTTAACATTACTTTACTAATGTGTGAAGTGAGTGCAATTGTACAATACTTTGAGCATTCTTTGACATTTTCTTTGAAATAGGAATGAAATGTGACCTTTTCCAGTCCTGTGGCCACTGCTGAGTTTTCCAAATTTGCCAACTTATTGAGTGCAGCACTTTCACAGCATCATCTTTTAGGATTTGCAATAGCTCAACTGGAATTCCATCACCTCCACTGGCTTTGCTTGTAGTGCTGCTTCCTAAGGCCCACTTGACTTCACATTTCAGGATGTCTGGATCCAGGTGAGTGATCACACCATTATGATAATCTGGGTCCTGAAGATCTCTGTGTATTATTGCCACTTTTTCTTAATATCTTCTGCTTCTGTTAGGTCCATACCATTTCTGTCCTTTATTAAGCCCATCTTTGCATGAAATGTTCCCTTGGTGTCTCTAATTTTCTTGAAGAGATCTCTAGTCTTTCCCATTCTATTTTTTTCCTCTTTTTTTTTTTTTTTTTTTGCATTGTTCTCTGAGCAAGGCTTTCTTATCTCTCCTTGCTATTAGTTGGAACTCTGCATTTAAATGGGTATCTTTCCTTCTCTCCTTTGCTTTTGGTTTCTCTTCTTTTCACAGCTATTTGTAAGGCCTCCTCAGATAGCCTTTTTGCTTATTGCATTTTTTCCCCCTTGGGGATGGTCTTACTCCCTGTCTCCTGTACAATGTCATGAACCTCCATCCATAGTTCACTAGGCACTCTCTATCAGATCTAGTCCCTTAAATCTATTTCCCACTTCCACTGTATAATCATAATGGATTTGATTTAAGTCATAGCTGAATGGTCTAATGGTTTCCCCCACTTTCTTAAATTTAAGTCTGAATTTGACAATAAGGAGTTCATGATCTGAGTCACAGACAGCTCCTGGTCTTGATTTTTGCTGACTGTATAGAGTTTTTCCATCTTTAGCTGCAAAGAATATAATCAATATGATTTCAGTGTTGACCATCTGGTGATGTCCATGTGTAGAGTCTTCTCTTGTGTTTTTGGAAGAGGGTATTTGCTATAACCAGTGTGTTCTCTTGGCAAAACTGTATTAGCCTTTGCCCTGCTTCCTTCTGTACTCCAAGGCCAAATTTGCCTGTTACGCCAGGGATTCTTGACTTCCTACTTTTGCATTTCAGTCCCCTATAATGAAAAGGACAATTTTTTGCGTGTTAGTTCTAGGAGGTATTTTAGGTCTTCATAGAACAGTTTAACTTCAGCTTCTTCAGTGTTACTGGTTGGAGCATAGACTTGGGTTAACGTGATATTGAATGGTTTCCCTTGGCAATGAACCGAGATCATTCTGCCGTTTTTGAGACTGCATCCAAGAACTGCATTTCGGACTCTTTTGTTGACTATGATGGCTACTCCATTTCTTCTAAAGGATTCTAACCCACAGTAGTATATAATGGTCATCTGAGTTAAATTCACCCATTCCAGTCCATTTTAGTTCACTGATTCTTAAAATGTCGACATTCACTGTTGCCATCTCCTGTTGACCACTTCCAATTTGCCTTGATTCATGGACTTAACATTCCAGGTTCCTATGCAATATTGCTCTTTACAGCATCGGACCTTGCTTCCACCACCAGTCACATCCACAACTGAGTGTCATTTTTGCTTTGGCTCCATCCCTTCATTCTTTCTGGAGTTATTTCTCCACTGACCCCCAATCGCATATTGGTTACCCACCGACCTGGGGAGTTCATCTTTTAGTGCCCTATCTTTTTGCCTTTTCATACTGTTCTTGGGGTTCTCAAGGCAAGAATACTGAAGTGGTTTGCCATTCCTTTCTCCAGTGGACCACATTTTGTCAGAACTCTCCACCATGACCCATCTGTCTTGCATGGCCCTTCACAACATGGCTCATAGTTTCATTGACTTAGACAAGGCTGTGGTCTATGTGATTAGATTGGTTAGTTTTCTGTGATTGTGATTTTCAGTCTGTCTGCCCTCTGATGGAGAAGGATAAGAGGCTTATGGAAGCTTCCTGATGGGAGAGACTGACTGCGGGGGAAACGGTCCTGTTCTGATGGGCGGGGCCGTGCTCAGTAAATCTTTAATCTGATTTGCTGTTGATGGGTGGGGCTGTGTTCCCTCCCTGCTATTTAGTAGTAGTGAAAGTGAAAGTGAAATCGCTCAGTTGTGTCTGACTCTTCGCCTCCCCGAAGACTGTAGCCTACCAGGCTCCTCCGTCCATGGGATTCTCCAGGCATGATACTGGAGTGGGTTGCCATTTCCTTCTCCAGGGATCTTCCCGATCCAGGGATCGAACCCGGGTCTCCTGCATTGTAGGCAGACACTTTACCATCTGAGCCACCAGGGAAGCCATTTAGTAGTAGTAGTAGTTTATTTGCTAAGTTGTGTCCCACTCTTGGGACCCCATGGGATTGCCATTTCCTTCTCCAGGGGATCTTTCTGACCCAGTGACTGAAAGCATTTCTCCTGCACTGCAGGCAGATTCTTTACCGGCTGAGCTACAAGGGAACACTGGTATTTACCTGAGGCTGAGGCCAAACTACTGTGGATGTAATGAAGATAATGGTGACCTCCTTCAAAAGGCCCCATGCATGTACTGCCACACTCAGTGCCCCCAACCCTGCAGCAGGCCTCCGCCGACCCACGCCTCTGCTGGAGACTCCAGGACGCTCACAGACAAGTCTGGGTCAGCCTCCTGTGGGGTCACTGCTCCTTTCTCCTGGGTCCTGGTGCCCAAGGTTCTGTTTGTGCTCCAAGAGTGTGTTTCCCAGTCCTGTGTAAGTTCTGGCAGCTCTGTGGTGAGGTTAATGGCGACCTCCTCCAAGAGGGCTTGTGTCATGCCCAGGTCTGCTGCACCCTGAGCCGTGTCCCTGCGGCAGGCCACTGCTGACCCGGACCTGCTCATGAGACGCTCAAACACAGTTCTGTTGTTATAGCCACGCTTTCTGGGAAACAAACTCACTCAGAAGGGCAATGCAGAGAGTGGACTGCAGTTTATTACACCAGCGGGCCCAAGGCAGAGTCTCCTCTTAGCCAAGGGCCCCAACCAGCATTTGTGAAAATCTTTTATACCCCATGTGTACGTGTCCAAACCCACCAGCCCAAATCCCTTGAGGCTTACAAAGGAAGGGTAAATACAATCACAATAACCCCATCATTCACGTGTTTTGTGTTCAAACAGTTAATAATCAATAAGCCTGTGGTTACATTCCGATAGATACTGTCCAGAGGCAGGGGTGATTAGTGTCTGTTTTCTCTTAGGCAATGAGTAACCTGGATGTGACCTTCAAGATTCCCCTGCCCAGGTCTTATCCTTCCATTGTCATTCCCACAGGCGCCAAGCACAGAGCTCAGAGTCCATTGGAGAGGCGGCCGCGCACGACCAGCACGGACAGGCCTGAGGTGGAGTCCAGGCCCTGTGAGTTCCTTCCTCACTGTCTCAGTCTCTGCGGGGTCTCTGGGTCCCGGTGCGCACAAGGTTCCTCTGAGGCACCTGAGCGACGCTGGCGGGAATGTGGCTGGATTCTAGGGAGATATTGCCACTGCCACCATCTTGCTGGGGCTTCTCCTCTGCCCTTGGACGTGCGGTGTCTCCTCATGCCGCTCGCTCCAGCGCTGTGCCTTTAGATTTACACAATTATTATAACACTGCTGATGCAGTATCCACCCTCATTTAATTCTAAATTTCATAATATAGTATGGCCAGTATTATACTAGCCTATCATAGAACCCATAATTTCGTGTGTTATGTGTGACTGATACCACATAACCAACTTCTTTCTAGTGAAGTCTGCCTCAGATGTTTAGAATTTTATTGAATATTATTTGTCCAAGATGAAGAAACAAAGAAAGACTCTAAAAAGGGGTAAATTGAAAGTCAGATTAAAATATTCTTGTGACTCTTTCATTAAAGAAAGTGAAAGTGAAGTCGCTCAGTCATGTCTGACTCTTTGTGACCCTGTGGACTGTAGCCTACCAGGCTCCTCCGTCCATGGGATTCTCCAGGCAAGAATACTGGAGTGGGTTGCCATTTAATTCTTTATTATTAAACCAGTTGTCAAGTAGACATGAAAGGAATTCTTACGGAAAACTCTACTTATACACCAGAATTTCAGGAGCGGATTTGTAGGTTTGTATAAAGGAGTTGTAATAAATAATTCTAAATTTGATGAAGTTAGGAAGACCAATTCTAACCATGAAATGTTTGTCTTACTAAAACAAGTGTGAAATAACAATCATATTTATGGCTAGATAAGAAAGAATGTAAAGAAATTTTAAAGAAATTTATTTCTTAAAATTGTATAAAATTAATTTAATAAATAACAAAAAATGACTTTAATAATACTTTAGTACTGATCATTTTTCATTAACCTAGAATACATTATATCCATTCATTAGGAGGTATAATTTTTTTTTTTTTTTCTTTTCAGAGGGAAAAAAACCTTATTTGTACCTTGTGATATGTTTTCTTAATTTGGCTTGATGTTCATCTTTGAACATCTTTGAAACATGTCTTGCTTTCTTTGTCTATATATTTTTCCTTTTTTCTATTTTCCTGACTATAATTTAATGGAATTTATTCATTAAAAATAATTCCCATGGTCTCTTTTCCGTCATCTCATATAAATAATATTTTGTTGTTGCTCAGTCACAAAGTCATGTTCACCTCTTTGTGTTCCCATGGACCACAGCATGCCATGCTTTTCTTTCCTCCATTAACTTTTGGAGTTTGCGCAAACTCATGTCTATTGAGTCCATGATGCCATCCAACCATCTCATCCTCTGTCGTCCCATTCTACTCCTGCCTTCACTCTTTCCCAGCATCAGAGTCTTTTCCAATGTGTCAGCTCTTCTCATTAGGTGACCAAAATAATGAAGCTTCAGCTGCAACAATTCAGCATCCGTCGTTCCAATGAATCACTTTATGGTTATTTGAATTGTTTCTATTCTTTGGCTTTCATTCATAGTGCTTATGAACATTTTCATGAATGCACTTAAGTGAATTTATGCTTTCAATTAACTTTATATACTGAAGATTAGACCAAAACCAGATGGCTTTGTGATGAAATGTACCAAATATTATTTTTTAAAAAATCAATCATTCAACAGTGCAGAAGAGGACAGCATTTGGGAGGTCAATGATCAGCAACATAGAAGAAACTTAGTTTGCAGGATTGTTGTCATTTATTCACTAAATCATATCAGACTCTTTTTGGTAATATGTACTGTAGCCCACCAGGTTCCTCTCTCCATGGGATTTTCCAGGCAAGAATGCTAGACTGGGCCTTCTTGAGGGGATCTTACTGACCAGGGACCATATCTGCTGCTCCTGCATTGGCAGCAGGATTCCTTACCACTGATTCACCAAGGAAGCCCAGTTTCTAGAATTATGTTGTGAAAAGGACTCATCCACATACCCTAGTCAGTTAAAATCTGGACGTTTATAACCAAGGATACTTTTTTCTTTGCTGAGCCAGTCTTTCTGAATCCCATTTTTATATCAGGCTAGTCTGTACCCTGACTATTACAGATTCTCTTCCTAGAACAATATCATCATTGGACAAACTGTTCTTTGCTTAATGGAATTTTCCTTCTGTTAATAGGGCTGAGCCTGGATGTTTGAGAAGACTTGGCTGGTATTGTCCAAATCATGCTGGCTGGATTTAGCATGTTTTAAAGAATGTCTGCCAGATGTATAAGCCTTTCAACGGCCCCTGGTATTTTATGTAATATTTTCTTTAATATAGTAATGAATTTTATTTTCTAAGTTCTGGTAATCACAGTACAATTTTGTTGAAAATGTCCAATCAGACAATGATGAGAAATATTAACAGCGGAGTTAGACTATCAGTGTTCAAATGTGAGTTTGTTCTTTCACTAGTGAGTGATCATGGACCAGTTGTTTGCTGTGTTCTTTAGTTTCATCCTCTATAAATTACAACCTTAAGATACATTCATTGAGGTTTAGATCTAGGTGCTGGGGAGAGAATGTTGAACAAACTAAACAAGAATCTTCATTCATTAAACTTAGATAGTGAGTGAGGCGCAGCAGACAAAAACAAAAATACACTAGCAAAATATTATAAAAGGCTAAATGTAGATAACTGCTATGGAAAATAAATGAAACATGCAAGGGGGAAGGGAATAGGTACACTTCTCAATGTTTTTATTAAGAATAGAACAGAAAAGAAAGCATGCATTTCTCTGCGAATAGGAAATTTCTGAATGAAAGGGAAAATGGAAAAATTCCAAGAACTATCAGTACTAGTGTGAACAGAAGAGTTAGGATGTCAGTGGTCAAATCAAAGTGAGTATGATTGATAGAATAATGAGTGAGTTCATGAAGGTAAGGAGTGGGGACAAGGTCACTGTGGAGCAGTGGGCTACTATGAAGATTATAACACAAAAAAGAACAACCGTATGATAAAGAAACCCAATTCCTAGGCATATACCTGGAAAAAAAGTATACTTCAAAAAATGCATGCACCCAAATGTTCATTGCAACACTATTTACAAAGGCCAGAACATAGAAACAAGCTGTAAGTCCATTAACAGAAGGAAACTTTTAATTCAAGAATTTATTTTTAATAATCATAACAAACTTATAGAAACCAGGTGGAGAAGGCAATGGCAACCCACTCCAGTAATGCTGCCTGGAAAATCCCATGGACGGAGGAACCTGGTGGGCTGAAGTCCATGAGGTCGCTAAAAATCGGACACGACTGAATGACTTCACTTTCACTTTTCACTTTCATGCATTGGAGAAGGAAATGGCAACCCACTCCAGCGTTCTTGCCTGGAGAATCCCAGGGACGGGGGAGCCTGGTGGGCTGCCATCTATGGGGTCGCACAGAGTCAAACACGACTGAAGTGACTTAGCAGCCGTATTAGCATAGAAATCAGGAGAAAGGTAATGTTATTGTAAAATGCACAGAATTTCAACAACAACAACAACAAAAAAGCAGTTTTCTGAACCTTTTTGGCACATCACACACATTTAGGGGTTTTATATATTTTCAGATAGCTACTGAAGAAATATCACTGCATGCAGATTTTTAACCTGATGAAGTTGCACACATTTCATGTCCAAAGCATTGCAAAATGAGTCTGGATTTTTCCCCTTTGCCAAAAACACATTTACCCTAGATTTCAATGACAAAAGAATAACTAATGGTAAACTTGTAAGAGTACAAAGAAAGCTGCTGAAAAGTTCATAGGAAATGAAAGAAATATGATATATATATAATGTAATACCCTGTACATACATAACTATCGATCTAGAGCATATGTTGTTGTTGTTAGTCCCTAAATGGTGTCCGACTCTTTGTGACCGCATGGGCTCTAGCCCTCCAGGTTCTTCCATCCATGGGCATTTCCAAGCAAGAATACTGGAGTGAGTGCAATTTCCTTCTCCAGAGAATCTTCTGGGACCAGGGATCAAACTGGTAACTCCTGCATTGACAGGGGGATTGTTTTCCACTGAGCCGCCAGGGAAGCCCCCAGAAGAAGATATTATTGCTGCTCTTCAGTTTCTCTGTCGTGTCTGACTCTTTGTGACCACATGGACTGTCGCCCATCAGGCTCCTCTGTCCGTGGGGATTGCCAGGCAAGAATACTGGAATGGGTTACCATTTCCTTCTCTGGAGGATCTCCCTAAATCAGGAATCGAGCCTGCATCTCCTTCATTGGCAGGCCAATTTTTTACCACTGAGCCAACAGGAATGCCCAGAAGAACATATATTGAAAATTTTTCTTATTTTAATTTTATATTTTCCAAGTTTTTTAAAGAAATCTTGAAGTGTTGAACATTTACTTAGTTGTTTGTGTATTTATCTTTTAAATAAACTAAAGGTAATATATAAATTAGAATAATATTCTTTAAGAAAAAATAAAACATTGTAAGTTAAAAATAAGCAGGGATGTGAACATTCTAATGATAATAGTTAGCATTTCTTTGTAAGGCCTTAAATGCTTTACATCAGTTGTGTGATATAATACCTACAATAAACTACAGACCTGGAATTATTACTTACTTGGTGAGGTTGAGGAAACTTGAGTCCAAAAATTTCAATGATTTTTTCAAATCTTATAGAGCTACAAGGGTTGCAGATCAAGAACTGAAATCCTGTAATGGATAGTTCCAAATCAAGTGCTACTAATCACTCTGTTATATTGCTTCTCCACAAAGTACATGAAATAATTTCTAAAACTGTTATTACTGTTCCTAAAATGTTCCTTTTTTTTATAATAAAATTCTCCAACTTTGTATGATACTGTTTAAAAGGTAATAACTATACTTCATCATTCTGCAAATCAGTTGTCCTTAAATGAATTTAAGGACACCATGAATTTAGCATGTTTCAGCATTTCAAATTATTTTCTGAAGGCATATTCCAGGAAAAGGGCTTCCCGTGGCTCAAGGTTAAAAGTTGTTGCCAATGCAAGAGATGTAGAGGTTGCATGGTTCAATCCCTGGGTTGGGAAGATCTCTTGGAGTAGGAAATGACAACCCATTTCTATATTCTTGCCTGGAATATTCTGTGGACAGAGGAGTCTGGTGGGCTACGGTCCATGGGGTCGCAAAGGGTCGAACACGATTGAGCACGACTACAATGTCAGGAAATTCCCAAGATCATATTAGATCAAGCAAAGAATTGTTCAAACAAACAAACAAAAAAAGCAAATAAATAAATAGTTCAGCTTGTTTCTAGAAAGAGAAAACAGAGGAATAAAATACAGATAAGGAAAAAAAAAATAAACTGGTGAGCATGAACACTTAACTTCAATGCTATTTTAATTGTTCAGAACACTTTACCTGGGCTTCCCTCATAGCTCAGTTGGTAAAGAATCCACCTGAAATGCAGGAGACCTGAGTTCGATCCTTGAATTAGGAAGATTCCTTGCAGAAGGGAAAGGCTCCCCACTCCAGTGTTCTGGCCTGGATAATTCCACGGACCGTATAGTCCATGGGGTCACAAAGAATCAGACACGACTGAGAGACTTTCACTTTATCTCCTGCATGACTCTACTGAGAGCACTTTTTACCTCCTTGTTTCGAAGACTATATATGAGGGGATTCAGCATGGGGATGACAATAGTATAAAATACAGAAGCCACTTGATCCTTTCCCAAGGAGTAGGATTTACTTGGTTTTAAGTAAGTAAAAATCATAGTGCCATAAAAGACGGTGACCCCCAGAAGATGTGATGCACAAGTAGAGAAAGCTTTTTGCTTACTAGAAGTGGAAGTGATTTTCAGGATAGTAGATAGGATGGAGACATAGGACACTGCTATTGTAGTAAGAGACAGCACTAGGCTGGAGCCAGCAAAAGTGGATATGATGGTTTCTATGTCACGTGTGTCAGTGCAGGACAAGGCTAAAATTGGGGATAGATCACAGAAAAAGTGAAAGATTATATTGGACTTGCAGAAATGTAATCTGCTCATGCAAAGTCCATTAACAAAAGAGTCCATAAAGCCAATCAAATAACATCCAAATACTAGGGAGCAGCAGCATCTGGTGTACATGACAAGCGGGTAATGCAGAGGGTTGCAGATGGCTACATAGCGATCATAGGCCATGGAGGAGAGAAGGAAACATTCAGTCCCACCCAAGAATATAAAACAACTCATCTGGATGAAGCAGTTCAGGTATGAAATGTTCTTGGTGGAATTCAGTAAGTTGTCTAAGGTTTTAGGGGTGATGACATTTGAGTAACTGAGGTCAAGAAATGACAAGTGACTGAGGAAAAAGTACATGGGTGTGTGAAGCTGGGGGTCCAGGCGGATTATCAGGATCATCCCCACATTGCCCAGCACAGTGACCAGGTATATCAGGAGAAAGAGGGTGCAGAGGACCAGCCGGATCTCTTCAGAGTCTGTCAGTCCCATCAGGATGAAGTCAGACACATGTGTGATATTCCTTCTGCCCATAGTGTTCAAATGCTCCAAACTGTTGAGAAATCAAAGGTGATATTCAGCAGGAATTACTTCAAAAAAAAAAAAAAAAAAATTACTTTGTGTATGTATGAATGACATCACTTATTTATATTAATTTAGTGTTTCCATGAAGTGATGATAAGGAGGTGTGTATAGTGTATGCAGAGACAAAAACTTATTTTGATTTCCAAATATAAAAATAGGTGTAAGTTGACATTTGGATATATTATAACAAAAACTAATACATTGAAGAATTAGAATAAGCCTGACATGGCCCTAAATGCTTCCATTAAGGCACTTAATTAATGCCTTTCATGAGATTTTTATACCATAATTAGCCATATTTTTCTGATGAGACAAAGGGCACGGATAATTTAGAACTCCTAAATTTTGGATCCACAATTCCACCTCGATAGATTGACTCCAGAGAGCATGTCCATAATACTATGTGTGTGTGTATGCTCAGTCATGTCTGACTCTTTGCAAACCCCATGCACTGTAGCCCTCCAGGTTCTTCTGTCCATGGAATTTTCCAGGCAAGAATATTGGAGTGGATTGCTGTATCCTCCTCCAGTGTATCTTCCCCACTCAGAGATCAATGTCTGGGTGCATAGTATGCACCATGTCTCCTGCATAGCAGGCAGATTCTTTACCACTACACCACACCATAATACCATACTCCTTTTTATAATTAATTTCAACAAAACCAAAAGTAAACTGCTAGCTATATGATAAAGAATGATAAATGAATAGTTTTAATGTACCATGTTCTGTCTTTTCATTTCAAATACTATTTAATGTTAATGACAAGTATCCAAACTTAGTGGACTTTAATAGGGTGTATTAAAATGATAGACCACATGTTAGTACTAATTTCCAAAAAAATATGATATTTTTCTAACTTGACCACTGAAAATCAAATTTCTTCCAAAATTATATCTCTAAAAAATGCTAATGACTTTTAGACCCTGATTATATCAACTCTGTACTTCTCCTTCCACAAATCCTGACACTTTTTAATGTCTAAAAGATACCTGCATGCATATCCTGCTGATAAAATTCCTGTTTTATTGGATCCTACCTAAAACCTTCCAAATTTTAGAATGATACTTACTTTCAGCCAAAGTTGGTGAAAAAACACTTTCTTCCAATATTTTCTCTCTAGAAGTATGTTAAACTCCAATTTTTCTCACAAATAACACATGAAGACCATTTCAGTTGAAAATTTCTATGATGCAATATTTGTTTCCTTTGAGATAAGTTCTTTTAAAGTTTTGGTGCATTCATTTTGTTTTATTCTGAGGCAAAAATAATTCAAATGAAGTTTTGTTCAACTCCTGATCGTGCATAAAATTCGCCAGGAAGTTATGTCTAAAATGAGTATCAGGGATCAACTGTGTACATATGTGTAAGTGAAGGCTCTCATCCTGATGACTCCAGGTACGGCATATTCTGGGGGCTGATGATAATGCAAACTTTGGCCATCTCTGTGGACCAGTTTCCAAGGCAGATTACTCGGCATGTCTCCAAGGACAGGAGTTCAAGTACTAAATGCTGCTATGCTAAGTTCTGAGAAACTAATTTTTTTCCTTAGAAGCCACACAGTGAAGAGCCTAATGCTGTGGCCTTCCAACGTGATGCTCTGAATTTATGCCTGCTGTGGTAGAGAAACTATTTTTAGAGAAATACTTCCTTATTCTGTGACTGAAACTACCAGGGAAGGAATGATGCATTCTTTACAATGAAACCTTTATATTTAAATTGTGACAATATTATAGAAGTGGACTTCCCAAGTGACACTAGTGGTAAAGAATCCACTGGCCAGTGCAGGAGACATAAGACACGGGTTCAGTTTCTGACCTGTGAAGATCCCCTGGAGGAGGAAATAACAACCCACTCTAGTATTCTGGCCTATTGAATCCCATGGACAGAAGAGTCTGGTGGGCTACAGTCCTTAGTGTTGAAGAGAAGTGACTTAGCACACATGCATTAGAGCAGTAAATATAATATTTTGGAAACAAAATGTAAATTGGAAACAAAATGTAAATATAATAAAATTCAAAGAACAACATGACATAATCAAAACTAATGTAACATGTTGATTATAATTTCCCAATTATCTTTTATTCATAAAATTCTTATTTGTAGACCTCTAGATTTTCAATAAAGGACAGAAAAGGTATGGACCTAACAGAAGCAGAAGATATTAAGAAGAGGTGGCAAGAATAAACAGAAGAACTGTACAAAAAATATCTTCACGACCCAGATAATCATGATGGTGTGATCACTCACCTAGAGCCAGACATCCTGGAATGTGAAGTCAAGTGGGCATTAGGAAGCATCACCAAAAACAAAGCTAGTGGGGGTGATGGAATTCCAGTTGAGCTATTTCATATCCTTGAAGATGATGCTGTGAAAGTGTTGCACTCAATATGTGAGCAAATCTGGAAAATTCAGCAGTGGCCACAGGACTGGAAAAGGTCAGTTTTCATTCCAATCCCAAAGAAAGGTAATGACAAAGAATGCTCAAACTACCACACAATTGCATTCATCTCACAGGCTAGTAAAGAAATGCTCAAAATTTTCCAAGCCAGGCTTTAGCAATACGTGAACTGTGAACTTCCAGATGTTCAAGCTGGTTTTAGAAGTCAGAGGAACCAGAGATCAAATTTCCAATATCCATTGGATTGTTGAAAAAGCAATAGAGTCCCAGAAAAAACATCTATTTCTGCTTTATTGACTATGCCAAAGCCTTTGACTGTGTGGATCACAATAAACTGTGGAAAATTCTGAAAGACGTAGGAATACCAGACCACCTGACCTCCCTCTTGAGAAACCTGTATGCAGTTCAGGAAGCAACAATTAGAATTGGACCTGGAACAACAGACTGGATCCAAATAGGAAAAGGAGTATGTCAAGGCTGAATATTGTCACACTGCTTACTGAACTTATATACAGAGTACATCATGAGAAACGCTGGGCTGGATGAAGCAGAAGCTGGAATCAAGATTGCCAGGAGAAATATCAAAACCCCCAAATATGTAGATGACACCATCCTTAAGGCAGAAAGTGAAGAAGAACTAAAAAGCTCTTGATGAACGTGAAAGAGGAGAGTGAAAATGTTGGCTTAAAGATCAACATTCAGAAAACTAAGATCATGGCATCCTGCCCCATCATTTCATGGCAAATAAATGGGGAAACAGTGGAAACAATGGCTGACTTTATATTGGGGGCTCCACATCACTGCAGATGGTGATTGCAGCCATGAAATGAAAGGATGCTTACTTCTTGGAAGGAAAGTTATGACCAAACTAGACAACATATTAAAATGCAGAGACATTACTTTGCCAACAAATGTCCATCTAGTCAAGGCTATGGTTTTTCCAGTAGCCATGTATGGATGTGAGAGTTGGGCTGTGAAGAAAGCTAAGTGCCAAAGAATTGAAGCTTTTGAACTGTGGTGTTGGAGAAGACTCTTGAGAGTCCCTTGGACTGCAAGGAGATCCAATTACTCCATCCTAAAGGAGCCCAGTCCTGGGTGTTCATTGGAATGACTGATGTTGAAGCTGAAGCTCCAGTACTTTGGCTACCTGATACGAAGAGCTGACTCATTTAAAAGACCCTGATGCTGGGTGGGATTGAGGGCAGTAGGAGAAGGGGATGACAGAGGATGAGATGGCTGGATGGCATCACCAACTCAATGGACATGGGTTTGGTGGACTCCGGGTGGTGGTGATGGACAGGGAGGCCTGGCGTGCTGCAGTCCATGGGGTTGCAAAGAGTTGGAAACGACTCAGCGACTTAATTGAACTTAACCGCTTATCTCTGTTAAGCAATTTAAAACAAATGAGTTAGGCATTTAGTTTAATAAATTTAATTTTTTAATGACCATAACAAATCTGTAGAAATCAGGAGAAGGCAATTATGATTTAAAATACACAGAATTTCAATTAAAAAGCAATTTACTGAAGCTTGTTGACACATCATAGAAAGGAAGGATTTTATTTTTTGTAATATTTTCAGATAGTCACCAAAGAGATATAACTGTTTGCAGATTTTAACTTGAATTTACAAAAACTTCATATCCAAAGAATTGCAAAATGAAAGTCTAAACCTTTCCCATGTATCAAAAGCACATTCATCTTAGACTTCATTACAAAGAAATAGTCAAAGGTTAATCTTGGTAGTGTACACAGTAAACTGCAAAAAGGTACATGTGAAATGACAGAAGTATTGTTCTAACATATAATATGTATACACACACACACACACACACACACATAGCTATCAATCTAGAAGAAAACATACAAAGTTGTTAATTTTTAGGGCATTTCTATTTCCTTACATTTTCAACATTTTTCAAGTTTTCTGCAATATTGACAGGTACCATTTTAAATCCAAATCTGTGAGGTGCTGAGTTTTTTCTTAGCTGTTTGTGTGTTTGTCCTTTAAATGAACCAAAAGTAATTTTTTACAAACAAGAGAATATTCTGTAAGAATAAGACACTATGCATTAAAAATACTGAAGAAATAAGAGTGTTCTAATGATAATGGTCTGCCTTTAGTAGTACTACCTTAAACACTTAATCAGCTGTATGATTTAATCTTTATACAAACTCTATGCACCTGGAAACATAATTTATTATGTCTGATTGAGGAAATGCTTTATTTAAGAGTTAAACAGTGGAAAGAGTTGCAGATCTAGAATCAAATGTCTGGCGTGTTTGATTCAAAAACAAGAGCACTCTGGCATACTGCTTTTCAACAACATAAATGAAATAATTTATAAAACTGTTATCATAGTTCCCAAAATGAAGCTGTTTTCCATCATAGAATTTTCTGAATCTCCATGATATACTTTAAAAGGTGGTAAATATAATTTTTATTTTGCTAATCAGTTCCTCTTAAAAACAGATACATTTGCACCATTCATTTAACATGTGTCAGTGTTTCCAATTATAATGTGGATTTCTAAAGGCATGTTCTAAAAAGTGTCCAAGAAAATATTTCATCAAGCAAAAGATAATTCTACAGAATAAATGAATAAATAAAGAACTAGTAAAGCCTTCAATTCATTTCTGGAGAAAGAGGAAGGAAATGCCATAGAGGGAAGAAGAAAAAATAATAGCTTAAAATTTCATCATCATTGTTATTTTAATTGCTTGGAAGCCTTTCTTTTCTGAATGACCCTACTGACAGCATTTTTTACTTCTTTGTTTCTTAGACTGTAAATGAGGGGATTCAGCATGGGGATGACAATAGTATAAAAAACAGAAGCCACTTGATCCTTTCCCAAGGAGTAGGACTTACTTGGTTTTAAGTAAGTGAAAATCATAGTGCTGTAGAAGATGGTGACTCCCAGGAGATGGGAGGCGCAGGTAGAGAAGGCTTTCTGCTTCCCTGAAGTGGAAGTAATTTTCAGGATAGTGGACAGGATGGACACATAGGACACAGATATTGTGATAAGAGACACCACGAGGGTGGAGCCAGCAAAAATGGATATTGTGATTTCAATATCATGTGTGTCTGTGCAGGACAGGGCTAAAACTGGGGGTGCATCACAGAAAAAGTGATAGATTACATTGGAGTCACAGAAATGCAATTTGTTCATGCAAAGCACATTGACAATGGAATCTGTAAAGCCAAACAAATAAGATCCAAAGACAAGAGAGCAGCATCTCCTGGCAGACATAACGATGGGGTAATGCAGAGGGTTGCGGATGGCTACACAGCGATCATAGGCCATCGAGGAGAGAAGGAAACACTCAGTGGCGCCCAAGAAGACAAAGCAATACATCTGGGTGAAGCAGTTCGCGTATGAAATATTTTTGATAGAAGTCAATAAGTTGTCTAAGGTTTTAGGGGTAATGACACTTGAGTAACTGAGGTCAAGAAATGACAAGTGACTGAGGAAAAAGTACATGGGTGTGTGAAGCTGGGAGTCCAGGCGGATTATGAGGATCATCCCCACATTGCCCAGCACAGTGATCAGGTATATCAGGAGAAAGAGCGTGCAGAGGACCAGCCGGATCTCTTCAGAGTCTGTCAGTCCCATGAGGATGAAGTCAGACACATGTGTGATATTCCTTCTGCCCATAGTGTTCAAATGCACCAAACTGTTAAGATATCAAAGTTGAAACTTATCAGAAATTACTTCAAAAATGTTTGTGTTGCTATATATGTCATGACATATTTATATTTCTTTAATAATGCAAAAAAAGCAAAATGGCTTCCTGGGGAGGTCTTAAAAATAGCTGTGAAAAAAGAGAAGCGAACAGCAAAGGAGAAAAGCAAAGATATTCCCATTTGAATGCAGATTTCCAAAGAATAGCAAAGAGAGATAAGAAAGCATTCCTCAGTGATCAGTGCAAATAAATAGAGGAAAACAACAGAATGGGAAAGACTAGAGATCTCTTCAAGAAAATTAGAGATACCAAGGGAACATTTCATGCAAAGATGGGCTCTATAAAGGACAGAAATGGTATGGACCAAACAGAAGCAGAAGATATTAAGAAGAGGTGGCAAGAATACACAGAACTGTACAAAAAAGATCTTCATGACCGAGATAATCATGATGGTGTGATCACTCACCTAGAGCCAGACATCCTGGAATGTGAAGTCTAGTGGGCCTTAGGAAGCATCACTACAAACAAAGCTAGTGGAGGTGATGGAATTCCAGTTGAGCTATTTCAAATCCTGAAAGATGATGCTGTGAAAGTGCTGCACTCAATATGCCAGCAAATTTGGAAAACTCAGCAGTGGCCACAGGACTGGAAAAGGTCAGTTTTCATTCCAATTCCTAAGAAAGGCAATGCCAAAGAATGCTCAAACTACTGCACAATTGCACTCATCTCACACACTACTAAAGTAATACTCAAAATTCTCCAAGCCAGGCTTCAGCAACAGGTGAACTGTGAACTTCCAGATGTTCAAGCTTGTTTTAGAAAAGGCAGAGGAACCAGAGATCAAATTGCCAACATCTGCTGGATCACCTAAAAAGCAAGAGAGTTCCAGAAAAACATCTATTTCTGCTTTATTGACTATGCCAAAGCCTTTGACTGTGTGGATCACAATAAACTGTGGAAAATTCTGAAAGAGATGGAAATACCAGACCACCTGACCTGCCTCTTGAGAAATCTGTATGCAGGTCAGGAAGCAACAGTTAGAACTGGACATGGAGCAACAGACTGGTTTCAAATAGGAAAAGGAGTACGTCAAGGCTGTATATTGTCACTCTGCTTATTTAACTTATATGCAGAGTACATCATGAGAAACGCTGGGCTGGAGGAAGCACAAGTTGGAGTTAAGATTGCCGCGAGAAATATCAGTAACCTCAGATATGCAGATGACACCACCCTTATGGTAGAAAGTAAAGAGGAACTAAAAAGCCTCTTGAGGAAAATGAAAGAGGAGAGTGAAAAAGTTGGCTTAAAGCTCAACATTCAGAAAACTAAATCATGCCATCTGGCCCCATCACTTCATTGGAAATAGATGGGGTAACAGTGTCAGACTTTATTTTTTGGGGCTCCAAATCACTGAAGATGGTGATTGCAGTCATGACATTAAAAGATGTTTACTCCTAGGAAGGAAAGTTATGACCAACCTAGACAGCATATTAAAAAGCAGGGACATTACTTTGCCAGCAAAGGTCCATCTCATCAAGGCTATGGTTTTTCCAGTGATCATGTATGGATGTGAGAGTTGGACTGTGAAGAAAGCTGAGCATGGACGAATCTATGCTTTTGACCTGTGGAGTTGGAGAAGTCCCTTGAGAGTCCCTTGGACTGCAAGGAGATCCAACCAGTCCATCCTGAAGGAGATCAGTCTTGGGTGTTCATTGGAAGGACTGATGCTGATGCTGAAACTCCAGTACTTTGGCCATCTCACGTGAAGTGTTGACTCATTGGAAAAGACCCTGATGCTGGGAGTGATTGAGGGCAGGAGGAGAAGGGGACGACAGAAGTTGAGATGGCTGGATGGCATCACCGACTCGATGGACTTGGGTTTGAGTAAACTCCAAGAGTTGGTGATGGATGGGTGCCAGGAGCCGTTATGGGAGGTCCCGCCCGTGACGAGGTCATGAAGAAAATACCGGGCAGGCAAGGCCGTCCAGGACCCCATCCATGACGAGGTCATGAGGAAAATACCTGACAGGCAAGGCTGTCTAGGATAAGGGACCCTCCAGGTTGGCCTCGGCCTCTACCCCACCCTGTATCCTCCCCCCTTTTCTGCTGTTGTTCTTGTTTGCCCTGCTGCGGATTCTTGTGTTGGCTGCCGAGAGCTCTCCTGCTCCTCTTTCACTGATTGAGGACCAACTTAAAACTCTAATTAATAAATCTCCTGGATGCTGGTACCCTATGAAGGGGCTAGGGATGAAGGAAATGCTTCAATTCAAGCCCTTTTGCTGGCATTCTGGCTTGTTTGATAAATGTGTGCTCTCATTGCACAAAATGCTCATGATTGTTCTAAACATCCTAAGCACAGTACGCTAACAAAAGAAATTATTAAACATAGGTCCCTCCGTGGGGTGAGAAAATCTCCACAAATATGATAGCCACAAATGTGCCTAATAGAAAATAGTTTAGATAGAGATTAGCTGGCGACTTCTTATAGGTAATTAACTTTTAGACTAAGAGCCTGTTTTGTGCCATATCTGCAGTTTTTGCAATCCTTTGCATTTCTGTTCTGTAAAAAATGTAATCCTATCTAGTTCCCATAGAGATGACACCTAATAGCAAGAAAATAGATTAACCACAAAAAAGACAGGGTTGGCTACTGAAGTTGCTAAAAGTTGCATCAGGTGCAAGCCATAAATTGTCAACAGGCCTGAAAGCCAAAAGATATTATACATAGAGATTAATCATTAAAAAGGCCGTAATAGGCACAGAGCCCTTTGGGGGGTGAGGAAGCCCTATTAGAAAATACAAAAAAAATATTGTTTTAAAAATGGTTATTAGATCAACGTTTGATTGATGTTAATGTGCTGAGGTTGTGCAGTGGAAACTATTGTTAATATAGTTGGAGATCTAGAAAAATAAGAGCTTAGCCCTAGTGTAAAAACAATAAGATAATTGTTCATTTTAACCAAGAGTGCTAAACAGGGGCTGCCTCTCCAGAGCCGCAGACTCTTTGTGTGCTAAACTTTTTAGATAAATTTAGCTGAGAATTTCTGCAAAAAGACTGTCTTTTATGTTAACAGGATTGTATTTCTATTATGTTACAACCTGCTGTACCATGAGACTGCCACTTTTCTGTTTTCTGCTAACCTCAAGGCCAGAAGATAATGTACAAAAATCTATGGGAAAAGACTCTCATAAACAAAAAATATACAGAGCACACCTGGTTTCGTGAAGGACAAGCTGATGTCATGTTAAACTAAGTCTGTGTGCTTATCTGCCCCTAGAAATGTACCGACTTAGGGTATAAAGGCGATGGTGAAAAATAAAGCAACTGCCAGACTCTGCCGCACCTTCCTGGTCTGGTCTCTTTCTTTCTTTCTCTCTCTCTCTCTCCCTAGCAGACTTGGCCCTATCAAGGCCGATCCTACGTGTCTCTCTCTCGCCGACGCCGTTCATCCTGAGGGTTCCCCTGGATCCTGCTGGGGCTGGACCCCGGCAGACAGGGAGGCCTGGCATGCTGCGATTCATGGAGTCGCAGAGTTGGACACGACTGAGCAGCTATACTGAACTGAACTGAATGTTTCTTAGAATTGGTGATAATGAAGTTTGGACTGTGTACAAAGAGAAAAATAATAATTTGATTCCCAAATATAGGAAAAGATGCAAATTGATATTTGAATACAACAAAAGGTAGTATATTGAATAATTTGTATAGTTCTGACACAGTTCTAAATGTCTCCCTTTATTAATGCATATAATGACCATGAGATTATTATACTATAGTATTATTAGCCACATTTTTCATATGAGAAAAGGGAACATAATTTGTGTAATGTATCCATAGTTACAACTATTAGATGTTGGCTCTGTATTTCTACCAAGATAGATTGACTCCATAGAGCATGTCCATAATATTCCTGTCATAGTTAATTTCAAATATGCCTATTAAAATGCTATATGTATAATAAACAATCATAGTAAAATATTTTTAATATACTATGCTCTACTATTTTCCCCAATATTATTTAATACTAATGAAAAATAACTTTCAACCTTTGGACTTTAGTAGCTTGACCACATACTTAGTATTAATTTCCAAAAGACACAAACTTATCATAACCTGGCCATTCAAAATCAAATTTCTTCCAAAATTATATTTTTAAATTGCTGAAATACCATGATCATAACAACTCTATATTTCTGGGTCCGTCAGTCCTGGCACTACTGAAGACAAAGATATATAAAATGATATTTGCATGCATACTCTTCTGACATTATCCTTACTTTATTTAATTTCAACTAAAACCTTCCAATTTTGAGAATAATGCTTACCAGGAGGCAAGATTGATAAAAAAACACTTTTCTTCTATATTATCTGTCCTGAAGAATGTCAACTTCAACATTTGCTCACAAATAAAGTATGAAGACCCTTTCAGTTGAAAATTTCTGTAATATAATATTTTTTCTTTGAGATAAATTCTTTTTAAGTTTTAGTGCAGTCATTTTGTTTTATTCTGAGGGAAAAATTAATCAACCTAGAAAGTTTGTTAAGTTCCTGATCAAATGTAACATCTGCCAGGAATTTATGTCTAAAATGAGTATCAGAAGCAGAGCAGCATATGCCTTGCCTCTTATCCTAATAATTCCAGGGCACTTCACATACTGGGGATTGATGATTGCAACATTTGGTCATCCCTGTGGACCAGTTTCCAAGGAAGAATTCTTGGCATATCTCCAAGGGCAAAAGGGAATTGGCATGCCTTCAAGGACTAATGCAGGTATGCTAGGTCATGAGAAATTAGATGTCTTCCTTTCTAAGACCCACAGTGGAAGGCCTAATGGTTTGGTCTTCCTGTGTGATGCTCTAAATATTTCCCTGGGTGGTAGAGAAACTATTTATAGAAAAATACTTACTTTATGCCTGAAACTTTCAGAGAAAGAGTGATACATATTCACAATGAGTCTTTTATATTTAATTGTGTGACACTATTATGGGAGTAGGCATTTTCATTAGAAACAAATTGAGAATTTAAGAAAATTGAAAGAATGATGTGAAAATTTTCAAAACTTTTGTAACATTTTGATAAATTTCTCAGGATGATTTTTTTTTAATAGAAAGCTTGTTTGCATACCTGTATAATTTCATAATTATTATCATACTGGGTGTTCACTATCTACCCTTATTTGATAATTTACATTTCATAACATGCTATGACCGATGTTATTCTAGCCTCTCATAAAACCAATAACTTCACATTTTATTTATTAACTGATACCCCATAACCAACTTTATTCTAGTGAAGTTTTCTTCAGATGTTAAGAATTTTATTGAATATTATTCATCCAAGATGAGACAACAAAAAAAGACTATAAAAAGGTATAGACTAATTAGATTAAAATACTCTTATGAATCTTTCATTAATTCATGATAATTAAACCAATTTTCATATAGATTTAAAAGTGACTCTTACTGGAAACTCTGGTCATACTCCAGAATTTCAGGGGATAATTTATTTGGAAAAAAGGAAAAAAGTGTGCATTTATTGTACTTTTAATGAATTTTGGAAGAGCAATTATACTCACCCAAACTTCATTCTGCTAGAACAGGTGTGAAATAAAATTCATATTTTGTGATGAGATAAGAAAAATTGTAAACAAAAACTTTGCTCTGACCTTTCACCTCCTCTCTCCCCTCTCCTGTGCATTGTGTATCTGCATTATGCATTGGCCAAGCCTCCACCATCAACAGAAACACCTACTCAGCCTTAAAGAGCAACATTTTTCTAGCATCAACAGAGCAACTCCTTAAGATATTCCTTCTTGATCTCATATGGGACCACTATGACCCATGACTTCCCTGGTGGCTCAGATGGTAAAGAATCTGCCTTCAATGTGGGAGATCTGGGTTCAATCCCTGGGTCTGGAAGGTTCCCTGGAAGAGGAAATGGCAACCCAGTCCAGTATTCTTGCCTGGGAAACTCCATGGACATAGGAGCCTGGTGGGCTGCAGTCCATGGGGTCGTAACGAGTAAGACTCAACTGAGCAACCAACACTTCCACGTGCACCATGACCCATTATTGCTTAGATCTAGATTGTATCCACTGCCAAATATACATCATTTAATGTACATGTCTCTGTCTCAAAACTTATATAACTGTCTTGACTTCTAATGGGCAGAACAGTTCTTGGAGATTTCTGAGGAGTTGTCCTCAGGTTATAATCCTCGACTTGAATAAAATTTTCCATTTCTTTCTTGGAGTGACCAATTAATTTTTCACTGAAAGTTCAACTCTTTGAGACCCTATGGAATGTAGCCCACCAGGTTCCTCCATCCGTGGGATTTCTCAGGCAAGAATACAGGAGTTGTTGCCATTTTCTTCTCCAGGGGATCTTCTGGACCCAGTGATCAAACTCAGGGCTCCCGCATTGCAGGCAGACTCTACCCTCTGAGCCACCAGGGAATCCAGTCTTCTTTGAGATTAAAAAGCCAGAATAAACTTACTTGATGATAGGTAACTTGGAGAGTTAAGTCAAATAAGAAGTAAATGGTAATTTTTGATGTAAAAGCCACATCAACAACCATAATATTAGCATTAGTCACTTAGTTGTGTCCAACTCTTTGCAGCCCCATGGACTATATAGCCTACCAGGTTTCTATGTCCTTGTAATTCTCCAGGCGAGAATACTGGAGTGGGTAGCCATGCCCTTCTCCAGGGAATCTTCCCGACCTGGGGATTGAACCAGGTCTAGAGCGTTGCAGGCAGATTTTTTTACCATCTGAGCTACAGGAGCTTCCCTGTAGCTTTTGGTGACTATAATTTTGTGACTATAATTTTGACTATAAATGTGTGATTATAGTTTGGTGCCTAAAAAGTTACCAGGAGCAAGTCACTTGCTTAATATTTTCCCATCATTGAAATTTATCTTGATTATGTTCAATTTTTTTTTTATGATTTGGGGCTATTATTATATCATTTATTGTATAGTAGCAGCAACCAAAGTCTGATCATAGATTTTTTTTTTAAAAAAAAAATCTCTCTTGATTTAATGTGATATAGTTTCATTCTCTAATTTATTAGTTTTAGCTATGCCATCCACATACATTCCTTTCTCTCTTGGGTTATTATTTTTTTTTTTTTCCTTTCTTCTTTAACGAATGAAAGAATGTTTCTGTTTTTCTCTTTGGATGCTGCTGCTGCTTAATCCCTTTATTCATGTCAAGCTCTTTGCAACTCTATGGACTGCTCACCAGGCTCCTCTGTCTTTTTGGATAAATATTATTAAATTATCTTTTTTGTTTTCTAATTCATTCATTGTTATCTAAGTTGTATCACTTTTCACCTACTTTATGAGATTTGTGGGAAACAAAAAATAATTTTCACTCTGCCCGTTCAGATTTTTGGCTGAAACCCACCTCTTTGTAATGAAAGACAGATGACCAGAATAAAAACAAATAGAAATTTAGTAACATGTATACCCCCTTTATACATGGGAGACACCCAAGAAAACTGAGTAATTCTCCAAAAAGAGTCCAAGCCACTACCTTAAATACCATCTCCAGCTAAAGATAAAAGAAGATGTGGGAGGGTGGGAGCCAGGGAAAGAATAGTAACCAAGAGTACAGTTGTTAATGCAGACTCAGTTTCATTCCTTCTTCACTGAATAGAGACTTAGCCATCTTTCTCTTCCTGGTACATAAAGGGAGGCAAAGTGAAAGTGATAGTCACTCAGTCATGTTGGACTCTTTGTGAGTCTTTGTGAGCTCATGGACTGTATGTAGCCCTCCAGGCTCCTCCGTCCATGGGATTCTCCAGGCAAGAATACTGGAGTGGGTAGCCATCCCCTTCTCCAGGGGCTCCTCCCAGACTAGGGATCAAAACCAGGTCTCCTGCGTTGCAGGCAGATTCTTTACTGTCTCAGCCACCAGGGAGAGTACTAGTGTTAGTCATTCAGTTGTGTCCAACTCTTTGCAACCCCATGGATTTGATTGTAGTCCATCAGGCTCCTCTGTTCATTTGGATTCTCCAGGCAAGAATACTGGAGTGGGTTGCCATTTCCTTCTCCAAGGGATCTTCCCCACCCAGGGATTGAACCCAGGTCTCCTTTATTTCAGGCAGATTCTTTACCCTCTGAGCTACATGGACATTTCCCCTTTAAATGTAAATGCTTCCTACAAAAGGATAACTTCTACTCAATGTCCAGAACATCTTCTGTGTCTACTGTTTTATTTTTATTTTTTTTTTTTAATAACCAGATAATCCTTGAGCCTAGGAAGCATCTATAGGCATTGAAAATTCTGTTCCCTTTCAGGCTGAATTTATTGTTTTTTTCTCTAGGACCTAGTAATACCCACTTGGCCCATTCTGGAAAGATGTATATTAGAGGTTTTGAGGGACGGCACAGATAGAACAGTTCAAAGAGAGAATGATGAGAGGTCACCAAGGATAAATTTGAGGTGTATATCAAAATATGTATACATATGGACATTTAATCATAACTCGACATGTAAAAGATATTTCTGCATTTTATGATTAACTGGAAAATTGTGGTATGTTTCTGCTCTTAGAGAGAGATTAACAAGGAAACATTAAAACATAAAAAAATAGCAATTTGATATATAATTTTATTAATACTAAGTAAATATAAAGGCCTGAAATGATCTACAGAATACATACACAGTGCAAGTACAAATACATACAATTAGAACTGAGGAAAATATAGGTAAATATAAATAAATTTCAACAGCTGACATTTTTCACACAATTATACAAATTTGAGCATTTTAGTTATAGTGCATAAGTGAAAAGCTTTGATAGAGGAAAAATGAAGGGATATATCAGTTTAATAATTTTCTGTGATGTTGGTGAAATATAATGAAAGCAATCATCTGAATCCGATATTGTGCTTAGAAGGAAAAATGTATGTAGGTTTAAGAAAGGGAATGAGTGATGAATTGTTAAGACAGCTTTAATAAGCCTGTAAAATAATACATAGTATATCTCATCAGCTGTCACTTGCAATAGTTTATAATGTAAAATCACATTGTAAAGTGAAGTTTTCAGGAGTCAGATATCAGTAATGTAGATCAGAGAAGAAAATTAAAATTTTAAAACCAAATGTATACATTGTGCACACACACACATCCTTTCACATGAATTGTCTTCAGCTAGCCCCAAGACTGAAGACTGTTTATTTCTGCAGGAGGTTGGTTTGTGATATATGTAAGATATATGAGAAGCCCTAACCAATTGACTGCGATGATTACAAAACACATCAACAAAGTATAAATCTATATACACTCGTTTCCTTATCCTAACCATTAAAGAAAAAAATCATTTGAAAAGAAATCTATTAATCACTATGCCATTTTTAATATACAAGTAAGCAATGTTTTTGAAAGAATTCTAGAAATAGAATTTTCAATTAATGTTTTTTGAGTGCTGATATGCACAGGATTGACTAAATACCAGGCAAGATATAAACATGAATAAGATAGAATTCTTAACCTTAATGAATTCATCACTATGTTTCCACAAGCCAAAAAAGCAGAAAAAGCATTTACTTATATGCTGCATATGTGTCACATTTGTTCCATGCTGGGGAGAGAAAATCTATGACTAAACAAATTTTTCTCGTAGAACTTACAATCTTGTTGAAGAGAGAGATAAATATTTTAAATCCATGTATTTTCTCCTAAAAGAACTTCATGAAACTAATCTTTGGTTCCTTTCAATAAATGTTTTGACTGCTCAATTTGTTTCATTACTTCTCAGTGATCCATGCACAGTGAAGCCAGCAATGGGGATTTCATCTTTTCCAGAGGTCATTTTGTAACAATGCTGGGAAGAGTACATTAAACTGGGTTGATGTTCAAGTCTCTTTTCAAGGAAAAGTAAAAGCAAAAATTTAGAAAGATGGTAACGATAACCCTATATGCAAGACAGAAAAAGAGACACAGATGTATAGAACAGACTTTTGTACTCTATGGGAGAAGGCAAGGGTGGGGTGATCTGAGAGAACAGCATCAAAACATGTATATTATCAAGTGTGAAACAGATCGCCAGTCCAGGTTGGATGCATGAGACAAGTGCTCAGGGCTGGTGCACTGGGATGACCCAGAGGCATGGGATGGGGAGGGAGGTGGGAGGAGGGCTCAAGATGGGGAACACATGTAAATCCATGGCTGATTCATGTCAATGTATGGCAAAAACCACTACAGTATTGTAAAATAATTAGCCTCCAATCAATAAAAATAAATTAAAAAAAAGTTTCATTTTTAATACCATCGACTTAATGAAGTTTTTCTGCCTGATTTGGAGAAATGACAATCTCTAAATATACCTCCAAAATGGCTTAGGAATTATGCTATGCTAAGGTACTTCATGTTTCTACACACACACACACATAGACACACACCCATACACATTAAAAAATTATCAACTCTTTGATCTTAGGGAAGCACATTATAGTGAATAAAAATTAAACTCAGATATTTTTTATGGCTTCTGTACTCCACTGCATAAATGCATCACCTTTATCTTGATACTACACCTGATCTTGGCCAAAAGGCCGAGAAGCGATCACCTTTATACTGAAAACAAGGTAAAAATATAGCTTGTCAAAAGACTAGAAAAATGAAAAATGCCCAGAAATATAAGAAAAAGCATTATGCTTCTGAAAGATGAGAAAGGAGTAAAAAAGTATATTATTGAACAAATGCAAGCAAAAATAAATACCAATTGCTGTAAATATAGAGTCTAGAAAACATGGATATCAGAGCAAAAATAAGTCATACTAATCTCAAGTAGAATTTGTAAAAATGGAAAATAATTGAAATAAATTAGGTAGGTGAAACAATACACATTTAAAACATTTGAATTTGTTGAGAGTTTTGAATTAATACAAGTAATTTACATTTACATTATCTCCTAATAAAGAGTTTATGCTTATGCATATTATTTTTAACATTTAAAAATATTTACAAAAATCAAAGATTGTTTTACATAGAAAGCAATCTAAATTTCAAATAACAAATGTTTTAATAACCACTGATGTTTGAATTAAATGATCTATGTAGTTACAAAAGTTTAAACAAGAAATATAAAATACCTAGAAAATAAAAAAAAATACATTCTGAAATAAGCTTTCAATAGAGAAAATTAAAATTGCAATTCAAGGTTATGTATAAGAAAAGCTTTAAAATATAAGAAATTTTAGTATTCTAAATGATTAAAGATTATGTATTACCAGAGTTCTGAAGTCATTTTTAAATTGCTAGCTTTATAACTTTCCTCTGCTTAAAAAAAGAAAGTTAGATGAACCAAGCATTTAGATTAATAATTTATTTTTAATAATCATATCAAACCTACAGAAATCAGCAGAAAGGCAGTAATGTTTTAAAATACACTGAATTTCAACAAAGAAGCATTTACTGAAGCTCGTTGACCTGTAACAAAAAGGTAGCCTTATTAAATATTTTCAGTTGGGAAGGGAACTCCAATCCAAACGTGAAGGAATATATGTACACGTATAGTTGATTCACTTTGTTGTACATCAGAAAGTAACACAACATTGCAAAAGAATTATGCATCAATAAAAAATAAATATTAATAAAATAGAATTGATATATTCTGGGAGTCATAAAAGTGATAACACTGCATGCAGAATTTTAACTTATAAACTTACAAATATTTCATGTCCAAAACACTGCAAAATGAGAATCTAGATTCTCCCACAAACCAAACACAGTCCTTTTAGATTTCAATGACAGAGGAATAATCAAAGATTAAACTTGTAAGTGTACAGAGAAAACCTCAAAAAAGGACACAGGAAATGATAAGAATATTGTTCATGTACATAATACACACACAAACACACTCACACTTATATATATTTAAAACTATCAATTTGTTTACAATAGTTAGGACTTGGAAGTAACCTATATGCCCATTGGCAGATGACTGGATAAGAAAGCTGTGGCATATATACACAATGAAATATTACTCAGCTATTAAAAACAATCCACTTTTATCATTTTTTTTACCTCAGTTTGAATGAGGTAAATGAAACTTGAGCCTATTATACAGAGTGAAGTAAGTCAGAAAGAAAAGCAACAATACAGTATATTAATGCATATATGTGGAATTTAGGAAGATGATAACAATGACCCTATATGCGAGACAGCAAAAGAGACACAGATGTAAAGAACAGACTTTCGGGCTCTGTGGGAGAAGGTGAGGGTGGGATGATTTGAGAGACTAGCATTGAATCATGTATATTACCATATGTGAAACAGAGCACCAGTCCAAATTCGATGTATACCAACAGGTACCAACAGGACATCAAAGCCGGGGCACTGGGACAACCCTGAAGGATGGGATGGGGAGGGGACTGGGAGGGGGGTTTAGAATGGTGGACACATATACACCCATGGCTGATACATGTCCCATTATGGCAAAAACCACCAAAATATTGTAAAGTAATTAGCCTCAAATTAAAATGAATAAATAAATAAAAACTATCAATCTAGAAGAACACATACAAAACCCTGAATAACTTCTTAGGCATTTCTATTTCCTTAAATTTTTCAAATATCTCCAATATTAACACACTCCATTCTAAATGCAAAATTGTGAAATGCTGTTTTCCTTTAGTTTTTTTGTGTGTTTGTCCGTTAAATCAACCAAAGCTAATTTATAAAACTACACATGAATATTTGTTAAGAAAAAGGCATTGAGCAATGAAAATACTGCGGGGATGTGAATGTTCTGATGGTAATGGCCAATGTTTATTCAGTTCAATCGCTCGGTAGTGTCCAACTCTTTGCGACTCCATGAATCGCAGCACGCCAGACCTCCTCGTCCATCACCAACTGCCGGAGTCCACCCAAACCAATATCTATTGAGTCAGTGATGCCATCCAACCATCTCACCCTCTGTTGTCCCCTTCTCCTCCTGCTTTCAATCTTTACCAGTATTAGTATCTTTTCAAGTGAGTAAGCTCTTCGCATCAGGTGGCCAAATATTGGAGTTTCAGCTTCAACATCAGTCCTTCCAATGAACACCCAGGACTGATCTCCTTTAGGATGGATGGTTGGATCTCTTTGCAGTCCAATGGACTCTCAAGGGTCTTCTCCAACACCACAGTTCAAAAGCATCAATTCTTTGGCACTCAGCTTTCTTTAGAGTCCAACTCTCACATCCATACATGACTACTGGAAAAGCCATAGCCTTGACTAGACGGACCTTTGTTGACAAAGTAATGTCTCTGCTTTTCAGTATGCTGTCTAGGTTGGTTATACCTTTCCTTCCAAGGAGTAAGCATCTTTTAATTTCATGGCTGCAATTATCATCTGCAGTGATTTTGGAGCCCAGAGAAATAAAGTCAGCTACTGTTTCCAGTGTTTCCCCATCTATTTCCCATGAAGTGATGGGACCGGATGCCTTGATCCTGAATGCTGAGCTTTAAGCCAACTTTTTCACTCTCCTCTTTCATGTTCATCAAGAGGCTCTTTAGTTCCTCTTCACTTTCTGCCATAAGGGTGGTGTCATCTGCATATCTGAGGTTATTGATATTTCTCCCGGCAATCTTGATTCCAGCTTGTGCTTCTTCCAGCCCAGTGTTTCTCATGATGTACACTGCATATAAGTTAAATAAGCAGGGTGACAATATACAGCCTTGATGTACTCCTTTTCCTATTTGGAACCAGTCTGTTGTTCCAGGTCCAGTTCTAACTGTTGCTTCCTGAACTGCATACAGGTTTCTCAGGAGGCAGGTCAGGTGGTCTGGTATTTCCATCTCTTTCAGAATTTTCCACAGTTTATTGTGATCCACACAGTCAAAAGCTTTGGCATAGTCAATAAAGCAGAAATAGATGTTTTTCTGGAACTCTATTGCTTTTTCAATGATCTAGCCTTAAAAAGTTAACATCCATTAACTGGTTTAATCTTTACAGTAACTCTTTTGACCTGGAATTGTTGTTTATCTGTGAAGTTTAGGAACTTGAAACTTAAAGTTTCAGTGATTTTTTTTTAAAGCATTCTACAGGTAATTGTGTAGAAGATTTGGAATCTAAATCCTTGAACATTTGGTTCTCAACGAAGTACTCATATTCACTCTGCTCTCATGCTTCTCCACCAAGTAAAGGAAATGATTTCTGAAACTGGTATCATTTTTTCCAAATGTAACTCTTTTCAATCATAAAATTCTCTAAAGTTTGATTATGCATGGGAATTTGTACAGCACCCTTCAAAAACTGACAACTGTACTTTTCATTTTGCAAATAAGTTGCCCTTAAAAACATAGATATTGAGACCATAGTTTAAACATGTTTCATGGTTTCCAATTACAGTGTAGATTTCTTAAGTTGTATTCTTAGGAAGGCCTGAGATTGTATTTATTAAAGCAAAAGATGGATCAATAGAATAAATAAATAAATAGTTCAATGTGTTTTTGGGTAAAGAGCAAGGAAATGCACTATAGGGACAAAAAAAAAAAAAAAAAGAAAAGCACAAACAAACAGAGGAGCTTAAAAGTTCAGGATCAATGTTACTTTAATTTTTTCGAGCTTTTTCTCTTCAGTAAGACTCTGCTGAGAGCATTTTTTACTTCTTTATTTCGAAGACTGTATATAAGTGGATTCAGCATGGGAATGACAATACTATAAAAAACAGAAACTACTTGATCCTTTCCCAAAGAGTAGGACTTACTTGGTTTTACGTAAGTAAAAATCGTAGTGCCATAAAAGATGGTGACTGACAGGAGATGGGAGTCGCAGGTAGAGAAGGCTTTCTGCTTCCCTGAAGTGGAAGTAATTTTCAGGATAGTGGACAGGATGGACACATAGGACACAGCTATTATGATAAGAGACACCACGAGGGTGGAGCCAGCAAAAATGGATATTGTGATTTCAATATCATGTGTGTCTGTGCAGGACAGGGCTAAAACTGGGGGTGCATCGCAGAAAAAGTGATAGATTACATTGGAGTCACAGAAATGCAATTTGCTCAAGCAAAGCACATTGACAAAGGTGTCCATGAAGCCAATCAAGAAGGATCCAAAGACAAGAGAGCAGCAGCGTCTGGTGGACATGACGACGGGGTAATGCAGAGGGTTGCAGATGGCTGCATAGCGATCATAGGCCATGGAGGAGAGAAGAACACATTCAGTGACACCCACAAAGACAAAACAATTCATCTGGATGAAGCAGTTCAGGTATGAAATATGCTTGTTGGAAGTTAGTAAGTTGTCTAAAGTTTTAGGGGTGACGGTAGTTGAAAAACTGAGGTCAAGAAATGACAGGTGACTGAGGAAAAAATACATGGGTGTGTGAAGTTGAGAGTCCAGGCAGATTATCAACATCATTCCTGCATTGCCCAGCACCGTAAACAGGTACATCAAGAGAAATAGGGTGAAGAGAACCAGCTGGATCTCTTCAGAGTCTGTCAGTCCCATGAGGATGAAGTCAGACACATGAGTCATATTCCTTATGCCCATAGTGTTCTAATGCTTCAAACTGTTGAACAATTAAAGTTGGTTCTTACCAGGAATCACTGTAAAATAGATTTGTGTTTCTATGAACAACAAAGCATATTTATATTAGCTTTTTCTGAAAAGGGATAATATTGAGGGGTGTCTCAAGTATGAAGAGAAAAATCTTTACTTGATTTCTAAATATAGAAATGTGTATAAATTAACATTTAGATGTAGTATATTAAAAGCTACTGTATTGGAAAATTAGAAATAGCCTTGTAGTGTTCTAAACATTTCATTTTATTAAACTTTTAATCCCATTGAGAAAATTATACCACAGATATTAATATTAGTCACATTTTTAGATGAAAAAAAGTACATAGATAATTTAGGTAATTTACCAACAGTCAGAGCTAGTACATGTTGTGTCAGTAATTCTATGAAGATAGATCAATCACATAGTGTATGCCCATAATACTAATTCTTATTCATAATTAATTTCAGCAACCATGAAAAACAAATGCTAGATATAAAATAATGATGAAAGAATTGTTTCAATACATCACGCACAATTCTTTTTTTCCAATATTATTTAATACTAATGAAATATAAATCTGACCTTTGGAATTCAGTAGGGTGTATTAAAATGGTAAATCACATATTAGCATTAATTTCCAAAAAATATGAGTTTTCATAACTTGATATTCAAAATACAATTTCTACAAAAAGTTATATTTCTGAAATACACACATTTCTTGCAGACCCTGATTACATCAATGTTATCTTCCACAAGTCCTGGGAGTACCTAGGGTAAGGTTAAATGACATGCTTCTCTAATGTCCTTGTTTTATGTGAACCTAACTAAGATTTTCTGATTTTCAGAATAATACTTACCAGCAGCCAGAGTTGGTAGAAAAACAACTATTCCAATATTATCTGACTAGAAGTATGACAAAGTTTCCCTCACAAATAAAATATAGAGACCATTTCAGCCGAAAATTTCTGTAACATAATATTTTTTGATCAGTTCTTTTTAAATTTTAGTTCTTTTGTTTATTCTGTGGGAAAAGTAAATCAATGTAGAAATTTTGTAAACTGCTGTTCAAATGTAAAATTTGTCAGGAAGTTGTGTCTAAAAAGAATATCAGGGGTCTAACTGTGTATGAATACAGAGTAGAATACACCTTGCCTCTCACTCTGGTAACTCCAGGGAACCTCATATACTGGGGACTGGTGATTATGCAACATCTGGTCATCCCTATGGACCAATTTCCATCAAAGATTGCTTTGCATGTCTCCAAGGACAAGATTTCAAGGACTAAATGCAGCTGTGCTGAGCTTTGAAAAGTTGGAGCCACATTTTCCCTAAGGAGCCACACAATGAAGAGTCCAATGCTTTAGTTTTCCTTTGTAATGTTCTAAATTTATTCCTGTGGTAGTAGAGTAATTATTTCTAGAGAAATGATTAATCTATGACTGTAACCATCAGGAATGGAAAGATACATTTTTTACAATGAAATTTTATATTTAAATATATGTGTGACACTATGCTAAGAGTAAATATGTCCATTAGATACAAAATGAAATCTCCAAATATGAAAAAGAAAATTTTTCTAGGAGTGATCAGAACTGATTTTTTTAAGCTTTACTGAAGCATCATTGATACAGGAAGATTTATACACATTTACTATATACTGTAGCCAAATGCCATCACCACCACATTCAAGGTTTTAAACATAGCCATCATCTCCAAAAAATTCCCTTGTGTTCTTCTATGCATGTGTGTGTTTTGTGGTAAAACAATGATTTCTAAAGATAACCATCATATACTAAAATATAGCATGTACAAAAATAAAATGAATACATAACAAAATTCAAAAATGATACGAAAATAATCAAACTCAAATTTTGGTGAATGTCTGAGCTATTTTTGTTCATTGAATGCTTAATTGTATTCTGCTATATTTGCATACTTATACTATATAGTCAGTATCCATCTGCATTTTATAACTAAAATTTCACAATACTAGCCTTTCTTAAATCCCATAATTAAATGCCTTATGCATTGACTGATACCCCTTGACCAACTTTCCTCCAGAGTTCAGTTCAGTCACTGAATCATATCAACTCTTTGTGACCCCAAGGGCTGTAGCATGCCAGGCTTCCCTATCCTTCACCATCATCTGGAGTTTGCTCTCATGTCCACTGAGTTGATGATGCCATCCAACCATCTCATCTTCTCTTGTCCCCTTCGCCTCCTGCCTTCAATGTTTCCCAGCATCAGGGTCTTTTCTAATGAGTAGGCTTTTCACATCAGGTGGCCAAAGTATTAGAGCTTCAGTTTCAGCATCAGTCCTTCCAATGAATATTTAGGAATTATTTCCTTTAAGATTGACTGGTTTGATCTCCTTGCAGTCCAAGGGACTCTTAAGAGTCTTCTTCAACACCAAGTTCAAAAGCATTGATTATTTGGTTTTCGGCCTTCTCTAAGGTCCAACTCTCACATTCATACTACTGGAAATAACTACTACTACTTTTTCCATGACTACCGGAAAAAACATAGCTTTGACTGTATGATCCTTTGTCAGCAAAGTATTTCTGCCCTTCCAGAAATGTTCATCAAATATTAAATATTTCATTGAGGATTATTTGCCCAAGATGAAGAAGACTCTAAAAGGGGGTAGACTAAATATCAGATTACAATATTATTATAAATTTTATGTTGATTCATGATAATGAAATAAATGTTTATGTAGATTTAAAAGTGAATCTTACAGGGAAGTTTGCCTATACATCCAGAATTTCAGGTAATAATTTATTGGTATTGATAAAGAAGCTACATTTTTATGTGTTGTACATTTGATGCAAGACAATTGTGTTCCTCAAAAGATAGTGCTGCTAAAACAGGAATCTTTAGAAATTAAAATGCCAGTGTAAACTTATTTGACAACAGACAACTTTGGGAGTTAAACCAACTGAGAAACCCTCAGTTATTTTCAGTGTAAAGTCACCTCAAGAACCATGGTGATTGCAAAATTACCAGAAGCAAGTTCTTGCTCAGTAATGTCCCAATGTTGAAACTCATTTTGTTAAAGTTTAGGATTATGCTTTCAGAATATTTATTTATTTGACCATGACCATTTATTTTATCGTGTTAATACCAAGTCCTCATAAAACTGAGCTCCGCTGCTGAGTTTATGGCTTATATCTATCCAAAATGTTATTCCCTTCCTTGTCCAGCACCTATTCCCCACAAAGTTGAGTATTATCAAAGAAAAGAGGGATTGAGACCCAGCTGGACCTTGTGGGGCCCTCCCAGGTACAAATGCAGTTTCTAGTCCCCAGTTTCCTATTTGTAGAAAGAAGGTTTTCATCCTCCTTGATCTTTCCTGAGTTCTGAAGGGCATATTCAAACAATAACTGTTTAGGTCAGTGAGCACATGGGAAAAGAAACAATAGTGTGGTAATGGGCCAGTGTCCAGCTTCCTCCACAAGGGAGGTACATAACAGTGCATGTCACTGAGATCTCCTATGGGATCTAAGACCCCACCCAGGTGGCGGATGGAAACTTCAGGCTAAGCAGAAGAACGGGGACCCCAGACTGGTTGGAACCAGAAGGCAGATCCCTGGAACGCCACCCTGTGACCTCACCACCAACCAATCAGAGGAAGGTATCCTGCAGAACTCCCTGCAAATTTTGCCTATAAAACTTTTCCTTGAAAATCCTCTGGGAGCTTGGTTCTTTTGAACATGTGGGCATGTGTACTAACTCACTTCAGTCATGTCTGACTCTGCGATGCAATGAAATGTAGTCTGCCGGCTCCTCTGCCCATCGGATTCTCCAGACAAGGATGCTGCAGTGGGTTGCCATGGCCTCCTCTAGAGGATCTTCCCCACCTAGAGATCGAAGTCCCATCTCTTATGTTTCCTGCATTAGCAGGCGAGTTCTTTACCACTAGCCACCTGGGAAGCCCTTTGAACACGAACACCACATCCACCTTACTTAACCTTAGAATAAAGCTTTCTTTGCTCCAAATAGCAACATTTCTCAACAATACCTAATCAATTGATTTCAATTACTTAAAATCACCTATACAATGTATAATTCTGTATATTTCCATGGCCTAACCACTAAGGAAAACGTGATTTGAAAAGATATTTATAAATAAAAGATGCTGTGGTGAACCAAGGACGAAAGAGCAGATAAAACCGAGGAGGGTCCTGGCATGCAGGAACAGAAACACCAGACCATTATGGTCCTTCCCACCCCATGTTGTAACTATTAATGGATTTCAGGTCCTCCTGAGCAGTATAACCTGTTTCCCCTCCTACTCTGTAGGGAGAAGGCATTTGCCCCCTGCTCAGTATACGGGCCTCATCCAGTCAGCAAATGACCCACCAGACCCCTACCCCACCCCTTGTACCCTGGGTATAAAAGTGGACTAAGGACCCCTGTTCAAGGTCAGTTCTCCTTTAAGCTGGTCCACTGTTCTAACAGCATCTCCCACTCTAATAAACTTTATTTCCCTCTCATTCTGCCTCATGTCTAGAAATCTGTTTCCAACCCACACCCAGACCCTGACAGATGTCTTTGAAATAATTTCTTAAATAGAATTTTCAACAAAACTAATAGTTTTTGAGTGCTAATGTGCTCAGTTGCTAAGTCATGTCCAATTCTTTGGGATACCACGGACTGTAGCTGCCAGGCTCCTCTGTCCATGGAATTCTCCAGCAAGAATACTGGAGTGGGTGGCCATTCTATTTTCCAGGGGATCTTCCCAACGTAGGGATCAAACCCTGGTCTCCTGCACTGCAGGCAGACTCTTTAGAATCTGAGCCACTATCTCTATAGATACCTCCAAAATGCCTCAGGAATTGTGCTATAGCCAGTGCTTTATTAATCCACACACACACACACACACACACACACACACACATGCACACAGTTTATTCAGTCTTTGAACTTAAGGAAGCACATTGTATTTGTTAAGAAATGGAACTCTGTGGTTTTTGAAATATTCTCTACTTCATAAGATGAGGTTTCATAGATAAATGGTAAGAATTTTAACTCTCACAGCAAAATGAATGAACATTACCAAGAGATTTCTCTGTATTACCCAATGTCTTCTTATCACTTGTGTTTACACTTCATGAAAATTAATAACTCTAACCCTAACCATTCCCTTCCAACCACAGATTTATAATTGCTTTTATTATTTTTCTAATCTTTCACTTCCTCTCAGTTAATCAGCAATCATTTCTTGTTAATAATATTTGAGTCATCATTTCTTAATCTGCCAATTTTCTACTCTCAACTTGTTGATAGTGGAGAAAACAGCATGTCAAAACTTATGAAAAATCAATTTAATAGTATTTCAACATTTTGCAGTGTGATGGCATAATCACATCAGGGTGGGACTCAGTCACCATTCAGATGTTTTACAAATCTGGGCATGTCTAAGTCTGAATAATTTATGTACTGAAGTGAACTCCTTACATGATGATCCAGTATTCCATATCAACAAATAAAATGATAACTCACCTCCTGCATTTCATGACTCTGTTACCATTTATTTTATCTTATTCTTTTGGGGATTACTCCACTAGTTCCCAAATTTTTGAGCCATTGAATGCCTGAAACACTCCAGGTTTGCTTTAATTGCAACATGCACAGATTTGTCATGGAAATAGTTTTTGAAATGCTTTCAGAAGAGCATTTTTTACATCTTTGTTCCTCAAACTATAGATAAGCGGATTCAGCATGGGAATAACAATGGTGTAGAACACAGACGCCACCTGTGCCTGGGTCAAGGAGGATGTGTTCTCAGGCTGCAAATACGTGAAAATCAGGGACCCATAGAAGATGGTCACCCCCATGATGTGGGACACACAGGTGGAAAAGGCTTTCTGTCTGCCTGCTGCAGACCGGATCTGCAGGATGGCTGAGATGATGGCCATGTAGGTGACTGTGATGATGAAGAGAGAGCTAAGAAGGGTGAAGCCAGCTAAAACAAAGATCACCATTTCTGTGCTGAGTGCATCCACGCAGGACAGGGCCAGAAGAGCTGTGGTGTCACAGAAAAAATGATTGATGCGGACATCACAGAATGCCAACCTGCTGATCACACAGATGGAGACCAGAGAATTGGTGAAGCCAATCACATAAGGCATGACTCCCAACCCCCTGCACACCTTCTGGGACATGACCACAGAATACAGTAAGGGATTGCAGACAGCTACATAGCGGTCATAGGCCATGGACCCCAGGAGAAAGCACTCACTGCACACTAAACCCACAAAAAAGTACATCTGAACAAAGCAGCCAACGAAGGAGATGGTTTTCCGGATTGACTGGAGATTTACCAGTGCCTTGGGTGTTACAGTAGACGAATAAAATACATCAATGAACGCTAAATTGCTAAGGAAAAGGTACATAGGTGTGTGGAGCTGAGAGTCGATTCTGATTAACAGAATTAGTCCAAGGTTCCCCAAAACAGTGAAGAGATAAATAAAGAGAAACATCATGAAGAGGCTGATTTGTAGTTCAGGGTGATTTGCAAATCCAGAGAGGATGAAGAATGTCACCTCCGTGAAGTTGTTCCCAGCCATTTCTGTCCACTCAGATCCTTGACTTCTCTGTTGAAAAATGATAGGAAAAGTTAGAGGAAATTCAAGTCCAAAGGAATGATAACCAGCACTAACCTAGACTCCCATAATGAGAGAGTAACAGATGGGAAGCAAATATTAAATGACTTCAAGTTAATTGAGAATTTGGGCATGATTTTAATTTTTAAAAAATAGAACTAACAAACAATAATCAAAATTCTAAGTTCACATTCATTGGAATTGATTGCAGTCTAAAAAAAACCCAAATCTATCTGGATTGCTTTTTAGAGAAATTTCTCTAGAGATAAACCATCCTCTTCCCTTATCTATTACTGGGGCCCAGTTCATATGCTTAGAAACTTACATACTGTAATTGATTATATATTATTCTTAGAAAACATGAAACTCAGCTGGAAGTTTAAATTTTGATATGTAATGCTACCTTATGTGGCAGTCATAACATTTCAACAGCCAATAACTACTTTACAGGGTTGTTTTAGGTGCTTCATGAGATCTTCTATGGGCATATCTAATAGTTCCTTGGACTCAATAAAACTTGCTAAACTTTGCAAATATATATGTATATAATTTATAAAATATATATTTTACAAAATGTTGCATATAAACATATGCATATATTTACATATAGTAAGTGAGATTTTATATGTGTATATATATATTATATATATATATATAATGGAGAAGGGCATGGCAACTCACTCCAGCATTCTTGCCTGGAGAATCCCATGGACAGAGGACCCTAGTGAGCTGGAGTCTATGGGTCACAAAGATTTGGACAGGACTGAGTGACTAACACACACACACACACACACACACACACACACTGTATATATATATGTGTATATATATATATGTATATATGTATGTATTTAAGTCCCCTAACACAAACCCCCAAGGTGTGAACTTTCAAAGACGTACATGTGCGTTCACATGCTCAATCACAGGTCGGTTTTCGTGTCTGGCGAGCGTTGTCCGTCCTCTACAATCGGTTGCGCTTTCGTGTGTTTTACTGGAAGTAGTGCAGAATCTTTATTCCAAGTGCAGGTTGGGCGGAAGCAGTAAAAGCAGCAGGGATGTAGCTGGTACCGCTCGGAAGAGGATCAGGAAATGGCAAGCGGATTTGATTTATTTGAGGAGACACTGCTGGTTTCTTGAGGCACAGGACCCGCACGTAGAACGGTGCATGAAAGCTGCAGCAGCCGTTCAGAATGCAATCCGTTGCCAGCCCGTCTCTACGAGAAGAATGAAAGAGCTACTACGCAGACATCTCCGCACAGCTTTTCCAAGAGGGCGTTCGTCGATAGAACTGAATCCAAGGAGCAAGAGCCGGTGCATCGGCGTCGGGCCTGAGTGACCGCGCGCCTGCCCTGCTCTGCCGCTGACGATCGTCGGCTCTGCCGTCTCCCGGCCCCTCTCTGCTCCGCCGTCGGTGACTTTTCCTGCCCGCTCGCTCGGTGCCGGCCCCTGTGTGCCGGCTTAGTCCTGCGGTACCGCACTTTTCAAGGTACCGCACTGTGGGATTAAAACTTTCCTTCCTCTTTTGTGTTTGTGTTTATGCAGCTGTGCAAAAATGACTATAAACCGACTACAGGCCAAAATTATGCAGCTGACTGTGTTAGCTGGGTACCTAGGCTAACTTTGTTGGACTTAATGAGCAAATTGGACTTACCAGTGTGCTCTAGGAACAGCACTCATTCATATTGTAGGGGGCTCACGTGTTAATGCAAAAGGAAAGAAACATCTTGTTTATTTTATGGTGCTGCTAAGTCGCTTCAGTCGCGTCCGACGCCGTGTGACCCCCTAGATGCAGCCCACAGGCTCCGCCGTCCCCGGGATTCTCCAGGAAAGAAGACTGGAGTGGGTAGCCATTTCCCTCTCCATTGCCTCCTCCATGTTTATTTTATATGTTAATGCTAAAATCCTCTCTACTTTTTGTTTTCGATCACAAGCCCTTTCTTTCTATTAGTGAACATTTCTAAATGGGGAACATAGTCTATGATGCAGCCAAATTGTTTTGTCTCTGTGGTTAGAACCAGGTTTATGGCCAGCATGAAGCACTTGGTTATCTACAACATCAGGCAATAACTAATTCATTGCCAATAGCAGGATTCAACTCAATAATATGATGCGAAGAAGCCTACAAATGGTAAAATGAATATGATTTGTTATATTTAAAACAGAAAATTAAAATATAAAGTGATTTCACTAAAAATTAAAGAACTTATTTTCCTAGTTATATTGACATAAGCATGTGATAAATAAGTAAAACTGAAACTGGTATGATATTAGTGTGGTTTATTTCAGACATACAGCACTCTGCTTGAGTAGCCCAAAGGAATCTTATGTTACATAAAGTACACCTAATCCCTTACTATCTCTCATGTTCACAGTGCTCCTATTTATTTATCCATTCATTCCTTTATTTAGCATTTAGTCAATGAAGACATTTGGTCTTGGCTGTCATTAAAGGCGCTTTTCTTAAAGCATACTGGAAGGTGCAGGTGTATAAAAATAAAAACTGTGTCAATGTGAGAATCACACATAACTACACAATAATTAAAAGAAGAGGGTGTTAAAATTAGACTTACCTGGGATTTAGTCATCAAAAGGAAACTCTCTTTTCATTCAGGACACTTCCACCTTTTTTCAGGTTTATGATCAGACAATAGGAAGGCAAAACATTACTTAATACTTGCAAAATTCATCATAATTTTTGGCACATAACTGTATTTATCTCACTATAATTCTGAACTCTATGAATTTCAAGTAAGATAACTTGGATCTCATGCTGTTTTTTGCTGCTACTGTGTTTGTTATCACAGAGCTCTATTTCTAACATAATGGACCCTTTATGATATTAGGAAGTTGGTGGGGAAAATGGTGGTGGTTTTGATGACAATTATGGAAAATATATATATCACCTTCCAATGAGAGGATGAAATAAAAGCCAAATTAGCAGAGTGATTGTTTATTTGCATGTACCTTCTCAAGAATTCAAATCTATTTTTTAGTTCAAATTTAGATTTTATTCAGAATTATTTTTGTTCTCAGGGTTTCTATAAAACAGTCTCATGACAAAGAATTGTCTTCAAAAATCTAGTCTTAAACTGTCTTTTTATACCAAAATCTCTTTTTAAACTCACAAATATATATCATAAAGGAACTGGTCAATTAGCACCTTTTATCTCTTGAGATTTGTATTTTAATTGTACCCCAAGGTTTATTTTTAATTTGCATGGGATGCATCTGCAGTGAAAAGGTTTGGAAATAAATAGTCCTTATTTGTGTGTATTTGTTTAAATGTCCATAGGCATACTGAAAAATGCAATTTAATACAGTTTTCAAAATTATATTTATTTTATATTATACATTTAAATTATTAAACATATTTATTATATACATTTTATATTTTCTGTTATTAAATTGTTATATATATTTTATATTATTCATATTATATAAAATATATATAACAGCTTTTCTAAAATATGAAATATATATGAGGTTCACAGTATTAGAAAATATCAGATAACTACCGCCCCTTTCTAAGCTTCCCAGGTAACTCTCCCAGCAAAGAGAAGTGAGTCTTCCTATCTACTGATTTAACATTGAAATCATGTTACCACCTATGTTAATAAATCATGTATGCTTTTATTTTTTAATGCAGGCATTCAGTGATTTTTAATTAACTTGCTCCATGGTATGTACATAAAATAACTGGCTGAGAATAAGTACGCCATCTAGAAAAATAAACACAAAATCTTAATTAAAATTAGAGTTTGTGCTCTGAGTTTGATGCTCAGCAGAATGGTCAGTATTTTGAAAAAAATTAATTATATTATTGTTTCTTTATTTTCTAAGCAGCTTGGTAAGATACACTCTATAAAGATTCTAGGTTAGTAAATCTCTGACTGACCCACAAAAGCAAAATTTTTTTTTCATTTATTTTTATTAGTTGGAGGCTAATTACTCTACAATATTGCAGTGGTTTTTGTCGTACATTGACATGAATCAGCCAGGGATTTACATGTATTCTCCATCCCGATCCCCCCTCCCACCTCCCTCTCTACCCCATCCCTCTGGGTGTTCCCAGTGCACCAGGCCCAAGCAGACTTTTGGACTCTGTGGGAGAAGGCGAGGGTGGGATGTTTCGAGAGAACAGCACCGAAACATGTATATTATCTATGGTGAAACAGATTACCAGCCCAGGTTGGATGCATGAGAAAAGTGAAATTTTTAAAGTGTCTCAGGTCCATGGATTCTTTCCAAATACTAGCTTAGAAGGATCTCACAGATTTGCCTAATTAAGTTACTTTTCAATTGGTATCATAATATTTTATTTTTTACTTACCTTTAGAAGAGGTTTAGTATTACAGTGATGAAACATGACAGATTTTTCACTGGGGAAGAAAAAAAACACATCTCTAATTCTACTTGTTGCACTAGAGATTTAAAAAGAGAAATAGAATCTATTATACATGGACCATATCAGTTAAAGGTGGTCAGCATATTAAGATATTAGGAAGAAAGAAATTGTACTATATGCCCCCCCTCTAGTATGTGTCCTGAAAAACCTAAACTTTCAAAAAATTGGGCTGTAAATATCAAATTTCCATCCATTATCTTACTTTTTTCAACATACTTTTATTGAGCAACTATTAAATAACAGATACTGTGCTTTATGTAGGAATACAGAGATGAGAATAAAATCATCTCACTTTTGCATCCCTTAGAGTTGGTTGCCTCCTTCAAGATTCAAAATTTGTCTCAGTTCTTCAATATTCTGACATTTGATGAGCTAAAGATATTGTGGTTACCATTGTATAAATGGTTTAGGGACTTTGTTGGACCAAGCTATAGGGTGAATGTGTGCGAGCGTGCTAAGTCACTTCAGTCATGACCAAACTTTTGCAACCCTATAGACTGTAGCTCACCAGGCTCCTCTGTCCATGGGGATTCTCCAGGCAAGAATACTGGAGTTGGTTCCTGTGCCCTCCTCCAGGGGATCTTCCCGACCCAGGATGGAACCCACGGCTCATGTCTTCTACCTCAGCAAGAAGGTTCTTTACCATGTAATAAGTGCTTGCTCAATTCAGTTCATATTTCTTATAAACCCATTTATAAAAGAGTGAAAAAGCTGGCTTGAAACTCAACATTAAAACAAACAAACAAACAAAATGAAGGACATGACATCTAGTCCCACCACTTCATGGAAAATAGAAGGGGAAAAAGTGGAAGCATTGACAGATTTTATTTTCTTGGGCTCCAAAATCACTGTAGGCAGTGACTGCAGCTATGAAAGTGAAAAATGCTTGCTCCTTGGAAGAAAGGCTGTGACAAACCTAGACAGTGTATTAGAAAGCAGAGACATCACTTGCTGACAAAGATCCATAACATCAAAGCTGTGGCTTTTCCATTAGCCATGTAGGGACTAAGAGTTAGAACATGAGTTACACCATGTGAGAGTTAGCCCACAAAGAAGGCTGAGTGCTAGAGAATTGATGCTTTCAAATTGTGGTGCTGGAGAAGACTCTTAAGAGTCCCTTGGACTGCAAGATCAAACCAGTCCATCCTAAAGGAAATCAACCCTGAGTATTCATTGGAAGGACTGATGCTGAAGCTCCAAACTTTGGCCACCTGATGTGAGGGGCTGACTCATTAGAAAAGACCCTGATGCTGGGAAAGACTGAGGCAACAGGAGAAGTGGGTGGCAGAGGATGAGATGGTTGGACAGCATTACTGTCTCAACGGACGTGAATTTGAGCAATAGTGAGTGACAGGAGCTTGGCATGCTGCAGTCCATGGGGCTGCAAAGAGTCAGATATGATTTAGCAACAACTATAGAAAGAAAATAAACCCACTTTGGGTTCTGGCTGTCAATCAGCTATATTTTTAACTTTTTATTAGATATTTGCAGACTTACAGATGCCCCTTACCTTGCTCAGGAAAGCTAACAGCTTACATGATTATAGCATAATTATTAGCATAAAGAAGAAATAGAGAGTTTACTTAATTTTACCAGTGTTTACACTAATTTCTTTTTTCCTGTTCCAAGATCCGAGTCAGAATAGCATGTTGCACTTGCTCTAGCAGACACTAATGGAGGCACCCCATTATGTTAGGCTTTCTTCAGCTCTTGTCCTCTCCACCCATTTAACCTACAGATGTTTATTCTTTCTCTCTTTCTTGCTTAATTGCACTCTGAAAATGTTTACCCTCTAACTACACCCCTCCAAGACAACACTCTCTAACATTCCTTTCCTCTGGGGGCATTCCTCATTCCAGAAAGAGTATCACAGGATGATGACCTCAAGAAACATCAGAACCTGTCCTGAAGTCACCTGAGATCCTGGAATCACCCTAAAGATCTCGGTGCCTCCAGGAAAAGGAGAAGAATGCAAGACCACGTCAACCCTGATCCTTATCTTTAGCCCCACTTTCCATCCTGAAACTGTAAGTCCTCTTCCAACTTCTGAGGAAGGGGGCGCAGTTCTGGAAGCTTTAGTTTGCTGTGGTTCCCCTTTGACTGGCAAAGTAATATAGCTACTCCTTTCTACTCCTCCAAAACTCTGTCGCCATATTGCTTCTTGATATTAGCAGAGAGGCTATTTTTTTTTTCTTTGGCAACACAGTTAATGTCTTATCTCTTTAGTTTTCTGATATCAGTGATTGCCTCCTTTTCTTCCCTTTTTCTTCATGACCTTGATTCTTTTTAAAGAAATTGGTCAAATATTTTGAAGAATGTCTCTCAATTTATGTTAGCCTAGTTTTTTTCTCCTGACTAACTTGAAATTATTCATTATGGGAAAAAGTACCAAAGGCCCATATACATGCCTTGTTCACATTATCAGAGGATGCATTACATTGATAAATATTTCTAGTAATATTAAACTTGGTCACTTAATTAAGGTAGAGTCTGCTCGAATTCTTTACTGTAAAAATAAGATTCCTTCCTCTGTAATTTACATAAATAAATATTTATATGTAAATATATATGTATGCAGTAGTAACATTCTTACTTAAATTAATATCATTAACTATGTATTTTACATAGATTCATATATATGTAAGAAAACAGACTATGTAAAGTTATTTCATTTATACTTTTTGGAATCCATCAATAAGCTACATCTGCTGATTATCACGATCATGCTTTCACAGTAAATTTCCATTTCCCATATTCTTTCAACATATTTTAATTGAAAATATCCTCTAAGGGAGAGTTATTCTTATGCATTTATTTATACCAGTATGTACTTGTTTATAAGTGTTTTGTCCTTTGAGGTTATTGTCTAACACTGTCATCACTTATTTTGTTGTTCAAATTGTTCTAGCTTTGTTAGTGGAAACATCATTGTTCCTGTGTGCATGATTGTTTGTACATGCTTGTCATTTTCTCTTTATTTTTACTTCTTTTACCCTGGCAGCACAAGGTACTCCAGGTTTATTTTATATTTTCCTGGGGAAACAACCACTTTTCCAAGGACACCTGTTATCTTTTATGAGAGTTGGATGTTTGGAATCCAGGATATTTTATTTTCACTTGCATTTCATTTTCATGTGTGCATTTATATTTTTCCCTTAAGAACATAAAACAAATTTTTAACATTTTTAATGTTTTTAAGTTTTCAAGTCCTTCTGATCATGATTTTATAAATTAAGACTCTATGCTTTAGTTGAAAATGTTTAGAACTGGGAAACATAATTCTGAGTTTGTGCTCAGAAAAACCATTTGCTCACTTTATGGCCAGGTAGGCATTTCTTACCACTTTGATTCACAGTGTCCTTATCTGCAAAGTGACAATATTAGTACCCACCTTACATGTTTGTGAAAATTAAATTAAATATATAAAATATACTGCATGATATTGAGATTTTACCAGGTATTCAATCAATACCTGAGTGGCTATTGATATATTCAGTCAGTTCCCCGGTGGCTCAGATGGTAACGGATCTGCCTGCAATGTGGGCAACTTGAGTTTCACCCCTGGGTTGGGAAGGTCCCCTGGAGGGGGGCATGGCAACCTGCCCCAGTACTCTTGCCTGGAGAATCCCAAGGACAGAGGAGCACGGCGGGCTACAGTCCACTGGGCCGCAAAGAGTCAGACGTGCCTGAGCGACTAAGCACACAGTCAGTCAATGTCTATCTCCTGTCCTTGATATAAATGCTTTATAATAATCTATTACAACCATACATCCACACTGATTGAACTGTTTCCTCTACTGTTTGACTTTCACACTAATTATGATTTTTTGTTGTTTATTTTTATTCATTTTTTACATTTTTTTATTGGAGTATAATCGATTTACAATGTTGTGTTAGTTTCTCCTGTAGGTCGATATGGAATTACAAAATACATGTAGGAAATTCTATTTGTTTATGTAAGATGGTAGAAGGACTATATACTAATATTTGAATATATGTGTGCTTAAATTCTACCTCCGAAATCTTGATGTTTTTTGATCTTGGTCAAGCTTTTAACTCTTCGTTTCCTCAACTATAAAATGGATTAGTTCTTCTAGAGTTTGAAAAAGAAGGAAAATTGAAACCACTCTCTGTAACTGATTTTTTTTTTTGGGGGGGGTGCTTTGTATAGAAGCATGTATGTGTGGGTGTTTGTGTGATCACCATCTACTGGTTCATTATTATTCAATCAAAACTGAAAATCATATTTTATAACTAAACAGCCTGTAGAAGATGGTGTCAGTTTCCTACATAAGAAGTTAGAAGAGATTCAAAATAATAGTTTGGAGAGTGAAGGAGTCCAAAGTGTACACTGGCATGAAATTATTGCATACTGGAGACACTTTGGTTCAACACAGAGAGACTTCTCAGAGCTTCCTTTATCTGACTGAAGGCAGAACTTCTGAGGGTGAGGCTGCATAAAGCCCTCTCTTTGGGTCTGCTTTGTCTGCCCGGAAAAGACAGAAGGCTGCCTGCCTCTACCATACACAAATGATGCCCCAGAATTTCTCATCTGCCATCTCTTCCCTTAGAAGTCTGTTTGTTTTTCTCACAGAAGCCGTTTCTCACTCTCCCTTTCTTCTATTGTCAAATTATTGAACAAGTAAATTTTTTCTGTACTTTTATATACATATGAATAAACTTCATCTAGTCTCCCATTAATCTACCTTTTGTCAATTTAATCCACAGCCCTTTAATTAATAAACCTGAGAAAGTAAAAGAAAAGGTTTCTTCCTTTGTATATGCACACACATAAAATGTAATGTAACGGATGGGCATCTGTTTCCAAACGCCAATGAAAAGTATCTTTGTGCATATGCTAATTTAAAATATCATCCTTCTTTTCTCCAAAATTCTCACACATATTTAATCATGTACCCATATGTAGCATCAACTAATATTTTTTAAAAGTTTCTGCATGAAAATCATGGTCACTGAGCAAATATTTTTCTCATGATAATTCTTTTCATTGCTTCTTTGGCTTCTGTGTTCCTCACACTGTATATCAGAAGATTTAGTATTGGCAGCAAAAGAGTATAGAACACAGACAAGATTTTGGCTTTCTCCTGTGGGTAGCTAGAGCTGGTCCCCAAATAAGTAAAAATCACTGTTCCGTAGAAGAGACTGACTACCGTTAGGTGGGAGGCAGATGTGGAGAAGGCTTTGTATCTGCCTCTCAAAGACCGTGTCTTCAGGACCGTGAGAAGGATTTCCAGATAGGAACTAACCACAATCAGAAAGGTAGCCACTGATGTGCTTCCAGAGAGGACAGTAAATAGAGCCTCGTTGTAATGGGTGCCAGAACAGGCAAGTTGGAAAAGCAGAGGGATATCACAGAAATAGTGGTTAATGATGTTGTGCCCACAGAAGGACAGACTGAGCAAACCAGCCAGGTGGGTGAGTGAGTTGGCACAACCCAGTAGATAGGAGGCAGTGACCAGGTGGATGCAGAAGGTGGGTGTCATGAGGCCTTTATAGTGAAGAGGGCGGCAGACAGCAAGGTACCGGTCATAGGCCACGGCAGCCAAGAGGAAGCATTCCGTGGTCAGGAACAAGCTGACAAAGGAGTATTGAAGGCGGCAACCACTGTAGGAGATAGCTTTCTGTCCTGCTAAGTAGTTCACCAACAGCTTAGGGATAAAGACTGAGGAATAGCAGAAATCCAGGAAAGCCAACTGGCTAAGGAAAAAGTACTTGGGAGAGTGGAGCTGATCACTAACCAGGATGATGGCGATAATCCAGACATTGCCCAGGACAGTAATGAGATAGATCAAGAGAAACAGCACAAATAGGACTGTATTCAGTTCAGGGTTATCAGTCAGCCCCAGGAGGATGAATTCAGTTATCCCACTGACATTGCTGTCAGCCATTTATGTGACTCCTCTAAGAGTGATCTGCATAGGGTAAGAGAAGAAAGAAAATAAGCAAAGGAACAACTTGAATATATGAATTCCATTTGCTAGTAGCTTTAGAAAACTGCCTGGTTTTAGTTAACAATAATAACCTGAAAGTGAAAGCGAAGTGTTAGGCATCAGTCTTGTTCAGCTCTTTGTGGACCCATGAACTGTAGACCTGCCAGGCTCCTCTGTTCATGGAGCTCTGCAAGCAGGAGCACTGGACTGTGTTGACATTGCTTTCTCCAGAGGATGCTCCTGACCCAGGGATGGAACCTGGGTCTCCTGCATCGTAGGCAGATTATTTACTGTCTGAGCAACCAGGGAAGCTTCAATAATAATAATAATAATAATCTATAATAATCCAATTCTTTCAAGTATGAAAAGTTTACCAGATATAAAACTTTACTTGGTACAAAGTGTCACCAGTGCATGTAACCTGGCATTATGCATCATAAAAGAAACTCTAGAGAAATTGAAGTCCTCATGAAGGGCCCTAAGAGGAGTCTTTAACAAAGAAAATTCAGGGGATAGATCCTGGATAACAGTGTAGTCCAAATTCCAGACATAGACAAGAATCTCATATTTTAAGAAAGTACATCTGTTAACAAAGAGCAAAAAAAAATCAGTATTTAGCAGGTAAATTCTTGAGACATCTAGCAAAATTATTCTCTATAACAACTTTTTTCACCTAGACAAAAAACATATGTTAAACAATAAAAAAAAAAAACAAATGAATAGAATATATATGCATATACATATGCATGTATATAATATAATCTAATAAAATTAATGATTATCCATAAAAATGGAAAATGGCGCTTATGAGTGTCTAGAATATAGAAAGAAACAAGTTTAAAAACTCTCTATCCTAATATATCTTACTTGTTAAAACTCATTCACTGCAGGAAGTCATTCTTTGCTCCTCCAATAGATATTTATTATTTCATCCTTTGATTTCCCATTTTATTATCCAATGGCTTGAATTAGTCCATATCAGATTTTAAAAATCAAGATAGAAAACTGTCAATATTTTTTTTAATCCTGGCAGTCAAAAAGTCTCAAATCTAATTTCAAGTATAATGCATATGCTTTTGGCATATTTCATCCCAAATTTGAATTTTTACTAAGGTATAATTATCTAGGCATAGTTAGATCATTATTTTCTTTTAGGTTTTTATCATATAACTCAAAGAACATAAAAGTCAAGGTTCTTATTAAAGCAATTATCCATCAATTAAAAATAAATAAATTTTAAAAAGCAAGGTTTTGCTATCTAATATATTGGGGAAATACTTGATTAAATAATTTTTAAGAAAGGTTTTCTGTACTGCAGAACCTTTAGTAATGCATAGTATATAACTATGCTTTGTGAGTTCCAACAAAAAAACAAATATAGAACATGTTTCACATCCAATTAACAGTTGAACATATTTTCACTAAAAATTAATGAAAATGATGTTCCAAAATCCGTGCTTTGGAAATAATGCTTCCTGGTATTGAATGAAGAATGAATGAGTTTGGATCTCTATGCCTTATTATCAATGTGGTGTAAAGTAAGCTATTTAATAACATTAGAGTGATGTAAGTTATTAGTAACAATTCAATTCCTGCCAACCATGCTACAGAATACCTTTGATTATGTCCATGTTACCAAAGCACAAGATGTATAAAAGTGTGACTAGACACATTTTTACCACATTAAACTGTCATTTCAGATCTCTTAGCTTCATTTATAACCCTTCCTCAAGACATAGTTATGAGAATTAAATAAGAAAACATGTGAAAGCTATGTTGTATACCATAGGCACTCTATAAAAGTTTGCTTTATATTCAAAGGAAAACTAATAAGGAAAATAGAGATAAAACTATCTGTTGACATACAGGACAAACAGGTTTTGGCTAAAGTCATATTTTGGATCTTTGCGCTTTTGAGTTTCGTTTTGTTAGCTTTGCCTGGACTAACTTTGTTTCTTAAAAAATCAATGTGTTTCTTTAATGATGAGTTTCTTATTTCTTTGATTTCATATTTCTTTTTTGGTTGAGTGTCAACCTCTCAGTCATGTCTGACTCTTTGCAACCTCATGTACTATAGCCTACCAGGTTCTTCTGTCCATGAAATTCTCCAGAGAACATACTGGAGTGGAATCCCCTTCTGCAGGGAATCTTTCTGACCCACAGATCAAACACAAGTCTCCCACATTACAGGCAAATTCTTTACTATCCGAGTCACCAAGGATCACTTAATAAACAGTAATTTTTCTCTATACTGCCTTATAACAGCACTTATCTTTTGCTATACATTCAGGTATATAAAATAAATTAATCTCTGAGTCTCAATTTTAGCTCTGGTAATAGGACAAAATAAATGACTGTTCTTTCCCTCAGATTTAACAAAATTCAACAGTTTGCAATAATTAGTTTTAGTTCTTAAAGAATTTCTTTAAATATATTATTTCTTTTAATTTATGTAATTATGTGAAATTTTAAGCACAGCTACTTGAGGTAATATGGACTAAGCCCACTGATTCTTTCAAGAGAGTTAGTTGACTTGTATAGTGAGACTGTTCTCTTTCCAATGATTGGAACAGATTTGAGGCAGGTGATTTTTCTTCCCCTTCCATTTACAGCATGTACTGAGAGTTGCTCTTTTTGAGAAGTGGAAAAGGCATTTATAATTCCTTTGTTAGAACACATAAATGCAACACCTACCTGGTGCCAAAAGGAAGTCTGTTCCTTTCTCTTAGTTTCTTGACCTGTGTTTATATTTGGCTCTGGGCCTTTGGAGGATGTGATCACCAGGGACTCTGTGAATACTGAGTTTCATCAAAATGGCTAACAAGAGGCATGGGGAAAGTAAGGTCCCAGCACTATCTTTACAAATTAGAGCAGTTCATGGATTTGGCTTTTTCTCAGTCTTAGGGAAAATTGTTGATCTGTTCTTGTCTAACTAAGATGAAGCTCTACATGGGAAAGTGCTTCCCTGGTGATTCAGTGGAAAAAATCTACCTGCAATACAGGAGACGTGGGTCCAATCTTTAGGCCAGGAAGATCTTCTGGGGAAGGAGATGGCAGCCCACTCCAGTACTCTTGCCTGGAAAATCCCACAGACAGAGGAGCCTGGTGGGCTGCAGTCCATGGGATCACAAAAGAGTTCGACATGATAACTAAACAACAGCAACAAGGGAAAATCAAATTATTAAAAATGAACTCCGTGGCATCTATAATTATGATTCACATAGATTAATTATACATGTGTGTGTGTGTGTGTGTGTGTGTGTGTGTGTGTTAAAGAGTGCTAAGTTCCATTTTTTGATGACTACATGTTTCTGTTGCGGTAGTTGTTGTTCAGCCACTAGCCATGTTCGAATCTTTGCGGCCCCATGGGCTGTAGCCCTCCAGGCCCCTCTGTCCATGGGGTTTCCTAGGCAAGAATACTGGGATGGATTATCATTTCCTTTTCTGAGGGATCTTCCTGACCCAGTGAACTCATGTCTCCTGCATTGCAGGTGGATTCTTGACCTCTGAGCCCCCAGAAAAGGAGCCATAATGGCTCTATGCTTGTGTTCATGCCAAGTCATTTCAGCTGTGTCCAACTCTTTGCAACCCTATTGATTGTAGCCCGCTGGCCTCCTCTGTTCCTGGGATTCTCCAGGCAAGAATATGAGAGTGGGTTGCCATGGCCTCTTCCAGAGGATCTTCATGACCCAGGAATTGAACCCATGTCTCTTATAACTCCTGCATTGGCAGGTGGGTTCTTTACACTAGCACCACCTGGGAAGCCCAAACAAACCTCAAATCTTAGAAACATAAATTCATTGCATTGACTTGAGAGTCTCCTAATAAGTATCAAAGATAACCATAGTGTCAGTTTGCCATGGCTAGTCCATATGCTGCCAGTAACTTATTTTTATAATGCTTTGGACCATTTCCAAATTGCAGACTCTAAATTTACACATATGAAATAAAATTTGCATATATTTGATAGAGGTCCTCTGAGTGCTGAGAGGAAATGATGTGATATAAACATCAGCTGAGCCCTGATTTCTCTCAAGATTGATATTAAACAGTAACCAGTTTTATGTATTAAGTACAGGGCTTAGAGCTACAAGTGTTCATTCTCAATTTTTTTCCTGATATTTTATGTGACAATTGATAGAGTACTAACAGATATTTCATTGGTGAAGTCCTCATTGATTCCCCATTGACTAATTGTATTGTCACTTAAAGTCATTTGGAATGTGCTTAACTTGGTTTATTTACTTTCAGGATATATACTAATAAATATATATTTAGTTTGTTACCAATTTTCATTATATTCCTAATTTTTCAATCTAATAATATGAACTACAAATCTGCAACAGACTCTCCATCTGTCTGAGAATTCTAAGACAGAGATTTATTTTCCTCACTTAAGCAGCCAGTTTCCTTTTATAGTATAATATAGTAGCTCTTCACTGGAGAAGGGAATGGCAAACCACTTCAATATTCTTGCCTTGAGAACCCTATGAACAGTATGAAAAGGCAAAAAGATAGGACACTGAAAGAGGAACTCCCCAGGTCAGTAGGTGCCCAGTATGCTACTGGAGATCAGTGGAGAAATAACTCCAGAAAGAATGAAGGGATGGAGCCAAAGCAAAAACAACACCCAGGTGTGGATGTGACTGGTGATGGAAGTAAAGTCCATTGCTGTAAAGAGCAATATTGCATAGGAACCTGGAATGTCAGGTCCATGAATCAAGGCAGATTGGAAGTGGCCAAACAGGAGATGGCAAGAGTGAACTCACCGCAGATGGTGACTGCAGCCATGAAATTAAAAGAAGCTTATTCCTTAGAAGAAAAGTTATGACCAATTTAGACAACATATTAAAAAGCAGAGACGTTACTTTGCCAACAAAGGTCCGTCTAGTCAAGGCTATGATTTTTCCAGTGGTCATGTATGGATGCGAGAGTTGGACTATAGAGAAAGCTGAGCACCAAAGAATTGATGCTTTTGAACTGTGGTGTTGGAGAAGACTCTTGAGAGTCCCTCGGACTGCAAGGAGATCCAACCAGTCCATCCTAAAGGAAATCAGTCCTAGGCGTTCATTGGAAGGACTGACATTGAAGCTGAACTCCAATACTTTGGCCACCTGATGCGAAGAACTGACTCATTTGAAAATTCCCTGATGCTGGGAAAGAGTGAAGGTGAAAGGAAAAGGGGCCGACAGAGGATGAGCTGGCTGGATGGCATCACCGACTCAATGGACACGGGTTTGAGTAAACTCTGGGAGTTGGTGATGGACAGGGAGGCCTGGCGTGCTGCAGTCCACGGGGTCACAAAGAGTCGGACATGACTGAGCGACTGAACTGAACTGATAGGAGTTCTTGGGCTTCCCAGGTGGTGAAGAATCACCTGACAGTGCAGGAGATGCAAGAGAAACAGAAAAACTGTAAGTCAGGAAGAGCGTCTGGAGGAGGAAACGGGAACCCGCTCCTGTATTCTTGCCTGGAGAATCCCATGGACGGGGGGCCTGGAGGGCTACAGTCCACGGGGTCACAAAGAGCCAGACATGACTTAGCAGCAAACTGCCGCAACTACACATTCACACTCAGTATAACTGTGTTCTTTTATCCAAGACCTGGGAGTCTGGCCCCTTCTTTCACAGAGACTGTACTGTTGATACAGGTGGTGTTAGTAGTGAAGAGCCCTCCTGACAATGCAAGAGTTGCAAGATACAAGGGTTTAATCCCTGCGCGCGGAATGCCCCTGGAGGAGGGCCCGGCAGCCCACTCCGGTGTTCTAGCCCGGAGGACCCATGGACAGAGGAGCCTGGTGGGCTGTCGTCCGAAGCGTCGCACAGAGTCAGACACAGCTGAAGCAAATTAGCACAGCACCCAGGACTATATATAGACTCTATATTATATATAAATACGATAACAGATGTTTTTAATTAAAAAATTTATATTTCTGAGTTTAATAATCTTATTTGTATACCTTTCCTTGTGTTCCATACTCTTGGATAGAAGATATTGAATATTCTTGAGAAATTGTGAAGAATTATATAAAATTAAGTGTAATATTAACATTATTTTATTTTATTCTGAAAATTACTTTCATACAAATGCATTTAAATGACGTCTCATACCAAAAAAAAAAAAAAAAAAAAAAAAAATTGTAGCCAGAGGAGTCAATAATATATTAAATGATTTTGGAAAATTGTGAAGGTCTATACAAATGTTATATGCTCTTTTTGATAGTAGTCATGGTGTTATTTCATTCTAAAAAGTAAACTTTCAAATGAATTTCTTTGCATGAATGGCTAATATAATAAGCATTTCAACTAGCTACCTTCTCAGGTAGTGGAACCATTTGCATATTATTTTAGCTGAAACTGAGAAAAAATAAAAATGTGACAATATTTACTGAGGCTTCAACTTTCTCATTGTGCTGTTTAGCCTACCTGCCACTAGTTATTTCAGTATTTAGAAAATTAAATATGATTTTATTTATAAAAAAAAATGTATTCTTTAGAAAACTGTTTCTGTTTTCCAGATACTCCAATTTATAGCAATTTAGGGAAAGGAGATCACTACGGGACAGTCAGCATTTACAGGCCTGATTTTATCATTATGCATCTGTACATAAAATTTGGGGGTTTTTTTTGTTCTTTTTTTTTTTTTTTCTTAGTTTGTAAAGTTTTTAACTGAGATTTAACATGTGCTGTGCTCGCTTACTCAGTCATGTCTGACTCTGCAACATCATGGACTGTAGCCCACCAGGCTCCTCTGTCCATGGGGATTCTCCAAGCAAGAATACTAGAGTGGGTTGCCATTTCCTTGTCCGAGAATTAACATACACATACACATAGGGAAGTCCATAAACTGTAAGTAAATGGATTTTAATAGAATGAACACGGCTATGTAACTACCACTCAGATCAAGAAATAGAGCATTACCAGCAACCCAGAAGCCTCCCTCAAAATGGGAGAAAATATTTGCAAATGAAGCAACTGACAAAGAATTAATCTCCAAAATGTAAAAATCATTCATATAGCTCAGTATGAAAAAAACAAACAATACAATCAAAATATGGGTGGAAGACCTAAACAACCTTTTCTCCAAAGAAGACATATACATGTTCAACAAATATATAAAAAGATACTCAACATCACTAATTATTAGAGAAATGCAAACCAAAACTATGATGAGGTATCACCTCACACCAGTCAGAATGGCCGTGATCAAAAAATGCACGTATAACTTGAGTCAAAAGGAAAGCAACTGGCTTCACATATTTTGTCTCCCTAGAGTTCACAGCATGTTGTCTCCTATCTAAACTACTGTCAGAGAATTTTTTGTTTAATGTCTAAAGAAGATGTTGAAAGATCCTTAAAGGAAAGGGGAATAAGTCTGATTATCGATGGTTCCTTGATTAACTTGACAGCACCCTTTCTAAACATTAAGCAAATTTTTTCAGGATATATTTTCTGTGAGTATTAGTGGCCCTTCTGTGTGAAATGGTAATGAAACCATTATCTTCAAAGAGGCATTCGATCTTTCTCAGTTTCATGTGACTTAATAGGAATGGAGACCATGGAGAGAAAAAAGGAAATGGTCTAGACTAACCCCTGTGAGTGGAAAGGTAATCCAGAACCAACTCCTCTTTCTGACTATATTTGTGTGTTTGCATTCATTTTGCAGAATATCTGACTATAAGTGTTTCAGGCTAATTCCAGGAACATGTATCTGTCAGTTTTATTGGATACTTCAAATACCAATGCCTTTTGCTTTAAAATTATTTTGCTTTTTGTCTGTGCTCAATAGAGAAAATGAGTTAAGAGATACTTCATTACTTATGAATTTTATGTTTGTGTCTCCCTGTCTGTGTGTATGTCTGTATGTATATATTTATTTCTGCCTAAATATAGGAATAAAAATGTTAACAATTAGCCATAGATAGCTAAACTGGAACTTAGTATGGCTTATTAGCTTAGTTTACACAATAACCAGCCAAATGTACTATGACATGCTATTCTTCCAGGCCTTTTTCTTCCATTGCAAAACAGTTCATAATTTTAATAAGTGCACATAAATACCATTAGCCAAAGCACTCATTTGTCTACTAACAGTTTGGCACATATGGTATGCTTCATTTCTTTAGCCCTTTTCACAGCATCCTTCACTTCCTTGTTTCTTAAGCTATAAATTAATGGGTTTAACATAGGGATAACCAGGGTATAAAACACAGATACCACCTTCTCTTGTTCTAAGGAATACTGGGAGCTTGGTTGAATGTAGCTAAAGCTTATAGAGCCATAGAATAGAATCACAACCGTGAGATGTGAAGCACATGTGGAGAAGGCTTTGTGTCTGCCTGCTGCTGAGCGGATCCTCAGGATAGCAGCAACGATGAAGATGTAGGAGATCATCACAGTCATGAAAGTGATCAAGGCAATAATGCCAGAGAAGATTAAAAGCAGCAGTTCATTCATGGATGTGTCAGAACAGGACAGCTTCAACAGCGGGGGAAGGTCACAGAAGAAGTGCCTGATGACATTTGGCCCACAGAAAGACAATTTCAGCAAGCCAGTTGTGTGAGTCAATGAGTTGATTATGCCTCCTACACATGATCCAATGGCCAGAGCAACACAAACTATTTTTGTCACAGCCACGGTATAAAGTAAAGGGTTCACAATGGCCATATAGCGGTCATAAGCCATTGCTGCCAGCAAGAAGCCCTCAGCGGTAAGGAGTGACACGAATAAAAAGTACTGCACCATGCATGCAGAGAATGAGATTGTCACCCGTTCAACAAAGAAGTTCATCAGCATTCTGGGTGCAAAGACTGATGAATAGCAGGCATCGATGAATGACAGGCAGCTGAGGAAATGGTACATGGGTGTTTGGAGTCTGGGAGTTATTTGGATTAGAAGGAGCATCCCTAGATTACCCACCAAGGAAATGGTATAGATAAGCAGGAACAGCAGGAAGAGAACCACTTTCAGTTCAGCATGATCTGTCAGTCCCAAAAGGATAAACTCAGTCACCAGTGTAAAATTAACATCAGCCATGTGTTTGTTTATCATGGTACCTGTCAACAAATAAATTGAGAATGATCATGCAGCATTATCAAGACTACTCGGAATCTCTAACTAGTAATCTGACTTGAGTTATTGACTGCTCTGCTCTGGTGGTTTTGGCTATAAAATTAGAAAACATTTAGCTAGAAATATCTATTCTCTTCAAGCACTGTCTATTTGCATGTTCCATAGAAAATTTCAAGAATTTAAGCAAGAAAACATTAGAGTCTTAGCTTCAGGATACATTCAAAATGCTATTCTTAGTGTGAAGAAAAAAGCTTAAGTAAATTTCATTCTGTGTGTGTGTGAATTGCTCAGTTGTGTCCTACTCTTTGTGACCTCATGGACTGTAGCCCACCAGGTTCCTCTGTCCATGGGATTTTTCCAGGCAAAAATGTAGGAGGGGGTAGCCTTTCTCCAGGGGATCTTTCTGACCCAGGGTTAGAACCCAGGTCTCCTGCATTGCAGGCAGATTCTTTACCATCTGAGCCACCAGGGAAGCTTCTAAAATAGGCAAAATCCAGATTATAAAGCATCAGTATTTAAGTTGGAAATTTAATCTGTGGTGCCACTGAAGTTCTCTTTTAAAAAATGATACAGGGATGTCCCTTGGAGTACAGTGGTTAGGACTCCACGCTTCCATTGCAGGGGGGAGTACACCAGAGATCTGATCTCTGGTCAGGGAACTAAGTCCCCACAGTCAAAAACTGAAGGAAAAAAAAAGTTTAAAAATGATAAAAATAAACTTATTTACAAAATAGAAACAGACTTACAGACACAGAAAACAAACTTATGGTCTTCAAAGGGAAAGGGGATGGGGAGATATAAAATAGGAATTTGAAAGTAACATATGCACACTACTATAAATGAAATAGATAAAAACAAGGACCTACTGAATGACACAGGGAACTATACTCAATATTTTATAGTAAGCTATATGGGAAAAGAATTTGAAAATGAATCCATATACATTATATACAAATAATTTATATGTATTATATAAATCCATACATATACATATGTATTTATAGAGGTAGAGAGAGAGAGAAAATCACTTTCCCATACACCAGAAACTAGCACAATATTGCAAATAAAATACACATCAACAGCAACCAAAAATTAACTTTATGTCAGATTTCATTGTGGCTAATGCCAAATCTATAAATATCTGAGCATAAACTGTATCATAATATTTAAACTTGTTTTCCCACTTATGTTTTCATGTTTAGTGTGTAGTCCTCATTTTTTTAAACTTTGATTTGACAAAAGGCAAGGTCCCAATATCAAAAATTCTGGATTCATTCTTAGAAAATAGACAGAAGCATTGGCTTTTGAGAATAATGTCCACTAGAAATTGAAAAGGAGTACTCTGAGCTGATATATGAAATATGATGAATAGAACTTATAATTGGCCTTTTTTGGGAAACCTTCCTATTTAAAAAAAAATTATTGAAATATAGTTGGCATGTTCAGGTGATTCTCATTTTCCAAAATGACAAGTCATGCAACAATATACTCCTACATTCATATAATAATGTGGAAAATCTTATAGAATAAATAACATAAGAAGCAGAACTGTTACTGACTACTTTGGATGGTTTGTATTAACAATGCATTTCTAATACAAAGGAAGATTCATGGCCTTTGATATCCAATAGAAATGCCATACTCAAGAGACTGAGGAAACAATCTTTATACATTTCTAAGTGAAGCAAGTTTATAAAATAAAGCCAACCTATAAAACATACAAGTACTTCTCTGCAATACTTTTTTTTTGTGATATTGCAACAGGTTTCTTAAAATATGCCATGTGTTTTCCACTTAACCAGTGCACATCTTTTGAGCACTTGGAACGTCCCATAAAGTAAAACCAACCTATAGAACATACAGCTACTTCTTTGCAATATTTTTTTCATGATATCACAGCAAGTTTCTTAAAATATGCTATGTCTTTTCCAAAGCACATTTATTATTTCTACATTTTGCCCACAAGATGGAATTCTTTTGTCACATTTATATTAAAAATGAAAACATTGTAAATAAGTCAGGATACTAGTAACCTTGGCTCAGATGCTAAAAAAATCCACCTGCAATCTTCCTGGGTTTGATCCCAGCATTCTAGCCTGGGAAATTCCATGGACAGAAGAACCTGGCTGGCTACAGTCCACAGGGCGGCAGAGAGTCAGACAAGACTGAACAACTGACAAACACAGACACAGTAACGTCACTCCTACAGAATAAAGGATACGGTTGTCTTGGCTTTATCATCCTTTCACATGGGAGATGCTAGCCCTGTGTTCAGTATGTAAAGCCCAATATTTCCTTATTTCCTATCATTTTAATAATCTCACAATATTGTCCTTCTATTATAATACCCTTATAGATCTAGAATATCTGTGGAGACAGGTAAATAATCTCCATAAGTTTACATAGTTATGATTTATATTGAAATTCATCCTTTAGAAAACATTCCAAATTGAATCCAGTCATTTGTTTTTATTACTCCCAAAGAAGTCGCATGGCAACTTTGAGGTTAATATAGAGAAAGAGACTTAAGTGGAGGATACAGAAAGAGATGAGAGCCAAATTACAAATCCCTCACTCCCCTATACCTTGAAGTCTTTATCACATTAAAATCTGAACCTCTTCTTCTTCTTCTTTGTATTTCAACTTATATTGACAGAATGCATATACACTGACTATTAAAATCCAGGAATTTTACTTACCAGAGAGTGGAAGAAAAAAATGTGTAGCAGTTTAGCTCATTGACGAGCCTCATCACCACCCATTCTTGTGATCTATTTTTCTAAATTTCCCCCCAAACAAAAACAAGCACAGAAAAGATAGTTAAATTTGTTGTTTTGCAGTGACGCATAAATTAGGTCAATGACAGAAGTTAACAGGTAGTGGATTTGAAATTTAAAATTTTTAAAATAAAAAACAAAAGGCACAGATTCCATGCTGTCAATGCAAGAGTGGGATGATCAAAGAACAATCATATCAGAAAACAGAATTAGTTAAAAAGTTAATTTATATAATTACCTCAGTTCAAATGGGAATAGACTCCCTGGAGTTCATCTTGTGATCAAAGGATATTATAAATGTGTTCTTAAAAGTTCCTCTGTGCATCTGGAGGGATTTAGAAAACTCACAAAAATGTAACTGCCCCCTTAAGGCATTTCACGCCCTTACTTTACAATGAATAAAGGAAATTTGCCACAAGTAAAGAGAAAAAAACAGTGTGTATGTGTGTGTGTGTGTGTGTGTGTGTGTGTGTATATATATATATATAGAGAGAGAGAGAGTTTGAGTAAACTCCGGGAGTTGGTGATGGACAGGGAGGCCTAGTGTGCTGCAGTTCATGGGGTTGCAAACAGTTGGACATGACTGAGGGACTGAATTGAACTGAACTGAACATATATATATATATATTTATATATAAATGCAATTGATAGTGATCCCTGCAAGGTGCATTAGGAAGAGAAGCTTTTCAGAACATATCTGTGCCTGATGTCAGAAACACACACACACACACACATATACATTCAAATAAACACAAACAGAAGCAAAAGCAAACATCAGTGAGCTTTAAGGTAGTAGAACAAGACCTGATAATTAAAAAAAAAAAAAAAAAATCTATCCCTTTACTTCCTTGGATTATAAGAACGTCACCAAAAAATTACAATTAAAACTACTACATCTTAAAAGGCTTCCTTGCAAAGAACCCAACCATTGATCCAATCTAGCCTGTGTCTCCTGATAAAAATTTGGAGTTTTTACCTTTATCTTAAAATGAATCATGAGCAATTCTGGTAGCAGTATTTCAAACTATTCCATACATATATATACACACACACATATGGAATATATACATATATATTTGTATGTATGAACTGTCCTTTATTATTTATTTTATAATCAATTACAATTTTTCAACCTAAATTCAAATTTCTTAAATCTCCGAATTAACAGCTGATGGGGCAAAACTTAGGAGTGGGGGTTAGGTGATATTCTAAGCTTGAGTTAGGCCATAAGATAATCCATTATTTGATAAGACCTAGAGCATTTTAAGTACTTGTGTTTTCTGGAATTTTTTTTTTTTTTAATATATAATCCATTTTCAGTCCACATATGACATATTTATATAAAAAATGTACAACTAACCCTTGAATAATGTGTTGGGGTGCCAATCTTCTTGTGTAGTTGAAAAACTGATGTGTAATTGAGAGCCTTCCCTCTGTTTTTGTTTTTTTGTGGTTCATCCAGTTCTGCAAATTCAACTGGGGAGCCTTTAGTAATGCAGTAGCTACAATTGAAACAAACTGATGCATGAATGGACCCCTGCAGACAGAAGAGGCGATGTTTGGATGGCATCGGTGACTCAGTGGACATGAGTCTGAGCATGCTCGGCAGTTGGTGGTGGGCAGGGAAGCCTGGCGCACTGCAGTACAGTTCAGTCCAGTTCAGTCGCTCCGTCCTGTCTGACTCTTTGCGACCCCGTGGACTGAGGCACGCCAGGGCTCCCTGTCCATCACCAACTACCGGAACTTGCTCAAACTCATGTCCCTTGAGTCGGTGACACCATCCAATCATCTCATCCTCTGTTTTCCGCTTCTTCTCCGGCCTTCAATCTTTCCCAACATCAGGGTCTTTTCAAATGAGTCAGCTCTTGGCATCAGGTGGCCAAAGTATTGGAATTTCAGCTTTAACATCAGCCCTTCCAATGAATAATCAGGACTGGTTTCCTTTAGGATGGACTGATTGGATCTCCTTGCAGTCCAAGGGACTCTCAAGAGTCTTCTCCAACTCCACAGTTCAAAAGCATCAATTCTTCACCACTTAGCTTTCTTTAGAATCCAAATCTCACATCCATACATGACTGCTGGAAAAACCATTACTTTGACTAGATGGACCTTTGTTGGCAAAGTAATGTCTTTGCTTTTTAATATGCTGTCTATGTTGGTCATAGCTTTTCTTTCAAGGAGAAACCATCTTTTAATTTCATGGCTGTAATCACCACCTGCAGTGATTTTGGAGCCCCCAGAAATAGTCTCTCACCTTTTCCACTGTTTCCCCACCTATTTGCCATGAAGTGATGGGACCAGATGCCATGATCTTAGTTTCCTGAATGTTGAGTTTTAAGCCAACTTTTTCAAGCCCTAATTAGTTACTGTGTGAATATGCCCTTTGGGACACAGGGAAAGTCTAGGAGGATGAAAGTCTTCTTTCTACAAATAAGAAGCTGGGGGACAATGTTTTTGTACTTGAGAGGGCCCCACGGGTTCCTCTGCATTTCAATTCCACTTTTTTGGATAATCTTCAACCTTGTGGGGAACAAGTGATGGACAAAAAAAGAGATGCCATTTGCATAGAGATGTTAATCATAAACTCAGCAGGGGAACTCAGTTTTAGGAGGACCTGCTTTCAACATGACAAAATAAATGGTATGAGTGGACTAAAAAAGATGTATAACTTGAGAGTTGTGAGTTAAGTTTTATTGGGGGCAAAATTAGGACTCCAACCCAGAGGCAGCATCTCAGATAGCTCTGAGAGACTGCTCCAAAGCGGCAGTGGGTTGGTCGGTATATAAGGTTTCGGTGAAGTGAGTTCAATACCATGAAGCACTTACTCTACAAAAGGTTTTTTGTTAGTCATAAGGATCTGAGGTCACCATGAAGGGATTTAGTGCTTAATGCTTCTCTAGATATGAGGAGATGCAAGGATTGAGATCATAAAATTTGTTCCTAAAAATCCAACTATCTAAAGACCTGTCCCACCAGATTCCCTGGAGCAGAGAGTGCCTCACTCCACCCTGAACACCCTCAGGGGATGTTGAAGGTCAACATCTATAGCAGCATGGAGTTCAGTCTCCATAGAGGAAGATGGCAAATGCCTGTGTTGTTCAGTCACTGGCAATGCTTTTGGTAAATGCCAGTTTCTTGTTGACATATGAGAGTAGCCGGAAGACATACCACTAAATATGAACAAAATGAGTTTCAACTTTGGGACATCATTGAGCAAGAAAACCTTGGTCCTAGTAATTTTGAAATTACCATTGTTACAGAGGTGGTATTTACATTAAAAATTACCATTAGTTTCTCAATTGCTGGCTTAACTCTCACAGTTGCCTATTATCAAATAGGTTTACACTGCTTTTTTTATTTGTTTTTTTTTTAATTTCCAAAGACGTCTGTTTTATCAAAACTAAATTTTCTGAGTAGAATCGCCCTTCAAAAATATAACACATACAAAAGTAGCTCCTTTATCAACACCAATAAGTTATCACCTGAAAGTGCAGTATGAGCAGCCTTCCTTCTCTGTAACAGTCATTTTTAAATCTATGTTGACATGGATTTAATTATCACAAATCAGCAGAAACTTTATAATAATATTGTAAGCTATTCTTAGTCTGTCCCTTTTAGACTCTTCCTTTGTTTCCTCATCTTGATAAATCATCCTCAATGTAATATTTGTCCTGGTCTAGGCATGGGTTGGAAAAGAATTTCCAGACAATAGACAGAATGAGAGGGAAATAAAGTTTATTAGAGCGGGAGACGCTGTTAGAACAGCAGGCCAGCTCAAGGGAGAACTGACGTTGAACACAGGTCCTTAATCCACTTTTATACCAAGGGTACAAGGGGTGGGGTAGGGGTCTTGAGGGTCATTTGCTGACTGGATGAGGCATGTATACTGAGAGGGGGTACGAGTAAGGCAAATGCCTTCTCCCCTCCTATGGGGCAGGGGGGAGACAGGTTATACTGCTCAGGAGGACCTGAAATCCATTAATAGTTACAACCTGGGGGAGGGAAGGACGATAAGGGTCTGGTTTTCCTGTTCCTACATTCCAGGACCCTCCTTGCTTTTATCTGCTCTTTTGTCCTTGGTTCACCACAATGCAGTATTTGATGAACATTTCTGGAGGAAAGTTGGTCATGGAGTATCACTCAATGCATAATGCATGAAATTATGGGTTTTAGGAAAGGACAGCATAACATTGGTCATAGTATGTTGTGAAATTTTAGTTATAAAATGCAGGTGGATACTAAGTATACAGTATGATAAAAAGTATGCAAATCTAGAGGCACCCAAATAAGCATTTATGAACCAGAAAAATTAAGAAAACTTTATCAAATATTACAAGAGGTTGATTATTTTCATATCACTTTTGAATTTTATTATATTCTCATTTTGTATCTTTATTTTTCCTGATATGTTTTAGTATGCAACAGTTATTTTAGAAAAATCAGTTGTTATCATAAATTATACATATGCAAAAAAGAACACAAGGATATTTTTGGAGATTTTTGGATAGGTTTAGAGCTTTGATTGTGGTGATGGCATCATGGATATATACAGAAGTCCAAACTCATCAATATGTACCTAGTAAATGGGTGCAAATCTTCCTGTATCAACTATATTTCAATAAAACAAAAAAATTAGTTCTAACCTTGCCTAGAATTCCCTTCATATTTTCAGATTTCATTTTGTTTCTATGAACATAGTAACTCCTATAATGTTACAGATTTAAATATAAAAGTTTAATTGTGAAAAATGCATCATTTTGTCTTAAAGTAATCAAACATTTTTCTAGAAATAGTTTCTCTATCACCACATGCATAAATCTAGAGCATCACAAAGGAAGATTAAACCATCATGCTCTTCACTGTCTGACTCCTAAGAGAAAAGATAACTAGCTTTTGAAAACATTAGCATAGCTACACTTAGTTTAAGAAATCTTGTCCTTGGGGACATACAAAATAATATTCCTTGAAACTAGTCCACAGGGATGATGAAATTTTGCATTAACGTCAGTCCCCAGTATGTGAGGTACCTTGAAATTTTTAATATAAGAGGCAAGGCATACTCCGCTCTGTTTACTTACATGGTAGAGCCTTGATGTTCTTTTTAGACACAACTTCCAGGCAAAATTTACACATGATCACCAGCTGAGCAGAATTTCTATGTTGATTAACTTTTCTTTCAGAATAAAACAAAATGAATGCACTAAGAAGTCAAAAGAACTTATCTCAAAGAAAACAAATATTACAGAAGTTTTTGACTGAAAATATCTTCATATTTCATTGTGAGCAAAATTTGAGGTTGACATACTTCTAGACAGATAATATTAGAAGAAAATGATTTTTTCACTAACTTTGCCTCCTGGTAAGTACTATTCTCAAATTTAGAAGACTTTTGTTTGGTTCAAATATAATAAGGAATTATCAGAAGTCTCTGCATACAGGTACCATTTTTTAAATGATATCTGTATCATTTCTCACAGATATCATTTAAGTGATTTCTATATCATTTCTTACTGATATTATTTGAATGATTACTTGCTCTATCATTTCTTCTTCTTACCCTAAGAAGTTCCAGGACTTGTGGATCCAGAAATATAAAATTGATGTAATTAAGGTCTGCAAGGAAATTGCTAATTTTAGAAGAAATTTGATTTTAATAGTCAAATTAGGAAAATGCATATTTTGGAAATTAATATGAATATGAAGCTACAATTTTGATACTCTTTACAATTAAAAAGTCAAGAGATTGTTATTTATTTTTCATTAGTATTGAAGAATATTTGAATGTAGTGAACAGTACATGATACATTAAAACAATTCTACCACTGTTCCTTTTATATCTAGCATTTATTTTCAGGTTTGCTGAAATTAATTATAAATAGGAATAAAGTATCATGAGCATACTCTCTGGGATCAATCTATCTTGGTAGAATTACAGAGAAAACATGAAATAGCCCTGACTGAAAAAATTAACTAAATTCTCTGTGCACTTTTTCTCACCTAAAAAATGTGGGTAATAGTAATACCTATGATGTAATAGTCTAACAAAAATTAAACATTTTAACAAAAGGAAATGGTGTTAGGGCTATCCTAATTGTTTTTAATATATTAGCAATTATTATATTATATCCAAGTGTCAGATTATGTCTGTTTCTATATTTATACATTTGGCAATCAAATTAAGATGTTTCTCTTCATACTCTACACATTTCATTATTATCACATCCTAGAAACACTAAACTAACATAAATTTGTCATGTCATCAATGAAAATGCCAACTATTTGAAGACATTTTTGCTGAGTATCAACTTTGATATCTCAACAGTTTGGAGCATTTGAACATTATGGGCAGAAGGAATATCACACATGTGTCTGACTTCATCCTCATGGGACTGACAGACTCTGAAGAGATCCGGCTGGCCCTCTGCACCCTCTTTCTCCTGATATACCTGATCACCGTGCTGGGCAATGTGGGGATGTTCCTGATAATCCGCCTGGATTCCCAGCTTAACACTCCCATGTATTTTTTGCTCAGTCACTTGTCATTTCTTGACCTCAGCTACTCAAGTGTCATCACCCCTAAAACCATAGACAACTTACTGACTTCCAACAAGTATATCTCATACCTGAACTGCTTCATCCAGATAAATTTTTTTATCTTCTTGGCCGCCACTGAATGTTTCCTTCTCTCCTCCATGGCCTGTGATCACTATGTAGCCATCTGCAACTCTCTGCATTACCTGGTTGTGATGTCCACTAGACGCTGCTGCTCCATACTTTTTGGATCTTATTTGATTGGCTTTATGGACTCCTTTGTCAATGTGCTTTGCATGAGCAGATTGCATTTCTGTGACTCCAATGTAATCTATCACTTTTTCTGTGAGACACCCCCGATCGTAGCGCTGTCCTGCACTGACACGCACACCATTGAAATCATTATATCCACATTTGCTGGCTCCACTCTACTGGTGTCTCTTATCATGGTGTCTACATCCTATGTGGCCATCTTGTCTACCATCCTGAAAATTACTTCCACTTCAGGGAAACAAAAGGCCTTCTCTACTTGTGCCTCCCATCTCCTGGCAGTCACCATCTTTTATGGCACTACAATTTTTACGTATGCAAAACCAAGTAAGTCCTACTCTTTGGGAAAGGATCATGTGGCTTCTGTGTTTTATACTATTGTCATCCCCATGTTAAATCCACTCATATATAGTCTTCGAAACAAAGAAGTGAAAAATGCTCTCAGAAGAGTCATGCAGAAGAGAAAAGGCCCCAAACAATTAAAATAACAGTGATGAAAAAATTTAAAGCTCATTTTTCCCCATCCCTATAGTGTATTTCCTTGTTTTCTCTACAGAAACTAATAGAATTAGTAATATTTATTATTTATGTATCTATGTTGTTGTTGAACCATACTGATTAACTAAATACAATGTCAAATATTTCTAAGAATATGCCTTTAGAAATCTACATTGTAACTGGAAATCATGAACCATGTTAAATTATGGTCTATATACATACATTTTTAAAGGCAACTGGTTTGCAAAATGAAAGATTATAGTTTTCATCTTTGAAATTATATCAAACAAGTTCACATGCATAATCCAACTTCCCAGAATTTTATGATGGAAAATAGCTCAGTTTTGGGAATAGTAAATTATTTTGGAAATTATTTCTTTTACCTAGTGGAGAATCAACATAGCAGAGTGATTATGAGCACTTGCCCAGACCCAACCAACCATTCCAGAATTTAGATTCTAGATCTGCTGCACTGTACTTATATAACCCTTTAAAGCATTGCCGAAAGTTTAAGTTTCAAGTTTCCTCAAGAAAAATAGTAATTTATCTTGCTCAAGATAAATAATAATTCCAGGTCCACAAATATTATGTAAAGATTAAATCAGATAATGATGGCATTTAAGGACATACAAATAAGCTCTGGCCATTATTGTTTGAACACTCATAATCCTGCAGTATTTTATATGTACATGGCTTTTTCTTATTGAATATTCACTTTTTTATTAATTACTTTTAATTGATTTGGTTATTTTCTGCAGTACAATGAACTGAATCAGGTAGATACACACACATCCCCTCCCTCTTGGATTGAACCTTCCCCCAAAGAAATCATTTTAAAAGGCTTACTTCTGTGACATGTCAACAAGCTTCAGTACACCGGTTCTTCATTGAAATTCTATGTATTTTAAGACCTCATTGCTTTTCTCCTGATTTCTATAGGTTTGGCATGATTATTAAAAATAGTTTTTTTTTACTTAAATGCTTATCTCATCTGTATTAATATTTGTAGCAAAGACAAGTTGTAAAGCTACTAAATTACAATGAAATCAAACATTGCAGCAACCTATTAGCTTTAATCAGGTAGAGTGCTAAAATTTCCTTTATTTAAAAATTTTATACATTACCTTTAATTTTCTCTACATAAAGCATAAGAATATATTTAAAATTTTCCAATTATTTCATAATTTTCTATACTTTTGTAATTAAATAGATCATTATATTCAAATAATAATGATTACAAACATTTTATTTTTTTAGTTTATATTGGTTTCTATCTAAAATGGCGTCTGTTTATTTTTTTTACAAAGTACTTTTTAAATGTTAAAATTCAAACTCTCTTTTAGGAAATAAATGTTTAAATTATTTTTACCAATTCAAAACTCTCAATAAATTTATTTGTCTTGCATTATTTTCCCCTACTTTATTTTAAAAATTCCCTTTCATATTTGAATGCCATTAAATTATGAAGACTTATTTTTGCTCTGATATTCACATTTTCTAGACTATATATTTACAGCTATTGTTATTTGCTTTCACTTGCATATATTTAAGAATAACTTTTTGGCTCCTCTCTCCTCTTTCAAAAGCATATTACCTCATTTTATTTTTATGGGCATTTTACTTTTCTAGTCTATTTGACAAACTGACTTTACCTTGATATCAAAGTAAAGGGATACATTTTTGCAGTGGTTGTTGTTCAGTTGCCAATTTGTGTCCAACTCTTTGAGACCCTATGGACTGCAGCACATCAGGCTTCCCTGCCCCTCACCATCTCCCAGAGTTTGTACAAGTTATGCAGTGAGGTATAGCATAAAACAGCAAAATTTAATTTCTTAATCCCTATAATGTGTCTTTCTAAGTTCTAAGAATTGATAACTTTTAAAGATTAGAAATAACAAGGGAACATTTCCTGCAAATATGGGCATAACAGACAGAAACAGCAAGGACCTAACAAAAGCAAAAGAGAGTAAGAAGAGGTGGCAAGAATATACAGAAGAACTATGCAAGAAAGGTCTTAAAGACCCAGATGACCACAATGGCATTGTCACTCACCTAGAGCCAGACATCCTGGAATGTGAAGTCAAGTGGGCCTTCGGAAGCATCACTATGAACAAAGCTAGTGGAGGTGATGGAATTTCACCTGAGCCATTTTAAATCCTAAAAGATGATGCTGTTAAAGTGTTGCACTCAATATGTCAGCAAATTTGGAAAACTCAACAATGGCCACAGGACTGGAAAAGTTCAGTTTTCATTCCAGTGCCAAAGTTCAAACTACAGTACAGTTGCTCTCATCTCACATGCTAGCAAAGTAATACTCAGAATCCTTCAAGATAGGCTTCAACAGCATGTGAACCAAGAACTTCCAGATGTACAAGCTGGATTTAGAAAAGGCAGAGGAACTGGAGATCAAATTGCCAGTATCCATTGTATCAGAGAAAAAGCAATATAATTCAGGGGGAAAAAAATCTTCTACTGCTTCATTGACGATGCTAAAAATTTTATATAGAGAAGAGGACATCATGTGAAATACACACCTGGATGAAGCACAAGCTGGAGTCAAGATTGCCGGGAGAAGTATCAACAAACTCAGTTGTGAAGATGATACTACCCTAAAAACAGAAAGTGAAAAGGAACTTAAGACTCTCTTAATGAAGTTGAAAGAGGAGAGTGAAAAGCCTGGATTAGAACTCAACATTCAAAAAACTAAGATCATGGCATCTGGTCATACCACTTCATGGTAAATAGATGGCAAATATAAACAGTAACATATTTTATTTTCTTGGGATCCAAAATCACTGTGGATGGTGACTGCAGCCATGAAATTAAAAGACACTTGCTCCATGGAGGAAAAGTTATGACATGGAAGAAAATCTGTGACAAACTAGTCAGCATATTAAAAGGTGAAAGATTTATATGATCTGAAGAAAAACCAGAGTATAGACAGCATATTAAAAAGCAGAGACATCACTTTGTGAACACCTGTTCATATAGTCAAGTCTATGGTTTTTCCAGTAGTCATGCATGGATGTGAGAGTTGAACCATAAAGAATGATGAGCACTGAAGAAATGATGTTTTCAAACTGTGGTGCTGGAGAAGACTCCTGAGAGTCCCCTGGGCAGCAAGGAGATCAAATCAGTCACTCCTGAAGGAAGTCAACTCCGAATATTCTTTGGAAGGACTGATGCTGAAGCTGAAGCTCCAACACTTTGGCAACCTGATGCGAAGAACCAACTCATTCGAAAAGATCCTTATGCTGGGAAAGATTGAAGACGAGAAGGGGGTGATAGAGGATGAGACGGTTGGGTGGCATCACCAACTCAGTGCACTTGAGTTTGAGCAAACTCCAGGAGATAGTGAAGACAGGGAAGCTGTTTTATCGCCATCCACACAATCGCAAAGAGTCGGACACGACTTAGCAACTGAACAACAATGATATGCATGTTTGTGTGTATGTGTATAAACATGAAGTACTAGGTATAGAATATCACTGCGACATTTGCGAGGTATATTTAGAGACTCATTTCTCCAGATTGGGCAGAAAAAAATCATTAAATCTATAGTATTAAAAAGAGAAACTGGGTTTTCCTTTTATTTTTCCTTGGCAAGAGACTTGAACATAAACTCTGTTTAATGTACTCTCTTAGCATTGATACAAAATGGCCCCTGGAAAAGATGAAAGCCTCAGTACTGCCTTCATTGTGCATGAATCATTTAGAAGTAATGGAAGTTGGGTAATCTTATTTAAATGTTTATTGAAAATAACTGAAAATTAATCCATAAAGTACTTATTAGGAAAAAATATGTGGGATTATACTTCTCTCTCTCAGACAAGATTGTAAGTTTTTTGAGAGAAGAGTCTGTTTAGTCATAGTTTGACTATTGCTATCCACAGCATGAAACAAACACATATGTAGTATTTATGATATTTACAATAAGTAAATGTATTCTTTGCTCTTTTTGGCTTGTGGAAACAAAGTGATGAATTTATTAAGATCAATGATTCTTCCTTAATCATGTTTATAACTTGCCTTGGAAATTGGACCATATTGTGCATATTAGCACTCAAAACAACATCAGTTCACTTTAAAATTCTATCTAGAATTCTTTCAAAAACATTGCTTACTGGTATATTAAAAATGGCATAGAGATTAATAGGCTTTTTAAAATGATTTTTATCTTTAGTGGTTAGGATATGGAAATGAGTAGATAGATCTGTATTTGTTCATAGGATTTTAAATCATTGGAGTCAAGGTTTTAGGATTTCTTTTGTATCATACATCAAAAAGAAACGTCCTGTAGTGAAAATTGGTCTTCAGTTTGGGGATAATTGAAGACAATTCATGTGAAGGGATCTATGAGTGCACATATATATGTTTGGTTTAAATTTTTAATTTTCTTCTCAGATATGTATTACTGGTGCCTGATGTCAGCGAACTTCATTTTACAATAAAATATTTTACATTTAAAGTATTGTAAATGACAACTGATGAAACACACTATGCATTATTTTAGGGACTTTTTGAGGATACTGTGTTAACTCATCCCTCATTCTCTTTATTAATTTAACATTGATTTTTTTCTTCTAAGCACCATGTCTGAGTCAGATTAGTTGCCTTCAAGATAGTTCATTATCATTATTGAAAATTATTAAAATGATTATATTTCTCTTTCTTTCTTGACCAGGGATTTTCATCCATGCATCATAACTACAATGTTCAGATTTTGATAATTGTATGAAACATCCTCACTGTTGAACCTTCTTTACATTTACTGTGGTTCTAATTCTATATATATTTTCATTTTCACTTGTATTGAATATATACTGTTCTGTAGATAATTTCAAGATTTTGTATTTATTTAATGCTAATAAAATCAGGTATCTAAATTTTATTTCTGTGCTTTAATATTGCATTGCTATTCTCTTTCTAAGAGAAAAACATGCCACACTTTTTTTGCTAAGCATAAGAAGCAGAAATATATTTTATTTGTTCAGAATTATGATTAAATGTCCATATATATTTTTCAAAATGTCCTAGTATTTATCCGTGGTGTACTTTTCATCATTCTAGATTAAGGAAAAAAGGAATATATGTATATATATATATATATATATATCTGTATATATATATATATATATATCTGTATATATATATGGAAGTGACAGTGTTAGGCACTCAGTCATGTTTGACTTTTTGCAACAACATGAATTGTAGCCCTCCAGCTTCCCTGTCCATTGAATTTTCCAAGCAAGAATGCTGGAGTACATAGCCATTCCCTTCTCCAGGGGATCTTCCCACCCCAGGGATCAAACCCTATTCTCCAGCATTGCAGACAGATTCTTTACCATCTGAGCCACCAGGGAAGCCTATATATATATATATAGTTAAAACTGTAATCAATTAAGAAATGAAGCTAGACCATCATTAAATTAAGAGAGATTTTAAAAATCTCTGATCATGCTTTGGTTTCTGACATGACACAGTGAATGGTATAAGAATAGTTTGAAATCAGGAAAAACACTAAAATGAACATAATGAGTCCCAGTGCTAGAAAATAGTAAGTAAGAAAAATTTTCTCCTCATAGTTTTGCATTTATTATGGTTTTTGAGGTGGCTTTTAGTTATAAAATGAGAGTGGATACTGAATATACAGTATGATAGTGATTATGCAAATCTTGAGGTATACAGATAAGTACTCCATGACAAAAATATTTGGGAGAAATTCGTTAAATTGTTACAACAGTTTTGGGTTTTTTCATATCATTCTTTGAATTTTGTTATATTCTTGTTTTCTTTTTAACAAACATATTTACTCCCTAAATAATATTACACATTTAAATATCAAACTTTTTGTCAAAAATGTATCACTCTGCCCCTGACGATTTTAGTCATAGAGTAGATATTTTGCTAGAAATAGTTTCTCTACCAACGTGGGCATAAATATCAGCATCACAGAGGTAGACCAAGCCATTAGGCCCTTCATTTTCTGGCTCCTAAGAGAAAAGACAACTAGCTCCTCAAATCCCATCATAGCTGCTTTTGGTCCTTGAACTTTTGTCCCTGGAGACAGGCAAAGAAATCTTTCTTGATAACTGGTCCACAGGGATGAGCAAACATTTCATTATCAACAATTCCCAGTATATGAACTACCCTGGAAATATTAGGAGGAGATGAAAAGCACGCTCTGCTTTGCTGATGTACCTATAGAGTGGGGCCCTGAAATTCTTTTCAAGCATAACTTCCTGGAAAATTTTACATTTGATCAAGAGCTGAATGAAATTTCTAGTTTGATTTACCTTTCCCTACAGAAGAAAACAAAATGATTGCATTAAAAATTAAAAATAATTTATCTCAAAAAATAACCATGTTTACTACAGAAATTTTCAACTGACATGATCTTCACATTTTATTTGTGAGAAAAATTTGTGGCTGACATACTTCATAGACAGATAATATTGAAAGAAGTGTATTTCACCAACCTTGGCCTCCAGTAAGTATTATTCTCAAAGGTAGAAGGTTTTAGGTAGAATCAAATAAAATGGAGATATTTTCAGAATATGTACAGTGATATAATTTAAACCTTTCCCTAAGTAATGCCAAGATTTGTAGAACCAGAAATACAGAGTTGACGTTATCAGGGTCTGCAATCAATGTGTGTATTTACAAATATAATTTTGGAAGAAATTTAATCTTGAATTATCAAGTTGTACAAGCATCCTATTGTTTGAAGATTAATATGAATATATGGTCTATAATTTAGTATATGCTACTGAAGTTCACTAAAGTTGAAATCAATATTTCATTATATAATATTAAATATATTGGGAAAGAAAAAACAGTGCATGGTGCATTAAACTGTATATATCAAACAATTATATACATATATAAATTTATATATCAAATTATCAATTATATATATCACAAACTTTTTATGTTTTTTGTTTTTTAATTTTTTTTCATTTATTTTTATTAGTTGGAGGCTAATTACTTTACAATATTGTAGTGGTTTTTGCCATACATTGACATGAATCAGCCATGGGTTTACATGTGTTCCCCATCCTGATTCCCCCTCCCGCCTCCCTCTCCATCCGACCCCTCTGGGTCTTCGCAGTGCACCAGCCCCGAGCACTTGTCTCATGCATTCAGCCTGGGATGGTGATCTGTGTCACCCTTGATAGTATGCTTGTTTCAATGCTATTCTCTCTGAACATCCCACCCTCGCCTTCTCCCACAGAGTCCAAAAGTCTGTTCTGTACATCTGTGTCTCTTTTTCTGTTTTGCATATAGGATTATCATTACCATCTTTTTAAATTCCATATATATGCATTAGTATACTGTATTAGTCTTTACCTTTCTGGCTTACTTCACTCTGTATAATGGGCTCCAGTTTCATCCATCTCATTAGAACTGATTCAAATGAATTCTTTGTAATGGCTTCGTAGTATTCCATTGTGTATATGTACCACTGCTTCCCTATACATTCATTTGCTGATGGGCATTTTGGTTGCTTCCATGTCCTGACTATTATAAACAGTGCTGCAATGAACACTGGGGTGCACGTGTCTCTTTCAGATCTGGTTTCCTCAGTGTGTATGCCCAGGAGTTGGATTGTTGGGTCTTATGGCAGTTCTATTTCCAGATTTTTAAGGAATCTCCACGCTGTTCTCCATAGTGGCTGCACTAGTTTGCATTCCCACCAACAGTGTAAGAGGGTTCCCGTTTCTCCACACACTCTCCAGCATTTATTGCTTGTAGACTTTTGGATAGCAGCCATTCTGACTGGTGTGTAATGGTACCTCATTGAGGTTTTGATTTGCATTTCTCTGATAATGAATGATGTTGAGCATCTTTTCATGTGTTTGTTAGCCATCTGTATGTCTTCTTTGGAGAAATGTCTGTTTAGATCTTTGGCCCATTTTTTGATTGGGTCATTTATTTTTCTGGAATTGAGCTTCAGGAGTTGCTTTTATATTTTTGAGATTAATCCTTTGTCTGTTTCTTCATTTGCTATTATTTTCCCCCATTCTGAAGGCTTTCTTTTCACCTTGCTTATAGTTTCCTTTGTTGTGCAAAAGCTTTTAAGTTTCATTAGGTCCCATTTGTTTATTTTTGCTTTTATTTCCAATATTCTGGGAGGTGGGTCATAGAGGATCTTGTTGTGATTTATGTCAAAGAGTGTTTTGCCTATGTTCTCCCCTAGGAGTGTTATAGTTTCTGGTCTTACATTTAGATCTTTAATCCATTTTGAGTTTATTTTTGTGTATGGTGTTAGAAAGTGTTCTAGTTTCATTCTTTTACAAGTGGTTGACCAGTTTTCCCAGCACCACTTGTTAAAGAGGTTGTCTTTTTTCCATTGTATATTCTTGCCTCCTTTGTCAAAGATAAGGTGTCCATAGGTATGTGGATTTATCTCTGGGCTTTCTATTTTGTTCCATTGATCTATATTTCTGTCTTTGTGCCAGTACCATACTGTCTTGATGACTGTGGCTTTGTAGTAGAGCCTGAAGTCAGGCAGATTGATTCCTCCAGTTCCATTCTTCTTTCTCAAGATTGCTTTTGCTATTCGAGGTTTTTTGTATTTCCATACAAATTGTGAAATTATTTGTTCTCGTTCTGTGAAGAATATGGTAGGTACCTTGATAGGGATTGCATTGAATCTATAGATTGCTTTGGGTAGTTTACTCATTTTCACAATTTTGATTCTTCCAATCCATGAACACGGTATATTTCTCCATCTATTTGTATCCTCTTTGATTTCTTTCATCAGTGTTTTATACTTTTCTATGTATAGGTCTTTTGTTTCTTTAGGTAGATATACTCCTAAGTATTTTATTCTTTTTGTTGCAATGGTGAATGGTATTGTTTCCTTAATTTCTCTTTCTGTTTTCTCATTGTTAGTGTATAGGAATGCAAGGAATTTCTGTGTGTTAATTATATATCCTGCAACTTTACTATATTCATTGATTAGCTCTAGTAATTTTCTGGTAGAGTCTTTAGGGTTTTCTATGTAAAGGATCATGTCATCTGCAAACAGTGAGAGTTTTACTTCTTCTTTTCCAATCTGGATTCATTTTATTTCTTTTTCTACTCTGATTGCTGTGGCCAAAACTTCCAAAACTATATTGAATAGTAGTGGTGAGAGTGGGCAAAATTCCAACATATGGAGGCTAAATTTTTTTGTTATTATATATCTAAAAATTTTGCACGTTTGCTGAAATCAACCATAAATAAGAAAATAGATACTATTATGGGTATTCCTTCTGAGGTCAGTCTACCTTGGTAGAATATCAGATCCAATATTTAATAGCTCTGACTGTGGTTGGGTGAACTAAATTCACAGTGCTTTTTTTTCTCATATGAAGAATGTATCAAATGGTACTAACTACGGTATAATAATCTCATGGTAATTAAATACATTAATAATGACAAGCCTTCAAACACTGTCAGTCATTCTAACTATTCAACTGTACTAGGTTTTGCTACATTATATCCCAATATATAGTTACCCTTATATCTATATTTGGTAGTCAAATTAAGAGTTTTCTTTTCATACTCTCTACAACCCTGTTCTGACTTTTTAGAAACATCAAACTAAAACACCAAATATAAATATATCATGTTGTTTATAAAAAATCAAGCTTTTTGAAGTAATTCATGTCAAGTATCAACTTTGATCTCAACAGTTTAGAGCATTTGAACACTATGGGCAGAAGGAATATCACTCATGTGTCTGACTTCATCCTGATGGGACTGACAGACTCTGAAGAGATCCGGCTGGTCCTCTTCACCCTCTTCCTCCTGATATACCTGATTACTGTGCTGGGCAATGTGGGAATGATCCTTATAATCCGCCTGGACCCCCAGCTTCACACACCCATGTACTTTTTCCTCAGTCACTTGTCATTTCTTGACCTCAGTTACTCAAGTGTCATCACCCCTAAAACCTTAGACAATTTACTAACTTCCAAGAAGAATATTTCATACCTGAACTGCTTCAGCCAAATGTATTTCTTTGTCTTCTTGGGCGCCACTGAGTGTTTCCTTCTGTCCTCCATGGCCTATGATCGCTATGCAGCCATCTGCAACCCACTGCATTACCCCGTCGTTATGTCCACCAGACGCTGCTGTTCTCTTGTCTTTGGATCCTATTTGATTGGCTTCATGGACACCTCTGTCAATGTTCTGTGCTTGAGTAGATTGCATTTCTGCAACTCAAAGATAATTTATCACTTTTTCTGTGATGGACCAGCAATTTTAGCGCTGTCCTGCACTGACACACATGACATTGAAATCATCATATTCATTTCTGCTGGCTCCACCCTCGTGGTGTCTCTTATCATGATATCTGTGTCCTATGTGTCCATCCTGTCCACTATCCTGAAAATTACTTCCACTTCAGGGAAACAGAAAGCCTTCTCTACCTGCACCTCCCATCTCCTGGGAGTCACCATCTTCTATGGCACTATGATTTTCACTTACTTAAAACCAAGTACGTCCTACTCCTTGGGAAAGGATCAAGTGGCTTCTGTTTTTTATACTATTGTCATCCCCATGCTGAATCCCCTCATTTACAGTCTTAGAAACAAAGAAGTAAAAAATGCACCTAATAGGGTCATGAAGAAGAGAAAGGACTCCAAATAATTAAAATAATGGTGATGTTAAACTTCAAAGCTCATTTTTTTTTCAATTCATATAGTGTATTTCTTTGCTGTCTCTTCAGAGACAAATAGAATTATTTGATTGTTTATTTATTGTGCTGAGCCATCATTTGCCTAACTAAATATAATCTTGGGTATTTTTAAGAATATGCCTTTGGAAATCTACATTATAATTGGAAACCAGAAACATGTTAAACCATGGTCTAACTATACACATTTTTAAGTGAAACTGATTTCCTAAATGAAAAAGTATAGTTGTCAGCTTTTAAAATATGTCATGTATATTCCAAAACATAATCCAACATCAGAGAATGTTACGATGGAAAGGAGGTCAGTTTTGGGAACAATGATACCAATTTCAGAAATCATTTCCTTTACTTTGGAGAGAAGAGTTTTAGCAGAGTGATTACGAGCACTTGCTTGGGAACCAAACATTCCAAAATTTATTCTCCATTACTTATATAACCCATAAATCACTGAAAATTCAAGCCTCACGTTTCCTCAGTTTCACTAGATAAATAATAATTCCAGGTCCATATAGTTACTATAAGGGGCTTCCCAGGGACTCAGTGGTAAGCAATCCATCTGTCAATGCAAGAGACATGTGTTCAGTCCCTGGGTCTGGAAGATCCCTGGAGAAGGAAATGACAGCCCACTCCAGTGTTCCTGCCTAGAACATTCCATGGACAGAGAAGCCTGGTGGACTACAGTCCATGGGTTTGCAAAGAGTCTGACAGGACTGAGTGACTAAGCATACATGCACTCACACACACAGTTACTATAAAGATTAAATCAATTCATTTATGCAAAGCATTTAGGGCAGTACTGATACATGTTGGCCATTATCATAAGAATATTGATACCCCTCCAGTATTTTTAACACACAATGACTTCTTCGTAATGAACATATAGTTGTGCTTTATGAGTTATTTTAGGTTGATTTAAAAGGCAAACACACAAACAGCTAAGGAAATCTCACAATTTTGGATTTTGAGTGGAATATGTTAATATTATAAAAATTTGGAAAACATTGAAAATTTAAGGAAATAGAAATGCGCTAGAAGTTATTATGTGTTTAGTATGTGTTCTTCTAGATTGATAACTATGTAGGTTTTGTGTGTATGTATTATGAACATGTGTGATATTTCTGGCATTTCCTGTATTTTTTGAGACTTTATGCATACACTTACATGTATAAACTTGTATATTCCTTTATCATTAAAATCTAAGATGGCTGTGTTTGTATGTGGGAAAGATGCTTATTTTGTAATTCTTTGGATATGAAATGTTATTGAATTCATCAAGTTAACATTCTGCATGAAAGAAAGTGAAAGTCATTCAGTTGTGTCTGATTCTTTGAGACCCCAGGGACTGTACAGTCCATGGGATTCTCCAGGCCAGAATACTGGAGTGGGGAGCTTTTTCCTTCTCCAGGGGATCTTCCCAACCCAGGGATCAAACCCAGATCTCCTGAGTTGCAGGCAGATTCTTTACCAACTGAGCAATCAAGGAAGCCCATTGACAGCTTACACAGTCCAAATCTAAAGATGCCTGTGGCCCCTTACAAGATCAAGAAGCAAGGTTTTCTATTAATGAGTCGTTGATGCTGGGAGAGGATTGGTCTTTACGGCTGAGCAGGCGTTTCTGTTGATGGGTTGACGTGTAATGCTGATACACAGTGCACAGCGCAGAGGAGAGAGGAGGCCAGAGGACATCAAAACGCTTTTTGTACCTCTAAATTTTTCTTGAGTCATCATAAAATATGAATTTTATATCATATCTATGTAATAGAACTTTAAAAATATTTCAAGTGGTTTTGCCAGTGTTTATAAATAATATTGTATATAAATATTGACATTTTTATAACAATATACTTAAAACTTTCACATTTTTATATTATCATATATCCATATATGGAAAGCCAAACAATATATTCCAAACTGAGTTTAGTAGGGAAAGTTACCTTTCTTGAAGAATTTTTACCAAATGTGTGTGAAAGCAACACTATCTGCTTACAGAGGTATGTGCTCAGCAAGAAGCACCTTCCAGGGATTTCCCTGACTGCCAGAGGTTAAGACTTTATCTTTCAATGCAGGGTTCAGTCCCTGGTGAGAGAGCTAAGATCCCACATACCTCATGGCCAAAAAGACAAAACATAAAACAGAAGCAAAATTGCAACAAGTTCAACAAAGACTTTAAAAACAGTCCACATCAATAGGAAAAAAAAAAAAAAAAAAAAAAAGCTCTTTAAAAAAGAAAGAAAAGAGGACAAAGTAAAGGTAAAGGAAACCAACTGTCATTATTTCCCTGAGTGTTCAAAACTATTCCCTTCCCTTTAAAGCTTCATCAGAAAGTATCAGAAAACACTTACTCTCTTTAAAAATAAATAAATAAAGGGTAAAATTCCTATGCTACTTTTTGTGATTTCTAAAATCCCACAAAAATACAATTCTTTTCTTTTTCCTTTAATGGAAGTTCTTTGGAGAAGGGTCATGAGTTAATGGATTATTAAAATGCACAATATTCCCTTTCAGTGTGATAGTTAGAGCTTTGTCTCCTTCATTTCTCACTTCTGTCTTTCTTTTTGTCCTTTTTCTATGAACAGATATCATGGTACCCTGGAATCTATCAGGAGGACCAGGTTCTTGACAAAGTTGTGTGTTTACCTATGTGACCTTGAACACATCAATTTTCCACTATATTTGCTAGTTCCTTCATCTTCTTGACAAAGAACTCAGCCCATTCACCTCTAAGGTAGTTTTTATATATAACATTTCTGTAGGTAAACAAATATGTGTATACATGTGCCTTGACCCTCAGCAATCGGTAGCTAACTCTTCAGAGAGTTAGTGGACGGGAAAACGTCCACTTAAGCTGTTCTTTCTAGTGTGAGACTGGCAGCTATGCCCTGCACCCTGGTTCTAACATTTTGGAGTCCAATCCCATTTTTTTTTTTTTTTTTTGAAGAGCCCACTCTGCTTTATTTACAACACGCAGGCTGTCTGTACAAACAGCTGGCCAGTATTATTAAAAAAAAAAGAGGTGAGGAATCATCTCCTTTCTCTTTTCCTTCCTCCCTCGGCCAAGCTCTGGTTGGCACTCCACCACTGAGCTGCCACGCTCAAAAGGGGAAGCCCAAAATTAAAAATACAACCGGTGTAGAATAAATGGGGAGTGAGATAGAAGAAAAGATGAGGGAGGGGAGTGCTATATTTACACTAGAGTTTTATAGACAACTGTCCCACTCCATCCCAGTTCCAACCCTGGTCCAGAAACTGAGCAGTGGCAGGGACAGTTCAAGTGTCTAGGGACCCAGAGAGCCTCCCACCCACAACTGCAATGGGTCCAAGTTCAAGTCCACAAGGTGGGAAGGAAGGGTAGGGCAGGAAAACCACTCATTTCCAAACCAGTCCCCCTTGGGAATTTCTGCCTCAAAGTGGGACAACATCCCAGCTTCAGGGGTCATATCGACCCTGAAGCTCAGTTCCCAAGTCACGTTTCCATTTGAAGTTCCAGCCTGGAGATGGCATGTGTCAGGGCTCTCCAGATTTCGGAGGCCCCCCTAATCGCCGGGCCTCTGGCCGCAGTTCCTTGCATTTCTGGCAGTAAAAGAAGTCAGGGACATTGGTCTTCTTAATCTTAGCACAGGAGAGGTGGATCCACGTCCCACACAGGCTGCACTCAATCATGGGCCGGCCTGCAAAGGGCTTTCGGCAGTAACACGTGATCAGATCCCATGAATCATCACCTGATTCTACCATGATGTCCTCATCCATGACCCGCATCTCGCCTTCACTGGAGCTGGCATCTCCATCTTGGTTTGTTTCAGTGCTGCCCACCTCCTTGCTTTCACCGTCAGTGGGAGGGGCTCCTTCAGGGTGCACTGTGGCAGGGGGTCTAGGAGCCTCAGGTGTTGGTAGCACAGGGGCTGGGGCTTCCCCTCCTACCATTGCTGCCATTTCTTCCTCCTCCTCCTCTTCAGAGTCTGTATCGCTGGGGGGTGCCCGGGGAGGCCCAGGAGGTGGGAGTCTATCCCCCCGTTCTGCCTTTTTCAACTTCCGCTTCTTGCTCTTCTTGATTCGAGACCTCTTTTCCCCATCCCCAGGGGCTGGGCGGGGCCTCCGAAGTACCCCAAAGCCTGTCCCCCCTCCTGGCCCCAACTTTCGGTTCTTTCGGTTCTTTCCCATGGCAGCTTCTCTTGTCATCACCCATAGCATACTGATGGTAGCTCCTGCTGAGCTTTACAGGGGTGCTAATGACTCCCTAAAAAATGTGCTTCTTCATTTCAGTTCAGTCGCTCAGTTGTGTCTGACTCTTTGCAACCCCGTGGACTGCAGCACGCCAGGCCTCCCTGTCCATCACCAACTCCCAGAGTTTATTCAAACTCATGTCCATTGAGTCGGTGATGCCATCCAACCATCTCATCCTCTGCTGTCCCCTTCTCCTCCTGCCTTCAAACTTTCCCAGCATTAGGGTCATTACAAATGAGTCAGTTCTTTGCATCAGGTGGCCAAAATATTGGAGTTTCAACTTCAGCATCAGACCTTCTAATGAATACCTTGGGAAAGTGAATGTTCTTGAAGCCCTTGGAGAAGCCAGGTGAGAGGTAAGGAGGGTGATCTTTAGGCAGCAGTGGAGTAGATCACACCTAATAGGTTATTTACAATGTTTCTGTCGCCCATCTTCAATATTATACCGGGTTGGTCTGACATTCTGATTTCAAATCCCAAATCCTTGCCTGGTGTTCCTGTGCCAATACAGTTAACCATACTAAACTTAAAGTTCCGTTGTCCTTGGTCTCATGCTCTCAGAATCCATTCCTATAGATATTCTCCAGACTCCTGTCAACCTTGATTGGTGATGTCCTGAAATTCTTAGCAGATCAGATTTGGCATTTCACTGTCTGGGCTATGTGGGTTTTGAAGTTTCACACCAAACACAGAGGAAAGGCAGGCTGATGGGGTTGAGTGTAAGGGAGGCTTGTATCTGCTTGTGTTTAACCCTCCAGGTGCAGTCAGTAACGAGACTTAGTGCTGGGGCAGTTCCTATTCCCTGGGTAAAGGGGAGGAATTACTGGGTTTTGAAATGAGACTTAAGGATTTGAGATGAGAAATTCTCAGATTTTACTTCTCTGCCCAAATGCCCCTACCCTATGCCTCAGAACCTCATCCCTTCTGGTCATATTCTTATCTTTCCTTAAATACCAAACAAGCTTATTTGGGGAGGTAACTGCACTGCTACACTGTGGTCATAGCATCTGTCCTCAAATATAGTTTCCCAAGGACCAGAGGAAGTGAGAAACTTCTTCAAAGACATAGTTCAAGCTTGCTGCTGCCTGCCTGTTTTATCAGTTGGATAGTCTCAGGTTTAAACTGCAGCAGAAGCCAACTCCCCCCATAATGTTCACGATCTCCATCTGCAGGCTTCTCTGCTACAGGAAGTGATCCCTCAGTGCTTTGTTCCCACCTAGCTTTCACTCCGTGATGCCACTGGTGATCACTTAAGTAAGTCTGATGCTACTGCAGGGGCTTCTCAGGTGGCGCTAGTGGTAAAGAACCCACCTGCCAGTGCAGGAGACATAAGAGACCTGGGTTCGATCCCTGGGTCAGGAAGATTCCCTGGAGAAGGGTACGGTAAACCACTCCAAGATGCTATATGTCACCACTGTGACATTTCCCACCGGGATGAGTGTATATGTCTAATCTTCAAATATGTGAATAATTCAATTATATTTGAATGTTTATCTCCTGAGACTGCTCTAAGACCAGTGTCAGTTATAAACATGGAAGGTAGTTGAAGGCCACACAAACTGGTTAATTTGGGGAGGGTTTAATAAAGATATTAATACAAAGGGATGTCTAAGGCTTGCAGAATTTCCAAAGACTAGTGCAATAACTTTAGAACTAATAAATTCTGAAAGCTGTTACCTCCTCTGTTTCTGGAGGAATCAATATAAGAAAAGAAAGAGGTTATGAGCACTGGAGGGGAAGCTTTGAAATGGGCCATCCAGCAGAATCTATGGTTTAGGTCAAGGGATGAAGCCACCTATGGCATTTTGCAAGAAAGGAGGCTGGGAAAAAACACTCTGACCCTACTCTCTTCCCTTCTAGTCACAACCACTGGCTAAACACACTAAGTATGCAGAGAACAAAGGAGTCCACTGATGCAGCTAGTACAGCTGAGCACCCTGGAGCAGAAACAAGATTAAAAGGATAGAGAATGGATTTGGAAGAACAGAGGAAAGGTATTCAACATGTAACAAAGGCAGCGATGGAGATAAAGACATGGAGAATAGACTTGTGGATAGAAGGTGTGGAAGGAGACCATGGAACAAATGGAAAGAGTAGCATGGGAACATGTACATTATCATATGTAAACAGATAGCCAGTGGGAATTTGTTGTATGACTCAGAGAGCTCAAACAGGGTCTCTGTGACAAGCCTAGGGATGTGGGATGGGGTGGGAAGGGAGGTTCAGGAGAGAGAAACACATATATATATACCTATGGTTGATTCATGTTGATATATGGCAGAAGCCAAAGCAATATTGTAAAGCAACTATCCTTCAATTAAAAATAAATAAATTAAAATGTTTAAAAAATGGTACCAGTGAACTTGTGATTTTAATATGCAGAACATGCATATAAATATTTATGTGTTTACATATATATGGTATATATGTATATATATATACACACATAAATTTAATTTGGCTTCTACATAACTAAAGAAAAATGAGAATGAACATTCTGACTGATTATATTTTCACTAGGAAAACTTAGTCTCAAAAAAAATTTCTCCATCTTCAGTTCAGTCACTTAGTCATGTCCAACTCTTTGCAACCCCATGGACTGCAGCACACCAGGCTTCTTTATCCATCACCAACTTCCTGAGCTTGCTCAAACTCGATGTTAAAACTCATCGAGTTAGTGATACCACCCTACCATCTCATCCTCTGTTGTCCCCTTCTCCATCTTAGTAATTCCCAGTTTCTCAATACACAGCTTTATTTAATTGCCATGAAGTCCTAAGTGTTTGCAGGATTCTACAACCCCAGGGATGCAGAAATTGATTTAAATAATTCTGAGACAGGCATACATAAATTCTGTTCAGGTGATGGTACTGCTGATACTTTATGTAAGTTTTCTAAATGAGATATTAGAGGTCTCAACTTCATACTCCAAGATATATTTTTGTCTAGTTGCTATTTTTAAGGTTAAAAATCAAAAATAAAACTATAAAAGCAATAAGAAATTCAAATGATGTAGAAATTTATAGTACTTTGTTACTTATGCAGTAATTACAAATTACATTTAAAATTGATTCTTTAGAATATTGTTATATATTTTTCCTTACTGTAAATTACATAAAACACATAGGTAATTCTGTGTACTTTATAATCCTTTTATTGTATACCACCCCTCTCTATATGTTTTTTCCCAAACATATATGTGTGTAGGTTTATTTATTTTTCCGTATAATTTAATATTTTCTTATCCCAAGAGATTTTACTAAGATGCATGAATCTAGAAAGACAGTAGAGTGTCCCAACATATAAAAGCACTTAAAAAATAATTTACTGTTTTTAAAAAATATGTAAAATAGGAAAGTCTACATGGGTATAGAGAACAGATTTGTGGTTAGCAAGGGTGAGGGATTGGGGGGAGGGATGGAGTAGTAGGTTGGCTTTAGTAAATGTAAACTATTATATATAGAATGGACAAACAACAACATCTTAATGTATTGCAAAGAGAACTATATTCAGTATACTATGATGAACAATAATGAAAAAGAATATAAAAATGTATATATATTTACACACACATATATATACATATGAATACACACACATACATATATAAATGAAGCACTACTTCATTTATATATGCACTTATAAATGAAGTACTGTAGAAAGAATGCAACATTGTTGTACTTCAATTTGAACAATAAATGGAATTAATATTTGATATAAACAAGTAAGTAAATTTTAAGCTATGAAGTAACACATTTAATAAAAAGGAAAATGGACATTACAAATAGCACCAAAATATAAAAGGCAGAGATTACAAATACATCCTCTCTTTATTTGAACAATCTTTCAGTTCAGTTCAGTTCAGTAGCTCAGTCTTTAAGACCCGATGAACCGCAGCACACCAGGCCTCCTTGTCCATCACCAACCCCTGAAGTCCACCCAAACTCATGTCCATTGAGTCAGTGATGCCATTGAACCATCTCATCCTCTCTCCTCCCCTTCTTCTCCTGCCTTCAATCTTTCCTAACATCAGGGTCTTCTTCAATGAGTCAGCTCTTCGCATCAGGTGGCCAAAGTATTGGAGTTTTGGCTTCAACATCAGTCCTTCCAATAAACACCCAGGACTGATCTCTTTTAGGATGGACTGGTTAGATCTCCTTGCAGTCCAAGGGACTCTCAAGAGACTTCTCCAACACCACAGCACAAAAGCATCAATTCTTCTGTGCTCAGCTTTCTTTATAGTCCAACTCTCATGTCCATACATGACTACTGGCAAACTTATAGCCTTGACTAGACACACATTTGTTGGCAAAGTAATGTCTCTGCTTTTTAATATGCTATCTAGGTTGGTCATAACTTTCCTTCCAAGGAGTAAGCGTCTTTTAATTTCATGGCTGCAATCACCATCTGTTGTGATTTTGGAGTTGAGAAAAATAAAGTCAGCCACTGTTTCCACTGTTTCCCCATCTATTTGCCATGAAGTGGTGGGACCAGATGCCATGATCTTAGTTTTCTGAATGCTGAACTTTAGGCCAACTTTTTCACTCTCCTCTTTCACATTCATCAAGAGGCTCTTTAGTTCTTCTTCACTTTCTGCCATAAGAGTGGTGTCATCTGCATGTCTGAGGTTATTGATATTTCTCCCGACAATCTTGATTCCAGCTTGTGCTTCCTCCAGCCCAGCGTTTCTCATGACGTACTCTGCATATAAGTTAAATAAGCTGGGTGACAATATACAGCCTTGACATATTCCTTTTCGTATTTGGAACCAGTCTGTTGTTCCATGTCCGATTCTAAGTGTTGCTTCCTCAGCTGCATACAGGTTTCTCAGGAGGCAGGTCAGGAGGTCTGGTATTCCTATCTCCTTCAGAATTTTCCACAGTTTATTGTGGTCCACACTGTCAAAGGCCTTGGCATAGTCAATAAAGCAGAAATAGATGCTTTTCTGGAACTCTCTTGCTGTTTTGATGATCTAGTGGATGTTCCCAACTTGATCTCTGGTTCCTCTGTCTTTTCTAAAACTAGCTTGAACATCTGGAAGTAAACAGTTCACATGTTGCTGAAGCCTGGCTTGGAGAATTTTAAGCATTACAAGGGTGTGAGATGAGTGCAACTGTGCAGTAGTTTGAGCATTCTTTGGCATTGCCTTTCTTAGGGATTGGAATGAAAATGGACCTTTTCCAGTCCTGTGGCCACTGCTGAGTTTTCCAAATTTGCTAACTTATTGAGTGCAGCAGTTTCACAGCATCATCTTTTAGGATTTGAAATAGCTCAACTGGAATCCCATCACCTCCATTAGCTTTGTCAGTAGTGATACTTCCTAAGGCCCACCGGACTTCACATTCCAGGATGTCTGGCTCTAGGTGAGTGTGAGTGATCACATCTTCGTGATTATCTGGGTCGTGAAGATCTTTTTTTGTACAGCTCTTCTGTGCATTCCTGCCACCTCTTCTTAGTATCTTCTGCTTCAGTTAAGTGCCTAGCATTTCTGTTCTTTATTGAGCCCATCTTTGCATGAAATGTTCTCTTGGTATCTCTAAGTTTCTTGAAGAGATCTCTAGTCTTTCCCATTCTGTCGTTTTCCTCTACTGCTTTGCATTGATCGCTGAGGAAGGCTTTCTTACCTCTCCTGGCTATTCTTCGGAACTCTGCAGTCAATGGGTATGTCTCTCCTTTCCCCTTTCCTCTCACCTCGCTTCCTTCCGCAGCTGTCTGTGAGGCCTCCTCGGCAGCCATCTTGCTTTTCGAGTTTCTGTTTCTCGGGGACGGTCTTACTCCCTGTTTCCTGTACAGTGTCGCGGACCTCCGTCCGTAGTTCCTCAGGCTCTCTGTCTGTCAGACCTAGTCCCTTAAATCTATTTCTCTCTTCCACCGCATAATTATAAGGCATTTGATTTAGGTCATACCTGAATGGTCTAGTGGTTTTCCCCACTTTCTTCAATTTAAGTCTGAATTTGGCAATAAGGAATTCATGCTCTGAACTACAGTCTGCTCCCAGTCTTGTTTTTGCTGACGGTATAGAGCTTCTCCATCTTTGGCTGCAAAGAATATAATCAATCTGATTTCGGTGTTGACCATCTGGTGATGTCCATGTGTAGAGTCTTCTCTTGTGTCATTGGAAGAGGGTGTTTGCTATGACCAGTGCGTTCTCTTGGCAGAGCTCTCTTACCCTTTGCCCTGCTTCATTCTGTACTCCAAGGCCAAATCTGCCTATTACTCCAGGTGTTTCTTTACTTCCTACTTTTGCATTCCAGTTCCCTATCATGAAAAGGACATCTTTTTGGTGTTTTAGTTCTAGAAGGTCTTGTACGTCTTCATAGAACCGTTCAATTTCAGTTTCTTCAGCATTTCTGGTTGGGGCATAGACTTGGATTACCGTGATACTGAGTGGTTTGCCTTGGAAATGGACAGAGATCATTCTGTTGTCTTTGAGATTGCATCCAGGTACTGCAACTCAAACTCTTTTGTTGACCATGATGGCTGCCCCATTTCTTCTAAGGGATTCCCGCCCACAGTAGTAGATATAATGGTCATCCGAGTTAAATTCACACATCCCAGTCCATCTTAGTTCATTGGTTCCTAGAATGTCCATGTTCACTCTTCTCATCTCCTGTTTGACGACTTCCAATTTGCCTTGATTCATGGACATAACTTTCCAGGTTTCTATGCAATATTGCTCTTTACAACATCAGACCTTCCTTCCATGAACAGTCACATCCACAACTGGCTGTTGTTTTTGCTTTGTCTCCGTCTCTTCATTCTTTCTGGAGGTATTTCTCCACTGATCTCCAGTAGCATATTTGGCACCTAATGACCTGAGGAGTTCATCTTTCAGTGTCCTATATTTTTGCCTTCTCATACTGTTCATGGGGTTCTCAAGGCAACAATACTGAAGTGGCTTGCCATTCCCTTCTCCAGTGGACCACATTCTGTCAGACTTCTCCACCACGACCCATCCGTCTTGGGGGGCCCCACACGACATGGCTGTTTCATTGAGTTAGACCAGGCTGTGGTCCTGTGATCAGATTGGCTAGTTGTCTGTGATCGTGGTTTCAGTCTGTCTGCCCTCTGATGCCCTTTCTCAGTGCCTACCGTCTTTCTTGGGTTTCTCTTAGCTTGGACGTGGGGTGTCTACTCTTGGCCACTCACCACTCAAGCATCGTGCAACCACTGCAAATCGAACCCAATTCTATTTGAATATTTATCTCCTGAGACTGCTCCAAGACCAATATCTGTTATGAAAACCTGGCAGGTAGCAGAATGCCACACAAGCTGTTTAATTTGGTGGAGATTTAATCAAGGAATTATTATAAAGGGAGGCATCTGGCTTACAGAATTTCCAAAGAAATTGGCTCAATGGTAAAGAATCTGCCTGCCAATGCAGAAGACATGAGTTCAATCCTTCAGTCAGAAAGATCCCCTGGAGAAGGAAAGGGAATACACTTCAGTATTCTTGCCTGGACAATCCCATAGACAGAGGAGCCTGGCGGGCTCCTGTGTAAGGTCACAAAAGAATCCGACACAACTGAGTGACTAAAGAACAACATTATAATGCTCTATCTACGGCAGGCAAATATAACGGGAAAAAAAAATCTGTTAAAAGGAATTATCTTCCGTACTTTCCAATAAATTTTGTCCTGAAATTAAACTTAACCTTAAAAAAAAAATAATTAGTCTATTTAAAAAGATGGAAGGAGGGGATTGTTTTCTGAAAAGAAAGTTGAACCTGAAGCAGGTTAAACATAAAGGGGTCAGTTGAATGGAGTTTTCATTTTCCTTCTACATACTCTAGGGATTTTGACTCTTTTTAGTAACAGACATGAATTAATATAGCCTTCTAATAGAAATTTAAAAGAATTTATTTCCCTTTATCTATAAACATATTAAAAAACAATTAATTACACTGTTTATGAAAGATTTTTTAAAAATTTTTCTTTATAATTATTTATGTCCATATGTGTACAGTCAAAACCTCCAGTCCAACTAAAACATAACAAGGAAAGACACTTTTCTTGGAGAAATCTTGTCACCTTGTGGTGTATAAAAATAATACTATGCTTAAAGTATTCACACTTGTGTTCAACAAGAAGTGCTGTCCTTTCGCCAGGCTCTGCTGCCCTAGATAGAATCCATACCCTTCCAAGTGTCCATAATCTAGAATCCTAACTCTAGTATTTATAATGCTGAATAATTTACATATATTTGCAGTTGTATATTTCCCTGTCTCTTCTCTAAACCACAAACCCCTAAGAACACTGGGTGATTTTTGCCCTGAGTCAGATATGACTGAGCATGCATGCAAGAAGTAAAACACAATGTTTTGATACACACATTTATATAGTGCAATGAGTACTATATCCAAGCTAATTAACACGTCCATCTTTTCACATCATCGTGTGTGTGTGTGTGTTGAGATCACCTGAGATCTACTCCCTTAGCAAGTTTCCCATGTAAGATAATTATTAGCTATGATCTCCACGCAGCACTTCGGGTTTCTCAAGCTTATTCATCCTACATAACTGGAACTTCACACACTGTGACCAACATCTCCCTGTTTCCCACACTTCCCTATCCCTGAAGACCACTGCTCTACTCACTATTTCTATGAATTTGACTTTTTGAGAGTTCACATGTAAGTGGGATCATGCAGTATTTGTCTTTTTATGCCTGGCTTATTTGCTTAGGATAATGTCCTCCAGGGGCTTACCAGGGCACCTAGTGACAAAGAATCCACTTGAAATACAGGAGACACAAGAGATGCAGGTTTAATCTCAATTTCCTGAAGTAGGAACTGGCAACCCACTGCAGTATTCTTGCCTCAGAAATCCCTTGGACAGAGGAGCCTGGTGGGCTACAGTTGATGGGGTTGCAATGAGTTGGACACGATTGTGCTCAACTGAGCACACTATCCTCCAAATTCATCCATGTTGTTGCCAAACACAGGATTTCCTCCATTTGAAAATTAAGGGTATAGATATAGATATATCACAATTTCTCTATCCATTCATTCATCAATGGACATTTAGAATATCCAATGTACTGATTTCATTTTCTTTGGATACATATTCAGAAATGAAATTACTGAATCATATGATAGTTCTGTTTTTAGAGAAACATCCAAACTCTGTTCCATAAAGCCTATGACAATTTTCCCTCCCCAAAATGCATGAAGGTCCTTTTTCTCTACATCTCTGACTGCACTTGATATCTTTTGTCTTTTTGACAATAGTCATTCCAATAAGTATGAGGCGACACCTCATTATGGTTTTAATTTTCACTTTCCTGATGATTAGTGATGTGGAGTATATATTTATATACCCATTGGTCATTTGTATGTCTTCGTTGGAGAAAAAAATGTCTATTCAAATCCTTTGCCCATTTTTTAAATCAACTTCTTTGATATTTTTTTACTACTAGGATGGCTGAGATCCTCACACTTTGGACATTAACTCCTTATCAGATCTATGATTTGCAAATATTTTTCCAAACACAAGTTGTCTTTTCATAATGATGAATGTTTTCTTTGTTGTGCAGAAGCATTTTAATATAGTCCACTTGTATATTTTTGCTTTTGATTTCTGGGCTTTTGGTGTCGCATTCAAAAAATTATTGCCAACATCAAGGATATTTCCCTCTATGGTTTCTTCTAGGTTTTACAGTATAAAGTATCACATTTAAGTCATTAATCCATTTTGGGTTGACTACTGCATGTGCTGTAACAGCAGGGTCCTACCCATAGTTCTTTTTTACATAATTAGTCATGGCTTTTTATTGAAACCCTCTCATGTTTATCTTAAAACAGCATTGTCATGCCTTGTAATACCTATTTAAAATTATTTCATCAGTTCAGGACCTCCCCTTTAGCTAGTATAATGCTTGCTCTGTTATATATTTGCTCTGAGTGTGTTTATGTGTGTGTATACAGAATATACACATACAAAGTTTACATGCATTGAAAATATATAAAGCATATTTGCATATATTTGCTATATCCATTCAGCAGATTATACCAATCAACTATCTCTCAGAGAAAATATTCCTTTTTTTTTTTTTTTTTAAGCTGGCCAAAAAAAAAAAAAAGCAAAGTTGATTTAATTGAGAGCAAGGGTCATTAATTCCCTGAGTACTCAAGAATTTTTCTTTCCCCTTACTGCCTCTGTCAAAAAGTACCAGGAAGCTCTTTCTTTTTAAAAAATTCTCCTTTACTTTTCTATCACATATTTCTAAAATTCCACAAGAATATGATGGTCTATTTTAATAGAATGTACTTTGGGAATAGTCATGAGTTAATCATAACATGTTTAATGTTCTCTTTCAGTGTGATTAGTTATTTGAGCTTTCTTCCCTTCCCTCCTTGCTCTTTCCTCTGTTTTTGATAAGTATCACGGGACCCTACAAGGAGTAACTGCCTAATCATCAGCAGGACCAGGTTCTTAATATTGCTCTTCTACCTCCATGACCTTAAGCCGATCAATTTTATTTATCAGTTCCGTCATCTCACAGAAAGAAAGATCAGCCCAGATTATTGCTAAGGTAGTTTTCACTTCGAACACTTCTGGGATTCAGAAAAACTTTGAGTGAGTTTCAAACCTGAGCAATCAGAAGCTAAATCTTCAGAGAAGCTATTACAGCAAAAAAATCTAACAAGTTTTCCATGCCAGTGTGAGACTTAAACTCCAAGACCCAACATTTTTACTGATCTTCTTTCTAACAAGATGCTTTGGGCATTATTAAGACTGATTGAGTGTTCAGAGATGGGCGATTACTAACCTTGAAAGAAATCATTTGCCTAACTCCTAAACAAGTTTCAGAGGAACTAATTAATGAAGGCAGTCTTAGTAAGGAAACTTCCTGGGTGATAATTGCTGTTCAACTCTGAAATGTAGCTCTTGAGGCCTGATACAGTGAGGCAGCAAAGAAGACCTGACCCCGGGGGAATCACAATACCTTTGTAAATTACCATAAGGTGCGGGGTAGTTCTTTCTAGCACTGTAAGTTTATTGATTGTTATCCTAGTTTCTTGAAGTTAGATTGTTTTCCCTACGAAACAAACAAACAAAAAATTTATTCCCATTTAGCAGAAACTGGCAAAGCCGGAAGATTAAACTGCTTTATAAAAATCAGAAGCTATAGGAAAGGCTGTAATTCAAACTCTTTGCTAGTTGAGGAACATGGGTCCTAGTCTTCAAAGGCTACATATTTTGTTATTCCCATTACATGACATTATAGAAAAGGCAGAAATATACAGACAGAAAAAGATCACTGATTGTCAGGGCTTTGAAGGAGGGTAGATACATGAAGTAGGGGAAGCACAGATGTTACATTAGAAAAAAATAAGAAAAAAGTGCATAGCATCTCTCTGTGTTATTTCTTCTACTTATTTTTCATATTCCTCATAATTATTTCTCTTTATTTCATCTACAGTTATCTCAAAATAAAAACTTAATTAAAAACAAAACCAAAAGAGTGTGTGTATCGCAGGAGGACACTTTTAGGTTGGAACACCAGCCCTTGATGTTGAGCAAGTTATTTAAAACCCCTGAATTTCTGTTTCTTCAAGCATAGGTGCAAGCTAGTGGGACCCACAGAAAGGAATTACATGGGATAGTGCATATAATGTGCCTAGAAGATAGTAAGTGCTCAATAAATATTACTTCTCATTCTTGCTTAATTATCACTATTATTATCATCCAGACTATTGCACTGGCTCCTACCAGGTCGCATCACCTCCAGACACTCTGACCATCCTACAAAAACCACCTTTCCAACAGGGTAGTCCTAATATGATAAAAATTAGCCTCTTTCTAGAGAATAATGTTCCAACTCACTAAACCAATTAGACCATAATATGACTCCATCTAGTTTTCTATTCCTATCCCATACCATTCGACTGTACCGTTCCCATAATTTCAGCTAAATGTGACCCCCTGTTTGTCACACCACCAGGCCCCTCCTTCGGTCATTCCCTTCACCCGCTATTCCTCTCATCACAGCTGGACACCCAAATCGCACCTTCAGTGCCTGTCTCAAAGGTCACCTCCTCCACAATGATTATTTACTGCCTAATCTAATACACAATGAATATTCCTTCCTTCTTTCCTTCCTTCCTTTGAGTCTTCATCAAACCCTGTGTTTACTTCTTATGACTATTAACAATTCTGTCATAAATTTTAGTCATTATACATTAGCCATGCATTACTTGATTGGGGCTTTCCTAAGGATAGAGGTTATATTTTTCTGGTTATTTTTACTAATAAAGGCCAACAAACTATAGTATTTCAACTTTAGTAAATAACCCCTATTTTGTTGCTCAGAAATGTTTGTAATTCTATTTTATAAATGTGAAGCCCTCCTGGGAGCAAGGTAGCTTCCAGAGGTTAAAGAAAAAATTAATGACAAACTTCAGTCTGATACTCTCCCCTTTGACTTCCAGTAAACTTCCTATCCAGTAAACTTCCCAGACCAATATCTTCTTAATCTTACCTGGACAAGATCACCAGTTCTGTGTTGTCAACATTGTCAACAGTCCATATGCTCTCAGGCTTCCTGCATAAACACTAACACATTTGCCAGAGTATTAGTTTCATTTCAATTTTACAAGCAAAAATATGCAAAGGTTGTAGTCATTTAACTTCCCCAGACCCATCTTCTATTCCCATTGTTTTTTGTTTTTTTTTCCCCACCAAAGTGTCCACAAGCCCAGAATCTCCTACAAGCCCATAGAAGTACCTCATCAAGGGCAAAATCCATGCCACAGTGGCCTCAAGTTTAAAACCAGATAAATCAAAGTATGAAATGAGAATGGTGAATGTGTCTTTTATACCAAGAAATAGTAAATTAAAAATTGGAAGTCTATAAATTGACAAGGGAATGCTTAAAGCATGGTTATTGACTGATACTGAATAATAAATATGTTAAACAGGCTTATTTGGAAATTCAAATTTCAATTAAAAATAAATAAAGGAGAGTTACTAACCTTGAAAAGGACAATAAAGAATTAAGTGGACAATCTTAAGGGTATTCTAGGATCCTTTCTAAGTAGACATTATAGACACACACTCATTATATAAAGCTTAAACAACAAAGAAACATAGAAAAAAATTTTCAGTGATGTCATCAAACAAATATAACTGCTACTAAGTTAGGTGGTTCATTTCTGATCTTCCTTGTTTTAAACCTTTCCCCTGTGTTTAGTGTTTTGAAAACATCTGTATAACATTTTATTTTTACTACATATTTAGCCAGAGAATAATATCATCATGGTTTATAAACACTTGTTTAAGACTGGTAATAGCTAAAAAATATTTGTATATATAGGACATAAAGTTACAGTTCATTGGGCTTAAATATTCAATAGACAAAAATGATTATTTTAGTAGTTGATCATTCCGTCTGTAGTAGGTGCATCTGAGCCCAAAGATTTTACTTTTAAGGATGAAATTCATAAAAGCCATTTTAAAATCATTTTGAAGTTCTCAGTTTTAATTTTTGTTTTTTTAGAGAAAAGGTAGAGACTTGGATACTTCTTTAAGGCAGAATCTACACTTCTACCCTGTACAAATCCTGTCAATCAACTTTTTAAAAAAATCATAGTAAAATAACATAAACATATATCAAATTGTCATGTTAATGATTCAATGTATAATTGACATTATACATAATTGACAATGTATAAGTGACATTAAGTAAATAACACCATCATACAACCATTACCGCCATCCAACTCCAGAATCATTGTTTCATCATTCGAAACTAAAACCTGAACCTATCAAACAGCTCCATACTGTCCCCCCATCCCCGCCCGCCTGCTGGTGACCACTGTTCTATTTTCCATCTCTGTGGATTTGACTGATCTTTGCTTCCCATGTGGCGCGAATGGTAAAGAAATCGCCTGCCAATGCAGGAGATGTAAGAGACACGGGTTTGATTCCTGGGCTGGGAAGATCCCCTGGAGAAGGAAATGACAACCCACTCCAGTATTCTTGCCTGGAAGGTCCCACGGACAGAGGAGCCTGGGGGGCAACAGTCCACAGGGTGGCACAGAGTCAGACACAACTGAAGCGATTTAGCACAAGTACTTCACATAAGTGGAATCATATAATATTTGTCCTTTTGTGTCTGGCTTATTTCACTTAGCTTGTCAGGGAATATTTAACAGGATTGCTGAATGCTGTTTTCTATTTCTCACAAATCCTCTGTTCCTTATCAGTTCCTAGAAAGGGGAACGAGTGAAATGTCATGCAGTTCTCAGGACTGAGATCTTGGGAGAGGGTATCTGCTTGGATTCCTTTCAGTAACTCCCTTCAGTGACTCTTTTCTGCTTCAGCGACTTTGTATGTATTAGACTATCCATATTGTGACTATTGATAAAATTTCATCCTGCGTAATAGCTGAATAATCATCTTACTAAAGATACATAAGCCTGTGTTTCTGCTAATAAAATACCCTTGCTCCATCAGAGCTTGGATCCCTGTGTCTTTCTTTCTTTCTTCCTTTCTTTCTCTCTCTCTCCTCCCTCCAGCTCTCTCTTCCACTTTCTTATCGTTGACTCTGAACCATCAGGTTCTGGTCCATTAAAGGGCCGCAACAAGTGGTGCCTGAACAGGGACCTGGTATACGTGATATTTCAGACGGAGTGACACAGAATCTATTGAGGTCGGTAAGTACTAATACACAGGTCAAACAGCTGAAAAGCCACATCATTTCTCAACTTTACTTCACCGTTTGTTCAAAAAGACCTTTTAAATATTAAAGCAGAAAACTATGAGATCTCTGTCTGTCTGGATATATATTTATGCCTCAATGTATGTCTTTGTCTCTAGATAATATTGCTGAGTTTAATTTATGAATGAACTAAACAACATTTCATGGTTTCAGAAAGAAAGTAGGATGCATGTTTTCAATAAAAAGGGTATAAGAAATGGAATTACATTTTATTAAGAAAAAAAGGAAGTATGGCTTATAGAGGGCTATTCTATGAATAGACAAAGTGATGAATACAGAAAGTGTAAAAAAGGTTTATAAAAGGTGAGATAAAAAAAGTTCCATGTGTGGTACATTTTATTAAGAAAAAAAGAAAGAAATATGGCTTATAGATAACTGTTCTATGAATGGACAAATAAAGTGATGAATACAGAGAGTGTAAAAAAGGTTTGTGGAAAGTGAAACCCAAGAAGAAAGTTCTATGTGTGGTACATTTTATTAAGAGAAAAAGAAGCATGACTTAGAGATGAATACAGAAAATGTAAAAAAGGTTTGTAGAAAGTAAAAGAGAGTTTTATACATTATGCAAGTTTCTTAAGACTTATGACTTTACTATTAACTGCTAGCTATAGCTATATTACTTTCTGTGTCACTTGTTTTGGAAGATTATTTCTTACATTAACAAATGTGTGAGTGAGCCTATGACATAATGCTGATATACAGTTCCATATGAGATCAATGATTGTATTAATATAACTCTGGATATGAGAAAAAGCAATAAGAGGAAATATTTTCCTGGACCAAGAGACTAGTAAGAGAGTGGTCCAGAGACTTTTGCTACTTGCAAGGCCTGGTCCAATAGCAGAACACTGAGTGGTCTATCAATGAAATCTTCCCTAGACCTGGGAATGAGCCTTCCCAACACCATGACACACAATGGCCATAAGATGCCCCCCAATCATGGTCAAATACGTGGCTATGAAGGGACCCTGCTGCCTGGACATTGGTACTTGCCAGCTGCCCCTACAAAGATTATATCATGTCCACTGCAAGTTGCTGACTTTCAACACCCCCCCGAAAGGAGTTCAGGGTGGAAATCAAAAATAAGACACTCTGTGCTCTAGGAAAAACCCAGAAAAACCGGCCTTCAGACAGTCAGATGTTTTCAAGTAAAGATTTTATGAGCCCAAATTCTTGCATCTTTTCATACCTAGAGAAACACTAATGTCATGAACCAATGTCTGGTCCTAATTCTCCTGGTAGCCCCTAAACAGCTTTTCTACTTCTGTTAATCTTTGGGCCATGTACCTTTAACTTTCTTGTTAAGTTTGATTCTACCAGAATACAACAAATCTCCAAATAGTAGTATGACAAAAATATTCCCTGACCAATGCCTAGACAATGCTGAAACAAATCACCTTATCATTCCATGGACTCTCATCTCCCTCTGTTAATGCACCCTGACAGAGAGCAGACAAAGAGAACCCAAAACCCCACGATGCCCCTGTACAGCCTAAAGAAGCCAGAGAGGCCATCACCCCTTTTCCCCTGAGACTGGGTTCCCGAATGCCTGAAAACAGAAATAGGTAGACAGTTAGACATGAACAGGATATCAAAAGGGACCAAAATCCAAAATCAAGATTTCCAAAATAAAAAAAAAAATAAATAAAAATTAATGTTTATGGCTAATCATAAAATTGTCAATTGGGGACCCCATGGTATATGGTTATCTAACTGCTCAAAGGATATTAACAGGACTATATATTATTATGTTACTCAAGTAATATAGACGATTACTAACAGTTCAGTGAAACACTTCCATGAAAAGGACTCCTTGGATGAGTTGACGGTGAAATGGGACCTTTTCTCCCTCAGTTCAGTTCAGTTCAGTCGCTCACGTGTCTGACTCTTTGCGAACCCATGAATCGCAGCACGCCAGGCCTCCCTGCCCATCACAAATTCCCGGAGTTTACTCAAATTCATATACATCAAGTTGGTGATGCCATTCAGCCATCTCATCCTCTGTCGTCCCCTTATCCTCCTGCCTCCAATCCCTCCCATTATCAGGGTCTTTTCCAGTAAGTCAACCCTTCAGGTGAGGTGGCCAAAGTACTGGAGCTTCATCTTCAACATCAGTCCTTCCAATGAACACCCAGGACTGATCTCCTTTAGGATGGACTGGTTAGATCTCCTTGCAGTCCAAAGGACTCTCAAGAGTCTTCTCCAACACCACAGTACAAAAGCATCAGTTTTTCGGCGCTCAGCTTTCTTCACAGTCCAACTCTCACATATATACATGACCACTGGAAAAAACATAGCCTTGACCAGACGGACCTTTTTTGGCAAAGTAATGTCTCTGCTTTTTAATATGCTATCTAGGTTGGTCATATCTTTCCTTCCAAGAGTAAGTGTCTTTTAATCTCATGGCTGCAATCACCATCTGCAGTGATTTTGGAGCCCAAACATATGAAGTCTGACACTGTTTCCACTGTCTCCCCATCTATTTCCCATGAGGTGATGGGACCAGATGCCATGATCTTAGTTTTCTGAATGTTGAGCTTAAAGCCAACTTTTTCAGTCTCTTCTTTCACTTTCATCAAGAGGCTTTTTAGTTCCTCTTCACTTTCTGCCATAAGGGTGGTGTCATCTGAATATCTGAGATTATTGACATTTCTCCCAGCAATCTTAATTCCAGCTTGTGCTTCTTCCAGCCCAGTGTTTCTCATGATGTACTTTGCATATAAGTTAAATAAGCATGGTGACAACATACAGCCTTGATGTACTCCATTTCCTATTTGGAACCAGTCTGTTGATCCATGTTCAGTTCTAACTGTTGCTTCCTGAACTGCATATAGGTTTCTCAGCAGGCAGGTCAGGAGGTCTGGTATTCCCATCTCCTTCAGAATTTTCCACAGTATATTGTGATCCACACAGTCGAAGGCTTTGTCGTAGTCAATAAAGCAGAAATAGATGCTTTTCTGGAACTCTCTTGCTTTTTTGTTGATCCAGAGGATATTGGCAATTTGATCTCTGGTTCCTCTGCCTTTTCTAAAATGAGTTTGAACATCTGGAAGTTCTCGGTTCACATATTCCTGAAGCCTGGCTTGGAGAATTTTGAGCATTATTTACTAGTGTGTAAGATGAGTGCAATTGTGTGGTAGTGTGAGCATTCTTTGGGATTGGCTTTCGTAGGGACTGGAATGAAATCTGACCTTTTCCAGTCCTGTGGCCACTGCTGAGTTTTCCAAATTTGCTGGCATATTGAGTGCAGCAGTTTCACAGCATCATCTTTTAGGATTTGAAACAGCTCAACTGGAATTCCATCACATCCACTAGCTTTGTTCATAGTGATGCTTTTTAAGGTGCACTTGAATTCACATTCCGGGATGTCTGGCTCTAGGTGAGTGATCACACCATTGTAATTATCTGGGTCGTGAAGATCTTTTTTGTACAGTTCTTCTGTGTATTCTTGCAACCTCTTCTTAATATCTTCTGGTTCTGTTAGGTTCATGCCATTTCTGTCCTTTATTGAGCCCATTTTTGTATGATATGTTCCCTTGGTATATCTAATTTCCTTGAAGTGATCTCTAGTCTTTCCCATTCTGTTGTTTTCCCCTATTTCTTTGCAGTGATCACCGAGGAAGGCTTTCTTATCTCTCCTGGCTATTCTTTGGAACTCTGCATTCAAATTGGAATATCTTTCCTTTTCTCCTTTGCTTTTTGCTTCTCTTCTTTTCACAGCTATTTGTAAGGCCTCCTCAGACAACCATTTTGCCTTTTTGCATTTCTTTTCCATGGGCATGGTCTTGATCCCTGGCTCCTGTACAATGTCACGAACCTCTGTCCATAGTTCATCAGGCTCTCTGTCTATCAGATCTAGTCCCTTAAATCTATTTCTCACTTCCACTGTATATTCATAAAGGATATGATTCAGGTCATGCCTGAATGGTCTAGTGGTTATATCTACTCTCTTCAGTTTAAGTCTGAATTTGGCAATAAGGAGTTCATGATCTGAGCCACAGTCAGCTCCAGGTCTTGTTTTTACTGACTGTGTAAAGCTTCTCCATCTTTGGTTGCAAAGAATATAATCAATCTGATTTCAGTGTTGACCATCTCGTGATGTCCATGTGTAGAGTCTTCTCTTGTGTTGTTGGAAGAGGGTGTTTGCTATGACCAGTGCATTCTCTTGGCAAAACTCTATTAGCCTTTGCCCTGCTTCATTCTGTACTCCAAGGCCAAATTTGCCTGTTACTCCAGGTGTTTCTTGACTTCCTACTTTTGCATTCCTGTCCCCTGTATTGAAAAGGACATCTTTTTTGGCATCCTCAATAAGTAAATTGGGCCTAAACAATGAAACATCTGAAAACTTCCTGCAAATACTGAAAAACTTGAAAGTTGGACTAGAATTTTCACAGAGGCCAATTGTAGTCATACTAACTATTTCTTTCATTATAATCAACCATATATCATACAAGCTTGGGTTCCCCTTCCTTTTGTTACAATTATATTTGTTGTTTACCAATGCTCATACACAAAAATTGTTAAAACTAAACAAACTCAATTGGTCAAGACCCTTCTTACAAATATAATAAATAAGAGGGGATTGTCAGGGAACATTTAACAGGAGGATTCCTGCCTGCTGTTTTCTATTTCTCATAAGTCCTCTGTTCTTTATCAGTTCCTGGCAACAGGAATGAGTGAAACAGCACACAGTTCTCTGGACTGAGATCTTGGGAAAAGGTATCTGCTTGGATTCTTTTCAGTAACTCCCTTCAGTGACTCTTTTCTGCGTCAGGGACCTTGTATGTATTAGACAATCCATATTGTGACTGTTGATTTCATCCTGTGTAATAGCTGAGTAATCATCTTACTAAAGATATATAAGCCTAAATTTCTGCTAATAAAATACCCTTGCTCCATCAGAGCCTGGGTCCCTGTGTCTTTCTTTCTTTCCTTCTTTCTTTGCTTCTCTCTCTCTCTCTCTCTCTCTCTCTCTCCCTCCCTCTGGCTCTCTGTTTCACTTTCTTACTGTCGATCAGGACCACCAGGTTCTGGTCCATTAAAGGACTCCAACATTAGCTGAATATTTTAAATTTCATTCATGTTGTAGCATGTATCAGAATCCCATTCCTTTATAAGGCTGAATAATATTTCACAACATGATATCCACCTGCAACACAGGAGAACCTGGTTTGATTCCTGGGTCAGGAAGATCCCCTGGAGAAGGGATAGGCTACCCAATCCAGTATTTTGAGCTTCCCTTGTTTCTCAGCCAGTAAAGAATCCACCTGCAGTGTGGGAGACTTGGGTTCAATCCCTGAGTGGGGAAGATCCCCTGGAGAAGGGAAAAGCTCCCCACTCCAGTATTCTGGCCTTGAGAATTCCACGGAGCCGCAAAAAGTCGGACAGGTCTGAGCGAATTTCACTTTCACTTTCACTATATGAATACATCACTTTGATTATCCATTTATTTGTCAATGGATATTTGGGGTTTTTACATATTTTTCACTATGATGAATAGTCCAGCTATTGTCATAACCTTCTTAGCCATGCAAGAACAAAGCAAAAAGATTTTCTACTGACATTAGGATGAATATGATAATATAAAATATTAGCTAGTTTATGAACACTCATTTAACAAATATTACTAAGCACCTGCTCTGTAGCAGACATTCTGCTAGGTGGACAGTGCTGAAAGAAAAGAGCTTTTCGATTAATGTACAAAGTACAAGGGTGCCTAGAAATAAGGGGACAAAGATGGAGAGCTGGCCACACAGACCTGGGAGTCTCCTCAGGTACAATATGGAAGGCAGTTTGCAGAGGTGCTCTGATGGCCTGGCCCCAGGACCCCAGGGAGACTAACCCTGACATCCTCTGCTCTGATCTCTGCTTTGCCATCATATACTAATCTGGTTAATCCAGGCACTGGAACAACTGTTCTCCATGGCCCCATTGTGGATAATGGCCATGGGACAGCAGGATAGTACTGTGCAGAGGCGGTTGGGCAGGAAGTGGTGAATATTTTTTCTGGTGAAGTTTCCTGGCAAACACAGCTCCACCTGGGCTCCCAAATCCGTCTTCACATTCATCAGAAACATGTACACCTTTAGCTGACTTGTCATTTTACTGATATCTAGGCTGCAACATGACTAACACTGTGTGAACATTCTACAGTTTAGAGATTCATCAGCTTTTGGAATATGCTATATGTGAACATGAGACTGGATTTGAAATTCATTTTCATTGTAACAAGAAATCTCAGCACCCTGTTTCTCAAAGGGAGAAAATGAAGAAAAGCTTTAATATCATTTCTTTAAATTTAATGTCAGACCCTTTAAGTATATGCATATGTAGAGCTGATTCACTTTGCTGTATAGCAGAAACAAGCACAACAGTGTAAAGCAACTATAATCCAGTAAAAAAAAAAATAATAATTTTTTCTTTTAATTTAAAAGATTATTCTTCAGAAAATGTTCATAGTCATTTCAACTGAAAAAGCTGAGATAAACTGTTGGAAGCAAACTCAAGTTTTCCATTCAAAAATTTGGAAAAAAAAAAAACTATTTGTAATTTGTATACAAGCTCAAATAACCCTTCTTATCATTTTGAATTGTATTTGCTTCATCAAAATATGATATTTGAAAATAATATAGGTTCCCACTTGGATACCCCAGTCTTTTCCCAGTGTCTTCAGTGTGCTGAACAATTAACATGTTTCTTTATTTTACTGAAATCCATCCAGCTCTATGATGACTAAATTATATGTGTCAATTTGGCTGAGTCACGTTGACCGTCTGTGGCCAAACATTATTCTAGATGATTCTGTGAGATGTTTTTGGGTAAGAAACATTCAAATCAGTGAATTTTAAATCAGATTACCCTCCAGCAAGTGTGTGTGCCTCATCTAATCCGTTGAAGGCCTGAATATACTAAAACACTGATCTTTCCTGAACAAGAGAAAATCCTGTGGCAGACTCCTTTCAGATTTGAAAGTGAAGCATTGGTTTTTCTTGTGTCTTCAGCCTGATGGTTGGACTTGAACTATAACATCAACCCTTTCCTGAAAATCCACCCTACAGAATTTATACTTGCCAACCTCCATAATATCATGAGTTCATTAATTAAAATAATTAAAATAAATGCCTTTCTACTTATACACACACATCTTATTGGTTCTGTTTCTCTGGAGGACCCTAATACAAACACAAATGATAATAGCAAACAACTAGTGCTCTTTATGTAACAAGACGCTATTCAAGTCACTTCACAAAAATTAGCTATGTAACTATTATTACTATTATTATCATTTTCATTCTATATATGTGCTTATAGAAGCTCAGATACATTAAGTAACTTGCCCAGGTTCACACAACTAAGTATAAAAGTAAGAATATAAACCCAAGTTCTGTTTTAATGCATATGATCTTAAGTAGTATGTACTAATAAAATACTTTTTCTGTAGATCTGAATAAGAATAGCACTTTTCAAACTGCAATTTAAGTTCTGCTAATGGGAGTAAAATCACTGTGGTTGGAGATTGTAGCCATCAAATTAAAAGAGGCTTGCTCCTTGGAAGAAAAGCTATGACAGACCTAGATAGTATATTAAAAAACAGGAACATCATTTTACCTACAAATGTCCGTATAGTCAAAGCTATGGCTTTTCCAGTATTCATGTACAGATGTCAGAGTTGGACCATAAAGAAGGCTGAGCACTGAAGAATTGATGCTTTTGAACTGTGATGCTGGAGAAGAGTCTTGAGAGTCCCTTGGACTGCAAGGAGATTAAATCAGTCAATCCTAAAGAAAATCAACCCCACATATTTGTTGGAAGGAATGATACTAAAGCTGAATCTCCAATACTTTGGCCACTTGATGACAAGAACTAACTTATTAGAACAGACCCTGATGCTGGGAAAGATTGAGGGCAGGGGGATAAGGAAGTGACAGAAGATGAGATGGTTGGATGGCATCACTGACTCAATGGACATGAGTTTGAGCCAACTCCAGGAGATAGTGAAAGACAGGGAAGTCTGGCATGCTGCACTCCATGGGGTCACAAAGAGTCGGACATGGCTTAGTGACTGAAAAACAACATTGGGAATGCTAATAAAATCTGTTTGGAAGGACAGAATAGAACAGAATTGTTTGAAGGAATAGAATTGAATAAAGCAGGAATAAAGTTTCACACTATATGGTCAAATCAATCAAGTTTTTCCTACAGTTATTTTAAGCTTAAAAAATGCACCACTAAGTCCACATATTTTTACTGGTATTATGTTATGCTTATATTTACCCATCATGATTTTTAAACCAAACCCCCACAAAATATCCGTTAAATATATGCACCACATCTTCTTTATTCATTCATCTATTTATGGACAATTACGTTGCTTCCATATCTAGGCTTTGTAAATAACATTTCTTTGAACATTAGGGTACATATGTCTTGTCAAATAGGTGTTTTTGTTTTCTTAGGATAGATACCCAGGAGTGAAATTGCTAGATAGTATGGTAGTCCCAATTTTAATCATTTGAGGACCCTCCAGTTATTTCTCATAGTAGTTGCTTTAATTTACATCCCAACCCATGTGCAAAAAGGGTTCCCTTTTCTTCACATTTCACCAACACTTATTATTTCTTGTCTTTTTTTAATTTGTCATTCTAACAGGTGTGAGGTGATACCTCACAGAGGTTTTACACAACCTTAAAAAGATAAATGAAAATTTGCTATTTGTATCAACATGGATGGTGGACCTGTAAGGTACAATGCTTACTGAGATAAATTAGATAGAAAAAGACAAATATTGTACATTTTCTCACACACACACATGCATATATGTATTTATACAAATATAAATTTACTGCAAAAAGGTAAAATTGCTGTCGGAAGAGGCCTTACAAACAGCTGAGAAAAGAAGGGAATCAAAAAACAAAGAAGAAACAGAAATATACAAGCATCTGAATTCAGAGTTCCAAAGAATAGCAAGGAGAAATTAGAAAGCTTTCCTCAGTAATCAATGCAATGAAATAGAGGAAAACAATAGAATGGGAAAGACAAGATATCTCTTCAAGAAAACTAGAGATACAAGGGAACATCTCATGCAAAGATGGGCTCAATAAAGAATAGCAATGGTGTGGACCTAACAGAAGTAGAAGATATTAAGAGGTGGCAAGCATACATAGAAGAACTCTACAAAAAAAGATCTTCACAGCCCAGATAATCACGATGATGTGATCACTCACCTAGAGCCAGACATCCTGGAATGTGAAGTCAAGTGGGTCTTGGGAAGCATACTTAGAAACAAAGCAAGTGGAGGTGATGGAATTCTAGTTGAGCTATTTCAAATCCTAAAAGAGGATGCTGTGAAAGAGCTACACTCAATATGTCAGAAAATTTGGAAAACTAACCAGTGACCACAGGACTGGAAAAAGTCAGTTTTCATTCCAATTCCTAAGAAAGGCAATGCCAAAGAATGCTCAAACTCCCGAAAAATTACACGCATCTCATACGCTAGTAAAGTAATGCTCAAAAGTCTCCAAGCCAGGCTTCAAGAGTACATGAACAGTGAACTTCCAGATGCTCAAGCTGGATTTTAGAAGAGGCAGAGGAACCAGAGATCAAATTGCCAACATCTGTTGGATCATTGAAAAAGCGAGAGAGTTCCCGAAAATCATCTATTTCTGCTTTATTGACTATGCCAAAACCTTTGACTGTGTGGATCACAATAAACTGGAAAATTCTGAAAGAGATGGGAATACCACACCCCCAACCTGCCTCTTGAGAAACCTGTATGCTGGTCAGGAAGCAACAGTTAGAACTGGACATGGAACAACAGACTGATTCCAAATAGGAAAATGAGTATGTCAAGGCTGCATTTTGTCACCCTGCTTATTTAACTTATATGCAGAGAACATCATAAGAAACGCTGGACTGGAAGAAGCATACTGGATTCACGATTACTAGGAGAAATATCAATAACCTCAGATATGCAGATGATACCACCCTTATGGCAGAAAGTGAAGAAGAACTAAAGACACTCTTGATGAAAGTGAAAGAGGAGAGTGAAAAAGTTGGCTTAAAGCTCAATATTCAGAAAACTATGACCATGGTATCTGTTCCCATCACTTCATGTCAAATAGATGAGGAAACAGTGGAAACAGTGACAGAATTTATTTTTTTGTTGGGGCAGGGTGGGTGGGGGGCTCCAAGATCACTGCAGATAATGATTGCAGCCATGAAATTAAAAGATGCTCACTGTTTGGAAGGAAAGTTACGACCAACCTAGACAGCATATTAAAAAGCAGAGACATTGTTTGCCAACAAACTCCCTCCAGTCAAGGTTATGGTTTTGTCATTAGCCATGTATGGATGTGAGAACTGGACTCTAAAGAAAGCTGAGTTCTTAAGAATTGATGGTTTTGAACTGTGGTGTTGGAGAAGACTCTTGAGAGTCCCTTGGACTGCAAGGAGTTTCAACCAGTTCATCCTACAGGAGATCAGTCCTGGGTGTTCCTTGGAAGGACTGATGTTGAAGCTGAAACTCCAATATGTTGGCCACCCGATGGGAAGACCTGACTCATTTGAAAAGACCCTGATGCTGGGGTTGAGGGCAGGAGGAGAAGGGGACGACAGAGAATGAGATGGTTGGATGGCATCACCGACTCAGTGGACACAGGTTTGGGTAAACTCCGGGATTTGGTGATGGACAGGGAGGCCTGGCCTCCCTCATGGGGTTGCAAAGAGTCAGACACGACTGAGCGACTGAACTGAACTGCACTGGCATATATATTGTGCTGCCGCTGCTAAGTCACCTCAGTCGTGTCTGACTCTTAGCGACCCCATGAACTGAGGCAACCAGGCTCCTCCGTCCATGGGATTTTCCAGGCTATCTATCTATCTATCTATCTATCTATCTATCTATCTATTGATATAGATATAGATATATGATTTTACTCCATTCCATCAGAAAGTCTTTCAAGCTTGAAATGCGTTAAAGATAAGCCCAAGGGACTGTGTTATTATAAACAGGCTCTGTGGACCACTCCATTTGTCAGAGTTGAACACAAATAAATATTTAGTTCCTGAGATACACATAGCTCTTTGTGTCAAGGCCTTTCCCAAAACTGGTGGGTACAGCCAGGGATTTCATTTCATTTTTCAGGTTGAACATAAAACCCCACATCATTTACTGTACCGATTCCTATTGATGGGAGCTAAATGTGAGTGAAAAATCTTGTGCAAACAATGGCATTTAAAAAGACTAATTCCAAGGAGTCAGCAGAAAAATAAAATATATATTAGTTCAGTTTAATTCAGTCACTCAGTCATGTCCAACTCTTTGCAACCCCATAAACTACAGCATGCCAGGCTTCACTGTCCACACCAACTCCAGAAGTTTACTCACTGAGGAGGTGATGCCATCCGACCATCTCATCTGCTGTTGTCCCCTTCTCCTCCTACCTTCAAACTTTCCCAGCCTCAGGGTCTTTTCAAATGAGTCAGCTCTTCCCATCAGGTGACCAACGTATTGGAGTTTCAGCTTCAAAATCAGTCCTTCCAAGGAACACCCTGGACTAATCTCCTGTAAGATTGACTGTTTGGATCTCTTTGCAGTCCAAGGGACTCTCAAGAGTCTTCTCTAACACCATAATTCAAAATCATCAATTCCTCAGTGTTCAGCTTTGTTTATAATCCAACTCTCACATCCATACATGACTACTGGAAAAATCATAGGCTTGACTAGATGGACATTTGTTGGCAAAGTAACATCTGTTTTTTAATATGCTATCTAATGTGGTCATAACTTTTCTCCCAAGGAGTAAGAGTCATTTAATTTTTTGGCTGGAGTCACCATCTGCAGTGATTTTGGAGCCCAGAAAAATAAAGTCTGTCACTGTTTCCACTGTTTCTCCATCTATTTGCCATGAAATGATGGGGCGGGATGCTATGATCTTAGTTTTCTGAGTGTTGATCTTTAAGCCAACATTTCCACTCTCCTCTTTCATGTTCATCAAGAGGCTTTTTAGTTCTTCTTCACTTTCTGCCACAAGTTGGTATCATCTGCATATCTGAGGTTATTGATATTTCTCCCAGCAATCTTGATTCCAGCTTGTGCTTCATCTAGCCCAGTGTTTCTCATGATGTACCCTGCGTAGAAGTTAAATAAGCAGCATGACAATATACAGCCTTGACATACTCCTTTTCCTATTTGGAACCAGTCTGTTATTCCCTGTCCAGTTCTAACTGTTGCTTCCTGAACTGCATACAGATTTCTCAAGAGGCAGGTCAGGTGGTCTGGTATTCCCATCTCTTTCAGAATTTTCCACAGTTTATTGTGATCCACACAGTTAAAGGCTTTGGCATAGTCAATAAAGCAGAAATAAATGTTTTTTTTCTGGAACTTTCGTACTTTTTTGATGATCCAGCGGATGTTGGCAATTTGACCTCTGGTTCCTCTGCCCTTTCTAAATCCAGCTTGAACAACTGGAAGTTCATGGTTCACATATTGCTGAATCCTGGCTTGGAGAATTTTGAACACTACTTTGCTAGTGTGTGAGATGTGTGCAGTTGTATGGTAGTTTGAGCATTCTTTAGCATTGCCTTTCTCTGAGATTGGAATGAAACTTACCTTTTCCAGTCCTGTGACCACTGCTGAATTTTTCAAATGCTGACATATTGATTGCTCCACTTTCACAACATCATCTTTTAGGATTTGAAATAACTTAGCTGGAATTCCATCACTTCCACTAACTTTGTCCGTGGTGATGCTTCCTAAGGCCCAGTTGACTTCACATTCCAGAATGTATTGCTCTAGGTGAGTGATCACACCATCCTGATTATCTGGGTCATGAAGATCTTTTTTGTACAGTTCTTCTGTGTATTCTTGCCACCTCTTCTCAATATCATCTGCTTCTGTTAGGTCCCTACCATTTCTGTCCTTTATTGAGCCCATCTTTGCCTGAAATGCTCCCTTGATATCTCTAATTTTCTTGAAGAGATTTCTAGTCTTTCTCATTCTTTTTTCCCTCTATTTCTTTGCATTGATCACTAAGGAAGGCTTTCTTATCTCTCCTAGCTATTCTTTAGAACTCTGCATTCAAATGGGTATATCTTTCCTTTTCTCCTTTGCTTTTTGCTTCTCCTCTTTTCACAGCTTTTTATAAGGCCTCCCCAGAGAGCCATCTTGCTTTTTTGCATTTCTTTTTCTTGGGGATAATCTTGTTCCCTGTCTCCTGTACAATGTCAGGAACCTCCATCCATAGTTCACAAGGCACTCTGTCTATCAGATCTAGTCCCTTAAGTTTATTTCCCATCTCCACTGTGTAATCATAAAGGGTTTGATTTAGGTCATACCTGAATGGTCTAGTGGTTTTCCCTACTGTCTTCAATTTAAATCTTAATTTTGCAATAAGGTGTTCATGATCAGAGCCACAGTCAGCTCCCAGTCTTGCTTTTGCTGACTGTATAGAGCGTCCCCACTTTTGTCTGCAAAGAATATAATCAATCTGATTTTGGTGTTGACCATCTGGTGATGTCCACATGTAGAGTCTTCTCTTGTATTGTTGGAAAAAGGCGCTTGCTATCACCAGTGTGTTCTCTTGGTAAAACTTATTGGCCTTCACCTGCTATTTTGTATTCCAAGGCCAAGTTTGCCTGTTACAGCATGTATCTCTTGACTTCTTCCTTTTGCATTCTTGTCCCCTATGATGTAAAGGACATCTTTTTCTTTGGTGTTAAGTCTAGTAGGTCTTTTAACTCTTACAGAACCTTTCAGCTTCTTTGCCATTAGTCGTTGAGGTATAGACTTAGATTACTGTGATATTGAAAGGTTTACCTTGGAAATGGACAGAGATCATCGTGTTGATTTTGAGATTGCACCCGAGTAGTGCATTTCGGACTCTCTTGTTGACTATGAGGGCTACTCCATTTCTTCTAAGGGATTCTTGCCTATAGTAGTAGGTGTAATGGTCATATGAATGAAGTTTGGCCATTTCAGTCCATTTTAGTTTACTAATTCCTAAAATGTCAATGTTCACTCTTGCCATCTCCTGTTAGACCACTTTCCATTTACCTTGATTCATGGACCTAATATTCCGGGCTCCTATGCATTATTGTTCTTACAACATTGGGCTTTACTTCCGTCACTAGTCACATCCACAACTGGGTGGTTTTTTTGTTTTGTTTTGTTTTGTCTGCATCTCTTAATTCTTTCTGGAGATATTTCTCCACTCTCCTCCAGTAGGATATTGGGCACGTACCGACCTGGGGAGTTTATCTTTCAGTGTCATATCTTTTTGGCTTTTCATATTGTTCCAAATTTGACTTTGGAGGACTGTGGGACTTGCTTACAGAACTTACACAGGACTAGAGAAACAGACTCTTGGAGGGCACAAACAAAACCTTGTGTGTGCCAGGATCCAGGAGAAAAGAACATTGATCCCACAGCCTTGACATATTCCTTTTCCCATTCGGAATGAGTCTGTTGTTCCATGTCCAGTTCTAACTTTTGCTTCTTGACCTGCATACAGATTTCTTAGGAGGCAGGTAAGGTGGTCTGGTATTTCCATTTCTTGAAGAATTTTACAGTTTGTTGTGATCCACACAGTCAAAGGCTTTGGAATACTCCATAGAGCAAAAGTAGATGTTTTCCTGTAACTCTCTTGCTTTTTCTATTATCCAATGGATGTTGGCAAATTGATCTCCTGTTCCTGAGTTTTCTAAATCCAGCTTGAACATCCGGAAGTTCACAGTTCTCATACTGTTGAAGCCTGACTTGGAGAATTTTGAGGTGCCTATGAAAGGAATGAATTCAGTGAGCCCAGAAATCTTGCATCTTCCCATACACAGCATGCTAATTTTTTTTTAAACTTGATACGTGATCTTTGATGTTCAGTCTGCCTGCTCCCTTTGTTGCAAACTTCTGTATACCCTGACTTCCCCTCCTGCCTCCTTGGAGCAGTTTTCTCAGAGTTGCTGAGGTGCTGTCTCCCAGGCCCAGAGTCCTATACATTCCCACCAAATAACTGTTTACTTTCAGGTTGTAACTATATTTTTTAGTCAACAGAATTTTTTGGTAAGACTACTGAATGGATTGCATTTCCTACACCAGGGTACTTCCCCACCCACAGATTGAACTCCCATCTCTTGCATCTCTTGAAATGGCAGATGGACTATGTTACCATTCCACCACCTGGAAAGCCTCTAGAGATATCATTAAGCCTCTGCATTTGTACCTCCAGAAATCCTCTCCTCCTAAAATTAATGTGTTTGCAATAGAAGGAAATTAGGTTTGCCCATTCTGATAGTAAAAACAAGAGTGGAAAATAATTGAGGACAAGAAAATATCCTGTCACTTTGGAAAAATATAACCTGTTACATAGGACAGAAATAGGATTAAATTATTGTTTTATCTAAAGAGAGAGTACATTCATTAGAAGAGGAGTTGACCAGTAATACAACCACACATACACACACCCACACACACCCACACCCACACACATGCACGCGCACACACACAAACACCTCTAAAATCAGGCTATAGGTGAAAATTCCTATTCAAATGTGTTATATGGAGTAAGGAACTATGGATTATTATTCTTAAGGCAGCTTAACCAGATGCCACTAAATATTCAAATTTTAACCGTCCCTCCCTTTCCCATTTCCATATCCACCAAGCAAGCTCAAAGCTAGCATATGCCCCCCACACACAAACGTAGATGTTCTTCAGGGGGCCTGAATGAATGAGGTCATGTGTTTCATTAATCCTCCATGACACAGCTACTTTCTTTCATTTGTCAAGACAGGGAAAGGTTATTTTCTGATATCACATGAAAAACTTGCCTTTCTAGTCAAGTGAATATCGGTAATTCATTTAGCCATGGGCAGATAAAATATTTAGTTAAAGTGCACTCCAGAGATTATAGAAAGCTTTATTTTACAAATAAGCAAGTGAAGGTCTCACAGGAGTCATATGACATGTGGTCTTGTAACAATTTTGTGGCAAAGCTGCAGGCTGACAAAGGGCAAATTAGCTCTGTGATAAATGACCTCAAGAGAAATAAGACTGAGATTTTATCAAGGATAGAATTGACTCCAACATAAGCCAGATTAATATTCACTGATCTTTCCAGGTTCCAAAGTGTATTCACAGTCACAGTCATCCACAGGGCATGATTTGACCTCCCTGTGAATGTTCTTGGTGCCCCAGCTTAAGAAAATATGCAAACACTTGCTCAGTTGACTCACCTACACACTGGCAATATCTGATATGGCATAATTTAAGTAGCATGACTTTAGCTTAAGGTTTAATTCGCCTACTACATTTGGAATGCAAATACACCTGGGAAATTCTTACCAGTCAGTAAATACTCAGTAACTCTTCAAAGTGAAGGAATTCTTTTCTCTCTAATGAGCTATTTGTTAATTTATTCGTTCCTTTGATCATGTATTTAATGAGTACATACTTCTATAAGAGACTTGCTATAAGTAGGTAAGGTCATGCAAATGAATAAAAAGAATTGCTGTCTTACCAAATTTTAGCCTATCACGGGAAAAAGGGATATAATAGGATGTGATGTGTAATAGCAGTTTTGTGAAGACATGCTCTTGCATGCAGATGACTGGAAACTAGTTTTATTTAGTAGGGACAGGGTAGGAGAGATGTAGGAACATTTTCAGGAACAGTTAGAATTGGATATGTAACAACTGACTGGTTCAAGATTGGGAAAAGAATATGTCAAGGAGAAATATCAATAACCTCAGATACACGGAAGACACCACACTTATGGCAGAAAGTCAAGAGGAAGTAAAGAGCCTCTTGATGAAAGTGAAAGAGGAAAGTGAAAACGCTGGCTGAAAACTCAACATTCAAAAAACTAAGATCATGGCAGACGGTCCCATCACTTCATGGCAAATAGGTGGGTAACAATGGAAACAGTGACAGACTTTCTTTACATAGGCTCCAAAATCACTGAAGATGGTGACTACAACCTTGAAATTAAAAGATGCTCGCTTCTTGGTAGAAAAGCCATGACAAACATAGACAGCATATTAGGAAGCAAAGACATTACTTTGCAGACAAAGGTTCATCTAGCCCAAGCCATGGTTTTTCCAGTAGTCAGGTATGGGTGTGAGAGTTAGGCCATAAGGAAAGCTGAGTGCCAAAGAACTGATGCCTTTGAACTGTGGTATTGAAGAAGACTCTTGAGAGTCTCTTGGAATACTAGAAAATCAAATCAGTCAGTCCTAAAGGAAATCAGTCCTGAATATTCATTGGAAGGACTGATGCTGCAGATGAAGCTCTAATATTTTGGCCACATGATGTGAAGAACCAGCACATTGGTATAGACCCTGATGCTAGGAAAGATTGAAGGCAGGAGAAGAAGCTGATGACAGAGGATGAGATGGTTGTATGGAATCACCAACTTGATGGACATGAGTTTGAGCCAACTCTGGGAGTTGTTGAAGGACAGGAAAGCCTGTGATGCTGCTGTCCATGGGGTCACAAAGAGTCAGACATGACTGAGCGACTGAACAAAACAACTCAGAACAATCCACAGACAGTTTTGAAGAGAGAATGTTAGGGGAAAATATGAGGGAATTCCAGTCTGAGGAAGATGAGGAGAAAGAATGAAGAGGAGGGCCAAAAAGCAGGTATTTAAGGCTGTCAGCTGCTCATCTGACTTCATCCAGTGAGACCTGAGATTTGCTTGAGACAGGAGCTCACAATGTGTAGACTATTCACTGTATCATATTCCAGAGTGAATACAAAACTAGCATAAAGCATCAGTTACACAGTGCTGAATCATTGAAATGAGACTCCAATAAATGAGGAAAGAGACAGCACAGATAAACATCAGTGAGGTCCACGACTTTGGACACCGCTCCCAAGATCCTTCCTCAGGGGCATATGATGCTCTTTATATTTTGAATCAGGAATTACCAAGATGCATACAAGGTCTGGACTTAGCAGAGCCACATTAATGTCCAGGGAAGGCTGGGTGGCCAATATTAGTCTGCCTGACCTAGAGCAACCGAAGAAACCAAGAAAGCTTAATGTGAGATCAAGTTCATGTGTCCGATGCACAGAGAAGCCAAACCAACCAACTTTGGAGCAGATAAAAGTTTATTGCAGTGTCACTCATAGAGACAGGCGGCTCATGATCTAAAAATCCTCAAGCTCCCTGAAGGGTTGGGCCAAGCATCTTTAAAAGTCAGGTGTGGGCGGGATGGGTCCAGGGAAGGTTGTGCTGATCAGCACATGCCCTATTCTCCAACTGGCTGATGGTGTAGAGCAGGGTGATGTCCCAGAGGCTAATTCTGTCAGTTCTTAGGTTCCAAGAGGCCTGGGGCTATATGCTCATGATCATCAAGCAGTTATAATCTATTTGGTAAGGGTTTTTTTTCCCCATCTGTAAAATAAGTTAGGAAAAGCCTATCTGATACTGTTATCTATACAATAGACACTTCTGGAGAGATGCTGAAGCACATAATACAGGGGAAGGCTGGTCCCTGGAAGGGGACATAGGGTCCTGTTTGGGTACAATTACAGAAACTGGGTGCAAATCATCTATCAGTATCATTTTTTTTTTGTTTTTTTTTTAACAATTTTATTTATTTTTGGCTGTGGGTCTTCACTGCTATGTGGGGTTTTCTCTAGCTGCATCAAGTGGGAGCTACTCTCTAGTTTTGGTAAGTGGTTTTCTCGTTGTGGTGGCTTCTCTTTTTGTGACTCCCAGCCTCGAGAGCAGAGGCTTAAAATTGAGGTTCATGGGCTTAGTTGCTCCATGGGACATGACATCTTCCCGAATCAGGGATTGAACCCATGTGTCCTGCATTGGCAGGTGGGTTTTTAACCTCTGAGCCACCAGAGAAGCCAGTGTTTTCTTCCTTGTTTGTTCTTATGACCGACATTAATAAACTAGCACAGACTGTGTACCATGTCTCTCTCAGACCCTGGCACAGGAATATTTATCACTAGCTAGTTGACTTCATCCTGGATTAGCCAGGATCAGCACCTTGGCTCCAGGTGTCCCAGAAATATGCACAGAATTCTAACAAATCAGCTGAGATTAATTCGGTACTCACATATGTAACCTGCACTTCCTCAGGCCATGAGGTGACAATTAAAAATGAAGTGCTAAAACAATGATAGGAGACATCTTTTGAATTCATCTCTATAACTCATCCCTAACTATCCCTATTCAAATATTTCCCTTTCAGCCCTGGCTAGTATTCAGAAGATCCCTGAAATCTTCTTGGCCACTGGCTGCAACTGAGCCTGGGACCTGCTTTTCTTCCTGGGGCCAGACTCGGTTGCCACTAAGTATATCCAAATCCAAACAGTATTAATACATCCAACTGATGGTTGACTACTCTCATCTCTGTTGCCGGAGATAGAAGATTCTCTTTCCAGCCTCAATGATGATGTTCTCAGACACAAAAGGGAGAATCACTGTTTTCTTCCCACCAGATAAGTTAAGACTGTATACTCTGAACCTTTGCTGCTAATGTGGGATTGGCAACATATAAGCTCAGCACCATTGTTGGAAGTTGTTCTCTACTCAGGTTAAAGGACTTCACTTGGTGAACTCACCAGCAGCAGAAATGAAAAGGATTTTGAGTCAAGTTAGAGCATAAAGCAAGCAGTGCCTATAATATCTCTGTGAAGGTTTGCTTGCAAGGTCTTCTCCTATGTTGCTGCTGATGAACTCAAATCCACTAAAACTGCTGCTTCTCTGAAAGGCTGACTTCTCTCTTTGAGAAAGTGTTTATCAAGGTGGACAATAACTAGGATTCAAAGGACAAGTTAACAATTCAGCTCCTGACATGAAAAGCCATTGTGGTAAGCCCTTCTCCAATCACAATAAAATAACACTTAGAAACTCAAAAGTAAGCAACCTGGCTTTTTGATTGAGTAATATACTGTCAGGTTTAACTAAGCAGTGTCGAGAATTATTCCTAACAGTTCAGTTCAGTTCAGTTCAGTCACTCAGTTGTGTCCAACTCTTTGTGATCCCATGAACCACAGCACGCCAGGCCTCCCTGTCCATCACAAACTCCCTTAGTTGACTCAAACCAATGTCCATCGAGTCTGTGATGCCATCCAACCATCTCATCCTCTGTTGTCCACTTCTCTTCCTGCCCTCAGTCTTTCCCATCATCAGGGACTTTTCAAATGAGTTAGCTCTTCACATCAGGTGGCCAAACTATTGGAGATTCAGCTTCAACATCTGTCCTTCCAAGGAACACCCAGGACTGATCTCCTTTAGGATGGACTGGTTGGATCTCCTTGCAGTCCAAGGGACTCTCAAGAGTCTTCTCCAACACCACAGTTCAAAAACATCAATTCCTCAGTGCTCAGCTTTCTTTATAGTCCAACTCTCACATCCATACATGACTACTGGAAAAACCATAGCCTTGACCAGACGGACATTTGTTGGCAAAGTAATGTCTCTGCTTTTTAATATGTTGTCTCGATTGGTCATAACTTTCCTTCTAATTACTAAGCGTCTTTGAATTTCATGGCTGCAATCACCATCTGCAGTGATTTTGAAGTCCAAAAAAATAAAGTCAGTCACTGTTTCCCCATCTATTTTCCATGAAGTGATAGGACTGGATGCCATGATCTTAGTTTTCTGAATGTTAAGCTTCAAGCCAACTTTTTCACTCTCCTCTTTCACTTTCATCAAGAGGCTCTTCAGTTCTTCTTCACTTTCTGCCATAACGGTGGTGTCATCGGCATATCTGAGGTTATTGATATTTCTCCCAGCAATCTTAATTCCAGCATGTGCTTCTTCCAGCCCAGGTTTGTCATGATGTTCTCTGCATACAAGTTAAATAAGCAGGGTGACAATATACAGACTTGCTGTACTAACTTCCTATTTGGAACCAGTCTGTTGTTCCATGTCCAGTTCTAACTGCTGCTTCCTGACCGGCATACAGATTTCTCAAGAGGCAGGTCAGGTGGTCTGGTATTCCCATCTCTTTCAGAGTTTTCCACAGTTTATTGTGATGCACACAGTCAAAGGCTTTGGCATAGTCAATAAAGCAGAAATATATGTTTTTTCTGGAACTCTTGCTTTTTTGATGATCCAGCAGATGTTGGCAATTTGATCTCTGGTTCCTCTGCCTTTTCGAAAACCAGCTTGAACATCTGGAACTTCACCATTCACGTATTACTGAAGCTGGCTTAGAGAATTTTGAGCATTACTTTACTAGCATGTAAGATGAGTGCAATTGATGGGTCCAAGGAGCAAACATCTTTGAATTTCATGGCTGCAGTCACTATCTGCAGTGATTTTGGAGCCCCCACTAGTAAAGCCTCTCACTGTTTCCATTATTTCTCCATTTGCTTGCCTTAAAGTATTGGAGCTGGATGCCATGATCTAATTTTGTGAATGTTGACTTTTAAGCCAAGCTTTTCACTCTCCTCTTTCACTTTCATCAAGAGGCTCCTTAATTCTTCTTTGGATTCTGCTCTAAGGGTAGTTTCATCTGCACATCTGAGATTATTGATATTTCTTCCTTCAGTCCTGATATCAGCTTGTACTTATTCTAGCTTGACATTTCGCATGATGTCCTCTGTAGATAAGTTAAATAAATAGGGTGACAACGTACTGACTTGACATACTCCTTTCCCAATTTGGAAACAGTCTGTTTTTCCAAGTTCAGTTCTAACTGTTGCTTCCTGACCTATGTACAGATTTCTCAAGAGACAGGCTAGGTGGTCTGGTATTGCCATCTCTTTCAGAATTTTTCAGTTTATTGTGATCCACACAGCCGAAGCCTTTGGCACAGTCAATAAAACAGGAGTTCATATTTTTTTCTGGAACTCTCTTGCTTCTTTGATGATCCAGAAAATGTTGGCAATTTGATCTCTGGTTCCTCTGCCTTTTCTAAAACCAGCTTAAACATCTGGAAGGTCACTGTCCATGTACTGTTGAAGCCTGGCTTAGAGAATTTTGAGCATTACTTTGCTAGTGTATGAGATAAGTGCAATTGTGCTGCAGATTGAACATTCTTTGGCATTGCGTTTCTTTGGGATTGGAATGAAAACTGACCTTTTCCAGTCCTGTGGCCACTGCTGAGTTTTCTAATTTGTGGCATATTGAGTGCAGCACTTTCAGAGCATCATCTTTTAGGATTTGAAGTAGCTCAACTGGATTTTTATCACCTCCACTAGCTTTGTTCAAAGAGATGCTTCCTAAGGCCCTCTTGATCTCACATTCCAGGATGTCTGGCTCTAGGTGACTGATCAAACCATTGTAATTACCTGGGTCATGAAGATCTTTTTTGTATAGTTCTTCTCTGTTCTCTTGCCACCTCTTCTTAATATCTTCTGCTTCATTATCTTTATATAAGAAAGAGATTGGTGCACGGACAAATAAATACATTCATGGCTGTGTTTCTATTAGACTCTCAATAGAGACTCAAGAGAGTAATAGAGTTCTTATGCAAATATGATGTAATGGCACGTGAGAAGGACTAGAGGTGGAAATGAAGTTTGAAATAAGCTGTATAGTATTTATTTATGATCTATATGAATCCAGTTTCCTAAAATAGAAATAAAGTTTGAATCACTTAATTTTTTTTTTTTTTTTTTACTAAGTGTTTACTGTAGTTTATGACAGAAAATGTGAGGGACAGAATGCAAAAACTTTTTCTGAGGTCTTTGATCTTTAAGTGGTGATAACTCTTGCATAGATTTTAGGGTGCCTTTGAAACTTTGAAACTGTACACAAAATATTGAATCTCTTTGCAAATGTGTATATTTCTAGGGAATTTATGTGACATTTTCCAAAAGACCCCATGATCCAAAACAATGTGATAAATCATGATTTTGAGGATTCATGAGAATCTCCAGGCTTATTATTTTGAATATCAAGATACTATATAACATGGTGGTTATGAATATGAGTTCTGGATACAAGAGAGCTGGAATCTTCACCAAACTGCTTCACTTAACTAGCTGTGCATCACTGGTTGATTTATTAAAACTTCCTAAAATCACTTCATGGGAAATAGATGGGGAAACAGTGGAAACAATATCAGATTATTTATTTATTTATTTTTTTTTTTGGCTCCAAAATCACTGCAGACGGTGACTGCAGCAATGAAATTAAAAGACACTTACTCCTTGGAAGGAATGTTATGACTAACCTAGATAGCATATTAAAAAGCAGAGACATTACTTTGCCAAAAAAGGTCCATCTATTCAAAGCTGTGGTTTTTCCAGTGGTCATGTATGGATGGGAGAGTTGGACTGTGAAGAGAGCTGAGCACTGAAAAATTGATGCTTTTGAACTGTGGTGTTGGAGAAGACTCTTGAGAGTGTTTTGGACTGCAAGGAGATCCAACCAGTCCATCCTAAAGGAGATCAGTCCTGGGTGTTCATTGGAAGGACTGATGCTGAAGCTGAAACTCCAGTTCTTTGGCCACCTCATGCGAAGAGTTGACTCATTGGAAAAGACCCTGATGCTTGGAGGAATTGGGGGCAGGGGGAGAAGGGGATGACAGAGGATGAGATGGCTGGATGGCATCACCAATTCGATGGACATGAGTTTGAGTAAACCCCGAGTGATGGTGATGGACAGGGGGGCCTGGCATGCTGTGATTCATGGGGTCGCAAAGAGTCGGACACGACTGAGGGACTGAACTGAACTGAACTGTTCATGATCAGAGCCACAGTCAGCTCCCAGTCTTGTTTTTGCCGACTGTATAGAGCATCCCCATTTTTGTCTGCAAAGAATATAATCAATCTGATTTTGGTGTTGACCAACTGGTGCGGTCCACGTGTAGTGTCTTCTCTTGTGTTGTTGGAAAATGGTGCTTGCTATCTCCAGTGTATTCTCTTGGTAAAAGTTTATTGGCCTTTGCCTGCTATTTTGTATTCCAAGGCCAAGTTTGCTTGTTACACAATGTATCTCTTGACTTCTTCCTTTTGCATTCCTGTCCCCTGTGATGTAAAGGACATCTTTTTCTTTGGTGTTAAGTCTAGGAGGTCTTTTAAGTCTTACAGAACCTTTCAGCTTCTTTGCCATTAGCTGTTGGGATATAGACTTAGATTACTGTGATATTGAATGGTTTACCTTGGAAATGGACAGAGATCATCCTGTTGTTTTTGAGATTGCACCCGAGTAGTGCATTTCAGACTCTCTTGTTGACTATGAGGGCTACTCCATTTCTTCTAAGGGATTCTTGCCCATAGTAGTAGGTTTAATGGTCATATGAATGAAGTTCGGCCATTTCAGTCCATTTTAGTTTACTAATTCCTAAATGTCAGTGTTCACTCTTGCCATCTCCCATTAAACCACTTTCTATTTACCTTGATTCATGGACCTCATATTCCGGGCTCCTATGCAGTATTCTTCTTACAACATTGGGCTTCACTTCCATCACTAGTCACATCCACAACTAGGTGGTTTTTTTTTTTATTTGTTTTGTTTTGTCTCCAGCTCTTAATTCTGACAGTAAAAACATGAGTGGGAAATAATTGAGGACAGGAAAATATCCTGTCACTTTTGAAAAATATAACCTGTTACATTGGACAGAAACAGGATTAAATTTTTGTTTTATCTGAAGAGAGAGTACATTCATTAGAAGAGGAGTTGACCAGTAATACAACCACACACACACACACACACACACACACACACACACACACACACACCCCTCTAAAATCAGGCTATAGGTGAAAGTTCCTATTCAAATGTGTTATATGGAGTAAGGAACTATGGATTATCATTCTTAAGGCAGCTTAACCAGATGCCACTAAATATTCAAATTTTAGCCGCCCCTCCCTTACCCATTTCCATATCCACCAAGCAAGCTCAAAGCTAGCATATGCCCCCACACACAAACGTAGATATTCTTCAGGGGGCCTGAATGAATGAGGTCATGTGTGTTTCATTATCTATAGAAACTACATTTGTTGTTCAGTCACTCAGTCATGTCTAACTCTTGCAATTCCAAGGACTGCAACATTCCAGGCTTCCCTGTTCTTCACTATTTCCTAGAGTTTGCTCATCCAGTCATCTCATCCTCTGTCATTCCCTTCTCCTCCTGCCTGTATATTTCCAATTAGTTGGCACCTTGCATCAGGTGGCCAAAGTACATATCTAGTGATAAAATCATAAATGAGTAATAAAATCATAAACCCCACTTTCATGTATTTTCCTTTGGTGAGTTTTGCGAGGCTTTTAGATATAATTGTCTTGTGATAGTCTTTGGTTCAAGTCAAAACCATCAATCTAGTTGTCCTTAACACCAAGATTCTGTACTTGACGACATAGCTAGATTCGGACTAGAAGTGTCTGAAGTAAATATTTTTATAAGAACTTTGGGCAATCACTCAGCTTTCTTCAAGGCACTTTGTGTCCATGGACTAAACTTTCAAACATTAATGAGTCTGTTTTGGTGGAATATTCAGCTGACGTACACCTGTACTCTTATCTCCATTCTCTGCAGATGTGGAAATAAATGGTCACCTGAGTACATCATAGACTTAATGATAGTTATTAACTCACCAGGTAGTCTCTTTCCCAGCCATATGGGCAATCAGACAATTGTATGGTAATAATTAGTTAAGTTGATTCCAAAGAGAAGCAAATTGGGTATAATATAGTTTAGGCTAAATAAGTTGAAAACTAAAAATCTGTTAGAATCACATGTTTGTCTTTTTTTGTTTTCCCTATCCAAAGGTGACCTGTTAATCCTCCATGACAGAGCTGCTTTCTTTCATTTGTCAAGACAGTGAAAGATTATTATCTCACTGATTTCACACGAAATATTTGCCTTTCTAGTCAAGTGAATATGGGTAATTCATTTAGCCATGGGCAGACAAAATATTTAGCTAAAGTGCACTCCAGAGATTATAGAAAGCTTTATTTTACAAATAAGCAAATGAAGGTCTCACAAAAGTCCTATGACATGTGGTCTTGTAACCATTTGGTGGCAAAACTGCAGGCTGACAAAGGGCAGATTATCTCCATGATAAATGACCTCAAGAGAAATAAGACTGAGATTTTACAAGGGTAGAATTGATCCAAATAAAGCCAGATTCATATTCACTGATCTTTCCAGGTTCCAAAGTGTATTCACAGTCACAGTCATCCGCAGGGCATGATTTGACCTCTCTGTGAATGTTCTTGGTGCCCCAGCTTAAGAAAATATGCAATCACTTGCTCAGTTGACTCACCCACACACTGACAATATCTGATATGGCATAATTTAAGTAGCATGACTTTAGCTTAAGGTTTAATTCACCTACTACATTTGGAATGCAAATACACCTGGGAAATTCTTACCAGTCAGTAAACACTCAGTAACTCTTCAAATGAAGGAATTCTTTTCTCTCTAATGAGCTATTTGTTAATTCATTTGTTTCCTTGATCATGTATTTAATGAGTACATGCTTCTATAAGAGACTTGCTAAAAGTAGGTAGGATCATGCAAATGAATAAAAAGAATTGCTGTCTTACCAAATTTTAGTCTATCAGGAGAAAAAGGGATATAATAGGATGTGATGTGTTATAACAGTTTTGTGAAGACATGCTCTTGCTATGCAGATGACTGGAAACTAGTTTTATTTAGTAGGGACAGGGTAGGGGAGAAGTAGGAATATTTTCAGGAACAGTTAGAACTGGACATATAACAACTGACTGGTTCAAGATTGGGAAAAGAGTACGTCAAGGAGAACTATCAGTAACCTCAGATACACGGATGACACCACACTTGTGGTAGAAAGTGAAGAGGAACTAAAGAGCCTCTTGATGAAAGTGAAAGAGGAGAGTGAAAAAGCTGACTGAAAACTCAATATTAAAAAATCTAAGATCATGGCATATGGTACCATCACTTCATGGCAAATAGATGGGTAACATGGAAACAGTGACAGACTTTCTTTACATGGGCTCCAAAATCACTGAAGATGGTGACTACAACCATGAAATTAAAAGATGCTCGCTTCTTGGTAGAAAAGCCATGACAAACATAGACAGCATATTAGGAAGCAAAGACATTCAGTCAGTTAGTTCAGTTCAGTGGCTCAGTCGTGTCTGACCATTTGCGACCTCATGAATTGCAGCATGCCAGGCCTCCCTGTCCAACACCAACTCCCGGAGTATACTCAAATTCATGCCCATCGAGTCGGTGATGACATCCTTCCATCTCATACTCTGTTGTCCCCTTGCCTCCTGCCCCCAATCCCTCCCAGCATCAGGGTCTTTTCCAATGAGTCAACTCTTCGCATGAGGTGGCCAAAGAACTGGAGTTTCAGCTTCATCATCAGTCCTTCCAATGAACACCCAGGACTGATATCCTTTAGGATGGACTGGTTGGATCTCCTTGCAGTCCAAGGGACTCTCAAGAGTCTTCTCCAACACCACAGTTCAAAAATATCAATTCTTCAGTGCTCAGCTATCTTTAAAGTCCAACTCTCACATCCATACAGGACCACTGGAAAAACTATAGCCTTGACCAGATGGACCTTTTTTGGCAAAGTAATGTCTCTGCTTTTTAATATGCCATCAAGGTTGGTCATAACATTCCTTCCAAGGAATAAGTGTCTTTTAATTTCATTGCTGCAGTCACCATCTGCAGTGATTTTGGAACCCCCAAAAAATAAAGTCTGACACTATTTCTACTGTCTCCCTATCTATTTCCCATGAGGTGATGGGACCAGATGCCATGATCTTAGTTTTCTGAATGTTAAGCTTTAAGCCAACTTTTTCACTCTCCTCTTTCACTTTCACCAAGATGCTTTTCAGTTCCTCTTCACTCTCAGCCATAAGGGTGGTGTCATCTGCATATCTGAGTTTATTGATATTTCTCCCGGCAATCTTGATTCCAGCTTGTGCTTCTTCCAGCCCAGCGTTTCTCATGATGTACTCTGCATATAAGTTAAATAAGCCAGGTGACAAAATATAGCCTTGACATACTCCTTTTCCTATTTGGAACCTGTCTGTGGTTCCATGTCCATGTCTAACTGTTGCTTCCTGACCTGCATACAGGTTTCTCAAGAGGCAGGTCAGGTGGTCTGGTATCCCCATCTCTTTGAGAATTTTCCACAGTTTATTGTTGTCCACACAGTTGAAGGCTTTGATGTAGTCAATAAAGCAGAAATAGATGTTTTTCCTGGAACTCTCTTGCTTTTTTGATGATCCAGTGGATATTGGCAATTTGATCTCTGGTTCCTCTGCCTTCTCTAAAACCAGCTTGGACATTTGGAAGTTCACAGTTCACGTATTGCTGAAGCCTGGCTTTGCAGACAAAGGTTCATCTAGCCCAAGCCATGGTTTTTCCAGTAGTCAGGTATGGGTGTGAGAGTTAGGCCATAAGGAAGGCTGAGTGCCAAAGAACTGATGCCTTTGGACTGTGGTGTTGATGAAGACACTTGAGAGTCCCCTGGAATACTAGGAAAGCAAATTAGTCAGTCCTAAAGGAAATCAGTCCTGAATATTCATTGGAAAGACTGATGCTGCAGATGAAGCTCTAATATTTTGGCCACATGATGTGAAGAACCAGCACATTGGTATAGACCCTGATGCTAGGAAAGATTGAAGGCAGGAGAAGAAGCTGATGACAGAGGATGAAATGGTTGTATGGAATCACTGACATGAGTTTGAGCCAACTCTGGGAGTTGTTGAAGGACAGGGAATCCTGCGATGCTGCTGTCCATGGGGTCGCAAAGTGTCAGACATGACTGAGCGACTGAACAAAACAACTCAGAACAATCCACAGACAGTTTTGAAGAGAGAATGTTAGGGGAAAATATGAGGGAATTCCAGTCTGAGGAAGATGAGGAGAAAGAATGAAGAGGAGGGCCAAAAATCAGGTATTCAAGGCTGTCAGCTGCTCATCTGACCTCGTCCAGTGAGACCTGAGATTTGCTTGAGACAGGAGCTCACAATGTGTATCATACTCCAGAGTAAATACAAAACTAGTATAAAGCATCAGTTACACAGTGCTGAATCATTGAAATGAGACTCCAATAAATGAAATAAGAGACAGCACAGATAAACATCAGTGAGGTCCACGACTTTGGACACCACTCTCAAGATCCTTCCTCAGGGGCATATGATGCTCTTTGTATTTTGAATCAGGAATTACCAAGATGCATACAAGGTCTGGACTTAGCAGAGCCACATTAATGTCCAGGGAAGGCTGGGTGGCCAATATTAGGCTGCCTGACCTAGAGCAACCGAAGAAACCAAGAAAGCTTAATGTGAGATCAAGTTCATGTATTCGATGCACAGAGAAGCCAAACCAACCAACTTTGGAGCAGATAAAAGTTTATTGCAGAGTCACTCAAGGAGACAGGTGGCTCATGACCTAAAAAGCCTCAAGCTCCCTGAAGGGTTTGGCCAAGCATCTTTAAAAGTCAGGTGTGGGATGGGCGGGTCCAGGGAAGGTTTTGCTGATCAGCACATGCCCTATTCTCCAACTGGCTGATGGTGCGGAGCAGGGTGATGTCCCAGAGGTTAACTCTATCAGTTCTTAGGCTGCAGGAGGCCTGGGGCTATATGCTCATGATCATCAAGTAGTTAATATCTATTTGGTAAGGGTTTTTTCCCATCTGTAAAACAAGTTAGGAAAAGCCTATCTGATACTGTTATCTATACAATAGACACTTCTGGAGAGATGCTGAAGCACATAATACAGGGGAAGGCTGGTCCCTGGAAGGGGACATAGGGTCCTGTTTGGGTACAATTACAGAAACTGGGTACAAATCATCTATCAGTATCATTCTTTGTAGTTTTTTTTTTAAAAATAATTTTATTTATTTTTGGCTGTGGGTCTTCATTGCTATGTGGGGTTTTCTCTAGTTGCATCAAGTGGCAGCTACTCTCTAGTTGTGGTAAGTGGGCTTCTCATTGTGGTGGCTTCTCTTTTTGTGGCTCCCAGGCTCTAGACCAGAGGCCTAAAAGTTGAGGTTCATGGGCTTAATTGCTCCATGGGATGTGATATCTTCCCGAATCAAGGATTGAACCCATGTGTCCTGCATTGGCAGGTGGGTTCTTAACCGCTGAGCCACCAGAAAAGCCAGTGGTTTTTTTTTTGCTTGTTTGTTCTTATGACCGACATTAATAAACTAGCACAGACTGTGTACCATGTCTCTCTCAGACCCTGGCACAGGAATATTTATCACTAGCTAGTTGACTTCATCCTGGGTTAGCCAGGATCAGCACCTTGGCTCCAGGTGTCCCAGAAATATGCACAGAATTCTAACAAATCAGCTGAGATTAATTTGGTACTCACATATGTAACCTGCACTTCCTCAGGCCATGAGGTAACAATTAAAAATGAAGTGCTAAAACAATGATAGGAAATATCTTTTGAATCCATTTCTATAACTCATCCCTAACTATCCCTATTCAAATATTTCCCTTTCAGCCCTGGCTAGCATTCAGAAGATCCCTGAAATTTTCTTGGCCACTGGCTGCAACTGAGCCTGGGACCTGCTTTTCTTCCTGGGGCCAGACTCGGTTGCCACTAAATGCATCCAAACAGTATTAATACATCCAACTGATGGTTGACTACTCTCATCTCTGTTGCCGGAGATAGAAGATTCTCTTTCCAGCCTCAATGATGATGTTCTCAGACACAAAAGGGAGAATCACTGCTTTCTTCCCACCAGTTAAGACTGAATACTCTGAACCTTGGCTGCTAATGTGGGATTGGCCACATATAAGCTCAGCACCACTGTTGAAAGCTGTTCTCTACTCAGGTTAAAGGACGTCACTTGGTGAACTCGCCAGCAGCAGAAATGAAAAGGATTTTGAGTCAAGTTAGAACATAAATCAAGCAGTGCCTATAGTATCTCTGTGAAGGTTTGCTTGCAAGGTCTTCTCCTGTGTTGCTGCTGATGAACTCAAATCCACTAAAACTGCTGTTTCTCTGACAGATTGACTTATCTCTTTGAGAAAGTGTTTATCAAGGTGGACAATAACTAGGATTCAAAGGACAAGTTAACAATTCAGCTCCTGATGTGAAAAACCATTTTGGTATGCCCTTCTCCAATCACAATATAATAACACTTAGAAGCTCAAAAGTAAGCAACCTGGCTTTTTGATTGAGCAATATACTGTCAGGTTTAACTAAGCAATGCTGAGAATTATTCCTAACAGTTCAATTCAGTTCAGTCACTCAGTCGTGTCCAACTCTTTGTGATCCCATGAACCACAGCACGCCAGGCCTCCTGTCCATCACCAGCTCCCGAAGTTTAAACAAACTCACTTCCATTGAGTCCGGAATGCCATCCAACCATCTCATCCTCTGTTGTCCCCTTCTCCTCTTGCCTTCAAACTTTCACAGCATCAAGGTCTTTTCCAATGAGTCAGCTCTACCCATCAGGTGGCCAAAGTATTGGAGATTCAGCTCCAACATCAGTCCTTCCAATGAACACCCAGGACTGATCTCCTTTAGGATGGATTGGTGAGATCTCCTTGCAGTCCACAAGACTCTCAAGAGTCTTCTCCAACACCACAGTTCAAAAGCATATATTCTTCAGTGCTCACCTTTCTTTATAGTCCAACTCTCACATGCATACATGACTGCTGGAAAAACCATATCCTTGATTAGACAGACCTGTGTTGACAAAGTAATGTCTCTGCTTTTTAATATGCTGTCTAGGTTGGTCATAACTTTCCTTCCAAGGAGTAAGTGTCTTTTAATTTCATGGCTGCAATCACCATCTGCAGTGATTTTGGAGCCCCCCAAAATAAAGTCTGACACTGTTTCCACTGTTTCTCCATCTATTTGCCATGAAATGATAGGACTGAATGCTATGATCTTAGTTTCTGAATGCTGAGCTTTCAGCCAAGTTTTTCACTCTCCTCTTTCACTTTCATTTTTTTCATTATTTATTCTTTAATTAATTTATTTATTGATTGTACTTTACAACATTGTATTGGTTTTGCCATACATTAACTTGAATCCGCCATGGGTGTACATGTGTTCCCCCTCCTGAAACCCCCTCCCACCTCCCTCCCCTTCCCATCCCTCTGGGTCATCCCAGTGCATCAACCCTGAGCACCGTATATCATGCATCAAATCTGGACTGGCGATTCATTTCACATATGGTAATTTACATGTTTCAATGCCATTCTCCCATATCATCCCACCCTCGCCCTCTCCCACAGAGTCCAAAAGACTGTTCAATACATCTGTGTCTCTCTTGCTGTTTCACATACACGGTTATTGTTACCATCTTTCTAAATTCCATATATATACACGTTAGTATACTGTATTGGTGTTTTTCTTTCTGGCTTACTTCACTCTGTATACGAGGCTCCAGTTTAATCCACCTCGTTAGAACTGACTCAAATGTATTCCTTTTATTGGCTGAGTAATATTCCATAGTGTGTATGTAGCACAGCTTTCTTATTCATTCCTCTACTGATGGGCATCTAGGTTGCTTCCATGTCCTGGCTATTATACACAGTGCTGCAATGAACATTGGGGTGCACGAGTCTCTTTCAGTTCTGGTTTCCTCAGTGTGTATGTCCAGCAGTGGGATTCTTGGGTCATATGGCAGTTCTATTTCCATCCTATTTCACTTTCATCAAGAGGCTCTTTAGTTCTTCTTCACTTTCTGCCATAAGGGTGGTGTCATCTGCCTATCTGAGGTTATTGATATTTCTCCCACAATCTTGATTCCAGCTTGTGCTTGCTCTAGGCCAGCGCTTCTCATGATGTGCTCTGCTTATAAGTTAAAGAAGCAGGGTGACAGTATACAGCTTGACATACTCCTTTCCTATTTGGAACCAGTCTGTTGTTCCATGTCCAGTTCTCACTGTTGCTTCCTGACCTGCATATAGATTTCTCAAGAGGCAGGTCAAGTGGTCTGGTATTCCCATCTCTTTCAGAGTTTTCAACAGTTTATTGTGATCCACACAGTCAAGGCTTTGGCATAGTCTATAAAGCAGAAGTGGGTGTTTTTCTGGAAATCTTGCTTTTTCGATGATCCAGCAGATGTTGCTAATTTGATCTCTGGTCCCTCTGCCTTTTCTAAAACCAGCTAGAACATTTGTAAGTTCACGGTTCACATATTCTGAAGCTGGCTTGGAGAATTTTGAGCATTATTTTACTAGCATGTGAGATGAGTGCAATTGATGAGTCCAAGGAGCAAGCGTCTTTGAATTTCATGGCCACAGTCACTATCTGCTGTGATTTTGGAGCCCGAAAATTAAAGCCTCTCACTGTTTCTCCTATTTCTCCATGCATTTGCCTTGAAGTATTGGGGCTGGATGCCGTGATCTTAGTTTTGTGAATGTTGACTTTTAAGCCAACTTTTTCACTCTCCTCTTTCACTTTTATCAAGAGGTTCTTCTTCTTCGGATTCTGCTATAAGGATGGTGTCATCTGCATATCAGAGGTTATTGATATTTCTTCCGGCAGTCCTGATATCAGCTTGTGCTTCATCTAGCTTGACATTTTGCATGATGTACTCTGCAGATAAGTTAAATAAATAGGGTGACAACATACTGACTTGATATACTCCTTTCCCAATTTGGAACCAGTTTGTTTTTCCAAGTTCAGTACTAACTGTTGCTTCCTGACCTGTATACAGATTTCTCAGGAGACAGGTCTGGTGGTCTGGTATTCCCATCTCTTGTAGAATTTTCCACAGTTTATTGTGATCCACATAGCCAAAGGCTTTGGCACAGTCAATAAAACAGGAGTTGATGTTTTTCATGGAACTCTCGTGCTTCTTGGATGATCCAGAAGAAGCTGGCAATTTGATCTCTGGTTCCTCTGCCTTTTCTAAATCCAACTTGAACATCTGGAAGGTCACGGTTCATGTACTGTTGAAGCCTGGCTTGGAGAATTTTGAGCATTACTTTGTTAGCGTGTGAGATGAGTGCAATTGTGCTGCAGTTTGAACATTCTTTGGCATTGCCTTTATTTGGGATTGGAATGAAAACTGACCTTTTCCAGTCCTGTGGCCACTGCTGAGTTGTCTAATTGGTGGCATATTGAGTGCAACACTTTCACAGCCTCATCTTTTAGAATTTGAAGTAACTCAACTGGATTTTTATCACCTCCACTAGCTTTGTTCAAAGATATGCTTCCTAAGGCCCTCTTGACCTCACATTCCAGGATGTCTTGCTCTAGGTGACTGATCACACCATTTTAATTATCTGGGTCATGAAGATCTTTTTTGTATAGTTCTTCTCTGTTCTCTTGCCACCTCTTCTTAATAGCTTCTGTTTCATTACCTTCATATAAGAAAGAGATTGGTGCAGGGACAAATAAATGCATTCATGGTTGTTTCTATTAGACTCTCAATAGAGACTCAAGAGAGTAATAGAAGTTGTTGTGCAAATATGAGGTATTGCTACATGAGGACTAGAGGTAGAAATGAAGTTGGAAATAAGCTGCATAGTATTTATTTATGACCTATATGAATCCAATATCCTAAAATATAAATAAAGTCTGAATCACTTAAATTTTTTTAGTAAGTGTTTATTGTAGTTTATGACAGAAAATGTGAGGGACAGAATGTAAAAACTCTTTTTCAGAGGTCTTTGATATTTAAGTGGTGATGGTTCTTGCATAGATTTTAGGGTGCCTTCCAAACTTTGAAACTGTACACAAAATATTGAATCTTTTTGCAAATGTGTATATTTCTAGGGAATTTATGTGACATTTTCCAAAAGACCCCATGATCCAAAACAATGTGAAAAATCATGATTTTGAGGATTCATAAGAATCTCCAGACATATTCTTTTGAATATCAAGATACTACATAACATGTTGGTTTTGAATATCAATTATGGATACAGGAGAGCTGGACTCTTCACTGAACTGCTTCACTTAACTAGCTGTGCATCACTGATTAATTTATTAAAACTTCCTAACCTCACTTTTCTTTATTTTCAATAGAAAGAAAATAGTAATATTCTCCAAATGGCATTGTGAAGGTTAAAATAATGCATGTGAAAGTGTTAGTCACTCAGTGGTGCCCAACCCCTTGGACTGCCCACCAGACGTCTCTGTTCATGGCATTTTCCAGGCAAGAATACTGGAGTGGGTAGCCAGTGCCTCTCCAGGGGATCTTCCCCATCCAAGGATCAAAACCAGATCTCTTGCATGGCAGGAAGATTCTTTACTATTCCAGATACATAATAAGAATAGTATTAGTAAAATAATTGAACTACATATTAGCACTGTGATTACTTAGCAAGCTTTGGGATGGGTCAAAACATGCACTGTGTTTTGGACATGTTGAATTTGAGATGCTTGCAGGATATCTAAAGAGACATCCAATACAAAGTTGGATTTAAGGGTCTGGAATGCTGGGAAAGGTCTCTGTTGTGTTATTAAGTTTGGTTTCTGTCTATACTTAGTCCCTTGATTAGCTCATCTAATTTCGTCATTATGGGTTTGACTCTCAAAGTCACATATCTAGTAGAAGTCTTCCTAAACACACACTCCACACACCTATTCAGCAAATATTATTGGATATCTATAGGCATCTCAAAATTAACATGTCCCAAATCAAATTCTTGATCATCCCCTCTTAACCTGACCCATCTACAGCCTTCCACATATTGGGCTTCCCTAGAAGTTCAGATGGTAAAGAATCTGCCTGCAATGTAGGAGAACCAGGTTCAATCCCTGGGTCAGAAAGATACCCTGGAAAAGAGAATGGCTTACCCACTCCAGTATTCGTTCCTGGGGAATCCCATGCAGAGAGGAGCCACATATTAATATTTTCATTTTTCTAGTTATTCAAGCCAAAGATGTTGAAGTCACCCTGATTTTCTTCCCTCTATTCCACCCCACATAAAATCCATTCAACAATATTTTTGATTCTAATACAAAATACTACGTCCATATTCAATAATTTCTTATTCTTTTCCTTGATATTACTCTGGTTCAAGATACTACTAACTCTCTCATTGAGATTATTATGACAGCCTCCCAAGTGGATTTTCTGCTTCCACCTTCCCCTGAAGAGTAGTAGACTAAGATCTCAGCACTGTGATCAGGCAGGTTATTCTTTAAAAAAAAAAGAAAGAAAGAAAGAAAGAGATCAGAACAAGTCACTCTTCTTCTCAAGATCTTAGTGGCTCCCATCTCACTTGAAAGACAACCACATTCAAGGTCAGAGAAACCCAATTAAGACCCTATTCCCGCCAGAGACACTCAGAGGTCTCAAACAAACCTTGTTCACACCAGGACCCAGGGACTCCACAGAGACTGAGACAAAACTGTGTTTGAGCATTTCCTGTGGAGGTGCGGGTCAGCAGTGGATTTCCATGGGGACAGGGGCTCTGAGTGTAGCAGACTTGGGCATGACATAAGCCCTCTTGGAGGAGGTCGCCATTAACCTCACCACAGAGCTGCCAGAACTTACACAGGACTGGGACATAGACTCTTGGAAGGCACAAACAGAACCTTGTGCACCAGGACTCAGGAGAAAGGAGCAGTGCCTCTGAAAGAAACTGACCCAGACTTGCCTGTGAGTGTCCAGAAGTCTCTAGCAGACGTGTGGGTTGGTGGTGGCCTGCTACAGGATAGGGGACACTGAGTGTAGCAGTACATGCATGGGATTTTTTGAAGGAGATAACCATTATCTTCATTACTTCCACCATAATTTCAGTTCAGTTCAGTCACTCAGTCATGTCCAACTCTTTGCGACCTCATGGACTGCAGCATGCCAGGCCTCCCTGTCCATCACCAACTATTTAGCTTTACCCAAACTCATGTCTATTGAGCCGGTGATGCCATCCAACTATCTCATTTTCTGTCCCCTTCTCCTCCTGCCCTCAATCTTTCCCAGCATCAGGGTCTTTTCAAATGATTCAGCTCCTCACATCAGGTGGCTGAAGTATTGGAGTTTCAGCTTCAGCATCAGTCCTTCCAATGAACACTCAGGACTGATCTCTTTTACGATGGACAGCATGGATCGCCTTGCAGTCCAAGGGACTCTCAAGAGTCTTCTCAAATGCCATAGTTCAAAAGCATCAATTCTTCAGCTCTCAGCTTTCTTTATAGTACAAAACTCACATCCATAAATAACAATGGGAAAAACCATAGCTTTGAGTAAATGGACCTTTGTTGACAAAGGAATGTCTCTGCTTTTTAATATGTTGTCTAGGTTGGTCATAACTTTCTTTGCAAAGAGTAAGCATCTTTTAATTTCATGGCTGCATTCAACATCTATAGTGATTTTGGAGCCGCCCAAAAATAAAGTCTGACACTGTTTGCCCATCTCTTTGTCATGAAGTGATAGGGCTGGATGCCATGATCTTAGTTTTCTGAATGTTGAATTTTAAGCCAATTTTTTCACTCTCCTCTTTCACTTGCATCAAGAGGCTCTTTAGTTCTTCTTCTCTTTCTGCCATAAGGGAGGTGTCCTCTGCATATTGGATATTATTGATATTTCTCCAAGAAATCTTGATTCCAGCGTGTGCTTCCTCCAGCCCAGCGTTTCTCATGATGTACTCTGCATATAAATAAAGTAAGCAGGGTGGCAATATACAGCCTTGATGTACTCCTTTTCCTATTTGGAAACAGTCTGCTGTTCCATGTCCAGCTCTAGCTGTTGCTTCCTGACCTGCAACCTGCATACAGATTTCCAGGCACGTAGATGCCAGGGAGGGAGCATAGCTACACAAATCAAGAGAAAAGTAGATTAAAGATTTACAGAGCATGACCCCACAATCAGAACAAAATCGACTTTCCCCTTCAGTCAGTCTCTCCCATCAGGAAACTTTCCTAAACCTGTTATCCCTCTCCATCAGAGGGCAGACAAGCTGAAAACCACAATCACAGAAAACTAACCAATCTAATAACAGGGACCACAGCCTTATCAAACTCAGTGAAACGATGAGCCATGCCCGTATGCTACCCAAGACAGATGGGTAACGGTGGAGTGTTCTGACAAAATGTGGTCCACTAGAGAAGGGAATGGCATACCACTTCAGTATTCTTCCCTTGAGAGCCCAATGGACAGGATGAAAAGGCAAAGAGATAGGACACTGAAAGATGAACTTCTCAGGTCGGTAGGTGCTAAATATGCTACTGGAGATCAGTGGAGAAGTAACTCCAGAAAGAATGAAGAGACAAAGACAAAGCAAAAACAACAGAATGGAGTACAGAATGAAGCAGGGCAAAGGCTAACAGAGTTTTGCCAAGAGAACACACTGGTCATAGCAAACACCCTCTTCCAAAAACCCAAGAGAAGAATCTACACATGGACATCACCAGATGGTCACCACTGAAATTAGATTGATTATATTCTTTGCAGTTAAAGATGGAGATGCTCTATCAGTCAGCAGAAATAAGACTGGGAGCTGACTGTGACTCAGATGATGAACTCCTTACTGCAAAATTCAGACTTAAATTGAACAAAATAGGTAAAACCACTAGATCATGCATGTATGACCTAAATCAAATCTTTTATGGTTATACAGTGAAAATGAGAAATAGATTTAAGGAATTAGATCTGACAGAGTGCCTGATGAACTATGGACAGAAGTTTCTGACATTGTACAGGAGACAGGAATCAAGACCAACCCCAAGAAAAAGAAATGCAAAAAAAGCAAAGTGGCTGCCTGAGGAGGCATTACAAATAGCTGTGAAAAGAAGAAAAGCAAAAGGCAAAGGAGAAAAGGAAAGATATAACCCATTTCAGTGCAGAGTTCCAAAGAATAGCCAGGAGAATTAAGAAAGCCTTTCTCAGTGATCAGTGCAAAGAAATAGAGGAAAACAATAGAATGGGAAAGACTAGAAACCTCTTCAAGAAAGTTAGCGATACCAAGGGAACATTTCATGCAAAGATGAGCTCAATAAAGGACAGAAATGGTATGGACCTAACAGTAGCAGATGATATTAAGAAGAGGTATCAAAAATACACAGGAAAACTGTACAAAAAAAGATCTTCACACCCATATAATCATGATGGTGTGATCACTCACCTAGAGCCAGACACCATGGAATGTCAATTCAAGTGGGCCTTAGGAAGCATCACTGTGAACAAAGCTAGTGGAGGGGATGAAATTCCAGTGGAGCTATTTCAAATCCTAAAAGATGATGCTGTGAAAGTGCAACACTCGCTATGCCAGCAAATATGGAAAACTCAGCAGCGGCCATAGGACTGGAAATGTCAGTTTTCATTCCAGTCCCAAAAAAGGCAATGCCAAAGAATGCTCAAAATACCACACAATTGCACTCATCTCACATGCTAGTAAATTAATGCTCAAAATTCTCCAATCCAGGCTTCAACACTGCAAGCCATGAATTTTCACCTGTTCAAGGTGGTTTTAGAAAAGGCGGAGGAATGACAGATCAATTTCCAACATCTGCTGGATCACCAAAAAAGCAAGAGAGTTCCAGAAAAACATCTATTTTTGTTTTATGGACTATGCCAAAGCCTTTGACTGTGTGGGTCACAACAAACAGTGGAAAATTCTAAAATAGATGTGAGTACCAGACCACCTGACGTGCCTCTTGAGAAATTTCTACACAGATCAGTAAGCAACAGTTAGAACTGGACATGGAACAACAGACTGGTTCCAAATAGGAAAAAGAATACGTCAAGGCTGTATATTGTCGCCCTGCTTAATTAATTTATATGCAGAGTACATCATGAGAAACACTGGACAGGAAGAAGCACAAGCTGGAATTAAGACTGCCAGGAGAGCTATACAGATGACACCACCCTTATGGCAGAAAGTGAAGAACTAAAGAGCTTCTTGACGAAAGTTTAAGAGGAGAGAGAAAAAGTTAACTTATAGGTCAACATTCAGAAAACAAAGGTCATGGCATCCATTTCTATCACTTCATGGCAAATAGATGGGGAAACAGTGGAAACAGTGGCAGACTTTATTTCTCAGGCTCTAAAAGGAATGCAGATGTTGACTGCAACCATGAAATAAAAAGACACTTACTCCTTGGAAGAAAACTTATGACCAACCCAGACAGCATATTAAAAATCAGACATTACTTTGTCAACTAAGGTCCATGTTGTCAATGCTAGGGTCTTCCAGCGGTCATGTATGGATGTGAGAGTTGTACTATAAAGAACACTGAGCACCGAAGAAATTATGCTTTTGAACTGTGGTGTTGGAGAAGAATCTTGAGAGTCCCCTGGATTACAAGGAGATCCAACCAGTCCATCATAAAGGAGATCAGTCCTGAATGTTCATTGGAAGGACTGATGCTGAAGCTAAAACTCAAATATTTTGGCCACTTGATGTGAAGAGCTGATTCATTTGAAAAGACCCTGATGCTAGGTAAGATTGAAGGCTAGAGGAGAAGGGGAAGACAGAGGATGAGATGGCTGGATGGCATCCCAGACTCAATGGACATGAGTTTGAGTAAACTCCGGGATTTGGTGATGGACAGGGAGGCCTGGCGTGCTGCAGTCCATGGGGTCACAAAGAGTCAGACATGACTGAGCGACTGAACTGAAATTGATAGAATCAGATGACATGATCTTCATTTTTTGAATGCTGAGTTTTAAGACAGCTTTTTGACTCTCCTTTTTCACCTTCATCAAGAGGATCTTTGGTTCCTCTTCACCTTCTGCCATATAAGTGGTATCCTTTGCATATCTGAAGCTGTTATTATTTCTCCTGGCAAACATTATTTCAGCTTGTGAGTCATCCAGCCTGGCATATTACTTAACGTACTCTGCATAGAAGTCAACTAAGGAGGGTGAAAGGTACAGCCTAGCATTTCACATGATGTACTCTGCATAGAAGTTAGATAAGCAGATCAGTTCAGTTCAGTTCAATTCAGCCACTCAGTCGCGTCTGACTCTTTGCGACCCCATGGATCGCAGCACACCAGGCCTCCCTGTCCATCGGCAACTCCCGGAGTATACTCAAACTCATGTCCATCGAGTCAGTGATGCCGTCCAGCCATCTCATCCTCTGTTGTCCCCTTCTCCTCCTGCCTCCAATCCCTCCCAGCATCTGGGTCTTTTCAAATGAATCAACTCTTCACATGAGGTGGCCAAAGTACTGGAGTTTCAGCTTCAGCATCAGTCTTTCCAATGAACACCCAGGACTGATCTCTTTTAGGATGGACTGGTTGGATCTCCTTGTAGTCCAGGGGACTCTCAAGAGTCTTCTTCAACACCACAGTTCAAAAACATCAATTTTTCGGTGCTTAGCTTTCTTCACAGTTCAACTCTCACATCCATACATGACCACTGGAAAAACCATAGCCTTGACTAGACGGACCTTTGTTGGCAAAGTAATGTCTCTGCTTTTTAATATGCTATCTAGGTTGGTCATAACTTTCCTTCCAAGGAGGGAGCATCTTTTAATTTCATGGCTGCAATCACCATCTGCAGTGATTTTGGAGCCCAAAAGAATAAAGTCATCCGCTGTTTCCACTGTTTCCCCATCTATTTCCCATTAAGTGATAAGCAGGGTGTTAATAATTAAACAGAACTTAAATAAGTTTGCCAGGGTAATCTCTCCAATGTGGAGACATGGTATATTACCCCACCCATCATTCATTCATTCACTCACATTTCTTTCAAACATTAGAAAAAATGAAAGCAGCAGAAGCAGAACACAAAGAATAAATTGAAATATGGAAGAGCTGTTGCCAGCCCTCAGAGGCACTAATAAATACCTACTCTGTGCCTTGGAAAACTGAGCAGTAGCCACAGGAATGGAAAAGGTCAATTTTCATTCCAATCCCAAAGAAAGGCAATGTCCAAGAATGTTCAAACTACTACACAATTGCACTGATCTCACATGCTAGCAAAGTAATCCTCAAAATTCTGCAAGAGAGGCTTAAATAGTATGTGAACTGTGAACATCCAGATGTGCAAGCTGGATTTAGAAATGGGAGAAGAACCAGAGATCCAATTGCAAATATCTATTGGTCATTGAGAAAGCAAGAGAGTTCCAGAAAAACAACTACTTTTACTTTATTGACTATGCCAAAGTCTTTTACTGTGTGGATCATAATAAACTGGAAAAGTCTTGAAGAGATGGGAATACAAGACCACCTGACCTGCCTCCTGGGAAATCTGTATGCAGGTCAAGAAACAAGTTAAAACTGGACATGGAACAACAGACTGGTTTCAATTTAGAATAGTTCAGCAAGGCTGCTTATTTGTATACTGTCACAATGCTTATTTAACTTATATGCAGAGTACATCATGTGAAATGCCAGGCTGGAGGAAGAACAAGCTGGAATCAAGATTGCTGGAAGAAATATCAATAACCTCAGAAATGCAGAGTGCTGGGGTCCAGACTCAGCAGGATCCAGGTGTACCTTCAGGATGAACGCATCGGCGAGAGAGAGAGAGAGAGAGAGAGAGAGAGAGAGAGAGAGAGAGAGAGAGACAGAGAGACAGAGAGACAGAGAGACAGAGAGTGAGAGAGAGAGAGAGTGACCAGACGCGGGGGGTGCAGCAGAATCTGGCAAATCTTTATTTTTTTTTTTTTCACTTTAGCTTTTATATTCTAAGTTAGTACATTTTTAAGGGGAAGATAGTTTAATATTACATCGACTTATCCTTCATGAAGCCAGGGTGTTTTCTGCATACTTCTCTGTTTGAGTCTTGTACATTATCTTCTGTCCTCGGGGCCTATTGACAGTTTTTGACCTACTTGAATGCAAAGCTGTTTTCTGTAACCTATTCTTTAATGAACACAAAGGTCAGTCCTTTTGCAGAAGTTATCAGTTCAATTTATCTAAAAGGTTTACCAAACAAAGACTCTGCAGCTCTGGTGAGGCAGCCCCTGTTTAGCATTCCTGGTTAAAATGAACAATTCTAAACTCTTATTTTTCTAAATGTTTAACTATAACCACTTTCAGAATAATATTTTTATATTCTCTAATAGGGCTTCCTCACCCCCGAAAGGCTCTGTGCCTAGAGGGAGGGCCTTTTGTGTGATCAGGTTCTTTATGCTGTTTATGATTAAGGTGTTGTGAGCAGTCATGTGCCTTAGTACGCATTTGCCAAGCAGGCTAGAATGCCAGCAAAGGGGTCTAAATTGAAACACTCCTTTCATCCTGGATAATCTTATAGGATACCACCATCCGGGGGACATACTGATTAAAGTTCTAAGTTGATTCTGTTTAGACAGAGATCGGGAAGGCCTTCTGCCTGTGTCACAGAAATTAGGGAGTAGTCTAATACAGCAAGCATCAGAAAGACAGAGATCATCTTTAAGGTGAGCACCGGGGCAGCTTTTCAAAATCCCTGAAGTCCTGATCTGCCTTGCTTGTCAGGTCTTCTCCTCATGACCTTGTCATGGGTAGGATCTCATGTGCTGGCTCCCGGCATCTCCCCCTTTTTTATTTTTTAAGACAGCCAGAAGGATATCAGTCACGAGCTTCTCAGTGTTCTGCCGGAGAGTTCTGACAATACAAGGAAGGATTATAATGAGAAGTAGGACTAGGGCTGCCACAGCAGCATAACTGAAGATAGTTGATAGGATATTTTTTCCAGTAATAAATTTAGAAAAGGTATGAAAAAAATCATTAGCAGCCCTGCAGCAGTAAAGTCCAGACGGCAATGTTCTAAGGTTTTTATCTGACCGTGAAGCTTTCCAAGATCTAAACTAATGCTGCAGCTATTCCATACACCTGAAATATGATTTTTAATCTTTTCCCAATTATAATCTGCATCATTTACGTTTAGAGGTGTTACACAAATCTACCGATAGTCGGCGTGACAGGATAATGCTAACTTTACTTTTAAGGCCTGTAATTCAGTTCCAATATGCCTGACCCCTTCTTCTAGGGAGTCTACTTTTAATTCTAATTTCCTATCTATAATCTCTTGTGTAGCTAGAGCTATAGAAACATTTTTTGACATATCATTGACGTATTGAGCAGTATGTATCTGTTGAGTCAATGATATTGCTGCCACAGTGACAGAGGTAATTGCAGTTATTACAGCTGAAATCCCTAACATAAGTAGTCCTACAAACTGTCAGGATTGCATTAAATCTTGCAGTTGTTGCAGAATGGCTAGACCATAATTTTCATAACAATAGGTACTCACTGCGACGGGCATCATAAGGTAAGGTGGGTGTCGCAGCACCACAAAGGAACAAATATCATATTGAGAGGTGAGGCAGGACGAGAGCATGCATTGTTCACAGTAGACTATATTTGGTCCACCTGAATAGTTCATCTATATAAAAAGCTTTTTAGAGTTATTAGTGAACAAAAAAACGAAGGAGAGGGTAAACAAGCCAGCACAGAATAGGTGGGAATCGTTCTCTGGCCAAGATACAGTAACAAGGGAGGTGGTAGCAAGGGCTCTCCAAATTTCTGGTTGCCAAAACGTTTTGCCCTTAGTTGTACAAGACAACATGGGGGGAACAAATTGATTATGATGCCATCTGCTGGCTGCCAATGGCCAAGGGATGGAATCATCTTTCCAATTGCTAAACCTATTGACATAGTCAGGAACAGATCCTGGATCCTGACTTGGGTTTGGATTGCTCCAGTCTGGTACTGAATAGTTTCCTCCTCCCGGTATTCTATAATCTATTTTTGAATTATAAGTACAGGATTTCCATACCGTATATCCAAGGCGGTTGTCTATAGTTTTCCATATGACGTCTGAAGGAGCAACATCAATACAATTTGGATATTTTGGTGGAGCGTTGAGGAATAAGGATTTACAGGGGTCAAGGACCCCGGGTATACGGGCCTGTAATATCCAAACCAGCCGATCTCCTGTTTTATCTGAAAATTTTGATGTTGGAGAATCTCAAAATTGCTTTCTTGGAGGCTCCGACACACCCTTCCTTAGAGGGAGTGATAAGATTTCTTGGGAAGTTAAAGCAAAGGGGAAGATCATCTGTTAATCCCCTCAAAGTATAGTTAAGATTAATGGGATAGGGATCTTTATCATAGGAAGTATAGGATCCTCCCAAGAGATGAGGCTGGTTTGTGTTGACCCGTATAGGGTCACTGTTCTAAGTAACTACTTGGGAGGTGGGGGGTCAGGGAAATATGCCCAGTATTTTTCTTATATAGAAGAGGTAGCATTTACCTGGCAAGAAAGTGAAGCAAGCATAGCTATAAAAACCTTTAAGGGGAGGCTGAAGATCCCTGTAGAGAAGCTATTCTCTGTGCTTGATGGCAAAGCGACTTAATTTGTCCCCATGTGGGTATGGAGGCTTGTTGAGTTGCCCACGGAGGATGTCTTGGTTGCAGGTCATGAGGCATCTGATCTTCATCCAAAGATAGATTACAAAGATAAGCTTTAGAAACAAATTTAGAGTGTCTTTTTTTTTAATAACTTAATTAAATCTGTTAGCAATATAACATAACAAGGAACTATCTCAGAAGTGAGTCTTAGTAAACACTAAACCTTAATTAACAAAACTAGAAACTTAGTTTAACAATTTACAAAACTTAATATTTAGTGATTTTTTTTTTTTTTTTAATGGATACATTAACCCTGTAGCCAGGGAAGGCTTTAACCCATCAAATAAAAATGAGGTTTGTTAGGGAGTTGGGAAAAGCCAAGTGGCCATCTGGGATTTTCCATAGCCCTGACTTTTTGATTTTCAGCTATTGTTCACCCATTTTTAATTTTTCAATTTAGGAGTAGACTGTTGCCATGTTTTAAGGACACTAGGATAGCACAAGTCTAGCAGTGAGAGGTTATTTTTTGTAGAAGCAAAATGAGCTTTTACATGTACCATTATCTTAAATAGCACTTACTTACTTTACTAAAGTAACAAAAGATTTTTAAAACAAATATAAATCACTTAAAGGCAAAGAAATTTATAATCTGTTATTGAAAGATTTATTTTTAGAAAACCTTGTTTTCTTAACATAGAGTAGACTAAATTCTAGTCTGTTACCAATTTACCAGATAGCAAACAAACAAAATTTATCAGTTAATCTTAGAAAAGTCTTTTTTATAAATCTTGAAGAACTAGCAGTATTTTTTTAAAGGAGTGAGAATGAAACCATACAAGGCATGTTTAAAATCGAATTAAATTGTACTTAACAAAGTAGCCTGGTCATTGCTGTGACTTGTAACACTTTAACATAACTAAAATTATAACTGACAATATTTTACCAGGACATATCAGATTTTTATGAATTTCACATATTTTCTAGCATATCTATATAAGTAACATCAACCATACAATATAACTTGAGAAGATTTATCACTCCTCCAACAATATTTCCCATGCAATTTAACATGTCAAATGAACTCAGGTAGTTTAATAGCTCTTTGGGATGTCTCAGGGGCCCTCTGAAGCATCCCAAAGTCAGCTAGAAGTCAAGCTATTTAGGCAGTTTTGTCAATAAATATCAAAAGGGTTTATAGTACTCTGTCAGGTAAAATCATATAGATCACTGTGAAATAATATATTTACTTAGCCAAAGTAAAAAAGAATATTTTAAAGGTAAACATAGAACAGATCACTTCAGAGGTAAAGAAACTTAAAATCCATTATCAAAGGCAGATCAACATCTCAAGAAAACTTTTATTTATACACAAAACTCTTTCCTTGGGGTGTAGTTTCTGTAAAAGCTTTTTATCACTTTCTGTACCTATTACTTTGTTCTCCCATCCTTAAACAGCCAACTGTAAGTCAGACCTACTTCCTTTTCCCTTCATAAAATGTAACTTAATTTCTCATACCTTCTTTACTGAACACACACATCTTACTTTCCTTAAGCAACCAAGAGTTGACCTTTATATTATCATTCTACAGATTGGTGAACATAAATACTAGTGACAATTTCTAAAAAAATTTTAGCGAACATCTCAGGATGGCATCAAATATTATTCATTAATAGTCCAAAATCTGTAGTTTCTCTGTAAGAGGAAATTAGTGTTCAGTAATGAATGTTTCAGAATCTTATTATTTTTTTTTTTAAATGATCTAGCTATTCAATAAATCAGTCACTTAATTTAGCACAACCCTAGAAATTCAGGTTACCAAAATCTAAAGGGACTGTTTTAGAGAGACATTTCTAAAGTATGATGACTTCTAATAGTTTATCTAAAAGCTCCTATCTCATTTACATTTTTTTTGAAGTTTCTATACTTGAGGTACTTTCCTTGCTGACAAACTTGTAACAGATATGACAATATAGCAATATTTAATTTATAATAAACCTAGGCAGAATGAAAATATTTTACTTGATGTTAATCACTCTAAGACATGTCTATATTAGATAGGTCAACAAACAAATTAATATCAGGTTTAAATTAATTTTTTTAAATTTAATACTGAATTTAATTTAATACTGAATATTTTCCAGTTTACCTGAACATGGAATTTTTTGTTTAATTTAGAATTATTTGATTTGTAAGTGCTTACTTTTTTTTTTTTTAGCCAATTAATTAGAGCTCTTTTACAAATTAACCTAAAAAATATTTCCCAGAGACAAAAACATACCAAGGCATATTTAGACAGACACAGTGTAAGATCTAGCTTCATTTTTCAAGTTTGTTCATGAATTAGATATCACAATATAAAATTTACTAGTTTATAAAAAAGTTGAAATAAATAAAAATTTTTAAAGGCTTTTCCCCTTTTTCCCTCAGTCTCAGGAGTTAGAGATGGTCTAGATAAGTGTTCCTGAGAGTCCTGGTCTCAAGGCACAGGGAAAGAAAATCAAGTTCTAACAAAAAGCAAAATGACCATCAAAAATCACAACACAGAACACAGAGTTAAAACACACACATATAAACCTGGCAGTCCTCATCAGACACTCCCTTAAATACAAGAATACAGTCTCTCAGAAAACCTTCTATAGAGACACAGAACTTCAGATGTCTTCAAAGATTTTAAGAGGAGGAAAGGAAAAGAAGGAGGAGGAGGAGGCGGGAAAGGGGGGCAAAAGGGGTGGCCTTACAGACGTCTCCTGCCACCTGCAGACACCCAGGCATTACGGGACTTTTCCCTGGGCTTCCAGAGAAGGGAGAACTGGAACTCGGCCCTACCAGAATTCGAGTTCTCTGCCAAGAGGAGGTGATCAGTCTCCAATCCTCAGCTCAAGCTGTGGCCCTTCGACCAAATTCCTGCATCCAGGACAGGGGGATTAGAAAAATGGGAAGGATAGGAAGGGCTTAAGGAGAGGAAAGAGAGAGAGAAGGGGAGAGAGGTCAATAAAGTCTCTTGTTCCTTACCGGTCGGGGCACTCTGGCCAGTTGTCTGCGTCAGGAGGAGACCAGGGACAAAAGGGTCTCACTTGCGGCCGCTGGGTCTGGTGCATTGGCAGGCAAGCTGGCCTCTGAGTACCCCAAGTGGTCAGGATGTCAGTCTCAGCAAAGAAGAGTCCCCACCAGTTGCCGGAAGGGGGACCCCTTCCAGGGCCCGTAACTGGGCTCCTATAAATGAACTGTCCGAGAAGACACATGTGCTGAAAAAGCAAGAGATCTCATTGGAAAGGGCACCCGGGTGGAGAGCAGGAGGGTAAGGGAGCCCAGGAGAACTGCTCTCTTCTGGAAAATAAGGACATTGCTCCTGTACAAATGTGAAAAAAGATTGAACACTAGCCTGTTTTACTTTAATACTTCTTTTATTTAATAGCGGCAATATAACCCCATAAAAAGCTGTCTTTCCTTTAACACACTGTTACGCATTTTTGTTACTAATTAGAAGAAGAAAAAGGAGAGGATCTTAATCTTAGAAAAGAAGGAAGCTTAAACCTACCCACCTTCCTTACCCTACCTTTCTCATGCAGGGGGGCCTGTGGCGCCCTAGTGGGGTGCTAAAGAAGAAACCTGAAGCCTACCCACTTTCCTCTCTCTACCTGTCTTGTGCAGGGGGGGTCCGCGGCGCCCTAGTGGGGTCCTAGCCATCCCGAAGACTGAACAATGGAGGGGATTAGCTTCGGGTTCCCTGTTCGTGGTGCCACTTGCCGGGGTCCAGCCTCGGCAGGATCCACGGGAACCCTCAGGATGAACGGCGTCGGCAAGAGAGAGACAGAGAGACAGAGAGAGACCAGACTGGGGGTGTGCAGCAGAGTCTGGCAAATCTTTATGTTTTTTACTGTAGCTTTTATATTCTACTTTAGTACATTTTTAAGGGGAAGATAGTTGAATATTACTTCGGCTTATCCTTCATGAAACCAGGATGTTTTCTGTATACTTCTTTGTGAGAGTCTTGTACATTATCTTCTGGCCATGGGGCCTATTGACATTTTTGACCTACCTGAATGCAAAGCTTTTTTCCGTAATCTATTCTTTAATGAACACAAAGGTCAGTCCTTTTGCAGAAGTTATCAGTTCAATTTATCTAAAAGGTTTACCACACAAAGACTCTGCAGCTCTGGTGAGGCAGCCCCTGTTTAGCATTCCTAGTTAAAATGAACAATTCTAAACTCTTATTTTTCTAAATCTTTAACTATAACCACTTTTAAAACAATATTTTGTGTTCTCTAACAGGGCTTCCTCACCCCCGAAGGGCTCTGTGCCTATTAGGGCCTTTATGTGATCAGGTTCTTTATGCTGTTTATGATTAAGGTGTTGTGAGCAGTCATGTGCCTTAGTACGCATTTGCCAAGCAGGCTAGAATGCCAGCAAAGGGGTCTAAATTGAAACACTCCTTTCATCCTGAATAATCTTATAGGATACCACCATCCGGGGGACATACTGATTAAAGTTCTAAGTTGATTCTGTTTGGAGAGAGATCGGGGAAGGCCTTCTGCCTGTGTCACAGAAATTAGGGAGTAGTCTAATACAGCAAGCACCAGAAAGACAGAGATCATCTTTAAGGTGAGCGCCGGGGCAGCTTTTCGAAATCCCTGAAGTCCTGATCTGCCTTGCTTGTCAGGTCTTCTCCTCATACCTTGTCATGGGTGGGATCTCGTGTGCTGGTTCCCGGCAGCAGAGCACATCACCCTTATGGTAGAAAGTGAAGAAGAGCTAAAGAGCCTCTTGATGAAAGTGAAAGAGGAGAGTGAAAAACTTGGCTTAAAACTCAACATTCAAAAAACTAAGGTGATGGCATCCAGTCCTATCACTTCATGGCAAATAGATGGGGAAATAATGGAAACAGTGAGGGACTTTACTTTTTCGGGCCCCAAAATCACTGGAGATAGTGACTGCAGCCATGAAATTAAAAGATGCATGCTACTTGAAAGTAAAGCAATGCCCAACCTAGGGAGCATATTAAAAACAAGAGACATTACTTTGCCAACAAAGTCCCATATAGTCATACTATGGTTTTCCAGTAGTCATGAAGAATTGATGATTTTGAACTGTGGTGGTGGAGAAGACTCTTGAGAGTACCTTGGACTGCAAGAAGACTCAACTAGTCAATCCTAAAGGAAATCAGTCCTGAATATTCATTGGAAGGACTGATGTTGAAGTTGAAATTATAATCCTGTGGCCACCTGATGTGAAGAACTGACTCATTGGAAAAGATCCTGATGCTGGGAAACTTTGAAGGTAGCAAGAGTAGGGGACGACAGAGGATGAGATGGTTGGATTGCATCAGTGACTTGGACATGAATTTGAGCAAGCTCCACGAGTTGGTGATGGACAGGGAAGTCTGGCGTGCTGCAGTCTTTCGGGTCGCAAATAGTCGGACACAACTGAGCAACTGAACTGAACCGATCTGTGACTTGGAGCAATTTCTTAAATTATCAGAGTCTGTTTCCTTATTTGCAAAATATGGACCATATACCAAGCTTGGATCTACTAGCATTTGTATTAAGTAATAAATATTAAAGGCACTGGTGCATTTCAAAGTGCTTTTTAAGCTGAAGTCATTGCTATATAGATACTGAAAAATACCATCAGTTGATTGTCCACTGTATGGTACTGCAAGATACAGATTTGAACAAGGCGCATTGCCTGCCTTGTGCTTTTAACAATCTAATGCAGTAATGCTCCAGGTTCACCTGATTTACTCTCTGCTTACTGCTCTGGCTTATCAGAAATCAGTTTTCTTCATGCTGAGGGAAAGAAAAGATTCCAATAGAGGACAATCACAGGGTTTGATTTCAGTCTCTTACCTTGAAATGAATCATTTGATCATCTGCAATAACCTGACCCATGAAAGCAGCACCTGCACGAAACTTTATTTCCTCAAACACCAGGTAGATGAGAAATATAACACACGCATGGGGATGGAAATGGATCTCACAGAAAGCAAATATCTCTCCAAACTCACATCTTGGACATTTCTGGTAAGCTCTTAGGTACAAAGCAGAATCTTTAAAGACTTCCTTGTACAATATCTGCAATATTGTATATAAATCTCCCAGCTTGTACACTTCATTAATTTAGTCTACATCTGTGCAGTGGGAAACTGAAGTAATCAACCAGATAATGAACACCTGAAAATTTGCCATTGAGCGGCCTGAATTATTCATCTAAGCTGGTGACATTAGGCAAATGATTGGAAAAAACTCCTCTCCACTTCATTATGCTAAATCTATTACACACACACACACACAAACCCACACATGAAATGTTATCTAATATGACATCATAATATACAACATAAGTTAAGCCTCCCCCTGGCCCCAGTCAGCTTAGAAGGGGAGAAATGGAGTGCAACAGAAGAAATATGTGAATTAGAGTTTAATTTACACCACTGCACACATATTCAGCTTCCCTGATAGCATATTGTGTTTAGGGTCTAAATACTTTAAATATTTATCTATAAAATCAGAAAATCAGGGTTTAAAAAAAACAAACAAACAACTATTTACATGAATAAAGAAAAATTACATTTTTTTTCTCTCTCTCTCTTTTCTGTTTCCCCAAGTGAAATTAAGCTTGAAGATATTATTTTTCTTAGGTGGCGGGGGGGGGGGGGGGGGGAAGTTTTCTCTCCAGAGAATTTGTAGAGGGAGAAGATATTAGACTCCTTTCTGATAAGATATGCAGATGGATTCTGAGTGATTATCTGACACCAAGGTGCAAGCAGCTACAGAGCTGCTTTCCCCCTGAACTTGCACCTTAGAGAGGACAAGGTTCTTTGGTTTCTGTCTGTTGTGGAACAAAACCAGTCACATTGTAATGCAACTGGGGAAACACTGAAAGTCTTATTAAGTGTAGAAGGTCAATCTAGGGAGCAGGAAAGTGGCCTTTCTTTGAAAAAGTCTTGAAATTTTATTTAATTCTTTCTTCAACAGCGACTGAACAACAACTCCAAATGCTTCCTATATGAGGTAAGTCATGCTGTTAAGGTTAAACAAATAACCTGAGAAAGGACCTGAAAAAAAGTATCTGAAGAGATAATAGCTGAAAACTTCCCTAACATGAGAAAGGAAACATTCGCCTAAGTCCAGACGGCAGAGTCCCCAGCAGAATAAACCCAAATAGAAACACACTGAGACACATAGCAAGCAAATTGACCAAAATTAAAGGCAAAGAAAAATTATTAAAAGCAACAAGGGAAAAGCAACAAATAATATACAAGGGAAATGCCATAGGATTATCAGCTGATTTATCAGCAGAAACTCTATAGGTCAAAAGGGAGTGGCATGACATATTAAAACAATGAAATGAAAGGCCCTAGAAGAAGGAATACTCTAACCAGCAAGGCTCACTCTCAAATTTGATGGAGAAATCAAAAGATTTACAGACAAGCAACAATTAAGACAATTCAGCACCACCAGAACAGCTTTGCAAACAAATGTTAAAGGAACTTCTCTAAGCAGGAAAAAAATAAAAAAATAAAAAAAGAACCACAACCAGAAACAAGAAAATTACAAATGGAAAAGCTCACAAGTAAAGGCAAATATAGAGTTGCTGCCATTTTTTAGTTGGCAAGTTGTGCCTGATTCTTTGTGACCTCATGGACTGCAGAATGCCAGGCTTCCCTGTCCTTCACTATCTGTCAGAGTTTGCTCAAACTCCTGTCCATTAAGTCAATGATGCCATTCAACCATCTTATCCTTTGTTCCCATTTCTTCTCCTGCCCTCAATCTTTCCCTGCACCAGGGTCTTTTCCAACGACTTGGCTCTTTGCATCAGGTGGCCAAAGTATTGGAGCTTAGGAGCTTAGGCTTCAGTATCAGTCCCTTCAATGAGAGATTTCTTTTAGAATTTCCTCTCAATTCCCTCTAATGAGTTGATTTCCTTTAGGATTGACTGGTTTGATGTCCTTGATGTCCAAGGGACTCTCAAGAGTCTTCTCCAACACCACAGTTTGAAAACATCAATTCGGCACTCGACCTTCATTATGGCCCAACTCCGCATTCGTGCATGACTACTGGAAAGGTGGGACATCATTGGCACACAAGTATAACATCAAAAGCAGCAACTGTGGTAAAGAGCACAAGTGCAGTGTACTGGAAATGCATTTAGAATTAAAAGACCAACAACTTAAAGCAATCTTGTTTACATACAGACTACTCTATCAAAACCTCATGATAACCTGAAACCAAAAATCTGTTGGGTTGGCCAAAGAGTTCATTCAGATCTTCAGACAAACCCAAGTGAACACTTTGGCAAACCCAATACAACAGATACATGCACAGAGAAAGAAAAAGGAACTCAGACACAACACTAAACTTAGCCATCAAATCACAAGAGGACAAAAGAGAAAAGGAAGAAAAAAGGCCTTCAGAAAGAAATCCGAAACAGTTACCAAAAATGGCAATAAGAACATGCTTATCAATAATTACTTTAAGCATAAATGGATTAAATGCTCCAACCAAAAGACACAGACTGGCTGAATGGATAAAATCATGAGACCTGTATGTATGTTGTCTTTAAGAGAGCCACTTCAGATCTAGGGACAAATTCATACTGAAAGTCTGTATGGATGGAAAAGGGGATCCCATGTAAATGTAAATCAAAGGAAAGTTGCAGTAGCAAAACTCATGTGAAACAAAATAGATTTTAGAATAAAGACTAGTGTAAAAGACAAGAAGGACACTATATAATGATCAAGTGATCAACCCAGGAAGAAGATGTGATAATTGTAAACATATACACACCCACCATAAGAGCATCCCAATACATAAATGAAATACAGCCAAAAAAAGAAGTGAAAATGACAGTAATACATTAATGGACAGATCATCCAGAAAACAAATAAGGAAACACAGACCTTAAATAACATGTTAAGTCAGGCTTAATTGATACTTATAGAGCATTCCATTCAAGAGTAGCAGAATACACATTCTTCTCATGTGCACATGGGAACATTCTCCAAGATTTACCACATGCTGGGCCACAAAGCAAACCTCAGTAAATTTAAGAAAAATCAAAATCACATCAAGCATCTTCCCCAACCACAGCACTGTGAGATTAGAAATCAACCACAAGAGGAAAAAAAAAAAAAAAAAAAGAACTGTAAAATAGGTGGAGGCTAAATAATATGCTACTAAACAACCAGTGGATCACAGAAGAAATAAAACAGAAAATCAAAAATCATTTGGAGACAAATGAAAGTGAAAGCACAGTCATCCCAAACCTAAACGATGCAGCAAAAGCAGATCTAAGAAGAGAGTTTACAATGATGCAATCTTACCTCAGGAAGGAAGAAAAACCACAAACAGCCTAAGACAACCTGACATCATACTTAAAGTGAATAGAGAAGGAACAAGCATAACTCAGAGTTAGCAGAAGGAAAGAAATCAAAAAGATCAGAACAGAGGTAAATGAAATAGAAATGAAGAAAACAATAGAAAAAAATCAGTGAAACTAAAAGCGGTTCTTTTAGAAGATAAACAAAATTGATAAACCTCTACTTAGACTCATCAAGAAAAAAAGGAAGGGGGTTCAAGTTTATAAAGAGATAAATGAAAAAGAAGTTACAACAGACACCCTAGAAATAAAAAGCATCATAAAAGACTATTACAAGCAACTACAAACAGCATGCCAACAAAATGGACAACCTGGATTACTGGACAGATTCTTAGAAATGAAGAATCTCCCAAGACTGAAGCATGAAGAAACAGAAAATGTAAACAGACTAATCACCAGTATTGAAATTGAAACTGTGATTATAAAACTCCCCCTATTTGCTACATCTGTATCTCTCCGTCTGTGTATGGATGGGCACATAGTTGCTTCCACAGCTTGACAATTATAAATTCTGGTGCATATATCATTTTTGAATTAGTGTTTTTGTTTTCCTTGGATATATACCTAGGAGTGAAACTGATGGTTAATGTGGTAGCTCTACTTTTACTTTTCTTTTCCCCCATAGATGTCAGAAATTGAAGATTCCTTCTTGAAATATCCAATGGCTCTGCTCAAACTCAGGGGGAAAGTTGGAGGGTCATTAGGATGAAGCTTGACAATAAACTGGTATGTAATAAAATTAGTCTTAGTGGAATAACACTGTGTAAAACAGAAAGAGCTTCAGCTATGAAGCCAACTACCACTAAGTTCAAATCTTAATTGAGTCACTTTTCAGCTATGTGACTTTGAGGAGTTCATATCTATTCTGAAACTCATCTGCAAAACGGTGCTAAGGATCAACTGTTAAGACTGACTGAGAAATTGCAATTAACATTTTGAAACACAGCAGTTGTGCAATAAAAGATAAAAACAACTACAAGAATCAGAAGATCAACTGCAGTACTGAATGCAAAGGCATGAATCTGCCACTTGCAACAGCAAATGCTTCTTAGAAAACCACAGTTTGGGTCTTTAGTTTATCACCTGAAGAGTTTCTTAGGCCTTCAGAAATCACCTTTTGCCCTTCATAAGAATTTGCTTAGCAGACTTTTCAACTATCTTCAGGCTTAAAGAGTATGTAAATGATACAAGAATGTAAACAGCACATCCAAAGATAAATGAGTGCACCAAGAATTAAAGCCCTAAGGACACTCTGACCAGGTGAGAAAGAGCAGGCAGGGATCACACTGAAATCAGTCACAAGGCTTGGCACTGCTAAGGTGAGACAGGAGCTGGAGGGTTAAGTGGGGCTTGCACTCACCCCCTCACCTCCATCACAGAAAGCATATATGACAGAGTAGAGTGTGCACAACTCTGGGTCTTAGCTATCTATTGTACCAGTCATTCACTCTGTAAGCAAATACTGAACACGAGAGTTAGTCCCTGGTTTGAAAAATGCAGAAGTGGAAAAGGCATGCTCCCTGCCTCCAAACAATTGATGAGCTAGAGGAGGAAACAGACAACAATGGCGACAGAAACACAAACAAGACGTGACCAAAGCAATAATCTCACCGTGCGGAAGGAATCGTGAGAACACAAAGAAAGAGTTTCAGCTCTATCAAGCTTGAGCTTGAAACAATACAAGTGTTTGCTTAAACTGAATTCTGAAGAATGAGCAGGAGTACCCTAGAAAGGCAGGGTGGTGTGGACTGACATAGGCATGGTGACTTTGTGACGTCACACATAGACCTTAACAGGAGTGCAGAAGGTGTGAGCGGGTGGGGACGGGAAACCACTGTGAGCAGAGGTCACACACGCGGCTTTTCCTGTGTGTCACCTGAGAACGCCTAGTAAGATGTTTGGCACATATGTTCACAGGAGATAAATATTTATTATGAAATATCATATTATCTGAAGATTTAACCTGATATGTAACAGAGACAAGCATTTATTATGAAATATTGCATTATTTGAAGATTTAATCCCATAAGCAATAGAGCAGAATCAGAAGTATACTTTGTCTATGGTTAAGGGAAAACAGTGAAGACCTGACTTTACCAGAGAAAGGAAACGAGATGGGGTTTCTTTTTATCTAAGAGCTGGGAAAAAAAAATCTCAGATGTTATCCAATGCAATGTTCAATGATCAGCCAAAAAATAGCTTTTGATTTCTAATTCAGTATTATTTGGGATCACTGAGTCCCTGAGAACAACATTAATGCAATCATTGTGAGATGAGGACATGGAGACCTCAAACAGAAAAATGGTTGTGCAATGCATCCAGCTAATCAGAAATGTTCAACCTACCGTGCAATTGCACTCATTTCACAAGCTAGCAAGGTAATGTGCAAAATCCTTCAAGCAAGTCTTCAGCAGTATGTGAACCAAGAAGTTCCAAATATACAAGCTGCATTTAGAAAAGGCAGAGGAACTAGAGATCAAATTATCAAACTCCACTGGATCATATATAAAGCAAGGGAATTCCAGAAAAACGTCTACATCTGCTTCATTGACTACACTAAACCCTTTGACTGTGTGGATCACAAAAACTGGGAAATTCTTAAAGAGATGGGAATACTAGACCAATTTACCTGCCTCCTGAGAAATCTGTATGTCAGTCAGTTCAGTTCAGTTCAGTTCAGTTGTTCAGTCGTGTCCGATTCTTTGCGACCCCATGAACTGCATCATGCCAGACCTCCCTGTCCCTCACCAACTCATGGAGTTTACCCAAACTCATGTCCATTGAGTCGTGATGCCATCCAACCATCTCATCCTCTGTCGTCCCCTTCTCCTCCTGCCCTCAATCTTTCACACCATCAGGGTCTTTTCAAATGAGTCAGCCCTTCACATCAGATAGCCAAAGTATTGGAGTTTCAGCTTCAACATCAGTCCTTCCAATGAACACCCAGGACTGATCTCCTTCACGATGGATGGTTGGATCTCCTTACAGTCCAAGGGACTCTCAAGAGTCTTCACAACACCACAGGTCAAAAGCATCAATTCTTCACTGCTCAGCTTTCTTTATAGTCCAACTCTCACGTCCATACATTACTACTGAAAAAGCCATAGCCTTGACTAGAAGGACCTTTGTATGCAAAGTAATGTCTCTGCTTTTTAATATACTGTCTAGGATGGACATAACTTTCCTTCCAAGGAGTAAGCGTCTTTTATTTCTTGGCTGCAATCACCATCTGCAGTGATTTTGGAGCCCAGAAAAATAAAGTCAGCCACTGTTTACCACTGTTTCCCCATCTATTTGCCACAAGTGATGGGACCGGATGCCATGATCTTAGTTTTCTGAATGCTGAGCTTTAAGCCAACTTTTTCACTCTCCTCTTTCACTTTCATCAAGAGGCTCTTTAGTTCTTCTTCACTCTCTGCCGTAACAGTGGTGTCATCAGCATATCAACAGCTGCTGCTGTTAAGTCCCTTCAGTTGTGTCTGACTCTGTGCGACCCCATAGACCGCAGCCCACCAGGCTCCCCCTCCCTGGGATTCTCCAGACAAGAACACTGGAGTGGGTTGCCATTTCCTTCTCCAATGCATGAAAGTCCAAAGTGAAAACGAGTTCACTCAGTTGTGTCTGACTCTTAGCGACCCCATGGACTACAGCCTACCAGACTCCTCCATCCATAGGATATTCCAGGCAAGAGTACTGGATTGGGGTGCCGTTGCCTTCTCCATCTGCATATCTGAGGTTATTGATATTTCTCCCAGCAATCTTGATTCTACCTTGTGCTTCGTCCAGCCCAGCATTTCTCATGATGTACTCTGCAAATAAGTTAAATAAGCAGGGTGACAATATACAGCCTTGACATACTCCTTTTCCTATTTGGAACCAGTCTGCTTTTCCATGTCCAGTTCTAACTGTTGCTTCCTGACCTGCATACACATTTCTCAAGAGGCAGGTCAGGTGCTCTGGTATTCTCATCTCTTTCAGAATTTTCCACATTTTATTGTGATCCATACAGTCAAGGCTTTGGCATAGTCAATAAAGCAGAAATAGATGATTTTCTGGAACTCTCTTGCTTTTTTGATGATCCAGCAGATATTGGCAACTTGATCTCTGGTTCCTCTGCCTTTTCTAAAGCCAGCTTGAATATCTGGAAGTTCACGGTTCACGTATTGCTGAAGCCTGGCTTGGAGAATTTTCAGCATTACTTTACTAGTGTGTGAGATAAGTGCAATTGTGCCGTAGTTTAAGCATTCTTTGGCATTGCCTTTCTTTGGGATTGGAATGAAACTGACCTTTTCCTGTTCTGTGGCCACTGCTGAGTTTTCAAATTTGATGGCATATTGAGTGCAGCACTTTCAGAGTGTCAACACCGAATTTCACAGTTGATCGACACAGAAATCAGATTGATTATATTCTTTGCAGTCATAGATTGAGAAGCTCTATACAGTCAGCAAAATCAAGACTGGTAGCTGACTGTGGCTCAGATCTTGAACTCCTTATTGCCAAATTCAGACTGAAACTGAAGAAAGTGGAGAAAGCCACTAGACCATTCAGGTATGACCTAAATCACATCCCTTATACAGTGGAAGTGAGAAATAGATTTAAGAGACTAGATCTGATAGAAACAGTGCCTGATGAACTATGGATGGTGGTTCATGACATTGTACAGGAATCATATATCAAGACCATCCCCAAGCAACAGAAATACATTAAAGCAAAATGGTTGTCTGAGGAGGCCTTACAAATAGCTGTGAAAAGAATGTAAGTGAAAAGCAAAGGAGAAAAGAAAGATATACCCATTTGAATGTAGAGTTCCAAAGAATAGCAAGGAGAGATAAGAAAGCCTTCCTCAGCGACCAATGAAAAGAAGTAGAGGGAAAAAATAGAATGGGAAAGACTACAGATCTCTTCGAGAATATTAGAGATACCAAGGGAATATTTCATGCAAAGACGGGCACAACAAAGGACAGAAACATAGGGGCCTAACAGAAACAAAAGATATTAAGAAGAGGTGGCAAGTATACACAGAAGAGCTGTACAAAAAAGATCTTCATGACCCAGAAAATCGCAATGGTGTGATCACTCACCTAGAGTCAAACATCCTGGAATGTGAAGTCAAGTGGGCCTTAGGAAGCATCACTACGAACAAAGCTATTTGAGATGATGGAATACCAGTTGAGCTATTTCTATGCAGAGCACACCATGTGAAATGCCAGGCGGAATGAATCAAGACAGAATCAAGAGTGCCAGGAGAAATAACAACCTCATACATGTAGATGATATCACTTCTATGGAAGAAAGTGAAGAGTAACTAAAGGGCCTCTTGATTAAAGGGAAAGAAGAGTGAAATAGCTGGCTTAAGATTCACCATTCAAAAAACAAAGATCATAGCATCCAGTTCCATCACTTCATGGTAAATAGAGGAGGAAAAACTAGAAACAGTGTCAGATTTTATTTTCTTGGGCTCCAAAATCACTGCAGATGATGCCTGTAGCCGCAAAATTAAAAGACACTGTTCCTTGGAAGAAAAGCAATGACAAACCTGTTAGAGAGCATATTAAAGAGCAGAGACTTCACTTTGCCAGCAAGGTTCCATATATTCAAACTATGGTTTTTCCAGTAGTTGTATATGGATGTGAGATTTGGATGGTAAAGAAAGCTGAGCACTGAAGAATTGCTGCTTTTGAACGGTGGTGTTGGAGAAGATTCTTGGGAGCCCCTTGGACAGCTAGGAGATCAAACCAATCAATTCTAAAGGAAATTAACCATGAATATGTATTGGGAAGACTGATGCTGAAGTTGAAGCTCCAATACTTTGGCCACCTGATGTGAAGAACTGATTCATTGGAAATGACCTTGATTCTGGGAAAGACTGAGGAAGGTAGAAGGGGGCAACAGAAGATGAGGTGTTTGGAGAGCATCACTGGCCCAATGGACATGCTGCTGCTGCTGCTGCTAAGTGGCTTCAGTCATGTCCGACTCTGTGCAACCCCATAAATGGCAGCATACCAGGCTCCCCCATCCCTGGGATTCTCCAGGCAAGAACCCTGGAGTGGGCTGCCATTTCCTTCTCCAATGCATCAAAGTGAAAAGTGAAACTGAATTCTCTCAGTATTGTCTGATTCTTGGCGACCCCATGAACCACAGCACGCCAGGCCTCCCTGTCCATCACCAACTCCCATAGTCCACACAAACCCATGTACATTGAGTTGGTGATACCATCCAACCATCTCATGTTCTGTCGTCCCCTCCTCCTCCTGCCCTCAATCTCTTTCAGCATCAGGGTCTTTTCAAATGAGTCAGCTCTTCGCAACAGGTGGCCAAAGTATTGGAGTTTCAGCTTCAACATCAGTCCTTCCAATGAACGCCCAGGATGGATCTCCTTTACAATGGACTGCTTGAATCTCCTTGCAGCCTAAGGGAATCTGTTTATCACAGTTTAGGCACCACCTCTTGAATAGGCAGCAATCAGTATCACGACTTTCAGGATCTTTAAATACAGACCATTCATAATTCACAATGGTACAATTTATGTTTATGCTCAGAGTTTCAGCTTCCAGTTTATCTTGAACTAAAACTAAGTCTGTGGAAAGCAAATAGAAAGGGTCAGGATAAATGAGGCCAGCTTACAATGATAAACAGGGGGCTTTTAAAAATCCCACATTCTCTGGCCTTGTCATATTACTGATTCATGCCTTCACACATAAAAGAGGGGTTTGTCTTATAGTCTGATTAGATAGTATCTTGAAACTTCTGAGTCAAAAGTAAGAATTGTTGTTTTATTCACTGAAAGATGGTGGTAACTGATTTTTCACCAGGAAATTTTAAAAGCAGACCAATTAGTTTGTGCTGTTCTTTACATACATTTGATCCTTTCATCAGTAGTCCCTGAATGAATGGCAATTTGATGTTATCTAAAACACACTTAATGGAATAAAAAGCCTTGTACTAGAACTGGGAGATGAATGAACTGTAGGGTGTGGGAATTCAAGAAATTCTAAAAACTTATTTGTTCAGTAAAATCATCTGGGGGACGTTCAGAACATGAAGAATCTGGAAACTCCATCTTGAATTAATGGAATCAGAATTTCTACAGGCTGACACCTGGAATTCTACATTTACAAAAGCTTTCCAGATAACTCATAATTATCTAATCCACCCAAGTAAATTTTTGCAACAATTTTCAGAAATGAAGATTCTAAGTTCAAATGATGGCATCAACTATGGCAATCAATTATAATCCTACATGAGATATAAGAACTAGATCTGCTGTCCCTTTCCTTCCTCCAGATATTTCTTCTTTTTAGGACCCTGACTATTTATTCATTGAACAAATAATTCTTAAATGCCTATTCTGCTAGAATTGAAAATATGATAGTGGACACAATAAAAATGATTATTTTCTCATGGAGCCTATTGCTCTCAGTCACTGGAATACTACAAGAATTCTATTCAGGAAATTTTCCTGAATTTAGAATCTTGACTTTTTTTTACTGGTATTTCCTCAATTTTTCCACTTGCTACAGACAAGCCTGTGGGCTTCCTGGCCCAAGTGGTGGAGAGCAACTGTGGTCAATAGATCTTAAATTTACATATCCTCCATTCAAGATAATTGCTAATTCCAAAAGAAGTTCTCTGGCTCAGCTGGAGCTGAGTAGCTCTCCTAAATCAGCCTCTGTGGTTTAGAGGAGAAGGGTCACATTACAGAGACATAATTTCTCCAATTGAACTACATCATAAGAGGATGGGCAATTCTATTAGAAAAAGATGATGGATAGACAATTAAATGCATTCCAAAAGCACTTCTCTGAGGACAATTCATTTATGGTGCTTACTGTCTGAATTTTGGCTCTGCTCAAATAATTAAGTTCTTATAGTCATTCTTTCATTATTTACTCATAAAGCATTTATTATGCATTGACCTGATCCCAAGGATAAAAAGAAGCAAAAATTGTGTATAGATTAGCAGTGAAGGCGAAGTGAAGTGAAGTCGCTCAGTCGTGTCCGACTCTTTTGCGATTCCATGGACTGTAGCCTACAAGTCTCCTCCATCCATGGAATTTTCCAGGCGAGAGTACTGGAGTGGGTTGCCATTTCCTTCTCCAGGGGATCTTCCTAACCCAGGTCACCCGAATTGCAGGCAGATTCTTTACCGTCTGAGCCACCAAACAGGCACATAATGAATATTACTGCTCCTGCTGCTAAGTCACTTCAGTCGTGTCCGACTCTGTGTGACCCCATGGACTGCAGCCTACCAGGCTCCTCCGTCCATGAGATTTTCCAGGCAAGAGTACTAGAGTGGGGTGCCATTGCCGTCTCCATAATGAACATTAGTAGGTAGCAAAATATACTAAGTATGAAGAGAACACAAGAGAGTTAAAGAAATCTTCACATTACCTTAAGTGAGTCTTAATGAATATGTAGACATTTTCCTGGCCAGATAAAGTGAGAAGGTTCCCAAACAAAGCAGACTATAGAAACAAAGATTTGTGCGGCAGAAGGAAGTTTCACGATCGAGAAGTAACTATGGCTAGAAGACTAGTCATTGTGGAAGTGATATGCCAGTCCTGCCACTGTGGGCTGTGTGCATACGAGCAAGTTACTAAAGCTTTTAGTACTTGTCCCAGGACTGTTGTGAGGATTAACTTTTCTAATGCATGTGAAGGGTTTAGAATACTGCTGGTGCATCTTTGGTGCTTAATAAATGTTTGATTATTGATATCACTGTCAAATCATCATCACCATTATTTCAAACAAATGTGCTATTCCTGGGGGTGTTTCTTTTACTCCTGAGAGGAGAGCCCATTTTGTTTATCATCATACCACAAATATTGTGGTTTGGGTGTGGCCCAGGGTGCAAAGGAGTAAGTTCAAAGATCATGTACATTAGGTTGCTGATAAGGTCATGGTAGATGTCCAAGACTTAGCTGAGGAAATTCCATTCTTCAAAAAACCACATGCTGCTTTTATGCAATCATATACTCCCACCAAGAATTACCAATTCTACTTGGTTTCATAAAAGAATTCTACTGACAATACCTGTCATTCAGCCCAGTCCCCAGCATGGAGTCTATAAACCAGGATCCAACTTCATTCTTTCAGAATAATGTTCCAAAGCATGAACCAATCTCAAAAACACAACACCACACCACAGAGACAGCTAAATTTCAAGTTCACAATTATTTCCTGTGTATTCTTAGGACTTTGGCTCAAGGGCTGTGACCAATACTCCCTTAGGTTTTAGTAGGAGATAGAGAATTGTTTCTATTCCTGCCAATCCTTTATCTCTTTGTCAGTTACCAACCATGAGGGCAATATCATTTTGAACCAGAAAAATCTATCCCCAAGCCACTATCTTTGTTGATTCTCTTATTTCCAGCTTTGCTGAGGACCCCACCTTTGCTTCTTCCGTACAAATAGGGCTCTTTCTATTTGCCAGTAACTGTCTAGGTGGTTAGAATGCAGATATAAAGGCCATGGTCCTCAGTAAGTGTCCCTGGGTGAAAGTCAGATGATTAGAATGAACACAAAGGACATTGTAGGAACCAGCACAAAGCCAGCGCACACAGACGCTCAACATGCGCGTGTTCAGACGGGTTTTATTCCCTGCACTGACCCACAGGACACGAATTGTATTTGGCTTGACATTTAAAAAGCAGCGATTCTGTGTGGTTCCAAATGATGAGGGTTCTGATGGGATTAGTCATTGGGTATTGTCGGAGTACTGGGAAATATTTGCATGGACTAAAGACCTGGCTTTTAAAAATTTGACTTTTTTCCTTGTTAGAAAAGCAATATATCAGACAAGAATCTTAAAGAATAAGTTCATTTGCACAATCTCTCCACGTTTACTGCCACTCCTCATGTGTAATCCATCATCACCTCTCCCTTGGAGAGGTGTACTGCAAGAGCTTCTTAACTGGCTTCTCCGCTTTCATTCTTCTTGAACTTGCATATGAACTTGGGTGAACATCCATGTACACACATGTACAATGGACAGGAGTTTGAGCAAGCTCCAAGAAATGTTGAAGGACAGGGAAGCCTGGCATGCTGCAGTCCATGGTGTCACAAAGAGCTGGATAGGACTGAGCAACTGAACAAAATGAAATAAAAGAAATAAAAGAAAAAAATAAACACATAAGAAACTTCCCTGGTGGTCTAGCAGTTAAGGGTTCACTTGCCGATGCCAGGGACACAAATTCAATCCCTTGTCGAGGAGGATCCCACATGCCATGGAATAACTAAGCCGCAACTGCACACAACTACTGAGCCCACACTCTAGGGCCAACAAGACACCTGCTGAAGCCTGTGAGCCTGGGGTCCACACTGCACAGCAAGGAGGCCGTTTCAACAAAGACTGTCCCTTGCTCACTGCAACTGGAGAAAGCCCCTGCTCAGCAATGAAGACCAAGCACAGTGAAAAAGAAAATAAATACATAAATAAAAATAAACTCATGAGACCTACTTAAAGGCTTTCCACAGCAAAGGAAACCACCAATAAAACAAAAAAGACAACTTACTGAATGGAAGAAAATATTTGCAAATGATATGAGCAAAAAGGGATCCAAGCAACTCAACATAAATGACTCATACAACTCAACATCCAAAAACCAAACAACCCAGTTAAAATATGGGGAGAAGAAATGAATAGACATTTTTCCAAAGAAAATATGCAGATGGCCAACAGATATATGAAAAGATGCTCAACATTGTTAGCCATCAGGAAAATGCAAATCAAAACCACAATGAGGATTAAAGAAAAAGAAAAAAGAAAGAAAAGACAAAACCTCAAATTGTAAATAGAAACAAGAACAAAGTAACATATACACACAAAAAAGAAAACAGAACCAAAAACAAAACAAAACTCAAGAGGACAACCAGACAAACTAAAGAAACCAAAAAGGAAATCAAACAATTTTAAAAAGCTAAACAAACAAACCATGAAACAAAACCAAAGCAGAATGCCAACTGAAGAATAAATCAAAGAAAGCAAAACAGACAAAAATTATCAGAAATAATTAAAAGATAATTGAAATGATTAAAAGCTGAAATCTTAACACTTTTAGAAATAAGGATGGTCCTTGAGAATTTGGGCTTCCCTGGTGGCTCAGATGGCAAAGCATCTGCCAGCAATGAGGAACACCCGAGTTTGATCCCTGGGTTGGGAAGATCCCTTGGAGAAGGAAATGGCAACCCACTCTAGTATTCTTGTCTGGGCAATCCCATGGGCAGAGGACTCTGGTAGGCTGCAGTCCATGGGGTTGCAAAGAGTCAGACATGACTGAGCAACTTCACTTTCTTGAGAATATTATCCGAAGTGAAAAAAATCAAGCAGAGAAAGACAGATACCATATGATTTCATTCCTTTGTGGATACAAAAATAAAATAATTCAAAAACAAACATACAGAACAGTGCAGTGGTTACTCGAATGGAAAGAGTTGGGAGGATGGTAAAATGGGTAAAGAAGGTCAGCACCAATACAGTATATTAACACATATATAAGGAATTTAGAAAGATGGTAACAATGACCCTATATGTGAGAGAACAAAAAAGACACAGTATAGAAGTATAGAACAGTCTTTTGGACTCTGTGGGAGAAGGCGACCGTGGGATGATTTGAAAGAATAGCACTGAAACATGCATATTATCATATGTGAAACAGATGCGATGCATGAATCAGGGTGCTCAGGGCTGGTACACTGGGATGACCCTGAGGGATGGGATGGGAAGGGAGGTGGGAGGGTGTTCAGAATGCAGAACACGTGTACACCCATGACTAATTCATTTCAATGTATGGTAAAACCCACTACAAGATTGTAAAGTAATTAGCCTTCAATTAAAATAAATAAATTAAAAAGAAAAAGATGAGAAAAAAAAGGTCAACTGAATGGTGACTGATGGAAAATAAAACATTTGGTGGTGAGCATGCTGTAATGTTTCAGAAGTTGAAATACAATTTTCCACACCTGAAATTTGTATAATGTTATAAACCAAGGTAACCTCAATAGGGTGTTACAAACATTTTAAAGTCACAATGCTTTCATCAGAAATGTAAACCCTTGGGGAGAAAGCCCAGCGGTCAGAAGCGCACTCCCCTGTGTGACTAGGGCGCTCACACCTGGTTCCGTGGCAACCAGAAGGGGGAGGGGAGATGCGAGGTGTGTGGTCGTGCCCGCGGCTGATTCTTGCTGATGTATGACAGAGAGCCACAGAATTCTGTACGCAATTATCCTGCAGTTCAAAAATAAATTCAGTTCAGTTCAGTTGCTCAGTCATGTCCGACTCTTTGTGACCCCATGAACCACAGAACGCAAGGCCTCCCTGTCCATCACCAACTCCTGGAGTTCACGCAAACTCCTGTCCATCGAGTCGTTGATGTCATCCAGCCATCTCATCCTCTGTTGCCCCCTTCTCCCCCTGCCCCCAATCCTTCTCAGCATTAGTGTCTTTTCCAATGGTCAGCTCTTCGCATCAGGTGGCCAAACTATTGGAGTTTCAGCTTCAGCATCAGTCCCTCCAATGAATACCCAGGACTGGTCTCCTTTAAGATGGACTGGTTGGATCTCTTTGCAGTCCAAGGGACTCTCAAGAGTCTTCTCCAACACCACAGGTCAAAAGCATCAATTCTTCACCACTCAGCTTTCTTTGTAGTCCAACTCCATCCATACCTGAATACTGGGAAAAAACCGTAGCCTGACTAGATGAAACTCTGTTGGCAAAGTAATGTCTCTGCTTTTTAATATGCTGTCTAGGTTGGTCATAACTTTCATTACAAGGAGTAAGCGTTCTTTAATTTCATGGCATCACCATCTGCAGTGATTTTGGAGACTAAAAAAATAAAGTCAACCACTGTTTACACAGTTTCCCCATCTATTTGCTGTGAAGTGATGGGACCGGATGCCATGATCTTAGTTTTCTGAATGTTGAGCTTTAAGCCAACTTTTCCACTCTCCTCTTTCACTTTCATCTAGAGGCTTTTTAGTTCTTCTTCACTTTCTGCCATAAGGGTGCTGCCATCTGCATATCTAATATTATTGATATTTCTCCCTGCAATCTTGATTCCAGCTTGTGCTTCCTCCAGCCCAGAGTTTCTCATGATGTACCCTGCATATAAGTTAAATAAGCAGGGTGGCAACATACAGCCTTGAAGTACTCCTTTTCTTATTTGGAGCCAGTCTGTTGTCCCATGGCCAGTTCTTTTGCTTCCTGACCTGCATACAGGTTTCTCAATTTAAAAAAAAAAAAAAAAAAGTAATCTGAGAAAACCAGAATAAAAGGAAAATTTCCAATCTTAACAACAACAACAAAAGAATATTTCCCAATTCCAAGAGGTGTTCATATCCTCCTAGAGGTTTTGAAAGCTTCTGCTAATGTGTTGAATTAAAACAACTCTTCCTTTCAATGGGGGAGAGGTAATGCACCTGACCCGGCATGATGCCAATGTAGGCAGTCAGCAGAGGAGTCCAGCCCCTCCTTCCAGGGGTCAGGCCACACCATTCTCTGGGTTGTGATTGGCTCCAGCTCTTGACTAAGGGACATTTAATGACGAATAAGAACACTGCTAAACGATCAGCCAGCAGAGAGAGAAGAGAGAAAGGTAGACTAATCTTGGGTGCGGGGAAAAGGTAGTACAGTCTTCATCAGGAAAAAAAAAAAAAAGACTCAGGACAGAGAAGTGAGACGCTGGGAAGGAGCTCACTATCAGCTTTGCCAAGAGTCAAGAAGGTTAAAAAGTTTTCTGTGTAGGCGTCTTACTTCATGGAATAAAAGGAGAGGGAAAAGATCATTCTGTAGTTCAATCAGGTGAGAATTAGAAATTCCAGGTGTCAGGCCAGAAGTTCTAAAATTACCAGGACAATGATGTTTGAAGAAAAGCCTGAGGGCAATGGGAGCCTTGTAGACGAGAACCAGCTGCACCTAGGTGCGAGGCATCAGGCAAACAGTAAACCAGGAGCAAGTGGGAAAGCCAGGCTCTCTGCAAGGCAGGAGGCAAATGACAAGTGCGACTTGCCCAGAAAAAGTCTCAACATGTACACCTGGCAGGAGATCCAGAGACACAATCAGGAGACTGACCAGTGGCTGGTGATCAGTCGAAAGGTCTACGATGTTACTGGCTGGGCGGACAGGCACCCTGGTGGGCGCAAGGTCCTCAATGACTATGCTGGGGAAGACGCCACAGTAAGCAACTCGAATTCTGTCCTCTCTCTCTCTCTGTTCCAGCTGCTGGGTGGCTGGGAGCTTGGCCGTCTTTCCAAAAGCATTTCAAGTATGTGTTCAAGCTCCATGATCACTCATCTCCTCCCAAATCAATTTTTCAAGATTCCTATCCAGCAAAAACTTGAAAGCTAATTGAGCCTATTGGTCTAGCTATTATTTACATTAGTTTTGGGTTGAGCTCAGATGCTGACAGTAGATACTACGTGTATTTCTGGCTTTGGTTTTTGTTCTTGGCATTATGTTTTGTTTTCTTTTGTTTTGTTTTGAAATGGAGTCATTGTCTTATAAGAAGAAAGTTACAAATGAGTGAGTAAAATCTGGAAAAAAATGTCTTCACTCAAGTAGAAATTTCTCAGACTCCTACAACTGGAGTGCGTGAAACAGACAGCAATATATCAGGCGAGCATCAAAATGTTGAATGATGTTGAAAGTGTACAGTGACACAGGCTTTTAGACTTTGTAGAGTTCTTTTTTGTTGTGTAGTTCATTCAATGTGATACAGTTAATGTAACCTGCTTTTATGGAAGAAGTAACTGAAATCAGAAGTAACTGAAATCACTGGTTAAGTGACTGACCCAAGTTCACCCAGCCAGCAGATCTCAGATTCAAAACACTTATCTTTCTTAACTTTCAGTCTTAACCACTTTCCTTCACTGTTTTTCCTCATAACTCTCCTCCACCAAAATAGCTGAAAAAACACTTTCAATGGATGCCTAAAATACCACACGTCATGTGTGTTAAGTCGCTTCAGCTGCGTCCAACTTTTTGTGTCCCTATGGACCACATTCCGCCAGGCACCTCTGTCCTTGGGATTCTCCAGGCATGAATACTGGAGTGGGTTGCCTGCTCTTTTCCGGGGGATCTTCCTGACCCAGAGATCGAACCTGTATCTCTTACCTCACCAGCATTGGCAGGAGTGTTCTTACCATTAGCACCACTTGGGAAGCCCAAAGACACCATAGACACATTCAAATGCATGACCTCACTTAAACCTCATCATAAGGAAAGTAAATGGTATTCCCATATTAAAGATGGAAAAAACTAATACTAAAACATGAAAATAATGTATCTCAGACCACACAAATAACAGTGACAAATTTTTAAATCAGATACGTTTTTTTTTTTTTTTTTTTTTTTTTTACCATAAAGCCCTTTATAGCTGATTTTAAAAATAAAATTTTCATTTAATATTGAAGAGGGAGGTTTCTCAATCCTTAAAAGCATTTAGGAATCCACTCTAAAATATTCTATAAGAAAGTTGATTTTAGCCCAATTAGGAACTTTTTCTCCACATTATACACATGAAGAAATGGAGAATAAAAGGTATTAAATAAATTAATTCAAGATCAGAAAATTAGCATATTATAGAGTAGAAATCTAAAGTTTTTTTTTTTTTTTTATGTTACCCTTGTTGTTTTCATGTTAGTGTATAATTTTTCCAACTGGCTTCAAAGCATAGGATTAAAAATATTGATTCATGAAATTCTGCTCTGTGAGTGTTACCTGACTGATAAAAATAGAATACACAAGCATATGGCAAGTTTGCAAAAAAAATAAAGATTTTTATTTTTGACACTAGCAACATCTTCTTTCCCCAGTTCTCATCTCCCTCAAATTTCTCAACTTCTCTGTCTAATCAGGGTCTTCTACCATCTTCTCATCTTGACTCTGCAGTCAAAGGAATGTCTTTCTGAGCAGACCCTTCCACATCCCCACCACTCAAGTCTGATGTGATATTTTAAAAACAAAGCTCAATCTTTTCCTGGGAAAGTGCACATGAGCTTGTGGCCCATGATGGGAGTCTCACATGTGTCAGGAAGACCCTAGGAAGCCAGAGAGCTGAGGATAGAAGAAGCCAAGTGACAGGCATTTGTGCAAGAATCAGGGGAAAGATTAACAAAAATAAAGGGAAAAAATACTTGTTGATGTATGACAGAAAACCACAAAATTCTATAAAGCAATTATACTTCACTTAAAAAAATAATATGACAAAAAAGAGGAAAAAAATACCACAGATCTCATCTCCACAACACAAAGAAAATATGGGCAATGCTTTTCTAACACAAGTCACAGAATCAGTTCAGAGGATGTGTTAGAAAAATATGTGCCTTCAACCACCTTGAATATAACTGGTAGATGTAGCTTGCAGCAAGCAGCTCAGCTGTTGAATTTGTAATTTGCTGGTGAGTTTTTATCTCCCAGAACTCAGAGAAAGACCATGTTTCTGCATCCAATTCTAGTCAATAAGGAAGAATTGAACGTTATGGGAAAATACGCATGACAACTTGGGATGTGTGACTTGAGGATGAACACCCTGAGCATGGTCAGTCATGTACCCTAGACTTTTAGAAGGCAGATCCAGAATGTTCGGAGAAAAGTCTCCAGGGGATGATGGCTAGAGAAGAATAGAAGGGTGCCAGGAGAATTTTGACAACCACGGTATTCCATGGCCACTCAGAGTACATGGAGCCTGAAGTGCGGTGTACTGGTTGTATAACCCTGGGAAAGTCCCTGAAATGCTCTGGAACTCAGCTTCATCATCTACATAATGGGAACGACCTTACCCATCTAATTGGTAAATGAGACAAAAGCTTGTAAAGGGTTTAGCATAATACCAGATGCACCTTTCATTAAACCATAGCTATTGTTATTCATATCACAGCATCCATAGCCTCAGAGATGTGACTCACATTTCCTGTTTACCACCTGCTTAGAAGTCCTGATTGTTTGTTGCCAACTGGGAACAGAGGAATACGTGGTGGAGAAATGGCATGCTCTCTAGGGAAGGAGGGAAGACCATGAAGTCAGAGAACCTGAGGTCAAATGCTCTCTCTCTACAGCCTAAAAAGTGTTTCCAAGCTGTACCCTGAAAGGCAAATGTGCACCAAATATGATCTCTGTGCACAAGCCCTGGACCATAGCTGCACCTGCCCACAGGGGAACATCTTTCCTTATTTATATAGAAACCCTTCCCCAAGCCTCCAAACTTCTCATGAAAATTACATAATGATACCAAGGTAATTTGTTCCATAAGGTCACTCACCCATTCATTCATTCATGTGGTGAATCATTCTAAACTTTTTGAGGTGTCCAGTCTAATGATTAAGAGTACAAATTTGGGAATGAAAGAGGTGTGGTTTGTATCTGGGCTGCACCACTTACCAGGAGTGTCCTGAGAAGCTTGCTGAAGTTCTTGGAACCTCAGCTTCTTTATCTAGAAAGTGGGATAATGATACTTCTATCTTAGTATGGTTGTCAAAGTCAGTGGAGATAAAATAAAAGTTTTCTTCTTATACCTGGGACAGATAAACACTCAAAAATTGTGTTTATTATTACTTAGTTATTCTGAGATACGTTGTCATTTTTTTTCAAGGAATTTTACTAGAGTAAGTTAGTCGCTCCATCATGTCCAACTCTTTGTGACCCCATGGACTGCAGCACAACAGGCCTGCCTGTCCATCACCAATGCACAGAGTTTACTTAAACTCATGTCCATTGAGTCAGTGATGTCATTCAACCACCTCATCCTCTGTCATCCTCTTCTCCTCCCACCTACAATCTTTCCTAGCATCAGGGTCTTATCAAATGAGTCAGTTCTTTGCATCAGGTGACAAAAACATTGGAGTTTCAGCCTCAACATCAGTCCTTCCAATGAATATTCAGGACTGATTTCCTGTAGGATGGACTGGTTGGATGTTCTTGCAGTCCAAGGAACTCTAGTCTTCTGCCATATTGTGAAACCATATTGTGAAAACCATATTTCACAAACATCAATTCTTTGGTGCTCACATTTCTTTATAGTCCAACTCTCACATCCATACATGAATACTGGGGGAAAAAACATAGCCTTGAGTAGATGGACCTTCGTTGGCAAAGTAACATTTTTGCTTCTTAATATGCTCTCTAGCTTGGTCATAACTTTTCTCCCAAGGAGTAAGTGTCTTTTAATTTCATGGCTGCAGCCACCATCTGCAGTGATTTTGGAGCCCCCAAAAATAAAGTCTCTCAGAGTTTCCAATGTTTCCCCATCTATCTCCCATGAAGTGATGGGACCAGATGCCATGAGCTTAGTTTTCTGAATGTTGGGCTTTAAGCCAACATTTTCACTCTCCTCTTTCACTTTCATCAAGAGGCTCTTTAGTTCTTCTTCACTTTCTGCCATAAAGTTGGTGTCATCTGCATATCTAATGTTATTGATATTTCTCCCAGCAATCTTGAGTCCAGCTTGTGCTTCCTCTAGCCCAGAGTTTCTCATGATGTACTCTGCATAGAAGTTAAATAAGCAGGGTGACAATATACAGCCTTGACACACTCCTTTTCCTGTTTGGAACCGGTCTGTTGTTCCATGTCCAGTTCTAACTGTTGCTTCATGACCTGCATACAGGTTTCACAAGAGGCAGGTCAGGTGGTCTGGTATTCCCAACTCTTTCAGAATTTTCCACAGTTTATTGTGATCCACACAGTCAAAGGCTTTGGCATAGTCAATAAAGCAGAAATAGGTGTTTTACTGGAACTCCCTTGCTTTTTCAATAATCCAGCAGATGTTGGCAATTTAGTCTCTGGTTCCTGTACCTTTTCTGAATCCAGCTTGAACATCTGGAATTTCATGGTTCATGCAATATTGAAGCCTGGCTTGGAGAATCTTGAGCATTACTTTACTAGTGTGTGAGATGAGTGCAATTGTGCAGTAGTTTTAGAATTCTTTGACATGGCCTTTCTTTGGGATTGGAATGAAACTCACATTTTCCAGTCCTGTGTCCACTACCGAGTTTTCCAAATTTCCTGGCAAAATGAGTGCAGCACTTTCACAGCATCATCTTTTAGGTTTTGAAAGAGCTCAACTGGATTTCCATCCCCTCCACTAGCTTTGTTTGTAGTGATGCTTCCTAAGGCCCACATGACTTCACATTCCAGGATGTCTGGCTCTAGGTGAGTGACACCATCATGATTACCTGGGTCTTGAAGATTTTTTTTGTACAGTTCTTCTATGTATCCTTGCCACCTTTTCTTAATATTTTTTGTTTCTGTTTGTTCCATACCATTTCTGTCCTTTATTGAGCCCATCTTTGCATGAAATGTTCCCTTGGTATCTCTAACTTTCTCGAAGAGATCTCTAGTCTTTCCCATTCTATCGTTTTCCTCTATTTCTTTTCATTGATCACGAGGAAGGCTTTCTTATCTCTCCTTGCTCTTCTTTGTAACTCTGCATTCAGATGGGTATATCTCTCTTTTTCTCCTTTGCTTTTCATGTCTCTTTCTTTCAAAGCAATTTGTAAGACCTCCTCAGACAGCCATTTTGCTTTTTTGCATTTCTTTTTCTTGGAGATGGTCTTGATCCCTTTCTCCTGTACAACTTCATGAACCTACATCTATAGTTCATCAGGCATTCTATCTGTCAGATCTAGTCCCTTGAATCTATTTCTCAATTTCACTGTATAATTGTAAGGGATTTGATTTAGGTCATACCAGAAAGATCTAGTGTTTTTCCCCACTTATTCAATTTAAGTCTGAATTTGGCAATAAGGACTTCATGATCTGAGCCACAGTCAGCTCCCGGTCTTGCTTTTGCTGACTCCATAGAGCTTCTCAACCTTTGGCTGCAGAGAATATAATATATCTGATTTCCGTGTTGACGGTCAGGTGATGTCCATGTGTAGAGTCCTCTCTTGTGTTGTTGAAGAGGGTAAGTCTATTATACAAGGCACAGGCACATGAACTCCTGTTACTGCATATATTGTTTATCTGATTTTTTTCAAATTGTATGATTTGAAATTAATACACAGCACTAATAAATCAATCAAGGCTTAGATCTTCTCATCTGACAAAGCTCACCTATGAAAAGCCAGAAACAACCTATAAGTCCAACAAGAAGAATTAATTATATAGATTACAACATGTCCATATGAAGCATCATTGTATTCTAAGTTGTGCTAAGTTAGTCATGTCTGACTCTGAGCAACCCTATGGACTATAGCCCACTAGGCTCCTCTGTCCTTGGCGATTCTCCAGGCAAGAATACTGGAATGAGTTTTCCTACCCTCCTCCAGGGGATCTTCCCTACCCAGGGATCAAATGGGCATCTCTTATGTCTCCTGCATTGGGAGGAGGGTTCTTTACCACTAGTGCCACTTGGGAAGTCCCAAGTTTTATATAAGTAAGTCAGCAATATTTCTGGGCTCCACAAAAGAAGTAAACAAAATCTTGTGAGGTGTGCACAAGAGTAGCATGTTCAGAACAAAGAAGTCAGGGTTATCACCCAATGTGCATGGTCAGCCACCTCCTTGTTTCTGAACATCATGCTCTGAGATGTTCAGAGAAACTCAAACTCTTCATCAGAGTAAAAATCCAATATGACAGGAAAAATATGACAAAAGCCTACAGGAAAGAGCAAAATTTGTTTCAACTGCTTGGAAGACTGCAAGGTGGAAGAGGAACGAGCTGCATGCAAGTCCAAAAGAGTCAGTCATGTGAAATCAACAGAGGCAAGACTGGGGCAGGGCAGGAGAGGATGTGTACAGAGGTGGGATACGGATCAGGTTCACATTATGAGTAAGCGCCAGCAGAATAGGTGTCCCGGCTTGGCCATATCCTTTGCTTAGCACAATCCTGGTCAACATGATGGCTTGAGGATGAGAAGAGAAGGAGAAAGAGAGGATGAAGGTTGTGGGAGGTAAAGAAAGAGACAAGAGGAGGAGGAGAGGAAGAAAGGGTCTTGAGTTCTGAGCAAAGGACCCTGGATTTTACCATCACTGTAGGTCTTCCTCTCCTCCCGCTGCAGGTTTGCAGAAATGACACTTCTCTAGCCCAGCCTCCCTCCCTACACCCAGTCCTACAAGGAAACCAACCAGGATTCCAGCTGTTTATAAAAGAAAAGTTGTCATCAGTAATAACTGCATCTTTTGTGGGCTGTCAACATTATTTTTTACTTTAAAATTAAATTTTAATTTGATTCTCATTTGAATGATGGTTCAAGTTGAAAAATAGGTACAAGAGTAAAGAGACAAGTGCAGTTAAAGTGCTAATGGGTGACAATGGCCATGAAGAGGGACTCTTTTTCAAACGCCAGCCTGGAGGTTAAGTAAAGGTTGAAGATCAAGAAGAGTTAGTCAAGGCAGAATGGATACAGATATCCATATGGCTGAGTCCCTTTGCTGTCCGCCTGAAGCTATCACAACATTGTCAATAGGTTATGGTCCCAAATAAAAAGAAAAAAATTACAGAGTCAAAACAAAGGAAGGAGTCCATGGAACATGCTGAAGTCCTGAATAAGACACTGACAACAGAAATGAGGAAGAGGGGATGGATAACCAGGAGACATAATTTATAACAGGGGGTAAGTGGCTGGGTAAGTAAGCAGGAGTAAGGAGTCTAAACTGCCTGATGGATGTCTTATGTAGGTAAGTGGGTGGCAGTTGCCATTATGAGGTAATGAAGCCAGGAAGATGAACAGGTTTGGTGGGGACACTGGAGAGAGAGAGAATCTGGCCTGGAGCTCAGTAAATATATCACAGGAAAAAATCTCAAATACTGAAAGTTCTCAAATAATAGAGTGAGTTATGGCAAAAAAAAAAAAAAAAATAGCCCTCTGTTTATCCCTGTGGGTGGAGGGGAATCTTGGTGACTTCATGTAAACATTCTCCACTCCAAAGTGGCTCTTTTCCAGAACATAGGCGAAGAGTATATTCTATGCATAAATAAGTCTACTCAAAACTTGTGATCTTACAGAAATATGAGGGACCTTGATTTAGCATTTGCCTTGAAACAGGTGAGATCTGAGAAGAAACCAGAAGAGAAATTACCCAAAGATGTAGGAATGGGTGTCTGTGGTTGGGTATTAAATATTCTGGTGAGTTTCTGTTTTTTCAGCTGTGCTGCAAGGCATGGGGGACCTTAGTTGCCCAACAGGGATGGACCCCACACCCCTCCATGGAAGCATGGAGTCTTAATCACCAGACTGACAGGGAAGTCTCCTGGTGAGCTTTTTGAGATAACTAAATCAAAATCTATGTTCTAGTTATATTGATTTTGTGACTGTATACATATATTCACGATGGGTGTTTTTTTTTTTTTTTTTTCCTGAATTTGTGGAAATTTCAACCCACTTCAGATGAACCAAATAATAATTATATAAAAATATCATTTAATAGCACCTGATACCCAAACTTAAGCTCTTTGTTGCTAGGCTAAGTTTTCAGCAAGGTTTTGTAATGACTGAATAAATGAATGAAGGAATGAATGAGCCCATGTTGGAGAATAAGTAGCATCCACAGAAAACAGGTCGAATCTTGAGAGAGTAAGCATTTTCCCAATATAAACAACACCCTGCACTTCTCCGTATGCTGTATTTTGGTGTAAATTTTATAGGCACACACTTTGGTTGATTGCAGAACAAGATTTGGCAAATGGAGTGTCTCCTGGATTTCAACCCACATGTGCCCTCTAGCCCAAGTGCCTTGATGCAGGGCACAGCCTGTATACAGTAGTTAAATTGTAAGGACATGATTCTTCTCAGGCCTTCTCACTTTACATACTTGTCTCTCCCACTAGGGATCATACTGCTCTTCCAATAAAGGACAGCTTTCCATCCCCCATTAAATAACAGCAAAAAATCAGCAGGATATCCAAAGTCAATTGTGAAAGCAAAGATAATCACATATTTCCTCTGTGATGATATTGTTTGGGAAATAATCAGTCTTAAGAGGAGCTACAGTGTAAATTTATGAATAGGTTAGGAAATAGCGATGATGGTTGAGAAATGAATCAAAAGATAACAGACGAAAATGAGAGATGGTAAAGTAGTTAAGAGATCAGAAAATAGAGATGCTGAGAGTGGGGAAGAGACAGCAGTGCTTAAGACCCATATCCTTGAACTCAGTACTTCTCAACTTTCTCCTTGTTAGAGAAATCATATACTGCTCTATTCATTCACCCTTTCCCTTATTCATGAGACATCTCTTGATCCCATGTCATATTCCAGGCACAGCTACAAACATCAGGTATAATTTAATCAATAGTGCATGGTCTCAGTCTTCAAAAAAGCCAAAAGCCACTAAGAAGGCCTTTGTGAATACACAGGTTCACTGCAACATCATTTGAAAAGCTTTAGGAACACAGTATCATGGGAGCCCAGAAGAGATCATAAACAACTTTCCTGACTATGTTAGGAAGGCATGTTTCATCTGGATGTTCAAGAATGAGAAGGAACTTTTAAGTTGAAAAAATGGAGGAAAGCAGTCAAGGCAAAGGGAGCCGTATGTATCACAAAGCTTCAGAACTACACAGGGTCACGGAATGTTTATCAAACAGGGAGACTTACATCGGACAGGATGAGGCCTGAACCGTAAGGTGAGAGGCAAACCTGGAGAAGTAGGTTGGGGCCACAGACAAAGTGATGCACATGATTAAAACCTAAGGTGGGAAACACCTTTACTAACTGCCTAGCATGCATGTACTGATCTTAACATCCTCCAAAACAATCTCGTGTCCCCCTTCTTTCAGGAAAAGAACTGTTCATGTTAAGGCTGGAATGGACCTTATGGCTTACTGGTGTTAAAGCCACATAGACTTGAGTTCAAATCCTGGCTCTCCAAATTACTGTGGAAATGTCCTGAGATTTGGAGCCTTTATATGTATAACAAAAATGATGGAACCTCACAAAACTAAGTTGATTATGATGAGATGGCCCATAGAGCACCTTGCACACAGGAAACACTAAAAAAAAAAAGGTGTTATTCCCTCTCCCCTTCATTTAGCCCAGACTTTCTTCAGGAGAAGCATACTTGTCAAATAATGTTAATTAAAAAAAAAAAAAAAACAAAAGAAAAAAACTGATTTTTGATGATTTTTTGAGAAGGAAATCTCACAACTTACTCTGTATCGAGACTCTAATAGTCAATTCCTTCAAATTGAATATTTTAAGACTGCCTAAGCAATTCTGTACTGCCCATTAATACAACGAAAAGAGTTCCACACAGCAGGGCAGTTCTTACAATTCTGGAAAACTCTGTGGGTCTTCAGTCTCTGTTGTCACAGTATTGACCTGTGAATCTTGCTGAAGATCAGAAGAAACAGTGAACCCAGAGGAACATTAGCGTCAGCACACTGTTCCAGGGCTCCGGATGACTGCTCAGAGTAAGATGCAAATCCAGGGCCTCACCCTTCTCTACACTCTGATCTTGATCCCTCAGAGGGTTTCTCACCCTCATCTGTTCCTTAACAACAGACAGAACATGATTTTTCAGTATGGGCCATCCTGAAACATTTAGTCACATTTGTAATCACCGAATGACTCTCATCCTGGTTAGGTAAACTAACTTTAGAGTCATTGAATGTGACACGAAAACACATCTTTGAAAGCATTTCCCAAGGGGGTCAGAGAAAGTGTTCAAAGTCAGAATGAACAGTAGAGCCTGGACTGGTTCTAGCAGATACAAATCCCTTCTTACATCAGTCAATCTAGAAAAGTGAGTCTAAAGAGTTTATATTGCACCCTTCTGAAAAACCTCATTCATTATATATATATATATATATATATATATATATATATATATATATATATATATTTATATATACAGGTCTACACATATGAAAATGCTTTATGCTTTATGCTTGCATGTAGATCTAGATATATCTAAAGTTGCTTTAGATTTTGAAGATGGAGTGTTCATTGTATTCACTAAAACAATTCAGAGCTCACTCTGAGTGGAGTATGGAAAGAAAATCTCTGAACTGTTATATTTCATCGAAGAGAAGGAAGGCAGGTAGCTCTTATCCCTGTGTGTCTTAGTCGTTCAGTCATGTACAACTCTGCAATGCCATGGACTGTAGTCCACCAGGCTCCTCTGTCCATGGAATTCTGCAGGCCAGAATACTGGAATGGGTAGCCTTTCCCTTCTCCAGGGGATCTTCCCAACCCTGGGATCTAACTGGGCTCTCCCACATTGCAGGCAGATTCTTTACCATCTGAGCCACCAAGGAAGCCCAGAGGTATACACATAGGAAAGGGAACTAATATGTCTGAGAATTTACTATAAGCCACTCAGATTCTAATCAATTCACTTAATTTTTATAATAACTTTATATATTGAGTAGCTATTACTGTCACTCCTGTGTTAGGGAAGAGAAAACAGGAGCATGGACTTGTCAAGACACTTGTCCACAATTACACTGCAAGTATAGAACTTAGGTGTAGGAAGGCTGCCCGGGGATCCAGTTTCTTAACCAGCACTATGCAACACCACCACTTCAAAGTATTGTGTATGGATTGCACACATTCAAACTAAAACCTTGGTTATTTTTCTTCATACTAAACCATTCCTGTTCTCAAAGTCATAATAGCAAGAAGTCCAGTATCTTACTCTTGGAGAAGTCTCCTTTGCCCCAAAGCAGTTTAAATCCCTGGAGGGGAAAAAAAAAAAAAAAAAAAAAAAAACCAAAACTCTATCTCTTATTTCCAAATTTAAGCAGGACTTGAGAATCAGCATCCTTCTCATAGCCACTTGGAGTTACTACTTAAAATGGGAATGGATTTGGCAAAATATAGTGGGTCAGCTCTCTTTTGTGCCTGTCTCAAGCCCCTACAGATAATGCTATGGTGTTTTTTTATTTCTTTTTTTGTTGTGGTTTTGTTTTGTTTTAGAAAGAGTGTTAAGGCTTCTTCAGTGATAAACTTAGCCAAGAAAGTGCTACTTTAGACAACTAAGAATTTGAGGGCTTTGCTCCCATGCTCTCTTAGACATCTGTTATCATCATCAACTTTAACTTGTCTTTCCTTGGAAATAACTTAAAGCGAGAGCCTCTGTACCCTGGTCCTTGGTCAAGAACTAAAAGGGAAACTCTGATAGATGTGATTTGCATAGGCAGTCCTGGTTGCTGCATGCCCCAAATAATGTGGGCAAGTTCCACACCACGCCTGAGGTTTGACTCTAAAAATTCACCATGACCCATAATCTCAAAGCCAACTACTTCTTCTGGTGTTCAATGAAATAAACAACGATCTCTTCCAATGCTTGGGGATCAACTTTCTACCCAGGACTTGCCTAGTAAGCCATGCACTCAGTGCATGGATCACCATTGTGAGGCTTTCGTGGAGGAATTTCAAGGGCAGTTCTGAACAATGAACTTGAAGTGTCAACCTAGAGTTAGAAGTAAATGCTCTATAACATAGCCTGTGGTGATTCCTAAGGTCGGTACAGAATGAGATAAAAAAGGGGAGAGATATCTGTGTTGTAAGCATGTCTTTTTGAAGCCTCCAACAGTTCTCTCTGATTCACAGGATGTCTTCAGAGCCATGCATCCGGACCCTGACATTGTGCGGTTGTACCTTAAACCCCTGCTCATTGGAGAGCTTGCTCCAGAAGAGCCCAATCAGGAGAGAAACAAAAATGTGAGTGAGGTCTCAGGACTCAAGAGTATGCAGAGGGATGGGGATGAGGTATATTTCAGGGTCAACTTATCATTTTCTGTGGGAAATCAGCCATCATGTCTGGGAGGGCCTGCAATAGCATAAATAAGAGGATTCCAAATATTTCAAAATAATGTCATCCTCCTGAGATCCTTAGAATTCTTAAAGCTCTGAGAAACAAAGGAATGGAATGCTTGGCCCTGTTTCAAACAGTAATTCCATGTGTCTAACTACCTACTTCTTGCCATGCAACTTACACATAACTTTTCTTTTTCATGACTGCTTATAATTGTTTGATGTTCCCTGTTAGTTTCCATGAGACCAGAGACTACGTGTCCTCAGTACCTACTGGTGCAGGATTGGACCTGTATTAGGAATTCCATAAATAGCTGTTGAATCAATGATGTGACTATATCCTAACTATAGTTATTTTTACAGTTGGAGAAATTACAGTACCAGGAGAATAAACTACCTTCTGAAAAGCAAAGAACAGGAACTCCAGTTCACCTTCTTCTGGCTCCAAACCTTTGGGTATTCCCCACGAAAAGCACACTTTCTTTTTTTTTTTTTCATTTATTTTTATTAGTTGGAGGCTAATTACTTTACTATATTGTAGTGGTTTTTGCCATGCATTGACATGAATCAGCCATGGATTTACATGTGTTCCCCATCCTGAAACCCCCTCCCACCTCCCTCCCTTTTGCTAAGACTTTGGTTGACTGAAAAACTGTCTTCAGAGGGCATGCACCTCCATAAAACTAGAATTCATTAGAATGGTTGCACATAAAGCTTAAAGGGATTTTAGCTAATATTAAGCACTGCATTTTTTTTTCTTTTGCACTTCATGTTTTAAAACAGCTTACAATTGTACCATTCTTTTGAAATACTTTGTACAAAGTGGTGATCCAGATATCGCTGTGAGGCAGAAAGAATAAGAATTACATTTCCACTTTAAGAAATGAAGAAACAAACTCTCAAGGGGATAGGAGGAATCTGAGGAGACAGGACTGGTTACATGCAGGATGAAGAGGAATACTTAGGCTGACTCCTTAGAACCATGTGCATCCCTCAAGGCTGTGTGTCCGGAAGCAATGCACTGTATTGAGATGAGTGTGCCCTCAGGCAGACAGCCTGGACACAGAGCCCGGTTCCTGTGACAAGGTGTAGGAGCCGAGATGCTGTTGTTCGGTCAGTAAGTCATGTCTGACTCTGCGACCCCGTGAACTGCAGCACGCTAGGCCTCCATGTTCCCTCACTATCTCCCAGAGTTTGCTCGAACTCATGTCCATTGAGTGCATGATGCCATCCAACCATCACATCCTCTGTCGCCCTCTGCTCTTCCTGCCCTCAAGCTTTCCAGGCACCAGGGTCTTTTCCAATGAGTTGGTTCTTCCATCAGGTGGCCAATGTTTTGGAGCTTCGGCTTAACCATCAATCATTTCAATGAATACCCAGGGTTGATTTCCTGTAAGATTGACAGGTTTGATCTCCCTGCTGTCCAAGGGACTCTCAAGAGTTTTCTCCAACACCACAATTCAAAAGCAACAATTCTTTGATGCTCAGTCTTCTTTCATGTCCAACTCTCACATCCATACATGACTACTGGAAAACCCATAACTTTGACTATATGAACCTTTGTTGGCAAACTAACGTCTCTGCTTTATAATATGCTGTCTACCTTTGTCACTGCTTTTCTTCCAAGGAGCAAGCATCTTTTAATTTCATGGCTGTAATCACTGGCTACAGTGATAATTGAAGTCCAAGAAAATAAAGTCTGTCACTGTTTCTATTTTCTCCCCATCTATTTGAAGGAAGTGATTGGACTGAATGTCATGATCTTCATTCTTTGAATGTTGAGTTTGAAGCCAGCTTTTTTACCCTCCTCTTTCACTTTCATCAACAGACTCTTTAGTTCCTGTTAACATTCTGCCATTAGAGTGGTATGATCTTATCTGAAGTTGTTGATATTTCTCCCAGCAATCTTGATCCCAGCTTCTGCTTCATTCAGCACAGCATTTCACATGATGTACTCTGCATATAAATTAAATAAGCAGGGTGACAATATACAGCCATGATGTACTCCTTTCCCAATTTTGAACCAGTCCATTTTTACAAGTCTGGTTCAAACTGTTGCTTCTTGGCCTGCATACAGGTTTCTCAGGAGGCAGGCAAGATGGTCTAGTACTCCCATCTCATTAAGAATTTTCTATGGCTTGTTGTGATCCACAAAGGATCAGAAGAAAAAGTAAACCTAGAGGAATATTAGTGTAGTCAGTGAAGCAGATTTTTTTTTTATTTTTATTTTTTTGAACTCTCTTGCTTCTTCTATGATCCAACAGATATTGCTAATTTGATTTTTGGTTCCTCTGCCTTTTCTAAATCAAACTTGTATATCTGGAAGTTCTCAGTTCATGTACTGTTGAAGCCTAGCTTGAAGGATTTTGAGCATTACCTTGCTAGCATGTGAAGTGAGAGCAATTATTGGTACTTTGAATGTGATTTGGCATTGCCTTCCTTTGGAATTGGAATGAAAATTAACTTTTCAAGTCCTGTGGCCACTGCTGAGTTTTCAAAATTTGCTGGCATATGGAGTGTAGCACTATAGTAGCATTATCTTTTGGGATTTGAAGTAGTTCTGCTGGAATTCTACCACCTCCATTAGCATTAAATCACCTCCATTAGCATTGTTCATCCCAATGCTTTCTAAGGACCTCTTGACTTCACATTGCAAAATGTCTGGCTCTAGGTGAATGACCATACCATCGTGGTTATCTGGATCACTAGAGTTTTTTTGTATAATTCAGTTTATTCTTGCCACATCTCCTTAATATCTTCTTTTCTGTTAGGTCTTTACTATTTCTGTCCTTTTTTTTTTTTTTTTCCTGTCCTTTTTATGCCCATCTTTGCATGAAATGTTCCCTTGACATTTCCAATTTTGTTGAAGAGATCTCTAGTATTTTTCCATTATATCATTTTCCTCTACTTCTTTTTGTTTGCATAAGAATGCTTTCTTATCTCTACTTGCTATTCTCTGGAAATCTGCATTCAGATGGGTATATCTTTCCTTTTCTCCTTGCCTTTCACTTCTCTTCTTTTCTCAGCTATTTAAGGCCTCCTCAGACAGCATTTTGCCTTTTTGCATTTCTTTTCCTTGGGGATGATTTTGATCATCATGTCCAGTACAATGTTACAAAGCTCTGTCCACAGTTCTTCAAGCACTCTGTCTATCAGATCGTATGCCTTGAATTTATTTGTCACTTCCACTGCATAACTGCAAGTTCATACCTGAATGACCTAGTGGTTTTCCTTACTTTTTTCAATTTAAGTCTGAATTTGGCAATAAGGAGTTCATGATCTGAGCCATAATCAGCTCCTGGTCTTGTTTTTGCTGATGTATAGAGCTTCTCCATCTTTAGCTGCAAAGTATATAATCAATCTGATTTCAGTATTGATGATCTGGTGATAGCCATGTGTAGAGTCGTTTTCTGTGTTGTTGGAAGAGAGTGTTTGCTATGACCAGTGCATTCTCTTGGCAAAAATTTGTTAGCATTTGCCTGTCTTCCTTTTGTACTCCAAGGCCAAGCTTGCTTATTACTTCAGGTATCTCTTGACTTCCTACTTTTGCATTCCAATTCCCTATGATGAAAAGGACACCTTTTTTTGGTGTTAGTGTTAGAAGATCTGGTAGGTCTTCAGAGAGCCATTCAACTTCAGCTTCTTCAGCATTAGTGGTCAGGGCATAGATTTGGATTACTGTGATACTGAATGGTTTGCTTTGGAATCAAACAGAGATCATACTCTCATTTTTGAGACCACACCCAAGTACTGCATTTTAGACTCTTTTGTTGACTATGATGGCTACTCCATTTCTTATAAGAGATTCTTGCCCACAGTGGTAGATACATTGGTCACATGAATTAAATTCACTCATTCCCACACATTGTAGTTCACTGATTCCTAAAATGTTGATGCTAACCCTTGCCATCTCTTGCTTGACCCCGTCCAGTTTACTTTGGTTCATGGATCTAACTTTCAAGGTCCCTATGCTATATTGTTGTTTACATAATTGGACTTTACTTTTGTCATTAAACACATACATAACTGGGTGTAATGTCTGCCTTGGCCTAGTCTTGTATTCTTTCTAGAGCTATTTCTTCATTCTTCCCCAGTAGCATAGTGGATATCTACTTACTTGGGGAGCTCATCTTTCAGTGTCATAGCTTTAGCCTTTTCATACTTTTCATGGCATTCTTAAGGCAAGAATACTGAAGTGGTTTGCCATTCCCTTCTGACCACATTTGATCACAACTTTCCACCATGGCCCATCTGTCTTGGGACCCTAACTTTGAAAGGCTTGAGACTGTGGGATATGAGTCTAGGCCAGTTACCAAACCTGTCTGTGGTTCAGTTTCTCTCTCTGTAAAATAGCAAAAATAGAACCAACCACATAATTGTTATTGGGAGATTACTGAGAGAGTTAAAGGCATTTAAAGTGCTTGGAACAGTGTCTGGAATGTAGCAAATATTCAGTAAACTTTAGATATTGTAATTATCATAAACTCAACAGTCACACAAGTAATTTACAAGCCTCTAAATTTACAGAATCATTTAGGGCAGGATGCCCTAGGTTAAAAAGAGGAAATGGTGCAGAGCTTAGTTGTTTTTCCTAAATATTTTCTCTAAGGAAAAGATAATCCCATTCATGGCTGAGAGCTATAATTATTCATTATCTAAAACAGTGCTGATCCCTGAGGGTAAAGATCTGTTATGAATTTTCTTTATGCGTCTGTGATTACCCAGAGATATGTATGTAGACAATTGATGTTTGAGCACAGAACTGAATGTCAGGAAGTACAGGCTAAAGTCCAGCTTCTATCACTTGCGAAAGACTTCACATTAACCACCCTCTGGGGTTCAGTGACCCCAACAGTACAGTGAACATGATGGTAAAATCAGGGAAGCGCCCTGTTGCTGTTGTTCAGTCGCTAGGTTGTGTCTGACTCATTGTGACCTCATGGACTGCAGCACAGCAGGCTCCCCTGTCCTTCACCATTTCCCAGAGCTTGTTCAAACTCATATCCATTGAGTCAGCAATGCCCATCCAGCCATCTCATTCTCTGTCATCCCCTTCTCTTTGTACCTTAAACCTTTCCCAGCATCAGGGTCTTTTCCAATGAGTCAGCTCTTCCTATTAGGTGGCCAAAGGATTGGAACTTCAGCTTCAACATCAGCCCTTCCAAATGATATTCAGGACTCATTTCCTTTGGGATGGACTGGTTGGATTTCCTTGTAGTCCAAGGGACTCTCAGGAGTCTTCTCCAACACCATGGTTCAAAAGCATCAATTCTTCTGTGCTCAGACTTCTTTACAGTCCAGTTTTCACATCTATACATGACTACAGGAAAGACCATAACTTTGACTAGACAGACATTTGTTGGCAAAGTAATGTCTCTGCTTTTAAATACGTTGTCTGGGTTTGTCACTGCTTTTCTTCCAAGGATCAAGCAAAGTTTAGTTTCATGGCTACAGTCACAATCTGCAGTGATTTTGGAGCCCAAGAAAATAAAGTCTGTCACTGTTTTAATTGTTTACCCCATCTGTTTGTCATGAAATCATGGGACCTGTTGCGATTATCTTCATTTTTGAATGTTGCATTTTAAACCAGCTTTTTCACTCTCCTTTTCACCTTCATCAAGAGGCTCTTTAGGTCCTCTTTGCTTTCTTTCCTAAGGGTGTCATCTGCACATGTGAGGGTATTGATATTTCTCCCAGCAATCTTGATTCCAGCTTCTGCGTCATCCAGACCAACATTTCTCATTATATACTCTGCATAGAAGTTAAATAAGCAGGGTGACAACATACAGCCTTGATGTTCTCCTTTCCAAATTTGGAACTGTCACGCGAGTGCATGCTCCTCGGTTCTTTGTCTCGTCACAACAAAAATTTGGAGTGACGGACATTAAAGCCCCTTGGCGGGTCACAGCTCTCGGAGGACAGACCGTGTTATAACTTTCAGTTCTCAAACAGACCGTGTTATAGCTCTTAAATAAATCAGTGTTACAGCTCAGTGTTACAGCTCTCTTTATTTAGATAGTAGCAGGAAAATCCATCTTTGAGGCGTGAGGGCACGTCGATCCAAAGAAGCGAAAAGAAGATCGCCCCATCGCGCAGGAGAGGGAGGGAGCAAAAAGGAGAGAAGAGGGCTTTGACTCCTCATTTTATATGTTTTTCTGTCCCTGGGCCTGTCTTATGTAAATTGGGCTTAGGCAGGAGCGTTGTTTGTTTTACCTGAGGTTCTCACTCCGGTCCTCAGGCCTTCCTTTGTTCTATTTTCGCGGGCTTTTCCTTCCAGGTCTTTTAGCCACTGCCATTTTGGACTCTTTTTCCCTATTCTAACTACCTAACAGAACCACTCCATTGTTCCATGTCGAGTTCTAACTGTTGCTTCTTGGCCTGCATACAGGTTGCTCAAGAGGCAGGTAAGGCGGCCTGGTATTTCCAGCTATTGAAGAATTTTCCTCAGTTTGTTGTGATCCACATGGTCAAAGGCTTTAGCATAGTCAGTGAAGCAGAAATAGATGTCTTTTGGAATTCCTTTGCTTTCTCTATGATCCAACAGATGTTAGCAATTTGATTTCTGGTTCTTCTGCCTCTTCTAAACCCAACTTGAAATCTGGAAGTTCTCGGTTCACAGACTGTTGAAGCCTAGCTTGGAGAATTTTAAGCATCACTTTGTTAGTGTGTGGAATGATTGCAATTGTGCAGAAGTCTGAACATCCTTTCGTATTGCCTTTCTTTGGGATTGGAATGAAAACTGATTTTTCAAGTCCTGTGGCTGTGCTTCCCAAGTTTGCTGGCATACTGAGTGCAGCACTTTCACAGCATCATCATTTAGGGTTTGAAATAACTCAACTGGAATTCTTTCACCTCTGCTACCTTTGTTGGTAGTGATGCTTCCTAAGGCCCACTTGACTTCACACTCCAGCATGTCTGGCTCTAGGTGAGTAATCACAACACCATAGTGGTTATCTGGGTCATTAAGATCTTTTTTGTGTAGTTCTTCTGTGTATTCTTGCCACTTCTTCTTGATATCTTCTGCTTCTGTTAGGTCCATAGGGTTTCTGTCCTTTATTATGCCCATCTTTGTATGTAATTTTCCCTTGATATCTCTAATTTTCTCAAAGAGGTCTCCAGTCTTTCCCATTCTATTATTTTCCTCTATTTCTTTGCATTGATCACTGAGGAAGGCTTTCTTATCTCTCCTTGCTATTCTTTGGAACTCTGCATTCAGATGTGTATATCTTTCTTTTTCTCCTTTGCCTTTCGTATCTCTTCTTTTCTCAGCTATTTGTAAAGCCTCCTCAGGTATCACTTTTCCATTTTGCATTTCTTTTCCGTGGGGATGATTTTGATCACCACCTCCAGTACAATGTTATGAACCTCTGTCCATAGTTCTTCAGGCACTGTCTATCAGATGTTATACCTTGAATCTATTTCTCACTTCCACTGTATAACTGCAAGGGATTTACTTTAGATCATAACCGAATGGCCTAGTGGTTTCCCCTACTTTCTTCAATTTAAGTCTGAATTTTGCAATAAAGATTTCATGATCTGAGCCATAATCAGCTCCCAGTCTTGTTTTTGCTAATGTATAGAGCTTCTCTATCTTTGGCTGCAAAGAATATAATCAATCTGATTTTGGTATTGACCATCTGGTGATGTCCATGTGTAGAGTCATCTATTACGTTGTTAGAAGAGGGTGTTTGTTACGACCAGTGTGTTCTCTTCACAAAACTCTGTTAGCATCTGCCCAGCTTCATTTTGTACTCCAAGGCCATGCTTGCCTGTTACTCCAGGTACCTTTTGACTTCCTACTTTTGCATTCTAATCCCCTATGATGAAAGAAATCTAAGCACTGAAGAATTGATGCTTTTGAACTGTGATGCCGGAGAAGACTCTTGAGAGTCCCTTGGACTGCAAGGAGATCCAAGCAGTCCATCGTAAAGGAGATCAGTCCTGGGTGTTCGTTGGATGGACTGATGCTGAAGCTGAAACTGCAGTACTTTGCCCACCTCATGTGAAGAGTTGACTCACTGGAAAAGACCCTGATGCTGGGGTAGATTGAATGTGGGAGGAGAAGGGGATGACAGAGGATGAGATGGTTGGATGGCATCACCACCTAAATGGACGTGAGTTTGAGTAAGCTCCCGGAGTTGGTGATGGACAGGGAAACCTAGCGTGCAGCAGTCCATTTGGTTGCAAAGTGTAAGACATGATGGAGTGACTGAACTGAACTGATGATGAAGAGGACATCTTTTTTGGTGTTAGTTCTAGAAGCTCTTGTAAGTCTTCAAAGAACCATCCAACTTCAGCTTCTTCAACATTAGTGATCAGAGCACAGACTTGGATTACTCTGATATTGAATGGTTTCCCTTGGAAATGAACAGAGATCATCTTTCATTTTTTATTTTTGTACCCAAGTACTCTATTTCAGACTCCTTTGTGGACTATCACACTGTGTGATCTATTAAAGTTATCTATGGCCACCAGAATTCTGATGTTCATGGGGCCTCTAGAGATGAGCCCATCCAAACCTTTCCCAGGCACTGGATCATTTAAAAGTTGTATCAGTGAATTTGAAATGAATTTTCTTGCTTCTAGGATTATGTTCATAGTGCTTTTTTATTATTATTTCAAGTTTGTCTTCTCTTTTACATCTGAACAATCAAGTTTTCATTTTTATACCCTGGTCACTTTTTCAACAGTCTGAGTTTCAAACACATTATAGTTATTAAGCTAAGGAGATATTTCTTCCCAGGCCTTTCACTGACTCTCAAGTATGTGCAAGTTTGTAAATCAGTGCTAGTACTTGACATACATACATAAGCACAGTACTTGTACACAGAATCAGGACTCCTCCAACCAATGGACACGCACGCTAATACCACAGGAGACCCTGTCTCATTCCTGTAGAGCTTCTGAGTATCTCACAGGTAATTCATTCTTTGAGCTAATCAAAGTGAACTCTATCTTTCGTAAAGGAATCTTTTGCACATGCTAAATAGCTGATAACATAGAAAGTAACACAGATCTGTATAGATAACAAAGTTCCCCAAAGTATAATCAGAAATCAAACAACACTTTGATTTAAAAAGGTGACTATTATTAATAGATACACACTTCTACATATAAAACAGACAAACAACAAGGACCTACTATTTGGCAGGTATCTATACTCAATATCTCATAATGGTCTACGATGGAATAGACTCTGAAGAAACAATAAGTATGTATATAATTTGTTGTACACCTGAAACCAATACAATATTTTTAATCAACTATACTTCAATAAAACTTTTTGTTTTGAAAAGTAGAAAACTACTTTTGGGGGTTTTTTCTGGCAGCCCAGTTGCTAAGACTTCTTTCAATGCAGGTGGTGCAGGTTTGATTCCTTATTAGGAAACCAAGATCTCATATGCCTCACAACAAAAAAATAAATAAAACATAAAATAAAAGTAATATTACCAAAAATTCAATACAGACTTCAAAAGAAATGATCTGCATCAAAGAAAAAAAAAATTAATTAATCAGTTTAAAAAAGAGAATTGTTAGAGTTATGTATCTGTTCACTGAACCTCCCCCATCCCCCAAAAAAGAATTAAATTATAAGTCCCATAGCAATTTGAGGACAGTGTACAAATCACTACTCATTTGTCTCTTCTCCAGGAAAAAAATTTATCATAACTTGTTTTAAGCATTTTGCTTTTAGTTAATTATTTAAGGTTTCATTTTTTGTTTGAATTATGCCTAATTATATTTATTAAATAAATAAATGTCTATTCATAAAATTAAGGTATCATACATTGATGAAATAGATTAATAATTATGTTCATCTATGCTCCCACTCCACTGAAGGAACTAATTCCTTTCTTGCACGTTTATCTCACAGTCCCAGTTGGTGGAAGATTTCCAAGAACTGTGGAGGACATTAGAGACCATGAATTTGTTCAATGCCAACCTGGGGTTCTTCTTCCTTCACCTCGCCCAGATCTTGACTTTGGAAGCCTTGGCTTGGGTAATAGTGTGGCATTTTGGCAGTGGCTGGCTTGTCACAATGTTCATTTCTTGTCTTCTCATGGTTGCTCAGGTAAGTAGGTGTCCTAAGCCCAGGCAGTGGCTCTATGGGAAGCCTCAGAAATTTTTCTTCCCTCTTTACACTGGTGTCAGAGGCCACCTGGCACTTCCTGGCAATCTACTCCTCAGTGTCTGACACCAGCAAGTTACCAAAACCCACTGGGCCCCAGTTCTCTTATCTGTAACATGGGGTAATGAATTTTTATGGAAATATTCTAAAAAAACTAAACAAGTGACTCTGTAGAGTACCTAGCACAGAGACTGGCATGTGGTAAATATCCTTGACAGTTGCTACCCTTTGCCCAATATTATCCACACAATGTCAGTAACTGAAGTTCCGTTCTGGGCCATGTAACCTTCACCTATATCTTTCATTCTTTAATCAACCAACATTTTTAATGGTTGTTCAATGATTTTACTAAGACTAGGGCACATATGTGAACTTATTTTGTTTTCTTTTTAATCGCTCAGTTGTTTCCAATTATTTTAGACTCCATGGACTGTAACCCGCCAGGCTCCTCTGTCCATGGATTTCTTCAGTCAAGAATACTGGAATAGCTTGCCATTCCTTTACCAGGGAATCTTCCTGACCCAGGGATCAAATCCGAGTTTGCCATATTACAGGCAGATTCTTTACCATCTTGGCCACCATGAAGAAAGAAAGCCCCACATTAATTTATACCTATATGTGTGTGTGTATATATAAATATATATACATATATATATATCACTATTTATAGACGCTATTTCATAATAAAAAATTCTACTAAAAAGAAGTTATATATCTGTATTTTTAAAAAAATTCCCTGAGACCCTTGCCAAAAGCCTCATTTCACCAATATTTATCAATGCACTAGTCTATGAAGAGAGTCTATTTATTATTACATGATAATAGGATCATGGATTCTGCCAAAAATGGCAATCAGCAACTGGCCTGTAGCAGGGCAATTGATAAATCCTTTGAATGACGCACAGATCTCTGAAGAGGGCCTTCTATGTCCACAACACTGTACTGGGGACACAAAGGGAAATGAACCTGAACCTGCACTTGGGAAACAGTCATCCAGTGGAGGAGATGGTCATTTAAATATCTAGACAAGATAAAAGGCAGAAGGGAAAGAAAGAAGCATGTGCTGTTGGAGCAGAAAAAAGCATTTAATTCTAATTGAGGCAATTGGGGATGACTGGAGAATTAACATCAATGTTAATTACAAAATTTTATATGCTATTTTTTTTTCTTGAAAAGTCAACTTGCTTTATTCTTTGAAAAGCAACTTTTGGAATCAAGAAAGGAAAAAATTATTTGACCGCTTAGCATTATCAGGAATTTTACATCTATTTTGGCTGCAAGACAGCTGAATGAGCAAGGTATAATGTTATAATCCTTGCTTCTCAGACAAAGAACTGAGTTCAGAGCCACCGACTAGCTTGCCAAGAGTTGTATAACTTGTAAAGTGGTGAAGGCAGTTCAGAGCCCTAGTCAGCCTGACTCCAAAGGCATCCTCCTTCCATTACACACTGGACGATTCTGACAGTAGAGAGAAGATTCTAGGCTTAGAGAGCCACCTGTGCAAAGGTACAGGGATGGGAAAGCACTCAGCAAGTGTGACAGATACAGAGATCTCCACTGTTCTCATGGGGTCCTGAACCCACCAGCGGGCCCACTTACTGCTTTCTTCTTTCCTTGTCAGCTTCTCTGACTGCAACCTTGTCTCTTCCAGGTTCAGAGTGCATTTCTGCAACATGACATGGGACACCTATCCATATTTAAGAAGTCCAAGTGGAACCGCCTGATGCAAAAATTTGTGATGGGTCATCTCAAGGTACAGAATGTTCCAGGAGTATGATGGGATTCTGAAAGTCATCTCACCAAGTAGTGGTTTCTACACACACTTATCAGCCAAAAATGTTACTATACACCCCACAAGTAAATATAAATATACTGACAATGTAGTGACTATATACATAAATATATATATATATATATATATATATATATATATATATATATATACACATAACATTATAACATATATGCTAAAATTAGAATTTTAAATGTTTAGAAGAAAAGGTTTATTTTTATTTAAGAAGTTCTGCTTTTTTCTCAGCCAATAAACCATTTGGGCCACTCCCTGATACACTATTAAAGAACCACCTCTCAGGAGATATACCCTATAAAGTCATGAATAGGGATATTCTTAGAAGGGGTCTGGACATGTGTTTCTGGGAGGCTAGGGGAATCCAGCAAACCATTCTAGTCCTGGGAGGACTATGTATAAATAAAAGAAAAGAGGCAGAATAGATCAAAGTTTAACAAAAGAGAGAAACCAAGGAAAGTTAGATGACTCTGTTTAAGAGTTGAGGGTTGCAAAACCCAGACTGCTGGAAAAAGCAGGGCAGTTGGCCTTATCCCCCTCACATATGCTCCAGGAGGACAGGCACACTGCCCTATGCACCCCTGAAATGCAGCGCCTAGCAGAATGCCTAACACGCAGTAGGCCTTCCATAAGCATGTGTGGAATGCATGAAGGAATGGATGGAGGAATGGAATGATGGGTGGAAACCTGATAACAGTACAAGGATTGATGACAGCCGGATTCAGCCCTGGCTCTGATAATGCTCACTGTGCAACCCCGAACAAGTCAGATTCCATCTCTGGCTCTCAGAGTTCTCATCTCTAAAATGAGGACTTCAGCTGGATCTCAACTTTTCTCTGATGTTCTAGGATTTGGTGAGAAACCAAATGACAGAATGATCTCTGTTCATTTCCAAGGCAAACCATTCAGTATCACAGTAATCCAAGTCTAGCTAACTCTGCTAGCCTTTGCCCTGCTTCATTTTGTACTCCAGTATCCTTGCCTTGATAACTGCATGAACAGTATGAAAAGGCGAAAAAATATGACATTGAAAGATGAACTCCCAGGTCGATAGGTACCTGCTACAGGAGTGGAGAAATAACTCCAGCAAGACTGAAGAGATGGAACCAAAGTGAAAACAACGCTGAGCTGTGGATGTGACTGGTGGTGGAAGTAAAGTCCAATGCTGTAGAGAGTGATATTGCATAGGAACCTGGAATGTTAGATTGATGAATCATGGTGAATTGGAAGTGGTCAAACAGGAGATGGCAAGAGTGAACATCGACACTGTAGGAATCAGTGAACTAAAATGGACCAGAATGGGCGAATTTAATTCAGGTGACCATTATATCTACTACTGTGGGCAAAAATCCCTTAGAAGAAATGGACTAGCCCTCATAATCAACAAAATAGTCCAAAATGCAGTACTTGGATGCAATTTCAAAAAGGAAAGAATGATCTCTCTTCGTTTTGAAGGCAAACCCTTCAATATCACAGTAATTGAAGGCTATGCCCCAAAGATCAATGCTGAAGAAGCTGAAGTTGAATGGTTCTATGAAGACCTACAAGATGTTCTAGAACTAACACCAAAAAAAGATGTCATTTTCATCATAGGGGACTGGAATGCAAAAGTAGGAAATCAAGAGACACCTGGGGTAACAGGCAACTTTGGCCTTTGAGTATGGAATGAAGCAGGGCAAAGGCCAACAGAATTTTGCCAAGAGAACACACTCATCACAGCAAACACCCTTTTCCAACTTTATCACTCCTGTATATATTCCAAATATTTTAATTTTTATGTGGAAGAAATATACAAATTATTAATATATTTTACATTTCTTTTTTCATTCTGAGGCTTTGAGTCTAGTATGTATTACATACTTACACAGCCTGCCTCAATTTGAGTGGTCACATATTAAGTGCTCAGTGGCCACACATAGATAATGGCTACTATATTAAGCACTGCAGATCTAAAATACATATTAATTGATTTTTGAGAGATGTCAAATATGCAATAAAAACTATGACTATTGCTTATTCTTCTATAAATGATTAATGGAATAGGGGAAGGGAAGAGAAATTTAATATCTCATTATGGCAGCATTCTACATACAGCACCTCATGTCTCCCCAAACAACCCATGCAGGTAAATGTCATTATATTATACTATATTTACTGAAGATGAAATTGAACATCAAAGGGTAGATAATTTTCCCAAACCACACGGAAGCATTTATACATCCAATGGATGCAACTAAGTTGATGTGCTTCCAAATCCTTTTCTCTATTAAAACCTTCAGATTTTTCTCTTCAGAAAGAGGAGAAAAAAAAAAATTCCAAACAACTTAATCAGAGATTATATGAGCTCTGCATCAACTAAAATACATTTATTCTCTTTTATATTTAATGAGACCTTTGAATCTTGAACATGTGATGATCAGAGGCAAGCTCCCATAGGAGATTACTTCAGATCCATGACTCTTTAAAATATTCATTGAAGTAGGAACGCTGGGGCCATTTTTCACCCAGAAATAATTAGTTTTAGATCTGAAGTTTCTTTATTCATAAAATAAGAACTGTACTCTCTGCTCTACCTATTTCATATCTCTTTTTAAAAGGAGGACAATAAAAAGAAAGGTGGAAAACATTTCATTTAAATGGTTTTTAATCTTCTTCATTATCAGGAGTTGTTTTAGCCTGGAATTTGTGTTCCTGGATAAGATCATTGTTTGCTGGTAGGCTTTTAGAGCCTCTAGCCAATAAATCATTCTGTGACCCAGGCACGGGGGACGGCATGTTCCAGGAATCCATATCCTAATTAAACTTTGGAGATGTAGGCAGAAAACTCCGATTGTTACTATTCAGGCGTTAGTCATGTCCGGCTCACTGCGACCCCATGAACACAGCACACCATGCTTCCCTGTCCTTCACCAGTTCATAAAGTTTGCTCAGACTCATGTCCATTGAGTCAGTGATGCCATCCAACCATCTCATCCTCTGTCATCCCCTTTTCCTCCCGCCTTCAATCTTTCCCAAGATTGAAGGGAAACTTCAATCAGCGTCTTTTCCATTGTGTTCGCTCCTCACATCAGGTGGCCAGTATTGGAGCTTCAGTTTCAGCATCAGTCCTTCCAATGAATATTCAGGGTTGATTTTCTTTAGTTTTGGAAAACTCGGATAATGAAAGACATTTCAGGAAAGAAATCTTGCAGCTAATGAATGTTCTCTTCTCCTTAGGGCTTTTCTGCAAAATGGTGGAATAACCAGCACTCCAAACACCATGTCAAAACAAACATCTACCCTAAAGACCCAGATATTGATGTAGGCCCATTTTTTGTTATTGGAGATTTACAACCTGTCAAGGTATGTTTAGAAATCCTAAGCATTATAGAAATGTTTCAGGAAGTGGTTCTTGGAAAGGTCTACACCTTTGTCTTGAGGAGATCAGGCTGGAGATTCTGGCTTCAAGCATGTTTTCAGAGCATCTCTTCTTCTTTTTAAGTCCAGGATATAGATTTGAAATAAGTGAATCTGGTGTTTTAAGAAAAAAAGAAAATGTGGAATGAATGACTCCATGATCTTAAAAGTCACTCAGGCTAAATCACTCATAGAAGGTATGGCAGTACATTCAACAAGTGCTAAATCACGAAACACCTACATATCTATTTACACCAACTAATTCTAGCTGTTGGAAGAAACTAAGCTGTTATTTTTAGTTTAGGTTCATTTTGGTTCATTTACACATGAAACTCAGCTCAAATGCCTCACAATACACGTAGGACCTCGCCTCTAATTCAGACTTCTTAAGCAACAGAAAAAGGACAGCAAACTCCAGGATGTCTCAGCTGTTGACTTTCTTAAACCTCAGCTTAAAAACCAGCGTGTAAGGATTATTACCGAGATTTTTAGAGTGTGCTTTCAACATAGAAGGTATAAGGATAACCACAGAAAGGTATCTTTCCTTGAGAGGAAATAATGGGTCCTGAGAATTAAGTGCTTAGGAGGAGGCTCTGTCTCCTTCTGGAAGAATTTAGAAGCTTTCTAAAAACAAAGGAGAGTAGCTTGGTCAGTTGCTCCATGGACTTTGTGGTGACCAGAATTGTGCAACTTTCTGAAAATAGGTTTTCCCAGTTTTAGAAAACAACCCTTCTTCCAATTAACAACAACAAAAAAAAAGTCTCCTGCCGAGATATAAAGGAAAAAAGAAAGATACCTTAGTAGTAGTCTTCATTCAGTTGTTCTTCACAATGACTCCACAAATAAGTCAGAGCTCTCTGAAGTTTGCGAATTCCTGAAGTGAAGTCGCTCAGTCATGTCTGACTCTTTGAGACCCTATGGACTGTAGCCCACCAGGCTCCTCCACCCATGGGATTTTCCAGGCAAAACTACTGGAGTAGGTTGTCATTTCCTTCTCCAGGGACTGAACCTGGATCTCCCACATTGCAGGCAGACTCTTTACAGTCTGAGCCACCAGGGAATCCCTGTAAACTCCTCGGCTGATCATTAAACTTGTGACATTTTGACTTCTCTCCTCATTCCCTCACAACAATGGAGATTTGTCTCACTGGAGTTCATGAGGCAGCCTGACTCCCCCCAGAAGTGTCTCCTGTATAATTGCATCCAGTTCACATGCTGCCTCTTCACAGAGGATGGAGACATCATCACTTCTCTACCATTCTGGAGACATATCCCTCAAGCCTTAGGTTCTGTATACTTTAATTTCAAAGCAACTGCACAACACATAACTTAAAATCACTTAATCTCTAAAATTCAGTTGTTTTGCAACAAAACTAATTCTGATAAGCCTTAACTGTTTCTGTTCTTCCCATTTTACTGTGTCTTTCTACCACTTTCTTCAAACATTCATTCCTTTAACAAGTATTAATTAAATCCTCTAAGGCCAGGTCCTGTACTCATACTCTGGAAAAGTTAGACTTCTCTTTTGGAGCCATACTCAAAAATCAATCCTTCATCTACTTTTGCCAAATCTCCAAAATTTCCCACCGACTCCCTCTTTCAAGTTTCCTACGTCTTAAATATCCAGAAGCTTGGGAGTAACTGCAAATAACTATCATTACTTTATCACCATGACATTTATTTTTATTTATGATAGTAAGAGAAAGAAGGGTCAAGTCTAATATCCAAAGAACAGAAGAAATATGTAGAAGGGAATGTATCAAAAGAATGGGAAAAGCAAAAAGTTAAGCATGGCTCATGTGTTTTAACTGACTGACATATGGTAAAATTATAAAGGAGATTTGAATTATCATTCATTCATTAATTCCTTCAACTAAACATTTATTAAGTGTTGCTTAGGTAATAAACCATTACGTCTATGCCTCCTCTCAAGATACTTGCTGCCTTTGTGCATTTGGGCACAGACTAAATTAGCTAAGAAGACTCCTAGGAAATGACTCAAATTCCCAGTGGTAAGATTATATATTATCAAGCTTTAAAATGAGTAAATCATAGCATGAGATCCATGATGGAATTAAAGGAGGAAAGGTGTAGCTACTAGAGGTTATGACTATGTGTTTTATAACATAACCATTCAACAAACATCTGTTAAATGGATGAATATATACAAGCAGACTGTGGTTCAAGCAGAATTCTAAGCACATAGGTTGAAGAAGACTTTAAAAACTTATCAGAAATATTTCTCCTCCATCACCATTCCATTCCACACCACAAATATTTAAAATGGCTCCCATGGGAATAATAAGAAATGATCACAATCCCTGAATTCAAATAGGATAAACCATCCCTGCAAGAATTGCCCACATTTAAATAAAGAAAAAGGCACCACAATATTTCCTCCCCCTTCAGTTCTGGTTCTGCAGTGGCTTCAGTTTGACAGTAAATGAACTCTGACCAAGTGGCTCTTTCTATAGAGATTCTACACACACACACACACACACACAACTTTGAGTATAATAACAGAAGTCTATATTGCTCTTATTTTAGTTTATTCTCTCTTCATTCAGTATGGCAAGAAAAAAATCAAATTCATCAACTACGAGAAGCAGCACCTGTACTTCCATGTGGGTGAGTCACGAAGGAGCCACAATCCTTATCTTCCCATTTCCTTGAAGCAAACTTTGTCAAACAAGAAGGCATGACTGAAATCCTCCCACAGAGAGACGATACCATGTCTAGCTGTGCCTCAAAAAAGCAGCGTTTTTTTTTGTTGTTGTTGTTGGAGTCTAATTACTTTACAATATTGTAGTGGTTTTTGCCATACATTGACATGAATCAGCCATGGAGTTACATGTATTCCCCATCCCGATCCCCTCTCCCACCTCCCTCTCCACCCGATTCCTCTGGGTCTTCCCAGTGCACCAGGCCCAAGCACTTGTCTCATGCATCCAGCCTGGGCTGGTGATCTGTTTCACCCTAGATAATACACATGTTTCGATGCTGTTCTTTTATTTCAGACTTACCTGGGTGAAATCTGAAAAGGAAAATAGAAGAGCGATTAGGCATTCTTAATGGGCATCTCATCACTCTGGCTACTATACAGGGAAGGAGATGTTCCAAGAAGGATGGGAGGCAGGATACCAATCAAGGGGTCTGGTATCTCTGACTCTTGTCTGGATAAACTAAATACAATACTTATGAAGAAAAGGATAGTGGTATATGGATAGGGAGGAAAAACAGGAAAAGAATGCTCAAGCACTGACAGTAGGTGCCAGAAAAAGCAGAGTTTCATGAATAAAAGTCAGGACAGAGCCCGATCCTCCAAGATTTTACTTCAAAAGGATGACTCCCAAGTCCTTGAAAAAGACATTTCTGGATCAGGGACAATCCATCCCAGAGGGACAGATTAAGAATTTTATAATTGTAAGTTTTCTAACACATGATTGAAGAAAAAGGAGGTCAAAAGCCTACTGAACAAGCAGTAAGTTCTTTGGACAGTCTTGAACTTTCTCAGGCAGGGACTTTAAAGGTGTCCGGGTCATCCCAGGAGCATGGCCTTGAATTGTTCTTAGAACCTATTTCTAGCATTTGTGTGAGTCTCTTCATGTGTAGGGTGGACAAAATCATCTGTGCTGACAGTTTGCAGACTTGAAAGTTTACAGGTCAAGTGTGAAGCCTAGTAAGGAAGGGGACTCCAGAGCATCTGGCTCAAGGTTGATCAAGGAGAGAGTTGTCAAAGCCCTAAGGGTCTCCATATGACTCCTATGTGCTCCAGACAACTTCACTGGTCCTGAGGGAGGGGCAGGTAAATAACTCTCTGGCCAGACTCAGTATGCCTGCTCTATATCTGCCACCTCAACATATTGTGACACCACCCAATGTGAAGGATCATGAAGGATTGAAGGATTCCAGGGACCTTGAGAAAACTTGAAAGCTCAGAGTAGAAGCCCTTCCAGGATGCCTTCATCAGGATTGACTCAGATCTTCAAAGCTTCCCTAGTCTCCTTAAGGGAGCTTGAACCAAAGTCCTGGTTCAGCCTCAGAGACTCTAAAAGCCCAGCAGCATCCAGAATGTGGTTGTGGATCTCCACCTTGCATCCCTTCTCAGGGGCAATATTCCAGGGGTAGCATGTTAAGGAGATCAACTCCCACTAGCTTCCACAAGAATCATATCAGCTCATTTGTTCACCATATTCTTGTTTTTTTTGGTTTTATTTTCTTCAGTCTGGGCCTCTTTTCTCATGCCGGTATATTTAAACGGGAATTCTATTCTAATGATGTACCGCAGAAGGGACTGGGAGGTGAGTAACCCGATTCCTTCTCTAAAGCTAGATCAGGCTGGTAGAAAAGGGAAAATGTAAATGCTTGGTCCTTTGCAGATGTAGCTTCCTTGAGTACCAGGATATAAGATTTAGCCAGTTTTATTTCCACTATCTTAACTTTCAAGCACTTCTTTCCGCAGGACATTGCCTGGGTCAGCAGCTTTTACATTCGCTATTTCATCACATTTGGCCCTTTCTATGGAATCCTCAGAACCACGGTGCTCATATATTTAGTCAAGTAAGGAAACATTAATATTCGTCTACTCTTATTACCTGGATGGTCCTCTTACCTTTCTTAACTGAGCTATTTATGATTAGCAATGATTAGCAGATTATGACACCAGACTGCATTCTTGTAACTGAAATGTTTCCAAGAAAATGTGGGATAAAACAGCTGAAATAGTTGAATGAGTTTCTTGGAAACTGAATTGGCACAATCTTGCTTTTTTCCCACGTGATTAATTCCCAATTGCAGTATACTAGTACCTCAGCATCTGAGGAGAATTAGTCCCTGGACCCACCTCAGTTACCAAAATCCAGATATTCAAGCTCCATAGTTATTTATCCATATATGTGGTTCCACAACTGTGGATTCAAGCAACCACTAATCTTGTAGTACTGTGTGTTTACTTAAAAATATCCACATTTAAGTGGACCTGCATTTTTCTCAAAAGTCAACTGTATTCTACCTGATCACCAAGTCTTTAAAACTGTAATCCAGCTGGACATCATAATTCTTACCGAAGATAATAGGAGCCAAGTTTTAAAAAGTTATTTTATGACTAGAGATTTTCCCCAAATCAAAACCACTTTATTATTTTTTTTCATTTATTTTTATTAGTTGGAGGCTAATTACTTTAAAATATTGTAGTGGGTTTTGTCATACATTGACATGAATCAGCCATGGATTTACATCCCGCCTCCCTCTCTACCTGATCCCTCTGGGTCTTCCCAGTTCACCAGGTCTGACCACTTGTTTCATGCATCCAACCTGGGCTGGTGATCTGTATCACCCTAGATAATATACATGTTTCGATGCTGTTCTCTTGAAACATCCCACCCTCGCCTTCTCCCACAGAGTCCAAAAGTCTGTTCTGTACATCTATGTCTCTTTTTCTGTTTTACATATAGGGTTATCATTACCATCTTTCTAAATTCCATATATATGTGTTAGTATACTGTAATGGTCTTTATCTTTCTGGCTTACTTCACTCTGTATAATGGGCTCCAGTTTCATCCATCTCATTAGAACTGATTCAAATGAATTCTTGTAATGGCTGAGTAATATTCCGTGGCATATATGTACCACAGCTTCCTTATCCATTCCTCTGCTGATAGGCATCTAGGTTGCTTCCATGTCCTGGCTATTATAAACAGTGCTTCGATGAACATTGGGATGAACGTGTCTCTTTCAGATCTGGTTTCCTCGATGTGTATGCCCAGAAGTGGGATTGCTGGGTCATATGGCAGTTCTATTTCCAGTTTTTTAAGAAATCTCCACACTATTCTCCATAGTGGCTGTACTAGTTTGCATTCCCACCAACAGTGTAAGACGATTCCCTTTCCTCCACACCCTCTCCAGCATTTATTGCTTGTAGACTTTTGGATAGCAGCCATCCTGACTGGCGTGTAATGGTACCTCATTGTGGCTTTGATTTGCATTTCTCTAATAATGAGTGATGTTGAACATCTTTTCATGTGTTTGTTAGCCATCTGTATGTCTTCTTTGGAGAAATGTCTGTTTAGTTCTTTGGCCCATTTTTTGACTGAGTCATTTATTTTTCTGGAATTGAGCTGCAGGAGCTACTTGTATATTTTTGAGATTAATCCTTTGTCTGTTGCTTCGTTTGCTATTATTTTCTCCTAATCTGATGGCTGTCTTTTCACCTTGCTTATAGTTTCCTTTGTTGTGCAAAAGCTTTTAAGTTTCATTAGGTCCCATTTGTTTATTTTTGCTTTTGTTTCTAATATTCTGGAAGGTGGGTCATAGAGGATCCTGCTGTGATTTATGTCTGAGAGTGTTTTGCTTATGTTCTCCTCAAGGAGTTTTATAGTTTCTGGTCTAACATTTAGATCTTTAATCCATTTTAAGTTTATTTTTGTGTATGGTGTTAGAAAGTGTTCTAGTTTCATTCTTTTACAAGTGGTTGACCAGTTTTCCCAGCACCACTTGTTAAAGAGGTTGTCTTTTTTCCATTGTATAGCCTTGCCTCCTTTGTCAAAGATAAGGTGTCCATAGGTTCATGGATTTATCTCTGGGCTTTCTATTCTGTTCCATTGATCTATATTTCTGTCTTTGTGCCAGTACCGTACTGTCTTGATGACTGTGGCTTTGTAGTAGAGTCTGAAGTCAGGCAGGTTGATTCCTCCAGTTCCATTCTTCTTTCTCAAGATTACTTTGGCTATTCGAGGTTTTTTGTATTTCCATACAAATTGTGAAATTATTTGTTCTAGTTCTGTGAAAAATACCGTTGACAGCTTGATAGGGATTGCATTGAATCTATAAATTGCTTTGGGTAGTATAGACATTTTCACAATATTGATTCTTCCAATCCATGAACACGGTGTTTCTCCATCTGTTTGTGTCCTCTTTGATTTCTTTAGTCAGTGTTTTATAGTTTTCTATGTATAGGTCTTTTGTTTCTTTAAGTAGATATACTCCTGAGTATTTTATTCTTTTTGTTGCAATGGTGAATGGTATTGTTTCCTTAATTTCTCTTTCTGTTTTCTCATTGTTAGTGCATAGGAATGCAAGGGATTTCTGTGTGTTAATTTTATATCCTGCAACTTTACTATATTAATTGATTAGCTCTAGTAATTTTCTGGTAGAGTCTTTAGGGTTTTCTATGTAGAGGATCATGTCATCTGCAAACAAAGAGAGTTTCACTTCTTCTTTTCCTATCTGGATTCCTTTTACTTCTTTTTCTGCTCTGATTGCTGTGGCCAACACTTCCAAAACTATGTTGAATAGTAGTGGTGAGAGTGGGCACCCTTGTCTTGTTCCTGATTTTAGGGGAAATGCTTTCAATTTTTCACCATTGAGGGTAATGCTTGCTGTGGGTTTGTCATATATAACTTTAATTATGTTGAGGTATGTTCCTTCTATTCCTGCTTTCTGGAGAGTTTTAATCATAAATGGATGTTGAATTTTGTCAAAGGCTTTTTCTGCATCTATTGAGATAATCATATGGTTTTTATCTTTCAATTTGTTAATGTGATGTATTGCATTGATTGATTTGTGGATATTAAAGAATCCTTGCATTCCTGGGATAAAGCCCACTTGGTCATGGTGTATGATTTTTTCAGCACCACCAAACCAGCTCTTCAACAAATGCTAAAGAATCTTCTCTAGACAGGAAACACAGAGAGGTTGTATAAACGTGAACCCAAAACAACAAAGTAAATGGCAACGGGACCATACCTATCAATAATTACCTTAAATGTAAATGGGCTGAATGCCCCAACCCAAAGACAAAGACTGGCTGAATGGATACAAAAACAAGACCCCTATATATGCTGTCTAGAAGAGACCCACCTCAAAACAAGAGACACATACAGACTAAAAGTGAAGGGCTAGAAAAAAATATTTCACGCAAATGGAGACCAAAAGAAAGCAGGAGTCGCAATACTCATATCAGATGAAATAGACTTTCAAATAAAGGCTGTGAAAATAGACAAAGAAGGACACTACATAATGGTCAAAGGATCAATCCAAGAAGAAGATATAACAATTATAAATATATATGCACCCAACATAGGAGTACCGCAATATGTAAGGCAAATGCTAACAAGTATGAAAGGGGAAATTAATAGTAACACAATAATAGTGGGAGACTTTAATATCCCACTCACAACTATGGATAGATCAACTAAACAGAAAATTAACAAGGAAACACAAACTTTAAATGACACAATGGACCAGCTAGACCTCGTTGACATCTATAGGATGTTTCACCCCAAAACAATCAACTTCACCTTTTTCTCAAGTGCACACGGAACCTTCTCCAGAATAGATCACATCCTGGGCCATAAATCTGGTCTTGGTAAATTCAAAAAAATTGAAATCATTCCAGTCATCTTTTCTGACCACAGTACAGTAAGATTAGATCTCAATTACAGGAAAAAAAAATTATTAAAAATTCAAACATATGGAGGATAAACAACATGCTTCTGAATAACCAACAAATCATAGAAGAAATCAAAAAAGAAATCAAAATATGCATCAAAATGAATGAAAATGAAAACACAACAACCCATAACCTATGGGACACTGTAAAAGCAGTGCTAAGGGGAAGATTCATAGTATTACAGGCCTACCTCAAGAAACAAGAAACAAGTCAAATAAATAACCTAACTCTACACCTAAAGTAACTAGAGAAGGAAGAAGTGAAGAACCCCAGGGTTAGTAGAAGGAAAGAAATCTTAAAAATTAGGGCAGAAATAAATGCAAAAGAAACTAAAGAGACCATAGCAAAAATCAACAAAGCTAAAAGCTAGTTTTTTGAAAAAATAAACAAAATTAACAAATCATTAACAAGACTCATTAAGAAACAAAGGGAGAAGAACCAAATTAACAAAATTAGAAACAAAAATGGAGAGATCACAACAGACAACACTGAAATACAAAGGATCATAAGAGACTACTACCAGCAGCTCTATGCCAGTAAAATGGACAACTTGGAAGAAATGGACAAGTTCTTAGAAAAGTATAACTTTCCGAAACTGAACCAGGAAGAAAGAGAAGATCTTAATAGACCCATCACAAGCAAGGAAATCTAAACTATAATCAGAAATCTTCCAGCAAACAAAAGCCCAGGACCAGATGGCTTCACAGCTGAATTCTACCAAAAATTTAGAGAGGAGCTAACACCTATCTTAGTCAAACTCTTCCAGAAAATTGCAGAAGAAGGTAAACTTCCAAACACATTCTATGAGGCCACCATCACCCTAATTCCAAAACCAGACAAAGATGCCACAAAGAAAGAAAACTACAGGCCAATATCACTGATGAACGTAGATGCAAAAATCCTTACCAAAATTCTAGCAAACAGAATCCAACAACATATTAAAAAAATCAAAAGCACTTTAAACTGAATCACCTGTTCATCTCGCGATGCACCCCTCCCTCATCACTCGCGTCACTGCTCATAGCAGCGGCGGCGGCTCCTCTGCGTCAGGCGGTCTGCTGACGGCTCACAGTGGGCCTCCCTGCTGGCTCAGACAGCAACGCGCCCGCCTGCATTCTGGGAGACCCGGGTTCCATCCCTGAGTCGGGAGGATCCCCCAGAGAAGAAAACGGCAATACTTGTCCCCTGGAGAAGGAAATACTGTATTCTCGCTTGGAAAATTCCATGCATGGAGGAGCTGGTGGGCCACAGGCCATTGGTCACAAACAGACATGGCTGAGTGACTTCACTTAATTTACATGCAGTATCTTATTTGATGTAATAAACAATGCACTACTAGGCAATGTAGATAGTATCAATTTCATTTTTCTGGTAAGAGAACTAAAGTTCTGAGAAATGAAATCACTTCAGTTCAGTTCAGTTTAGTCGCTCAGTCGTGTCTGAATCTTTGTGACCCCGTGAATTGCAGCACGCCAGGCCTCCCTGTCCATCACCAACTCCCGGAGTTTACTCAAACTCATGTCCATCGTGTCAGTGATGCCATCCAGCCATCTGATCCTCTGTCGTCCCCTTCTCCTCCTACCCCCAATCCCTCCCAGCGTCAGGGTCTTTTCCAATGAGTTAACTCTTCGCACCAGGTGGCCAAAGTATTGGAGTTTCAGCTTCAGCGTCAGTCTTTCCAATGAACACCCAGGACTGATCTCCTTTAGGATGGACTAGTTGGATCTCCTTGCAGTCCAAGGGACTCTCAAGGGTCTTCTCCAACACCATAGTTCAAAAGCATCAATTTTTCGGCACTCAGCTTTCTTCACAGTCCAACTCTCACATCCATACAGGACCAATGGAAAAACTATAGCCTTGACCAGATGGACCTTTGTTGGCAAAGTAACGTCTCTGTTTTTTAATATGCTATCTAGGTTGGTCATAACTTTCCTTCCAAGAAGTAAACGTCTTTTAATTTCATGGCTGTAGTTACCATCTGCAGTGATTTTGGAGCCTAGAAAAATAAAGTCTGACACTGTTTCCCCTGTCTCCCCATCTATTTCCCATGAGGTGATGGGACCAGATGCCATGGTCTTAGTTTTCTGAATGTTAAGCTTTAAGCCAACTTTTTCACTCTCCTCTTTCACTTTCATCAACAGGCTTTTTAGTTCCTCTTCACTCTCTGCCATAAGGGTGGTGTCGTCTGCATATCTGAGGTATTGATATTTCTCCCAGCAGTCTTGACTCCAGCTTATGCTTCTTCCAGCCCAGCGTTTCTCATAATGTATTCTGCATATAAGTTAAATAAGTAGGGTGACAATATACAGACTTGATGTAAGCCTTTTCCTATTTGGAACCAGTCTGTTGTTCCATGTCCAGTTCTAACTGTTGCTTCCTGACCTGCATACAGGTTTCTCAAGAGACAGGTCAGGTGGCCTGGTATTCCCATCTCTTTCAGAATATTCCACAGTTTATTGTGATCCACACAGTCGAAGGCTTTGGCATAGTCAATAAAGCAGAAATAGATGTTTTTCTGGAACTCTCTTGCTTTTTTGATGATCCGGCAGATGTTGGCAATTTGATCTCTGGTTCCTCTGCCTTTTCTAAAACCAGCTTGAACATCTGGAAGTTCACGGTTCACGTATAGCTGAAACCTGGCTTGGAGAACTTTGAGGATTACTTTACTAGCGTGTAAGATGAGTACAATTGTGTGGTAGTTTGAGCATTCTTTGGGATTGCCTTTCTTAGGGATTGGAATGAAAACTGACCTTTTCCAGTCCTGTGGCCACTGCTGAGTTTTCCAAATTTGCTGGCATATTGGGTGCAGCATTTTCTCAGCATCATCTTTCAGAATTTGAAACAGCTCAACTGGAAGTCCATCACACCCACTAGCTTTGTTCATAGTGATGCTTTCTAAGGCCCACTTGACTTCACATTCCAGGATATCTGGCTCTAGGTGAGTGATCACAGCATCCTGATTATCTGGGTTGTGAAGATCTTTTTTGTACAGTTCTTCTGTGTATTCTTGCCATCTCTTCTTAATATCTTCTGCTTCTGTTAGGTGCATACTTTTTCTGTCCTTTATTGAACCCATCTTTGCATGAAATATTCCCTTGGTATGTGATTTTCTTGGAGAGATCTCTAGTCTTTCCCATTCTGCTGTTTTCCTCCATTTCTTGAAATCACTTACTCAAGAGCAAATAAGGGCCAGTGGCAGAGCCAAATCACAGCTCATAGCCAGTTCTATCTGATGACTACAGCCAAGCTCTTAATCACATCGCATATATCCTTAAGTGGTTGTTGCTTTAGTTGCTAAGTCATGTCTGACTCTTTTGTGACCCCATGGACTGTAGACTGCCAGGCTCCTCTGCTCTGGGGGTTTTACAGGCAAGAATACTGGAGTCGGTTGCCACTTCTTTGTTCAGGGGATCTTCCTGACCCAGGAATCAAACCCAGATCTCCTGCACTGGCAGATGGAATCTTGACCATTGAGCCACCAGGGAAGCCTGACCTTCAGTTATCTAGGGTCTTCTGAGCCTTGCACCAATGCCTACAGAAAATACTGAGGACACTGCTCTAGTACAGTAGGCTGCAAGACAGGGAGTGTGACTGATACCTAGCATGTCATCTTTAGATATATAAGGTCTGCAAAGATGAAAAACAAATAACCACCACTTTATCGGAACCTTTGAGTCACTGCCATTTCCTCTAATGCTCAGCCAGATCTGCCAGTGATTTTGCAAGCCCAGGGACTGGAACTGAACCTTGCCAAAGAGTGATCATATCTTCCTTTTATTCTCTTAAAGGTTTCTTGAGAGTCCCTGGATTACATATGTTACCCAGATGAGCCACATACCAATGAAAATGAGCCAAGAGGAGAACCAGGACTGGTTCAGCACTCAGGTAATAATGCTGTTCTTGGGAAAGCATCCACCAAATCATCCTGATTACCATCTTCTTACCTCATATAATATTTACTGGAGGCTTTCCAGGCACATCAACTGTTTTGCATGTAGTTGCATTAGATGTAGCTACATGATCAGAGTATTCCCATTTTACAAATGAGAAATTTGAGGTATGAAGAAGTTGCATAACTTGTATAAGTTCATACAGCTGATAAGTGGTAGAAGCAGGTTTTATTTATTTATTTGGCCACACTCTGTGGCATGCAGGGCCTTAGTTCTCCTACCAGGGATCAAACTTGTGTTAAGCATACAGTCTTAACCAGTGGACCAGTGGGAGTTCCCTAGAAGCAGGTTTTAAACTTCGGCAGTTTGATTTCAGAAACTTTGCTCTTAACCAAGTCTTAATAACCTACAACAGAGGGCCAATCTAGCCCAGTCTGTGTTTTTGTAGTTTTATTGGAACACAGTCACACTCATACATTACACATTCTCTATGATAGCTTTCATTCTAAAACAGCACAACTGTGTAGCTGTGATGCAGAATTAAAACATTTACTGTGTGGCACTTTACAGGCAAGGTTTACTAAACCTGCCTCAACATGATACAGCCTTTCAACAAATCTCACACTCCTAGAATAACAGAAGGAAGGACCCTGGAATCCTCCTCATTTCATTGTATAGATAGTGGGGCCCAGAGAACAGACTCTGCATTCTCTGCAAGCATGCTGTTAACAAATGACTTGTGACCCATGCAGAATACCATGGGTCTAAGGTTCAGGTCTAAGCCTGACACTGGCTGTGCCATGATTACCTGAAGAATCCAGGCATCATACTGCTTCCTTCTCCATGCTCATTTCCAAGTTCAGTGGACACTCCACATAGCAGTGGTTCTCAGTCATCTTGGTCAAGAAACCACTCTTAAAAGTTACTGAGAACATCAAAGAGCTTTCATTTGTGGAGGATATATCCACTGATACTTACTGTATTTGAAATTGAAACAGAGTTTTAAAATATCTATTAATTAATTTAAAGCCAATAAAGGTTAACATCAGAGTGATGACATCATCCCATGTTTAATAGCCTCTGGTAAAACCCATGCTATAAGCATGCATGAATGAGAATGAAAAAGGCAAATACTGTCTCAAAAGTATTATGGGGATCATTTTGACCTTGAAGTTCCCCTGAAAGTGTCCTAGGGAGGCCCAAGGTGCTCTAACGTACACTTTGAGGAACCCTGACATAGAGCAACTACAAAAATAACATTCAAAATGGCAACAATCCTAACAAGAATTAAATCTTAGAAAATCACATTCATAAGCATTCTAAGTAGTCTGGAGAATCCTATGAACTTCTTCTCAGTCTGTCTTTGTACAAAATAAAATACATGAGATTAAAAAGGAAGCTACTTGTATACATTAATAAATGTATTTCTAGGCACAAAACCCTTGATTAAAGCCCTTGTGTGCTTTATTCCCCATTTAGAAGTCCTTTAAGTCTATTCTGTGGTAATAACATTCAAACTCCTATAATTTCTACCAGAGTCCTACAATCCCACTTCCATCTGCCAAACTCCTTACTCATGACACCTTAGTCTGCTGATTTTGAGGGCTGATAGTGACTTAGTCCTCTCAGATCCTATTCACTTCTTCATATCTATTGCCTTATCAATACTTCTTAGAAAAATGCCTTATTTCCTTTATAATTGTCAGGTTCCTGAGACCTGGGGCTTATATCTATCCCTCATGGTTTGTTACACAAAATGTGTACTCCATCAGCACTTGCTGAATGATGGATGAATAACAGAGTAACTAAATCTCTTGTTTGTCATGGGTTCATTTACATCTAATGTAAGCTTTTTCTTTGCAGGTCTTGGCCACCTGTAATGTTGAACAGTCCTTTTTCAATGACTGGTTCACTGGGCACTTGAACTTCCAAATTGAGCACCAGTGAGTAAGAGAAATAGTTCACGATAAAGGGCAAGGGCTGTCACTAATAACTGTCCTCCATATAGTCCAGAGAAGAGCAGTAGACTCACTATCAAAAGGGAAAAAAATGAACCAGGGCTCTCTAAAGGATTAACAACAATGATAAAGAAAAGAAGAAAGAGATGAAGGAAGTGTCACAATTGCGAGTACATGGAGTGAAATCTTGGAAAAGTATCAGTGACTCAGTTTCCAGAATCCTATGGGCTTAGGAATCTCTTTGCTGGCAAAATGTAAGAAACATCAGGACACTTGGGTAACCAGCTTGTGTTCAAACTTAACTTTGCTATAATTCAAATATTTACTTATCTGTGTCTTTAGAGCCAAGGTTACAAAATAAATGGAGTCCCTGCTGCAATTTCTAATTGGTCGGTTATAGATAGAAATGGGTAGTTCACGCCTTGATGCAAGTTAAAACATTGAGAGTCAATTTCTCCAGCGTATCAGTGGAGAGGCTTTCCACATTCTCTTTGTCTAAGCCATGTGAGTCTATGATAGTCAAAGAAGGAACAAGATCTTTATTTGTTCAACGAATTTTTTTCATTCTATTTCTTATATTAGGGCTTGAAAATTTCAGCCAAAAAAAAATATACATATTACCCCTCATAGTTTTATTAAAAGAGAGGTTTAAATCCAAGACTGTCATCTGACTGACTAATGAAAACTTGGGATTAAAAATCCATCTCTCCTCACTTTTTATTCCTTTCTTGGGACTTTTAGCTATTTACTATGACTTAATATACATTCATCTGTTCTTGCTAAGGAAGTTAGAAAGACAGAGCCTAAGAAGAGATTAGTAGGGGCCAAGTGGGCAGTTCAGTATCTCCAGTTCTCTGGGTAGTTCTAAATGGTAGAAAGTTCTAAATAGTACACTTTCATTTGATCAGGCCAAAAATAAACAGTTGATGGAGCTAAAACATATTCCCTTAGTTCTTCCTAAACATCTGTCACCCACAAGGCTTGTAGAGGGTTAAGAGCTGACTCATTTGAAAAGACCCTGATGTTGGGAAAGATTGAAGGCAAGAGGAGAAGGGGACAACAGAGGATGAGATGGTTAGATGGCGTCACCAACTCAATAACATGAGTTTGAGTAAACAACGGGAGTTGGTGATGGACAGGGAGGCCTGGCGTGCTGCTGTTCATGGGGTGGGAAAGACTCAGACATGACTGAGCGACGGAACTGAACTGAACTGAAGCGATAGGATGAGTCTGCCAGCAGGTTTTTTAACTTCTCAGAACAAAAGTATTGTGCAAGGTCAAGGTTGGGTCTGCGTGGCTGATGCCATTTTATTTTGTAAAAGGGGAAAAGGAACTTTGGGTTTCTCTTTAGGTCTGAAAAGTTTTATATCTCCTCTGTTTCCCTAGTCTGTTTCCCACAATGCCACGCCACAATTACCACAAGGTCGCACCTCTGGTGAAGTCACTGTGTGCCAAACATGGACTACCATATGTGAATAAGCCCATTTTGAAGGCATTTGGAGATATTTTCAGGTAATAACAGTCCCCCAACCCACAGCTCTCATTTCCCTTCACTGCTGGTCCCCAGACTCTTCACTACTTTATCAATCATCATTCAGTCAATAGCTATTTATTAAGGAACAGCCATGTGCCCAGCATGGACATGAGGCTCTATAAGGAACAATACTAACAGAGAAATGACAAAAGTCATTCCTACCATTTACCTGCTGCATCCTAAGTACTTCATAGTGAAAATACCTTGATGCCCTACTAAATTTCAAGCTTCTTATAAACAAGGTTTCTGTATTATTTGCCTTTGTATCACCCACAAAGCCTTGACATGCTTTAGAACTTAACCAGTGGCAGGGACTCTCAAATCAGCTGGTCCAGGGTTGAAAACTAAGATGCTTGCAGGGTCTGCTGGGACAGGCAGGGGTGACTCTTCCTACAGGAACTGAGAATCCATACTCATCCTAAAGCATGCAAAGCTCCCTAGAGAATCCTGTGCTGATCAAATTAACAGCCAAAACCTTGGTTGAATATTTTTTTTTTTTTAATTTCAGATTAGGAAAAAGAAAAACAGTATCTTATTAATATGAATAAATAAGCCATCAAGGCTAGAACTGGTCAGATCTGATTCCTGAGCAGTGATCCATCTTCACTTTCTACCACTGCCCTCCTCCTCTCCTGCCCTCCAGATATCTGACCTCCCTTCAGTTGCTACATAACTCCCTGCCCCTTGTCATGACACATCCTTGGTCACCTTTTCTTCTACCTAGAATAATCTTCCAACCTGCCTCCCCCCCTCCTGTCACCTTCTCAAGTTCCATTCACTCTCCAAAGCTCACCTGAAAGGTCTTTTTTCATCTCAGTCCTCCCTTGCCCCCAAGACTAAACCTGTCACATGCTTGCTTCTCTTCATGTCTGACCTTTATCACAATCATGATTAAATAGCATATTGGGTAATATGTGTCTCCCAGTGCAGACCAGGAACTCCAGGTGGACAAGACTCTCATCACTCTTATTCACTGCTGTATCACAAGAGCCTAGAAAAATATTTCACTTTATAAAGTAGGAGAGGCAGGTGGATACAGGACAAGTTGGTTTATAGTCATATGGTTTATCTTACAGAGATTCAGCAGAGCTTTTTCTTTTAATACTGGAGAAAAGGAAAGTGATGCTTTCGAGTACAGAAAAGCATAAAACAAAATCTCAGTCTCCTCCATACAGAAAATGTGAGCTTGCCTTCTAAAACATAAGTCAGTGTATTTGACTCCCTCCACCAGGCAAGATAGAAAGAGGTCTTTCAGATATAACTGAAAATGACAATGTTGTAAAGTATTAAGTAAAAGAACAAATGTTCCATGAGGTAGCTCCTTTGACCTGAGTCTCACCTACTCATGCTTTTGTCTGCTCCTCTTGCAGGGCCCTGAAGAAGTCCGGAGCCCTCTGGAAGGAGGCTTACTGCATGCATCCAGAAACATAATGCAGATGTGCAGGTGCTAAAGAGGAAACCACAGGCCCCAAAAGTGTCCCTTGTGCTAAAGCCCATGATACCAAACCTCTACAATATCTGACATAATTGCAGTTACAGCCTTCCCCAGAAATGTAATCTTAATCAACTAGTCTGGAATTTTTGGGTGGCAATGTGGTGGTAATTTGTTGTGTTTTACTCCTGCTCCATTCCTGCCCCTGGCCCAGAGAAAGGACATATATATATCTGCATGATAAAACCCTTGTAATCCGCCCCCCCCAAAAAAAGGTGTCTGCCCTAAATATACTTTGCTGATGGCTTCCTTGCCCCTCCTTTCTTCCTATAAAAACCTTCCATTTGCACAACCCCTCAGAATTCCCTTCTGCTTACTCACTGGGATACTGCTTGATTCAGAAGTCATTGAACAAAGCTAATGAAATCTTCAAATTTACTCAATTGAATTTTTGTTTGACAGCTTGTTCAATAAGATTCCCAGAGGAGGACACCAAGGCCTATTATTTTAACAACTTCCCAGATCACTGTGTATGGCGTTAGTATTCAGATGATCATTTCCAACCTCTGCTCACTGGCCACATGAATAAAGATGGTTTAATTGGGCAGACATCCATGTAAACTAAATGACTCATGAGAGTTATGTTACAGTCCTACCTGAAATTCTTCAATGGATTCCCATTGCTCTTGGAATAAAGTTGCAATCTGCAACCTGGTGATTGCCAACAGACTACCAGCATTGGCCCTCCTCCAGGAACCTTGCCCCACCTTGTACCACTCCCTCCCTCAGCTTAAGTCCCAAGCAGCCAAAGTAGGCACAAGGGAAGAATTTTTGACTTCAAATAACACCCAAAAACTAAGTCTCCACACCACCTTCAGGGAACTAAAAGATCAGGACATGACTGGAACTTGAATGCCAGAATCCTTTTAGAAGCGAAGAGTTCTCCGTCCTAGAAGATCCCATGTTGAAGCTTCAACCATATCTTATCCTAAAAGGACAGGTTCCAAAGCCCACTAATTGAAACCTGCTCCACCAACATTTCTGCCAACTAATACATCCTCCACAAACTCATAATGTGTGATGGAACCCCAGATCAAAGACACAGATTTGAGCCCTTCCAGCGTCTCCTTGCCAGTTGGCCTCAAAACACTCTTCTCAAAAGCTGCTGCCATAGTATTGGTTTCTATATGCTTCAAGCAATGAGCCCTTTGCTTGGTAAAGATTTCAAGGAAGCCTCCCCATTAATTCAAGGCCTCCTTTTGATATGCTGCTACTGCTACCGCTAAGTCACTTCAGTCGTGTCCGACTCTGTGTGACCCCATACACAGCAGCCCACCAGGCTCCGCCATCCATGGGATTCTCCAGGCAAGAACACTGGAGTGGGTTGCCAATTCCTTCTCCAATGCATGAAAGTGAAAAGTGAAAGTGAAGTCGCTCATTCGTGTCCGACTCTTAGCGACCCCATGGACTGTAGCCTACCAGACTCCTCCGTCCGTGGGATTTTCCAGGCAAGAGTATTGGAGTGGGGCGTCCTTGTGATATACTCTGTAGTAATTACTAGAGGTATATTTTTACATCTATCTGTGTGATTCCTAAGTCTTCCACTGTAACCTGCAATATCCATAAGAGTAGAGACTTCCTGACATTATAGAGACACTCAATGAAGACATGAAGAAGGAAGGGAGGGAGGGAGGGAGCTGGAGCAGAGAAAGGAAAGAAGGAATTTGTCAACTACAAATTGGCACTTGACAGCTACTCTGCAAGGAATAAATCAAGTGCTGCTGACATTCAATACCCTCTGAAAGGAATTAAGAGTGGAGAACAGGAATGAGGTACTCTGTGCTCTTGGAAAAACTTGCAAGAAAAGTCTTCAGATAGTTACATATTTTCAGGAGAAGATTTTATGAGCCCAGTTATTACATCTGTTCATATCCAGAAAAGCACTAAACTCATTAATGGCGAATTTGCTCCTCATGACTAGCAGCAAATATCTGCCACAATGTGTGCATGGCTGCAGGTCCCCTCTTCACTAAAATCATATATGACACTTACCTCATCCCCTAACAAGACATTGAAATGTTTTCAGAGATAAAAGAACAAAACTGAAAGTCAGGCAGCAGTTGCTCTTTGGAGCAGTTTCTCAGAGCTATCAGAAATGCTGTCTCCCAGGCTGTAGTCCTCATTTTGCCCCAACAAAACTTAACTCACAGCTCTCATGTTGCACCTTTCTTTCAGTCTACAGGAGGAAGGGAGGGAGGGAGGGAGGGAGGAGGCAGGAAGAAAAAGCTGTGTGTAAGTGTTGCTGTTGTTCAGCAGAATCGAGAAGTGGATTTGAGATTTGGGGATAACATAGCATGAATTCAACCTGGGAAAAGTTCACTTTCCCTAGGACTTTTCTCTGCTACTCTATTTCCTAGAAAGCCTCCCTCCTTTCGATAAAATCAGGTAGTAAAAAAATTGCTTACATATTCAGTCCGGCATTAGATAAGGGTGAATGATTGGATTAGAAGTCAGGAACCTCAGTCCAAATTTCAGCTCCTCAGTACCCTACCATGAAATTAGCCATGGCTGTCACACATTGCCTCGATCCTTAAAATAGGTGAGTGTATAATATTATCTGGCCTATTTGCATCAATGCATTGTTGGGACAGACAAATAAAGTAAGGTAAATAAAATACTTTCATAAGCCAGGAACACTCATTCAAATGCTGGTTGTTATTATTAATGTAATGAGGGTTCCTCCCATCCTGGACCATCAAAATCAAGAGCAATTTCAAGGTCAAACAGATTCACAGGATAGAAAGACACTGAACCATCTTAATGGTGAAGAGGGCACACTTCCTTCGATGAGAGGATTATGAATCACAAGTGAGACCATGATTTCTCCTATCACAACAGGTAACACCTGGGAGCCACCTTCCATTTCTGACTTTACTCAGTCCCCTGGAACCAGCAACCAGATCTCAAGCCAGAGGAATAGTGAGCCATGGGCTCTAGTTTTCCCAACTTCCAATTAACCATGTGAGTGCACAACTCTTTAGTGGAAACCATGCCAAATCTATCACTTGTTGCTTACACAATATATTGTAAAGGATTTTCTTGACTATTGTGAGGCTGACACGGCTAACGCCATGACAGGCAGCCTAGATTAGGAGTAGGCCTGGTTTCCCGGGGTAACATAATTATCAGGCCACCTGGAGCCAGCCAATCGGCATGTGCCTAGCAAGAAAAAGGGAACCTATCAAGGGAAAGCTGAAAGCCCACAAGGATTGGGCCAACAAAAATTGCCTTGCAACTGTGTAACCAATCTGCTTGCGCCAACTACCCAACTGTACCCAATAAATACCCGAGAGAACTGGGGCTCGGGGCCTTTTCATCCTCACACCCTTGGTGAGGACGGGAAACCCTGGCTCGAGTCAGTAATAAATTCCCCTATTGCAAGTTGCATTGTCTCGAGGAGTCTTCTTTCCCGATCAGGGATCCGGACTATGGGCAGAACAACTATCTCCTTGCTAATCATCCACCTGAAGGACACAGAAAGTATAGATTAAACAAAACTCTACTCAGAGAAGGAATATACTCGGTACTTTTTCTTTCCCACATTTATTTATGAAAATTTGCATAAAGACAGTCATGTTGAAAGAAATTTACAGTGAACATCTATCTGTTTAGCCATAATCAAAATTTTGAAATTACATTTTAGTAAACTTATTTTATTTTATATCTATCCATCTACCTACCTATTAATCTTTTTTATGTGCTTCAAAGTAAATTTCCAGGGGCTTATTTTTTAAACTAAGCCTCAGATTATGCAAACAATAAAGTTCATTTCTCATCTTCAATAAAGAATTGTGTAGCAGCTTCATCTTTAAGGGAGTTTTATCGGAATTTTCCGATGTGAAGGGAATATAACATGGCTAACATTGTGCAAAATAAATTAACTCAGTATAAACGTTCTTGTGCAAATATTTATCCTTCATTATTTATTGAGCACTTCAATATTTATTGAGCGCTTACCATGTGCCAGACTTGGACCAGTTGATGTGACCCAGAGATCCAGGAGCCCAGGTTCTTGAAGCTTACAACCTAGTATTAAAAATAAATAAATACATAAATGGAAGAAAAACCTAGATCATCACATCTGAAGAAAGCAAAAGGTTTTTTTGAGAGTGATAAGCAGGGGCTAATCAAAATAAGGATGGTCATTGAAAAGTGACTATAAGAAAAATATGAAGGAGCCTGCGATCAGATTCGAAGGAACAGTGGCATCAGCCGAGTGCAAAGGCCCTAAGGCAGGAATGAGCATCTGTTCAAAGAACACAGCAGGAAGCCTGAATGACAGTGGAATAGTGTCCCAGTATTTTCATTAATCTTACTTCAACTTCATTTCTTCAGTGTATTCTCCTTTGACTTTTCAGAGGCATTCAAAAACAATTTTCTAGATAAGCAACAAGAATAAATTGTAGAGCACAGGGAATTATAGCCATTATTTTGTAACAATATTAGTGGGGTATAAACAGTAAAAATGTTGGAGCATCATGATGTTGCTGTTAGTGAGTAACTGACGCCCAGCGACCGTTAGTGGCGCCCTCAGCCATTGGTTACTGCCACAGTAAGCCCCGCCCCCTTCCATAAATAAAGGCGCCCACATTCTGACGCATGGAAGATGGGTCTCTCACAGTTGAGGCTGCCGTTTCCCTGTCAGCTAGCTTTCTGAGGAGGGTCTTTATCCCTTGTTCCAACAACTCGTCTCCGGATTCGTTGGCCTGGAGCAGCAAGCAGAACGAGCTTGGGCTCCTTAGCCCCAGCCCTGTCCAAGGGAGTAGAACCTGGAGGACTTCCCAGTCCCGCTTCAGAGAAGCCAACATCCAACCATGGAGAACCTTGTGTCGGCCAAGGTGGGCTGCAGGCACGTGGACCGTGGACACGCTAGTGTTCCGCCCTCGAAGAGCGGACAGCTTTACTACCAAGACTAAAATAGATTTAATAGAAAGATAAAACTAACACGCCAGGGCGACGTCGGACACACCGAGGGGAGGGGCGGGAGGCAGCGCCTGCGCAGAACTTGCCAACATCGGCGGGTCCGGGGTTCCTTGAGGCGGGGCGAGGAGAAGCCGCCAGAGGCCGCGGTGCAGCCAGGACCGGAGGCCAACCTGGCTCCCTCTCACTGGTCCTGGAGAAGCTGCCGGAGAAGCCCCGGCCTGAGGCACACCTCGAAAAAGAGAAGGAAAAGCTGGCGGAAGAACAGGCCGAGACAGCCAAGGGCGAGTCTGGAAGCAGACCTTGCCGGTGACTGCGAGGCGTTCCACCCGCTGTCCGTGGCCCCGGACGGGTTCCTGCTGGAGAAGGGCCTCCCCCAGGCCCCAGCCACCTGGCTGAGAACCTACCCCTGCCTGTGGCGAGCTGGAAGGGAAGGAGTCTCTTCCAGGGCATCCCCGCTGCTCCCCCATCACGTTCTTCAGCCCTCAGACACCTGTCCAGCCGAGGTTGGTGCTGGTTCTTTGGGCAGGACCACCTCCCATACGAGGAAGCCCACTGCCTATGGTGGGCTGCTGGTGAGCACACACCCAGTGAGGCCCGGCTACTGGGACTTTGGGCGAGGGGGGGAGGTCCTGGTGAGCCCCCAGTGGGGAGAAACCGTCTGCTCCCCACCCTGTAACACAGCCCTTTCCTCCAACCTGGGGACTCCAGCGTATGTCACGGCCATGGCAGCAGCAGGCAGAGCCTTTGTGTCGGTTACTGTGCTGCAGGTGGTCAAGACAGGGCCGAGCTGCATTTTCACGGCTGCTCTTTACTCCCACGTGCACTTTGACTCCGGTTATTGGTAAGCTCAGGCAATAATATTAATGCCAGCTGACATTTATTTAGCACTTACTTTATGCCAGGCATAAACACATAAGCCTCACCAAATTGATACTCGTATCCCCATTTTATAGGTGAGGAAAGAGAGGCACAGAGAAGTTAAGTAACTTGCTCAAGATCACACAGATAGTAGGCAACAGAGGTAGTACTACAAGCAGAATGTCTGCTGGAGAAGGGCCTCCCACTTCCCGCAAGTACTGATTAGCCAAGGACTGCTCAGGCGCTGGCACTAAAATGATAGTCTGGCAGCAAAGTGATGACCAACATCATCTTTGGGATTCCTCCTTCATCCTCTGGTCCTTTTCCAGTTTTACCTCCAGGGGTTGGTTTGTTTGATTTTTTTTCCATGCCTCTTGGACATGAATCCAGAAGAGCAGACATGGCCTCCTTTTCAAGGGACTCTGTAGAGCTTTCTGTAGACTCATTGAAAGACATACAGGGTCATGTCTCCTGGGAAGAATCCCAGGAACTGGTATGGAACCCACAGAACTTTTACCAAAGGATTTTCATAGTTTTTTGTGTTTTGGTTTTTTTTTTTTTTTTTTTAACTTTTCATTGTGGAAAACTTTCCACAGGCAAAAGCAAAAGGCTTCCATAATGAACTTCCATGTAACTGTCACTCAGCTTCCATAATGCTTAACTCGTAACCAGTCTTGTTTTCTCTAGCCGTTTCCATTCCCGGTCCTTGATTATTTTGACTCAATTCCTAGATATTATATCATTTCATCCATAAATATTCCAAAATTAAAAAAATATAAGAATTCTATCCAAAAAACAGCAAAAATACCAATTTTCCATATGAAATAACATTCAAATGTTAAGAAAAAAGAAAAATAGAGATAGCAATAATTAAGATGCTAAGGAGTCAGTGTAGTCTTCTAGAAAAATAAAGCACTGGCAATAATGTCTACTGGGCTTTGGCCTCCGTGCCTTGAACCTCATATATAGTAAATTAAATGAAGGAGTTAAGATGATATTTAAGTTTTCACCTAGCTCTGATATTCTAATAGTTTTCATGACTAGGTGGATTATCCTGTACCTGTGGATCTGGGCGCTCTTTAACAAAGGCTTAAAGTTTTTATTAATAATTTCAGTAGTATTTGATCTGTCTCCCCTACCAGAATGTCCACTTGATATGGGCCAAGAACTTATCTTCTTACTTACTGCTAGAGCCTTAGGGTCTAGTGGGCAAACTGTGAAGAGTCTTGTGTGCTGAGCCAAGGAGTTTGAACTTTATCCTGAAAGAATGAGTCATGGAAGAAATTAAGTGTCAGAAAATGCATCACCAGAAGTGTCTTTAAGAAAGATAGGATTTGTGGAAGATGAAGAGTAGCTAATGGGAAGTCAATTAGAAAGTTATTCTTGTGATCCTGAACTAAAGGAGCAAAGAAAGGCATGAACTAAAGCAATAGATATGAAGATGGAAAGTCTGGAGCTTATGAAAGAGAAATAGAATTAACTTGGCTTTAAAAGAGACATTCAAAAAAGACCACTTCGAGAAGCCCAAATATGGCCAATGAAAGGGAACTGTAGAATTCATTCCTATTCAGATTGAGAGCAATAATTCCCTCTTGGCAAGTTCTGACTCTTGGTGCAACATCAGCCAGTGATCAAGATATGCTTGGACAGCTGCTGAGGGTGAAACAGGGTAAGTAATGCTTATCACCGCAGGTTCGGTGTAGATTATTCATTAAGTACAACGAGGATTTGGTCAATCAAATCGCGACTACTACAGTGTCTGCCTATTGGTAGTTATTCAGGTAACAGATTCAAAGATCTTGAGTGCTTCAGTAAACATGGATTATATAATTTAATGTATGATAGAATCCTTAGACCCACAAACCCCAAAGTCCAAAGTCTCTAAGAAGTTCAGTAACTTGCCCACATTCACTAGGTTAATGGGTAACAGAGCCAGGCTTTGGGCACAGGCCGAATGTCTCTGAGAGTTCATGCTTTAAAAATTAATGTGACAGACAGCCTACCACCTTGCCCATCCAGCTAGGTAAAAGATGAATACAGCCATTTAATATTGGGATTACCAAATATAAGAAGAGGAGGCAATAAAATCTGAATTTATAACAACTTTTTTTGTTCAGCCAGAGTCCCTGCCAGGGCATCTAATGCCTGGAGGAGAAAGGATTTGAATTCTGTAGAATTCCTCAGTAGTTGAGCTCAAGAACATAAAAAGAGCTCTTTAAAATGAGTTTGAATTTTATCCCAAAAGAAAAAGGAGTCATGGAAGAAATTCAGTGAGAGAGGGTGAAGTTGTTGCCTGAATATCTACCAAATAGGCAAACATTGTAGTAGTTGGAATTTGACTGCCCAAATCCTCGTTGTACTTAACAATCTATACTGAACCTGTGAATGGTGACCACCATTATCTACCATACTTCACCCTCTTCAGTGAATCTAAAACCATAGGGTAATGCTCGTGAGCTTTCTTCTAAAGACCACCTCAGGATTAATGTTGCAACAAAAATAAAAATGAATAAACAGCCTTAAGCACAAACCAGCCAAACTGGTATGTTAGAGTTAAACAATCTGTTTTATTCTTTGGCTGTGGCTACTAACAAACACTTGAAGGTAGATATGGCTTTCACAAAGCTAATTACTCTCTGACTCCATATGAATTATAGTCTGCACCTGGCATTCTTCTCCTCCTAACCTCCCTTGTAGCAGTCTTGTGTTTCAAAGCAAAAAGGTCACAGGCAGATAACCTCAGAGGCACTAAACTGTTACTGAGCCACCTGATGCTGACTTTGACCATATAGTTTGCAGAAGAAAGGAAGAATGCAAGACTTTCACCACTCTGATCCTTTACACCTTCCCCAGACCATGAACCCTGACTATAAAACCTCTCCCTATTTCCCTGGAGGAAGGCTCAGTTCTTGAGGTGCTAGCCTTCTATGTTCCTGCTTTGTCTGGCAAAGAAATAAAGTTACTCTGTCTTTTCTCCAAAACACTGTCTCCATATTTCTATTCAGCAGCAGTGTCAAGATTTTGGCAACATTTAAAGTGAGGCAGGGAATTAATCATGTTAATAAACTGAGGCGTGTGAATATCTCTCATGATGGGAACAGAGTTCAAGTTGAGGATCCTGGCTGTGTAAAGCCCCAAGAGTCTTTCAGGTAGATGAGAATGAGAACAGGTGCATCAGGGAAAGAAGAAAGAGTGGCACCCAGATTTGGAGATGTCTTCCAACAGGAATAATTCTGATAATCCTTTCATGGCAATACCCTCCACAGTTCAAAACACATATAGATGTATGTGCATTCCACACTCGCTCTTTCAGCAACACCGAGGCAGCGATGTCTGGTGTCATTAGGTCTGACGCGTAAGGGGAGAAACTAAGACTTAGAGTAAATGGAAAATCAAGGATGCAAAGCCAAGTTTTCAAAATCCAAGATCAGCTACATGTCGGAACAGGTGGTCCCCAAACTCTTGGGGTAAAGTAGTGCAAAGTGCCTAAAGGACAGACCTGAACAAAAAAATTGAAATGGTCTCAACTGGGAAGCTCAATACCTGTACATTCAACTTAATCCCCAGTGTTTAAGATTCTCATGAGAATGGTCCTTAATCCAACAGCCCTTAAAAATAAATCCCCCATTTGTAGCAAAAGCAAAATACCACTCTGCCACACACACAGAAAATGATATGTTAACATAAATGGGACTTTCTAAAAAAATAACTCTTGTTGAATTTTTCTATTGTGTCTTGGAAAGAAAATCCAAGCCTATACATCAGAAAAATACACCAGGAATTTTATCTCTTGATTCTTTCCAAACTCCAGAAGAATGCTCTTCCAGAAAATCAGGAGTGGGAATGAGTAGCAGGATCTGCTGACAAGGAGAGATGGGAACACTTTGAACATCAGTATTTAAAACAATGCCTTGGATATTGTCAATGCTCTGTGAAAGATCTGCAATTGAAATAATTCATTGTAGATACAAGTTAACACTTTGGGGAAAGGGAAAGTCAGGTCTAGAACCATAATTTACCTTACTTAAGAATATCTTTGAGTAGAACGGTGGTTGCCAAGGACCAGAGGGTAGAGGAAATGTTGGTCACAGGGCACAAACTTCCAGTTGTAAGAGGAATGAGTTCTGAGGATCTAATGTACACCATAGTGACTACAGTTACCACTTCTTGTCGTATACTTGAAAGGTGCTGTACACGTTGATTTTGCATGTTCTCACCATAACAAAGATAACGTGGCAGTTAGGTGAGGTGAAAGATGTGTCAACTAATCTTACTATAAATATTTGACAATGTATTTGGGTATCAAATCATCACACTATGCACCTTATACTTACATGTTATATGTCAGTTATATATCAGTAAACCTGGGGGGGAAAAATATCACTGAAAGAGATACAAGAAAAATCTGCTATATATTAATATAGAAATTGCTGCCAATTAGAGCAACACTCCATCATTGTGTATGTGTGCCTGTGCCTCTTGCCCTTAGTTTGGGACAACAGTCCTGTGCGTCCTGTTTGGAGTTAGCATCACTGGTTGTTCACATCTCTAGTCTCTATAATTCCGAATATATTTTAGTACCAATTTGTCTTTTAATCTTGAAAATGGTCTTGCCTTCTAACGTCTAGCAAAGGAGATGTGGCTTTGATTTAGTAAAACTGGCAGCATTTTGACTTGCTGAGAGAGGTGGTGTGTCTGTAACTTGTGCTTTAAAGGCAACTTGGGGGTGTAAATAATGTTTAATATTACAAAAGGCATGTAGAATATACAACCAACACATATAACCACCAAATGTAAAGTGTTACCAGTAACCGTAAAGCCTCAGTATTTTACTGTGCTATAATTAATCTATAAGCTCTTTGCCTCAATATTATGTGTTTTTTTATTTGGGTTAAGAAGTTTAGCTCATGTCAGTTAATTTTCATTTCTGCATGACATTCTTCTCTATGCCATTATTTATTTAATTATTACTTGTTTCATTTCTTTTGCATCTTTGTCTATTATATCAAATGGCTTGATTTACATTTATAAAATCCACAGTCACAATCTTTGAATTTTAATGATGAGTTCAGTCCATTTTTATTTTCCTTACTAATTCATTTAGACTTATTTATGCCTTCTCAGGGGATTTTTATTTGTCTTGATTTTTCCTTTTATTCTATTTACCTTTTTTATTTTAATTCAGATTGATAGATTTTAAAAGTCCATTTATTCCCCTAAACTCTAAAAAAACTTGTTATCTTTCATAATTTTTGAAAATACATGCTAAGCTAAGTCACTTCAGTCATGTCCGACTCTGCAAGACCCCATCCCTGGGATTCTCCAGGCAAGAACACTGGAGTGGGTTGCCATTTCCTTCTCCAATGCATAAAAGTGAAAGTGAAGTCACTCAGTCGTGTCTGACTCTTCGAGACCCCATGGACTGCAGCCTACCAGGCTCCTCCGTCCATGGGATCTTCCAGGCAAGAGTACTGGAGTGGGGTGCCATTGCCTTCTCCTTTGAAAATACATACATCTAAGTAATAAAGTATAAGAATTTTAGAGTACTCTAAATGTAGTGAATACTCCAATATAAGGTGTTAGTGTTAGCTGATATTTTTAATTTCTCACTTCCCCATAGACAAAGGGCTTCCCAGGTCGTGCTAGTGGTAAAGAACCTGCCTGCCATGCAGGAGACATAAGAGACGTGGGTTCGATCCCTGGGTCAGGAATATCCCCTGGAAGAGGACATGACAAGTCACTCCAGTAATCTTGCCTGGAGAATCCCAGGGACAGAGGAGCTTGGTGGGCTACAGTCCAGGGGGTCACAAAGAGTCAAACACCACTGAGCGACTAACACACACAACATAGACAATATTATCAATATTTAAAACTACCTCTGTTTATGCCAATATGTTATTTCCCACATTTGCCAGTTTCTAAGCTCACTGTTTCTTCTTTCTTCTAAGACTTTGCTTAGAAATCATATTCCTCTCTTCTGAACAAGTCTTTAGAAGCATCTTTAGTGTACACCTATTGATGGTTAAACTCTCTGCATTTGTTCTTGCATGAAAGTGTTTCATTTTACCCAATTTTATTAATTTCTTATTTTTAAAAATAAAACCTTCATAACAGTTAAAATGATAGTACAAGAAACACTGGTATGAACTTCACCTAGATTAACCTATTCTTTTTCTTTCCATTTAGCTTTATCTGTACACTGACAAATAGATAAGGGCTATTCAGCATTTATCTGCTACAAAGAAAATCTCTATCATAACCAAGCTTTCTTGCCAAAGGAATTTAGTATTGCTTCCCAGGTGTCTCAGTGGTAAAGAATCTGCCTGCCGATGCAAGAGACACAGAAAGTGTGGGTTCAATTCTTGAATGTCCCCTGGAGAAGGAAATGGCAATCCACTCCAGTATTCTAGCCTAGAGAATCCCACAGACAGTAGGCTACACTCCATGGGGTTGCAAAGAGTGGACATGACTGAGAGACTGAACACACAAAATGACATGATCTATTGTGTACTCCGGAGAAGGCAATGGCACCCCACTCCAGTACTCTTGCCTGGAAAATCCCATGGACGGAGGAGCCTGGTAGGCTGCAGTCCATGGTGTCGCGGACACGACTGAGCTATTTCACTTTCACTTTTCACTTTCATGCACTGGAGAAGGAAATGGCAACCCACTCCAGTGTTCTTGCCTGGAGAATCCCAGGGATGGCGGAGCCTGGTGGGCTGCCGTCTATGGGGTCGCACAGAGTCGGACACGACTGACACGACTTAGCAGCAGCAGTAACAGCTGTGTACTCATTACTTAAATTTCTTTAAATTTCCCTATTTGTCCCAATAATATCATTTGTAGATATTTTATTCTTAGATTAAGGATCCAATTAAGGATTGTTTATGATAGTTATAATATCTTTCTAGTCTTTTAAAAATCTAAAGCAGTTCTTAGTTTTGTTTCTTGTCTGTATTTTTTGAAACTGACTTTTTTAGGTTTCAAAAAAAAAAAAAAACTTTTGAGACGTTCCCCTCATCTGGATTTTTTTTTCAGGTTGCTTAATCATGATTAAATTCAGGATAAAGATTTCTGGCATTAAAACAGTGTAGATGATGCTTTTGCCCTACTTGGTATAATTGATCCATGGATGTACACTTCTAGACCGTGATTATTTTCTCTCAACACTTTGAGGATTTTGTTCTCCTCACCTGGTGTTTTATTTTTACTGTCCTGAAGTCTGCTTTTTCAGAATCTGTCATTCTCTTCTCTCTGACTGCTTTTATGATATTCTGTTTTCTTTTGTTCAGGTTTTTTTTTTCACAATGGTATTTCTAACTGTGGACAATTTTTATTTATTCTGCTTGAGAGTCTTCATACTTTCCAAACGTTTTTTATCTTTTGGCCGTTCTCAAAACTTCTCAGTCATCATTTCCTAAAACATTCTCTTTCTTTCTGACATGCTAATTTTATGTATTCTATGCCAACTTCCACATTTAACTTCCTTCTCATAGTTTCCATTCCTTGTCATACTGGCCCATATCTAAGGAATTCTTCATACATGTCTTCCAGCTCACTAATTCTCTCTGCAAATATTTCTAATCTATTGTTTAGCTCACCTACTGAGACTGTCATTACAATGATTACTTTTTGGGAAATCTGTAATACTCTCCTATCTTCCTGACCCAGGGATCGAACCTGCCTGCCGGGAGACTTTAGAGATGCAGTAAGATGCAAGTAAGAAAATACCTAGCACTGAAGATTAAAAATGAACCTGCAATGAGAGTGGGGTCATGAGATGGTGCTGAGGTTGCCATAAGGACTTCTGCCATTACAGTAAACATAGACCTTTGGTTTATAGACTTCAGTGGGGGATGGGAAACTCTGTCTTGGATACACAGTGTAGATGGACACAAAACTGGAATTTTAGTAAATAATGGTTTCAAAAAAAAATTACTTTGATGGGAAAAGACCTTTTGTTTGGTTAAAAAAAAAAAAAAGAGTCCCCATGAGCATTTCTAACAACCACCCTGAATTCACATGGATGTGGAGTCGAAATTTGCATTATTAGGTAATAAATTAACAGAACCTTGTGCTGGTTGTGAACACCTTAGTTATCTGGCAGAAACAAAGTAAAACTATGAGGAAGAATATAACAATATGCCAGATTACCTTAAGATTCCTGCAGGTAAAATCAGTAAAAAAAAAAATAGTATAATTCATACATACATATATAAAGAAAATCATTATCCTGAACAAAACTAAGCAGAAACAGCAGATAACAGAATTGAATAACATGGGGTTTGAAATATTGGAATTACCAATTACAGAAGATAAAGTAATAGATGTTTTTATTTAAAGAAATTTAAAAATTAAAATAAGACTATCTTACATTACCAAAATCACTTCAGTTCAGTTGCTCAGTCGTGTCCGACCCTTTGAGACCCCATGAACCGCAGCAAGCCAGGCTTCCCTGTTCATCACCGACTCCCGTAGACTGCATGAGTCTACCCAAACCCATGTCCATTGAGTCGGTGATGCCATCCAACCATCTCATCATCTGTCATCCTGTTTTTCTCCCACCTTCAATCTTTCCCAGCATCAGATTCTTTTCAGATGAGTCCGCTCACTGAATCAGGTGGCCAGAGTAGTGGAGTTTCAGTTTCAGCATCAGTCCTTCCAATGAATATTCAGGACTAATCTCCTTTGGGATGGACTGATTGGATTTCCTTGCAGTCCAAGGGACTCTCAAGAGTCTTATCCAACACCACAGTTCCAAAGCACCAATTCTTCGGTGCTCAGCTTTCTTTATAGTCCAACTTGCATATCCATACATTAGAAATGAAAATCAAAGCTACAGTAAGGTGCCAGTCTACACCAATCACAATGGCCATCATCAAAAAACCTACAAACAATAAATGCTGGAGAGGGGGTGGAGAAAAGGGAGTTCTCTTGCATTGTTGATGGGAATGGAAATTGTTACAGCCACTTGGAGAACAGTATGGAGATTCCTTAAAAAAAAAAAAAAAAAAGAACTAAAAATAGAAACCACCACTAAGCATATATCTGAGAAAACCACAATTCAAAAAGACACATGTGCAAAACACTATTAGGACAATAGTCATTCCAACAAGTATGAGTCCATACCTCATTATGGTTTTAATTTGCACTTTCTTGATGACTAGTGATGTGGAGTATATTTTTATATACCTATTGGTCATTTGTATGTCTTCCTTGGGGAAAAAAAATGTCTATTCAAGTCTTTTGCCCATTTTTTAAATCGACTTCTTTGACATTTTTTACTACTAGGATATTTGAGATCCTTACATGTTTTGGACATGAACTCCTTATCAGATCTATGATTTGCAAATATTTTTCCAAACACAAGTTGTCTTTTCATTATGATGATAGTTTTCTTTGCTGTACAGAAGCATTTTGATACAGCCCACTTATATATTTTTGCTTTTGATTTCTGGGCTTTTGGTGTCACATTCAAAAAACTGTCAATGTCAAGGATATTTCCCTCTATGTTTTCTTCTAGTTTTTACAGTATAAAGTATTACATTTAAGTCTTTAATCCATTTTCGGTTGACTATTGCATGTGCTGTAACAGCAAGAGTTCCACCAATGTTTCTCTTTTGCATAATTAGTCATGGCTTTTCATTGCAACCCTCTCACTTTTATCTGAAAACTTAGCATTGGTATGCCTTGTAATACCCATTTAAACTTATTTCATCAATTCACGACCTCCCCTTAAGCTAGGATAATGCTTGCTCTGTCATATATTTGCTCAGAGTGTGTTTATGGGTGTGTTTACAGGAAATGGCAACCCACTCCAGTGTTCTTGCCTGGAGAATCCCAGGGATGGGGTAGCCTGTTGGGCTGCCATCTGTGGGGTCACACAGAGTTGGACACGACTGAAGTGACTTAGCAGCAGCAGCATACAGCATATACACATACAAGTTTACATGCATTGAAAATATATAAAGCATATTTGCATATATCTGCTATATCCATTCAGCAGATTATACCAATCAACTATCTCTCAGAGAAAAGATTCAATTTATTTTAAAGAAAAGCTGGCCAGAAAAGAAAGCAAAGTTGATTTAATTGAGAGCAAGGGTCATTATTTCCCTGAGTGCTCAAGACTATTTCCTTCCCCTTACTGCCTGTATCAAAAAGTACCAGGAAGCTCTGACTTTCTTTTTAAAACATTCTCCTTTACTTCTCTACCACGTATTTCTAAAATTGCACAAGAATATGATTGTCTTTTGTAAGAAAATGTCCTTTGGGAATAGTCATGAGTTAATCATAAAATGTTTAATGTTCTCTTTCAGTGTGATTAGTTATTGGAGCTTTCTTCCCTTCACTCCTTGCTTCTTTCCGCTGTTTTTTATAAGTATCATGGGACCCTGCAAGGAGTAACCGCCCTAATCATCAGCAGGACCAGGTTCTTAATATTGCATTTCTACCTCCACGACCATAAGCTGATCACTTTTATTTATTAGTTCCCTCATCTCACAAACAGAAGGATCAGCCCAGATTATTGCTAAGGTAGTTTTCACTTCTAACCTTTCTGGAATTCAAAAAAGCTTTGAGTGAGTTTCAAACGTGAGCAATCAGTAATTAAATATTCAGAGAAGCTATTACAGCAAAACACTAACTTGAGTTTTTCATGCCAGTGTGAGACATAGGCTCCAAAACCCAACAGTTTTATTGATCTTCTTTCTAACAAGATGTTTTGGGCATTATTAAGACTGATTGAGTGTTCAGAGATGGGTGATTACTGACCTTGAAAGAAATTATTTGCCTCACTCCTAAACAAGTTTCAGTGGAACTCATTAATGAATGCCCTTTTAAATAAAACATCATGGGTGATAATTGCTGTTCAACTCTGAAATGTAGCTCTTGAGACCTGATACAGTGAGGCAGCAAAGAACTGACCCTGGGGGAGTCATAATGCCTTTGTAAATTAACGTTAAGGTGTGAGGTAGTTCTTTCTAGCATTGTAAGTTTGTTGATTGTTATCCTAGTTTCTTGAAGCTAGATTGTTTGCCCTACAAAACAAACAACAGAAAAATTGATTCCCATCTAGCAAAAACTTGCAAAGCTAGAAGCTTAAATTACTTTATAAAAATCAGAAGCTATAGAAAAGGCTGTAATTCAAATTCTTTGCTAGATGAAGAACATGGGTCCTAGTCTTCAAAGGCTACATATTTTATTATTCCCATTACATGACATTTTAGAAAAGGCAGAAGCATACAGACAGAAAAAGATCAGTGATTGTCAGAGGTTTGGATGTGGGTAGATAACGTAAAGTCGGTGAAGCACAGGAGATGTTACATTAGAAAAATTAAGTAAAGAGTGCACGGGATTTCTCTGTATTATTTCTTACTGCTGCATGTGTGTCTATAATTATCTCAGAATAAGAACTTACTTAAAAGCAAAAAAAAAGAGTGTGTGTACTGCAGGAGGACACTTTTAAGTTAGAACACCAGCTCTTGATGTTGAGCAAGTTATTTAAAACCCCTGAGTGTATGTTTCTTCAAGCGTAGCTGCAAGTTAGTGATACCCACAGCCAGGAATTAAATAAGACAGTGTGTATAATGTGCCTAGAAGATACTAAGTGCTCGATAAATATTACTTCTCATTCTTGCTTAATTATCACTATTATTCTCACCCAGACTATTGCACTAGTTCCTACCAGGTCGCATCACCTCTAGACACTCTGACCATCCTACACAAAGCCTCCTTTCCAACAGGGTAGCGCTAATGTGAAAAAAATTAGCCTCTTTCTAGAAAATAATGTTCCAGCTCACTAAACCAATCAGACCATAATATGACTCCATCTAGTTTTCTGTTCCTATCCCATATCACTCGGCTGTACAGTTCCCCTAATCTCAGCTAAATGTGACCCCCTGTTTGTCACATCGCCAGGCCCTCCTTGTGTCATTCCCGTCACCTGCTATTCCTCTCATCACAGCTGGACACCCAAATCCTACCTTCAGTGCCTATCTCAAAGGTCACCTCCTTCAAAATGATTATTTATGGCCTAATCTAATACACAATGAATATTCCTTCTTTCCTTTGAGTCTTCATCAAACCCTGTGTTTCCTTCTTATGACTATTAACAATTCTGTCATAAATTTTAGTCATTATACATTAGTCATGCATTACTCGATTGGGACTTTCCTAAGGATAGAGACTATATTTTTTTCTGGTTATTTTTATTAATAGCAACAATAAAGGCAAACAAATGATAGTATTTTAACTTTAGTAAATAACCCCTATTTTGTTGCTCAGAAAGAGTTGTAATTCTATTTTATAAATGTGAAGCCCTCCTGGGAGCAAGGTAGCTTCTGGAGTTTAAAGAAAAAATTAATGACAGACTTCAGTCTGACACTCTGCCCTTTGACGTCCTATCCAGTAAGCTTCCCAGACCAATATCTTCTTAATCTTACCTGGACAAGATCACCAGTTCTGTGTTGACAATGTTGTCAACAGTCTGTATGCTCTCAGGCTTCCCACATAAACACTTACACATTTGCCAGAGTATTAGTTTCATCTCTATTTTACAAGCAAAATTATGCAAAGATTATAGTCATTTAACTTCCACAGACCCATATTCTATTCCCATTGTTTTTTACCCACCAAAGTGTCCACAAGCCCAGAATCTCCTAAAAGCCCTTAGAAGTACCTCATCAAGGGCAAAATCCATGCCACAGGCGCCTCAAGTTTAAAACCAGTTAAATCAAAGTATGAAATGAGAATGCTGAATGTGTCTTTTATACCAAGAAATAGTAAATTAAAAATGGGAAGTCTATAAATTGGAAAGGGAATGCTTGAAGCACTGTTATTGACTGATACTGAATAATATGTTAAACAGGCTTATTTTCAAATCCCAATCTCAATTAAAAATAAATAAAAGGAGAGTTACTACCCTTGAAAAGGGCAATAAAGAATTAAGTGGACATTCTTAAGGGTATCTTAGGGTTCTTTTTAAGTAGATTTTATAGAAACATATTCATTGTGAAATGCTTAATCAACACAGAAACATAGAAAATTTATTTTCAATGATCTCATCACACAATAACAACTGCTATTAAGTTAAGTGGTTTATTTTTGATCTTCCTTGTTTTAAAGCTTTCTCCCCTATTTTGTGTTTTGAAAACATCTGTATAACATTTTATTTTTACTACACATTTAGCCAGAGAATGATATATTCATGGTTTATAAACACTTGTTTAAGACTGGCAATAGCTGGAAAATATTTTTATATATAGGACATATGGCTACAGTTCTTTGGGCTTAGATATTCAATAGAGAAAAATGATTATTTTAGTAGTTGATCATTCCATCTGTAGCTAGGTGCATCTGAGCCCAATCTTGTACTTTTAAGGATGAAATTCATAAAAGCCATTTTAAAATCATTTTGAGGTTCTAATTTTTTAGTTTTTGGCTTTTTTAGAGAAAAGGTAAAGACCTGGAAACTTCTTTAAGGCAGAACATACAACCTTATTCTGTACAAATACTGTCTATCAACTTTTAAAAAATTCATAGTAAAATAACATAAACATATATAAAATTGTCATTTTAACCATTCAATGTATAATTAACATTAGACATAATTGACAATGTATAAGTGACTTTAAATAAATAATACCATCATACAACCATTACCACCATTCAACTCCAGAATTATTGTTTCATCATTCGAAACCAAAACCTGTACCTATCAAATAGCTCCATACTGTCCCCTCCCCTTCTTGCTGGTGACCACTGTTCTATTTTCCATCTCTGTGAATTTGACTACTGTTCACTTCCCAGGTGGGCCTAGTGGTAAAGGACTCGCCTGCCAGTGCAGATGTAAGAGATGGGGGTTTGATTCTGGGTTGGGAAGATCCCTTGGAGAAGGAAATGGCAACCCGCTCCAGTATTCTTGCCTGCAAGGTCCCACGGACAGGGAACCTGATGGGTGACTATCCATCGGGTCACACAGAGTTAGACACAACTGAAGCAACTTAGTACAAGTACCTCACGTAAGTGGAATCATATGATATTTGTCCTTTTGTGTCTGGCTTATTTCACTTAGCTGAATATTTTAAATTTCATTTATGTTGTAGCATGTATCAGAATCCTATTCCTTTATAATCCATAATTCTACAATCCAAAAATATGGATATCCGCCTGCAACCCAGGAGACCTGGGTTTGACTCCTGGGTGGGAAAAATCTGTTGGAAAAGGCATAGGCTACCCACTCAAGTATTCTTGGGCTTCCCTTGTTTCTCAGCTGGTAAAGAAACTGCCTGCAATGTGGGAGACCTGGGTTCAATCCCTGAGTTGGGAAGATCCCCTGGAGAAGGGAAAGGCTACCCACTCTAGTATTCTGGCCTGGAGAATTCCATGGACTGTATAGTCCATGGGGTCGCAAAGAGTCGGATACGACTGAGCAAATTTCACTTTCACTTTCACTATAAGGATATAACACTTTGATTATCCATTTATTTGTCAATGGATATTTGGGGGTTTTTTCCACATTTTTGACTATGATGAATAGTCCAGCTACTGTCAGGAAACTTTCTAGCCATGTAAGAACAAAACAAAGATTTTCTACTGGAATTAGAATGAATATGACAATATAAAATATTAGCTAGTTTATGAACACTCATTTAACAAATATTACTAAGCATCTACTCTGTAGCAGACATTCTGATAGGGGGACAGTGCTGAATGAAAAGAGCTTTTCAATTAATGTTCAAAGTACAAGGGTGCCTAGAAATAAGGGAACAAAGATAGGGAGCTGGCCACGCAAACCTGGCAGCCTCCTCAGGTACAATACGGAAGGCACTTTACAGAGGTGCTCTGATGGCCTGGCCCCGGGACCCCAGGGAGACTAACCCCGACATCCTCTGCTCTGTTCTCCGCCTTGCCATCATATGCTAATCTGGTTAATCCAGGCACCCGAACAACTGTCTCCACGGCCCCACTGTGGATAAGGGCCATGGTACAGCAGGATAGGTGTGTGGAGAGGCAGTTGGGGCAGGAAGGGGTGAATATTGTGTCTGGTGAAGTTTCCTGGCAAATGCAGCTCCACCTGGGTTCCCAAATCTGTCTTCACTTTCATCAGAAACATATGCACCTTTAGCTGACTTGTCATTTTAGTGACATCTAGGCTGCAACATGACTATCTAACACTGTGTGAACATTCCACAGTTTAGAGATGCATCAGCTTTTGGAATATGCTATATGTGAACATGAGATTGGATTTGAAATTCATTTGCATTGTAACAGGAAATCTCAATACTGTGTTTCACAAAGGGAGAAAAGGAAGGACAGTTTTAACACCATTTCTTTAACTTTAATGTCAGACCCTTTAAGTATTTGAAAGAGGCAAAAATTAAAATTCAAATTATTATTATGGATAAAATTGATAGGGCTTCTCTGGTGGTTCAGGTGGTAAAGAATTTGCCTGCAATGCAAGAGACCTGAGTTCGATGCTTGGGTCGGGAAGATACCCTGGAGAAGGAAATGGCAAACCACTCCAGTATTCTCGCCTGGGAAATCCCATGAACAGAGGAGTCTGGCAGGCTACAGTCCATGGGATCACAAAGAGTCTGACATGACAGCAACTAAACAACACCAACAAATAAAATAGATAACTAATGAGAACTGACTACATAGCCCAGGAAACTCTATTCCATGCCCTGTGGGAAATAAATGGGAAGAAAATCAAAACAAGAGGAGATAATGTGCATATAGAGAGCTAATTCACTCTGCTGTGTAGCAGAAACCAGCACAACAGTGAAAAACAACTATACTCCAATTAAAAAATTAAGTTAAAAAAATCTTCTTAAATTTAAAACTCTATTCTTCAGAAATTTTTCATAGTCATTTCAAATGAAAAAGCTGAGGTAAACTGTTGGAAGCCAACTCAAGTTTTCCATTCAAAAATTTGGGGAAAAAAATTATTTATAATTTTTTTACAAATTCGAATCACCTTTCTTATCACTTTGAATTGTATTTGCTTCAGTAAAATATGACATTTGAAAATAATATAATATCCTTCCCAGTGTCTTCAGTATACTGAACAGTTACCATGTTTCTTTATTTTACCATGACATGAAATCTATTTAGCTTGATGATGACTAATTTTATGTGTCAGTTTGTCTGGGTCACAATGCCAGTCTGTGGTCAAACATTATTCTAGATGATTCTGTGCAGTTGTTCTGGGATAATAGTCACACTCACATCAGTGAATTTTGAATCAGACTGCCCTCCAGCACGTGGGTGGGCCTCATCTAATCAGCTGAGGCCTGATTAGAATAGAACACTGATCTTTCCTGAACAAGAGAGAATCCTGTGGCAGACTCCTTTCAGACTTGAAATTCCATGACTGGTTTTTCCTGTGTCTTCAGCCTGATGGTTGGACTTGAACTATAGCATCAACTCTTTCCTGAAACTCCACCCTGCAGAAATTGTACTTGCCAGCCTCCATAATATCATGAGTTGATTACTTAAATAAAATAAATGCCATTCTACTTATACACACACATCTTATTGGTTCAGTTTCTCCAGAGGACCCTGACTAATACAAACACAAATAATAGCAAATAACTAGTGCTCCTTATGTAACAAGACACTATTCCAGTCTCTTCACAAAAATTAACTATGTAACTACTATTATTATCATTTTCACTCTATATACATGGTTACAGAAGCTCAGAGATATTAGGGAACTTGCCACACAGCTAATGAGTATAAAGGTAAGAATATAAACCCAAGTTCTGTTTTACTGTATATGATCTTAATTAATATGTACTAATATACTCCTTCTCAAGATCTGAATAAGAATAGCATTTTTCAAGCTTCAATTTAGTTCTATTAATTGGAGTAAAATCACTGTGGATGGAGACTGCAGTCATCAAACTAAAAGAGGCTTGCTCCTTGGGAGAAAAGCTATGACAAACCTAGACACCATATTAAAAAGCAGAAACAAATGCTTCTCCTGCAAATGTCCATATAGTCAAAGCTATGGTTTCTCCAGTAGTCATGTACAGGTGTGACAGTTGGACCATAAAGTAGGCTGAGCACTGAAGACTTGATGCTTTTAAACTGTGATGCTGGAGAAGAGTCTTGAGAGTCCCTTGGACTGCAAGGAGATTAAACCAGTCAATCCTAAAGGAAATCAACCCCAAATATTCATTGGAAGGATTGATTCTGAAGCTGAAACTCCAATACTTTGGCCACCTGATATGAAGAACTGACTTGTTAGAAAAGTCCCTGATGCTGGGAAAGATTGAGGATAGGGAGACAAAGAGGTGACAGAGGATGAGATGGTTGGATGGCATCACTGACTCAATGGACATGAGTTTGAGCAAACCCCAGGAGATAGTGAAGGACAGGGAAGCCTAGTGTGCTGCAGTCCATGGGGTCACAAAGAGTCGGACACGACCTGGTGACTGAAAAACAACAATGGGAATATTAATAAAATCGGTTTGGTAGGACAGAATAGAATAGAATTGTTTAAAGGAATAGAATAAAATAAAGCAGGAATAAAGTTTCACATATATGGTCAAATCTATCAGGTTTTTCTCTAGTTATTTTAAGCTTAAAAAATGCACCACTACCCCCATGTATCTTTACTGGTATTATGTTATGCTTATATTTACCCATCATGATTTTTAAACCAAACCCCCACAAAATATCTGGTAAATATATGTACCACATCTTCTTTATTCATTCATCTATTTATGGACAATTAGTTTGCTTCCATATCTAGGCTATGTAAATAACACTTATATGAACATTAGGGCACAAATGTCTTTTCAAATAAGTGTTTTTGTTTTCTTAGGATAGATACCCATGAGTGGAATTGCCAGATTGTATGTAGTCACATTTTTAATCTTTTGAGGAACCTCCATATTATTTTTCATAGTGGTTGCTTTAATTTACATCCCCACTCACGTGCACAAAGGGTTCCCTTTCCTTCACATTTCACCAACACTTCTTATTTCTTGTCTTTTTTATTTGCCATTTGAACAGGTGTGAGGTGATACGTCACTGAGGTTTTACTCAACCATAAAAAAATGAAAATTTGCCATTTGTAACAACATGAATGGTGGACCTGGAGGGTATGATGCTTAGTGAGATAAATTAGATAGAGAAAAGACAAATACTGTACATTTTCTCACACACATGCATATATACATACACAAGTGCATATATACATACACACACACACACACACACACACACACACACATATATATATATATATATATATATATATATGTATGTATGATTTTACTCCATTCCATCAGAAGGTCTTTCAAGCTTGAAAGGCATTAGAAATAAGCCCAAGGGCCTGTGTTACTATAAACAGGCTCTGTGGACCACTCCTTTTGTCAGAGTTGAACACAAATAGATCTTTAGTTCCTGAGATACACATAGCTCTTTGTATCAAGGCCATTCTGCAAACTGGTGTGTACAGCCAGGAATTTCATTCCATTTATGCAGTTGAACATGAAACCCCACATCATTTCTTGTACCAGCTCCTATTGATGGGAGCTAAATATGCAAACAACAGCATTTTAAAACTCCAATTCCAGGGAGGAGCCAAGATGGTGGAGGAATAGGACAGGGAGACCACTTACTCCCCTACAAATTCATCAAAAGAACAACTGAACGCTGAGCAAACTTCACAAAACAACTTCTGATCGCTAGCAGAGGACATCAGGCACCCAGAAAAGCAGCCCATTGTCTTCGAAAGGAGGCAGGACAAAATATAAAAGATAAAAAGAGAGACCAAAGAGATAGGGATGGAGACCCGTCCCGGGAAGGGAGTTTTAATAGAGGAAGCTTCCAAACACCAGGAAACCCTTGCACTGGCGGTTCTGGGGGAAGATTTTGAATCTCAGAAGGCAACCTAACTGGGAGGAAAAATAAATAAAACCCACAGATTATGTGCCTAATAGCAACTTCCAGCCAAAAAGTACCCCAGACGCCGCATCTGCCACCAGCAAGTGGGGGCAGAACGGAGAGGAGCAGGCGGCATTACTTAGGGTAAGGACTTGGCCTGAGTGCCCTGAGGGCAATCGGAGGGAGCTTTTCTGAGACAGCAACTTAAACTGTGGGATAACAAAAGAGAGAGAGAAAATTAACCAGCCGGAACACACTGCCAGCCATTCGCAGGACAAAGGGACCGAGCAAGTCCAGAGGAGCTAGCCGGCTGCGGACTGGCCCATCCCCGCCGGAGGCACGAGGCAGGGGGGAGGGGAAAGGGGCAAACTCGGCCCCAGAGACGGCATCCCCTACCACACTGCAAACAGGCCTCCAGTTTCTAACCAAAGACTTCCTGAGATTCTGGATGGTCGACTTCAGCCGGGCGGGTCGCGGCTAAACACAAGGCGCACGAACCCAACTGGCGCAGGCAGAAACTGAGGCTGGTGACCGTGGAGTGGAGAAGGAACCCTGCTCCTGGGGAGAGTGCACCCGTCAAGCTCCTGGCTGCCTGAGCTGCTCGGGCCTGGGAAGGCACAAAACGCAGGCGCAACCGAGTCCGCGCTTTTGTGGAATACCTGAAAACTGGAACCCCACGCAACGCAGGGCCAGCTCCATATAGAGCAGCCGGGAGCCTGAGCAGTGTAGACTCAGTGTAGGGGAAAGCACACACACCCATGAGCGGGGCAAACCCAGTGTGGCCGGACACTGCGAGTGCTCCCCACACAAAGCGGTATCTGTCTGCAGGGCCCCGCCCTCCCTGCAGCGCGACTGAACCAACAAACCTGAACAAGAGACCACCTCCACCCGCCTGTGTCAGGGCGGAAATTAGACACTGAAGAGACCGGCAAACAGAAGCCAATAAACAAAAGGAACTACTTCAGAAGGGACCTGTGCGACAGATTAAAATCCCTGTAGGTAACACCGACTAAAATGGAAGGGGCCTATAGATATTGAGAAGTGTAAGCTGGAACGAGGAGCTATCTGAAACTGAACCGAACCCACATTGTCCGCAACAGCTCCAGAGAAATTCCTAGATATATTTTTACCTTTTTTTATTATTAATTTTTTTTCTTTTCTTTTCTTTTCTATTTTATTTTCTTTTAAAATTCCCTATTACTCCCCCATTACTCCTTAACTTTCATTTTCATATATTTTTACAATTTTTTAATTAAGAAAAAATTATGTTTCTTTTTTTTTCTTTTATTTTCTATTAAATTCTTCTATTTCTCCTCTAGTATGCCTTAATTTTCATTTTCTTTTCACTATAACCTTGCAAAAAAAAAAATGAATCCCTATTTTTAAACCGAACTTTATATATATTTCTAAAATTTTCTGTGTTTTTGTTTTTGTTTTTAATATTGTATTTTAAAGAGTCTAACCTCTACTCTAGATTTTTAATCTTTGTTTTTCAGTGTGTGATACACAACTTGTCATTTGAGAATCTAATATTCAGTTCCCAGTTTTATTCAGGAGTGTGTTGATTACTCTCTCCCACTTTTGACTCTCCATTTTCTACCTCAGAACACCTCTATTTCCTCCTTTCCCCTTCTCTTCCCAATCCAATTCTGTGAATCTTTGTGGGTGTCTGGCTACGGAGAACAGTTAGGGAACAGACAACTGCATAGATCTGTCTCTCTCCTTTTGAGTCCCCTTTTTCTCCTCCTGCTCATCTCTCTCTCCCTCCTCCCTCTCCTCTTCTTCATGTAACTCTGTGAACCTCTCTAGGTGTCCCTCACAGTGGAGAATCTTTTCAAAATTAACCTGGAAGTTTTATTATCAGTGTTGTATAGTTGGAGTAGTCTTGAGACTATTGGAAGAATAAAACTGAAATCAAGAGGCAGGAGACTTAAGACCAAAACCTGAGAACACCAGAAAACTCCTGACTACACAGAATATTAAGTAATAAGAGACCATCCAAAAGCCTCCATACCTACAATGAAACCAACCACCACCCAAGAGCCAGTAAGTTTCAGAGCAAGACATACCATGCAAATTCTCCAGCAACGTGGGAACATAGCCCTGAGCGTCAACATACAGGCTGCCCAAAGCCACACCCAACACATAGACCCATCTCAAAACTCATTACTGGACACTCCATTGCACTCCAGAGAGAAGAAATCCAGTTCCACGCACCAGAACACCAACGCAAGCTTCCCTAACCAGGAAACCTTGACAAGCCAATCATCCAACCCAACACATTGGGTGAAACCTCCACGATAAAAATGAACCACAGACTTCCAGAATACAGAATGCCCACTCCAGACAGAGCAATGTAAACAAGATGAAAAGGCAGAGAAATACCCAACAGGTAAAGGAACATGAAAAATGCCCACCAAGTCAAACAAAAGAGGAGGACATAGGGAATCTACCTGAAAAAGAATTTAGAATAATGATAAGAAAAATGATCCAAAATCTTGAAAACAAAATGGAGTTACAGATAAATAGCCTGGAGACAAAGATTGAGACAATACAATAATTGTTTAATAAGGACCTAGAAGAAATTAAAAAGAGTCAATTAAAAATGAATAATGCAATAAATGAGGTCAAAAACACTCTGGAGGGAACCAAGAGTAGAATAATGGAGGCAGAAGATAGGATAAGTGAGGTAGAAGATAAAATGGTGGAAATAAATGAAGCAGAGAGGAAAAAAGAAAAAAGGATCAAGATAAATGAGGACAACCTCAGGGACCTCTGGGACAATGTGAAATGCCCCAACATTCGAATCATAGGAGTCCTAGAAGAAGAAGAAAAAAGAAAGGCCATGAGAAAATATTCGAGGAGATTATAGCTGAAAACTTCCCTAAAATGGGGAAGGAAATAGCCACCCAAATCCAAGAAACCCAGTGAGTCTCAAACAGGATAAACCCAGGGCACCCCAAGACACATATTAATCAAATTAACAAAGGTCAAACACAAAGGGATTCCCATAAGGATAACAGCTGATCTATCAATAGAAACCCTTCAGGCCAGAAGGGAATGGCAGGACATACTTAAAGTTATGAAAGAGAATAATCTACAACCTAGATTACTGTACCCAGCAAGGATCTCATTCAGATATGAAGGAGAAGTCAAAAGCTTTACAGACAAGCAAAAGCTGAGAGAATTCGGCACCACCAAACCAGCTCTTCAACAAATGCTAAAGGATCTTATCTAGACAAGAAACACAGAAAGCTTGTATAAACGTGAACCCAAAACAACAAAGTAAATGGCAACGGCACCATACCTATCAATAATTACCTTAAATGTAAATGGGCTGAATGCCCCAACCAAAAGACAAAGCCTGGCTGAATGGATACAAAAACAAAACCCCTATATATGCTGTCTATAAGAGACCCACCTCAAAACAAGGGACACATACTGACTAAAAGTGAAGGGCTGGAAAAAAAAAATATTTCACGCAAATGGAGACCAAAAGAAAGCAGGAGTCGCAATACTCATATCAGATAAAATAGACTTGAAAATAAGGGCTGTGAAAAGAGACAAAGAAGGACACTACATAATGATCAAAGGATCAATCCAAGAAGAAGATATAACAATTATAAATAGATATGCACTCAGCATAGGAGCACTGCAATATGTAAGGCAAATGCTAACGAGTATGAAAGGGGAAATTAACAATAACACAATAATAGTGGGAGACTTTAATACCCCCCTCACACCTATGGATAGATCAACAAAATAGAAAATTAACAAGGAAACACAAACCTTAAAGGACACAATGGACCAGCTAGACCTAATTGATATCTATAGGACATTTCACCCCAAAACAATCAACTTCACCTTTTTCTCAAGTGCACACGGAACCTTCTCCAGAATAGATCACATCCTGGGCCATAAATCTGGTCTTGGAAAATTCAAAAAAATTGAAATCATTCCAGTCATCTTTTCTGACCACAGTGCAGTAAGATTAGATCTCAATTACAGGAAAAAAATTGTTAAAAATTCCAACATATGGAGGCTAAATAACACACTTCTGAATAACCAACAAATCATAGAAGAAATCAAAAAAGAAATCAAAATATGTATAGAAATGAATGAAAATGAAAACACAACAACCCAAAACCTATGGGACACTGTAAAAGCAGTGCTAAGGGGAAGATTCATAGCATTATAGGCCTACCACAAAAAACAAGCAAAAAGTCAAATAAATAACCTAACTTTACACCTAAAGCAAATAGAGAAGGAAGAAATGAAGAACCCCAGGGTTAGTAGAAGGAAAGAAATCTTAAAAATTAGGGTAGAAATAAATGCAAAAGAAACTAAAGAGACCATAGCAAAAATCAACAGAGCTAAAAGCTAGTTTTTTGAAAAAATAAACAAAACTGACAAACCATTAGCCAGACTCATTAAGAAACAAAGGGAGAAGAACGAAATTAGCAAAATTAGAAACGAAAATGGAGAGATCACAACAGACAACACTGAAATACAAAGGATCATAAAACACTACTACCAGCAGCTCTATGCCAATAAAACGGACAACTTGGAAGAAATGGACAAGTTCTTAGAAAAGTATAACTTTCCAAATCTGAACCAGGAAAAAATAGACGATCTTAACAGACCCATCACAAGCAAGGAAATCAAAACTATAATCAGAAATTTTCCAGCAAACAAAAGCCCAGGACCAGATGGCTTCACAGCTGAATTCTACCAAAAATTAAGAGAAGAGGTAACACCTAACTTACTCAAACTCTTCCAGAAAATTGCAGAAGAAGGTAACCTTCCAAACTCATTCTATGAGGCCACCATCACCCTAATTCCAAAACCAGACAAAGATGCCACAAAAAAAGAAAACTACAGGCCAATATCACTGATGAACATAGATGCAAAAATCCTTAATAAAATTCTAGCAAACAGAATCCAAAAACATATTTAAAAAATCATACACCATGACCAAGTGGGCTTTATCCCTGGAATGCAAGGATTCTTTAATATCCACAAATCAATCAATGCAATACACCACAGTAACAAATTGAAAGATAAAAACCATATGATTATCTCAATAGATGCAGAGAAAGCCTTTGACAAAATTCAACATCCATTTATGATTAAAACTCTCCAGAAAGCAGGAATAGTAGGAACATACCTGAACATAATAAAAGCTATATATGACAAACCCACAGCAAGCATTACCCTCAATGGTGAAAAATTGAGAGCATTTCCCCTGAAATCAGGAACAAGACAAGGGTGCCCACTCTCACCATTACTATTCAACAAAGTGTTGGAAGTGTTGGCCACAGCAATCAGAGCAGAAAAAGAAGTAAAAGGAATCCAGATAGGAAAAGAAGAAGTGAAACTCTCGCTGTTTGCAGATGACATGATCCTCAACATTGAAAACCGTAAAGACTCTACCAGAAAATTACTAGAGCTAATCAATGACTATAGTAAAGTTGCAGGATATAAAATTAACACACAGAAATCCCTTGCATTCCTATACACTAACAATGAGAAAACAGAAAGAGAAATTAAGGAAACAATACCATTCACCATTGCAACAAAAAGAATAAAATACTCAGGAGTATATCTACTTAAAGAAACAAAAGACCTATACATAGAAAACTATAAAACACTGACGAAAGAAATCAAAGAGGACACAAACAGATGGAGAAACATACCGTGTTCATGGATTGGAAGAATCAATATTGTGAAAATGGCTATACTACCCAAAGCAATCTATAGATTCAATGCAATCCCTATCAAGCTACCAACGGTATTTTTCACAGAACTAGAACAAATAATTTCACAATTTGTATGGAAATTCAAAAAACCTCGAATAGCCAAAGTAATCTTGAGAAAGAAGAATGGAACTGGAGGAATCAACCTGCCTGACTTCAGACTCTACTACAAAGCCACAGTCATCAAGACAGTATGGTACTGGCACAAAGACAGAAATATAGATCAATGGAACAGAATAGAAAGCCCAGAGATAAATCCATGAACCTATGGACACCTTATCTTTGACAAAGGAGGCAAGGCTATACAATGGAAAAAAGACAACCTCTTTAACAAGTGGTGCTGGGAAAACTGGTCAACCACTTGTAAAAGAATGAAACTAGAACACTTTCTAACACCATACACAAAAATAAACTCAAAATGGATTAAAGATCTAAATGTAAGACCAGAAACTACAAAACTCCTTGAGGAGAACATAGGCAAAACACTCTCAGACATAAATCACAGCAGGATCCTCTATGACCCACCTTCCAGAATATTAGAAACAAAAGCAAAAATAAACAAATGGGACCTAATGAAACTTAAAAGCTTTTGCACAACAAAGGAGACTATAAGCAAGGTGAAAAGACAGCCGTCAGATTGGGAGAAAATAATAGCAAACGAAGCAACAGACAAAGGATTAATCTCAAAAATATACAAGTAGCTCCTGCAGCTCAATTCCAGAAAAATAAATGACTCAATCAAAAAATGGGCCAAAGAACGAAACAGACCTCTCTCCAAAGAAGACATACAGATGGCTAAAAAACACATGAAAAGATGTTCAACATCGCTCATTATCAGAGAAATGCAAATCAAAACCACAATGATGTACCATGACACGCCAGTCAGGATGGCTGCTATCCAAAAGTCTACAAGCAATAAATGCTGGAGAGGGTGTGGAGGAAAGGGAATCGTCTTACACTGTTGGTGGGAATGCAAGCTAGTACAGCCACTATGGAGAACAGTGTGGAGGTTCCTTAAAAAACTGGAAATAGAACTGCCATATGACCCAACAATCCCACTTTTGGGCATACACACCGAGGAAACCAGATCTGAAAGAGACACGTTCGCCCCAATGTTCATCGCAGCACTGTTTATAATAGCCAGGACATGGAAGCAACCTAGATGCCTATCAGCAGAGGAATGGATAAGGAAGCTGTGGTACATATACACCATGGAATATTACTCAGCCATTATAAAGAATTCATTTGAATCAGTTCTAATGAGATGGATGAAACTGGAGCCCATTATACAGAGTGAAGTAAGCCAGAAAGATAAAGACCATTAGAGTATACTAACACATATATATATGGAATTTAGAAAGATGGTAATGATAACCCTATATGCAAAACAGAAAAAGAGACACATGTACAGAACAGACTTTTGGACTCTGTGGGAGAAGGCGAGGGTGGGATGTTTTGAGAGAACAGCATCAAAACATGTATATTATCTAGGGTGAAACAGATCACCAGCCCAGGTTGGATGCATGAGACAAGTGCTCAGGGCTGGTGCACTGGGAAGACCCAGAGGGATCGGGTAGAGAGGAAGGTGGGAGGGCGGATCGGGATGGGGAATCCATGTAAATCCATGGCTAATTCATGTCAATGTATGGCAAAAACCACTACAACATTGTAAAGTAATTAGCCTCCAACTAATAAAAATAAATGAAAAAAAAAAAAAAAAAGATTGCCGGGAGAAATATCAATAACCTCAGATACACAGATGCCACCACCTCTATGGCATAAAGCAAAGAAGAACTAAAGAGCCTCTTGATGAAGTGAAAGAGGAGTGTGAAAAAGTTGGCTTAAGTCTCAACATTCAAAAGACTAAGATTATGGCATCTGGTCCATCAGTTCACAGCATATAGTTGGGGAAACAATGGAAACAGTGAGAGATTTTATTTTTTGGTGCTCCAAAATCACTGCAGATGCTGCCTGTTGCCAAGAAATTAAAAGATGCTTGCTCCTTGGAAGAAAATCTATGACCAGACAGCATGTTAAAAAGCAGAGATGTTACTTTGCCAACAAAGGTCCATTTAGTCAAAGCTATGGTTTTTCCAGTAGTTATGTATGGATGTGAGAGTTGGACCATAAAGAAAGCTGAGCACTGAAGAATTGATGCTTTTGAACTGTGGTGTTGGAGAAGACTCTTGAGAGTCCCTTGGATTGTAAAGAGATCAAACTATTCAATCCTAAAGGAAACCAGTCCTGAATATTCATTGGAAGGATTGATGCTGAAACTCCAATACTTTGGCCACCTGATGCGAAGAACTGACTCATTTGAAAAGACCCTGATGCTGGGAAAGATTGAAGGAGGGAGGAGAAGAGGTGGCAGATGATGAGATGGTTGGATGGCATCACCGACTCGATGGACACAAGTTTGAGTAAGATCCGGGTGTTGGTGATGGACAGGCAGGCCTGGTGTGCTGCAGTCCACCGTGTCGTGAAGAGTCAGATGCGACTGAGCGACTGGACTGAACTGAATTGAAGCTTAATCGGGCAAAGGAAAAACTGTGGTGTGGTCAGGATATCAATGGCTGAGTTTGGATGTTCTGTTGTGATTTTGAGATGGGAGAGGAAAAACATTTGAAGAAAGGAAATACAGCTGACCTCTTTGTATGTGGATATACTGCCATCTCTTGGTATTTTCTTGTCATTGATCAGGTTTTGAAGGCTCCTGTTTCAGTGGCTCTTCTTTTGTTGTTGAAATATAATTGACCCAGAGTATTATATTATTTCAGGTATACAACATAGTGATTTATTACTGAATGACCATCACACTTAGTCTAATCATGATCTATTGCCATACAAAGTTATTACAATATTATATTGACTATAGTCACCATATAGCACCATGATTTATTTATTTTATAACTAGAAGTTTACCCTGGTGGCTCAGTTGGTAAAGAATCTGCCTCCAATGCAGGAGATCCAGGTTCGACCCCTGGGTCAGGAAGATGTCCTGGGGAAGCAATTGACAACCCACTCCTATATTCTTGCTAGAGAATTCCATGGGCAAAGGAGCCTGCTGGTCTACTGTCCATGGGATCACAGAGTCAGATGTGACTGAGTGACTAACACTTGCACCTCTTAATACCCTTCATCTGTTTTGCCCAACTGACCACACTCCTCTTGTCTATAAGTTTGTTCTCTCTATATATGAGACTGCTTTGGTTTTTATTATGTTTGTTTTTCTTTTTAGATTCCACATATAAGTGAAATCTTATGGTATTTGTCTTTCTCTGGCTTATTTCATTTAGGAAAAGTCCTATTAGATTCCATCCATGATGTTGCAAATGGCAAGATTTCCCTGTTTTTTGTGGCTAAGTAATATTCTATTGTGTATCTATATATACCATGTCTTCTTTACCTATTTGTCTACTGATGCACATTTATGTTGCTTCTATATCTTGGCTGTAGTAAATAATGCTGCGATGAGCATTGAGGTGCAGATTTAGATTCACTCCAGTTATCACTTTTTGTCCAGAGATCTTAATATTCTCTTTGATGTCTTTTTTGCACTGGGTGAGAATCAGGGGACATGGATTCTATTTCCAACAATGGTACTAATTTGCTCCGTGATCCTGGACAAAGCTCAGTGGTTTTGTATGGTGATTTTCCCATTTGAAAATTAGCCAAAAGATTGATCATGGGAATCAAATTTTCATTGTGTTTACAAAATGACATTTATTAAATATTTCACTTTTATTGAAATATAGTTGATATACAATATTATGCTAACTTCAGATATACTAATGATTTAACATTTGCGTGCTTATTAAAAGATCACCATGATAGTCTAATATCTGTCCCTATACACAGATATTACAGTATTATTGACTATATTCCTTATGCTGTATATTTCATCTTGTGATGCCAAAGAATGTTCAAACTGCTGCACTATTGCACTCATCTCACACGCTAGCAAATTAATCTCAAAATTCCCCAAGCCAGGCTTCAATAGTGTGTGAACCAAGAACTTCCAGATGTTCTAGCTGGATTAAAAAAAGGCAGAGGAACCAGAGATCAAATTGACAACATCCTCTGGATCATCAAAAAAGCAAGAGAGTTCCAGAAAAACGTCAACTTCTGCTTTTTTACTATGCCAAAGCCTTTGACTGTGTGGATCACAGAAAACTGTATATAATTTATAATTCTTCAAGAGATGGGAATACCAGACCACCTTACCTGCCTCCTGAGAAATCTGTATGCAGGTCAAGAAGCAACAGTTAGAACCGAACCTGAAACAACAGACTGGTTCCAATTGGAAAAGGAGTACAACAAGGCTGTATATTGTTACTCTGCTTATTTAACTTATATGCAGACTACATCATGCAAAATGCCAGACTGGATGAAGCACAATCTGGAGTCAAGATTCTGAGAGAAACATCAATAACCTCAGATATGCAGATGACACCACCTTTATGGCAGAAAGCAAAGAGGAACTGAAGAGCCTCTTTATGAAAGTGAAAGAGGAAAGTGAAAAAGCTGGCTTAAAACTCAACATTCAAAAGACTAAGATCACAGCATCTTGTCTCAACTCTTTATGGCAAATAGTTAGGGGAACAATGGAAACAGTGAGAGACTGTTTTTTTGGGCTCCAAAATCACTGCAGGTGGTGACTACAGCCATGAAATTAAAAGACATTTGCTCCTTGGAAGAAAAGCTATGACCAACCTAGACAGCATATTAAAAAGCAGAGACATTACTTTGCCAACAACTGTCCATCTAGTCAAAGCTATCGTCTTTTCAGTAGTCATGTATAGATGTGAGAGTTGGAATATAAAGAAGATTGAGTGTCGAAGAAGAGACGCTCTTGAACAGTGGTGTTGGAGAAGACTCCTGAGAGTCCCGTGGACTGCAAGGAGGTCAAACCAGTCCATCCTAAAGGAAATGAATCCTGAATATTCATTGGAAGGACTGATGCTGAAGCTGAAGCTCCAATACTTTGGCCACCTGATGGGAAGAACTGACTCAGTGTAAAAGTCCCTGATGCTGGGAAAGATTGAAGGCAGTAGAAGGGGATGACGAGAGGATGAGATGGTTGGATGGCATCACCGACACGATGGACATGAGTTTGAACAAGCTCTGGGAGTTGGTGATGAATAAGGAATCCTGGAGTGCTGCAGTCAATGGAATCGCAAAGTCTGACATGACTGAGCAACTGAACTTAACTGAACTGTGGTTTATATCTTATATAAGTGGAATCTTGTACCTCTTAATTTTCCTCACCCATTTCACCCAGATCAACTTTACCCACCTCAATTCTGGAAATCATTTTGTTCTCTATGAGATTATTTTAATTTTGGTTTGTTTTGGTTAAATTTCATATATAAGTGAAATCATGCTGTATTTGTTTTTGCCTGTCTTATTTCATTTAGCATAATATCCTCTAGATCCATTTGGGTTGTCACAAATGTCAAGATTTCATGCCTTTCTGTGGCTGAATAATATTCCATTGTGTGTGTGTGTAGTGGTATACATACACATATTTCTCTCTATATATATATGTCTGTATATATACCAAGCCAAAAACACTTAAGTTGTTTCCCTATCTTGGCTAATGTAAATAATGCTTCAATGATAATGGGTGCATATGTGTTTTTTATATTTAAATTAATTTTTATTTGGATAATAATTGATTTACATTATTGGGTTGGTTTCTGCCATATATCAGCAGGAATCAGCCATAGGCATACATATATCTCCTCCCCCTTGAACCTCCATCCCACCTCCCTGTATATGTATTATGAATTAGTTTTTGTTTTCCTTTGGGTAAATATCCAGAAGATTCAGATCAAATGGCAGCTTTATTTTTAAATTTTTTGAGCAACCTCTATATTCTTTTCCATAATGGCTACATCGATAGAAAATCCCACCAACAGTGCACAAGTGTTCATTTTCTCTGTATCTTCACCAATACTTGTTATTTTTTATCTTTTTCTTGATAGCGATTCTGAAAAGTGTGAAGTGGTATCTCATTTGGTTTTCCTTGTTGATTAGTAATGTCAAGCATCTTTTCATGTGTTTGTTGGCCATCTGTATGTCTTCTTTGGAAAATATCTATTTTTAATCTTCCCTTTTTAAATCAGATTTTTTGTTGCTGTTGAGTTGTATGAGTTCTTTAAATATCAAGCTCTAATTTGCATTTCCTCTCCCACTCAGTGTGCTGCCTTTTTATTTTTATTTTGGAGAGTTCCCCTCGTTGTGAAAAGCATTTTAATTTGATACAGTCCTATCCATTTATGTTTGCCTCTTTTTTTCTGGTCTGACACATATCCAAAAGAATATTGTGAAGACCAATGTCAAAGATGGCACTGTCTATGCTTTCTACTAGCGAACTTTTGGTTTCTGGTCTTAAATTTAAGTCTTTTCTCCACTTTATGTTTATTTTTGAATGTGGTATAAGAAAGTAGCCCATGATTCTTTTGCATATAGCTGTCCAGTTTTCCCAACACAATTCATTGAAGGGAATGTGTTTTCCTCACTGTATATTCTTGCCTCCTTTGTTGTAGATTAATTGCCTATATAAGTGTGCCTATTTCTGAACTTTCTCTTTTGTTCCATTGATTTATATGTCTGTTTTTGTGCCAGCACCATGTTGTATTGATTACAGTAGCTCTGTAGAACAAATTGAAATCAAGAAGTGTGGTATTTTTATCTTTGTTCTTCTCTCTCAAGATTGATTTGACTATTTGGGGTCTTTTGTATTTCCATACAAATTTTAGAATCATTTGTTCTAGTTCTGTGAAGAATGTCATTGGTATTTTGATAGGGATAGCCCTAAATCTGTAGAATGGTTTGGGTAATATGATCATTTTAACAATATTAATTATTCTAAGCCAGTTGCTTTCCATTTGTTTGTGTCATCTTCAATTTCTTTCATCAGTGCCTTAGAGTGTTCCAAGTATAAGTCTTTAATCTCCTTGGTAATATTTATTCCTAGTTATTTTCTTCTTTTGGTGAAATTGTAAGTGGGATTTCTTCCTTAATTTCTGTTTTTGATAGTTCTGATAAAAACACAATGGATTTCTGTGTATCAATTTTGTAGTCTGCAACTTTACTGAATCCATTTGTTAGGTTTAGTAGTTTTTTTGTGGCATCTTTCGGATTTTCTATATATAGCTTCATTTTATCTGAAAAGAAGACAGTTTTACTTTTTCCTTTCCAATTTGGATGCCTTTTATTTCTTTTTCCTAATTTCTGTGGTTACAACTTCCAAGACTTTATTCAATAAAAGATATGGGATGGGCATTCTTGACTTGTTAGTGGTCTTAGAGGAAATGCATTTAGCTTTTCATCATTCGTTATGTTAACAGTGGGGTTTTCATAAAGGGTCTTTGTTATGTTGAGATATGTTCCTTCTGTATCCACTTTGTTGAGAGTTTTCATTATAAATGCATGCTGAATTTTATTAAAGAAACATTTTCCTTATTTCATTATCATATGAGTTTTATTCTGCAATTTGTTCATGTGGTATATCACATTGATTGACTTGTGGATGTTGAACCAACCTTGCATCCCTGGAATAAATCCCACTTGATCATTGTTTATGATCTGTTTAATGTACTGTTTCATTACAAATGCAGCTTTTCACCATTGAATATAATGTTAACTGTGAGTTTATCATATTATGTTGAGATATATTCCCTGTATGTCTGCTTTCTGGAAAGTTTTTATCGTAAATGGATGTTGAATTTTATCAAGAGCTTTCTCTTCATCAATGGAAATGATCATAAAAGTTTTATTCTTCAATTTGTTAATATGGTGCATTGTATTGATTGATCTATGGATACTGAACCATTCTCACATCCCTGGGGTAAATCCCACTTGATCATTATGTATGATTTCTTTAATGTATTGTTGGATTCCATTTGCCAGTATTTTATTGAGAAGTTTTGCATCTATGTTCATCAGTGATATTGGCCAGTAATTTTCTTTTTTTGTGTGACATATCTGTCCGGTTTTGGTGTCAAGGTGATGGTGGCCTTATAGAATAAGTTGGAAGTCTACCTTCTTTTGCAGTTTTTTGGAATAGTTTCAGAAGAATAAGTGTTAACTCATCTCTAAATGTTTTGTATAGTATACAATGTTTTAATGACCGATTTGTGTCTTCATATTTGAAGTAGATTTTTCTTAGGAGTTTTTGTATTGATTATCTTGCTTTATTCACAGTAATAAAAATTTTGCCTTTTAGTTGGGGCTATTTAAAGTGAAAAGACCCTGATGCTGGGAAAGATTGAAGGCAGGAGGAGAACAGGACCAAAGAGGATGAGATGGTTGGATGGCATCACCGACTCAATGGACATGAGTTTGAGTAAACTCTGGGAGTTGGTGATGGACAGGCAGGCCTGGAATGTTGAAGTCCATGGGGCTGCAAAGAGTTGGACATGACAGTGACTGAACTGGACTGAACTGATTTCAAGTGATTATTGATATGCTTGGACTTACATCAGCATTCTTCTTGTGTGCTTTTTGTCTCATCTGCACTTGGTTCATTTTTGCCTCATTTTCTCATTTCTTTTAATCAGTATTTGGCTGAAATTTACTCCTGAGGGTTTTATTCTTTTGACACATCTGGCTTGTTGGGTGGTAGCGAAGTATGTGTGTGTGTGTTTGTTCAGATGTGTTCAACTCTTTGAGACCCCATGGACTGTAGCCTGCCAGGCTCCTCTGTCCATGGAATTCTCCAAACAAGACTACTGAAGCAGGTTGCTATTTCCTCCTCCAGGGGATCTTTCTGACCCAGGGATCAAACCTGTCTCTTTCAGGTCTCCTGCACTGGCAGGCAGATTCTTTACCACTGAGCCACCTGGGAAGCCTGGAGGAAAAGTAGTGGGAAAAGAAATTCTGAAGTAAAGAAATGCAGGTGGTGTGTATTGAAATGATGAGTGAGACAGAAAGGCTGCCGTGCTAACCAATGTAACAGTGGGAAGCAGTGTATGCGCTACACTTTCTTTAGTGCCTGAAGTTAACGAAGATGTGATTTTAAAATCTCACTGGCTAACAATTGAAAAGGAAATCTCATGATATTGTAGAGAGCCCAGTGAGTAAGTGACTGAGGCTTCTTTTAAATTATTGTTTCAGTTTGGAAGAAACAACAAATATGACTCCAAGAAACTGCTGAGAATATTAGGATGTGGCATTATAGTTTAATTTATCATGTCAGCCTCACAAGCTTTATAACTACTACTTGGCTGCATACCAGATTAGATAATGCATATGAAAGGAATTATAGAGCAAAGAATTAAATATGGTGATGTAATGTGGGAAATTGACAATCAGAAGCACTCGAAACTAGGACCACCTCTATTAACACCTATATTACTCCTGTTGAAATGCATATACATTTTCTAGAAAAGTAAATTTCTTGCTTTACAGCTGGTAGCTTACATGTTACATTTATTTTTGATAAAGCTGTAGGAAGAAAGTAAATTATAAGGTTTAGAGGTGAAGGCATGGGTAAATAGTAAATTTGAATTAAATTCCTTTGATCATGCATATTATACATGCTGTTTCTTATTCTGTTTTCCAATAAATATATGAATATATTTTCATCTGATTAAATATTACTTCCAACAAGACTTTTAGTGTCCGTTCCTTTTCAGTTATAAAGTATGATTGCACTTAGTACAAAATTAAATTGCATGATAGCAAGGGTAAATAAATGCTGTTTCCCATCCACTTTACATAGATTCCTATGAAGATATTTCTTATCAAGAGATTTTCCTCTGCATATGAAAGCATACACAGATGTAAATTTGTGTGCTTTTATAATAACATAAATGAAAGCTTACCTTGTACATACTTCTATGCCTTCCTTTTTTGAGTCAAATAATTTAGGATATTATGTTGAATCAATAAACATAGCTCTAACTCATTTTGAGAACTATTTAGTAAATCCCTTATTGATACAAAACTACTCCCAATCTTTTGTTATTATAACTGATTATGCTGCAATAATAGATAAGTTTTGTTTTAAATGTGCTATTTCATTTAAAAGCTTTTAAAAAATATTTTAGTTTATGGTATAAATTTTTCATGTTTTTGGCATGTATAAAATATGTAAATTTATTCTGGTAATATGAAAATTTTACAATTCATTTTTACCCTTTCTGATATTAATCTTTAGGAGCAATGTTATACATTTTTGTTTCTAGAGTTATTACCTTAAGATCATATTGGTATGAAAGATATTAATATTAGTACACTTACTTTCCTTATGTTCTTTCCATAGTCTGATTTTGATAGTTTATATTATTTTCCCTAATGCCCTTAGGGACTTCCCTGGCAGTTCAGTGGTAAGGATTCCTTGCTCTTAGTGCTGGGGCTCCAGGTTTGGGCTTCACTGGTGGCTCAGATGGTAAAGAATCCGCCTGCAATGCGGGAGACCTAGGTTTGATCCCTGAGTTGCAAAGATCCCCTGGAGAAGGGAACGGCTACCCACTCCAGTATCAGGACAGAGGAGCCTGACAGTCTACAGTCCATGGGGTGGCAAAGAGTAGGACATGACTGAGATACTCTCAGTTTCACTTTTCAATGCCTTAGTAACAAATTTTGCATCTTAGAATATACTTACATATAAAATAATCCAAGCTCAAGAGCGGTGGCCATGAGGAGATACCCCACGTTCAAGGTCAGGAGCAGCAGCTGTGCTTTGCTGGAGCAGCCAAAAAGAGATACCCCACATCCAAGGTAAGAGAAACCCCACTAAGGTGGTAGGTGCTGAGAGAGGGCATCAGAGGGCAGACAGACTGAAACCACAATCACAGAAAACTAGCCAATCTAATCACATGGACCACAGCTTGTCTAACTCAATGAAACTAAGTCATGTCATATGGGGCCAGCCAAGACAGTCAGGTCATGGTGGAGAGGTCTGACAAAATGTGGTCTACTGGAGAAGGGAATGGCAAACCACTTCAGTATTCTTGCCTTGAGAACCCCATGAACAGTGTGAGAAGGCAAAAAGATAGGACACGGAAAGATGGACTCCCCAGGTCAGTAGGTGCCAAATATGCTACTGGAGATCAGTGGAGAAATAACTCCAGAAAGAATGAAGGGATGGAGCCAAAGCAAAAGCAACACCCAGTTGTGGATGTGACTGGTGATAGAAGCAAGGTCTGATGGTGTAAAGAGCAATATTGCATAGGAACCTGGAATGTTAGGTCCATGGATCAAGGTGAATTGGAAGTGGTCAAACAGGAGATGGTAAGAGTGAATGTTGACATTCTAGGAATCAGTGAACTAAAATGGACTGGAATGGGTGAATTTAACTCAGATGACCATTATATCTACTACTGTGGGCAGGAAGCCTTTAGAAGAGATGGAGTAGCCATCATAGTCAAGAAAAGAGTCTGAAATGCAGTACTTGGATGCAATCTCAAAAATGACAGAATGATCTCAGTTCATTTCCAAGGCAAACCATTCAATATCACGGTAATCTAAGTCCATGCCTTGACCAGTACATTAAAGAAGTTGAAGTTGAACGGTTCTGTGAAGACTTACAAGACCTTTTATAATTAACACCCCCAAAACATGTCTTTTCATTATAGGGGACTGGAATGCAAAAGTAGGAAGTCAAGAAACACCTGGAATAACAGGCAAATTTGGCCTTGGAGTATAGAATGAAGCAGGGCAAAAGCTAACAGAGTTTTGCCAAGAGATCGCACTGGTCATAGCAAACACTCTCTTGCAACAACACAAGAGACAACTGTACACATGGACATCACCAGATGGCCAACACCGAAATCAGACCAATTATATTCTTTGCAGCCAAAGATGGAGAAGCTCTATACAGTCAGCAAAAACAAGAACAGGAGCTGACTGTGGCTCAGATCATGAACTCCTTATTGCCAAATTCAGACTTAAATTGAAGAAAGTGGGGAAAACCACTAGACCATTTAGGGATGACCTAAACCAAATCCCTTATGATTATACAGTGGAAGTGAGAAATAGATTTAAGGCACTAGATCTGATAGAGAGAGCGCCTGATGAACTATGGGCAGAGGTTCATGACATTGTACAGGAGACAGGGATCAAGACCACCCCCAAGAAAAAGAAATGCAAAAAAGCAAAATGGCTGCCTGAGGAGGCCTTACAAATAGCTGTGAAAAAAGAGAAGCAAAAAACAAAGGAGAAAAGGAAAGATATCCCCATTTGAATGCAGAGTTCCAAAGAATAGCAAGGAGAGATAAGAAAGCCTTCCTCGGTGATCAATGCAAAGAAATAGAGGGAAGCAATAGAATGGGAAAGACTAGAGATCTCTTCAAGAACATTAGAGACACCAAGGGAACATTTCATGCAAAGATGGGCTCAATCAAGGACAGAAATGGGATGGACCTTAACTGAAGCAGAAGCTATTAAGGAGAGGTAGTAAGAATACACAGAAGAATTATACAGAAAAGATCTTCATGACCCAGATAATCATGATGGTGTGATCACTCTAGAACCAGACATCCTGGAATGTGAAGTCAGTGGGCCTTAGGAAGTTTTACTACAAAGTTGGTGGAGGTGATGGAATTCCAGTTGAGCTATTTCAAATCCTCATAGATGATGCTGTGAAAGTGCTACACTCAATATGCCAGCAAATTTGGAAAACTCAGCAGTTCCCAGAGGACTGGAAAAGATCAGTTTTCATTCCAATACCTAAGAAAGACAATGTCAAAGAATGCTCGAACTACCACATAATTGCACTCATCTCCCATGCTAGTAAAGTAATGCTCAAAATTCTCCATGCCAGGCTTCAAGAGTATGCAAACCATGAACTTCCAGATGTTCAAGCTGGTTTTAGAAAAGGCAGAGGAACCAGAGATCAAATTGCCAACATCCGCTGGATCTTTGAAAAAGCAAGCGAGTTCCAGAAAAACATCTAGTTCTGCTTTATTGACTATGCCAAAACCTTTGGCTGTGTGGATCGCAGCAAACTGTGGAAAACTCTGAAAGAGATGGGAATGAATACCAGATCACTTGACCTTCCTCTTGAGAAATCTGTATGCAGGTCAGGAAGCAACAGTTAGAACTGGGCACGGAACAACAGACTGGTTCCAAATTGGTAAAGGAGTACATCACGACCGTATATTGTCACCCTGCTTATTTAACTTATATGCAGAATGCATCATGAGAAACACTGGGCTGGATGAAGTACAACTAGAATTAAGATTGCCGGGAGAAATATCAATAACCTCAGATATGCAGATGAGACCACTCTTATGGCATTAGGTGAAGAAGAACTAAACCTCTTGATGAAAGTGAAAGAGGAGAGTGAAAAAGTTGGCTTAAAGCTCAACATTCAGAAAACTAAGATCATGGCATTCGGTCCCATCACTTCATGGCAAATAGATGGGAAATCAGTGGAAACAGTGGCTGACTTTATTTTTTGGAAGCTCTAAAATCACTGCAGATTGTGATGGAAGCGATGAAATTAAAAGATGCTTACACCTTGGAAGGAAAGTTATGACCAACCTAGACAGCATATTAAAAAGAAGAGACATTACTTTGCCTGCAAAGGTCCATCTAGTCAAGGCTATGGTTTTTCCAGTAGTCATGTATGGATGTGAGAGTTGGACTATAAAGAAAGCTGAGCACTGAAGAATTGATGCTTTTGAACTGTGGTGTTGGAGAAGACTCTTGAGAGTCCCTTGATGGCAAGGAGATCCAACCAGTCCATCCTAAAGGAGATCAGGCCTTGGTGTTCATTGGAAGGACTGATGTTGAAGCCGAAATTCCAATACTTTGGCCACCTGCTGCGAAGAGCTGACTCATTGGAAAAGACTCTGATGCTGGGAAAGATTGAGGGCAGGAGGAGAAGGGGACAACAGAGGATAAGATGGCTGGATGATATCATCAACTCAATGGACATGGGTTCGGATGGACTTCGGGAGTTGGTGATGGACAGGGAGGCCTGGCGTGCTGTGATCCGCGGGGTCGCAAAAAGTCAGACATGACTGAGTGACTGAAGTGAAGTGAAGTGAAAATGATATATGTCACACTTAAGCAATATTTAATAATTTCCTACACCAAGAGGTGGAGAAGTAAATGGCAACCCACTCCAGTATTCATGTTTGGAAAATCCCATGGACAGAGGAACCCAGCCGGCTACAGTTCATGGGATCACAGAGTCAGGCACACCAAGAGGAGGAGATTGATGGGCTGTTCAGAATGCCTGTAAAATTCCTTCTTTTTTATTTCAAGATTTTTGTTTGATTATATTACTTAGTATTAGTCCTTATTGGTTATATTATTATTGTCATACCACCATTTCCTATAAACAGAGTTTTCCAGTCTTGGTTCCATCAGGAAGAGTATTCATTGTGATGAGTGTAGTGTGGAATGATGTTGTGGAGAATTCTGAGAACAATTTGAGTTTTACCCTACATTTAAGAAAAAAATGAAGCCCACACACTTTACTAGAATAAACCATGAGCTATTTAATTTATGTTTTTTTCCTTCAAGACACTTTGTACACTCTTTCTCCATAGAGATCTTATGTGTCTTCCATGATTGCTTTCAGAAGCATCTATGCTCCTTGTTTGGTTTTGTTTCATGTAACTAAAAATTGGCATATAATTTTCTTTCTTGGGCTCAGCCGGCTCACCTTGCATTGCCTGATATCATTTTGCTATTTCTTTTTTTAAACTTGCTATTCCACAGAAGAGATATTACTTTTATTTTAATGTGACAAGCAAGGATTTTCCAATAATTTTTTAATTAATTGAATACTTTCTGTTATTGTTCATATTCCTTTTTTGGTTGATTTAATGTACTGTCATTCTCTATTTTTAAAAATCTGTTTTCATTGCTTCCTCATTGATTTTAAATCATTTTAAGAAAAATAACAAGTATTTTTCCATCGGTATCTTTAATTATAGCATAAGTATGTGTACTTATAGCTGATTCACGTTGTTGCAAAGCATAAACCAACACAGCATTATAAAGCAATTATCCTCCAATTTGAAAAGTATATAGCATAATTTTAATTGCAAAACATGAACCTTTATGAATATACAGATTTTATAGGTTTATTCCCACAAATTCAACAAATATGTACAGAACACAATTATTGACAGCCTTCTGAGTTAGATATTTAAGAGGAAGCATAAATGAGCTAACAATGAAGTGTTATGGGAGTGATATCTGGCCTTGTTGAGGGGGATACGCAACTAGGATTCTCAGAGAAGTGGTGATTTAGAGAATTCACCCAGTGCCATCAGACTCTGCATGTTCTTCTCTCTCTTCTGCAACAATCCTGTGCAAAACAAACTTCTTGCCTTTGTTCTTGCCTCCCTGCTTCTGATCAGCTCATCAGCATTGACTGGAATGTCTTTGCTCTTAACTTCAGTATATCTAAACTGTGCTTTCAGACCAACTTCTTTTTTGAAAATTTCCTTCTTTACTGCTACAGTGACGTGTCCTCCTTTCAAATTCAGAGACTGTTTTTTCATCTTTTGTCTAGAGAGAAGAACATGCTACTTTGAACTGGTGTCTTACTTTTATATCTAGATATTGTCTCCTAAATAATCTTATAGTTCCCTTATGATAGTAAATGACAAGTGAACACTGATTCTATGCTGGACCTTGTTTTTAATTCTTTTAACGTTTTGCTTCATTAAGTGCTTCCAACATCTTTGTGAGCTAGAAACCATCTTTGTTTACTTTATACATTAAGAGAATGAGGCACAGAGAGATTTAAAGCTTGCTCAGAGTGACAGTAAATGATGAAATGAAGATTCACACCCAGGCAGGGTGGCTCTAGAACCAGATAGCAAACCTGGCAGCACTGGTGCTGGGTGCTCAATGGATCCCTCCTCCCTGCTAGAAAAGAGAGCTCTTGTTTGGGAGGATCCAAAAGGGGGAAAAACATACACTGTTTTCTTAGGCATCTTCTTTCCAGGGAAGACAGGAAAAAACATTTGGTCCAGATGCCTCTGTGATCATGTTAATTTTGTGACTGCAGGTGTAAACTCTTGTGGCTTTAGTTCTTTGGGGACCTGGCTCTAAATTACTGTAAACTCCCAAGGGAGAGTATCTTATTCTATGCAGTATGTGAATCAATGTGCAGGTCAAAGAGAATCTCTTTTCTCCTAGAATGTTCAAGATGATGGATTTATCTTCTTCACCAAGTACTGGAAAGTCATGCCTCTTAGAAACAGTTGTCACCATGAAGGAAATTGAATATTCTATCCTTATATATAGAAAATGGTTATTTCCTTGCAGCAATCAAAGGACCTACATAAAGAATATCCTGAAGGAAGTGAGTACTTTGCTTTCTGGATAATATGATGTTTTTGAAGTATGATGGAAAAGCTTCAGGCTGCCTTTGAACTTTGGGAATATAACCCTTCCAGACCAAGTTCTCTTTTAAAGAGAGCAGACTGGCATTTTATTCACTTCCTTAAACAGGCAAAGTAACTGTTTTCTGTGACTTTTTCAGATCGTATTTTCTTGTTTATTTCTGTGTAATATACAGATACTACAAAGTCCATAAAGAATTCTAAAGTCACAGAATGTTAGCTGTGAAAGTGGCATAAAGACCATCTTCCTTGCTTTATAAAAGACCTAAATTTACTCACATTCAAATAACTAAAAAGTTCTTGGACTAAAATTTTAACAAAACAAAAGCATTTAATGCAATGGATAATGCTCTTAACCTATGCTGAGAAATATCTCTGTGACTGCTGAAAATATACTCCACCTTAGGTTTAGCAGAAAATCATAATCATAGATAATCACAAATCAAGTCACTTATTTTTCATTTATCAAGCTCTACATATAACTATTATATAATTCAAGAATACTTTATTGCATTTATTTATCACTGTAGTGATAATAAATGTTATTTAAAACAAGGTATTTTTCATACAAATTACCCTACATAGTGATCTTCTTGTAGGAATTTTAAACAGTTTGATTCCTAATTCCTTAATGAATCAGAAAGTAACATATTCTTGAACAGATTTCATGCTAAAGTCTCATGCATTTGGTACTTTACATATATCAGTACCATAATTGATATTGCCTGGTAGATTTCAGGGTAAATGCCCTAAAAGAAGTTTATGTGAAATATGAGATATCATATAAAATAATTCTCCATTATTTTGGTGCAGAGAGGCTAAATTATTTGTATAGTTTCCATGACAACTTCAGTTCAAATGATGCCAGATCATTTGATATTACAGGCAAGGCATCCTCATTCCTTCCATGGGTCATATTCTTTTAGATGAGTAACCTCTGTTATTTGTGTATATTACCCTTTCCACACCTTTGTATAAGAGGGAGTAGGGAATAGACTGATAAACACATATGTGAATTGTGTGTTAAAAATATTAGGATGGTTGTGATCATTAAGATAAAAAAAATTCCCTGTCTTGCATTTCTCAGATGTCATATGTTAGGATCTGAATATCTCATTGATCTTATGGTATTCCTAGCAAGGTTTTTCTAGCTGGGGTTTTATATCCAGTCATGCAATAAGATGAAACATGAAAGGTAGTTCATATACAAATTTGTAACTTGAAAGATTTTTAGATTACAGGGTTCGACACTTTGTGGTGGCAAACAGTAGAGATTTATGGTGAATCGCCCGAGTTTACACAGGATCTTTGCACAAACTACCATGATCTAGTATCTGTGTGTGTGCTCAGTCGTTCAGTCATGTCTGACTTTTGCGACCCCATACTGTAGCCCATCAGGCTCCTCTGCCCTTGGGATTTCCCAGGCAAGTATCCTGGGACAGGTTGCCATTTCCTACTCCAGGGGGTCTTCATGACCCAGGGATTGAACCCACATCTCTAGTGTCTCCTGCATTGGCAGATGGACTCTTTACAACTGCACCAAGTGGGAAGTCCAAACTAGAATCTGGGACTATTATTTTCTAGTTCTACGGTGTTTCGGTAATTGTCTACTGTAGACCTATCTAACAGAACCTTTCATTGACTTAATATGTTATTTGTAACTCAATGATTATTTTTCATCAAAAAATATTTCTTTTTTTGTTTTTTATTTTTTTCATTTATTTATATTAGTTGGAGGCTAATTACTTTACAATATTGTAGTGGTTTTTGCCATACATTGATATGAAAATCTTTCTTATAACAGATTGCAGATGACCAATGGAAGATCAGAATCAGACAGCAGTGACTGAATTTCTTTTCTTGGGCCTCACAGATCATCTCTATCTGCAGATTGTCCTCTTTTTCATTCTTCTTTTTGTCTATCTTGCCACTCTGGGTGGTAACTTGGGGATGATCACTCTCATATGGATTGATCCCAGACTCCACACGCCTATGTACTTTTTTCTTAGTCACTTGTCCTTTGTAGACTTGTGTTCCTCTTCTTCCATTGCCCCCAAGATGCTGTGTGATATCTTTGCAAATCAAAGAAGCATCTCCTTCATGGGTTGTGCTGCACAGATGTTTTTCTTTGGTCTTTTTGTGGCCACTGAATGTTTCCTGCTGGCTTCCATGGCCTATGATCGGTATATGGCCATCTGTAAGCCCTTGTTGTACACACTCATTATGTCCCAGAGGGTCTGTGTGCAGCTGGTTATAGGCCCTTATGCTGTGGCTCTTGTAAGCACCATGACCCATACGATTCTCACTTTTTGCTTACCCTTCTGTGGTCCAAATGTGGTCAATCACTTTTTCTGTGATATTTCACCACTGCTTTCCCTTGCATGTGCAGACACCCGGATCAATAAGTTGGTGCTTTTCACCTTGGCTGGAGCAATAGGAGTGCTCAGTGGCCTGATCATCATGATCTCCTATGTTTGCATCCTGGTGGCCATCCTGAGGATCCAGACTGCTGATGGGAGGAGGAAAGCTTTCTCTACTTGTTCTTCTCACCTGGCAGTTGTCTCTATCCTAGGTGGAACTCTTTTCTTCAATTATGTTCTACCCAGCTCAAGTTCCTCCCTAGGTATCAATAAAGTGATTTCTCTCTTTTACACCGTGATGATCCCCATGTTGAACCCCCTCATCTACAGCTTGAGGAACAAAGAGGTGAAAACTGCATTCAGTATGAAACTTGAAAGGAAAAGTTGCTTAGTAGCTAGGTAAAGTCGAACTCTACTTGTATTGTACCATAGATATTGGGAAGGAATGCTTATTAAAAAGAACACTAGCCTGGAAATCTGAAGCTTCATGTGAGTCCTAGCTCTGTCTCTTCAAGATAATCTGAAAAATGGAGCAGTTCTTTAATAATTTTCTGCTTCAATCTTCTTCTCTGTGACATGAGAGTGGCTTTAAAATAATATAGAGATGGAGTGAGAATATAAAAGTGTGAATATACCAGAAGAGAACTCAGGGGAATACTGCACAGTCATGCATCTGTGAATCATGTTTAATCTGGACATGAAAAATAGAAGTTATAATGGAAAGCTTAAAGTATGACAGACAATATTAAAAATCAAATAAAAAAGAGAAAATTTTTGTGCTCCTGTAACAAAGAGTGGGATAATATCCCTAATATTCAAAGAACAGTCTAAAATAAACAATGAGAAATACAATAGGTATTTGTCAACTAAATGAATAGGCATTTTATGAAGATGGAAATGCAAATTGCCAAAGGTGCATGGAGACAATGTTCAGCATCATGATTGGTCAAGTAAATGAAATAAAATTAAAATGCCAACGCAGTGCCTTTCAATGCAGGTGAAATGTTAGTAGTTTCATTCTATTCCACTGACGGAAGAGGAATTTTTATTTGGTATGTACTGATACATTCATTATTTTCTACTGGCAGTAAGAATCTACTCCACTATTTCCACAAAGCCATTTGGTAGTTTTCATTTAAAAGGATACATTTATATGGCTTTTGACTGAGAGATCCCTTTATTAGAAATCTAAACTACAGAAATATAAATGCCAAAACATAAGATTGCACGTATTTAAGCGCTACATGTTTTGGCGAATAAAATAAATCACTTGAATACTAATTGTTGAAGAAAAGTACATATTTTTCAGGGTAATTTTATGCAGCAAATAAAGACTGAATTAGGTATCGATGGATTGAATTGGAGAGACCTATTGCATGCACGCTACTGCTAGTTTAGAAAAAAATCGGGTTGAATATCAATGCTAGCGCTGGTCATTAAGGAAAAGGGCAAAACCTATATAATGAATAAAATGTATATGTATGTGTTAGGTGTAAGTGAGCATAGGGAAAATTATAAACAATACATAATGAGCTACTGACAATGGTTATTTCAAAGGGAATGGCGTTGGAGGTAGGAAAGGAGAGCTCTTCCTCATACACAGTTGTCGGTGGTGTTCAGTCACTAAATTGCATCCAACTGTTTGCGATCCCAAGAACTGCATCATGCTAGGCTCCACTGTCCTTCACTACCTCCCTGAGTTTGCTCAAACTCAAGTCCATCGATGCCATCCAACCATCTCATCCTCTGTCACCCTCTTCTCCTCCCGCCTTCAATCTTTCCCAGCATCAGGGTCTTTTCCAATGAGTCAGATTTTTGCATCAGGTGGCCAAATTATTGGAGTTTCAGCTTCAGCATCAGTCCTTCCAATGAATATCCAGGATTGATTTCCTTTAGGATTGACTGGTTTGATCTCCTTGCTGTCCAAGGGATTCTCAAGAGTCTTCTCCAACACCACAGTTCAAAAACATCAGTTCTTCAGTGCTCAGCCTTCTTTATGGTCCAACTCTCACAACATCCATACATGACTACTGGGAAAACCATAGCTTTGACTATACAGACCTTTGTTCACAAATTGATGTCTCTGTTTTTTAATACATTGCCAAGGTTTGTCATAGCTATTCTTACAAGGAGCAAGCTTCTTTTAGTTTCATGGCTGCAGTCAACATCCGCATTGATTTTGGAGCCCAAGAAAATGAAATCTGACACTGCTTCCATGTTTTCCCCATCTATTCGCCATGAAGTGATAGGACCAGATGCCATGATCTTCGTTTTTGGAATGTTGATTTTTAAGCCAGCTTTTCCACTCTTCTTTCACCTTTATCCAAAAGGCTCTTTAGTTCCTCTTCATTTTCTGCCATTAATGTAATATCACCTGCATATCTGAGGTTGCTGATATTTCTCCCAGCAATCTTGATTCATCTTGTGATTCATCCAGTCTGACATTTCCCATGAAGTGCTTTTCATATAAGTTAAATAAATAGGGTGTCAACATACAGCCTTGACTCTTTTCCCAATTTTGAACCAGTTCGTTGTTTCACGTCCACTTCTAGCTGTTGCTTCTTGACTACATACGGATTTCTCAGGAGGCAGGTAATGAGGTCTGGTATTACCATTTCATTAAGAATATTCCACACTTTGTTGTGCTCCACACAGTCAAAGGCTTTAGCATAGTCAATGAAGCACATGTTTTTCTGGAATTCCCTTACTTTTTCTATGATCCAATAGATGTTGGCAATTTGATCTCTGGTTCCTCTGCCTTTTCTAAATCCATCTTGAACATATGGAAGTTCTTGGTTCACATACTGCTGAAGCTTAACTTGAAGGATTTAGAACATAATCTTGCTGGCATGTGAAATGAGTACAATTGTACGGTAATTTGAACATTCTTTGGCATTGCCTTTCTTTGGGACTGGAATGAAAACTGAACTTATCCAGTCCAGTGGCCACTGTTGAGTTTTCTAAATTTGCTGGTATAATGAGTGCAACACTTTAAAATCATCATCTTTTAAGATTTTTAAATAGCTCAGCTGGAATTCCATCACCTCCAACAGCTTTATTCATAGCAATGCTTCCTAAGGCCAACTTGACTTCACACTCCAGGATGTCTGGCTCTCAATAAGCACCCACATCATTGTGGTTAACTGGGTTTTTTGGTATAGTTCCTCTTTGTATTCTTGCCAGCTTTCTTAATCTCTTCTGTTCCTGTTAGGTTCTTGCTATTTTGTCTTTTATTGTGCCTATCTTTGTATGAAATGTTCCCTTGGTATCTCCAGTTTTCTTAAAGAGGTCTCCTGTCTTTCCCATTCTGTTGTTTTCCTCTGTTTCTTTACATTGGTCACTTAGGAAGGCTTTTTTATCTCTCCTTGGAATTCTCTGGAACTGTGCATCCAGTTGGGTATATCTTTTCCTTTCTCCTTTGCCTTTCACTTCTCTTCTTTTCTCAGCTATTTGTAAGGCCTCCTACTAGATTCAAAGGACTAGGTCTGGTAGACAGAGTGCCTCAAGTTATGGACTAAGGTTCAAAACATTGTACAGGAGATAATAACCAAAACCATCTCCAAGAAAGAGAAATGCAACAAGGCAAAGTAGTTGTCTGAGGAGGACTGACAAATGTACCGTTGAATTGTGTCTTATTCATGCTCTCTGGTCTTGCTTGGATGTGATCTTGATGTACCACTTTCATCTCATGATAAATTGCTGCTGTGCCTATCTGATAATGGGAGGACCTGACAGGTCCCAGGTTATTACGGCAGACTGTTTGCTTATTCCCATGATGTCATTTATTCAAGTGTTCTCTCTTTAGAGGGCCTAGACACAGAGCAGAAGTTCTTTTTCAAAAGCTATAACATTCTGTGCTGTAAATGGCATAGAATTGCTCCTGAAGCCTCAGGACCTGAGTTATTGCCTTACTGAAGCTTGCAGTAAGCTCCATACTGCCTCTTTCTTCCCAGTGTACCTTTGATCACAGAGTCTGTTATAACATGCAGCCCAAGTGGCCACACTGCCTGCACTGTGACTGGGACCTGCATCCGAGCCCTTCCCTGAGCTGATTCACTTAATCCCGGCAGCCTTCTCTGCCATCCACCATGCGGGCTGGAGACCCGGTCCTGACTGCGGAGTACACTGCCTCTGAAATGCAGAGAAGGCTCCCGGGACCCTCTGGTTCTTTCTTCATGGATTTTAGAATCTTAGATCTTCCTTTCTATATATTAATCCTTTTCTCTCTAAACGTGTAGTTTATACTCAACTTTTGTGTTTTAATTTCTCAAATATTCCATCATTATTTTAAGTGATATATATATATATATATTCATTTTTTTGTTTGTTTTGTTTTCTTTTTTTACATGTGACTGACAATTCTGATAGTCTTTCCTTTTCTGGGCTTAGCCAGTTAACTTCCTATCACATGATATAAGTTTACTATTTCTTTTTTTCAATATTGCAGTTTCACAAAATGCTTTTTTTTGATTTTTAAAAATGAAGTAAAGGATTATACTTTCCTATCTTTTTTTTTGCTAATGGGACACTTATTCCTGTTCTTTTTCTATGTTCCATTTTTTTGGTGGGTGCAATTAAGTGTCATTTTCTTTTTTTTTTTTTTTAACCTGTTTTTGCTATTTTCTCATTGCTTTTAAATGGTTTTAAGAAAAATAAGAGGTAGGAATACTTTTTCCCTGACATTTTTAATCAAAATGTTATGTGATAGAACTGCTAAATATGAACCATCAAGAATTATATAGATTTTATGGGTTTGTTTTCCACTAATTCAACAGATATGTATGCAACACAAATTACTGACAATCTTCTGAAATAGATAATGAATAAGAGTTATAAGTGAACCATCAGTGAAATGTTTTGGGGGTTGATAAATTGAATTATCTACTCTTTTCTTGAAGGTATAAAGAACTAGGTTCTCGGAGAAGATGGTGATTGAGACAGTTCACTCCATGTCATCAGACTACACATTCTTCTCTCTCTTGTGACCCTTCTATCCCATATAACCTTCTTGCCTTTGTTCCTGCTTCCTGGCCTCAGATCATCTCATATAGCACTGCCTGGAATGCCTTGCCTCTTAACTTCAATTTATCTAAATTATGGTTATCTTTTCAGACCAATTCCTTCTTTGAAAATTTTCTGGTCTATTCCAGCTTGCAGTGATCTGTCCTTCCTTTGGAGTCCAGAGACTGGTGTTTATTGTTGTTGTTGCTTATTTATTTATTAAAATTTGTTTTTAGTTGGAGGATAATTGTTTTACAATATTGTGTTGAATTCTACCTTACAACAACGTGAATCAGCTATAAGTATATATATATATATATATATATTGGGACTACACCCCAACCCCATATCCACCTCCCTAAGTCAGAGACTGTTTTTTACTTTTGCCTAGATATAGACAAATGTTACTTTGAACATACGTTTTGTTTTTGTATCTAGCTATTATCTCCTAACTGTGCTGTAGACCCCTTTTGATACTAAACTTTGATTCTATGCTGGATACTCCTTTTAATACTTTAAAATTATCACCTCATTAAATCATTCCAACATCTTTGTGAACTAGAAACCATTTTTATATATTTAAGAGATTAAGAGAGCGAACTATAGAGAGATTTAAAAGCTTGTTCCAACTGACACAGCCAGTAAGTGATGAAATTAAGACTATGCCAAGGCAGCAAATCCCAACTGGTTCTGGGGGCTCAATGCATCACTCCTCACTGACAGAAAAGACAGCTTTTTGGCAAAGGACGCTCCCAAAGGAGATCCTCCACATTGTTTTCCTAGGACTCTTCCATATGAGAAAAGATACAGTTAGGAAATAATGTTGGTCCAAATGCCAATGAGATCATGTTAATTTTTTGTGCCTCCAGGTATAAGCTCTTGAGGCTTTAGTTCTTTAGGGACATGGCTCTAAATTATTGTAAACTCCCAAGAAACTGTCCCTTATTCTATGCAGTGTGTGAATCAATGTGCAGGTCAACGAGTATCTGTTTACTCCCAGGATGTTCAAGATGCGGGATTTGTCTTCTTCACCAAGTACCTAGAAAGTCATGCCTCTTTAGAAAAAGTTGCCACCATGAGCAAAATTGAAAGTTCCATCCTTATTTCTAGAAAATGATTAATTCCTTGAAGCAATTAAAGGACCTACATAAAGGATATTCTTAAAGAAGTGAGTACATTGTGCTTTGGATAACATGAAGTTTTTGAAAGGTGATGGAGAAACTTCAGGCTGTGTTTGAACTTTGGGAATGTAACCATTCTGTATCAGGTTCTCTAAAGAAAGCAGACTGGCATTTTGTTCACATCTTTATGAGACTAAGCAACTTTTTTTGTGTGACTTTTTCTGAACCTGATTTTTTTGTTTATTTTTCTATAATACAGAGATACAGCAAAAGGAATTCTAAGGTCACAGAATGTTAGCTGCAAAGTGGCATAAAGACCATCCTCCTTGTTTTATAGAAGCCTGCACATGACATGCATTAAAATACATAAATAGTATTTTGATCAAATATAGAATTAGTATGGTCAACCCCTTACCTCCATACACCTATATCGGCATATTTGAATGGATATAAACAAAACATTCATGCGATGGCTAATGCTCCTAATCCAAGCCTAGAATTGTATTTGTGACCACTGAAATTGTACCCCACATAGCATTAAGCAAGTAACCATGATATTGATGAATAATCAAACAGATATAGCCATGAATTTTTTAATCAAACTTCACATATGATTACTATATAAATAATAATAGTACACTGCTTTTGTTTTACTTAAAGAGGAAATAATTGCAGTGATAATAAACGGTATTTAAAACAAGCTTTTTAAAATATGAATTACCTATGTAGTAATCTCTTCAGAATTTTAAACAACTTGATATTTTCTTCCTTGCCTAGTGAGTCAGAACATATGTATTATTAAATGTGTTCTCTGCATTAAAAATTATATATTTGATATTTTGCATATATTATTTCTGTAATCGATATTGCCTAACAGGTTTCAAGATAAGTGCCCTAAAAAGTAGTTTATATGAAAAAGTAAGTCACATAATACAATTTTATGTTATTTTGGTGCAAAGGGTGCTTAATTTTCTATACAATTTCCATGACAAGTTGCTTTCTAACATTGCCAGATCAATTTGATTTTACAGACAAGGCATCCCCATTCTTTCCATGGATCATATCATTTTGTATATGATATAAAATATATGAATAAACTCTTTGTCATTTGTGTATATTACCCTTTCCACACCTTTGTATAAGAGGGAGTAGGGAATAGACTGATAAACACATATGTGAATTGAGTGTTAAAAATATTAGGATGGGTGAGATCAATCAGTAAGATCAAGAAATTCCCTGTTTTGCGTTTCTCAGATGCCGTAGGTTAGGATCTGAATATTTCATTGATCTTATGGTATTCCTAGCAAGGTTTTTCTAGCTGGGGTTTTATATCCAGTTATGCAATAAGATGAAACATGAAAGGTAGTTCATATACAAATTTGTAACTTGAAAGATTTTTAGATTACAGGGTTCGACACTTTGTGGTGGCAAACAGTAGAGATTTATGGTGAATCGCCCGAGTTTACACAGGATCTTTGCACAAACTACCATGATCTAGTATCTGTGTGTGTGCTCAGTCGTTCAGTCATGTCTGACTTTTGCGACCCCATACTGTAGCCCATCAGGCTCCTCTGCCCTTGGGATTTCCCAGGCAAGTATCCTGGGACAGGTTGCCATTTCCTACTCCGGAGGGTCTTCATGGCCCTGGGATCGAACTCACGTCTCTAGTGTCTCCTGCATTGGCAGGTGATTCCTTACCACTGCACCAAGTGGGAAGCCCAAACTAGAATCTGGGAATATTATTTTCTAGTTTCACGGTGTTTCAGTAATTGTCTACTGTAGACCTGTTTAACAGAATCTTTTATTGGCTTAATAAGTTAATTATTAATTTTCATCAAAAAATCTTTCTTAAAACAGATTGCAGATGACCAATGGAAGATCAGAATCAGACAGCAGTGACTGAATTTCTTTTCTTGGGCCTCACAGATCATCTCTATCTGCAGATTGTCCTCTTTTTCATTCTTCTTTTTGTCTATCTTGCCACTCTGGGTGATAACTTGGGGATGATCACTCTCATATGGATTGATCCCAGACTCCACACGCCTATGTACTTTTTTCTTAGTCACTTGTCCTTTGTAGACTTGTGTTCCTCTTCTTCCATTGCCCCCAAGATGCTGTGTGATATCTTTGCAAATCAAAGAAGCATCTCCTTCATGGGTTGTGCTGCACAGATGTTTTTCTTTGGTCTTTTTGTGGCCACTGAATGTTTCCTGCTGGCTTCCATGGCCTATGATCGGTATATGGCCATCTGTAAGCCCTTGTTGTACACACTCATTATGTCCCAGAGGGTCTGTGTGCAGCTGGTTATAGGCCCTTATGCTGTGGCTCTTGTAAGCACCATGACCCATACGATTCTCACTTTTTGCTTACCCTTCTGTGGTCCAAATGTGGTCAATCACTTTTTCTGTGATATTTCACCACTGCTTTCCCTTGCATGTGCAGACACCCGGATCAATAAGTTGGTGCTTTTCACCTTGGCTGGAGCAATAGGAGTGCTCAGTGGCCTGATCATCATGATCTCCTATGTTTGCATCCTGGTGGCCATCCTGAGGATCCAGACTGCTGATGGGAGGAGGAAAGCTTTCTCTACTTGTTCTTCTCACCTGGCAGTTGTCTCCATCCTATATGGGACTCTTTTCTTCAATTATGTTCTACCCAGCTCAAGTTCCTCCCTAGGTATCAATAAAGTGATTTCTCTCTTTTACACCGTGATGATCCCCATGTTGAACCCCCTCATCTACAGCTTGAGGAACAAAGAGGTGAAGAATTCATTCAGTAGAAAGTTTGAAAGGGAAAACTGTCCAACTGGTAGGTGAAATAGAAGTCTATTAATATTTTAGTGTAGACACTGGTGCAGAATGTTTAGTGGTAAGAACACTAGCCTGGAAATCTGAAGCTTCATGTGAGTCCTGGCTCTGCCTGTTCGAGATGATTTGAGAAATGGTGTAGTTCTCAAGGTTTTTTTTTTTTTTTTTCCTGTTCCAATCTTGTTCTTTGTCATGTGAGAATGGTTTAAAACAATATAGAAATGAATTGAGAATATAAATATAAAAATATACTAGAAGAAACTGAGTATTTTTACAATTGTGGATATGTGAATTCTATTTAAAATGGGCAAACTCAATGTTACAAGGAAATTTTAATGTACCACAGTCAGTGTTAAAGAGAAAATAATGAAACAAAGAAAATATTTATGCATGTGAGCCAAGTGACAGACCATACCTCTCTTACATATGGGTTATAAAAATAGTCCCAGGTGTGGAATATGCTGTCTCCAAACTGAAAGAAGCCTCCCTAGACACTCAAGTTCTTTCTTCATGAATTTTTCTTTGTAGGGGGTGTTCTAACATGAGCACTAGACCTAACCACTAGATCTGTAGATATTTACCTAATGTGTCAAATTTCTGCATCTTAATGAATTTTCTCTCATTCTTTGGAGAATATATGTTGCAGGGAAGAGCCAATGACTCTACATTAGATCTGTTTCTTTTACCTTAACCTTGTTTCCCGTTCCTTTTGTTCATTTAAAGGATACTCTTTATACATAATGTCCTGGGAACCTGTCCCCTCTGCCAGAATATTAAACCAAAATGCCTTTTTTTGGGACCCTGTCCACCTGTGAATGGCTATAGGGAGGAAGAAATTAACACATCCCCTCCCTGAGTCTTGCCATTCTAGGAGCTATTCACAAGACTAATGGTCTTTTTACCTTGTTTCCTCACCTCCCCCTCCCTCATCTCTTTTCTGTAAAAGAAACTGGCATCCAGGCCACGATAAGATGGTTATTTTGAGATGTTAGTCTGCCATGTTCTCGGTCAGCTGAGTTTCTGAATAAAGTAATAATCTTTGCTTCAACACCTGGTCTCTTGGATTTATTGGCCTGTCATGTGAGCAGAGTGAGCTTGAACTCAGTACCACATGCATTTTACCAAGACCTCAAATATTGGAGCACCTGTTTGTGTAACTTGCTGTATTCATGTAATGTTATCAGTGAAAAGGCCATTAAATATTGTATCCACTAAGTGTAGTGGAGGGGGAGGGGGTGAGATACCTGCAGACTATAGTAAGGAATGAAATAGGGTTGACATAGCCTTAAAGCAATATGATAAATGAATATTTTTGTTCATCTTACATGAAAGTAAACTGTTTCTGATTTTTTTTTTTTTTCCTAATCAGAATGGAAAAGACTACATTCCTCAAATCATGACTGCATGCCATGTGCTGAAGCTCCGTTAAAGTGTCCTGTATTGGTGGAGCATGGTCAGAGGGACTGCTGCTTACTGGGATTGGAAGCAGTCTACAGGCATCTTTTTTTTTTTTTTTTTGGTATTCATTTTTTTTTAATTGAAGTATAGTTGATTTACAATGTTATGTTAGTTTCATAGCTAACATAACTAACCCCTTACTTTCTTATGTGGTAACCACAATGTCTCTAGTGTGTGAATCTATTTCTGGTTTTTTAAATACATTCATTTTTACCATTTTTATACCTTTTTTTTAGATTCCACATATCAGTGAATAGCATATGATATCTGTCTTTCTTTGTCTGATTTACTTCACTTCGTATAATAATTTGTAGGCCCGTCCATGTTGCTGCCAATGGCAATATTTCATTCTTTTTATGGCCAAGTATTATGCCACTGTATATATAAATACCACATCTTCTTTATCCATCTATTGATGGACAATTAGCATGCTTCCATGTCTTGCCTAGTGTAAATAGTGCTACAGTGAATATTGAGGTATGTGTATTTTTTGAATAATTTTTTTCTGGATATATGCCCAAGAGTGTTATTGCAAAATGTTATGTTAACTTTAACTTTAGTGTTTAAGGAACCATCATACTGTTTTATATAGTGGCTGAATCAATTTATATTACCACCAACAGCAGAGTCCCTTTTTCTCCACATCCCTTCCAGCATTTATTATTTGTAGGCTTTTTAATGACTGCTACTCTGACTAACATGAGGTGATACCTCATTGTAGTTTGATTTGCATTTCTTTTATAGTTGCAATGCTGAGTGTTTTTTCACATGCCTGTTGGCTCTATTACGTCCTCTTTGGAGAAATGTCTAATCAAGTTTTCTGCCTCCCCCCCCCCCCCCCGCCTTTTTTTTTTTTGAGGGGAGGGCTTCCCTAGTGGCCCAGGAGGTAAAGTATCTGATTGCAATAAAGGAGACCTGGGTTCAATCCCTGGGTCAGGAAGATCCCCTGGAGAAGGGAATGGCAACCCACTATAGTTTTCTTGCCTGGGGAATGCCACATAGACAGAGGGGCCTGGCGGGCTATAATTTACGGGGTCTCAAAGAGTCAGACATGACTGAAGCAACTTAGCATGCATGCACACCAATTTTTTGACTGAGTTATTTGATTTTTTTTACATTAAACTGTATGAGATATTTGTATAATTTGGGAATTCGTCAATCCCCTGTCAGCCACATCATTTGCAAATATTTTCCTCCATTCCATAAGCTTTTTATTTTGTTTATCATTTCCTTTGCAAAAAAATTTTAAGTTTAATTAGGTCCCATTTGTTTATTTTTGCTTTTATTTCTGTTACTCTAGGAGACAGATTGAAAAAATATTGCTGCAATTTATGTATTTATGTCATAGAGTGTTCTGCTTATGTTTTTCTCTTCAGAGTTTCAGAATATCTGGTCTTACACTTAAGTCTTTAATTCATTTTGGGTTTATTTTTGTATTTGGTGCTTAGAATCTTCTAATTTCATTCTTTTACATGTAGTTGTTCAGTTACAGGCATTCTTTTAGAGTCATCCAGTTTCCAGGTGGTCTAGACTGCTGAATTAAATAGAGAAATAATGTGACTACTTCTTATGCACCCTTTGTATCTTTGGTAAAGGCATTAATTTCTCGATTTAAGTATCCTGGAATCATATCATTTCCACTGACTTTAAGAAGTCTAGATCCATGTAAATCCATGGCTGATTCATGTCAATGCATGGCAAAAACCACTACAATATTGTAAAGTAATTAACCTCCAACTAACAAAAATAATTGGGGGAAAAAAAGAAGTCTAGATCCATAACAGAACCTTCTACCACTGAATTTCTCATGAAACTGGATTCCCTTCCATTAGTGTCTTTTTAAAATTCCTTTAGTGGAAGGCATGCCTTCTAAGGAAACACAGTCACCCAATATCTTCTTTGCTCTTATATCCTTGAGTTGGAAATTACCTGGCCTAAACGTTATTTTCTCATCACTTATCATATTAGTGGATTTTCACAGTTGCCAGATTCATTGTGCAATAGTTACCACTGCTCTCGATAGTTCTCACATGTTAGAAAAAATTGCAAAAGCCAATGCACAGTTTTCAACTGTGCTCTACCCCAACTCGCTACTGGTGAGTTTTAGTAGTTGCTGGGCTAGGGCATGCTAATGGTTATGACTGCCTCATTCCACCAGCAGTGGACTCTCATCTCCATTTGTCTGGTGAGTGGTCTGATTCCAGGAACCCATTCCAAGAATCTGCTGAATGCACTAGTCAAACAAGTTACTAAGATAAGTTGTTACAATTACAAAACCTAAACAAAACTTTGTACATATATTATAAAACAAACAAAAACACTGATGTTTAATGTGGTGAAAGCTTGGATTTTTATAACAGTTAATCTGCTACTGCTTTTTCTGAATAATTTCAATAATCTGAATTAACTCAATCTATTTACACCTATGGTTCAGTGAATTTCTAATACAATGAGATGGGAAACACTTTCCAATAAAATTTGGAAATTGAATTTCAAAAAACTATCCTATTGGAATGGCTTGCCCTAAGAAATTTTAGTCCTCATTTACCCCTTGAATTCAAGAAAGAACTCCAAGAAGAACAGATCACTTAAGACTTGAGGTCATATATGGTCCTGTAAAGACTGGCTACAAATCTAAAGATCAATTCAGTTAAGAAATCTGGACATCACTATTCATCAGGGAAATGAAAATCAAAACCACAATGAGAGATCACCTCACATTTATCCAAATGGCTAATGAGAAAAAGATGACAAGTAACAAGTGCTAGCAAGGATGTGGATAAAAGGGAACCCTTGTGCACTGTTGGTGGCATTGTAGATAGGAAAACTAGTACAGATTGTACTTTGGGAAACACTATGGAATTCTTTCAAATAATTAAAAATAGAACTGTCATACGATCCAGGATTTTCACTTCTGGGTATTTACCTGAAGAAAACAAAAACTCTAATTTGAAAAGGTATTTATTGTAGCATTATTTACAGTAGTCAGCATATGAAAGTAACTTACATACCTTTCAACAGATGAATGAAGAAGATGTGATATGTAAATATGTATGTATATATACACACATGATGAAATACTACCAGTCATAAAAGATGAAGTGCCCATTTGTGACAATATGAATGGATTTAGAGGGTATCATATCAGGTGAAATACTGCATGATCCCACTTATACATGGAATCTAAAAAATAAAATGAACAAACAAACCAAAGCAATTTCAAAACAAACTCAGAGATACAGAGAACAAATGGGTAAATGCCAGAAGGAAAGAAGCTGAAAGGAGTGGGCAAAATAGGTGAAGGGGATTGAGGTACTCATCTCCAGTTATATAAAAGTCATGGTGATATAATATAAAGCATAAGGAATATAGTCAATAATAGTGTAATAACTTTGTATAGGACCAGATGGTTACTAGACATATCTTAATGGTGATCATTTTTCATAATATAGGCAGATATCAAGGTTCTATGCCATACATCTGAAAGTGGAAGTGAAAGTCGCTCAGTCCTGTCTGACTCTTTGCGACCCCATCGATTATACAGTCTATGGCATTCTCCAGGCCCAAATACTGGAGTGGGCAGCCTATCCCATCTCTGGGGGATCTTCCCGACTCAGGGATCGAGCCCAGGTCTCTCACATTGCAGGCGGATTCTTTACCAGCTGAGCCACCAGGGAAGCACGATACGTCTGAAACTAGTGTAATATTGTAGGTCAGTCTACATTTCAATTAAAAAATCTTTAATTTCCTAATTAAAAAAAAGAATAAATTTCAGAGGAGAGTTATTTTATTGCAAAGGCAAGCAGTTGATGACCACCGATTTCTTATGTTCCAAGCCTGGTCTTCTCCTGGGAAGGTGACAGAACCCTGAAGAAGCACTGGTTGGTGTGTGCCCTCAAAACAAAGTTATGGTTATGCCTTCAGTAGTTTGAAGTTTCACATTGTAAGTTTCTCTAAGCATTTTATTATCACTATTTTCAATTCTTATTTTATATTGGAGTACAGTTGATTAACAGGCTCCCTAGCTGGCTCAGTGGTAAAGAATCTACCTGCCAAAGCAGGAAACACAGGAGACGTGGATTTGATCCCTGGGTCAGGAAGATCTCCTGGAGGAGGAAATGGCAGCCCACTCCGGTATTCTTGCCTGTAAAACCCACGGACAGAGGAGCCTGGCGGGCTCCAGGCCATGGTGTCACAGAGTCTGACACAACTGAGTGACTGCACATGCCCAATAGTTGATCAACAGTGTTGTCTTAATTTCACACGTACAACAAAGTGATTCATTTATACATGCACTTTCAAACTCTTAATTAGATTACTACAGAATACTGAGCAGAGTTTTCTGTGCTATACAGTAAGCCCTGATTGATTATCTATTTTAAATATAGCAGTGTATACATGTCAATCCAAAACTCCCAGTCTATCTGTCTCTCCAACCTTTCACCCTGGTATCCATAAATTCATTTTCTAAGCCTGTGGGTCTGTTTCTGTTTTGTATATCAGTTCATTTGCATCACGTTCTTTAGATTCCATGTATAAGCAATATCATGTAAGTCTTTGTTTGACTTACTTCACTTATTATGAGATTCTCCAAATCCATGTTGTTGCAATTGGCATTATTTCATCCTTTTTAATAGCTGAGTAATATTCCATCATATATATGTACCACATTTTCTTTATTCATTCATTTGCTGATGGACATGTAGATTGCTTCTATGTCTTGGCTATCTTGGCTATTGTAAACAGCATTGCAATGAAAAAAAAAAAAATGAATCCCCTCTCTGATTTTAAGTTTTCTATCAAAAATGTGAAAGCTCTTTACTTAACACTGCAAACCTTGGTGTCAAGGGACAAGATTACAAAATTTTAGACTTTCGTTATTACAGTGAGAAAAATTGTTCTGTTATTATTTCTATCTTAATGCCATAAGCTTATATGGTAGGAAAAGACCTGGTTTATTTCTAATGATTTGACATGGAAGTTTGTAACAAAAAAAATGTATGAAATTCACTTTGAAAGTGTTAGTTGCTCAGTTGTGTCCGACTCTTTGTGAACCCGTTTACTGTAGCTCACTGGGCTCCATGAAATGCTCCAGGCAAGAATACTGGAGTGGGTAGCCATTCCCTTCCCTTCTCTTTCCAGCCCAGGGCTGAAACCCAGGTTTCCTGCATGGCAGGCAGGTGCATTACTGTCTGCACCAACAGGGAAGCTTACTTCCATGTAGTAAAACTAGAAGGCTGCGTTTCTCTCATAGTCTTTTTTATTTTTTTGTAAGTCTAGCCAAGATGGAATTCTTAAGTAATCAAAGACCTAATCAAAACAACATGACGTGCAGGAAATTATTTTTATAAAACATAGAATCTTTGCTTCTAGGCATTAATGAGTGCTTATGTGCCATGTAACCTTGTAAGTGCTTTGCCTGTAATAACACATCTAATTCTTCCAGCGTGAGCAAGCAATCCATCATCCCTATTTTATAGATAAGGATACTGAGGCACAGATAGTTAAAAACAAATAGAAAATAGACAAGGAAGAAAAAAAAGCAAAAACCCCACTAGCTCAAAGGGACAAGCCATGGAGCTGGGATTTGAACCTAGGCTTCAGGATCCAGGCAGAGCACTACTCATTCCCTCTGTTGCTCAGTTTTTTTAGCTCATCACTCTCTATGGATGCAAATGAGGGCCTGTTTTTACAAAGAGTATCTAAAGGGGGAAAAACATGCCCCCCCCCCACCCCCAGGAATCTTCTATTTGAGAAAAGACATTGTTTTGGAAATAACCTTGGCACAAAATCCAATGATAGTGCTTTAATTTTGTCCCTCGGGTGTACACTCTTGAGGGTTAATTCTTCAGAGACCTGGCTTTAGAGCAGTTAAAACTACCAGGAACATGCATGCCTTACTTGCACTGCATATGAGCCAGTGTTCAGGATAAGGTGTCTCTCTTGATCCGCAGACTCATCAGCATCGAGACTTATCTTCCTTACCAGGTGTTGAGGGTGTCATGCTTGTTGCAGACGCTGACTACCAAAATGGGAATTAAATCTTCCACACTGACTTTATGATGGAAACCAGAAATCCCTGGGTTTTGCTATTCATCTTGAAGCAGTGAACAGGAAAACAAATAATTCTTTCAGTGAAGTGAGTATTCCATAGTTTGGGTATAAAAAGAAAATTTGAAACATGGTGGAAAGACTTCAGCTGAACTTGGCTTTAGGGAATATAAAACTCACCATCTCAAGTACTCCAAAGAGAGTGGTCGTTGGTGTTTAGTCCAGCTTTTCAGAGAACTAAGCAACTAATCTTTTGACTTTTTAAACTGAACTTGTCCCTTTTTCTTTTTTTTAACATTATAGAGATAACATAATGTCCAAGAAGAATTCTAAGGTCAGAGATGCCAGAAATGGAAAGTGCATAGAGATCATTCTCCTTGTTAACAGAAGCAGATATGTGTCCTGTTCAGGTTCACATGCTGAATAGTGGCAGGTATGGCATCCTACCCTCACAACAATGTCCATAAATATCCACAACCATTGCCTGAAAGCTCTGCTTTCAGAATTGTTTCAGATGAGAAATTTCACCAACCACTTCAGCTCACTTCAGTGACCCTTCCTTCTTCTGAAATCCTAGGGCATGTTTTATCTTGGACCTCTCTGAAATGTAAATTTTCCTTTTCTTTCTAAGTCCTGTCTCCCCAACCAAGTTTAAATTCCTAAAAATAATAACTGACATTATTAGTTGACATTTAATAAGCAATTGCCTTGTGAAAGTGAATTCTATAGATATTTTCTTAAATTATAAAAATAAAATAGAGATGTAGACTTTTTTTAGCTATTGTTCTATACCATAGCATTTCATGTTCCACATCCTAATTATTATATCTTCAAAATGTGGTATGTTTTGTTTTACTTATAGAGGGAAGTGAGTTGATTATACACATGATTTGACACTAGAATCTTTGCTACCGATACTGACACACCTTGGACTTCTTACTATAATTATAACAGCTTGATATCCTCTTCCTCAATTGATGAGTCAGAAAAATAATATTTACCTTAAAATGGTGTCAGGGTTTCCCAGGTGGTGCTAGTGGTAAAGAATCCCCTGCCAAAGCAGAATAATAGGAGATGCGGGTTCGATCCGTGGTTCGGGAAGATCCCTTGGAGGAGGAAGTGGCAATCCACTCCAGTATTCTTGCCTGGAGAATCTGATGGACAGAGGAGTTTGGTGAGCTACAGTCGATGGAGTTGTAAAGAGTTGGATGTGAGTGAAATGACTTAGCATGCACACATGCAAAAATTGTGGCTAAATAAAAATTTTAAACATTTGACATTATACACATTTTCTTAATAACAGAGACATTACCTGTTAAAATCTACATCTTAAATAAGTTTTTAAATATAAAATTTGGGAAATAATCTTATTATTCTGGTTAACAGAATGTGCTCATACATTTATAAAAATTATAAGTAGAAATCATCTAGAGATTAAGTCAGATGAGCTTAATGCAGGTGTTTTTTTATATAGTTTCCATAAAAAGTTGCTATGTGTTGTTTGACAGATTAATTAATCTCAAAAGAAGGGCATCTAAGTCTCTCCCAAGGCATTATGTTCCGTTATTCAAACTATATGGTTGGTGAAATTTTCTTCACGCTAACCTCGATTTTAAATCCTTTTTCTTTTTGTGCCACTCCTATCTTCAGACTTGTCAAAGAGTAAACGAATCCAGTCTCTATTTTCAAGAAAACCCTACATAAGCATAAATATAATTGTCATGTGTTACAACATAATATTCTTCATGCTAAATAACCCTCTGGCATTTGTATACATTTACCTTTCTAATACTTTCTTTTCATAAGGGGATAGATTAATATACACAGATGTGAATGTTGTCGTCATAATATCCGAATGATACTATTCATTCCATCAGTAGAAGAACTGAAAGTGTTTTTTATTTCTGTTCTACTTAGCTCATCCCAATGTCTGTTATCAAGATCTAAATTTTCTTTTGTGTCTTACAATATCACTGGTAACTGTATTCTTAGGGGGTGTTCTTATCCTATCAAGCAATAAAGATGAAATACAAAGACTGAATCTCACATCAAATACAATTTTAGAACCCACAGGAGTTTTTGATATTGCAGTTAGACTGTTAAAGGCAGAGAGTGCTGACTCCAAAAAGATCAAGTATAAACTTGCCCAAGTTTATGGGATGTGTGCCCAAGTGACAAGGTCTAGTCCCTAGACACATTGTCAACCAGTCTAACATTATTTCTGTAACTGCCACATATATAGATTAAAAGAAAAAAAAAAACCAACTATAATTAGTTTAAAAGACTTTTATATGTGCTTATTGATTTTAAAAAATGCCATGTATTTTTTATTTCTTGTATAGGTTACAAATGACCAATGGAAAATAAGAATCAGACAGCAGTGACTGAATTTCTTCTCTTGGGCCTCACAGATCATCTCTATCAGCAGATTGCCCTATTTGTCATTCTTCTTTTTGTCTATCTTGTCACACTAGGGAGTAACTTGGGGATGATCACTCTCATAGGGATTGATCCCAGACTCCACACTCCTATGTACTTTTTTCTTAGCCACTTGTCCTTTGTAGACTTGTGTTCCTCTTCTTCTGTTGCCCCCAAGATGCTGTGTGATATCTTTGTGGAGAGAAAGGGCATCTCTTTCATGGGTTGTGCTGCACAGATGTGGTTCCTTGGTTTTTTTGTGGCAAGTGAATGTTTCCTGCTGGCTTCCATGGCCTATGATCGGTATGCGGCCATCTGCAAGCCCTTGTTGTACACACTCATTATGTCCCAGAGGGTCTGTGTGCAGCTGGGTATAGGCCCTTATGCTGTGGCTCTTGTAAGTTCTATGACCCACACCACACTGACATTTCGCTTACCCTTCTATGGTCCAAATGTTATCAATCACTTTTTCTGTGACATTTCACCACTGCTTTCCCTAGCATGCACAAACACCTCAGTGATTAAATGTATACTTTTCACCTTGGCTGGAGCGATAGGCGTACTCAGTGGCCTGATCATCATGATCTCCTATGTTTGCATCCTGGTGGCCATCCTGAGGATCCAGACTGCCAATGGGAGGAGGAAAGCTTTCTCTACTTGTTCTTCTCACCTGGTAGTTGTCTCCATCCTGTATGGAACGCTTTTCTTCATTTATGTTCGACCTAGCTCAAGTTCCTCCCTAGATATCTGTAAAGTGATTTCCCTCTTTTACATGGTGTTAACTCCCATGTTGAACCCTCTTATCTACAGCTTGAGGAACAAAGAAGTGAAGAATTCATTCAGCAGGCGGTTTGAAAGGAAAACTATTTTTAAAGGTGGATAAAATAGAATTCTAATTGTGCTGCACCAAAGATGTTGATTTGATTACGTGTGGTTAAAAGAATACTGGACTAAGAAATAGACTTTTTAATCCCTAGGTCTGACAGATGTATATACTGAAACTACTGCTTATATTGCTTTTTCTCCAGTCTTCTCCTTTGTAAAATAATAGGAAATACAAAATATTATATATATATATATATATATGGTATAAATGTAACATAATCCAGAAGGACATTTATGCATTCTTATATGTGGGAAAACAATCTAATCTTCCCCAGAAAATCAAATAGTATAAGGAAAAGTTCACCAGAGTTCATTAATAAAGGTTTCATGGACCTTGGTAAAAGCTGAGCAATGGAAAGTGAGTGAACAGTTGTAGAACACATGACAATGCAAATATGAAATTTGAATGGCATACAAAATATTATCTTAAATTTATCCAGATATAAAACTATCATCACTAATTGTCAGTCTTGTAAAAATTTTCAACATCATTTTACTAACCCTGGAAATTATCATAGTAAGTGTAGTCAGTCAAAGAGAGAAAGACAAATACCATAGGATATCACTTATATGCACAATGTAAAAAAAATTATACAAATAAACTTAATTACAAAACAAAAACATACAGTCTTAGAAAACAAACTTATGGTTACCAAAGAGGAAAGGTAGGTAGGGCAAGGAATAACTTGGGGGTTTGGAGTTGACCAATACACACTACTACATTTAACATATAGTTTAAAAGGGTTACCAGCAAAGACCTCTGTATAGCAGAGGGAACTCTGCTCAATATTCTGTAATAGCCTAAATGGGAAAAGAATTTGAAAAGGAATAGATATACATATGTGTATAACTGAATCACTTTGTAGTACACCTGAAATTAACAGAACATTGTTAATCAAACATACTCCAATATAAAACAAATATTAAAAAAAAAAGAATTGTTAAAACTTGGACTTAGGTGTGACAAGGGGAAACATACATTCTTCCTGGTTTTATCTAGAAAGATCAACAGCTTCTTTTCCATCAAATTTTGCCTTAAATCCATCTGTTCTGTGTCTTTGTTATATAGCATATCACAAATCACATCACCTTTTGAGATTTCCATTTCCTAATATGACACCTGAAGTATTTCCTGTCTGTTTAATTTTTTCTTAAATATTTATGATGCAACATCTTTTGAAAGGGGATTGAAAGAAGAACAAGAGGAAACAAATGATAATTATAAATTTTCTCAATGCCTCTGTGCTCCTTCCCCAAGTATATGCAAATATATTCAAAACCAACTGTATTCTCTAGCTCTAGCTGTTGCTGTCCTGAAATCCTAATGTATTTTCTGTCTAGAATACTTTTTGTACCATATTTACATGGATAACTACTTTTTAAAAATACTGGCTAAGGTGACTTTCATTCCGAGAATAACCCTAACTCTCCAATCTCATTTGAGCCATTCTGTATTTTTCCCTTACAGCATCATATTCTTTTCCTTCAGACTTTATAAGTGTAACGTGTTGCTTGTTAAGATCATTTTTATTTTGCTTGCTTTTATTAGTGAGAAATGTTTGTAGCTGATTCTTCACATTAGGAAGTGACAGAAATTCAGTTGGAGCTGCATTTTTGTTCACGCTATAAGTCTGTAAGCAGTTCTCCTTATTTATTTATTTTTTTTTTTAAAGAGTGAGTCTCAACATCAGTAGCAGGGAAATTATATGTCAGTTATGGCATCCACACACTGAAATCACTTGATTGGCAATGCTGATACCTGGGAGGAGGTGCTTAATTTTCATAAGGTATAGTTTCTCAGAAGAACTCTGATGTAATCCCTACTTTTGTTTCTCTGTAGGGATATTTTTTGTCCCTGGCTTCTTTCCAGAATTTTTCTTTACTATTGATTTTCATAGTTTGAAAATTTTAAGTATAGTTATTATTCATTTTTGGCATTTATCCCACTTTGTGTTCTCTGAGTTCCCTGGATCTGTGGTTTGGTGTCTAATATTAGTGGGGAAATTCCTAGTCATTTTGTTTGAAATACTTCTCTAGATATTACCATTGTGCATATGTTACACCTTTTGTGTTATTCCACAGTCCTTAGACATTCTTCTTTTTTTTTTCAGTCCTCATTCACTCTTGTTTTCAGTTTCTGAAGTTTCTATTGCATTCTCAAGTACACTGATGCTTTCCTCAGCCACATCCAGTCTACTAATCATCTCATCAAAGATTTTTTTTTTTTTTTTTGTCACAGTGTATTTATCTCTAGCATTTTAATCGGAGCCGATTTAAATTCCTGGTCTTATCACTCCTATATCCCTGCCAGTTCTGGTTCTGACCTTTGCTCTGTCTTGTCCAGTTGTATTTTTTGCCTTTCTCTATGCCTTGTAATTTTTTCTTGATAGCCAGACATGGTGTGCTGAGTAAAAGGAGTTGCTGTAAATGGGTCTCTAGTAACTGTGATGTGAGGTGTGAGGGGAAGAGACGTGTTCTATGTCCTATGATTAGGTCTCAGTCTTTTAGTGAACTGAGGTATCTGAATTGTAAACTTCACAATTGTTTCACAGGGTCTCCTCACCCCCCATAAGTTGGCCTAAGAAGGTTAGAGTGGGCTGGAGTTGGGCATTTCCCTTCCCCCATGTGGAAGTTCAGAGGAAGATAAAGTTGGCCTCTCTCTTCCCACAGGTCACTTAAACTCTAATAATACCCTGTCAGGTTAGGCTTTGATTAACTAGTTTCTCCTAGAAGTACCAAGCGCTGTGATATATTTGAAAATAAGTTTTGACCCCTAACAGCTTCCCAGGTGGTGCTAGTAATAAAGAACCTGCCTGTCAACACAGGAGACACAAGAGATGCATATTTGATCCTAGATCGGGAACATCCCCTGGGAGAGGGCATGGCTTCTCATTCCATTATTCCTGCCTGGAGATTCCCATGGACAGAGGAACCTGGTGGACTACAACTCCATAGTGTTGCAAAGAGTCAGACACGGCTGAAGCAACTTAGCATGACTATATTATATACTTAAAAGCATATTGGCAAGTGGCCTCTGGGAGCCCATTCCTCAACTGGGGATTTTCCCTGTTGTTCAGTCGCTCAGTCGTGTCTGACTCTTTGCGACCCCATGGACTGAAGCACGCCAGGCCTCCCTGTCCATCACCAACTCCCGGAGTTTACTCAAACTCATGTCCATCGAGTCGGTGATGCCATCCAGCCAGCTCGTCCTCTGTCATCCCCTTCTCCTCCCTCCTTCAACCTTTCCCAGCATCAGGGTCTTTTCCCACGAGTCAGCTCTTCACATCAGGTGGCCAAAGTATTGGAACTTCAGCATCAGTCATTCCAATGAACACACAGGACTGATCTCCTTTAGGATGGACTAGTTGGATCTCCTTGCAGTCTAAGGGACTCTCAAGAGTCTTCTCTGACACCACATTTCAAAAGCATCAATTCTTTGGTGCTCAGCCATTATGGTCCAACTCTCACATCTACACATGACTACTACATCCATACCTGACTACTCCCTAGTCAGTCTAAATAAACCTAAAGTGAGATATTCCCAAGTGTTGCGTATAGTTAGTGTTATATATTTGATTTTCCCTCATTTATGTCCCATCTCCCAAAACAATCTGTATCTACTTTCAGAAATAGTTTTTTAACTGTGAGTTTTTATCTCAGCATGCAGTGCTTCTTTTTCAGTATAAATCTGCTTAACTTCTCAAAGACGGCCCCAAGATGAGAGTTTTTTTTTTTTTTTTTTTTTTCTTTAGAGATCTTCCTTTGAGAAAAAAGTCCCATTGTGAGGTAATATTGGGTCAAACTCTATATCTGTTTCACTTTAATTTCTCTTCTATGGATGTAGACCCTTGAGTTTCAGGGTTCTTCGGGCATCAAGTGCAATTGACTCAAAACTTTCAAGGAAAATATGTGCATCATACTGCGCCATATGGGAGCCAGAAAAGGGCAAGGACTTATTTCATACGTGTGAGTTAGGAGACCCCAGGTGAGTCAGGACAGAGGTCACCCATCGTGAAGGGAATACAGTCAGAATTCATGAAGCTTAAAGAACAGTGTGTTAGAGACAATTATTCTTGTCTGAGGCTGGAAGTCCACACGTTTTGGTATCATTCTGAAGTAATTAAAATAGATGAATAAAGGACTTTACCAAAGAGGTGAGTTAGCTTAGAAGCCAAATTCATAAAATGATATGATGAGTACTTGGCCAAAATTAGTTTTTAAAATCCTCCAAATAGAACAGCTTAACTTAGATATTCTCTTGTATGCTTCACACTAAACAAGTGATTCTTAAACATGGATAGCATGTTAATTTGGCCTATTTGAGTTGTTAAAATATTCATAAATCTCTCCATTTTAATGTGGATCTAGAGATGTAACTTGACTGGTATTCCATTGCTGGTGGTTTTTTGACATATGCTTTGTCAAAACTGATTATTTAAAAACTGTATTTCATTATTTTTCCTATATTATATGAACTAATTTGCCAGCAAATACAAATACAATCTGAAATGACTCATGTTTCTGTTGGAAGCTTAGACTTCTGTAAGAACTATCACTAAGTGACAGTCACCATTTGACTACAGCAAATACAATCATATGGATCTCCCACAGATAATTTATGGCAGAGATGAAATATGCAACTGCAGATACTTTGACCTGCCACAATTATGCTATAAAGGGAATTCGATTTTGTATTTAACATTGTTCAATGTCATAAGACAATGACATTTCATAGTGCCCTTGTTTACACAGGTGATTCACTGGGAAGTTCACATGTAGGGAAATGCAAGTGATTATACTTGTGCTTAAATATTTAATGTGTGTATGTATCATCTGGGGATCTTGTTAAAATGTAGGTTCAGTTAAACTGGAGCGGGGCTTCAAATTCTGCATTTCTGACACACTTCCAAGTGATGCGGGTGCAGCTGACTCATAGGCTGAGTACTGAGACTTCCGGGTCTTGGATGATTTCACAGCGTCCTCTGCCTTGACTTCCTGTTGGTCATTTTAAATAATTCATCCCTCTTTTCCTTTTCCTCTTGGATGAGTCGAAAACACTGATTAGGGATTTATCCATCTTAATAGGCTCTGTATCCATTATGTCTTGAATTGTGTTCAGATAGAGTTGAGAAAATAAAATAATTCTGTTACTCTGAATTAGAATAACATACTTAATAAGATGACAGAAACTCAAGTCCTGCTGATAAATTTCTCAAATCCTTTTCCTCATTTGTTCTGAAATATTGTTGTTAAATTGCCATCCAATCACTGCCTGACTGGGTCCCTTAAAACATCGTGGATCTTTGTACCTCCAAAAGCAACTCTCTCTCTTGTGGAATTTTCTAAAGGTGGAAAATATCCTTACCTTCTTAGCTTAAGTCAATGATCTTATGGCTGAAATCCTCAGCGACACCATCTGTCTTTTGAGGCTGCTCAAAGAAAAAAGTGAAACCACTGTTGTTCATAACAGCCCTTTGTCATAATAGCTCTTTCAGTATTTGAAGACAAGATGGCATGTTCTTGAATCTTATCTCCAGCCCAAAGCTCATATTTCCAGTAAGATCACAGCATCACCTAAGATTGTGTTACTGACTTTATTGTTGTTTGTACTTTTGTTGGTATGCTTGCTCTCTCCATATTTCTTTGGTGAGAATCAGACATATATTTGTCTTTATAATTGCACAATGATACCATCCAGGGATGATGTGTAATTGGTGAAAGTATGGTTGAAATTATAATGTTAATTTTCTTTTTTACTAATTTATTTATTCAAGTATCTAGCACATCTCCCTTTCCCACCAAGTACTCTGATAAGCACTGGGGAAGCTCACATTGTTTTATGTTGGGAAATAATATTGTGATTTGAAATTCTTGAATAAAGGTATGTTATGATGCCATGGAATCACAGCGAACGAGAAATGAATGGTGACCTCAGATTTGCGAAAAACCTACTAGAGGAAAGAAAAAAAGCAGCAGTGAGTTTTAGTGAGCACTTAATATATTAATCCACTCTTTCAAAAACAGCTCTCTGAGTTAAGTATTCTTTATTACTTTTTAACATACGTTAGTAATACAAAGCTATATCTGTAGATAAAAAGAAGCAGTAAGTGAAAAGTGAAAGTGAAGTTGCTCCATTGTGTCCGAGTGTAGTCCACCAGACTCCTTTTTCCATGGGATTTTACAGGCAAGGGTCCTGGAGTGAGTTGCCATCTCCTTCTCCAGGGTATCTTCCCATCCCAGGGACTGAACCCAGATCTTGCTCACTGCAGTCAGACGGTTTACTATCTGAGCCACCAGGGAAAACAGAGAAAGTAGAGCAGAGTCAGCATTTAATTCTAAATCCCTTTGGTTCCAGCCTTGTGCTGATCCCCTCCACTATACTGTCTGCCACAGACAGTGACATTTGAACTGAGATTCCTTCTTTTTTTCATAACACTTCTTGCTCCCTGAGGTGGTATATGTTTAAATGTTGCAGTGACTGAATGCATATGTGTATGCTAAGTCACTCAGTCATGTCTGAGTCTTTGAGACCCATGGACTGTAGCCAGTCAAGCTTCTCTGTCCATGGGATTCTCCAGGCAAGAATACTGGAGTGGATTGCTAATCCCTTCTCCAGAGGATCTTCCCAACCCATGGATCGAACCCTGGTCCCCTGTGTTGCAGGCAGATTCTTTACAATTTGAGCTACAGGGAATGACTGAAGTGTTTATTAAAAAGAAAAACCAAATTTGGCCTAAGAAGGTCACCAAATATTAAGAAGACTAAAAGCAGATAAATCCTATATCATTTCTGGTTCTTGATGTCTTAATTTGTAAAAAGGGGAATAGACTCAATGCCATCTAAATGACTGCCTTCTCTAAAGTTCTATGATTCTATATAATATATCAAAGTTTCTATGAATGCTATCTTTTTAAAATTTAGTATTATTGGAATATATTTGATTTATAATGTTGCATTAATTTCTGTTGTACAGCAAAGTGAATCAGCTATACATATACATATATATGTATGCATATATACTCTTTTTTAGTTTTTTCCCCATATAGGCCATAGCAGAGTATTGAATTCCCTATGCTATACAGTAGGTCCTTATTAATTAACTATTTTATATGTGGTAGTGTATATTTGTCAACACCATCTCAAAATTTATCCCTTCCCCCTTTACCCATTGGTAACCTGAATGCTATCTTTTCACATACTGACCAAAAGAAAGAGCTTCCTAGCAATGATATCCTTCAAGTTTCTAGTTTTTCCTTCCAGGGATATGATCTCCCTGTATAATCCTTCAGGATATTACCTGGAAGGTTTTTCAACTCAGTGATTTATCATGGCAATACAAATCTGTTAAAAAAAGATTAAAAGAAAGTGGGATGGCATTTTAGCCCTTTACAAGCAGTTCACTGAAGACCTTGGTAGAAAATTGTGAGGAGAAAGCATCACGTGTGGTTTGCACAGAAATGAAGAGTACCTGGCACATGGCAAATCCTCAGGGGAAAGTGCTAAATGGGTGAGTGAATAAAACACATAGTTACTTTACGTCATAATTATAATCTCTTCTTAGCAAACTGGAAAGAGAGACTGCTTAGGGAAATACTTCTATTCTAGTTCTCCCTGGATCAGTTTCTTTCATCATTCTGCTCATTCATGTCTTCTTACCCTAAGCTGATTTAAGAGTCACATCACTCATCATTGGAATGTTCACTTGATTGTTCAATGGATTATTGACCTTTATTGTCTCTATTTGCTTTTAGCTTCCAGTCTAGCTTCCCTGGTGCCTCAGACAGTAAAGAGTCTGCCTGCAATGTGGGAGACCCGGGTTCGATCCCTGGGTCAGGAAGATCCCTTGCAGAAGGAAACAGCAACCTGTATTCTTGCCTGGAAAATCCCACAGGTGGAGGAGCCTGTCAGGCTACAGTCCACGGGGTCACAAAGAGTCAGACAGGACTGAGCAACTTCACGTTCACTGCATATACTCCTGACAATTCTTTATTCTACTCCAGTAGCTATGAAAGTGAAGGTCTCTCAGTCGTGTCCGACTCTTCGTGACCCCACGGACTACACAGTCCACGGAATTCTCCAGGCCCGAACACTGAAGTGGGTAGCCTTTTCCTCCTCCAGGGGATCTTCCCAAGCCAGGGATCGAACCCAGGTCTCCCAGATTGCAGGTGGATTCTTTACCAGCTGAACCACCAGGGACTAAGGTTGTTATAAATTACTTACTCTGTTGTTACAGGAGATTTTTGAAACTAAGAATGTTTTCTTTTTCTTTTACTCTTCAAAATATCAGCATGGCCATAGCCTCCCCAAGTAACATTTTATGCTTTTCTCCATTTCCTTTACTCCCTTTCCTTTGCTCCTTTCTGCTCCTCTCCCTTCCTTTTCCATACTTTTCTTTCTCATGAGATCATGTATCACAGTATTGGAGACTGCCCTTGATTTTAGAGGAAATGTATTACATCTATTGAATCCTCAAATAGATGAAAACATTAACTCTATTTCCTTTTTTAATGTTTAATCTAGCATTTTCTTATGGAGGATTTTTTTTTTTTTTTTTGGTTATTTTATTTCCACTGAGTTGGGTCCATGATGAGGGGATATTATAGCAGACACCTGAATAAAGTGAAGGAGAAAATTGTGCAGATATCAGTTAGAGATACACTGTAAATGGAAGGAAGAGAGTAAGTTTATGAGGGAGAATCTTGCTTTACTTGTTGCAAGAGTAGAAAGTATGTGAGGGTAGTGGTGACAGTTGGGAGAATCTAGGATTTTGCAGTAATCTACTTCACTGGGCTCCTATGAGATTACAGATGAGTAAATTACCTTAAAATCTCTTTGAAGGATGCCCAGTCAAGTTCAGTCACTCAGTCGTGTCCAACACTTTGCGATCCCATGGACTGCAGCACACCAGGCCTCCCTGTCCATCACCAAGTCCTGGGGTTACACAAACTCATGTCCATTGAGTCGGTGATGCCATACAACCATCTCATCCTCTGTCATCCCCTTCTCCTCCTGCCTTCAATCTTTCCAAGCATCACAGTCTTTTCAAATGAGTCAATTTTTTCACATCAGGTGGCCAAATGATTAGAGTTTCAGCTTCAGCAACAGTCCTTCCAATGAACACTCAGGACTGATCTCCTTTAGGATGGACTGGTTGGATCTCCTTGTAGTCCAAGGGACTCTCAAGAGTCTTCTCCAACACCACAGTTCAAAAACATCAGTTCTTCAGTGCTCAACTTTCTTTATAGTCCAGCTCTCACATCCACACATGACTACTGGAAAAACCATAGCTTTGACTAGATGGACCTTTGTTGGCAAAGTAATGTCTCTGCTTTTTAATATGCTGTCTAGGTTGGTCAATACTTTTCACCCAAGGAGCAACCGTCTTTTAATTTCATGGCTGCAGTCACCATCTGCAGTGATTTTGGAGACCTCAAAAAGAAAGTCTATCATTGTTTATATTGTTTCTCCATCTATTTGCCATGAAGTGATGGGACCAGATGCTGTGATCTTAGTTTTCTGAATGTTGTGTTTCAAGCCAACTTTTTCACTTTACTCTTTCACTTTCATCAAGAGGCTCTTTAGTTCTTCACTTTTTTCCATAAGGGTGGAGTCATTTGCAATTTTGAGGTTATTGACATTTCTCCCAGCAATCTTGATTCCAGCTTGTGCTACATCCAGTCCAGCATTTCTCACGATTTACTCTGCATATAAATTAAATAAGTGGGATGACAATTTATAGCCTTGACAGACTCTTTCCTGATTTGGAACCAGTATGTTGTTCCATGTCCAGTTCTAACTGTTGCTTCCTGACATGCATACTGGTTTCTCAGGAGGCAGGTCAGGTGGTCTGGTATTCCCATCTCTTTAAGAATTTTCCACAGTTTGTTGTGATCCACAAAGTGAAAGCCTTTGGCATAGTCAATAAAGCAGAAATAGATGTTTTTCTGGAACTCTGTTGCTTTTCTGATGATCCAAGAGATGTTAGCAATTTGAGCTCTGGTTCCGCTGCCTTTCTAAAACCAACTTGAACATCTGGAAGTTCACAGTTCTCATATTGTTGAAGGCTGGCTTGGAGAATTTTGAGCATTACTTTACTAGCATGTGAGATGAGTGCAATTGTGCAGTAACTTGAGCATTCTTTGGCATTGCCTTTCTTTGGGGTTGGAATGAAACTGACCTTTTCCAGTCCTGTAGCCCCTGCTGAGTTTTCCAAATTTGCTGGCATATTGAGTGCAACACTTTCACAGCATCATCTTTTAGGATTTGAAATAGCTCAACCGGAATTCCATCACATCCACTATCTTTGTTTGTAGTGATGCTTCCTAAGGTCCACTTAACTTCACATTTCAGGATGTCTGGCTCTAGGTGAGTGATCACACCATCGTGATTATCTGGGTCATAAAGATCTTTTTTGTACAGTTCTTCTGTGTATTCTTGCCACCTCTTCTTAATATCTTATGCTTCTGTTAGGCCCATACAATTTCTGTCCTTTATTGAGCCCATCTTTGCATGAAATATTCCCTTGGTATCTCTAATATTCTTGAAGAGATTTCTAGTCTTCCCCATTGTAGTTTTTTCCTCTATTTCTTTGCGTTGATCACTGAAGAAAGCTTTCTTATCTCTGCTTGCTATTCTTTGGAGCTCTGCATTCAAATGGGAATATCTTTCTTTTTCTCCTTTGCCTTTCGCTTCTCTTCTTTTCACAGCTATTTGTAAGGCCTCCTCAGACAGCCATTTTGCTTTTTTGCATTTCTTTTTCTTGGGGGTGGTCTTGCTCCCTGTCTCCTGTGTAGCGTCATGAATTTCTATCTATAGTTCTTCAGGCACTCTGTCTATCAGATGTGCTCTTTTAAATCTATTTCTCACTTCCCCTGTATAATCATAAGGGATTTGATTTAAGTCATACCTGAATGGTCTAGTGGTTTTCTCTACTTTCTTCAATTTAAGTCTGTATTTGGCAGTAATGAGTTCTTGATCTGAGCCACAGTCCCAGTCTTGTTTTTGCTGACTGTATAGAGCTTCTCCATCTTGGCTGCAAAGAATAAATCAGTCTAATTTTGGTATGGACCATCTGGTGATGTCCATATGTAGAGTCTCTTCTTGTATTGTTGGAAGAAGGTGTTTGCTACGACCAGTGTGTTCTCTTGAAGGATGCCTAGTATGCATCTCTTGTGACAAGATGAATGTCCTGGGGCAATGTTTATGTGAATAGACATTATCTGTTTTCTGTAACACCTTGAAAGATTCTTCATTGCTTAGAGTAAGAATTTTTCACCTAATGTTAAAATGTTTTGAAGTTTGAGTCCAATCCTATTTTTCTTATTTTTGAAATTTTCATATATATAGTGTGTACTAATTTTGTCTTTCAAAGATGTCCAAATTTTAGTACTCCACTGCTATATAGATACCATCAGTCCACCTTATTTTTACTTACCTATACCTTAACCACCTTCTGAGATTGTTTATGTCCAAGAGACTATTTCCAAAACTTCAGTTACAATGATCCCACTCTTCTAGTTTACCTCACAAAACAGTTTTGGGTCCCTAGTGCTGCTGTGGACCCAGACTCCCCTTCTGATTGTAATCTCTCTGAAGCAGGACTTTATCTTGCATTCTCAAACTGCACAATGTCAAAGGCCGGTGATAATTATGTGATAGTTGAAGGTTCAGAATTGGAATTTCAAAGGGGACAGGTGGTTCCAAATGGAGATGTAGTTTTAATTTGTGCAAGTACATTTGATTCAAAGTCCCAAAATTATTTTCTTATAAAATAACTTTAATTTCTTCTCTATAGGCCTCATCTCCTGAGCTTCCAATTCCTTGTGGGAGCTATTGCTAATTTATACAACAGCTCTTTAGAAAATGCTCTGCTGAAGGTTGTACAGAATTGAGTCAATTAATTCATTAAAGTACTGTTAAGAAGGTCCAAGTTTCAAGATGGTATCAGTATATTATCTATCCTCCTAGTCAACATGAAGAAGCTGGGAGAAAAATGGCATGTCTACATTTGTAGAGTAATTCATTTTCATATGAGGGAATGTTAATTTCATAATTCATTTTGACATAACTAAATAGTTTTCATCATGTCTGTTTTAATTTATTTCTTTTTAATTGGAGGATACTTGCTTTACAATGTTCTGTTGTTTTCTGTCATATATCAACCTGAATCAGCCATAGGTATACATATGTCCCCTCCCTTTTGAGCCTTCCTCCCACCCCATTCCACCCCTCTAGGTTGTCACAGTAGGGCTTTTTATCTTATCTTTTCTTTTTTATTTAAATGAAATTTGCCAAATTGCTATCAGGAAGCCAGGCATGGAAGATGAGTTTAGAAGCGTAGGAAAGCATTATCTTTAAGCTCATTATGAGGGATAATTTGGTAGAAATAGAGTGTTTCATCTTTGTCTTTTGGTTTAAATGACCTCACTTGAATGTACACTTTGTTTGAATTTTGTATTTGGCATAGAGATGTTGAATGTGCTTTAAGACATATGGTCTCAAGAATGTTAGAATGATGAGACCTTGGTTGGTTTCTCTGGGTCTTAATGTCTTCACATTACATATACTGGAATATTATATGTCGAAAACAAACCTCTGAATGAGCTAACTTGAACTTATGCTACTCATGTCCAAAGATCATGAATTTTCTGAACTGGAATATTTTATTTGGGCAAGACTGGGAAAAATAAAGTGCTATGCATTTTGACAGTCAGAAACTGTTGTTTTCACATAATAATTTGAGTTGGTTGAGATCATAGATGAGCATATTCTAGTTGCATCTTCACAGAATTTTTTTGTGACCTTAATTTATTTTGACACTTAAAATGCTTTGTTTCCCTCTTTGAGTGAAAGCAAACATGAGTATAAATGACCTGAAATGAGCTCTGTGTTTACAAAATACTGAATTCTTGAAACATTTCACTACTTAGGTATGATTTTTTTGACTAATCTGAAATCCTTCCCCTCCAGGTCTTTTTTTACTGAGCTCCGTTGCCTCTGAGACCACAGGAGGTCTGTTGCTTTTATTTCATTAATTTCCTGTTAAGCACAATCTTTTTCAAGATGTCTCATCAGGGAGCAATGGCATTCATTTTCTGTCAACACATCTCCTGCACACACTCCACTTAATATTTCTGTGTGATTGTGTTGCTGGAATCACCATGATTATTTCCATGTCCAAGATGTGTACCTCCCTTCTTCAGTTTTTCTTTTTCTTTTTGGGGCTATACTCACTTCCCCTTCCTCTAACTTTCTATTCATTTTTTTCTAAAGCCTTTTTATTTTGAAATAAATATTCACAAGAAGCTTCAAAGATAGCACAGAGAATTCTCCTGTACGTTTCCCTCAGTTTGACCCCAGTTCACTGCTCTAGACAACATAAAACAGCAGGAAATGGACATTGGTTTGTTATGTGTGTAGTTCTGTATTGTTTTAGCACTCATGTAGATTTGTTTAACCACCAGCACAATCAGGATACAAAACTATTCCATCTCCACAAAGATCTCCTGTGTGTTATCCTTTTATAATAACGCCACCACCCTCCTCCCCAACATTCCTAATCCCAGGCAACCTCTTCTCCATCTCTAAAATTCTGCCATCTGAGTATGTTTTATAAGTGGAATCATAGAGTATGTGACCTTTTGAGATTTTTTTTTTCTTTTTTTAACAACTCCACTCTTGACACTCAGCCAGATTGTTGCATGTATCATATTTTGTTCCTCTTTATTACTGAATAGTATTCTGTGGTATGGCTATACCACAGTTTGCTCAATTGTTTTTGTTATTTCGAGTGTTTGGCCATTATGAATAATGTTTCTATGAATACAGTTGTCCAGGTTTTTCTGTCAACATCAGTTTTTATGGGAATAAATGCCTAGGTGTGTTCTTTTCCTGCTTAAAATTTTATTTTTCTCTCCCAGATTCTGATAAGTCACAATTGATTACAGCACCTACTGAATGTTTAAGAACTAGTCCCTCTTATAGGCTGAAAAGAGAATGGAGTTTGATAAAGTAATCAACATGCGCATTAATAATATGAGGAATATTGGTGTTTTGGAGAAGGCATCACAGAGTAGACACTGCTGAGGACTTTGAAAACTGTTCGAAAGCCAACTTCATTTGTCTGAGCTTGCATTCCTTCTTACACTTCAGAAGTTATCTTTTAGACGACACACTGGCTTTATTTTTTCCAGAATCTGAAGCAATTAGCAAGGAAGTTATATTTCTTACAGCCTTTATCTAGGGTGAGAGTGAGAACTATCAGCCTGAATTCATCAAATGCACATGATACCTTATCTGCGAAATGTGTCTTAAAATAATATCCTTGGTTCAAAGGCAAGGATTTTTAGAAATGTAATCTGGCACAGTTAAAGGAATTGCTTTAGATAATCTCCCAAACTACTTCTATATCTAAAAACCTATGATTCTCTTAAAAAATTTCTGTTTTAATCAAGAAGAAACTGAGGTTTAATGACTTAATATCATGCAAACAATAAGTGGATGGGTGACCACTCAGAGATAGAAGTCAGGAGTGTTGTCTGTCAATATACCCTGTAAATGTAAAAAAGGTAAAAGATTCATTCATTTTTAAAATGAGGAAACCCAATTATGAATTGACTCCAAAGAAAGATCTCTCTCTTTCTCATTACAGATTAGATCAGAGAAATGGATTATGGAAAATGAAACTCTGGTGATTGAGTTTGTTTCTGTGGGCTTGGCAAATCGCTTCCAGCTCCAGGTTGTTCTTTGTGTGATATTTCTCTTGGTTTCTGTTGCCACTTTTCTGGGAAACTTGGGGTGATCACTCTCATTTGGATGGATTCTCGACTCCACAGCCACATGAACGTTTTTCTCAGCCACTTGTCCCTTGTGGACGTCTGTTCTTCTTCTGTCATTGGTCCTAAGATGTTAACTGACATCTTTGTAGAGACAAAAGTCATCTCTTTCTTTGGTTGTGCGGCCCAGATCTGGTCTTTTGGTCAGTGTGTAGTGACTGAGTGTTTCCTCCTGGCTTCCATGGCATACGATTGGCATATGGCCATCTGTAAGCCCCTATTGTACACACTCATTATGGCTCAGTGAGTCTGTGGGCAGCTGGTGGTAACTCCTTATACCGTGGGCCTTATAAGCACTGTGATCCATACAACTTTCACCTTTCACCTGCCTTACTGTGGTCCAAAAATCACTTCTTCTCTGACTTCCTTCCTGTTCTCTCCCTGGCATGTGCAGACATACGGGTCAATGAAGTTTTACTTTCATCTTGGCTGGAGCTCCAGGAGTACCCAATAGCCGGATTATCTTGGTCTCCTACATTTAATTGTCATCACTATCCTGAGCATCCGCTCTGCTGACGGGAGGGGGAAAGCCTTCTCCACCTGCTCTTCACACCTAACTGCTGTCTCCAACATTTATGGGACATTCTTCTTCATCTATGTACGTCCAAGTTCCAGTTTCTCCCTGGATATTAATAAAGTGGTTTTTGTGTTCTACACAGCCCTGATTCCCATGTTGAACCCACTTCTCTATAGCCTGAGAAACAAGGAAGTAAAATAATCATTCAAAGTATGTTTGAAAGAAGAAGTTTCTTACGGGTAGATAAACGGGAACACCATTTATACTACAGATTGAGAGTAATTTGTATGCAAGATGTAACCACATGGGCTGGGTATAGAGAATCTTTATTTTATGTTGAGATTTTGGGTCATTGACAAGTCATACAATGTTTTAGGTTATAATTTTCTCACTTTGTTTTTCTCATTTCTGATTCAGTAGGGATGGATTTTAGAACTTTAAACTCAAAAGAGTAGACTATTGAATCCCAAGACTTAAAAATATTCTTATTCATATGAAAAATTTTATGACTAGGATATCAGAAGTTCTTTGTTAAGTCCTGAGTAAACGTTTTAATCACAGCAGTGACTTAGTACTTTCATTTTTCTTACCGTGTGTTGAGATCTCTCATTGTCTGTAATCTTGACCTTGACCCTTTAAACATAGAATATTAAAAAATGTATTAAGGTCAAAAGTTTAAAACTTTCAGTTATAATAGAAATATGTTCTGGGGCTGTAAAATAAAGCATAGTTGCTATAGCTAACAATACTGTATTTTATATTTGCAAGATGCTGAGAGAAGAGATTTTAATCATTCGCATCATGAGAAATAAAATTCAGAACTCTGTTAGGTGACTGATAAGCTAATTGGGGTAATCATTTTGCAATGTAGACAAATATTGAGTCATTATGCTGTATACCTTGGACTAATACAATATTATGTTAATTATATATCAATAAACCTGAAAAAAGTGAGATATTCAGGAACTACATAACCATAATACTCTCTAATGTTACCTTCATATTTGGCGTAAGTTTATTCCCAAGGCCTTTTATATCCTCTATACTCTTTAGTCATAGTAATAACTTATCGGGATTTTGCTGTTGTAATCATATGCTTTGTGCATATGAAGTACAGAATGCCTCCATATTCTTTAATAAAGTATGTAAGTGTCCTGTAAATATTGCAAAGTTGCTCAAGCTCACTAGAAATCAGCAAGATGACTGGTAAAGCTCCAATGCAGCATCAGGCTTACCTTTGTCAGTGAAACATCTCTCAATTTTTCATGAAAAAAACCTGTGTAAATATAATAGAAATTCTTCACACATTTTGATTCTCAATGATTTTTTTTTTTGGTTTGTATTGGAAAAAGACACTAATTAAAATGATCACAATGTCAAATAAGGTATCCTGTGGAAAATTCTCCATTATAATGAACTTTAGATAAACAGTTCCAGAAATTGTGTCATCATTACACTGAAGTTTTACTCTGTAAGTAGCTAAAGAAGGAGGTAAGAAAAGGAGTCAAACAGAAAACAAATATCTTGATCCCAGAGGATTTTTAAAAGCATTTAGAGGCAGCAAGAACATTTTAATTTCCTCTTAATAAAATTCCCAAGACATGGCATACTTTAGGGAAACAAATTCTCCCAGAACAAGAAAAATGATGTAACTACTTCTGAAAACCTTAATTCATGTGGGTATTTTTAAATTTTTTTTCAGAGTGGAATCTTCCTACTTCCTTGGGGAAAAAACTAAGAATAAAACCAAGTGACTACTTGAGAGTTGGACTTCTTCTCTGTGCAAAGGCACAGGTTGGGGTGGGAAGATGCGATGCATGCTGAAAAAAGAGCACGGTTTGCACTCCAGTGTTAATTCTCTAAAGAAGAAAGGAACTCACTGACATGTAAGTTTAACTCATTTTTTAAACCTATTTCTGCTTCTCTATCTATCTTCAAAAGTTCAAGATGAGTTAAATGGATTTATGGGAAAATAAGACTAACAAACATTTAAAATAATTTATAGGTTTTCTAATGTCAAACAAACTCTTAGTTAAACCCTAATTTTCTCTCTAAAACATTTAAGCCATGTTGCTCTTTAGAACTGTATTTGATTTGCTGGTGTTTTATTCTAGCTTTTTTTATGCCAGTGTTCCTAAACTGAAAACCTGCAATTTCTTTTCTTATGGATAATGCTATGCTTTTAAGTAATTTAAAGCTTTGTGCACTATCAATTTCTTGTTTTTTTTCTCACTCTAGAGGCTGAACTAACCAATGGCTGGTGAAAACTATACAAGGATCACAGAGTTTATTTTCACAGGCTTAGAGTACCATCCACATGTACACGGCTTCCTCTTCTTGCTCTTCCTTCTTTTTTACCTTGTTACCATGACCGGAAACCTGGGCATGATTATCCTCGTCCGGATGGATTCCCGCCTGCACACACCGATGTACTTTTTTCTCAGTCACCTGTCCTTTGTGGATGTCTGCTTTTCGTCCGTGGTTGGCCCCAAGATGCTCAGAGACTTCTTCGCTGAAAGGAAAGCCATTTCTTTCCTAGGCTGCGCCTTGCAGCGGTGGTCCTCTGGGCTCTTGTGGCCACGGAGTGCCTTCTCCGGGCACCCACGGCTTATGACCGCTACGTGGCCATCTGAACCCCACTGCGGTGTTCAGTTGTCCCGTCCCACAGACCCTGCATACAGCTGGTGGTTGGACCCTGCGCTGCCGGATTTCTGAACACCATGACCCACACAACAGCTGCTTTCCGACTTCCCTTCTGTGGTTCCGACATTATCAATCACTTCTTCTGTGACATGTCCCCGCTTCTATCTCTGGTATGTGCTGACACACGGATCAATAAATTGCTAGTTTTCATCGTGGCTGGAGCTGTACTTGTGGTCAGCAGTCTGACTATATTAGTCTCCTATTTTCACATCCCCATCTCTATCCTGAGCATCCGCTCTGCTCGTGGGAGGCACAGAGCCTTCTCCACCTGCTCTTCCCATCTCACAGCTGTCTCCATCTCGTATGGGACTCTCTTCTTTATCTACGTGAGGCCAGGAGCAGTTTTCGCTCTGGATCTCAATCAGGTGGTGGCAGTGTTCTACACAGCAGTGATTCCCATGTTGAATCCTCTCATCTACAGCTTGAGAAATAAAGAAGTGAAAGCTGCTATGCGCAGGACCATCGCCAGGAGAAAGTTTTGCCTCAAAAGTTAAATTTCCATCTAAAACAGAAAATAGATTAAAAAGTAAAGCTTCCAGACATGGCTAGACTATCTGACCATCATCCAAAGATGCTAAAAAATTTGCAGAATTTGGGGGGTGCTATCCTTCCATTCTTCTACATGATTTTTATTTTAGTACCTTTTTAAAAAAGCTCCATTTCATCATGTCCCTATTAGTGATCAAAATTCCCAATCACCCAAACTCAGAGCAATTCTTTCTCCTCAAACATCTTCATTACTGAGAATATGATCAAATCTAATAAATGTTGAAGTAACCTAGTTACTAATACTCTCACACTAGTTGGACCAACAGAAATGTCCAGATGAGGTGAGATTCTTTGGAACAGCAAACTTTACTCCTATCCTTACATGTAGAGTTGAAAATATCAAACAGAACATTTACTTCTCTTACATATGACTTTAAAAAGTAAATAACCCTCCATACATTATTTTTAATATCTATTATGCTTATTTTCTTCTTATCTTCCAAAAATATAATATCATGATCACTGAAGATAAAAAGAAAATGCAGCTAAGCAAGTGAAGAAAAATGTTAGCCAAAAGAAAAAAAAAAAAAAATCCAGTATTCTTATTCTTCCACCAAGTGACAAGTCCTAGCAATAGTTCCCATTTGCCTCTCTACATATACCTTTACTCTTTAGTTTTCCAACTATTACTTTAGTATTAATTTTCAGTTTTCCCTAGTTCTTTCAAATAAGGATAGCGATAGCTTATGACAGAAAGTAGAAATAAATCACAAAGAAATGAATGAAAAAAATGAGAAAACTTCTAAAAAATCAGAAACAATGTGCTGAGAAGTTATTGGTAATTAAAATGCAGAAAATTTATTTCTTATTGTCTTGTTAGTATTTTTCTGTTATACTTTCCAAATTAAAAAAATACAATAGAATAAAGATAAAAAGTATTTCAACACCTTTCTGCTCCCCTCAACCTCAGAAAAATCTAAAGAGGAATTAAACAAATTGCAATCATTTTCATAAAAGTTAAGTGGTTTTTGAAAAGTATCTATTTGGTATAAACTAAATTCTAACAACATCTATTTTTAGCCCTGATAGCTATTGGTGATCTAAAAATGTACAATTTATCTCTAGGCTATACAGAGATCCACATATGAGTAGGGGAAACAAAACGAAAAACAGACACGCTTGAGTAGTGATGTAGGAAAGAACTAGGGTGTAGAATCTAGCTCAAACCTCTGCCCAGATAAATATCTTGATAGGGTTGTTGGATAAGCAAATGATTTCTCAGGCAGTATTGATGAAAGGATAGTGTCACAATCCTTCTTCCTCACTCCAGAAGTTGTTGAACCTGCTTTGAACATTGCAGCTATACTAAGAATAGCACATTACAGGGACTGGACTGGTCATGATGTGACTTGGGCTCAAGGGAAGTGAGCAGACTATGGAATCAACTGGATACCAAGACGTGGAGCCAGTGTACAGGCTAGGAATAATAGTGCATTCAATGAAGCTGTTGTCTCTGCAGGAATGAGGCATGTGCTAAATAGTCAGAGACAGAAATAGTGCTAGTAGGATGCTATTAAAAGGATCAGGACGTTAGCTCAGAAATTTCCTCCATTTAATTTCTATTAATTATTTATTGCAGAAACAGTTAATTAGATGGAGGCTGGGATGAACCATTTCAGATGTGTATGTGTTTGCTGCTAATTGTGAAATGAGGTGACTTTTCTTTCTCTTGCTGGAAAGAAAATTATCACTGTTCTGATCTGTGAAATAGAGCAGAGGTTCTTGGGGGTTCTGGCAGATGGTAAGTGGGTCCTCTAATCATCTATGATATCTAACTATCTTTTGGAAACCAAGCTCTATTTATTTGCTGAGTCACACAGATGATGTGTTACAGTGGTGGAGAGGGTTCCTGCTCTTGGGTTTGTGAACACCATCATAGCTCATGACAGCTGTTGATTTCCAATTATTCTCCAGGTCATTTCTAAGACATCACCCTACTATTTGCCATCAAATGCTCTGACACTTCATCCAATGTATTTTTACTCAAAAATATTTTTATTATGGAATGTTTATATTTACAGAATAACGCAACATGATGAGACCCTCTGTTCCCAACATCCATTGTTACTGTTTGTGTCTGGAGTTATAGTTTGATCTAGCCATCTGAGTGTGAAAGAAAGTCAAAAAGGGGTTTCCCTGGTGGCTCAGATGGTAAAGATTTGCCTGCAATGCAGGAGTCCCTGGTTCCAACCCTGGGTCCTAAAGATAGCCCGGGGAAAGGAATAGCAACCCACTCCAGTATTCTTGCCTGGAGAATCCCATGGACGGAGGAGCCTGGTGGGCTACAGCCCATGTGCTCTCTGTTTGCCTCCTTATGGCCATTGTGAGAATTCACTCAGCTGCTGGAGGGCACAGGCTTTCACTCTTGCTTTTACCCTGTGTGATCTCTACACTGGATGAGAATCATGTCTTTATCTATGAGTTAGTGTTCCGAGTTTTCCTGACTTTTTCTAAAGGAGTGAAGCCTTTAACCCTAAGGTCTCAACAACAAAAGGAATATTTATAAAAAAGAAGACTTTTTTTTCTAAGACCTAAATTCATATCCAATACAGGATATGGGGGAGAAAAGAACTTCTATGAAAATCAAATGAACTGGGAATGTTCCTATGATTCTATACCATTTAGCAAGGCTTCTGAATGAATGGAAAAAGGAGAGGCTGCTTGATCAGAACTTATGTTCCTGTCATTTGGATGCCATGATTGCTTCTCACTTTCCCAGGAAAAGAATAAAGTTCAAACCCCATGCTCGGGGCATCAAATCATGCTGCCAAGAGATTGCTCTTCATCTTGACTTTGAACCACAAGCGTGAGTGCTACATTGCCTCAATCTTATCTGACTATTTGTGACCCTATGGACTGTAGCCCTCCAGTCTCCTCTGTTCATGGCATTCTCCAAGCAAGAATACTGGAGTGGGTTGCCATGCCCCCCTCCAGGGGATCTTCCCCACCCAGGAAAAGAACCCATATCTCTTATGTCTCCTGCATTGGCAGGTGGGTTCTTTACCACTAGCACCATCTGGGAAGCCCTTTGAACCACACACACAATTCCTTAAAATACCTTTATTAGATCTCTGCACCAAAGAAAATTTCTAGAGCATTCTCTCATTTCTTCCTGCTCCAATCTCTGATGAGGTTTTTGACAGTTGAATTTCTAATACTAAAGTTGATATTTTTAAAAAATTTTTTAAATTTGATATTATAACATACAGTCACAAATCTGATCCAATTCACCTATGATTTTGGACTAGAAGAAATATACAGCAACATTAAAAAAATCACCCAGAGACCAAAAACCACATCCAAGGTAAGAGAAACCTAAGGAAGAAAGTAGGCACTGAGAGAGGGCATCAGCGGGCAGACAGACTGAAACCACAATCACAGAAAACTAGCCAATCTGATCACAGGACCACAGCCTTGTCTAACTCAATGAAACTAAGCCATGCCGAGTGGGGCCACCCAAGACGGACAGGTCATGGTGGAGAGATCTGACAAAGTGTGGTCCACTGGAGAAGGGAATGGCAAACCACTTCAGTATTCTTGCCTTGAGAACCCCATGAAAAGTATGAAAAGGCAAAAAGATAGGACACTGAAAGATGAACTTCTCAGGTTGGTAGGTGCCCAATATGCTACTGGAGATCAATGGAGAAATAACTCCAGAAAGAATGAAGGGATGGAGCCAAAACAAAAACAACACCCAGTTGTGGATGTGACTGGTGATAGAAGCCAGGTTGATGGTGTAAAGAGCAGTACTGCATAGGAACCTGGAATGTTAGGTTCATGAATCAAGGCAAATTTGAAGTGGTCAAACGGGAGATGGCAAGAGAGAACATCAACATATTAGGAATCAGTGAACTAAAATGGACAGGAATGGGTGGATTTAACTCAGGTGACCATTATATCTACCACTGTGGGCAGGAATCCCTTAGGAGAAATGGAGTAGCCATCATAGTCAACAAAAGAGTCCAAAATGCAGTACTTGGATGCTGTCTCAAAAAGGACAGAATGACCTCTGTTCGTTTCCAAGGCAAACCATTGAATATCACGGTAATACAAGTCTATCCCCCGACCAGTAATGCTGAAGAAGCCAAAGTTAAATGGTTCTTTGAAGACCTACAAGACCTTCTAGAATTAACACCCAAAAAAGCTGTCCATTTCATTATAGGGGACTGAAATGCAAAAGTAGGAAGTCAAGAAACTCCTGGGGTAACAGGCAAATTTGGCCTTGGAGTATAGAATGAAGCAGGGCAAAGGCTAATAAAGTTCTGCCAAGAGAACGCACTGGTCATAGCAAACACCCCCTTCCAACAACACAAGAGAAGACTCTATACACGGACATCACCAGATGGTCAACCCTGAAATCAGATTGATTAAAAGATGGAGAAGCTCCATACAATCAGCAAAAATAAGACTGGGAGCTGACTGTGGCTCAAATTATGAACTCCTTATTACTAAATTCAGACTTAAATTGAAGAAAGTGGGGAAAACCACTAGACCATTCAGGTATGACCTAAATCAAATACCTTATGAAAGTGAGAAATAGATTCAAGGGATTAGATCTGATAGGCAGAGTGCCTGATGAACTATGGACAGAGGTTCGTGACATTGTACCGGAGACAGGGAGCAAGACCACCCCCAAGAAAAAGAAATGCAAAAAAGCAAAATGGCTGTCTGAGGAGGCCTTACAAATAGCTGTGAAAAGAAGAGAAGTGAAAGGCAAAGGAGAAAAGGAAAGAAATATCCATTTGAATGCAGAGTTCCAAAGAATTGCATGGAGAGATAAGAAAGCCTTCCTTAGTGATCAGTGCCTTAATAGAGGAAAATAATAGAATAGGAGATACTAGAGATCTTGTCAAGAAAATTAGAGATAAGATATCAAGGGAACATTTCATACAAAGGTGGGCTCAATAAAGGACAGAACTGGTATGGACCTAACAGAAGCAGAAGGTATTAAGAAGAGGTGGCAAGAATACAAAAACCTACTACACCTGAGTTATTTGGGTCTAGGTAGTTCTGCCTGAGCCTAAGTCCACAGAGAGCTCATGACTCACGTGTTTCCCCTGGGCCAAGTGAGATGACTCTGGGCCCCTTTGAAGCAATCTGGGAGGATAGCTACATAAGAAAAAAGCCAGGGAATCATTCACGGTCATCCAGTGACCACTCTGAATCTCAGCAGTAATTGATGCAAACCACAGTTCATCCTCCTCCTCTAGAAAGACTGACTCTTGCGTCTCTGGGGAGTTAAAGTGATGCTAGAAACAGTGTTGGTTCTATAGGCTTAGAATTTGTTCATCTCATGTCTGGAGACTCCATCAGGGCAAAGAATACCTCATTTTAGGTTTCAATCAAAGAAGGAAAGATTTACAAAGAATTTAAGAAAGAGTAATTGGTCAGGAACGAGGATACTGTGTTCACTGTAAGTCCCTGAGCATCTGAAATATCTCTTGATGCAGAACCCAACCTTTAGAAAGGATTAGGGGCTCTCGGGTCCTGAAACACACTGGGATTATCTGAGTTGACGTTCCATTTTTGTCAAGGCTGTGGAGGCTTTATATGGAGCTCATTCAAACAGTGGACCTTCCATTTAGCTGGAAGTGGTTCCCATCTGAACTCAGGGTGATGGGTCAGTGACTGCACCCTCCCCAAATCTTACTTGAGCCATTTCAAAGCCAAACATAATGGGGTTGAAGTCAGATATAATGATACCGATGGAGAGTAGATTTGTCTGTATCCTTCACAAGGGATCCCGTTGAGTGTGACAAGAGGTTTTGAGCCATTCCATAAATTACTTTCTTGGACCATGGTTTTTACCCCCCTTAGAAATGATGGGGCAGTTTTTTTGTTTTTTTAAATTGAGAGGATATTTCAACTTACTTGGGTTATTATACAATTCAGTGTAAAAAATCCAGCAAAAAAAAACCTAATAAGAATATAAAAGATATGTGACTAAAATTCTAAAATATTTTTATCATTGCCTAAGAAAAATAATAAAAGACACTTCTGGAGCTGGTACTTAACATCACTCTAGGATATTTGGAAAATATTACATGAAAGAGATAAAAATCACATGTAGTTGTACTAGTCACATATACAAACTGCAGATATTTTCATATATTTATTCCAGTTATTTCTTGTATATTTGTATTTGTATAGTATATGTAGAACTCAGAAATATATCAATGTATGCAATCTATTTTATGAGATAATGGGATATTAAAAAAACAAAAGTCCTTATATAATATGGTTGGTCTGTGCAGAACATTTGTGTTAAATCATTTGTTTATATTTTTTCAGTATTTTTCAGTGTATGTACATGTAATATTTGAAAAGATTTCTTAGGGAATATTACTTTGCCTATTTAAATTATAAATCCTAAATATTTTTAATTGGACTATTCTTATTAAATATTCTTTTCAACAGGAGTTTTAATTGCCAAAATAATTCATACAATTAACAAATACACTTGTGATGACTTAGAATAATAGCATGATGCTTGGTAGGCAGTATCCCAGGTTCTGAGGATTTATCTGTGAGCCACACAAGCAAAGACCCTTCCTCCATGGGGCTTACATTCCATTGAGAGGAGAGAGGCTTGCAAATAAAGACAAATCAAACTGTGACCAGCACTACCACAAAAGGAGAGCATGAAGGGGTGGAGTGCATCTTGCAATGGAGTCAGGATCATGCAGCTGGTCTGTAGTGGGGTTGGGGGTTCCAACTCAGATCCTCAGACAGTAAAGCTTATACTTCTAGCTATTGTTTTGATGGCATCATCATAGTCAGATCACTGAGGAAAAATAATAGATGAGGAGAAGTCAAACGGACCCCATCTACTTCTGCGGCAGAAACTACTCAAGAGAGATCCCATATTTCATTCTGCCCATCTTTAATAGATGACCTATGTTTGCTTGGTACATTGAAACCTGTATGCATGTGTGCTAAGTCGCTTTCATTGTATCTGACTCTTCTCTGTCCGTGGGATTCTCCAGGCAAGAATACTAGAGTGGTTACCATTTCCTTCTCCAGGGGATCTTCTCGATCCAGGGATTGAACCCGCATCTTTTATGTCTCCTGCACTGACAGGTGGATTCTTCACCACTAGTGCTACCGGGGAAGCCAGTATAAAAAACTGCATTTCTCACAGTCCTTTGTAATTGGTTGTTGACATGTTACTAAGTCCTGATGGGTAAGTGGAAGATTTGTGAGGTACCTATAGGAAGTCTTCTTATACTTTCAGAGAGTGCCTTTCTTCTCAGCTAGCTCCCCTTTGAGACCTGGAATGCAGCTTTAATGGCTGGAACTTGAGCAATCATTTTGGACCATAAGGAAGCATTCGTATCCCTGATATTTTGTACAACTCTATTAGTCCTATATTGTGGTAAAAATAAATTCCTTTAAATACTTTTTTAAAGTCACTTACTTTGAGTTTTATGTCATAGGAATAGATCATCTTAATTCAAATTAACCCAGATGCCTATTTTGGAGGCAGAAGGTGGAAACAGCATATCTGTACCATACTTTGGTTGACTGTTGACTTGGCTTTTAGGTTTAGTGCATTAAAATATAGTAATATTCAGAGAAGATAGTAAAGAAATAGTTTCTATTTACTGTCTCTCTCTCCATTTGACACCCTTGAAGAGAAACAAATGCTGACTTTGACCCAGCTCGTGCTTAGTAATCTGGTGGCTGCATCCAGTGTGTTGGGGTTTCCTCACTGATTTCCTCTGCTGGAGCAAGTACTTACCTCAGTGATTTGGGGGAGGCGGGGTCTCATGATTGACAGCCCTACCAGGTGTGGGATGGACAAGTTATTTACAATACAAGAGTGACTCTGTTGCCAAAGAAGGGAAAAGGGAGATCTGGTCAGACAGACAAACACATTTGAAATGAAACTTTGAGGAAAGAGAGAGGAAGGTTTAAAGAAGATATTTTGATGAGAGAAAGACATTGTTTTCACAATTTCCCATGCCAGAGCAATGTGAGAAACACTCTGAAAAAAAAAAAAAAAAAAAAACACACTCATTTTTAATGTGCTTAGATTTTGTGTGTGTGAGAGAGGCAGAGAGACAGAGACAGAGGCAGAAAGAGAGAAGTTAAATGGGATTGTCCCAGTTAATTTCACATTATGCAAATGAGACTACATAATGCAAAATTTAAAATAAAAAACAGTATTTAGTATTACAGATAATTTAAACAAAAGAATTATTTTGCTCATCTATGAAATGGGGATAACATTATGTGAGGCACTGTATGAATATAAAAATAAGTAAGAGATCATAAAAAAGTGCTCAGAAGATTGTAAGAGATATTTTATTATTTTTATTATTAATATTCTTTTTTATATAAAAGCATATTTATAGCAGTATTGACTGTAGGTTTTGTTGATTTTTAAATTTGATTTGCAAAGTAAATGCTATAACTTTCTTTTTTTATATATTAATTTTTTATTTTTGTAAATTAATTTATTTTAATTGGAGGCTAATTGCTTTACAATATTGTAGTGGCTTTTGCCATACATTCACATGAATAAGCCATGGGTGTACAACATTCTTCAAGTTAATAAAAATTCCATCTTATCATCTTTATAGGCATAAGACAATATCTGTTCCTAATTAAATTTTATAAAGTTTTAATAGCCCAGGAAAAGAGGAATTCTTATTTACCGAATGTCCTGGAGAAATACTACTTCTTTATCATGAGTGTCTAGGAAAATATATGACTCTGAAGTAGTTTATTCACTAGAAATTTGTTAGCTCTATCTTAGGCTTCCCCAGTGGCTCAGCAGTAAAGAATCCGCCTGCCCATGCAGGAGACATGGATTCGATCCAGGAGTCGGGAAGATCCCCTGAAGAAGGAAATGATAACCCACTGCAGAATTCTTACCTGGGAAATCCCACGGACAGAGCAGCCTGGCGGAATACAGTCCATGGAGTCGCAAAGAGTCTGACATGACTTAGCAACTAAACAACAACAACAAATCTATCTTAGGGTATTTTGAAAGGAATGTGATAAAACATTAACTCTAAGACTCATTCTAGCCCTGCTCCAATATCATGTTAATAAAGATTCCCTCAAAATGACCTTATTTTCTAAACTGTTATAAACCCGATTTTAAATATTTAGTATTACTTGAAAACAAGAGGGTCAAAGTTTGTTAAAATTTGTTGTACCTTCAGTGCCATGAGATGCACTATTTCCATTCTTAATGAAAGATCCCCTCCACCTTTTTATTCATCTCCTATTTAACAGATCTCAGTGAATACAGTGAAGTGAAAGTGATAATCACTCAGTCGTGTCTGACCCTCTGACCCCATGGACTGTAGCCCACCAGGCTCCTCTGTCCATGGGATTCTCCAGGCAAAAGTACTGGAGTGGTCTGTCGTTCCCTTCTCCAGGGGATCTTTCCAACCCAGGGATGGGACCTGTGTCTCCTGCATTGCCCGCAGACTTGTTATCGTTGAGTGACCAGGGAAGCTTCAGTGAATACAGAAAGCGTTAGTCACTCAGTTGTGTCTGACTCTTTGTGATCCGTGGACTGTAGCCCACCAGGCTCCTCTGACTATGGAATTCTCCAGGCAAGAATACTGAAGTGGGTAGTCATGCCCTTCTCCAGAGGAACTTTCTGACCCAGAGATTGAATCCACATCTCCAGCATTGCAGGCAGATTCCTTAAAGTCTGACCACTAGGGAAGCCCACTTGCTGCTATATTGCCCCTATATTGAATATATTGAATATAGGCTGTGTTCAAATAAAGCGTAGGCAAGGTTCCTAGTGAAGTAACGTTGTTACCGTTCCTTTTCAAGGTGGCATTAAATGTTTCCACCAGGTGGCAGCATCAGCTTATCAATCACAGTAAAAGTGTGTTCACGTTTCCTTCATTATTTTTTAAGATTTTTTTTTTTTTTTTTTTTTTGGATGTGGATCATTTTTAAAGTCTTTTTTGAGTTTGTTACAATACTGCTTCTGTTTTATGTTATTTTGGTTGTTTGGCCACAAAGCACAAGGGATCTTAGCTCCCCGACTAGGGATTGAACCTGCACATCCTGCATCAGAAGGCAAAGTCTGGATATCAGATACCACCGGATACCAGAGAAGTCCCCTCTACTACTTTAATTTACAAAGGATTCCATAGGGTTTCCTTGTGTAGCTTGGAAGTAGAGAAAATGGAGAGCCTATATCCAGTTAGAAACAAATATAAAATTATCAGAAAATAGATCTCATTGGACTGACTGAGGCTGTAATGCAGAATTTTAATTGCACTTTCCCTTAACTGTTCTTTCCCAAGGTACAGTACACTTTGGGGACAGGGCATCTTCAATAAGAACAAAGAGAAAATGATGCAAGTAATTCAGGGGACTTTCAGTTAGTTAACTAAGACTCTGTATGTGTCACAGTGGAGTCTTCCATACTTTTCTTTTGGAAGAAAGTAAAAAGTAAAATCAAATGACTACTGAAAATGTGGACGCATTCTATGTGTGAAGGTAAGGGAAGAGATGAAAGCTAAGAATCTTGATTCCTTTTTACTTTAGTTCTTCTCGCCATCTTTAAAGAAGAGGGACCCCATTGAAATGTAAGTTGAACTTCTAAATCATTATCTGTCCCTTTTCCTACCTGAATTTTAGCAAGTTCAGGAGAACATAAATGAAGTAAATTGAAAATAAATTTTATATTTGATTCATGGCAATGATGGCATGATCCCCATCTTTGCTGGATGGTTGAGCAAGGTCTAAGAAGAGATAACCTAGGTAGAGAAAAGTTTAGGTTGTGCAATTGGCCCAAAATATTATAACATGAGTATAAAATGGATCAGAGATGACTTAGCAGCAGGAAAAGGAGAAAATAAAAGCCCCGAATTCAATTCACATTCCAGTCTAAGTCACCTGGGTGATCTCCTTTCTCCTTGCTAAAAGAAGGTTATTGTGGGCTGTGCTGTTATTATCCTAAGTGCTCTGAACCCCAGAGTGACTTGTGTTCCTCCGCCTGTGTGGTCTCACCTGTTGGAGCCCCGTAGTCTATTCTAGGCATCAAGCCACATCGGAAAACTGAGAAATTAAAATGTCATGCAGGAGGCTTGGGCAGGGGCTTCCTTGGCTGCTCAATGGTAGAGAGTCTGCCTGCCAATTCAGGAGACACGGGTTTGATCTCTGACCTGGGAAGATCGAACATGCCGTGGATCAGCCTGGCGGGTGCTCACAACTACTGAGCTCGTGCTGGAGTCCGCACACTGCAACCGCCGAGCCCAAGGGCTGCAACTACGGAGGCCCGAGCACCCTCCGGCCTGAGCTCAACGACAGGAGAAGGACCACGATGAAACCCGGAGCACTGCAGCCAGAGAGGCGCCTCCGCTCCCGCGCCCAGGGCAAGACCCGCTCAGCCGAGAAGTCCCAGCACGGCCAAAAATAAACGCGTACGTAAAGAAGGCTTGAGCAGGTTTGGAAACCAAGACTCAGGAGAGGAGCTGATGAGCTTTCGGCAAAGGGCAAGTGGAAGACTGAGATGAAGTACCTGCGTGACCCTGGAGAAGGTGTAAACAAGCGGTGGGTGTGACGGGTGGATGGTTTGACGGCCCATCCTTTCTTTCTCTTTAATTTCCCTGAAGTGAAGAATATCATGCAAGCTGTATTATTGGGCCTCAGAGGTATAGCCTTGCTATAATTGAATAATAAATTTCAAAATAAAAAAGTGAAGGAGAAGTGCTAGCATACGTGTGATGATAAACCCCAATATTCCTGGGCTAATAAAAATTTAAAGTATGAGCAGTTTTCTGAGCACTTACACATCAACCCTCTCATTCTAAGTGAGTAAGAGTTCTGAGAGATCAAGTTACAGGGTTTCAGCCACGTTGAATGAGGCAACTCAGGTTCAAGGAGATCAGCTGACTTAACCAAGGCCACTCTTATAGTGCATGAAAAGAGAATACATAGAGGATATAGAGCTGGGCTAATTTAGGCTCTTTTCACGGTTTCTTCCCTGTACTGTTTCCATAAAGTGATGCTTAAACTCAGCATTCTATTATCCTATGGTCTTCCCACTAACAACCATTGGCTGTAACCTCAAAAAAATAGGAAGCCAAAATGCATTATTCTGTACTGCTATTGCAATGTACAACGTTTGATCTCTGTAAGATGAAAGGATTTATGAAGACCCAGGAAACACTGTTACAGTGTGAAAAAAGAAAGAGTACAGTCTGTTTTGACAGGTAATTACTCAAAGCCCACTTCTTCCAGTCACTAGTATAGGGAACATGGATTAAACTTTTATTTTCCTCCTATGTAAAAGGAAATAATGATGTTTAGCTTCCAGGCTTGTTAAAGACAATATGTAAGGCAAAAAAGCCAATAATTAGTGTGCACTTACTAGGAGCTCAATAAGACTCTGTTAAAAGTTTGCATGCATTGACTCATTTAATCCTCACAGCACTTTACAAGGTAGCTATTACTATTATTACTCCTACTTCACAGGTGAAGAAATGTAACTTCCTAGGGTCCGGGCACTTGCAGAAGATGCACTCAGGCTTAAGTTGTAATCCCAAAGTGCACAGCACGTGGCCTGAAACTGACCTGCTGCTCATTCTTCTCTGCTTGTTTCATTTCACTCTCCTACATCACTTCACCGGGTGTGTACCCAACTGGTGAACTCTGGAAAAGTTCACTGAAGTTGGAATTACTGGATACTTATTCTGGAATTTTCTCTGCTATTGGTTATGGGACTTTGAATTTCTAGGCTGTGGATTTCTCACCCATATACTGATGGATTCCTATGGAGCCATTTGGAGTCAATAGCCTATGGAGTCAATAGCCTATTGACCTATAGGAATATAGGTCAATATTCCTATAATATTTTATAGGTTCAAATCTGATCATTTGCCCTGGTCTCTAGTTCACTTCTGTTTCCTTAGCCACAGCATACAACTAAAAGTAGTATGCTCTCCTAGGGACTAGTTTATTTTTTCTGTGTCCCCTTTTTGAAGATGTGTTTACCAAATTTCTCTGCTCTTCTCCAGGGGAATCCAGAGTCTGTCCCTAGCAAATGAAAGTGACACGAGGGTCACAGAGTTAATTTTCACAGGTTTGAATTTCAGTCCTCAATTGCAGGCCTGCCTTTTCCTGCTCTTTCTGAGTTTCTACCTCAGCAACCTAACAGGGAGCTTGGGTATGATTATTCTGACACAGATGGATTCCCGCCTTCATGGGCCCATGTACTTTTCCCCAGTTACTTGTCTTTCGTGGACATGTTGTGAGCCCCAGGATGCTCTCAGACTTCTTTGTGAGGAGGAGAGCCATGTCTTTCCGGGGCTGTGCTTGGCAATGGGTGCTTTGGGTTCTTCGCAGACGCGGAGGGTTTCCTCTGGCATCCGCGGCCTATGACCGCTGTGTCGGCATCTGTAACCTCCTGCTGTGTTCCGTCGCCATGTCCCAGAGACTCTGAGTCCAGCTGGTGGTGGGTCCCTATGTCATCGGCTTCGTGAACCCCATGACGCACACATGATGCTTTTCGCCTTCCTTTCTGCAGCCCCAATGTCATCCATCGCTTCCTCTGTGACTTGCCCCCTCTGCTTTCCCTTGTGCGTGCCGACACCAGTCTCAGCAAGTGGGTGGTTTTTGTCGTGGCTGGAGCTGCGGGCGTCTTCAGTGGCCTGATTGTCCTGGACTCCTGCCTGACAGCCTTATCGCCATCCTGACGATCCGCTCTGCTGATGGGAGACATGAAGCCTCATCTACCTGCTCTGCACATCCAAGAGCTGTGTCTATCCTGTATGGCCCTCTTCTCTTTATTTATGTGCAGTCTAGTGCCTGCGTCCCCCTGGGTCTCGACAAAGTGGTGTCCGTGGTTTATACTGCAGGCATCCCCATGTTGAACCCACTTACCTATAGCTTGAGGAATAAGGAGGTCAAAGATGTTATCCGCAGGGCCGTGTTGAAGAGGACGTTTTCTAGGACATAAATTCTTATCTAGAAAGGAAGTTGTAGGAGAAAGCTAAAAGGATAGACTGTGTGGATTCCTAAGGCTCCAGGCCTCTAGGAAGTATTTGGGAACACAGTGGTACCCTTTATCAGTTCATCCATCCAATTATTCATTCATCTTGTCAATCAATGTGGATTCGTTAAGCCTTGTATGTGATCTTTTCTGTATACTAAGCCAAAGTTATAGTTCAAACCCACAGCCCATTTAATTTGGTTCCTTTAGCCACCTCATAGTCCAATCATTTTCAGAAAAAGTTTATTATTTAATATCAGCTACTATTTTTAAAAAAATACTCTGCATATATATTTTCTTTTTCTGTGGACTGCTTGGAATTGGACTTGTATTTTAATTTATTTTTACATTTATTTTTATTAGTTGGAGGCTAATTACTTTACAATATTGTAGTGGTTTTTGTCATACATTGACATGAATCAGCCATGGATTTACATGTATTCCCCATCCCGATCCCCCCTCTCACCTCCCTCTGGGTCTTCCCAGTGCACCACGCCCGAGCACTTGTCTCATGCACCCAACCTGGGCTGATGATCTGTTTCACTCTAGATAATATACATGTTTCAATGCTGTTCTCTCGAAACATCTCACCCTCGCATTCTCCCACAGAGTCCAAATGTCTGTTCTGTACATCTGTGTCTCTTTTTCTGTTTTGCATATAGGGTTATCATTACCATCTTTCTAAATTCCACATATATGTGTTAGTATACTGTAATGGTCTTTATCTTTCTGGCTTACTTCACTCTGTATAACAAGCTCCAGTTTCATCCATCTCATTAGAACTGATTCAAATGAATTCTTTTTAATAGCTGAGTAATATTCCATGGAGTATATGTACCACAGCTTCCTTACCCATTTGTCTGCTGATGGGCATCTAGGTTGCTTCCATGTCCTAACTATTATAAACAGTGCTTTGATGAATTTTGGGGTGCATGTGTCTCTTTCAGATCTGGTTTCCTTGGTGTGTATGCCCAGAAGTGGGATTGCTGGGTCATATGGCAGTTCTATTTCCAGTTTTTTAAGAAATCTCCACACTGTTCTCCATAGTGGCTGTACTCGTTTGCATTCCCTCCAACAGTGTAAGAGGGTTGCCTTTTCTCCACACCCTCTCCAGCATTTATTGCTTGTAGACTTTTGGATAACAGCCATCCTGACTGGCATGTAATGGTACCTCATTGTGGGTTTGATTTGCATTTCTCTAATAATGAGTGATGTTGAGCATTTTTTCATGTGTTTGTTAGCCATCTGTATGTCTTCTTTGGAGAAATGTCTGTTTAGTTCTTTGGCCCATTTTTTGATTGGGTCATTTATTTTTCTGGAGTTGAGCTTCAGGGGTTGCTTGTATATTTTTGAGATTAATCCTTTGCCTGTTGCTTCATTTGCTATTATTTTCTCCCAATCTGAGGGGTGTCTTCTCACCTTACTTATAGCTTCCTTTGTTGTGCAAAAGCTTTTAAGTTTCATTAGGTCCCATTTGTTTATTTTTGCTTTTATTTCCAATATTCTGGGAGGTGGGTCATAGAGGATCCTGTTGTGATTTATGTCAGAGAGTGTTTTGCCTATGTTCTCCTCTAGGAGTTTTATAGTTTCTGGTCTTACATTTAGATCTTTAATCCATTTTGAGTTTATTTTTGTGTATGTTGTTAGAAAATGTTCTAGTTTCATTCTTTTACAAGTGGTTGACCAGTTTTCCAGCACCACTTGTTAAGAGGTTGTCTTTTTTCCATTGTATATCCTTGCCTCCTTTGTCAAAGATAAGGTGTCCATAGGTTCATGGATTTATCTCTGGGCTTTCTATTCTGTTCCATTGATCTATATTTGTGTCTTTGTGCCAGTACCATACTGTCTTGATGACTGTGGCTTTGTAGTAGAACCTGAAGTCAGGCAGGTTGATTCCTCCAGTTCCATTCTTCTTTCTCAAGATTACTTTGGCTATTCGAGGTTTTTTGTATTTCCATACAAATTGTGAAATTATTTGTTCTAGTTCTGTGAAAAATACCGTTGGTAGCTTGATAGGGATTGCATTGAATCTATAGATTGCTTTGGGTAGAATAGCCATTTTGACAATATTGATTCTTCCAATCCATGAACACGGTATGTTTCTCCATCTGTTTGTGTCCTCTTTGATTTCTTTCATCGATGTTTTATAGTTTTCTATGTATAGGTCTTTTGTTTCTTTAGGTAGATATACTCCTAAGTATTTTATTCTTTTTGTTGCAATGGTGAATGGAATTGTTTCCTTAATTTCTCTTTCTGTTTTTTCATTGTTAGTATGTAGGAATGCAAGGGATTTCTGTGTGTTAATTTTATATCCTGCAACATTGCTATATTCATTGATTAGCTCTAGTAATTTTCTGGTAGAGTCTTTAGGGTTTTCTATGTAGAAGATCATGTCATCTGCAAACAGTGAGAGTTTCACTTCTTCTTTTCCTATCTGGATTCCTTTTACTTCTTTTTCTGCTCTGACTGCTGTGGCCAAAACTTCCAACACTTTGTTGAATAGTAGTGGTGAGAGTGGGCACCCTTGTCTTGTTCCTGATTTCAGGGGGAATGCTTTCAATTTTTCACCATTGAGGGTGATGCTTGCTGTGGGTTTGTCATATATAGCTTTTATTATGTTGAGGTGTGTTCCTTCTATGCCTGCTTTCTGGAGAGTTTTAATCATAAATGGGTGTTGAATGTTGTCAAAGGCTTTTTCTGCATCTATTGAAAAATCATATGGTTTTTATCTTTCAATTTGTTAATGTGGTGTATTACATTGATTGATTTGTGGATATTAAAGAATCCTTGCATTCCTGGGATAAAGCCCACTTGGTCAAGGTGTATGATCTTTTTAATATGTTGTTGGATCTGTTTGCTAGAATTTTGTTAAGGATTTTTGCATCTATGTTCATCAGTGATATTGGCCTGTAGTTTTCTTTTTTGTGGCATCTTTGTCTGGTTTTGGAATTAGGGTGATGGTGACCTCATAGAATGAGTTTGGAAGTTTACCTTCTGCAATTTTCTGGAAGAGTTTGAGTAAGATAGGTGTTAGCTCTTCTCTAAATATTTGGTAGAATTCAGCTGTGAAGCCATCTGGTTCTGGGCTTTTGTTTGCTGAAAGATTTCTGATTACAGTTTTGATTTCCTTGCTTGTGATTGTTCTCTTAAGATCTTCTATTTCTTCCTGGTTCAGTTTTAGGAAGTTTTACTTTTCTAAGAATTTGTCCATTTCTTCCAAATTGTCCATTTTATTGGCATAGAGCTGCTGGTAGTAGTCTCTTATGATCCTTTGTATTTAAGTGTTGTGTGTTGTGATCTCTCCATTTTCACTGCTAATTTTGTTGATTTCGTTCTTCTCCCTTTGTTTCTTGGTGAGTCTGGCTAATGGTTTGTCAATTTTGTTTATTTTTTCAAAAAACCAGCTTTTAGCTTTGTTGATTTTTGCTATGGTCTCTTTAGTTTCTTTTGCATTTATTTCTGCCCTAATTTTTAAGATTTCTTTCCTTCTACTAACTCTGGGATTCTTCATTTCTTCCTTCTCTAGTTGCTTTAGGTGTAGAGTTAGGTTATTTATTTGATGTTTTTCTTGTTTTTTGTGGTAGGCCTATAATGCTATGAACCTTCCCCTTAGCACTGCTTTTACAGTGTCCCATAGGTTTTGGGTTGTTGTGTTTTCATTTTCATCCATTTCTATGCATATTTTGATTTCTTTTTTGATTTCTTCTATGATTTGTTGGTTATTCAGAAGTGTGTTATTTAGCCTTCATTTGTTTGAATTTTTAATTTTTTTTTTTTTTTTTTTTCCTGTAATTGAGATCTAATCTTACTGCACTGTGGTCAGAAAAGATGACTGGAAGGATTTCAATTTTTTTGAGTTTACCAAGACTAGATTTATGTCTCAGGATGTGATCTATTCTGGAGAAGGTTCCATGTGCACTTGAGAAAAAGGTGAAGTTGATTATTTTGGGGTGAAATGTCCTATAGACATCAGTTAGGTCTAGCCAGTCCATTATGGCATTTAAAGTTTGTGTTTCCTTGTTAATTTTCTGATTAGTTGATCTATCCATATTTGTGAGTGGGGGTATTAAAGTCTCCCCCTATTGTTGTGTTACTATTCATTTCCTCTTTCATACTCATTAGCATTTGCCTTACATATTGTGGTGCTCCTATGTTGGGTGCATATATATTTATAATTGTTATATCTTCCTCTTGGATTGATCCTTTGATCATTATGTAGTGTCCTTCTTTGTCTTTTTTCCCTGCCTTTATTTTAAAGTCTATTTTATCTGATATGAGTATTGCGACTCCTGCTTTCTTTTGTTATCCGTTTGTGTGAAGTATTTTTTTCCAGCCCTTCACTTTTAAGCTGTTTGTTTCCTTTGTTTTGAGGTGGGTCTCTTGTAGACAGCATACATAGGGGTCCTGTTTTTGTATCCATTCAGCCAGTCTTTGTCTTTTGGTTGGGGCATTCAGCCCATTTACACTTAAGGTAACTATTGATAGGTATGGTCCCATTGCCATTTACTTTGTTGTTTTGGGTTCACGTTTATACAACCTTTCTGTGTTTCCTGTCTAGAGAAGATCCTTTAGCATTTGTTGAAGAGCTGGTTTGGTGGTGCTGAATTCTCTCAGCTTTTGCTTGTCTGTAAAGCTTTTGAATTTTCCTTCGTATCTGAATGAGATCCTTGCTGGGTACAGTAATCTAGGTTGTATGTTATTCTCTTTCATTACTTTAAGTATGTCCTGCCATTCCCTTCTGGCCTGAAGGGTTTCTATTGATAGATCAGCTGTTAACCTTATGGGAATCCCTTTGTGTGTTATTTGTTGTTTCTCCCTTGCTGCTTTTAATATTTGTCCTTTGTGTTTGATCTTTGTTAATTTGATTAATATGTGTCTTGGGGTGTTTTGCCTTGGGTTTATCCTGTTTGGGACTCTCTGGGTTTCTTGGACTTGGGTGGCTATTTCCTTCCCAATTTTAGGGAAGTTTTCAGCTATTATCTCCTCGAATATTTTCTCATGGCCTTTCTTTTAGTCTTTTTCTTCTGGGACTCCTATGATTCGAATGTTGGGGCGTTTCACATTGTCCCAGAGGTCCCTGAGGTTGTCCTCATTTCTTTTGATCCTTTTTTCTTTTTTCCTCTCTGCTTCATTTATTTCCACCATTTTATCTTCTACCTCACTTATCCTATCTTCTGCCTCTGTTATTCTACTCTTGGTTCCCTCCAGAGTGTTTTTGATCTCATTTATTGCATTATTCATTTTTAATTGACTCTTTTTTTTTTTTATTACATCTAGGTCCTTATTAAACAATTCTTACATCTTCTCAGTCTTTATCTCCAGGCTATTTATCTGTGATTCCATTTTGTTTTCAAGATTTTGGATCATTTTTATTATCATTATTCTAAATTCTTTTTCAGGTAGATTCCCTATCTCCTCTTCTTTTGTTTGACTTGGTGGGCATTTTTCATGTTCCTTTACCTGTGGGTTATTTCTCTGCCTTTTCATCTTGTTTAGATTGCTGTGTCTGGAGTGGGCTTTCTGTATTCTGGAAGTCTGTGGTTCATTTTTATTGTGGAGTTTTCAACCAGTGTGTGTGGTTGGACGATTGGCTTGTCAAGGTTTCCTGGTTAGGGAAGCTTGCGTCGGTCTTCTGGTGCATGGAACTGGATTTCTTCTCTCTGGAGTGCAATGGAGTGTCCAGTAATGAGTTTTGAGATGGGTCTATGTGTTGGGTGTGAACTTGGGCAGCCTGTATGTTGACACTCAGGGCTATGTTCCTGCGTTGTTAGAGAATTTGTGTGGTATGTCTTGCTCTGAAACTTACTGGCTCTTGGGTGGTGGTTGGTTTCAGTGTAGGTATGGAGGCTTTTGGACGGTCACTTATTACTTAATGTTCCATGTAGTCAGGAGTTTTCTGGTGTTCTCAGGTTTTGGTCTTAAGTCTCCTGCCTCTCGATTTCAGTTTTATACGTCCAGTTGTCTCAAGACTTCTCCAACTATACAGCACTGATAATAAAACTTCTAGGTTAATGGTTAAAAGATTCTCCACCGTGAGGGACACCCAGAGAGGTTCACAGAGTTACATGAAAAAGAGGAGAGAGAGGAGGGAGATAGAGATTAGCAGGAGGAGAAAAGGGGGGACTCAAGAGGAGAGAGACAGATCTACGCAGTTGTCTGTTCCCTAAATAAAGAGGAGAGAGAGGAGGGAGATAGAGATTAGCAGGAGGAGAAAAGGGGGGACTCAAGAGGAGAGAGACAGATCTACGCAGTTGTCTGTTCCCTAAGTGTTCTCCATAGCCAGACACCCACAAAGATTCACAGAATTGGATTGGGAAGAGAAGGGGAAAGGAGGAAATAGAGGTGTTCTGAGGTAGAAAACAGAGTCAAAAGTGGGAGAGAGTAATCAACACACTCCTGAATAAAACTGGGAACTGAATATTGGATTCTTAAATATCCAAAATTTGTGTCACATACTGAAAAACAAAGATTAAAAATCAAGAGTAGAGGTTAGACTCTTAAAAATACAATATTAAAAACAAAAACAAAAACACAAAAAAATTTAGAAATATATATAAAGTTCATTTTAAAAATAGGGATTCACTTTTTTTTTTGCAAGGTTATAGTGAAAAGAAAATGAAAATTAAGGGATACTTGAGTAGTAATAGAGGAATTTAAAAGAAAATAAGAGAAAAAAAAGAAAAGAAAAAAAAAACAATAAAAAAAATTTTTTTCTTAATTAAAAAAATTGTAAAAATCTATGAAAATGAATGTTAAGGAGTAATGGGGGAGTAATAGGGAATTTTAAAAGAAAATAAAAGAGAAAAAAAAAAAAAGAAAAGAAAAGAAAAACAATTAATAAAAAAAAGAAAAAAAGGTAGAAATATATCTAGGAATTTCTCTGGAGCTGTTGCGGTCAATGTGGTTTTGGTTCAGTTTCAGATAGCTCCTCGTTCCAGCTTACACTTCTCAATATCTATAGGTCCCTTCCGGTATAGTCAGTGTTACCTACAGGGATTTTAATCTGTTGCACCTGTCCCTTCTGAAGTGATTCCCTTTGTTTATTGGCTTCTATTTGCCGGTCTGTTCAGTGTCTAATTTCTGCCCTGACAAAGGCAGGTGGAGGTGGTCTCTTGTTCAGGTTTGCTGGTTCAGTCGCGCTGCGGGGAGGGCGGGGCACTGCAGACAGATATCGCTGTGTGTGGGGAGCACTCACTGTGTTCCGGCCACACTGGGTTTGCCCCCGCTCATGGGTGTGTGCTTTCCCCCTCTACACTGCTCAGGCTCCCGGCTGCTCTATATGGAGCGGGCCCTGAGTTGCGTGCGGTTCCAGTTTTCAGGTATTCCACAAAACAGCAGACTCATTTGGGCCTGCGTTTTGTGCCTTCCCTGCCCGAGCAGCTCAGGCAGCCAGGAGTTTGACGGGCGCACTCTCCCCAGGTGTGGTGCGCCTTCTCCCCTCCACATCCCCAGCCTCAGTTTCTGCCCGCGCCAGTCAGGTGCGTGTGCCCTGTGTCTAGCCGCGATCCTCCCAGCGGATGTCGACCATCCAGAATCTCAGGAAATCATTGGTTAGAAACTGGAGGCCTGTTTGCAGTATGGTAGGGGATGCCGTCTCTGGGGCTGAGTTTGCCCCTTTCCCCTCCCCCCTGCCTCGTGCCTCTGGCGGAGATGGGCCGGTCCGCAGCCGGCTAACTCCTCTGGACTTGCACGGTCCCTTTGTCCTGCGAATGGCTGGCAGTGTGTTCGGGCCGGTTAATTTTCTCTCTCTCTTTTGTTATCCCACAATTTAAGTTGCTATCTCACAAAAGCTCCCTCCGAATGCCCTCAGGGCACTCAGACCCGGTCCTTACCCTAAGCAATGCCGCCTGCTCCTCTCCGTTCTGCCCCCACTTGCTGGTGGCAGATGCGGGCGTCTGTGGTACTTTTCTGCTGGGAGTTGCTATTAGGCACGTAATCTGTGGGTTTTATTTATTTTTCCTCCCAGTTAGGTTGCCTTCCGAGATTCAAAATCTTCCCCCAGAACCGCCAGTGCAAGGGTTTCCTGGTGTTTGGAAACTTCCTCTATTAAGACTCCCTTCCTGGGACGGGTCTCCGTCCCTAGCTCTTTGTCTGTCTTTTTATCTTTTATATTTTGTCCTACCTCCTTTCGAAGACAACGGGCTGCTTTTCTGGGTGCCTGATGTCCTCTGCTAGTGATCAGAAGTTGTTTTGTGAAGTTTGCTCAGCGTTCAGTTGTTCTTTTGATGAATTTGTAGGGGAGTAAGTGGTCTCCCCATTCTATTCCTCCACCATCTTGGCTCCTCCCTGGAATTGGACTTTTAAAATGCCATTATTTGCACATTTAGCTCCCATCAATAGGAATTGGTACAAGAAATGATGTGGGGTTTTATGTTCAACTGCATAAATGGAATGAAGTCCCTGGCTGTACACACCAGTTTTGAGAATGGCCTTGATACGAAGAGCTTTGTGTATCTCAGGAACTAAAGATCTATTTGTGTTCAACTCTGACAAAAGGAGTGGTCCACAGAGCCTGTTTATAGTAACACAGGCCCTTGGGCTTATTTCTAATGCCTTTCAAGCTTGAAAGACCTTCTGATGGAATGGAGTAAAATTATATATATATATATATATACATATATATATATATGTATATATATATACATACATACACACATATATATGTATGTGTGTGTATGTATATATGCACTTGTGTATGTATATATGCATGTGTGTGTAAAAAAATGTACAGTAGTTGTCTTTTCTCTATCTAATTTATCTCACTAAGCATCATACCCTCCAGGTCCACCATTCACATTGTTACAAATGGCAAATTTTCATTTTTTTATGGTTGAGTAAAACCTCAGTGACGTATCACTTCACACCTGTTCAAATGGCAAATAAAAAAGACAAGAAATAATAAGTGTTGGTAAATGTGAAGGAAAGGGAACCCTTTGTGCACATGAGTGGGGATGTAAATTAAAGCATCCACTATCAAAAATAATATGGAGGATCCTCAAAAGATTAAAAATGTGACTACATACAATCTGGCAATTCCACTCATGGATATCTATCTTAAGAAAACAAAAACACTTATTTGAAAAGACATTTGTGCCCTAATGTTCATATAAGTGTTATTTACATAGCCTAGATATGGAAGCAAACTAATTGTCCATAAATAGATGAATGAATAAAGAAGATGTGGTACATATATTTACCAGATATTTTATGGGGGTTTGGTTTAAAAATCATGATGGGTAAATATAAGCATAACATAATACCAGTAAAGATACACGGGGGTAGTGGTGCATTTTTTAAGCTTAAAATAACTAGAGAAAACCTGATAGATTTGACCATATACGTGAAACTTTATTCCTGCTTTATTTTATTCTATTCCTTTAAACAATTCTATTCTATTCTGTCCTACCAAGCCAATTTGATTAATATTCCCCTTTGTTGTTTTTCAGTCACTAGGTCATGTCCGACTCTTTGCAACCCCATGGACTGCAGCACGCAGGGCTTCCCTGTCCTTCACTATCTCCTGGAGTTTGCTCAAACTCATGTCCATTGAGTCAGTGATGCCATCCAACCATCTCATCCTCTGTCACCTCTTTGTCCCCTTGCCCTCAATCTTTCCCAGCATCAGGGTCTTTTCTAATAAGTCAGTTCTTCATATCAGGTGGCCAAAGTATTGGAGTTTCAGCTTCAGAATCAATCCTTCCAATGAATATTTGGGGTTGATTTCCTTTAGGATTGACTGGTTTAATCTCCTTGCAGTCCAAGGGACTCTCAAGACTCTTCTCCAGCATCACAGTTTAAAAGCATCAAGTCTTCAGTGCTCAGCCTACTTTATGGTCCAACTCTCACACCTGTACATGACTACTGGAGAAACCATAGCTTTGACTATATGGACATTTGCAGGCAAAGTGTTGTTTCTGCTTTTTAATATGGTATCTAGGTTTGTCATAGCTTTTCTCCCAAGGAGCAAGCCTCTTTTAGTTTGATAACTGCAGTCTCCATCCATAGTGATTTTACTCCAATTAATAGAACTAAATTGAAGCTTGAAAAATGCTATTTATATTCAGAACTTGAGAAGGAGTATATTAGTACATATTAATTAAGATCATACACAGTAAAACAGAACTTGGGTTTATATTCTTACCTTTATACTCAATAGCTGTGTGGCAAGTTCCCTAATATCTCTGAGTTTCTGTAACCATGTATATAGAGTGAAAATGATAATAATAGTAGTTACATAGTTAATTTTTGTGAAGAGACTGGAATAGTGTCTTGTTACATAAGGAGCACTAGTTGTTTGCTATTATTTGTGTTTGTATTAGTCAGGGTCCTCTGGAGAAACAGAACCAATAAGATGTGTGTGTATAAGTAGAATGACATTTATTTTATTTAAGTAATCAACTCATGATATTATGGAGGCTGGCAAGTACAATTTCTGCAGGGTGGAGTTTCAGGAAAGAGTTGATGTTATAGTTCAAGTCCAACCATCAGGCTGAAGACACAGGAAAAAAGAATGATGGAATGTCAAGTCTGAAAGGAGTCTGCCACAGGATTCACTCTTGTTCAGGAAAGATCAGTGTTCTATTCTAGTCAGGCCTTCAGCTGATTAGATGAGGCCCACCCACGTGCTGGAGGGCAGTCTGATTCAAAATTCACTGATGTGAGTGTGACTATTATCCCAAAACACCTGCACAGAATCATCTAGAATAATGTTTGACCACAGACTGGCATTGTGACCCAGACAAACTGACACATAAAATTAGTCATCATCAAGCTGAATAGATTTCATGTCATGGTAAAATAAAGAAACATGTTAATTGTTCAGTATACTGAAGACACTGGGAAGGATATTATATTATTTTCAAATTATTTTCAAATATCACATTTTACTGAAGCAAATACAATTCAAAATGATAAGAAACATGATTTGAATTTGTAAAAAAAATTACAAATAATTTTTTTCCAAAGTTTTGAATGGAAAACTTGAGTTGGCTTCCAACAGTTTACCTCAGCCTTTTCATTTGAAATGACTATGAAAAATTTCTGAAGAATAGAGTTTTAAATTTAAGAAGATTTTTTTAACTTAATTTTTTAATTGGAGTATAGTTGCTTTTCATTGTTGTGCTGGTTTCTGCTACACAGCAGAGTGAATCAGCCCTCTATATGCACATTATCTCTTTTTCTTTTGATTTTCTTCCCATTTATTTCCCACCAGGCATGGAATAGAGTTTCTTGGGCTATGTAGTCAGTTCTCATTAGTGATCTATTTCATTTGTTGGTGTTGTTTAGTTGCTGTCATGTCAGACTCTTTGTGATCCCATGGACTGTAGCCGGCCAAACTCCTCTGTTCATGGGATTTCCCAGGCGAGAATATTGGAGTGGTTTGCCATTTCCTTCTCCAGGGTATCTTCCCGACCCAAGCATCGAACCCAGGTCTCTTGCATTGCAGGCAAATTCTTTACCACCTGAACCACCAGAGAATCCCTATCAATTTTATCATTAATAATAACTTGAAATTTAATTTTTGCCTCTTTCAAATACTTAAAGGGTCTGACATTAAAGTTAAAAAAAATGTTGTTAAAGCTGTCCTTCCTTTTCTCCCTTTGTGAAACACAGTGTTGAGATTTCCTGTTATAATGCAAATGAATTTCGAATCCAATCTCATGTTCACATATAGCATATTCCAAAAGCTGATGCATCTCTAAACTGTGGAATGTTCACACAGTGTTAGATAGTCATGTTGCAGCCTAGATGTGAGTAAAATGATAAGTCAGCTAAAGGTGCACATATTTCTGATGAATGTGAAGACAGGTTTGGGAACCCAGGTGGAGCTGCATTTGCCAGGAAACTTCACCAGACACAATATTCACCCCTTCCTGCCCGACTGCCTCTCCACAGCCCTATCCTGCTGTCCCATGGCCCTTATCCACAGTGGGGCCGTGGAGACAGTTGTTCGGGTGCCTGGATTAACCAGATTAGCATATGATGTCAAGGCGGAGAACAGAGCAGAAGATGTCAGGGTCCCTCTCCCTGGGACTGGGGTCCCAGGGCCAGGCCATCAGAGCATCTCTGCAAACTGCCTTCCATATTGTACCTGAGGAGGCTGCCAGGTTTGCGTGGCCAGCTCCCTGTCTTTGTCCCCTTATTTCTAGGCACCCTTGTACTTTGTACATTAATAGAAAAGCTCTTTTCATTCAGCACTGTCCACCTAGCAGAATGTCTGCTACAGAGTAGGTGCTTAGTAATTGTTAAATGAGTGTTCACAAACTAGCTAATATTTTATATTGTCATATTCATTCTAATTTCAGTAGAAAATCGTTGTTTTGTTCTTACATGGCTAGAAAGTTTCCTGACAATAGCTGGACTATTCATCATAGTCAAAGATGTGGAAAAAAACCCCAAATATCCATTGACAAATAAATGGATAGTCAAAGTGATATATCCATATAGTGAAAGTGAAAGTGAAATTCGCTCAGTTATTTCCGACTCTTTGTGACCCCATGGACTATGCAGTCCATGGAATTCTCCAGGCCAGAATACCAGAGTGGGTAGCCTTTCCCTTCTCCAGGGGATCTTCCCAACTCAGTGATTGAACCCAGGTTTTCCACATTGCAGGCAAATTCTTTACCAGCTGAGAAACAAGGGAAGCCCAAGAATACTGGGGTGGGTAGCCTATCCCTTTTCCAGTAGATCTTTGCCACCCAGGAATCGAACCCAGGTCTCCTGGGTTGCAGGCAGATATCCATATTTTTGGATTGTGGAATTGTGGAATATAAAGGAATGGGATTCTGATACGTGCTACAACATAAATGAAATTTAAAATATTCAGCTAAGTGAAATAAGCCAGACACAAAAGGACAAATATTGCATGATTCCACTTATGTGAGGTACTTGTGGTAAGTCGCTTCAGTTGTGTCTGACTCTGTGCGACCCTATGGACTGTCGCCCATGAGGTTCCCTGTCCGTGGGACCTTCCAGGCAAGAATACTGGAGCGGGTTGCCATTTCCTTCTCCAGGTCATCTTCCCAACCCAGGGATCAAATCCCCGTCTCTTACATCTCCTTCATTGTCAGGCGAGTTCTTTACCACTAGGCCCACCTGGGAAGTGAAGAGTAGTCAAATTCACAGGATGGAAAATAGAATAGTGGTCACCAGCAGGTAGGGGAGGGGACACTATGGAGCTATTGTTTGATAGGTAAGCGTTTTAGTTTCGAATGATGAAAAAATAATTCTTGAATTGGATGGCAGTAATGGTTGTATGAAAGTGTTATTTACCTAATGTCACTTATACATTGTCAATTTCATCTAATGTCAATTATACATTGAATGGTTAAAATGACAAGTTTATATATGTTTATGTTATTTTACTATGATTTTTTAAAAGCTGATAGACAGGATTTGTACAGAATAAGGTTGCATGTTCTGCCTTAAAGAAATTTCCAGGTCTCTACCTTTTCTCAAAAAAAAACCAAAAACTAAAAAATTAGAACATGAAAATGATTTTAAAATGGCTTTTTTAATGAATTTCATTCTTAAAAGTGCAAGCTTTGGGCTCAGATGCACCTGGCTACAGATGGAATGATCAACTACTAAAATAATAATTTTTCTCTGTTGAATATTTAAGCCCAATGAACTGTAGACTTAGTCCTATATATCAAAATATTTTTCAGCTATTGCTAGTCTTAAACAAGTGTTTATAAACCATGAAGATATCATTCTCTGGCTAAATGTGTAGTAAAAATAAAATGTTATACAGATGTTTTCAAAACACAAAATAGGGGAGAAAGGTTTAAAACAAGGAAGATCAAAAATGAACCACTTAACTTAATAGCAGTTGTTATTGTGTGATGAGATCATTGAAAAAAATTTTCTATGTTACTGTGTTGTTTAAGCTTTTCACAATGAATATGTTTCTATAAAATCTACTTAAAAAGGACCCTAGGATACCCTTAAAAATGTCCACTTAATTCTTTATTGTCCTTTTCAAGGGTAGTAACTCTCCTTTTATTCATTTTTAATTGAGATTGGAATTTGAAAATAAGCCTTTTTAACATATTTATTATTCAGTATCAGTCAATAACAATGCTTCAAGCATTCCCTTCCCAATTTATAGACTTCCAGTTTTTAATTTACTATTTCTTGGTATAAAAGACACATTCACCATTCTCATTTCATACTTGGATTTACCTGGTTTTAAACTTGAGGCCCCTGTGTCATGGATTTTGCCCTTGATGAGGTACTTCTAAGGGCTTTTAGGAGATTCTGGGCTTGTGGACACTTTGGTGGGAAAAAAAACAACGGGAATAGAAGATGGGTCTGGGGGAAGTTAATTGACTATAACTTTTGCATAATTTTGCTTGTAAAATTGAGATGAAACTAATACTCTGGCAAATGTGTAAGTGTTTATGTGGGAAGCCTGAGAGCATACGGACTGTTGATAATGTTGACGGTACAGGACTGGTGATCTTGTGCAGGTAAGATTAAGAAGATATTGGTCTGGGAAGCTCACTGGAGAGGAGTCAAAGGGAAGAGTATCAGACTGAAGTTTGTCATTAATTTTTTCTTTAAACTCCAGATGCTACCTTGCTCCCAGGAGAGTTTCACATTTATAAAACAGAATTACAGCCATTTCTGAGCAACAAAATAGGGCTTATTTACTAAAGTTAAAATACTATCATTTGTTGGGCTTCATTGTTGCTATTAATAAAAATAATCAGAAAAATGTAGTCTCTATCCTTAGGAGTGCCCCAATCAAATAAAGCATGGCTAATGTATAATGACTAAAATTTGTGACAGAATTGTTAATAGTCATAAGAAGGAAACACAGGGTTTGATGAAGACTCAAAGGAAGGAAGGAAAGAAGGAAGGAATATTCATTGTGTATTAGATTAGGCAGTAAATAATCATTGTGGAGGAGGTGCCCTTTGAGACGGGCACTGAAGGTAGGATTTGGGTGTCCAGCTGTGATGAGAGGAATATCGGGTGAAGGGAATGACTGAAGGAGGGGCCTGGTGATGTGACAAACAGGGGTCACATTTAGCTGAGATTATGGGGAACAGTACAGTCAAGTTGTATGGGATATGAATAGAAAAATAGGTGGAGTCATATTATGGTCTGATTGGTTTAGTGAGCTGGAACATTATTCTCTAGAAAGAGGTTAATTTTTATCACATTAGGGCTACCCTGCTGGAAAGGTGGCTTTGTGTAGGAAAGTCAGAGTGTCTAGAGGTGATGTGACCTGGTAGGAGCTAGTGCAATAGTCTGGGTGACAATAATAGTGATAATTAAGCAAGAATGAGAAGTAATATTTATTGAGCACTTACTATCTTCTAGGCACATTATACATAGTGTCTTATTTAATTCCTGACTCTGGGTACCACTAACTTGCAGCTACACTTGAAGAAACATACACTCAGGGGTTTTAAATAACTTGCTAAACATCAAGAGCTGCTGTTCCAACCTAAAAGTGTCCTCCTGAGGTACACACATTCTTTTGTTTTTGCTTTTAATCAAGTGTTTATTTTGAGGTAATTGTAGACCCACATGCAACAGTAAGAAATGATACAGAGAAATCCCGTGCACTTTTTACTTATTTTTTTCTAATGTAACATGTCCTGTGCTTCACCTACTTTACACATCTACCCACCTCCAAACCCTTGACAATCACTGATCTTTTTCTGTCTGTATATTTCTGCCTTTTCTATAATGTCATGTAATGGGAATAACAAAATATGCAGCCTTTGAAGACTAGGACCCATGTTCTTCAACTAGCAAAGAGTTTGAATCACAGCCTTTCCTATAGCTTCTGATTTTTATAAAGCAATTTAATCTTCTAGCTTTGCCAATTTTTGCTAAATGCGAATAAATTTTTCTGTTGTTTGTTTTGTAGGGCAAACAATCTAGCTTCAAGAAACCAGGGTAACAATCAATAAACTTACAATGCTAGAAAGAACTACCCCACACCTTACGTTAATTTACAAATGCATTGTGATTCCCCCGGGGTCAGTTCTTTGCCGCCTCACTGTATCAGGCCTCAAGAGCTACATTTCAGAGTTGAACAGCAATTATCATCCATGATGTTTTATTTAAAAGGGCATTCATTAATTAGTTCCTCTGAAACTTGTTTAGGAGTGAGGCAAATAATTTCTTTCAAGGTCAGTAATCACCCATCTCTGAACACTCAATCAGTCTTAATAATGCCTAAAGCATCTTGTTAGAAAGAAGATCAGTAAAAATATTGGGTCTTGGAGTCTAAGTCTCACACTGGCATGGAAAACTTAAGTTAGTTTTTTTGCTGTAATAGCTTCTCTGAATATTTAATTACTGATTGCTCAGGTTTGAAACTCACTCAAAGCTTTTTTGATCCCAGAAAGGTTAGAAGTGAAAACTACCTTAGCAATAATCTGGGCTGATCCTTCTGTTTGTGAGATGAGGGAACTAATAAATAAAAGTGATCAGCTTATGGTCGTGGAGGTAGAAATGCAATATTAAGAACCTGGTCCTGCTGATGATTAGGGCGGTTACTCCTTGCAGGGTCCCATGATACTTATAAAAAACAGCGGAAAGAAGCAAGGAGTGAAGGGAAGAAAGCTCCAATAACTAATCACACTGAAAGAGAACATTAAACATTTTATGATTAACTCATGACTATTCCCAAAGGACATTTTCTTACAAAAGACAATCATATTCTTGTGCAATTTTAGAAATACGTGGTAGAGAAGTAAAGGAGAATGTTTTAAAAAGAAAGTCAGAGCTTCCTGGTACTTTTTGATACAGGCAGTAAGGGGAAGGAAATAGTCTTGAGCACTCAGGGAAATAATGACCCTTGCTCTCAATTAAATCAATTTTGCTTTCTTTTCTGGCCAGCTTTTCTTTAAAATAAATTGAATCTTTTCTCTGAGAGATAGTTGATTGGTATAATCTGCTGAATGGATATAGCAGATATATGCAAATATGCTTTATATATTTTCAATGCATGTAAACTTGTATGTGTATATGCTGTATGCTGCTGCTGCTAAGTCACTTCAGTCGTGTCCAACTCTGTGTGACCCCACAGATGGCAGCCCAACAGGCTACCCCATCCCTGGGATTCTCCAGGCAAGAACACTGGAGTGGGTTGCCATTTCCTGTAAACTCACCCATAAACACACTCTGAGCAAATATATGACAGAGCAAGCATTATCCTAGCTTAAGGGGAGGTCGTGAATTGATGAAATAAGTTTAAATGGGTATTACAAGGCATACCAATGCTAAGTTTTCAGATAAAAGTGAGAGGGTTGCAATGAAAAGCCATGACTAATTATGCAAAAGAGAAACATTGGTGGAACTCTTGCTGTTACAGCACATGCAATAGTCAACCGAAAATGGATTAAAGACTTAAATGTAATACTTTATACTGTAAAAACTAGAAGAAAACATAGAGGGAAATATCCTTGACATTGACAATTTTTTGAATGTGACACCAAAAGCCCAGAAATCGAAAGCAAAAATGTATAAGTGGACTGTATCAAAATGCTTCTGTACAGCAAAGAAAACTATCATCATAATGAAAAGACAACTTGTGTTTGGAAAAATATTTGCAAATCATAGATCTGATAAGGAGTTCATGTCCAAAACATGTAAGGATCTCAAACATCCTAGTAGTAAAAAATGTCAAAGAAATTGATTTAAAAAATGGGCAAAAGACTTGAATAGACATTTTTTTTCCCCAAGGAAGACATACAAATGACCAATAGGTATATAAAAATATACTCCACATCACTAGTCATCAAGAAAGTGCAAATTAAAACCATAATGAGGTATGGACTCATACTTGTTGGAATGACTATTGTCCTAATAGTGTTTTGCACATGTGTCTTTTTGAATTGTGGTTTTCTCAGATATATGCTCAGTGGTGGTTTCTATTTTTAGTTCTTTTTTTTTTTTTTTTAAGGAATCTCCATACTGTTCTCCAAGTGTCTGTGTCAATTTACATTCCCATCAACAATGCAAGAGAACTCCCTTTTCTCTACCCCCTCTCCAGCATTTATTGTTTGTAGGTTTTTTGATGATGGCCATTGTGATTGGTGTAGACTGGCACCTTACTGTAGCTTTGATTTTCATTTCTCATGTATGGATATGCAAGTTGGACTATAAAGAAAGTTGAGCACCAAAGAATTGGTGCTTTTGAACTGTGGTGTTGGATAAGACTCTTGAGAGTCGCTTGGACTGCAAGGAAATCCAATCAGTCCATCCCAAAGGAGATTAGTCCTGAATATTCATTGGAAGGACTGATGCTGAAACTGAAACTCCACTACTTTGGCCACCTGATTCAATGAGCGGACTCATTTGAAAATAATCTGATGCTGGGAAAAATTGAAGGTGGGAGAAAAACAGGAAGACAGATGATGAGATGGTTGGATGGCATCACCGACTCAATGGACATGGGTTTGGGTAGACTCATGCAGTCTACGGGAGTCGGTGATGAACAGGGAAGCCTGGCTTGCTGCGGTTCATGGGGTCTCAAAGGGTCGGACACGACTGAGCAACTGAACTGAAGTGATTTTGGTAATGTAAGATAGTCTTATTTTAATTTTTAAATTTCTTTAAATAAAAACATCTATTACTTTATCTTCTGTAATTGGTAATTCCAATATTTCAAACCCCATGTTATTCAATTTTGTTATCTGCTGTTTCTGCTTAGTTTTGTTCAGGATAATGATTTTCTTTATATATGTATGTATGAATTATACTATTATTATTATTATTATTTTTACTGATTTTACCTGCAGGAATCTTAAGGTAATCTGGCATATTGTTATATTCTTCCTTATAGTTTTACTTTGTTTCTGCCAGATAACTAAGGTGTTCACAACCAGCACAAGGTTCTGTTAATTTATTACCTAATAATGCAAATTTCAACTCCACATCCATGTGAATTCAGGGTGGTTGTTAGAAATGCTCATGGGGACTCTTTTTTTTTTAACCAAACAGAAGGTCTTTTCCCATCAAAGTAAATTTTTTTTGAAACCATTATTTACTAAAATTCCAGTTTTGTGTCCATCTACACTGTGTATCCAAGACAGAGTTTCCCATCCCCCACTGAAGTCTATAAACCAAAGGTCTATGTTTACTGTAATGGCAGAAGTCCTTATGGCAACCTCAGCACCAACTCATGACCCCACTCTCGTTGCAGGTTCATTTTTAATCTTCAGTGCTAGGTATTTTGTTACTTGCATCTTACTGCATCTCTAAAGTCTCCCGGCAGGCAGGTTCGATCCCTGGGTCAGGAAGATAGGAGAGTATTACAGATTTCCCAAAAAGTAATCATTGTAATGACAGTCTCAGTAGGTGAGCTAAACAATAGATTAGAAATATTTGCAGAGAGAATTAGTGAGCTGGAAGACATGTATGAAGAATTCCTTAGATATGGGCCAGTATGACAAGGAATGGAAACTATGAGAAGGAAGTTAAATGTGGAAGTTGGCATAGAATACATAAAATTAGCATGTCAGAAAGAAAGAGAATATTTTAGGAAATGATGACTGAGAAGTTTTGAGAACGGCCAAAAGACAAAAAACGTTTGGAAAGTACGAAGACTCTCAAGCAGAATAAATAAAAATTGTCCACAGTTAGAAATACCATTGTGAAAAAAAACCTGAACAAAAGAAAACAGAATATCATAAAAGCAGTCAGAGAGAAGGGAATGACAGATTCTGAAAAAGCAGACTTCAGGACAGTAAAAATAAAACACCAGGTGAGGAGAACAAAATCCTCAAAGTGTTGAGAGAAAATAATCATGGTCTAGAAGTGTACATCCATGGATCAATTATACCAAGTAGGGCAAAAGCATCATCTACATTGTTTTAATGCCAGAAATCTTTATCCTGAATTTAATCATGATTAAGCAACCTGAAAAAAAATCCAGATGAGGGGACCATCTCAAAAGTTTTTTTTTTTTTTTTTTTTGAAACCTAAAAAAGTCAGTTTCAAAAAATACAGACAAGAAACAAAACTAAGAACTGCTTTAGATTTTTAAAAGACTAGAAAGATATTATAACTATCATAAACAATCCTTAATTGGATCCTTAATCTAAGAATAAAATATCTACAAATGATACTATTGGGGCAAATAGGGAAATTTAAAGAAATTTAAGTAATGAGTACACAGCTGTTACTGCTGCTGCTAAGTCGTGTCAGTCGTGTCCGACTCTGTGCGACCCCATAGACGGCAGCCCACCAGGCTCCGCCATCCCTGGGATTCTCCAGGCAAGAACACTGGAGTGGGTTGCCATTTCCTTCTCCAGTGCATGAAACTGAAAAGTGAAAGTGAAGTCGCTCAGTCGTGTCCGCGACACCATGGACTGCAGCCTACCAGGCTCCTCCGTCCATGGGATTTTCCAGGCAAGAGTACTGGAGTGGGGTGCCATCGCCTTCTCCGGAGTACACAATAGATCATGTCATTTTGTGTGCTCAGTCTCTCAGTCATGTCCACTCTTTGCAACCCCATGGAGTGTAGCCTACTGTCTGTGGGATTCTCTAGGCTAGAATACTGGAGTGGATTGCCATTTCCTTCTCCAGGGGACATTCAAGAATTGAACCCACACTTTCTGTGTCTCTTGCATTGGCAGGCAGATTCTTTACCACTGAGACACCTGGGAAGCAATACTAAATTCCTTTGGCAAGAAAGCTTGGTTATGATAGAGGTTTTCTCTGTAGCAGATAAATGCTGAATAGCCCTTATCTATTTGTCAGAGTACAGATAAAGCTAAATGGAAAGAAAAAGAATAGGTTAAGCTAGGTGAAGTTCATACCAGTGTTTCTTGTACTATCATTTTAACTGTTATGAAGGTTTTATTTTTAAAAATAAGAAATTAATAAAATTGGGTAAAATGAAACACTTTCATGCAAGAACAAATGCAGAGTTTAACCATCAATAGGTGTACACTAAAGATGCTTCTAAAGACTTGTTCAGAAGAGAGGAATATGATTTCTAAGCAAAGTCTTAGAAGAAAGAAGAAACAGTGAGCTTAGAAACTGGCAAATGTGGGAAATAACATATTGGCAAAAACAGAGGCAGTTTTAAATATTGATAATATTGTCTATGTTGTGTGTGTTAGTCACTCAGAGGTGTTTGACTCTTTGTGACCCCCTGGACTGTAGCCCACCAAGCTCCTCTGTCCCTGGGATTCTCCAGGCAAGATTACTGGAGTGATTTGTCATGTCCTCTTCCAGGGGATATTCCTGACCCAGGGATCGAACCCACGTCTCTTATGTCTCCTGCATGGCAGGCAGGTTCTTTACCACTAGCACGACCTGGGAAGCCCTTTGTCTATGGGGAAGTGAGAAATTAAAAATATCAGCTAACACTAACACCTTATATTGGAGTATTCACTACATTTAGAGTACTCTAAAATTCTTATACTTTATTACTTAGATGTATGTATTTTCAAAGGAGAAGGCAATGGCACCCCACTCCAGTACTCTTGCCTGGAAGATCCCATGGACGGAGGAGCCTGGTAGGCTGCAGTCCATGGGGTCGCGAAGAGTCAGACACGACTGAGTGACTTCACTTTCACTTTTCACTTTTATGCATTGGAGAAGGAAATGGCAACCCACTCCAGTGTTCTTGCCTGGAGAATCCCAGGGATGGGGTCTTGCAGAGTCGGACATGACTGAAGTGACTTAGCTTAGCATGTATTTTCAAAAATTATGAAAGATAACAATGAAGTTTTTTTAGAGTTTAGGGGAATAAATGGACTTTTAAAATCTATCAATCTAAATTAAAATAAAGAAGGTAAATAGAATAAAAGGAAAAATCAAGACAAATAGAAATCCCCCGAGAAGGCATAAATAAGTCTAAATGAATTAGTAAGGAAAATAAAAATGGACTGAACTCATCATTAAAATTCAAAGATTGTGAATGTGGATTTTATAAATGTAAATCAAGTCATTTGATATAATAGACAAAGATGAAAAAGAAATGAAACAAGTAATAATTAAATAAATAATGGCATAGAGAAGAATGTCATGCAGAAATGAAAATTAATTGACATGAGCTAAACTTCTTAACCCAAATTAAAAAATACATAATATTGAGGCAAAGAGCTTATAGATTAATTATAGCACAGTAAAATACTGAGGCTTTATGGTTAGTGGTAACACTTTACATTTGGTGGTTATATGTGTTGGTTGTATATTCTACATGCCTTTTGTAATATTAAACATTATTTACACCCCCAAGTTGCCTTTAAAGCACAAGTTACAGACACACCACCTCTCTCAGCAAGTCAAAATGCTGCCAGTTTTACTAAATCAAAGCCACATCTCCTTTGCTAGACATTAGAAGGTATTACCATTTTCAAGATTAAAAGACAAATTGGTACTAAAATATATTCGGGATTATAGAGACTAGAGATGTGAACAACCAGTGATGCTAACTCCAAACAGGACACACAGGACTGTTGTCCCAAACTAAGGGCAAGAGGCACAGGCACACACATACACAATGATGGAGTGTTGCTCTAATTGACAGCGGTTTCTATATTAATATACAGCAGATTTTTCTTGTATCTCTTTCAGTGATATTTTTTTCCCCCAGGTTTACTGATATATAACTGACATATAACATGTAAGTATAAGTTGCATAGTGTGATGATTTGATACCCAAATACATTGTCAAATATTTATAGTAAGATTAGTTGACACATCTTTCACCTCACGTAACTGCCACATTATCTTTGTTATGGTGAGAACATGCAAAATCAATGTGTACAGCACCTTTCAAGTACTCGACAATAAATGTTAACTGTAGTCACTATGCTGTACATTAGATCCTCAGAACTCATTCCTCTTACAATTGGAAGTTTGTACCCTGTGACCAACATTTCCTCCAACCTCTGGTCCTTGGCAACCACCGTTCTACTCAAAGATATTAAGTGAGGTAAATTATGGTTCTAGACCTGACTTTCCCTTTCCCCAAAATGTTAACTGGTAACTACGATGAATTATTTCAGTTGCAAATCTTTCAGAGAGCACTGACAATATCCAAAGCATTGTTTTAAATACTGATGTTCAAAGTGTTCCCATCTCTCCTGGTCAGCAGATCCTGCTATTCATTCCCACTCCTGATTTTCTGGAAGAGGATTCTTCTGGAGTCTGCAAAGAATCAAGAGATAAAATTCCTGGTGTATTTTTCTGACGTATAGGCTTGGATTTTCTCTCCAAGACACTATAGAAAAATTTGACAAGAGTTATTTTTTTGGAAAGTCCCATCTATGTTAAAATATCCTTTTCTGTGTGTGTGGCAAAGTGGTATTTTGCTTTTGCTACAAATGGGGGATTTATTTTTAAGGGCTGTTGGATTAAGGACCATTCTCATGAGAATCTTAAACACTGTGGACTTAAGTTGAATGCACGGGTATTGAACTTCCCAGTTGAGACCATTTAAAATTTTTTTGTTCAGGTCTGTCCTTGAGGCACTTTGCACTACTTTACTCCAAGAGTTTGGGGACCACCTGTTCCAACATGTAGCTGATCTTGGATTTTGAAAACTTGGCTTTGCATCCTCGATTTTCCATTTACTTTAAGTCTTAGTTTCTCCCCTTACACTTCAGACCTAATGACACCAGACATCGCTGCCTTGGTGTTGCTGAAAGAGCGAGTGTGGAATGCACATACATCTATATGTGTTTTGAACTGTGGAGGGTATTGCCATGAAAGGATTATTAGAATTATTCCTGTTAGAAGACATCTCCAAATCTGGGTGCCCCTCTTTCTTCTTTCCCTGATGCACCTGTTCTCATTCTCACCTACCTGAAAGACTCTTGGGGCCTTACACAGCCAGTATCCTCAACATGAATGCTGTTCCCATCATGAGAGAGAGTCACATGCCTCATTTTATTAACATGATTAACTCCCTGCCTCACTTTAAATGTTGCCAAAACGTTGGCACTGCTGCTGAATAGAAATATGGAGACAGGGTTTTGTAGAAAAGACAGAGTAACTTTATTTCTTTGCCAGGCAAAGAAGGAACATAAAAGGCTAGCACCTCAAGGATTGTGCCTTCTTCTTAGGGAAATAGGGAGAGGTTTCATTGTCAGGGTTCATGGTCTGGGGAAGGTGTAAAGGATCAGAGTGCTGAAAGTCTTGCATTCTTCTTCTTCTGTGAAATCTATGGTCAAAGCCAGCATCAGGTGGCTCAGTAACAGTTTAGTGCCTCTGAGGTTATCTGCCTGTGACCTTTTTGTTTTGAAACACAAGACTGCTACAAGGGATCTTAGGGGGAGAAGAATGCCAGGTGCAGAGTATAATTCATATGGAGTCAGAGAGTAATTAGCTTTGTGAAAGCCATATCTACCTTCAAGTGTTTGTTAGTAGCAACAGCCAAAGAATAACACAGATTGTTTAACTCTTGCAGACCTGTTTGGCTGGTTTTTATTTAAGGCCGTTTATTCATTTCTATTTTTGCTGCAACATTAATCCTGCGGTAGTCTTTAGAAGAAACCTCACAAGCATTACCCTATGGTTTTAGATTCAATGAAGAGGGTGAAGCATGGTAAATAATGCTGGTCACCACTCACAGTTTCAGTGTAGGTTCTTTGTTAAGTACAGTGAGGATTTGGGCAGTCAAATTCGAACTGCTACAATGTCTGCCTACTTGGTAGATATTCAGGCAACAGCTTCACCCTCTCTCACTGAATTTCTTCCATGACTCCTTATTCTTTTGGGATAAAATTCAAACTCATTTTAGAGAGCTCTTTTTATGTTCTTGAGCTCAACTGCTGAGGGAGTCTACAGAATTCAAATCCTTTCTCCTCCAGGTATTAGATGCCCTGGCAGGGATTCTGGCCGAACAACAAAAAGTTATTATAAATTCACATTTTATTGCCTCCTCTTCTTATATTTGGTAATTTCTAGTATTAAATGGCTGTATTCATCTTTTACCTAGCTGCACGGGCAAGGTGGTAGGCTGTCTGTCACATGAATTTTTAAAGCATGAACTCTCAGAGACATTCGGCCTGTGCCCAAAGCCTGGCTCTGTCACCCATTAACCTAGTAAATGTGGGCAAGTTACTGAACCTCACAGAGACTTTGCACTTTGGGGTTTGTGGGCCTAAGGATTCTATAATACATTAAATTATATAATTCATGTTTACTGAAGCACTCAAGATATTTGAATCTGTTACCTGAAAAACTACCAAGTATGCAGACACTGTAGTAGTCACGATTTGATTGACCAAATCCTCATTTCACTTAATGAATAATCTACACTGAACCTGTGAGTGGTGACCAGCATTACTTTCCATGTTTCACCCTCACCAGCTATCCAATTGCATCTTGATCACTGGCTGATGTTGCACCAAGAGTCAGAACTTGCCAAGAGGGAATTATTGCTCTCAATCTGTATAGGAATGAAGTCTACATTTCCCTTTCACTGGCCATACTTGGGCTTCTCGAACTGGCCTTTTATTTGAATGTCTTTTTTAAAGCCAAGTTAATTTTACTTTTCTTTCATAAGCTCCAAACTTTCCATCTTCATATCTATTGCCTGAGTTCATGCCTGTTCTGCCCGTAGTCCAAGTCCCCGGTTGGGAAAGAAGACCCCTCGAAAGAATGCAACTCGCAATAGGAGAATTTATTACTGACTCGAGCCAGGGCCTCCCACCCTCACCAAGTGTGTGAGGACAAAAGGCCCCGAGCCCCAGTTCTCTTGGGTATTTATTAGGTCAAAATAAGCAGCAGGTAGTTGGCGCAATCGGATTGGTTGCACAGTGGGTAGTTGGCGTAAGCAGATTGGTTACACAATGGGTAGTTGGCGTAAGCGGATTGGTTACACAGTTGCAAGGTAATTTTTGTTGGCCCAACGTGGGGCTTTCACCTTTCCCCTGATAGGTTCCCTTTTTTCTGGCTAGGCATATGTTGATTGGCTGGCTCCAGAAGGCCTGATAATTATGTTACCCCGGGAAACCAGGCCTACTCCTAATCTAGGAGGCCTGCCATGGCTTTAGCCATGACAGCCTCACATTTCCCCCCTGTCTGTTGTTCAAGTAGAGGAATCTTCCTCTTCACCCTGTGAAATTGACTGATATTGTTGTCTCAATACCATAATTTGGATGGTAATTAGGCGCTCTCTAATAAATGAGACCAGACGGTTTAAAATGCATGGACCAAAGGTCAGTAACAATATTAATATTACGAGTGGACCCAGGAGGGTGGAAATCAAAGTGGTCAACCAGGGGGAGCACTGAAACCAAGATTCAAACCAACCTTGTTGGGCTTCTCGTTCTCTCTTCCGCTGGGCTAGTCAGTCTCTTACTTTCTGGAGAGATTTTTGTACCACCCCTGAATGGTCGATATAGAAACAGCATTCTTCTCTCAGTGCTGCACATAATCCTCTTTGTTGCAGAAACAACAAATCTAAACCTCTTCTATTCTGTAACACTACTTCAGCCAAGGAGCTCAAGGATTATTTGAGGTGCGAAATGGACTGTTCTCGTGGTTTCGCAACCCCAGGTGGCACAATAAAAAGAGTCAACTCCCCCACATTTTTCAATTTGGTTCCAATCTCTTTCTCCCCCCGGGCAGACATAGACAGGCACCTGTTCGTAGTACTGTGGGCCTTTCCGCTCACAGTTACGGGTGAACAGACCGAAAGAGCCGTGGGCAAAGAACTTGGTCAGTTGGTGGGGACCAAACCCATTACCGTCAGCTGCCAGCACGCACAAATCAAAGGTCAGTACTGGCCACCATGTCCCTTTGGGGGCCACGTTGGAGCTCGAATTAAGCACATCTCTAGTCTCAGGATTGTAGATCACCCAAGTCAGGTTAGCCGGCTGATGGGGGTTGTGGCTGGTTGCTCCTGGGCTGATGAAAACTGTTATCAGCAGGATGGTTAAGAGGGCTCCCGCCGTACAAGTTTCAGTTTCAAAGGATGTGATGGGTGAGGTTTTGCCTTTCATTCTGCTTGTGCCTTTTCCTGTTCTTCTGGGGTGGCTTGCCGCACATGATTGCAGTGAACCCAGGGCCCGATCCCGTCGACCTTAACAGCAGTAGGAGTGGTAAGGAGAATAACACAAGGGCCTTTCCAGCTAGGTTCTAATGCTTTAGATGGGTGTCGTTTTACCCAAACCCAATCACCTGGGCCAATATTATGTGAGGGGATGGTCCCCTTGTTTGGACCCTCGTGTATCTCTCGAATTAATTTCCAAACATGGCTATGTACCTTACTTAATGCCATCAGTGATTGCTGAAATTGTCCCAAGGTAGGGGGTGATAGGCATTTTCTCTCGAATATAGGACACACAGGAGGGGGTCTTCCATACAGAATCTCAAAAGGGGTAAGTTTCAGCTTATAATGGGTGTTACGCGCTCGAAAGAGCGCGAAGGGAAGGAGAGTCACCCAGTCACCGCCAGCCTCTATTGCCAACTTTGTCAGAGTTTCTTTTAGGGTCTGATTCATTCTCTCAACCTGTCCTGAGCTCTGGGGATTATATTTACAATGTAACTTCCATTTTGTCCCCAGAGCTTGGGCCAGCCCTTGTACAATCTGGCTCACAAAGGCAGGTCCGTTATCAGAGTCCATAGTCACTGGCAGCCCGTACCTAGGCACTATCTCCTCTAAGATCTTTTTAGCAACCACTGTTGCTGTCTCTGCCTTAGTGGGGAAGGCTTCTACCCACCCCGAGAAGGTATCTACCAGAACCAACAGATAGCGATACCTGTACTTGCCTGGTCTTACCTCAGTGAAATCTATCTCCCAGTGTTGCCCTGGCTCTTCCCCTCGGTACCTCATTGCAGTGTGCTGCCTTTTCCTTGTCCTCATCAGCTGGCATGCTTTGCAAGCCTGGATTATCTCTCGTACAGTTGCATTTTGTCAAGGGAACCTCAGGCAGGCCGTCTGGAGAAGAGTCAGGGTCTTTTTCTCCCCCAAGTGTGTAGTTGTGTGCAGGTGTTCACATAGGTGATGACCCAGGATGGCAGGCAATATCAGGTTGTTGTTTTGATCTCGGTACCATCTATCTTTGTCATCCTTCTGGAGGGTGGTATCCTCGTTGATCCAAACGAGGTCAGGGAGGGAATAGTCGGGGACTGGCGGCAGAGTCCCCATACCAGGAGGTGGAAGTCCCATGGCTAATATGGGGGCGGCATAGCCCCAGCTGGCTGCTTCTAGTAGGGCCCGTCTGAGTGTTTGGAAAGCCTGTTTCATTGGCTCAGTCCAAGTCCAGTTTGGGGTCTCTTTACTTCCCTCATACAAGGGCCGGGCCTTCTCAGCAAACCCCATGATCCACAGTCTACAATATCCAACAGTCCCCAAAAACTCTCTCACCTGGCGGGGGGTTTTGGGCTCTGGTATCTGCAATATTGTTTCCTTCATGGCCTGAGTTAGCCACCTTTTTCCCTGCCTGATCTTATACCCCAAATAGGTGACCTCTTGCCGGGATATTTGTGCCTTCTTTGCACTAGCACGATATCCCAAGGTGCCTAGAGTCTGTAAGAGGTCACTGGTGGCACGGCTGCATGCCTCCTCTGTGGTTCCAGACAACATAAGGTCATCCACATATTGCAGCAGGATGACCTCTGGGTGGCGAGTCCAATATTCATAGAGGTCCTCACTCAAAGCCTCATTAAACAAGGTAGGGGAGCTTTTGAACCCTTGTGGGAGGTGGGTCCAAGTTAGTTGTACTACCGGTTGGCCTTCCCCCTCAGTCCACTCAAAGGCAAATATTTCCTGGCTCTGGGCCACCAGGGGTAGGCTAAAAAAAGCATCTTTCAAGTCCAACACAGTGTACCAAGTGTACTCAGGCAGCAAACTGTTCAGGAGGGTGTACGGGTTGGGGACAGTAGGGTGTATGTCACTCACCCACTTGTTGACTTCTCGTAGGTCCTGGATAGGTCTGTAATCCATACTCCCTGGCTTCTTCACCAGTAGTAAGGGGGTGTTCCAAGGGGATTGGCACCACTTGAGAATTCCGGCATCCATGAGCTGTCGAATGTGGGGAGTGAACCCCCACCGAGCCTCCTGGCTCATAGGGTATTGCCTCACCCTCACAGGAGTCGCCTCGGCTTTTAGTTCGATGACGACCGGATGTCTCTGTTTAGCCAATCCCATTCCTGCTGTTTTTGCTCATGCCAATGGGTATTTGTGGACCCACGGTTGTATATCTGGTGTTATAACCTCTGAGGGCTTAGGCACAAAAAGTCCAAGTCCATCCGTGCAACAAGTCCCTTCCAAGTAGAGGGGCTGGGCATTCTGGTATCACCAAAAACAAATGGGACACCTGATGGGTCCCCAGATTTACTTTCCGTTCCGTGGTCCAACAATATCTTGTTGTCCCCGTGACTCCCTGCACCAAGCTGGTTTTTTTTAGACATTGGTCCCAGTTTTTGATTTAAAACAGAGTGTTGGGCACCAGTGTCTACCATGAAGCCAACGGGTTTCCCTTCCACATGTATGGTTACCCAGGACTCGGGGAGGGGTGTCGAGTCTTGACTCCCCTAGTCACTCTCTTCCCACGCATATAGAACTTGAGTTCCAGGGAAATTTTTTTTTTTTCTCTGAGTTGTTCCTCTCTTCGGGTCCCTCTTAGGGCACTCATTTTTCTAGTGCCCCCGTTCTTTGCAGTAAGCACAATGATCTTTCTTTAGGGCCTGCCTTTTTGGTCTCTCTTTTATTAAATACCTTTTCAGCTGCTTTCAGTAAGTCTTGTATTGTCTGTTCTCCTAACCCCTCTATCTTTTGTAATTTCCTCTTACTATCTGGGGCTGCCTGATTCACAAATGCTAGTAGAACTGTAGCACGTGATTCCTCAGCCTGGGGGTCCATGGGTGTATATTGCATAAAGGCTTCCATTAGCCTCTCTAGGAAGGCTGATGGGCTCTCAGTGGGCTCTTGCCTTACTAAATTTACCTTTGCCAAATTTGTTGGCTTTATAGCTGCGGCCCGCAGGCCAGCCATTAGAGTCTGGCGGTACACCCGGAGATGCTCCCTACCTTCCACTCACTCAAAATCCCAGTTAGGCCGCAAGAGAGGAAACCCCTCGTCCACGAGATGAGGCTGGGCGGTTGGTTTCCTGTCAAACCCCAGGACCCGTTTCCGCACCTCTGCCAGGATTCGCTCCCGTTCTTCCGCGGTGAAGAGCACCTGCAACAGCTGCTGGCAATCATCCCAGGTGGGGTTATGAGTGAACAAAATGGGAAAAGGGCCAGTATTGATAGGTTCACTCTCTGTCTGGGTTAGCTGGTCCCACCTGGACGGGAAGTGCTTGTACAGTAGATGAAGGTAACTCTGGGTCCCCATGATCCTGCTCACCCCTATTTCCTCTATTCCTTCTCCGGGGTTGGGATTCCTTTGTCCCTTCTGATTCATCGGGGGGGGGGGGTCTTCCCCCCCGGGGGAACCTGCAATGGAGGAGGGGCATATGGCGGGGGCCTAATTTCCGTCTCCAAGTCAATCAGGTTCCGGTCCGAGGATTCCTGCAAGACTGGTTTTGGGCCCTTATTCTTCTTGGCTTCCTCTGGGGGAGTGGGAGTTTCCATAACCAGGGCCTGTACATTAGGAGAATCAGGGAGTTTGTGAACAAAAGGTTTTAACCTTTCGGGCGGATCTTTCACTAGATCTTGCCAGACCATAACATATGGGACTTGGCTCGGGTGGCCCCAGGGATCAGGAGCCATAACTTTTTCTTTCACCGCCCAAATAATAGAAGGTTGAAAAGTTCCCTCTGGAGGCCATCCAACTTGGAAAGTGGGCCACTCTGCAGAGCAAAAGGTTATTAATTTACTCTTTGTAACCAGTAGCAACAGATCATACGCTCTAGCCCTGACATCCAAGAAATGATCAGTCATGAGAGAGAGTGAGGTAGATTTTCCTTGCCCCATAGTGAGAGTCAGAAGAAAGTCACCGAGAATTACCACCAATAAATCCTATCAGGAGTGGTGGTGGCCAGGAGGTTGGGCTTGTGGTATGCTTCGTGGAGCTATTTGAGTGCCTTAGTCGTCGCATGGAAGTTTTCTTGTTGGGGGCGGGCACCCTAAGGGTTTCTAGCCCATTCCGTGACCCCCTTATCCTTTCATGGGAGTCTTCTAGTGGCAGGCGCGCTATCGGCTCTTAAGTGCCTGTCCCGTGCCCACACAGACGGGTTTTTATTTAGCCAGATTCTCCGTTTAGAATACGAGAAAAAAGAAAAGAGATTCACCCTCTCGGGCTCCTGTTACTGGGGCTGACTTGTTGGGAGGCCTTCAGGATCCACCAAGAAGTAGCCCTGGCCAGGACTTGTCAGTTGCCCCAAAACTCTCAGAAACAGAAATGAGGTTCCAAGGCTTTATAGGAAGAAGTAGTCAACGACACACCAGAGAACAACGAGACAGGAGACAGTGCTGGCAGTTAAACAGAAAAACACACAGAGAGACACACATCGGCCGACAACACAGATCCTCTGGAACAAGGGTCACCTTACCGAATGGCGTCCACTCTTCCCCAGATTCGGGCCTAGGAGAGGAGGTCTCCTTCCTGCAGAGCTGGCTGCCTTCCAGCATGCTCGCTGGCCTCGGCCTCACGCCAGCCGGAACGGCCAATCTGTTCCCTCATGGAAAGCTTTCCTTCACGCCAGACACCTTCCTGCCTTTTAGCAGGGCCTCGGATTTACTCTGGTCTTTTCTGTGCCAGATACCTTCCTGCTTCACAGCAGGGCCTCTGATTTACTCTGGTCTTTCTATGCCAGATACCTTCCTGCTTCACAGCAGGGCCTCTGATTTACTCTGGTCTTTCTGCGCCAGATACCTTCCTGCTTCACAGCAGGGCCTCGGATTTACTCTGGGCTTTTCTAGACCTGCCTGAGCACCGGTGCTATTACCTGTCCTTTTTTCCCTTTGTTCCAGAGAGCGTTCTTCCCCAGTCAAGGGATCCCGGATGAGCCCCCAAATGTTCTGCCCATAGTCCGAGTCCCCGGTCGGGAAAGAAGACTCCTCGAAACAATGCAACTCGCAATAGGGGAATTTATTACTGACTCGAGCCAGGGCCTCCTGCCCTCACCAAATGTGTGAGGACGAAAGGCCCCGAGCCCCAGTTCTCTCGGGTACTTATTAGGTCAAAATAAGCAGCAGGTAGTTGGCGCAATCGGATTGGTTGCACAGTGGGTAGTTGGCATAAGCGGATTGGTTACACAGTTGCAAGGTAATTTTTGTTGGCCCTACGTGGGGCTTTCAGCTTCCCCCTGATAGGTTCCCTTTTTTTCTGGCTAGGCATATGTTGATTGGTTGGCTCCAGGAGGCCTGATAATTATGTTACCCTGGGAAACCAGGCCTACTCCTAATCTAGGCTGCCTGCCATGGCATTAGCCATGACAGCCTCACAATGCCTTTGCTCCTTTAGTTCAGGATCGCAAGAAAAACTTCCTAATTGACTTCCCATTAGCTACTTTCATCTTTCACAAATCCTATCTTTCTTAAAGACATTTCTGGTGATGCATTTTATCTCACTGAATTTCTTCCATGACTCTTCATTCTTTCAGGATAAAGTTCAAACTCCTTGGCTCAGCACACAAGACTCTTCACAGTTTGCCCACTAGACCCTAAAGCTCTAGCAGTGAATAAGAAGATAAGTTCTTGGCCCATAACAAGTGGACATTCTGGTAGGGGAGACAGATCAAATACTACTGAAATTATTAATAAAAACTTTAAGCATATGTTAAAGAGTGCCCAGACCCACATGTACAGGAAAATCCACCTAGTCATGAAAACTATTAGAATATCAGAGCTAGGTGAAAACTTAAATATCATCTTAACTCCCTCATATAATTTACTATATGTGAGGTTCAAGGCACGGAGGCCAAAGCCCAGTAGACATTATTGCCAGTGCTTTGTTCTTCTAGAAGACTACACTGACTCCTTAGAGTCTTAATTATCACTATCTCTATTTTTCTTTTTGCTTAACATTTGAATGTTATTTCAGATGTAAAATTGGTATTTTTGCTGTTTTTTGGATAGAATCCTTTTATTTTTATATATTTTGAAATATTTATGGATGAAATGATATAATATCTAGGAATTGATTGAAAATAATCAAGGGGAGGAGGGAACTTAAGATAGGGGAGGAATAGGATGGGGAAACTACTTTCTCCCCTACAAATTCATCAAAAGAACATTTGAACTCTGAACAAACTCCACAAAACAACTTCTGATCACTAACAGAGGACATCAGACACCCAGAAAAGCAGCCCATTGCCTTCAAAAGGAGGTAGGACAAAATATAAAAGATAAAAAGAGAGACAATAGAGTTAGGGATGGAGATCCATCCCAGGAAGAGAGTCTTAATAGAGGAAGTTTCCAAACACCAGGAAACCCTCTCACTGGCGGGTCTGGGGGAAGTTTTTGAATCTTGGAAGGCAACCTAACTGGGAGGAAAAAATAAATAAAACCCACAGACTACTTGCCTAAAAGCAACTCCCAGCAGAAAAGTACCCCAGACACTCGCATCCGCCACCAGCAAGTGGGGGCAGAATGGAGAGGAGCGGGAGGCAGTGCTTAGGGTAAGGACAGGGCCCAAATGCCCTGAGGGCAATCAGAGGGAGCTTTTGTGAGATAGCAACTTAAACTGCAGGATAGCAAGAGAGAGATAATTAAGTTGGGAAAATCCCTAAACTTAGGCACTACCCGCCGGTTCCCAGAACAAAGGACTGAGCAAATACCAGAGAAGAGCTACCTGGCGGTGGACAGGCCCATCCCCCGCCAGAGGCAGGAGGCAGCGGGGAGAGGAAAGGGGCAAACTCGGCCCCAGAGACGGCACCCCCTACCAAACTGCAAACAGGCCTCCAGCTTCTAACCAACGACTTCCTTGAGTTTCTGGATGGTCGACATCCACTGGGAGGGTTGCAGCTAGAGTCCAGCTCCCCAGAACTGAAACAAGGTGCACCCGACCGGCTCGCACAGAAACTGAGGTTGGGACTGCAGGGGGGATAAGGTGCCCTGCACCCGGGGAGAGTGCGCTCGTCAGGCTCCTGGCTGCCTGAGCTGCTCCGACCAGGAAAGGCACAAAACGCAGGCCCAACCAAGTCTGTGCTTTTGTGGAATACCCAGAAACCTGACTCTGAGTGGCTTAGGCCTGGGAAGTCCACACAACGCAGGGTCTGCTCCCTGGAGAGCAGCCTGGAGCGTGAGCAGTGTAGATGGGTAAGCACACACCCATGAGTGGGGGCAAACCCAGTGAGGCCGGAAAACCATGAGTGCTCCCCACACAGGCAGGTGACATTTGTCTGTAGCACCCCCCCTCCCCACAGCACGAGTGAACAAGCGAACCTAAACAAGAGACCACCTCCGCCCACATGTGTCAGGGTGGAAATTAGACACTGAAGAGACCTGCAAACAGAAGCCGAAGAAACAAAGGGAACCACTTCAGAAGTGACCAGTGCAACAGATTAAAATCCCTGTAGGTAACACCGACTACACTGGAAGGGGCCTATAGATAGTGAGAAGTGTAAGCTCGAACAAGAAGCTATCTGAAACTGAACCGAACCCACACTGCCTGCAACAGCTCCAGAGAAATCCTACATATATTTTTACTACTTTTTTTTAAAATTTTTAATTAAAAAAAAAATTTTTTTTCTTTTTTTACTTTTTCTTTTCTTTTTTTTTTAAGTCCTCTATTACTCCTCTATTACTCCTTAATTTTCATTTTTATAATCACTATAACCTGGTCAAAAAAAAAAAAAAAAAGACCCTATTTTTAAAGTGAACTCCATATATATTGCTTACATTTTTTTTGTGTTTTTGTGGTTTTTTAGTATTGTATTTTTAAGAGTCAAACCTCTACTCTAGATTTTTAATCTTTGTTTTTCAGTATTTGATATCAATTTTGGACATTTAAGAATACAACCTTCAGTACCCATTTTTACTCAGGAGTGTGATTACTGGTTTGATCACTCTCTCCCCCCTTTGATACTCCTTTTTCTCCCCCAGATCACTTCTATTTCCTCCCTCCCCGTTCTTTTCTCAATCCAGTTCTGTGAATCTCTGTGGGTATTCTGGGCTTCGGAGAACACTTAGGGAACAGAGTACAACCTAGATCTGCCTCGCTCCTCTCTTAAATCCCCCTTTTTCTCCTCCTGCTCACCTCTATCTCCTTCCTCCCTCTCCTCGTCTTCATGTAACTCTGTGAACCTCTCTGGGTGTCCCTCACTGTGGAGAATCCTTTCACCATTAACCTAGAAGTTTTATTATCAGTGCTGTATTGGGGGAGAAGTCTTGAGGCTACTGAAAGAATAAGACTGAAACCCAGAGGCTAGAGGTTTAAGCCCAAAACCTGAGAACACCAGAGAACTGCTGACTACAGGGAACATTAATTAATAAGAGATCATCCAAAAGCCTCCATACCTACACTGAAACCAACCACCACCCAAGAGCCAAAAAATTCCAGAACAAGACATACCACGCAAATTCTCCAGCAACGCAGGAATATAGCCCTGAGCATCAACATACAGGCTGCCCAAAGTCACACCAAACCCATAGACCCATCTCAAAAATCACTCCTGGACCCTCCAGTGCACTCCAGAGAGAAGAAATCCAGCTCCACCCACCAGAACACCGACACAAGCTTCTCTAACCAGCAAACCTCGACAAGCCAAACACCCAGCCCCACCCACTGGGAGAAACCTCCACAATAAAAAGGAACCACAGACTACCAGAATACAAAAAGGCCACCCCAAACCCAGCAATCTAAATAAGATGAAAAGGCAGAGAAATACCCAACAGGTAAAGGAACATGAAAAATGCCCACCAAGCCAAACAAAAGAGGAGGAGATAGGGAATCTACCTGAAAAGGAATTTAGAATAATGATAACAAAAATGATCCAAAATCTTGAAAACAAAATGGAGTCACAGATAAATAACCTGGAGACAAGGACTGAGAAGATGCAAGAAATGTTTAACAAGGACCTAGAAGAAATAAAAGAGTCAATTAAAAATGAATAATGCAATAAATGAGATCAAAAACACTCTGGAGGGAACTGACAGTAGAATAACAGAGGCAGAAGATAGGATTAGTGAGGTAGAAGATAAAATGGTGGAAATAAATGAAGCAGAGTGGAAAAAAGAAAAAAGGATCAAAAGAAATGAGGACAACCTCAGGGACCTATGGGATAATGTGAAATGCAACATTAGAATCATAGGAGTCCCAAAAGAAGAAGACAAAAAGAAAGGCCATGAGAAGATACTCAAGGAGATAATAGTTGAAAACTTCCCCAAAATGGGGAAAGAAATAGCCACCCAAGTCCAAGAAACCCAGAGAGTCCCAAACAGGATAAACCCAAGGCGAAACACCCCAAGACACATATTAATCAAATGAACAAAGATCAAACACAAAGAACAAATATTAAAAGCAGCAAGAGAGAAACAACAAATAACACACAAAGGGATTCCCATAAGGATAACAGCTGATCTATCAATAGAAACCCTCCAGGCCAGAAGGGAATGGCAGGACATACTTAAAGTAATGAAAGAGAATAACATACAACCCAGATTACTGTACCCAGCAAGGATTTCATTCAGATATGAAGGAGAATTCAAAAGCTTTACAGACAAGCAAAAGCTGAGAGAATTCAGCACCACCAAACCAGCTCTTCAACAAATGCTAAAGGATCTTCTCTAGACAGGAAACACAGAAAGGTTGTATGAACGTGAACCCAAAACAACAAAGCAAATGGCAACGGGACAATTCTTATCAATAATTACCTTAAATATAAATGGGTTGAATGCCCCAACCAAAAGACAAAGACTGGCTGAATGGATACAAAAGCAAGACTCTTATATATGCTGTCTACAAGAGACCCACCTCAAAGCAAGGGATACATACAGACTGAAAGTGAAGGGCTGGAAAAAAATGTTCCACTCAAAAGGAGACCAAAAGAAAGCAGGAATTGCAATACTTATATCAGATAAAATAGACTTCAAAATAAAGGCTGTGAAAAGAGACAAAGGAGGACACTACATAATGATCAAAGGAGCAATCCAAGAAGAAGATATAACAATTATAATTATATATGCATCCAATATGAGAGCACTGCAATATGTAAGGCAAATGCTAACAAGAATGAAGGAGGAAATTAACAAAAACACAATAATAGTGGGAGACTTTAATACCCCACTCACAACTATGGATAGATCAACTAAACAGAAAATTAACAAGGAAACACAAACTTCAAATGACACAATGGTCCAGCTAGAACTAATTGATATCTATACGACATTTCACCCCATAAGAATCAATTTCACTTTTTCTCAAGTGCACAAATGAACGTTCTCCAGAATAGATCACATCCTGGGCCATAAATCTAGCCTTGATAAATTCAAAAAATTGAAATCCTTCCAGTCATCTTTTCTGATCACAATGCAGTAAGATTAGATCTCAATGACAGGAAAAATAAAACTATTAAAAATTCCAACATATGGAGGCTAAATAACAAACTTCTGAATAATGAACAAATCATAGAAGAAATCAAAAAACAAATCAAAATATGCATAGAAATGAACGAAAATGAAAACACAACAACCCAAAACCTATGGGACACTGTAAAAGCAGTGCTAAGGGGAAGGTTCATAGCAATACAGGCTTACCTCAAGAAACAAGGAAAAAGTCAAATAAACAACCTAACTCTACACCTAAAGCAACTAGAGAAGGAAGAAATGAAGAACCCCAGGGTTAGTAGAAGGAAAGAAATCTTAAAAATTAGGGCAGAAATAAATGCAAAAGAAACAAAAGAAACCACAGGAAAAATGAACAGAGCTAAAAGTTGTTCTTTTGAAAAGGTAAATAAAATTGACAAGCCATTAGCCAGACTCATCAAGAAACAAACGGAGAAGAACCAAATTAACAAAATTAGCAATGAAAATGGAGAGATCACAAGAGACAACTCTGAAATACAAAGGATCATAAGAGACTACTACCGGCAGCTCTATGCCAATAAAATGGACAACTTGGAAGAAATGGACAAATTCTTAGAAAAGTATAACTTTCCAAAACTGAACCAGGAAGAAATAGAAGATCTTAACAGACCCATCACAAGCAAGAAATCGAAACTGTAATCAAAAATCTTCCAGCAAACAAAAGCCCAGGACCAGATTGCTTCACAGCTGAATTCTACCAAAAATTTAGAGAAGAGCTTACACCTATCTTATTCAAATTCTTCCAGAAAATTGCAGAAGGTAAACTTCCAAACTCATTCTGTGAGGCTACCATCACCCTAATACCAAAACCAGACAAGCATGCCACAGAAAAAGAAAACTATAGGCCAATATCACTGATGAACATAGATGCAAAAATCCTTAACAAAATTCTAGCAAACAGATCCAACAACATATTAAAAAGATCATACACCATGACAAAGTGGGCTTTATCCCAGGAATGCAAGCATTCTTTAATATCTGCAAATCAATCAATGTAATACACCACATTAACAAATTGAAAGACTAAAACCATATGATTAGCTCAATAGATGCAGAAAAAGCCTTTGACAAAATTCAACATCCATTTATGATAAAAACTCTCCAGAAAGCAGGCATGGAAGGAACACACCTCAACATAATAAAAGCTATATATGACAAACCCACAGCAAACATTATCCTCAATGGTGAAAAAAAAAAAAAAAAATGGTGAAAGCATTTCCCTTAAAGTCAGGAACAAGACAAGTGTGTCCACTCTCACCACTACTATTCAACATAGTTTTGGAAGTGTTGGCCACAGCAATCAGAGCAGATAAAGAAATAAAATGAATCCAGATAGGAAAAGAAGAAGTAAAACTCTCAATGTTTGCAGATGACATGATCCTCTACATAGAAAACTCTAAACACTCTACCAGAAAGTTACTACAGCTAATCAATGAATATATTAAAGTTGCAGGATATAAATTTAACACACAGAAATCCCTTGCATTCCTAAACACTAAGAATGAGAAAACAGAAAGAGAAATTAAGGAAACAATACCATTCCCCATTGCAACAAAAAGAATAAAATACATAGGAGTATATCTACCTAAAGAAACAAAAGACCTATGTATAGAAAACTATAAAACACTGATGAAAGAAATCAAAGAGGACACAAATAGATGGAGAAATATACTGTGTCCATGGATTGGAAGAATCAATATTGTGAAAATGAGTATACTACCCAAAGCAATCTATAGATTCAATGCACTCCCTATCAAGCTACCATTGGTATTTTTCACAGAACTAGAACAAATAACTTCACAATTTGTATGGAAATACAAAAAACCTCAAATAGCCAAAGTAATCTTGAGAAAGAAGAATGGAACTGGAGGAATCAACCTGCCTGACTTCAGGTTCTACTACAAAGCCACAGTCATCAAGACAGCATGGTACTGGCACAAAGACACAAATATAGATCAATGGAACAGAATAGAAAGCCCAGAGATAAATCCACATACCTACGGACACCTTATCTTTGACAAAGGAGGCAAGGATATACAATGGAAAAAAGACAACCTCTTTAACAACTGGTGCTGGAAAACTGGTCAACCACTTGTAAAACAATGAAACTAGAACACCTTCTAACACCATACACAAAAATAAACTCAAAATGGATTAAAGATCTAAACGTAAGACCAGAAACTATAAAACTCCAGAGGAGAACATAGGCAAAACATTCTCCGACATAAATCACAACAGGATCCTCTATGACCCACCTCCCAGAATATTGGAAATAAAAGCAAAAATAAACAAATGGGACATAATGAAACTTAAAAGCTTTTGGACAACAAAAGAAATGATAAGCAAGGTGAAAAGACAGCCCTCAGAATGGGAGAAAATAATAGCAAATGAAGAAACAGACAAAGGATTAATGTCAAAAATATACAAGCAGCTCCTGCAGCTCAATTCCAGAAAAATAAATGACCCGATCAGAAAATGGGCCAAAGATCTAAACAGACATTTCTCCAAAGAAGACATACAGATGGCTAACAAACACATGAAAAGATGCTCAACATCACTCACTGTCAGAGAAATGCAAATCAAAACCAAAATGAGGTACCGTTACATGCCAGTCAGGATGGCTGCTATCCAAAAGTCTACAAGCAATAAATGCTGGAGTGTGTGTGGAGAAAAGGGAACCCTCTTACACTGTTGGTGGGAATGCAAACTAGTACACCCACTATGGAGAACACTGTGGAGATTTCTTATAAAACTGGAAGTAGAACTGCCATATGACCCAGCAATCCCACTCCTGGGCATACACACTGAGGAAACCAGATCTGAAAGAGACATGTGCACCCCAATGTTCATTTAAGCACTGTTTATAATTGCCAGGACAGGGAAGCAACCTAGACGCCCATCAGCAGATGAATGGATAAGGAAGCTGTGGTACATATACACCATGGAATATTACTCAGCTGTTAAAAATAATTCATTTGAATCAGTTCTAATGAGATGGATGAAACTGGAGCCCATTATGCAGAGTGAAGTAAGCCAGAAAGATAAACACCAATACAGTATGCTAATGCATATATATGGAATTTAAAAAGATGGTAATGATAATCCAATATGCAAAACAGAAAAAGAGACACAGATGTACAGAACAGACTTTTGGACTCAGTGGGAGAAGGTGAGGGTGAGATGTTCTGAGAGAATAGCATTGAAACAAGTATACTATCAAGGGTGAAACAGACCACCAGCCCAGGTTGGATATGTGAGACAAGTGCTCAGGGCTGGTGCACTGGGAAGACCCAGAGGGATGGGATCGGGAGGGAGGCGGGAGGGGGGGATCGGGATGGAGAACACATGTAAATCCATGGCTGATTCATGTCAATGTATCACAAAAAACACTACAATACTGTGAAGTAATTAGCCTCCAACTAATAAAAATAAATGAAAAAAAAAAAAAAAAAAGAGAGAGAGAGAAAGAGAGTTCCAGAAAAAAAAAAAAAATCAAGGATGGGGAATGGGTTTTGTCATACATTGACATGAATCAGACATGGATTGACAAACCCACTACAATATTGTAAAGTAATTAGCCTCCAACTAATAAAAATAAATGGGAAAAAAAAAAAAAAGGATGGGGAATGGAAACGGCTAGAGAAAACAAGACTGGTTATGAGTTAAGCATTATCGAAGCTGAGTGACAGTTAAATGGAAGTTAATTATGGAAGCCTTTTGCTTTTGCCAGTGGAAAGTTTTCCACAGTGAAAAGTTTAAAAAAAAAATGAGTATGAGGATCCTTTGGTAGAAGTTCTCTGTGTTCCATACCATTTCCTGGGATTCTTCCCAGGAGACATGACCCTGTATGTCTTTAAACGAGTCTACAGAAAGCTCTACAGACTCCCTTGTAAAGGAGGCCGTGTCTGCTCTTCTGGATTCATGTCCAAGAGGCATGGGAAAAATCAAACAAACCAACCCCTGGAGGTAAAACTGGAAAAGGACCAGAGGATGAAGGCGGAATCCCAAAGATGATGTTGGTCTTCACTTTGCTGATGGACTATCATTTTAGTGCCAGCGCCTAAGCAGTAAGTACTTGGCTAATCAGTACTCACGGGCAGTGGGGATGCCCTTCTCCAGCAGACATTCTGGTTGTAGTACTACCTCTGTTGCCTACTATCTGTGTGATCTTGAGCAAGTTACTTAACTTCTCTGTGCCTCTCTTTCCTCACCTATAAAATGGGGATACGAGTATCAATTTGGTGAGGCTTATGTGTTTATGCCTAGCATAAAGTAAGTGCTAAATAAATGTCAGCTGTCATTAATATTATTGCCTGAGCTTACCAATAACCGGAGTCAAAGTGCACGTGGGAGTAAAGAGCAGCCGTGAAAATGCAGCTCACTGCCCTGTCCTGACCACCTGCAGCACAGTAACCTACACAAAGGCTCTGACTGCTGCTGCCATGGCCGTGACATACGCTGGAGTCCCCAGGTTGGAGGAAAGGGCTGTGTTGCAGGGGCCCACCAGGGGGCCCACCAGGACCTCACCCCCCACCACCCCCACAAAGTCCCAGTAGCCGGGCCTCACTGGGTGTGTGCTCACCAGCAGCCCACCATAGGCAGTGGGCTTCCTCGTATGGGAGGTGGTCCTGACCAAAGAACCAGCACCAACCTCGGCTGGACAGGTGTCTGAGGGCTGAAGAACGTGATGGGGGAGCACCGGGGACGCCCTGGACGACACGCGTTCACTTTCACCTCGGCCACGGGCAGCGACAGGTTCTCAGCCAGGTGGCTGGGGCCTGGGGGAGGCCCTTCTCCAGCAGGAACCCGTCCGGGGCCACGGACAGCGGGTGGAACGCCTCGCAGTCACCGGCAAGGTCTGCTTCCAGACTCGCCCTTGGCTGTCTCGGCCTGTTCTTCCGCCAGCTTTTCCTTCTCTTTTTCGAGGTGTGCCTCAGGCCGGGGCTTCTCCGGCAGCTTCTCCAGGACCAGTGAGAGGGAGCCAGGTTGGCCTCCGGTCCTGGCTGCACCGCGGCCTCTGGCGGCTTCTCCTCGCCCCGCCTCAAGGAACCCCGGACCCGCCGATGTTGGCAAGTTCTGCGCAGGCGCTGCCTCCCGCCCCTCCCCTCGGTGTGTCCGACGTCGCCCTGGCGTGTTAGTTTTATCTTTCTATTAAATCTATTTTAGTCTTGGTAGTAAAGCTGTCCGCTCTTCGAGGGCGGAACACTAGCGTGTCCACGGTCCACGTGCCTGCAGCCCACCTTGGCCGACACAAGGTTCTCCATGGTTGGATGTTGGCTTCTCTGAAGCGGGACTGGGAAGTCCTCCAGGTTCTACTCCCTTGGACAGGGCTGGGGCTAAGGAGCCCAAGCTCGTTCTGCTTGCTGCTCCAGGCCAACGAATCCGGAGACGAGTTTTTAGAACAAGGGATAAAGACTCTAGTCAGAAGGCTAGCTGACAGGGAAACGGCAGCCTCACCTGTCAGAGAGCCATCCTCCACGCATCAGAATGTGGGCGCCTTTATTTATAGAAGGGGGCGGGGCTTACTGTGGCAGTAACCAATGGCTGAGGGGGCCACTAACGGTCGCTGGGCGTCAGTTACTCACTAACGGCCTCCTGCTTGGGGGAGGGGTTTACTGGCGATGCCAATGGTGGAGCAGGGCTGCCCCAGCTTGTGCCCGCCTCCTGGCCTCCACGCCCAGAGCAGAAAAGTGCCACAGCAGAAACCAGCCAGTCAGAAGTACCAGACGCAACGGCAGATGTCCTCCAGCTCTCAGTGGAGCAAGTGCAGGCGGAAGACGTGACACTGGCCGCGTAGAGACAGCGGAGGTGCAGTCAACTGGGATCAGCGTCTGAGGCGGCGGGCGCCAGGGGCTCATCCCACAGCCAGCCTGTGACCGCCAGGGTGGCCCCGGATGGGCAGCGGGAGCAGCTGGTCTGCCTGGCTGCAAGGGGGTCTGCAGGCGGAGACGTGCAGGGGAGCAGCCTCGGCCTCTGGAGAGGAGTAGGAAGGTGCAGCAAAGGAGGCAAAAACCCATCACATCTCGGATTCGGATACAGCGGCCATCACTACACTGGTGGCTTTTTCCCTCAGAAATTCCAGCCAAACCTGGACCTTGTTGTACCCTCTGCAAGACCACTCCGAGATGTGTTTAGTGGCTTGAAGAGAAAAAAAATAAATAAAAATAAAAAGCAGCCCTTGAAAAACAGGTGTTTACTGAACAGGCCCTCAGGGCAACTATGGTGTTAGAGCTATAACAAAACCACTGCTCCAAAGGAGTTGATGTTAAATTTTATGAAGAGCAAGGATATACTTATTCATTTGCCAGGTTTCGATGTTAAAACTTATATCCCAATGAAATGAGATAACAAATGATTTCGGATGGTGTTGAATACTGTGAAGGAAATAAAAGAGGTTACTGCTTAGGGAATGACAGACTCTGGTAGGGAGGGAACAGGGATTTCATGCCTCAATTCCATTAGATAGAAGGGGGCCGAGATAATAAATAGGTACCCATCGTGCAAATATCTGGGAGATCGGGATAGCTAGGACAAGTTCAAAGCTGTTGGTGAGGGGAAGAAGATGGTAAACAATGAGAACAATTAGAAAGCTGATGCAATAGCCCATGAAAGCTGACCAGTGCCAGGCAAAGTATAAACTCTCTAACATATATTGCCTTTTTATAAGCCCAAATAATGCCTTGTATTTCAATCAATTACCTATGAATAAGAGGTAATCTCTAGAAAGTAAGGAGCAAGCTCATGATTAGAGAGTAAGTGAGGACTAGATATATAACTATTAAGAGAATCCAAATCTAGGGCTGCAAACTCCACATTGTGATTTAGGGCAACCTTACTTTCTCATCTCTTCAGCTCTGCCTATTCCTTCCCCCAAAAACATGTCAGAATGCAAATTCAGTTGGTGTGAGTCAGCATTTGAGTGTTCCACTGAGACATAGACACAAGTCACTCTTGTGCAGCCTTTTTCAATTGACTGAGGAAAGGGTTCCACGTTGCAGGCTTTAACAATTCCTTTCACTTAGGAGTGTTATTATCACCATTTTTTAATCTCCATATGGAACAGAGCGCATCAGGACTACAGCTGGATTCTAGGCGGCAATTACAAGGAATTTTTGGAATGTTTGTCATGAGAAGAACGATTAACTAATTTTTCTTTAAAACACTTATTGAATACCTGGTCAATGCCAAACATTGGGCTGGGCCTGGTGATAAAATGGTAACAACATACAGGCTGGTCACTACCCTCATGGTGTTTTCAGCTTTCAGAGGTTACACAGGCAGAAATAAATTGTATAATTGAGGCACACAGGACACAGAACTCATGAAAGGAGATTTAACCTAGTCAGTTAAATCTGGAAGGATTTCCCAGAGAAAACTATGCTTGTACAAATAATAGAAAATACTTTTATTATTTTTATTGAAGTATCATTGATTCACAATATAATTTTTAGTTTCAGGTGTACATCATGATGCTCCAACATTTTTACAGTTTATTCCCCACTAATATTATTACAAGATAATGGCTATAATTCCCTGTGCTCTACAATTTATTCTTGTTGCTTATCTAGAAAACTATTTTTGAATGCCTCTGAAAAGTCAAAATACACTGAAGAAATGAAGTTGAAGTAAGATTAACGAAAATACTGGGACACTATTCCACTGTCATTCAGGCCTCCTGCTGTGTTCTTTGAACAGAAGCTCATACCTGCCTTAGGGCCTTTGTGCTTGGCTGATGCCACTGCTCCTTTGAATCTGATTGCATGCTCCTTTATATTCTTCTTATGGTCACTTTTCCATTACCATCCTTATTTTGATTAGCCCTGCTTATCACTCTCAAAAAGCTCTTTTGCTTTCTTCAGATGTGATGATCTAGGTTTTTCTTCCCTTTATTTACTTATTTATTTTTTATAGTAGGTTGTAAGCTTCAAGAATCTGGGCTCCTGGATCTCTGGGTCACATCAACTGGTCCAAGTCTGACACATGGTAAGCGCTCAATAAATATTGAAGTGCTCAATAAATAATGAAGGATAAATGTTTGCACAAGAAGGTTTATACTGAGTTAATTTATTTTGCACAATGTTAACCATGTTATATTCCCTTCACATCGCAAAATTCTGATAAAACTCCCTTAAAAATGAAGCTTTATTGAAGATGAGAAATGAACCTTATTGTTTGCATAATCTGAGGCTTAGTTTAAAAAATAAGACCCTGGAAATTTACTTTGAAGCACATAAAAAAGATTAATAGATAGGTAGGTAGATGGATAGATATAAAATAAAACAAGTTTACTAAAATGTAATTTCAAAATTTTGATTATGGCTAAACAGATAGATGTTCACTGTAAATTTCTTTCAACACAACTGTCTTTATGAAAATTTTCATAAATAAATGTGGGAAAGAAAAAATACCCGAGTATATTCCTCCTCTGAGTAGAGTTTATGTTTAATTTATATTTTCTGTGTCCTTCAGGTGGATGACTAGCAGGGAAATAGTCAAGAAAATCCTTTACAATATATTGATTAAGCAACAAGTGATAGATTTGGCATGGTTTCCACTAAAGAGTTGTGCACTCACATGGTTAATTGGAAGTTGGGAAAACTAGAGCCCATGGCTCACTATTCCTCTGGCTTGAGATCTGGCTGCTGGTTCCAGGGGACTGAGTAAAGTCAGAAGTGGAAGGTGACTCCCAGGTGTTACCTGTTGTGATAGGAGAAATCATGGTCTCACTTGTGACTCATAATCCTCTCATCAAAGGAAATGTGCCCTCTTCACCATTAAGATGGTTCAGTGTCTTTCTGTCCTGTGAATCTATTTGACCTTGTACCTGCTCTTAATTTTGATGGCCCAGGATGGGAGGAACCCTCATTACATTAATAATAACAACCAGCATCTGAATGAGTGTTCCTGGCTTATGAAAGTATTCTATTTACCTTACTTTATTTGTCTGTCCCAACAATGCATTGATGCAAATAGGCCAGGTAATATTATGCACTCACCTATTTTATAGATCAAGGCAATGTGTGAGAGCCATGGCCAATTTCATGGTAGGGTACTGAGGAGCTGAAATTTGGACTGAGGTTCCTGACTTCTAATCCAATCATTCACCCTTATCTAATGCCTGACTGAAAATGTAGGCAATTTTTTACTATCTGACTTTATCAAAAGAAAGGAGGCTTTCAAGGAAATAGAGTAGCAGAGAAAAGTCCTAGGGAAAGTGAACTTTTCCCAGGTTGAATTCATGCTATGTTATCCCCAAATCTCGAATCCATTTCTTGATTCTGCTGAATAACAGCAACATTTAGACACAGCTTTTTCTTCCTGCCTCCTCCCTCCCTCCCTCCCTCCCTTCCTCCTGTAGACTGAAAGAAAGGTGCAACATGAGAGCTGTGAGTTAAGTTTTGTTGGGGTAAAATGAGGACTACAGCCAGGGAGACAGCATTTCTGATAGCTCTGAGAAACTGCTCCAAAGAGCAACTGCTGCCTGACTTTCAGTTTTCTTTTATCTCTGAAAACATTTCAATGTCTTGTTAGGGGATGAGGTAAGTGTCATATATGATTTTAGTGAAGGGGGCACCTGCAGTCATGCACACATTGTGGCAGAGGTTTGCTGCTAGTCATGAGGAGCTAATTCGCCATTAATGAGTTTAGTGCTTTTCTGGATATGAACAGATGTAATAACTGGGCTCATAAAATCTCCTCCTGAAAATATCTAACTATCTGAAGACTTTTCCTGCAAGTTTTTCCAGGAGCACAGAGTGCCTCATTCCTGTTCTCCACTCTTAATTCCTTTCAGAGGGTATTGAATGTCAGCAGCTGCAACAGCACTTGATTTATTCCTTGTAGAGGTAGCTGTCAAGTGCCAATTTGTAGTTGACACTTCCTTCTTTCCTTCCTTGCTTTCTCCCCTCCAGCTCCCTCCCTCCCTCCCTTCCTTCTGCATGTCTTCATTGAGTGTCTCTATAATGTCAGGAAGTCTCTACTCTTATGGATATTTCAGGTTACAGTGGTAGAATAAGGAATCACACAAATGGATGTAAAAATATACCTCTAGTAATTACTACAGAGTATATCACAAGGAGGCCTTGAATTAATGGGGAGGCTTCCTTGAAATCTTTACCAAGCAAAGGGCTCACTGCTTGAAGCACATAGAAACTAATACTACGGCACCAGCTTTTGAGAAGAGTGTTTTGAGGCCAACTGGCAATGAGACACGGGAAGGGCTCAAATCTGTGTCTTTGATCTGGGGTTCGGTCAAACATTATGAGTTTGTGGAGGATGTATTAGTTGGCAGAAATGTTGGTGGAGCAGGTTTCAATTAGTGGGCTTTGGAACTTGTCCTTTTATGATAAGATATGGTTGAAGCTTCAACCTGGGATCTTCTAGGATGGAGAACCCTTCACTTCTGAACGGATTCTGGCATTCAAGTTCTAGTCATGTCCTGATGCTTTGGTTCTCTGGGGGTGGTATGGAGACTTAGTTTTTGGGTGTTATTTGAGGTCAGACATTCTTCCCTTGTGCCTGCTTTGGCTGCCTGGGCCTGAAGCTGAGGGAGTGAGTGGCACAAGGTGGGAGAGGGTTCTGGGAGGAAGGCCAGTGCTGGTAGTCTGCTGGCAATCACCAGGCTGCAGATTGCAACTTTATTCCAAGGGCAATGGGAATCCATTGAAGAATTTCAGGTAGGACTGTAACGTAACTCTCATAAGTCATTTAGTTTAAATGGAAGCCTGCCCAATTAAGCCATCTTTATTCATGTGGTCTGTGAGCAGAGGGCAGAAATGATCCACAGGATTGATCATCTGAATTAATTCTAATGCCATGCTCAGTGATCTGGTAAGTTGTGAAAGTAATAGGCCTTGGGTGTCCTCCTCTGGGAAGTTTATTGAACAAGCTGTTAAAAAAAATTCAATTGAGTAAATTTGAAGATTTCCTTGGCTTTATTCAAAGACTTCTGAATCCAGCAATATCCCAGTGACTAAGCAGAAGGGAATTCTGAGGGGTTGTGCAAATGGAAGGTTTTTATAGGAAGAAATGAGGGGCAAAGAAGCCATCAGCAAAGTATATTCAGGGCAGACACCTTTTTTTGGGGGGGATTACAAGGGTTTTATCATGCAGATATATATATGTCCTTTCTCTGGGCCAGGGATAGGAATGGAGAAGGAGTAAAACACAACAGATCACCACCACATTGCCTACACCAAAATTCCAGACTAGATGATTAAGATTACATTTCTGGGGAAGGCTGTAACTGCAATTGTGTCAGGTATTGTAGAGGTTTGGTGTCATGGGCTTTAGCACAAGTGACACTTTTGGGGCCTGTGGTTTTCTCTTTAGCACCTGCACATCTGCATTATGTTTCTGGATGCGTGCAGTAAGCCTCCTTCCAGAGGGCTGCAGACTTCTTCAGGGCCCTGCAAGAGGAATAGACAAAAGCATGAGTAGCTGAGACTCAGGTCAAAGGAGCTACTTCAAGGAGCATTCACTCTTTTACTCAATACTTTATAACATTGTCATTTTCAGCTATATCTGAAAGACCTCTTTCTATCTTGCCTGGTGGAGGGAGTCAAATACTGACATGTTTTAGAAAGTGATTTCACATTTTCTATATGGAGGAGATTGAGATTTTCTTTTGTTTTATGCTTTTCTATACTCCAAAGCATCACTTTCCTTTCCTCCAGTATTAAGAGAAAAAGCTCTGCTGAATTTCTATAAGATAAAACATATAACTATAAACCAACTCATCCTGTATTCACCGACCTCTCTTACTTTATAAAGTGAAACATTTTCTAGGCTCTGGTGATACAGAAGTGAAAGAGTCTTGTCCACCTGGAGTTCCTGGTCTGCACTGGGAGACACATATTACCCAATATGCTATTTAATCATGATTGTGATAAAGGTCAGACATGAAGAGAAGCAAGTGTTATAAGAAGCAAATGTGACAGGTTTAGACTTGGGAGCAAGGGAGGACTGAGATGAACAAAAGACTGTTCAGGTGAGCTTTGGAGAGTGAGTGGAAATTGGGAAGGTGATAGGAGGGGGGAGGCAGGTTGGAAGATTATTCTGGTAGAAGAAAACATGACCAAGGATGTGTCATGGGCAAGGGGCAGGTAGTTATGTAGCAGCTGAATGGAGGTCATATATCTGGAGGGCAGGAAAGGAGGAGGGCAGTGGTAGAAAGTGAAGATGGATCACTGTTCAGTGATCAGATCTGACTAGGTCTAGCCTTGATGGCTTATTTATTCATATTAATAAGATAGTGTTTTTCTTTTTCCTAATCTTAAAATTAAAAAAATAAAAAAGATTCAACCAAGGTTTTGGCTATTAATTTGACAAGCACAGGATTCTCCAGGGAACTGTGCATGGTTTAGGATGAGTATGGATTCTCAGTTCCTATAGAAAGAGTCACCCCTGCCTGTCCCATCAGACCCTGCAAGCATCTTAGTTTGCAACCCTGGACCAGATGATTTGAGAGTCCCTTCTACCGGTTAAGTTCTAAAGCATGTCAAGGCTCTTTGGGTGATACAAAGACAAATAATACAGAACCCTGGTTTATAAGAAGCTTGAAATTTAGTAGGGCATCAAGGCACTAAGAAGTACCCAGAAGGCAGCAGGTAAATGGTAGGAATTATTGTTATCAGTTCTGTGTTAGTGTTGCTCCTTATAGAGACTCAGTCCTTATAGAGCCTCATGTCCCTGGTGGGCATGTGGCTGTTCCTTAATAAATAGCTATTGGCTGAATGATTCATAAAGAAGTGAAGAGTCTGGGGACCAGCAGTGAAGGAAAATGAGAATTGTGGGTTGCGGGACTGTTATTACCTGACAATATCTCCAAATGCCTTCAACATGGGCTTATTCACGTACTGCAGTCCATGCTTGGCACACAGTGACTTCACCAGAGGTGCCACCTTGTGATAATTATGGCGTGGCATTGTGGGAAATAGACTAGGGAAATAGAGAAGATATAAAACTTCTCAGACCTAAGGAGAAACCCAAAGTTCCCATTCCCCTTTTACAAATTAAAATGATATCAACCACACAGACCCAACCTTGACCTTGCACAATACTTTTGTTTTGGGAAATTAAACTTGCTGGCAGACTCTTCTTATTCCTTAACCCACTACAAGCCTTGTGGGTGGCATATGTTTAGGAAGAACTAAGAATATGTTTTAGCTCCATCAACTGTTTATTTTTGGCCTGATCAAATGAAAGTATACCATTTACAACTTTTTACCATTTAGAACTACCCAGAGAACTGGAGATACTGAACAACCCACCCCGCCCCTGCTAATCTCTGTCTTATCTCTGTTTTTCTAACTTCCTTAGCAAGCATAGATGAATGTATATTCAGTTCAGTTCAGTCACTCAGTTGTGTCTGACTCTTTGCGACCCCACGAATCACAGCACCCCAGGCCTCCCTGTCCATCACCAACTCCTGGAGTTTATCCAAACTCATGCCCATCGAGTCAATCATGCCATCCAGCCATCTCATCCTCTGTTGTCCCCTTCTCCTCCTGCTCCCAATCCCTCCCAGCATCAGGGTCTTTTCCAATGAGTCAACTCTTCACATGAGGTGACCAAAGGACTGGAGTTTCAGTGTCAGCATCAGTCCTTCCAATGAACACCCAGGACTGATCTCTTTTAGGATGGACTGGTTGGATCTCCTTGCAGTCCAAGGGACTCTCAAGAGTCTTCTCCAACACCACAGTTCAAAACCATCAATTTCTCGGTGCTCAGCTTTCTTTATAGTCGAACTCTCACATCCATACATGACCACTGGAAAAACCATAGCCTTGACCAGACGGACCCTTGTTGGCAAAGTAATGTCTCTGCTTTTTAATATGCTATCTAGGTTGGCCATAACTTTCCTTCCAAGGAGTAAGCATCTTTTAATTTCATGGCTGCAGTCACCATCTGCAGTGCTTTTGGGGCCCAGAAAAATAAAGTCTGACACTGTTTCCACTGTCTCCCCATCTATTTCCCATGAGGTGATGGGACCAGATGCCACAGTCTTAGTTTTCTGAATGTTGAGCTTTAAGCCAACTTTTTCACTCTCCTCTTTCACTTTCATCAAGAGGATTTTTAGTTCCTCTTCACCTCTGCCATAAGGGTGGTGTCATCTGCATATCTGAGGTTATTGATATTTCTCCTGGCAATCTTGATTCCAGCTTGTGCTTCTTCCAGCCCAGCATTTCTCATGATGTTACCTGTATATAAGCTAAATAAGCAGGGTGACAATATGCAGCCATGACGTACTCCTTTTCCTATTTGGAACCAGTCAGTTTTTCCATGTCCAGTTCTAACTGTTGCTTCCTGACCTGCATACAGGTTTCTCAAGAGGCAGATCAGGCGGTCTGGTATTCCCATGTCTTTCAGAATTTTCCACAGTTTATTGTGATCCACATATGGAAGGCTTTGGTGTAGTCAATAAAGCAGAAATAGATGTTTTTCTGGAACTCTCTTGCTTTTTCAATGATCCACCAGATCTCGGCAATTTGATCTCTGGTTCCTCTACCTTTTATAAAACCAGCTTGAACATCTGGAAGTTCTTGGTTCACATTATTGCTGAAGCCTGGCTTGGAGAATTTTGAGCATTACTTTACTAGCATGTGAGATGGGTGCAATTGTGCGGTAGTTTGAGCATTCTTTGGGATTGCCTTTCTTTGGGATTGGAATGAAAACTGACCTTTTCCAGTCCTGTGACCACTGCTGAGTTTTCCAAATTTGCTGGCATATTGAGTGCAGCACTTTAACAACATCATCTTTCAGGATTTGAAATAGCTCAACTAGAATTCCATCACATCCACTAGCTTTGTTCATAATGATGCTTTCTAAGGCCCGCTTGACTTTGCATTCCAGGATGTCTGGCTCTAGGTGAGTGATCACACCATTGTGATTATCTGGGTCGTGAAGATCTTTTTTGTACAGTTCTTCTGTGTATTCTTGCCACCTCTTTTTAATATCTTCTGCCTTATATTAAGTCATGGAAAATAACTAAAAGTCCCAGGAAAGGAATAAGAAGTGAAGAAAGATGGATTTTTAATCCCAAGTTTTCACTAGCCAGATGACCATCTTGGATGTAAACCTCTTCTTTAATAAAATTATGAATAATAGTCCTTCCTTTGTTTTGCTGAAATTTTCAAACACTAATATGAGAAATATAATGAAAAAATCCATTGAACCAATAAAGATCTTGTTCCTCCTTTGACTGCCATAGACACACATGGCTTAGACAAAGAGAATGTGGAAAGCTTCTCTCTGATATTCTGGAGAAACTGACTCTCATGTATTATCTATCATCAAGGCATGAACTACCCATTTCCTCTCCCTAACTGACCCGTTGGTAAAGTATTTCCAGATACCATTTTGAAATTGCAGCAGGGACTCTATTATTCACTATATTGTAAACTGGGCTGTAAAGACACAGATAAGCACATGTTTGAATTATAGTGAAGTTAATTTTGAACACAAGTTGCTTACCCAAGTGTCCTGATTTTTCTTGGATTTTTGCCAAAGAAGCAAATGCAAAGAGAACAATCACCAATTCCTAAGCCCATAGGAATCTGGAAACTGAGTCACTGATACTTTTCCAAGATTTCACTCCATTTACTCACAATTGTGACACCTTCATTTCTCTCTTCCCTTATCATTGATGTTAGTAGAAAAATAACATTCATTAGAGAATCCTGGTTCATTCTATTCCCTTTAAGATCCCAAGCTCAGTGCTCTACTCTGGACTATATGTAGAGCAGTTATTAGTGACAGCCCTTGCCCTTTATCATAAATTTTATTCTGTCACTCACTGGTGCTCAATTTGGAAGTTCAAGTGCCCAGTGAACCAGTCACTGAAAAAGGACAGTTCAACATCACAGGTGGCCAAGACCTGCAAAGAAAAAACTTATGTTAGATGTAAATGAGCCCATGTGTCAAAATATTTATTTTATACAGTCATTCAACAGGTGCTCATTGAGTACCTATTTTTTGTAAGAAACCATGAAGGATTAAAAATGAAATACAGTTTTATATAAATATCATATAAAGGCAATAAGGTATTTTGCTCAGAAGTACAGGTTAGGCAGGCCTCCCCAGTGGCTCAGTAGGTAAAGAATCCACCTGTCATGCAGGAGACACAGGAGATGTGAGTTCAATCCCTGAGTTGAGAAGATAGATATGATAAATTACATAGAGTTGAGGGGAGTACCTCACTACCAACCCTCAAATACAGAAGACTAAGTTGTCGTGAATAAGAACTTTGGCAGATGTACTTGGGATTGTAGGGCTTTGGTAGAAATTGTAGGGGTCTTTGAATACCATTTCCAAGGGGTAGGCTTAAAGGACTTCTAACCTTTGGACTGCAGTGAGATCCAACTGAAGGAGATCAGTCCTGAGTGTTCATTGGAAGGACTGGTGTTGAAGCTGAAACTCTAATAGTTTGGCCACCTGATGCAAAGAGCTGACTCATTTGAAAAGACCCTGATGCTCAGAAAGATTGAGAGCAGGAGGAGAAGGGGACAACAGAGGATGAGATGGTTGGATGGCATCACCGACTCCATGGACATGGGTTTGGGTGGACTCCGGGAGTTGGTGATGGACAGGGAGGCCTGGTGTGCTTTGGTTCATGAGGTCGCAAAGAGTCGGACATGAATGAGCGACTAAACTGAACTGAATAAATGGGGAGTATTGTATTCAAGCCCTTTAACTAAGGGTATGTGAATGGAAATGCATTTGTATACAAGTACTTCCTTGTTGGAGAAGGCAATGGCACCCCACTCCAGTACTCTTGCCTGGAGAATCCCATGGACGGAGGAGCCTGGTAGGCTGCAGTCCATCGGGTCGCTACGAGTCAGACATGACTGAGCGACTTCACTTTCACTTTTCACTTTCACACATTGGAGAAGGAAATGGCAACCCACTCCAGTGTTCTTGCCTTGAGAACCCCAGGGACGGGGGAGCCTGGTGGGCTGCCCTGTGGGGTCACACAGGGTCGGACACGACTGAAGTGACTCAGCAGCAGCAGCAGCAGCAGCAGCAGTTCCTTTTGTAATCTATTTTATACATTTTGAAACAGCCTGAGAAGAAGTTCATAGGCTTCTCAGACTACCTTAAACTCTTAGTACTGTACTATGCATGTGTGCTCAGTTGTGTCCTACTGTTTGTGACCCCATGGACTATAGCCTATCAGACTCCTGTGTCCATGGAATTTTCCAGGTGAGCCTACTAGTGTGAGTTGCCATTTTCTCCTCCAGGTGATCATCTGACCCAGGGATGGAACCTGCATCTATTACATGGGCAGGTGTATTCTTTATGACTGAACCACATGGGGAGCCCAGAACCCTGATGAATGTCATTTTATTCAGTACCTTCCTAAGGCTTAATTCTTATTGTTGCTGCCATTTCAAATGTTATTTTTGAAGTTACTGTATATCAAGGTAGATCAAAGTATACTTTAGAGTACCTTGGAGTTCCCCAGAACACTTTCAGGGGATCCTCAAGTTCAAAACGATTCCAATAATACTTCTGAGATGGTATATGCATTTTTCATTCTTCCTCACATGCCTATAGCATGGGTTTTTCCAGAGGTTACTAAACAGGCAATGACTTCATCACTCTGATGGTAACATGTATTGGCCTTATTCTTGTCATTTTAAAATAATCAATGTTTTAAAATCTTCAGTTTTAATTTCAAATACAGTAAATATAAATGTATATAACCTCCACAGAAAGAAGTTGTTTGAAGTTCTCAATAAATTTTAAGAGTGGAAAGTGGGTCCATGATTAGAGAATCCACTGAATCTGGGAATGAACTTTAAGAAGCAATATGATGACTGGATTCTCCAGTTAAACATGGCATAACCAGTAGAAGGCTTGGGAGGAAGTGGAATTCTGCATAGGTCACAGTTCTGCTAATCGTTAACAGCGTGCTTGGAGAGAATGCCAGGTCTCCTCTCTGGGTCTCTTTATCTATACAATGAGATGAGGGGATTCCAGGGTTCTTCCAGGTACAAATTCATTCTGTAATTCTAGGAGTCTCAGATTCATTGAAAAACTATGTCATGTTGGAGCAGGAGTCCTTTTTTGTAAAGTACCAGGCAGTAACTATTTTAATTCTCTACCACAGCTACCCAGTTCTGTTGTTTTGGCATGAAAGCTGTCATAGAGGATATGTAAATGTATGAGTGTGGCTGTGTACCAATGAAACTTTATTTACAAAAACAGAGAGCTGGGCTAGGTTGGGCTCTTGGTGTGTAGTTTACTGAAACCTGGTTTAAATCAAAGACTCTAAAATCAAACTGCTCAGTTTTAAAACATACTTCTACAGAATTCACAGGTGGTTCAGTGGTTCCTACTCTGTGCTTCCACTGCATGGAGCACAGGTTTGATCCCTGGTTGTTGAACTAAGATTATGCATGCCATATACAGTACAGCCAAATAAATAAATACATAAATAAGACTGTTTCTACCACTTATTAGCTGTGTGATACTATGCAAGTTACTCAACTTCGTGCCTCAAATTTGTCATGTATAAAGTGGAAATAATCATGGCACATATATTATGTAGTTACATGCAAAGCAGTTGACAGTACTTTGGCCCCTGGCAAGCCTTCAATAAATATGAATTATGATTTGAGGTAAGCAAATTCTAAATCAGGATGTTTTGGTAGATGCTTCCCAGGAAATGCCTGATTACCTGAGTGCTGAACCAGTCCTTGTTCTCCTCTCTGCTGATTTTCATTGGTATGTGGCTCATCTGGCTAACATATCCAAACCAGGGACTTTCAAGAAGCCTTTTAGAGAATAAAAGGAGGATGTGATCAGTTGGGGAGTTTCAATTCTAATTGCTGGGTTTGCCTAACCACTGGCAGAGCTCGCTGGGCATTGGAGGAAATGGCAGTTACTCCAAGTTTCCAATAATATGGTGGTTATTTGTTTTCTTCTTTGGAGGCCTTTATATCTAGAGATGACACATTACACATCCAGTCACATGGCCTGCATTGTAGTCTAACGTACAGGAGCCATGCTCCTGAAGTTTTCTCTGGCATTGGTGAAAGACTCAAAAGATACCTAGGTAACTTAAGGGCAAGCTTCCTAGGTGGATCAGTGGAAAAGAATACACCTGTTAAGGTAGGAGATGCGAGTTTGATCCTTGGGTTGGGAAGATCCCCTGGAGAAAGAAATGGCAACCCACTCCAGTATTCTTGCCTGTGAACACCCAAGAACAGAAGAGTCTGGCAGGCTACAGTCCATGGGGTCCCAAAAGAGTTGGATGTGACTTAGTGACTAAAACAACTTAAGGATATATGCAATGTGATCAATAGCTTGGGTGTTGTCATCAGATAGAGCTGGGTTCAAGCTCTGATTTTTCACTGCCACTGGCCCTTATTTGCTCTATAACCTTGAGTAGGTTATTTAATTCTCTGAACTTTAGTTCTCTTATCAGAAAAATGAAGCTAATGCTATCTATATTACAGAGTTGTGCATGGATTGATTATATCAAATAAGAATGCATGTAAAGCATTTAGCAAAAATGCTTTAGCTAAAGCATTTAGCTTGAGACATAGTAGCTATACCGTTATTGTCATGGAGGATTTAGAATAATAATGCAAATGAATGAAGAAGGAATAAATTGGGAAGTTGAAGAAGGTTATTCAGTCTGAAGTCATTTAGGTGTTGGGAAAAATCTCTAGTCAAAAATAACTTTAAAAAATCCTGTACTTCCATGATCATTGGCAAGAATTATAAACAACTGGATTACAGTTTTAAGGGCTTTGTGATCAGGAAGACTACAGGTGACGTTTGAGCAACACACTGGTTCACTTAAATATGGATATTTTTTCAGGAAATATGTACAATATTATAAGATCCATGGTTGGTTGAATCTACTGGTGTGGAAACACAGATAGGGATAGCTGACAATGGGACCTGAATCTCTCTGAATTTTGGTAATCAAGGCAGGTCTAAGGCTCAGTCCCCCACAGATGCTGAGGGAATATTGTACTGCAACTGGTAATTAAGCAAGTGGGGGAAGAAAAAGGCAAGATTGGGCAAGTTCATTTTCCAAGGAACTCATTCAACTATTTGAACTTTTTTTGCCCTGCATTTTCTTGGGAATGTTTCAGTTACAAGAATGCAGCCAGCTCTCATAATCTGCTGATCATTGCTAATCATAAATAAATCAGATAAGAAAGGTAAGAGGACCATCCAGGTAACTAAGAATATTCTTGTTTTCTTACTTGGTTAAATATATGAGCACCATGGTTCCAAAGATTCCATAGAAAGGACCAAATGTGATGAAATAGCGAATGTAAAAGCTGCTGACCCAGGCAATGTCCTGCAGAAAGAAGTGTTTGAAAGTTAAGCTAGTGAAAATAAAACTGGCTAAATCTCATATCCTGGTACTCAAGGAAGCTACATCTGGAAAGGACCAAGTGTTTACATTTCCCATTTTCTACCAGTCTGATCTAGCTTTAGAGAAAGAATTGAGTTACTCACCTCCCAGTACCTTCTGAGGTACATGTCTTGCATGGATTCCAGGTTCAGATATACTGGCATGAAAAGGGGGGCCCCAACTGAAAACAAAAACAAAGACAGAAGATGTTGAACAGATGAGCAGATATGATTCCTGTGGAAGCTAGTGTGAGTTGATCTCCTTAACATGCTCCCCCTGGAATATTGCCCCTGAGAAGGGATGCAAGGTGGAGATCCACAACTGCATCCTAGGTGCTGCTGGGCTTTTAGAGTCTCTGAGGCTCAACCAGGACTTTGGTTCAAGCTCCCTTAAGGAGACTAGAGAAGCTTTGAGGATCTGAGTCATTCTTGATGAAGGCATCCTGGAAAGGCTTCTGCTATGAGCTTCCAAGTTTTCTCAAGGTCCCTGGAATCCTTCAATCCTTCACAATCCTTCATGTTGGGCCCTGTCACAGTATGTTGAGATGGCAGATACAGAGCAGGTATACTGAGTTCTTGCCAGATAGTTATTTACCTGCTTCTCCCCAAGGACCAGTGAAGTTGCCTGGAGCACGTAGGAGTCATGTGGAGACCCTTCAGATTTTGACAACTCTCTCCTTGATCAAACTTTAGTCAGATGCTCTGAGTCCCCTTCCTGACTAGGCTTCAAACTTGACCTATACACTTTCAAAGTCTGTGAACTGTCAGCATAAATGATTTTGTCCACCCTACATACTAAGAGACTTGAACCAACAGTAGCAAAGTTTCTAAGAACAGCTCATGGCATGTCCTTGGGATGACCCTGACACCCTTAAAGTTCCTGCCTGAGAAACTTCAAGACTGTCCAAAGAACTTACTGTTTGTTTAAGCCAAAACCTGACTGTAGGCTTCTGACCTCTGTTTTCTTAGATCATTTGTTAGAAAACTTAAAATTGTAAAGTTCTTTCTCTGTCCTTCTGAGATGGATCTTGCCCGACCCAGAAATGTCTTTCTCAAGGATTGGGAGTCATCCCTTTGAAATGTAATCATTAAGAATTCAGCTCTTTACCCTCTTTTATCAAGGAGCTGGACTTGATAAGCATGGGTTACAAGAAGCCGATGGCTTAATCACAAGAGCAGTTTCACCTACCTTTAACCTCTTTCAATAATTTCCTTTAGCATACCCATATGTTTTTTAAAAAAAAGTCTCCCACCTTTTTTTCACCAGAGTTGACCTCAGTCTATATTGATGTTCCTTTTCCCGACTACAGATGCTTGAATCAAAGCTGTCTTGCTTCCTTTTCCAAATGTCCAGCCCTATTTCTCTTTGAGAGACTGAGTATGATTCATTTAAACCTGACATCCTAAGTTGAAGATATTTGAAAGGAAAAGACAAAATGAAATAGCTCCTGAAGATCATGTGTTTTGTGAACTGGGCATTCTGCTGTGAATCTGCATTCTGCTGTGAATATACCATTGATTCATTCCTCCTAAGTTAAGGTTGTATTGTTGAGCTATACATAGGAGGAGAGTTCAGACAAGAGACTCCAACGGATTTTTCTAATGTGAACACACATATCTCTAGGCTGAGGATCAGTTACCTTTCAAACTGGGGCACCAGTGTCCTCATTACTCTTTTTGGTCATGCAAGAGAAGGACTACTTTAAGATAGGTATGCAGAATTCTAGCAGTGGAAGAGGTAGCAGTGGGTGTTGGTTCCCATGTTGCATAAAAATGGGCCCATAGGCCATCCTGGTCAGACATGTGACAGATGACCTCTGCTGACTAACATTTGGGCAAATCAGATCATCTGCAACAGTTTTTCAGCATTAGCCCTATTGGCATTTTCAGACCAAATAATTCTTTGTTGTTCAAAGTTGTCCTGTGTATTGTAAGTTATTTACAATATCTTATAGTAGCATCCTTGGCTTCTGCCACCCAGATGTCAGCACTGTCCCTCCCTCCTTTTCATGCTAACCAAGAAGTATCTAGAGTGTGTCAACTGTCCCACTGGGGCAACAGTGCTACTAGCTGAGAACCACTGATTTATAGGGAATGTTTGGAAGCTACCCTAATTTAGGCTTATTTTCCAAATATGTAGGCATATTTTAGATGAACAATTTTGGGGTTCCACTAAGCCTATCTTTGTGAACTATCATGACTTGACTTGGCTAAAAGCAAAGCGTTTTTGCTTCTGACTTTTTTTTTTTTTTTATTGGTATTAGCATTATCCAGCTATCCTATTTTCTCTCAAGCCTACACTAACATTCAGTCCCATTTTATTTGTAAAATGTATGTATGTCTCTGTCCACTAAAGTATCTTCTACAGCTGTATGTAAGCCATGGGGAACAGTTAACTTTCTTTCACACAGAAACTCTATAGGTAACTTTTATTTTTGAGACTACTTTTTCTGGCATCTACTGTCAGTATTTTCCTATTTTTCCTCCCTACCAAATACCACTATCCTTTTCTTCTTGATAGTATTTAGTTTATCCAGGATGAGAATCACAGATACCAGGCCCCTTTGATTGGCATCCTGCCTCCCATCCTTCTTGGAAGATCTCCATCCCTGCCTAGTAGCCAGAGTGATGAGATGCCTGTTAAGAATGCCTAATTGCTTTTCTATTTTCTTTTTCATATTTCAAATAGTAAAAGGAGTAAGGCAAGGCTGTATATTGTCACCCTGCCTATTTAACTTATATGCAGAGTACATCATGAGAAGTGCTGGGCTGGAAGAACCACAAGCTAGAATCAAGATTGCTGGGAGAAATATCAATAACCTCAGATATGCAGATGACACCACCTTTATGGCAGAAAGTGAAGAACTAAAGAGCCTCTTGATGAAAGTGAAAGAGGAGAGTGAAAAAGTTGGCTTAAAGCTCAACATTCAGAAAACTAAGATCATGGCATCTGGTCCCATCACTTCACGGCAAGTAGATGGAAAAACAGTGGAAACAGTGGCAAATTTTATTTTTGGGGGGCTCCAAAATCACTGCAGATGGTGACTGCAGCCATGAAGTTAAAAGCCACTTACTCCTTGGAAGGAAAGTTATGACCAACCTAGACAGCATATTAAAAAGCAGAGACATTACTTTGCCAACAAAGGTCCATCTAGTCAAGACTATGGTTTTTCCAGTGGTCATGTATGTAGGTGAGAGTTGGACTATAAGGAAAGCTGAGCACTGAAGAATTGGTGATTTTGAACTGTGGTGTTGGAGAAGACTGGAGAGTCCCTTGGACTGCAAGGAGATGCAACCAGTCCATCCTAAAGGAGATCAGTCCTGAGTGTTCATTGGAAGTACTGATGTTGAAACTGAAACTCCAATACTTTGGACACCTGATGCAAAGAACTGACTCATTTGAAAAGACCCTGATGCTGGAAAAGATTGAAGGCGGGAGAAGAAGGGGACAACAGAGAATGAGACGGTTGGATGGCATTACTGACTCAATGGACATGAGTTTTAGTAAACTCCAGGAGTTGGACAGGGAGGCCTGGCGTGCTTCAGTCCATGGGGTTGCAAAGAGTTGGACATGACTGAGCGACTGAACTAACTTTCATATATCACCTCCCTAAGTCAAAAATAAAACCTGCTGCTTTTCTCAGGTACAGTAAGATGTTGACTGGTCTCTGTGGAAGGATCCCATCCTTCTGGCTTGATGACTGTTTGCTTCAGGGAAACGGGATGAAAAGAAATGTGGTTCCCTGGTGACTCACCCATGTAGAAGTACAGGTGCTGCTTCTCGTAGTCAATGTATTTGATTTTGTTCTTGCCATGCTGAATGAAGAGAGAATAAAACTAAAATAAGAGAAAATATCTACTTCTGGTCATTATATTCAAGGTTGTGTGTATTTGTGTAAATTCTCTATAGAAAGTGCAATCTAGTCAGAGTTCACCATCAAAATTAAAGTGCTAGAAAACCAGAAATGAAGACTGTGGTGTCTTTTCCTTTATTTAAAGTGGGCAGTTCTTGCATGGATGCTTTATTCTATTTGACTACAGGGATTGTGGTCTTCTATTTTTATTATTCCCTTGGAAGTCATTTTGAAAATTTTGTCCTTATGTGAAGTAGTGATGGAAAAGACACATTTATGATAAATTTCCAAGCTCTTCTTCAACCAATGTACATAGAATTCTGCTTGCATCTCAGTCTGCATCTCCATTCATCCATTCAATATATATTTATTGAATGGTCATATGAAAAAGGCATGACCCCTAGTGTATGCCTCATCATTCATCCTCTGTGTTTCCACTGTGGATCTTATGCTGTGATTTCCTCATTTTAAGGCATGATGATTTTATATATATGTAATCATATTACTGGGAATTTGAGTCATTTTCTAGAGGCCTTCTTAAATAATTAGGCTGTGCCCAATGCATAAAGACAGCAAATATTTTGAGAGGAACCATGTATGAGTGTATTTCCCTTACCTGGAAGATACTTAGTAAGCATTTAATTGAAAGAATAGATGAATGAGTGATAATTCACACCTCTTCTATAGTTTTAATATATGTACACACAGTAACAACACTATGAACAGTGTTCAATTTTTACTTTCCCTATTCTTCCCTTTACATATAGATTTCTTCTCTTATTTGCATATTAGACTTGATTCTTCTTTTTCTTACTGTGATAAATAGAAAGAAATGTCACGGTGATAAGGTAATAGTAGTTATTTGCAGTTTCTCCCAAGCTTCTGGATAGTTAAGTAGTAGGAAACATGGAAGAGGGAGTGGGTGAGAAGTTTTGCAGAGTTAACAAACATAGGTGAAGGGTTGATTTTTGAGTATCACCCCAAAGGAGAAGTCTAACTCTCTCAGAATGTGAGCATAGGACTTTGCACCTAGAAGATTTAATTAATAGTTGTTGAAGGAATGAATGTTTGAAGAAAGTAGTAGAAAGATTGACAGTAAAATGGGAAGAACAGAAACATTTAGGGCTTATCAGAACAATTTTGTTATGAAACAGCTGAATTATACAGTTTAAATATTTCTAAGTGATGTAGAGTCACTTTGAAACTTTAATACACAGAAAGCTAAGGCTCTAGGGATTTGTCTCTAGATTGATGGAGAGGTGATGTCTCTAGAATGCAGTCTCCATTATTTGTGTAGAAGCAGCATGTGAACTGGATACAGTTCTACAGAAGGCACTTCTGGAGGGGGTCAGGGGTCATGAACTCCAGTGAGACAAATCTCCATTGCTGTAAGGGAATGAGGAGAGAAGTCAAAATGTCATAAGTTTAGTGATCAGCCTAGGAATTCACAGATATCAGAGTTCTGACTTGTTTGTGGAGTCATTGTGAAGATCGACTGACTGAAGACTACAGTCATGTTTTTGTTTTTTGTTTTTCCTTTAAATCTATGAAAGAAACTTTTTTCCTAGTTGGAAGAAGGTTGTCTTCCAAAACTGGGAAAACCTATTTTCAGAAAGTTGCACCATTCTCGTTACCACAAAGTCTAGGCAGCAACTGACTAAGCTACACTCTTTTGTTTTATGAAAACTAAATTCTTCCAGAAGGAGATAGAGCTTCTTCCTAAGCACCTGACTCTCAGGATCCATCATTTCCCCTTGAGGAAAGATACCTTACTATGGTTATCCCTACACTTCCTATGTTGAAAGAAGACTCTTTCCTAAAAATACATGGTAATAATCCTTATATGCTGATTTTTAAGTTGAGGTTAAAAAAAATTCAATAGCTGAGACATTCTGGAGTTTGCCTTTCTTTGCTTAAGAAGTCTGAATTAAGAAGTCTGAATTAAAAGCAAGGTCACTAAGTGTCCTATGAGTTTCATGTATAAATGAACCAAAATGAACCTAAACTAAAAATAACAGCTTAGTTTCTTCTAGCAGCTAGAATTAGTTGATGTAATTAGATATTTAGATATTTGTGATTTAGCACTTGTTGAAGCTACTGCCATGTCTTCTGTGAATGAGTTGGACTGAATGATCTTTAAGGTCACAGAGTCATTCACTCTGCATCTTCTTCTATTCTTAGAACCCCAGATTCAGTTATTTCAAATCTATATCCTGGACTTAAAAGAAGAAGAGATGCTCTGAAAGCGTGCTTGAAGCCAGAACCTTCAGCCTGTTCTCCCCAAGACAAGGGTGTAGAGCTTTCCAAGAACCACTTTCTGGAACATTTTCCAGTGCTCAGGATTTCTAAACATACCCCAACAGGTGTCAAATCTCCAACAATAAAAATCGGGCCTACATCAATATCTGGGTCTTTGGTGTCGATGTTTGTTTTTACATGGTGTTGGAAGTGTCGGTCATTCCACCATTTTGTAGACAGGCCCTGAGGAGAAGAGAGCATTTATTAGCTGCAAGATTTCTCACCTGAAATATCACTCACTATCAGAGTCTTCTGCCTGCATCTCGTAAGTCAAAATAAGATATTGACTCCTTGAAATTGCCACCCCCGCCCCCCCCACCACATGGTCACAGACTGATTCATTGGATATAGGCTCTAAAAGTCTATGAACAAAAAATTATCTGATCCAGGAACACAAAATTAGGTTAAAACAACTCCTGATAACGAAGAAGAATAAAAATCTGTTGAAATGAAATGTTATTTCATTCTCACTTAAAAAAGACATATGAATATAAGTAGGGAAGAAATTATTCTTATTTTACAAATAAAGAAACATCAGTTCCAAGACTTTAATTATGGCACACAAAAAAAGTGGCCCCAGGAATCCTACTTCAATGAATATTTTAAAGAATCATAGATCTGAAATCATCTCCTAGGTGGGCTTGCCTCAGATCATTGCATGTTCAAGGCTCTCATAAAGCATAAATGAGAATAAAGATATTCATATCTGAAGACATACTAATCTGATTAGGCTGTTTGAGATTTTTCTCTCTTTCAGTGAAAACCTGAAGGTTTTAATAGAGCAAAGAATTTGGAAACTCATCAACCTAGTTTCATCCACTGGATGTACAAATACTGCTGTGTGTTTGGGCAAATTATCCAACCTATGAGGCTCAATTTCATCTTTAGTGAATATAATATAATGATATTTACATCTATGGGTTATTTGAGGAGACATGAAATGTTGCAGGTAGAATGCTGACATGTTGACATACTCCATTTCTTCTCTCTTCCCCTATTACATTAATCATTTATGGAAGAATAAGCAGTAATCAGAGTTTTTATTGTGTATTTGATATCTCTCAATAACTGGTGTTTTAGATCTGCAGTATTCAATATAGTAGCCATTAACCACATGTGGCTACTGAGCACTTAAAATGTGACCAGTTAAATTAAGGTGGACTTTGTAAGTGTATAATGCATAATACATACTGGATTCGAAGCCTCAGAATAAAAAAAGGAAGTGTAAAATATATTAATTTCTATACTGATTACATGTTGAAATGAAAATGTTTTTAATATGTGTGGGCATCATAAAGTTACCTTTTAAAATGTGGCTATTAGAAAATTTAAAATGACTCATGCCATTTTAATGTGGCTTGCATTACATTACTGTTGGACTCTGCTGGCTTAGACCCTGTACATCTATGGGGAAACTAAACTAAACATGAGGGAAGGGGATTGAGTTTGTTTGAAAATCTGTAGGTATTAGCACTGCCTCTCCATAGTCTTTGTTGCAGAGACCTCTCTTAGCAAACCCCTCTGACCCCATCCATCAGGAGGGATATTATTTTCTTACCTTGCATACTCCCTAACATCCTTACTGTGGAATCTCTCCCACCACCTTGGATCTCTCTTCTGAATCTCAATCTTGCAAGAGCAATCACTTTCCATACATTTTGTTTTGGGTATCATAAACTCAACATGTACTCGTCAAAGTCCTGGGACTCCACTGCTCTCTATAATTCTCTCATCAAATTGCATACCACCGACTCACTCTTAGAGTTGGACACTCATTTATTCACCCATTCATTATTTGTTTTAAAGTATGTCTATGTGTCAGATACCAAGCCAGGAATCTGGAACAGAAAGGTAGCTATGATAAAATGGCGTTCCCACACTGTGAAACATACAGTCTAACAGGAGCAGTAGACAGTTACACAGAGACACTGTGAAAAGAAATTGTTCTCTGTTTCAATGTAAACCTTTTAGTCAATGACCATCTGTGGAAACTGGTAATACAAAAGATAAGTTTTGATTCATGATAGACCAGGTAGCATATCTTTACAGCTCAAGGTCCTGGAGCTTACAACAGTGGTCAGGGTAACAACTATCAGTATGCTGTAAAAGTAGCCAGCTTCACCCTGGCCCCTCTTTCTGGAAGCTGAAATTACCAGAGACAAGGGAGAGAACGGTCAGTGGGGAAGTGAGGATTATTAGCTGCATGCAAAATAAGTTTCCTCTGCACAAATTCTGACATAGGAACCATTCTAAATCATTCCTCATTTCCAAGTTATATCCTTTCTTGGTGCAATACAAAGTCTCCAGGCTTTGTACTGAAACGATCCTGAATTTATTTATTTTTTTTTTATTTATTTTTTCTTTTCTTCTTTATTCTTTTTTATTCTCAAACTGATTGTTAATGAAAAAAACATGGAACAGTTAACGGCAACTCAATTAGTCTTCTCTTTCCAACTCAAGCACTGAAATATGATACTCCTTTTCATGATATTCTGGCCATCATGTTCGTTCGTTCTTTTTTGGCTTCAGAGTCCTTTCTGAAAGGAAACATGCTACCTGGCATTCTATATTACTCCAAATTTCCAGGCAGAAAAATGAGACAAATGAAGTGGCATCTAAAAATACCAGGGGTTGTTTTTAAAAACAAGACAATAATTTTGATATTCTTGCTTTAATTCTTCTCTACATTACCACGATGAAATATTTATCAAAGTCCAAGAGATTATTGATATACAATAATGAGAACACATTAATGGAGCTATTCACCATAAATTCATCACTGAAGTAACTGGAGAAAAAGTTTATTCTGTTTATGCAGTATTGAAACCAAAACATTCAAACATCCATAAAGTGTAAAACTCTAAGTATTATTAAATAATAATTAATAACTCTTTAATACTGCAACATCTTGAAATATCTTCCAAATGACCAAAAACAGATTAATCTTTGTTCAGAAATAACTTCAGTTTCTTTTACACAGAACTGTATATTTAAAAAAACTAGTAATCTATGAAGATATACACAAAACCCTGAACTGACTAGATGCCTCATGAATAATACTGCACACTGTTTTGTTGTTATGGATAAATGAGCTTATAATTCAATGAAACCCATTTAAGAAGCTCTAGTCTGTAGAATGACATGTTCAAACTGTTTGGCCCTATTAGTTTTATTTAAAAAAAACTTCCCATTCCTTTATAAGATTTTAACTCCTCTGAATATCACTTTTAAAAGGCTTGACTTGATTGTTGTCATAATAAACCACAGGCCAAGTGCAACCCTCTAGTCTCGTCTATAGGCTCTACATGAGTTTCAGCTTTGTGTAAGCCACACAGTGACCTTCTCATGGGTTTTTCACTGGCGATTTCATAGTCTAACGTTAACACTTTCTACAAAGTATCCCTCCCTTCTCTAGGCTTGGGTAGAATGTCAAATTAATAATGACATGTGGTGTTCCTTAGCATAACCTGCCAAAATGTGATGATTTCCTTGGAAGAAAAGCCATGGGCTGCAATCACACGTCTGAGCTGACAGACATCCAAATGGATCCTATATAAAAAGAAAAGGTTGGTGTCTTCTGGAATATGAATGTCCACTTTTAATAAATTCAAACAGATCCCAACATAAACATCTTCAAACTTGATGGGTTTTACGTGACTCATCATTTCATAGATTCTCGGCACCAAATCTCTGGACATTATATAACCCAACCCACTGCAGTAAGGTGGGAACACCTTGAAGGGATATTCCTGGTATGAAATATGGGTTTTCTGATAAAATCCTCTATAGGAATAATTATCAATTAGAGGATAACCTGTGAAAAACTTCTCTGAGTGGTTTAAATTTAAAAGATACTTCACTAAATTGCCAGTGTTGACGAAAACATCAGTGTCTGTCTTCATGATATACCTGGCGTTGGGGCAAAACTCAGTTACCCACCTAAACGCCATTATGGTTTTCAAGGTCAGATTATTGTATGTGTCTAAAAAATCCTGTCGTATTATGTCCGCATAAAGGAGGTGTTCATCCTCTAAGGATAATGCTAACACTTTGTCTTCCTTTTCAGCCTGTTGGCCTAATAAGAAAAATGTAAGAACTTCATATCCCCACCAAGACTTCTTTTCACCCCAGGTAACTCTAATGGCCTGCCTGGCTTTCACATCTGAGGGGTGTGAGGTCACCAGGATGACAAGAAATGGGTTTTGATGAGAGCAGTTTGAATGCTCTCGCAGTGTGAAGCGGAAGTCTTGTCTGTAAATGGGCTCATACTCATAGAAGTACATCCAGTTCACACGCTCTATCACGTTGTAATGCGGCAGGCTGAGGTACCACATCACCAGGAAACTCAGCAGCGACAGCAGGAGGAGGCTCCATTTCAGGGATCTGAGTGACATCCTAGCCGGAAGGGTGGTCAGGAGTGCCGGGGCCATTCACAGAAGCTCAGAAGCATGCAAGCCTCGGGTTCCAGCCAGTTCCCAGAGAAACCTTCTTTCCTGGTTTTTCTCTTCTGAGTGAAAGACCTCCAATTTCACCAACTGAGCATTTGATAGCAAGTAGCAGTCAAAATAATGCTTGCAATTTCTACTGAAAAACAGAGACTCTCAGACTGGCTTAAAATTCTGCTGTATACTGCTTATAAGACACATGCCTGTAGAATTTCACATGAGACTAAAGTACCAGCTGAAGTGTTTTGTTTTCCATATTCCATGCTTAATTACAAGATTTGCCATGAACTACTCCCGCGCAGGGCGCGCACCCCGCTCCGACGCGCGCGGGCGGCGGACTGTACGATCCTGAATTTAAATTCATTCTACTAGGTGTTGCCTTGGACAGCTTCCTCATCTATAAAATGGACAACATTATGGAAAGGATTGTTGGAAATAATATGCTTGACACTTCCCCCGTTAAAAATATTTTGGGATTTAGTCATGGAAATAGCAAGGAAATTTTTAACTTCAAATATTCTGCCTCTTTATCTCTATAATAATACTTGCTCCTCATAGTTTTCAAAGTATGCATACTGGGTTTGGGTTAAAAATATGCTCTGAGGAGTTCTTTCTGATTTTAGAACTGCACAGAAGTCTAAAACATATGCAGATATTTTGTGCGCTCTTTTATTGTGCAAACACTGCAAAGACCAGAACATGTATATTGTTGCACAGCAAGTGAATGAAAATTCCAGAGAATCTCACTATCTGTGCCTTTTCCAGGGGAAAAGTATATTGACATAAAATCAAGTTTTGAAATTAATAATTGTGATACATGTATAAAGTGAGGATGTTGCTGTTTATGTTATACTTTTGTTACCTCCTTCCTGGCCACAGGTAATTTTCTCTCCTGAACAAAGTTGAACCCTATATTCAGTTTGCTTATAAATCCTTGGTTTTGCCTGCAAAAAGGCTGAGTACACATGATTTTCTTTTTGAACAATTTTCCCTTTACTGATTCTGTTCATGAATCATCAAGGTTATATTTATTTCAACTAGTACAAATTGTTTCTGAAGACACAGTTTATAGAAAGGTATGTACAGATTTCCCCTTCATGGATTACAGCCTTGTTGTGGCGAAGGGGCTTGCAAAACTCAATGGATCTATGAGCCATACTGTGCAGGGCCATCCGAGATAGATGGGTTATGGAGAAGAGTTCTGACAAAACATGGTCCAGTGGAGGAGGGGATGGCACACCAGTCCAGTACTCTTTCCTTGAAAACTCCATGAACAGTATGAAAAGGCAAAAAGCTATGACACTGTAAGATGAGACCCCCAGGTTGGGAGATGTCCAATATGCTACTGAGGAGGAGCAGAGGAATAGCTCCGGAGAGAATTAACAGGCTTGATGAACGTGGAAGCAAGGCTCAGCTGTGGATGTGTCTGGTGGTACATGTGAAGATCAATGCTGTAAAGAACATTGCGACTCCATGAACTGTATCCTGCAGGCTCCTCTGTCCATGGAATTCTCCAGGCAAGATTACTGAAGTAAGTTGCCATGCCCTTCTCCAGGGGATCTTCCCAGGTTCAGTCTCGAGGATTGAACCTGGGTCTCCTGCAATGCAGACAGATTCATTACTATGAGCCACTTGGGAAGCCTACAACATTGTGTAGGAACCTCGACTGTTAGATCCATGAATGAATCAAAGTAAATTGAATGTGGTCAAGCAAGAGATGACCAGAGTGAATATGGACATCTTCTGGGGAAGATATCATCAATCTCAGATATGCAGATGATACCACTGTAATGGCAGAAAACAAAGAAGATCTAAAGAGCCTCTTGATGACTGTAAAAGAACAGATTGAAAAAGCTGTCTTAAAACTCAACATTAAAAAAACTAAGATCATGGCATCCAGCCCCATCACTTCATGGCAAATAGATGGGAGAAAAGTTGAAAGAGTGACAGAATTTATTTTCTTGGGCTCCAAAATCACTATGGAGGGTGACTGCAGTCATGAAATTAAAAGAACCTTGCTCCTTGGAAGGAAAGCTGTGACAAACCTAGACAGCATATTAAAAAGCAGAGACAACACTTTGTTGACAAAGGTTTGTAGAGTCAAAGCTATGGTTTTTCCAGTAGTCATCTATAGATGTGAGAGTTGGAACATAAAGAAGGCTGAGCATGGAAAAATTGATGCTTTCAAATTGTGGTGGTGAAGAAGACTCTTGAGAATCCCTTGGACTGTAAGGAGATCAAACTGGTCAATCCTAAAGGAAATAAACCCTGTCTATTTATTGAAATGACTGATGCTGAAGCTCCAATACTTTGACCACCTGATGTGAAGAGATGACTCATTGGAAAAGACCCTGATTCTGGGAATTATTGAAGGCAAGAGGAGAAGAGGGTGACAGAGGATGAAATGGTTGGATGGCATCACTGACTCACTGGACATGAGTTTGAGCAAACTCTGGCAGAGAGTTAAGGGTAGGGAAGCCTGGCGTGCTGCATACCATGGGGTTACAAAGAGTTAGATAGTACTTAGGATTGAACAACTACAACAATGTAGAAATTTGAGCCAATGTAAAGCAGTGATTTTTTTAAAAAGCACCACCAAGTGTGGAACTGATTTGAAATATTGCGTTTACTGGCACCACATCAACTGCATCTTCAGGGCAACTGAGTCTCACCTTTCCTCTTATTACTCAGAACAGGGGTGAGAAACTGCAGGCATCCATAAACTGAGACTCACAACAACATAATCATCTCAGCTTTTATTCTGTGGTAAAGATTTCCAAGTGAATCCAAAACACTTCATACATCTAAGACTGGTGGAGAGAAGGCAGAATAGTGTACCTGCAAAAATTTTCTGGTTAAATGTACCATGTCATATAAAATTACAATATTATTATTCACTCTAACCATTTTGAAGACAGACCTAGTTCTCATATGAATCCAGATCCAATTCTGTGTGATTTGGTCTACTTAAGCTTCAATTTTCTCAACTGGAAACTGTGTAGATAAGATGATGGTTCTAAGTATGTTCCAACTCAATATAAACTGTCTGTGTTAAAGGAAAACAGTCTCTGAATCATGACTTATGAGTTTTTTCTAAAACAACCTGGCTTGTGTACAAAGATTTGACTTATTGGAAGGCTGAAGGGCATTTCCCCCTTTCTGGGCCAGAGAATATAGTCACCTAAATCTAGAATGTCATAGAAAAGCTGAGATCCACTTTAACTCCTAATATTAGAGATGAGAACACTGAGGGCCAGAGATAGAATCTGACTTAATTCACGGCTGTGCAGTGAACATTATCAGCACCAGGGCTAAAACCGACTCTCATCAGTCGTTGAGCTGTTACCTAGGTTTATTCACCAGATGGTCCATCCATCCATCATTCCATCCCTTCCTTCCTTCACTCAACAAATGCTTATGAAAGGTCTACTGCGTGCCAGGCACTCTGCTAAGTGCTGCATTGCAGGGGTGCATAGGGCGGTGTGCCTGTCCTCCTGGAGCAGATGTGAGGGGGATAAGACCAACTGCCCTCATTGCCATCTGCTTTTTCTAGCAGACTGAGTTTGCAACCCTCAACTCTTGAACAGAGTCTTCTGACCTTTCTTGGTTACTCTTTCTCCTTATTTTTATCTATTCTTCTGCATCTTTTCCTTTAATTCTTCATAACCCTTCCTGGACTAATCAGGATTGCTGGATTCACCTAGCTTCCCATTAGTACATATACAGACTCTTTCTAAGAATATTCCTACTTATGACTTTACAGGGCACATCTTCTCCTGAGAGGTGGTTCCTTAATGAGTACAAGGGATTGGGCCAAATACTTATTGGTTAGAAGCAACACTGGAACTTCTTAAATAAAAATAAACCTTTCCTCCTAAACATTTAAAATTTAATTTTAGCATATATGCTATAGTGTTTGTGTGTTTGTGTGTGTGTGTGTATACATCTAGTACCTACATTGTTAGGATATTTACACTTATTTGCGAGGTGTGAACAAACATTTTTGCTGTTATAAGAGAGACCTGACACAGCCAGACACACTTGGAAACCCAGCTTACAAAAATGACTTTCACAAATCTCATCATGCTCCTGGAACATTCTGTACCTTGAGATGACTCATCACAAATTTTTGCATCAGGTGGTTCCACTTGGACTTCTTAAATATGGAAAGGTGTCCCATGTCATGTTGCAGAAACATACTCTGAGCCTAGAAGAGACAGGGCTGCTGTCAGAGATAGTGACAAGGTAAGAAGAAAGTAGTAAGTGAGCCTGCTGGCAGATTTGGGAATCCATGAGAACAGTGGGAGATCTCATCTGACCTCAAGCCAAGTGTGTATCTATCACTTGCTGAGTTCTTTCCCATCTCTGCCTAGAATGCTCTTCTCTCCACTGTCAGAAATGTCCAGGGTGGATTGGAAGGAGGATGCCTTTGGAGTGAGGCTGACTAGGGCTCTGAACTGTCCTTCGCCACTTTACAAGTTGTAAAACTCTTGGCAAGTTACTCATTAGCTCTCAACTCAGTTCGTCATCCAATGTGCTGTGCTGTGTTTAGTCGCTCAGTTGTGTCCGACTCTTTGTGACCCCATGGGCTATAGCCCGCCAGGCTCCTCTGTCCATGGGTATTCTCCAGGTGAGAATACTGGGTTGCCACGCCCTCCTCCAGGGGATCTTCCCAACCCAGGGATCGAATCCAGGTCTCTCGCATTGCAGGTGGATTCCTTACCACCTGAACCACCAGGGAAGCCCATGAGTAAGGATTATAATACTGTACTCACTGGGGTGTCATAGAGCTAAAACACATGTAAAGTTACCGCTAATACTAAGAACCCAAACAAATGTTTGTTTCCTTTCTTGTTTCCAAAAGTGGCTTTTCAAGCAATAAAGCAGGTTGGCTTTTCAAGAAAAAGAAATTGACCTATGAAGTTTTGGAATTAACATTGATGTCATTTCTCTATGAAATCGTCCCCAGTTGCCCCAGTTAGAATTAATGCCTGTTTCTGCTTAAACAGCACATGCTTGTTTCTTTCCCTTCTGCCTTGTATCCAGTCTAGATATCTAAATGACCAGCTCCCCCACTGGATGACTGTTTCCCAAGGGCAGCGTCAGGTGCATTTCCTTTTCTGTCCACAATACAGTATTGGGCTTATCTTCAGAGACCTGAAGTAGATATGTGCTTCATTCAACAAGGATTTATCAACTGCCCTGCTACACACCAGTTGCTGATTGCCATTTCTGGCAGAATCTACATGATTCTATTATCATGTAATAAGATGTAGTCTCTGCTCTTCATAGTCTGGTGTATTAATAAATGTTGGTGGGAATGTGGCTTTTGGTTAGGCTCTCTTAGGGAATTTTTTAAAAAACATATCTAGCTTCTTTTTAAAAGAATTTTTACTGTGAAACACATTATGTGTAAGTAGTGACTAAATATAAAGGTAAAAATATGTTGTGTATGCATATAGTCTTTAATAAAATCATTGAACAATCATAAAAATTGTTGGTTGGTAAATAAATGAAAAGTAAAGATGAGTGTTTCGTGTCTGGGAGCAGAACTTCAGTTACTGACACTTTGTGGATAAAACTGGGCAAAGAGTAGTAACTGACATGAATATTTACCACATGCCAGTCTCTGTGCTAGGTACACTACAGAGTAACTTGTTTAGTCCTTCTCAGAATATTTCCATAAGAAAATTGTTACCCCATGTTACAGAAAACAGAACTGGGGCCCAGAGTGGTTTGGTAGCTTGCTGGTATCAGACACTGATAAGTAACTTGCCAGGAAGTGCCAGGCAAGCTGCTGACACCAGCGTAAAGAGAAGAAAAAATTCTGAGGCTTCCCATGAAGTAACAGCCGAGGCTTATGATACTGACTTACCTGAGCAACTGTGAGAAGACAGGAAATGAATATTGTGATAAGCCAACCACTGCCAAAATGCCACACTATTACCCAAGCCAGGGCTTCCAAAATCAAGATCTGGGCAAGGTGAAGGAAGAAGAACCCCAGGTTGGCTTTGAACATATTCATGGTCTCTAATGTCCTCCGCAGTTCTTGGAAATCTTCCACCAACTGGGACTGTGAGATAAACATGCAAGAAAGAAATTAGTTCCTTCAGCGGAGAGGGAGCACAGATGAACATAATTATTAATCTATTTTATCATGTATAATGCCTTAATTTTAAGAATAAACATTTATTTAATAAATAAAATTAAGCATAATTTACACAAAAAAAATGAAACCTAAAAAAAAATTAGCAAAAAGCTAAATGCTTAAAACAAGTTATGATAATTTTTTTTTTTTTTTTCTGGAGAAGAGACAGATGAGTAGTGATGTGTAAACTGTCCTCAAATGGTTATAGGACATATAATTTACCTTTTTGTGTGTGGATGGGGAAGTTCACTGAACAGATACATAACTCTAACAATTCTCTTTTTAACTGATTAATTAAAAATATTCTTGATGCAGATCATTTCTTTTGAAGTCTTTATTGAATTTGTGGCAATATTGCTTTTTATTTATTTATTTATTTATTTATTTATTTATTTATTTATTTTTTGCTGTGAGGCATGTGCGATCTTGGTCCCCTGACAAGGGATCAAACCTGCATCCCCTGCATTGAAAGAAGAAGTCTTAATGACTGTGCTGCCAGGGAATCCCCTGAAAAGTAGTTTTCTACTTTTCAAAACAAAGAGTTTTATTGATATGTAGGTGATGAACAATGTTGCATTGGTCTCACGTATACAGCAAATGATATATATGTGTGTATATATATACACGTTGTTTCTTCAGAATCTATTCCATTGTAGACCATTATGAGATACTGAACATAGATCCCTGCCAAACAGTTGGTCCTTGTTGCTTGTCTGTTTTATATGTAGAAGTGTGTATTTATTAATAATAGTTGTCTTTTTAAATCAATGTGTTGTTTGATCTCTGATTATACTTTCGGGATCTTTGCTATCTATACAGATCTCTGTTACTTTCTATGTTATCAGCTATTTAGCGTGTGCAAAAGACTCCTTTAGGAAAGATAGAGTTCACTTAGATGAGCTCAAAGGATGAATTTCCTGTGAGATGCTCAGAAGCCCTACAGGAATGATACAGGGTCTCCTGTGGTATTAGCGTGTGTGTCCATTGGTTGGAGGAGTCCTGATTCTGTGTACAAGTACTGTGCTTATGTATGTACGTCAAGTACTAGCACTGATTTACGAACTTGCATGTACTCGAGAGTCAGTGAAAGGCCTGGGAAGAAATATCTCCTTAGCTTAATAAATATAATGTGCTCAAAACTCAGACTGTTGAGAAAGTGACCAGGGTATAAGAATGAAAACTTGATTGTTCAGATGTAAAAGAGAAGAGAAATTTGAAATAATAATAAAAAAGAGCTATGAGCATAATCCTAGAAGCAAGAAAATTCATTTCAAAATTCACTGATAAAACTTTTAAATGATCCAATGTCTGGGAAAGGTCTGGATGGGCTCACCTGTAGAGGCCCAATGAACATCAGATTCTTGCAGCCATAGATAACTTTAATAGATCACACAAATGTGCTAGTCTACAAAGGAGTCTGAAATAGAGTACTTGGGTGCAAAAATAAAAAATGAAAGACGCTCTCTGTTCATTTCCAAGGGAAACCGTTCATATCAGAGTAATGCAAGTCTGAGCTCTGATCACTAATGCTGAAGAAGCTGAAGTTGGATGGTTCTCTGAAGACCTACAAGACCTTCTAGAACTAACACCAAGAAAAGATGTCCTTTTCATCATCAGTTCAGTTCAGTGGCTCAGTCGTGCAACCAAATGGACTGCTGCAAGCTAGGCTTCCCTGTCCATCACCAACTCCCGGAGCTTACTCAAACTCATGTCCATTTAGGTGGTGATTCCATCCAACCATCTCATCCTCTGTCATCCCCTTCTCCTCCCACATTCAATCTATCCCAGCATCAGGGTCTTTGCAAATGAGTCAGTTCTTTGCATCAGGTGGCCAAAGTATTGCAGTTTCAGCTTCAGCATCAGTCCTTCCAATGAATATTCAGGACTGATCTCCTTTAGGATGGACTGGTTGGATCTCCTTGCAGTCCAAGGGACTCTCAAGATTCTTCTCCAACACCACGGTTCAAAAGCATCATTTCTTCAGTGCTTAGTTTTCTTTCATCCTAAGGGATTAAAATGCAAAAGTAGAAAGTCAAAAGGTACCTGGAGTAACAGGCAAGCATGGCCTTGGAGTACAAACTGAAGCTGGGCAGATGCTAACAGAGTTTTGTGAAGGGAACACACTGGTCATAACAAACACCCTCTTCCAACAACATAATAGATGACTCTACACATGGACATTACCAGATGGTCAATACCGAAATCAGATTGATTATATTCTTTGCAGCCAAAGATAGAGAAGCTCTATACATCAGCAAAAACAAGACTGGGAGCTGATTATGGCTCAGATCATGAAGTCCTTATTGCCAAATTCAGACTTAAATTGAAGAAAGTAGGGAAAACCACTAGGCCATTCAGGTGTGAACTTGCAGTTATACAGTGGAAGTGAGAAATAGATTCAAGGGATAAGATCTGATAGACAGTGCCTGAAGAACTATGGACAGAGGTTCATAATATTGTACTGGAGGTGGTGATCAAAATCATCCCCAAGGAAAAAAAATGCAAAACGGCAAAGTGAAGCCTGAAGAGGTCTTACAAATAGCTGAGAAAAGAAGAGAAGTGAAAGGCAAAGGAGAAAAAGAAAGATATACCTACCTGAATGCAGAGTTCCAGAGAATAGCAGGGAGAGATAAGAAAGCCTTCCTCAGCAATCAATGCAAAGACATAGAGGAAAACAATAGAATGGAAAAGGCTGGAGATCTCTTCAAGAAAATTAGATATACCAAGGGAAAATTTCATACAAAGATGGGCTCAATATAAGGGACAGAAATGATATGGACGTAACAGAAGCAGAAGATATTAAGAAGAGGTGGCAAGAATACACAGAAGAACTGTACAAAAAAGATCTTAATGAACCAGATAACCACGATGGTGTTGTGATCACTCACCTACAGCCATACATGCAGGAGTGTGCAGTCAAGTGGGCCTTAGGAAGCATCACTACCAACAAAGGTAGCAGAAGTGATAGAATTCCAGCTGAGCTATTTCAAATCCTAAAAGATGATGCTGTTAAAGTGCTGCATTTAATATGCCAGCAAATTTGGGAAACTCAGCAGTGGCCACAGGACTTGAAAAATCAATTTTCATTCTAATCCTAAAGAAAGGCAATGCCAAAGGATGTTCCAACTTCTGCACAATTGCCATCATTCCACACGCTAACAAAGTAATGCTTAAAATTCTCCAAGGAGGCTTCAACAGTACATGAACCGAGAACATCCAGATGTTCAAGTTGGGTTTAGAAGAGGCAGAGGAAGCAGAAATCAAATTGCTAACATCTGTTGGATCATAGAGAAAGCAAAGGAATTCCAAAAGACATCTACTTCTGCTTCACTGACAATGCTAAAGCCTTTAAACATGTGGATCACAAAAAACTGGAAAATTCTTCAATAGCTGGGAATACCAGAGCGCCTTACCTACCTCCTGAGCAACCTGTATGCAGGCCAAGAAGCAACAGTTAGAACTGGACATGGAACAATGGAGTGGTTCCAAATTGGGAAAGGAGTACATCAAGGCTGTGTGTTGTCACCCTGCTTATTTAACTTCTATGCAGAGTGCATAATGAAAAATGTTGGGCTGGATGAAGCAGAAGCTAGAATCAAGATTGCCAGGAGAAATATCAATAACCTCAAATATGCAGATGACACCACCCTTATGGCAGAAAGTGAACAGGAACTAAAGAGCCTCTTGATGAAGGTGAAAATGAGAGTGAAAAAGCTGGTTTAAAATGCAACATTCAAAAATGAAGATAATGGCAACCAGTCCCATGATTTCATGACAAACAGATGGGGTAAACAATTAAAATAATGACAGACTTTACTTTCTTGGGCTCCAAAATCACTGCAGATTGTGACTGCAGCCATGGAACTAAACTTTGCTTGCTCCTTGGAAGAAAAGCAGTGACAAACCTAGACAACATATTAAAAAGCAGAGACATTACTTTGCCAACAAATGTCTGTCTAGTGAAAGCTATGGTTTTTCCTGTAGTCATGTTTGGATGTGAGAATTGGACTATAAAGAAGTTTGAGCACTGAAGAATTGATGGTTTTGAACTGTGGTGTTGGAGAAGACTCTTGAGAGTCTCTTGGACAGCAAGGAGCTCAAACCAGTCCATCCTAAAGCAAATCAGTCATGAATATCCATTGGAAGGGCTGATGTTGAAGCTGCAGTTCCAAATTTGGCCACCTAATAGGAAGAGCTGACTCATTTGAAAAGACCCTGATGCTGGGAAAGATTGAAGGCACAAGGAGAAGGGGATGACAGAGAATGAGATGGCTGGATGGGCATCACTGACTCAATGGATATGAGTTTGAACAAGCTCTGGGAAATGGTGAAGGACAGGGAAGCCTGCTGTGCTGCAGTCCATGAGGTCACAATGAGTCACACAACCTAGTGACTGAACAATTGCAACAGAGCATTTCCGTGATTTTACCATCACGTTCACTGTACTGTTGGGGTCACTAAAGCCCAGAAGGGTGGTTAATGTGAAATCCTCCACACGTGATGGAAGCTGGACTTAAGCCTGTACTTCCTGACTTTCAGTTCTGTGCTCAAACACTAATTGTCTACATACATATCTCTGGGTAATCACAGATGCACAAAGAAAATTCATATCAGATCTTTACCCTCAGGGATCAGCACTGTTTTAGATAATAATTATAGCTCTCAGCCATGAATGGGATTATCTTTTCCTTAGAGAAAATATTTAGGAAAAACAACTAAACTCTGCACCATTTCCTCTTTTTAGCCTAGGGCATCCTGCCCTAAATGATTCTGTAAATTTAGAGGGTTGTAAGTTACTTGTGTGCCTGTTGTAATTACAGTATCTAAAGTTTATTGGACACTTGCTACATTCCAGAAACTGTTCTAAGCATTTTAAATGCCTTTAACTCTTTCAGTAATCTCCCAATATCACTTAATGTGGTTTGTTCTATTGTTGCTATTTTACAGAGAGAGAAACTGAACCACAGACAGGTTTGGTAACTGGCCTAGACTCATATCCCACAGTCTCAAGCCCTTCAAATCAGGGTCCCAAGATGGATGGGCCATGGTAGAAAGTTGTGACCAAACGTGGTCAGAAGGGAATGGCAAACCACTTCAGTATTCTTGCCTCAAGAATCCCATGAACAGGATGAAAAGGCTAAAGCTATGAAACTGAAACAGGAGCCTCCCAGGTAAGTAGATATCGAATATGCTACTGGGGAAGAGTAGAGAAATAGCTCCAGAAAGAATATGAGACTAGGCCAAGGCAGAAATGACGCCCAGTTATGGATATGTTTAATGGCGAAAGTAAAGTCCAATGAAGAAAACAACAATATTGCATAGGGACCTGGAAAGTTAGGTCCATGAATTAAGATAAACTGGACATGGTCAAGCAGGAGATGGCAAGAGTGAACATCAGCATTTTAGGAATCAGTGAACTACAATGTATGGGAATGGGTGAATTTAATTCACAGGACCATTATATTTACTACTGTCAGCAAGAATCCCTTATAAGAAATGGAGTAGCCATCATAGTCAACAAAAGAGTCTAAAATGCAGTACCTGGGTGCAGTCTCAAAAATGAGAGTATGACCTCTGTTTGATTCCAAGGCAAACCATTCAGTGTCACAGTAATCCAAATCTATACCCCCACCACTAATGCTGAAGAAGCTGAAGTTGAATGATTCTCTGAAGACCTACCAGACCTTCTAGAACTGACACCAAAAAAAGATGTCCTTTTTGTCATAGGGAATTGGAATGCAAAAGTAGGAAGTCAAGAGACACCTGGAGTAATAGGTAAGTTTGGCCTTGGGGTACAAAATGAAGCCAGGCAAAGGCTAACAAATTTTTGCCAAGAGAATGCACTGGTCATAGCAAACACTCTCTTCCAATAACACAAGAAACGACTCTACACATGGCTATCACCAGATCATCAATGCTGAAATCAGATTGATTATATTCTTTGCAGCCAAAGATGGAGAAGCTCTATACATCAGCAAAAACAAGACCAGGAGCTGATTATGGCTCAGATCATGAACTCCTTATTACAAAATTCAGACTTAAATTGAAGAAAGTAGGGAAAACCAGTAGGCCATTCAGGTATGAAGTTGCAGTTATACAGTGGAAGTGACAAATAAATTCAAGGGATAAGATCTGATAGATTGTCTGAAGAACTATGGACAGAGGTTCATAACATTGTACTGGAGGCGATGATCAAAATCATCCCCAAGGAAAAGAAATGCAAAAAGGCAAAATGGTGTCAGAGGAGGTCTTACAAATAGCTGAGAAGAGAAGTGAAAGGCAAGGAGAAAAGGAAAGATATACCCAACTGAATGCAGATTTCCAGAGAATAGCAAGTAGCGATAAGAAAGCATTCTTATGTAAACAAAGCAAGAAGCAGAGGAAAATAATAGAATGGAAAACACTAGAGATCTCTTCAACAGAATTGGAGATGTCAAGGGAACATTTCATGCAAAGATGGACACAATAAAGGACAGAAATGGTAAAGACCTAACAGAAAAGAAGCTATTAAGAAGATGAGGCAAGAATAAATAGAATTATACAAAAAAGCTCTAATGATCCAGATAACCACGATCATATGGTCATTCACCTAGAGCCAGACATTTTGGAGTGTGAAGTCAAGTGGGCCTTAGAAAGCATTGATATGAACAGTGCTAATGGAGGTGATGTAGTGCTAATGGAGGTGGTGGAATTCCAGCTGAACTACTTCAAATCCCAAAAGAAAATGCTATTATAGTGTTACACTTGATATGTCAGGAAATTTGGAAAATTCAGCAGTGGCCACAGGACTTGAAATATCAATTGTCATTCCAATTCCAAAGGAAGGCAATGCCAAAGAACATTCAAAGTACCACATAATTGCTCTCACTTCACATGCTAGCAAGGTAATGCTCAAAATCCTTCCAATTAGCCTTCAACAGTACATGAACTGAGAACTTACAGATATACAATTTGGATTTAGAAAAGGCAGAGGAACCAAAGATCAAATTACCAATACCTGTTGAATCATAGAAGAAGCAAGAGAATTCCAAAAATTAAAAATAAAAAAAAAAGGGGGGGAGGAGCCAAGATGGCAGAGGAGTAAGATGGGGAAACCACTTTCTCTCCTACAAGTTCATCAAAAGAATAACTGAACGCAGAGCAAACTTCACAAAACAACTTCTGATCGCTAGCTGAGGTCATCAGGCACCCAGAAAAGCAGCCCATTGTCTTCTAAAGGAGGTAGGACAAAATATAAAGGATAAAAAGTGAGACAAAAGAGATAAGGACGGAGATCCGTCCCAGGAAGGGAGTCTCAATAGAGGACATTTCCAGACACTGGGAAACCCTCACACTGGCGGACCTTGGGGAAGTGTTCGAATCTCAGAGGGCAACCTGACTGGGAGGGAAGCAATAAATAAAACCCACAGATTAGGAGCCTAAAAGCAACTCCCAGCAGAAAAGTACCCCAGACACCTGCATCCGCCACAAGCAAGCAGGGGTGGAACAGAGAGGAGCGGGCGGCATTGCTTGGGGTAGAGTCGGGCCTGAGTGCCCTGAAGACAATCTTAGGGAGCTTTTGTGAGTTGCCAACTTGAACTGTGGGAGAGCAAAAGAGAGAGAGAAAATTTACCGGCCCAAACACACTGCCGGCCATTTGCAGAACAAAGGGACTGAGAAAGTCCAGAGAAGAGCTCACAGGCTGCAGACTGGCCCAGCGCTCCCGGAGGCAGGAGGCAGGGGGGAGGGGAAAGGGACAGGCTTGGCCCCAAGGACCGCATCCCCTGCCGCACTGCAAACAGGCCTCCACTTTCTAATCAAAGACCTCCTGAGACTCTGGATGGTCGACATCTGCCGGGAGGGTCATGGCGAGACACAGCGCGCAGGGACCCGACAGGCACGGGCGGGGACTGGAGATGGGGACACGGAGGGCAGAAGGCGCACGCACCCAACTTGAGCCAGTGGAAACTGAGACTGGGACCGCAGAAGGGAGTGGGTGCGCCGCACCCGGGGAGAGTGCGCCCGTCAAGCCCCTGGCTGCCTGGACCGCTCTGACGGGGAAGGCACAAAGAGCAGGTGCAGCTTTTTGTTCCGCGCTTTTGTGGAACACCCGAGGGCTGGAACAGCACGCAGCGCGGGGCGCACTCCATATAGAGCATCCGGGAGCCTGAGCAGCGCAGACGGAGAAAGCAGCACCGGTTCCTCCCCACAGCGGGACGGAACTAGCTACCTGAATAAGAGTCCACCTCCGCCCCGCCTGTGTCAGGGCAGAAATGAGGCTCTGAAGAGACCGGCAAACAGAAGCCAAATAAACAAAGGGAACTGCTTCAGAAGGGACTGGTGCAACAGATTAAAATCCCTGTAGGTAACACCAACTACACCGGAAGGGGCCTGTAGATATCGAGAAGTGTAAGCTAGAACGAGGAGCTATCTGAAACTGAGCCGAACCCGCACTGAATGCAACAGCTCCAGAGAATTTCCTAGATATATTTTTACCTTTTTTTTTTTAAGTAAGAAAAAAAAAATTATTTTAATTTTTTTTCTCTTTTATTTTCCTTTAAAATTCCCTATTACTCCCAAATTACTCCTTAACTTTCATTTTCATAGATTATTACGATTTTTTTAATTAGGAAAAAAATTTTTTTCTTCTTTTTTTTTCCTTTTTCTCTTCTATTTTCTAACTATTTTTCTTTTTCTCTTATTTCTTTTAAAGGCCTCTAGTACTCTTCTACTACTCCTTAATTTTCACTTTCAATACACTATAACCTTACAAAAAAAAGAGAAGCCCTATTCCAGACAAAGCAATCTAAACAAGATGAAAAGGCAGAGAAATACCCAGCAGGTAAAGGAACATGAAAAATGCCCACCAAGTCAAACAAAAGAGGAGGAGATAGGGAATCTACCTGAAAAAGAATTTAGAATAATGATAAGAAAAATGATCCAAAATCTTGAAAACAAAATGGAGTTACAGATAAATTGCCTGCAGACAAAGATTGAGAAGATGCAAGAAATGTTTAATAAAGACCTAGAAGAAATAAAAAAGAGTCAATTAAAAATGAATAATGCAATGAATGAGATCAAAAACACTCAGGAGGGAACCGAGAGTAGAATAACGGAGATAGAAGATAGGATAAGTGAGGTAGAAGATAAAATGGTGGAAATAAATGAAGCAGAGAGGAAAAAAGAAAAAAGGATCAAAAGAAATGAAGACAACCTCAGGGATCTCTGGGACAATGTGAAACGCCCCAACATTTGAATCATAGGGGTCCCAGAAGAAGAAGACAAAAAGAAAGGCCATGAGAAAATACTCGAGGACATAATAGCTGAAAACTTCCCTAAAATGGGGAGGGAAATAGCCACCCAAGTCCAAGAAACCCAGAGAGTCCCAAACAGGATAAACCCAAGGCGAAACACCCCAAGACACATATTAATCAAATTAACAAAGGTCAAACACAAAGAACAAATACTAAAAGCAGCAAGGGAGAAACAACAAATAACACACAAAGGGATTCCCATAAGGATAACAGCTGATCTATCAATAGAAACCCTCCAGGCCAGAAGGGAATGGCAGGACATACTGAAAGTAATGAAAGAGAATAACCTACAACCTAGATTACTGTACCCAGCAAGGATTTCATTCAGATATGAAGGAGAATTCAAAAGCCTTACAGACAAGCAAAAGCTGAGAGAATTCAGCACCACCAAACCAGCTCTTCAACAAATGCTAAAGGATCTTCTCTAGACAGGAAATGCAGAAAGGTTGTATAAATGTGAACCCAAAACAACAAAGTAAATGGCAATGGGACCACACCTATCAATAATAACCTTAAATGTAAATGGGCTGAATGCCCCAACCAAAAGACAAAGATTGGCTGAATGGATACAAAAACAAGACCCCTATATATGCTGTCTACAAGGGACCCACCTCAAAACAAGAGACACATACAGACTAAAAGTGAAGGGATGGAAAAAAAATATTTCACGCAAAAGGAGACCAAAAGAAAGCAGGAGTCGCAATACTCATATCAGATAAAATAGACTTTCAAATAAAGGATGTGAAAAGAGACAAAGAAGGACACTACATAATGATCAAAGGATCAATCCAAGAAGAAGATATAACAATTATAAATATATATGCACTCAGCATAGGAGCACTGCAATATGTAAGGCAAATGCTAACGAGTATGAAAGGGGAAATTAACAATAACACAATAATAGTGGAAGACTTTAATACCGCACTCACACCTATGGATAGATCAACTAAACAGAAAATTAACAAGTAAACACAAACCTTAAATGACACAATGGAGCAGCTAGACCTAATTGATATCTATAGGACATTTCATCCCGAAACAATCAACTTCACCTTTTTCTCAAGTGCACATGGAACCTTCTCCAGAATAGATCACATCCTGGGCCATAAATCTGGTCTTGGAAAATTCAAAAAAATTGAAATCATTCAGTCATCTTTTCTGACCACAGTGCAGTAAGATTAGATCTCAATTACAGGAAAAATAATTGTTAAAAATTCCAACATATGGAGGCTAAATAACACTCTTCTGAATAACCAACAAATCATAGAAGAAATCAAAAAAGAAATCAAAATATGTATAGAAATGAATGAAAATGAAAACACAACAACCCAAAACCTATGGGACACTGTAAAAGCAGTGCTAAGGGGAAGGTTCATAGCATTACAGGCTTACATCAAGAAACAAGAAAAAAGCCAAATAAACAACCTAACTCTACACCTAAAGCAATTAGAGAATGAAGAAATGAAGAACCCCAGGGTTAGCAGAAGGAAAGAAATCTTAAAAATTAGGGCAGAAATAAATGCAAAAGAAATGAAAGAGAACATAGCAAAAATCAACAAAGCTTAAAGCTGGTTTTTTGAAAAAATAAACAAAATTGACAAACCATTAGCAAGACTCATTAAGAAACAAAGAGAGAAGAACCAAATTAACAAAATTAGAAATGAAAATGGAGAGATCACAACAGACAACACTGAAATACAAAGGATCATAAGAGACTACTACCAGCAGCTCTATGCCAATAAAATGGACAACTTGGAAGAAATGGACAAATTCTTAGAAAAGTATAACTTTCCAAAACTGAACCAGGAAGAAATAGAAGATCTTAACAGACCCATCACAAGCAAGGAAATTGAAACTGTAATCAAAAATCTTCCAGCAAACAAAAGCCCAGGACCAGATGGCTTCACAGCTGAATTCTACCAAAAATTTAGAGAAGAGCTAACACCTATCTTACACAAACTCTTCCAGAAAATTGCAGATGGAGGTAAACTTCCAAACTCATTCTATGAGGCCACCATCACCCTAATTCCAAAACCAGACAAAGACGCCACAAAAAAAGAACTACAGGCCAATATCACTGATGAACATAGATGCAAAAATCCTTAACAAAATTCTAGCAAACAGAATCCAACTACATATTAAAAAAAATCATACACCATGACCAAGTGGGCTTTACCCCAGGATGCAAGGATTCTTTAATATCCGCCAATCAATCAATGTAATACACCACATTAACAAATTGAAAGATAAAAACCATATGATTATCTCAATAGATGCAGAGAAAGCCTTTGAAAAAATTCAACACTCATTTATGATTAAAACTCTCCAGAAAGCAGGAATAGAAGGAACATACCTCAACATAATAAAAGCTATATATGACAAACCCACAGCAAGCATCACCCTCAATGGTGAAAAATTGAAGGCATTTCCCCTGAAATCAGGAACAAGACAAGGGTGCCCACTCTCACCACTACTATTCAACATAGTGTTGGAAGTTCTGGCCACAGCAATCAGAGCAGAAAAAGAAGTAAAAGGAATCCAGATAGGAAAAGAAGAAGTGAAACTCTCGCTGTTTGCAGATGACATGATCCTCTACATAGAAAACCCTGAAGACTCTTCCAGAAAATTACTAGAGCTAATCAATGAATACAGTAAAGTTGCAGGATATAAAATTAACACACAGAAATCCCTTGCATTCCTATATACTAACAATGAAAAAACAGAAAGATAAATTAAGGAAACAATACCATTCACCATTGCAACAAAAAGACTAAAATACTTAGGAGTATATCTACCTAAAGAAACAAAAGACCTATACATAGAAAACTATAAAACACTGATGAAAGAAATCAAAGAGGACACAAACAGATGGAGAAACATACAATGCTAATGGATTGGGAGAATCCATATTGTCAAAATGGCTATTCTACCCAAAGCAATCTATAGATTCAATGCAATCCCTTTCAAGCTACCAATGGTATTTTTCACAGAACGAGAACAAATAATTTCACAATTTGTATGGAAATACAAAAAACCTCAAATAGCCAAAGTAATCTTGAGAAAGAAGAATGGAACTGGAGGAATCAACCTGCCTGACTTCAGTCTCTTCTACAAAGCCACAGTCATCAAGACAGTATGGTACTGGCACAAAGACACAAATATAGATCAATGGAACAAAATAGAAAGCCCAGAGATAAATCCACAAACCTATGGACACCTTATCTTTGACAAAGGAGGCAAGGCTATACAATGGAAAAAAGACAACATCTTTAACAAGTGGTGCTGGGAAAACTGGTCAACCACTTGTAAAAGAATGAAACTAGAACACTTTCTAACACCATACACAAAAATAAACTTAAAATGGATTAAAGATCTAAATGTAAGACCAGAAACTATAAAACTCTAGAGGAGAACATAGGCAAAACACTCTCTGACATAAATCATAGCAAGATCCTCTATGACCCACCTCCCAGAATATTGGAAATAAAAGCAAAAATAAAGAAATGGGACCTAATTAAACTTAAAAGCTTTTGCACTACAAAGAAACTATAAGTAAGGTGAAAAGACAGCCCTCAGAATGGGAGAAAATAATAGCAAATGAAGAAACAGACAAAGGATTAATCTCAAAAGTATACAAGCAACCCCTGAAGCTCAATTCCAGAAAAATAAATGACCCAATCAAAAAATGGGCCAAAGAACTAAACAGACATTTCTCCAGAGAAGACATACAGATGGCTAACAAACACATGAAAAGATGTTCAACATTACTCATTATTAGAGAAATGCAAATCAAAACCACAATGATGTACCATGACACGCCAGTCAGGATGGCTGTTATCCAAAAGTCTACAAGCATTAAATGCTGGAGAGGGTGTGGAGAAAAGGGAACCCTCTTACACTGTTGGTGGGAATGCAAACTAGTACAGCCGCTATGGAGAACAGTGTGGAGATTTCTTAATAAACTGGAAGTAGAACTGCCATATGACCCAGCAATCCCACTTCTGGGCATACACACCGAGGAAACCAGATCTGAAAGAGACACGTGCACCCCAATGTTCATCACAGCACTGTTTATAATAGCCAAGACATGGAAGCAATCTAGATGTCCATCAGCAGATGAATGGATAAGGAAGCTGTGGTACATATACACCATGGAATATTACTTAGCCTTTGAAAAGAATTCATTTGAATCAGTTCTAATGAGATGGATGAAACTGGAGCCCATTATACAGAGTGAAGTAAGCCAGAAAGATAAAGAACATTATAGCATACTAACACATATATATGGAATTTAGAAAGATGGTAATGATAACCCTATATGTGAAACAGAAAAAGAGACACAGAAGTACAGAACAGACTTTTGACCTCTGTGGGAGAAGGTGAGGGTGGGATGTTTCAAAAGAACAGCATATATATTATCTATGGTGAAACAGATCACCAGCCCAGGTTGGATGCATGAGACAAGTGCTCTGGCCTGGTGCACTGGGAAGACCCAGAGGAATCGGGTGGAGAGGGAGGTAGGAGGGGGGATCACGATGGGGAATGCGTGTAACTCTATGGCTGATTCATATCAATGTATGACAAAACCCACTGAAATGTTGTGAAGTAATTAGCCTCCAACTAATAAAAAATAAAAAATTAAAAAAAAATAAATTAAAAGAAAAAAAAATCTGCTTCACTAACTACACTAATACGCCTCTGCGTTTACTGTTTCTTCTGATCCTTTGTGGATCACAACAAGCCATGAAAAATTCTTAACGAGATGGGAGTACTAGACCATCTTACCAGCCTCCTGAGAAACCTCTATGCATGACAAGAAGCAACAGTTTGAACGAGACTTGGAACAATGGACTGGTTCAAAATTGGGACAGGAGTACATCAAGGCTGTATATTGTCACCCTGCTTATTTAATTTATATGCAGAGTACATCATGTGAAATGCTGTGCTGAATGAAGCAGAAGCTGAATAAGATTGCTGGGAGAAATATCAACAACTTCAGATAAGATCATACCACTCTGATGGCAGAAAGTGAAGAGGAACTAAAGAGTCTGTTGATGAAGGTGAAAGAGGAAGGTAAAAAATCTGGCTTCAAACTCGGCATTCAAAAAATGAAGATCATGACATTCAGTCCAATCTCTTCATTCAAATAGATGGGGAGAAAATAGAAATAGTGACAGACTTTCTTTTCTTGGTCTCCAAAATTCACTGTAGCTGGTCACTTCAGCCATGAAATTAAAAGATGCTTGCTCTTTAGAAGGAAAGCAGTGAAAAACCTAGATAGCATATTAAAAAGCAGAGACATTAGTTTGCCAACAAAGGTCCATATAGTCAAATATATGGGTTTTCCAGTAGTCATGTATGGATGTGAGAGTTGGACATGAAAGAAGGCTGAGCCTCAAAGAATTATTGCTTTTGAACTGTGGTGTTGGAGAAAACTCTTGTGAGTCCCTTGGACAGCAGGGAGATCAAACCTGTCAATCCTACAGGAAATTAACCCAGGATATTCATTGAAATGATTGATGGTTAAGCTGAAGCTCTAATACACTGGCCACCTGATGGAAGAACAGACTCATTGGAAAAGACCCTTGTGCCAGGAAAGGTTGAGGGCAGGAAGAGAAGAGGGATAGAGGATGAGATGTTTGGATGGCATCATGCTCTATGGACATGACTTTGCGCAAACTCTGGGAGATAGTGAGGGAACATGGAGGCCTAGCGTGCTGCAGTTCACAGGGTCGCAGAGTCAGACGTGACTTACTGACCGAACAACAGCATCTCGGCTCCTACACCTTGTCACAGGAACCGGGCTCTGTGTCCAGGCTGTCTGCCTGAGGGCACACTCATCTCAGTACAGTGCATTGCTTCCTGACACACAGCCTTGAGGGATGCACATGGGCCTAAGGAGTCAGCCTAAGTATTCATCTTGGGCCTGCATGTAACCAGTCCTCTTTCCTCAGATTCCTCCTATCCCCTTGTGAGTTTGTTTCTTCATTTCTTTTTTTGTTTGTTTGTTTCTTCATTTCTTAAAGTGGAAATATAATTCTTTTTATTTCTGCCTCACAGTGATATCTGGATCACCACTTTGTACAAAGTATTTCAAAAGAATGGTACAATTGTAAGCTGTTTTAAAACATGAAGAGCAAAAAAAAAAAAAAAAAAAAAAAAAAAATGCAGTGCTTAATATTAGTTAAATCCCTTTAAGCTTTATGTGCAATCATTCTAGTGAATTCTAGTTTTATGGAGGCCCTGCCCTCTGAAGACAGTTTTTCAGTCAACCAAATCCTTGGCGAAAGAAAAGTGGTGCTTTTCGTGGGGAATACCCAAAGGTTTGGAGCCAGAAGGAGGTGAACTGGAGTTCCTGTTCTTTGCTTTTCAGAAGGTAGTTTATTCTCCTAGAATTGTAATTTCTCTGATTGTAAAAAGAACTATAGTTAGGATATAGTCACATCATTGATTCAACAGCTATTTATGGAATTCCTACTACAAGTCCAATCCTGTGCCGGTAGGTACTGAGGACACATAGTCTCTGCTCTCATGGAAACTAACAGCGAGCATCAAACAATTATAAGAAGTCATGGAAAAAGAAAAGTTATGTGTAAGTGGCGTGGCAAGAAGTAGGTAGTTAGACACATGGAATTACTGTTTGGCACAGGGCCAAGCATTCCATTCCTTTGTTTCTCAGAGGTTTAAGAATTCTGAGGATCTCAGGAGGATGACATTATTTTGAAATACTTGGAATCCTCTTATTTATGCTATTGCAGACCCTCTCAGACATGATGGCTGGTTTCCCACAGAAAAGGATAAGTTGGCCTTGAAATATACCTTGTCCCCATCCCTCTGCATACTCCTGAGTCCTGAGACCTCACTCACATTTTTGTTTCTCTCCTGATTGGGCTCTTCTAGAGCAAGCTCTCCGATGAGCAGTGGTTTGAGGTACAACCGCACAATGTCAGGGTCCGGATGCATGGCTCTGAAGACATCCTTTGAATCAGAGAGAACTGTTAGAGTCTTTAAAAAGACATGCTTACAACACAGATATCTCTCCCCTTTTTTATCTCATTCTGTACCGACCTTAGGAATCAGCACAGACTATGTTATAGAGCATTTACTTCTTTTTTTTTTTTTTTTAATTTATTTATTTTTTCAGTGGGTTTTGTCATACATTGACATGAATCAGCAATAGATTTACACGTATTCCCCATCCCTATCCCCACTCCCACCTCCCTCTCCACCCGATTCCTCTGGGTCTTCCCAGTGCACCAGGCTCGAGCACTTGTCTCATGCATCCCACCTGGGCTAGAGCATTTACTTCTAATTCTAGGTTGACACTTCAAATTCATTGTTCAGAATTGTCCTTGAAATTACTCTATGAAAGCCTCACAGTGGTGATCCACCCACTGAGTGCATGGCTTACGAGGCAAGTCCTGGGTAGAAAGTTGATCCCCAAGCATTGGAAGAGATCGTTGTTTATTTTATTGAGCACCAGAAGAAGTAGTTGGCTTTGAGATTATGGGTCATGGTGAATCTTTAGAGTCAAACCTCAGGCTTGGTGTGGAAGTTGCCCACATTATTTGGGGCATGCAGCAACCAAGACTGCCTATGCAAATCACATCTATCAGAGTTTCCCTTTTAGTTCTTGACCAAGGACCAGGGTACAGAGGTTCTTGCATTAAGTTATTTCCAAGGAAAGACAAGTTAAAGTTGATGATGATAAAAAATGTCTAAGAGAGCATGGGAGCAAAGCCCTCAAATTCTTAGTTGTTTAAAGTAGCACTTTCTTGGCTAAGTTTATCACTGAAGAAGCCTTAGCACTCTTTCTAAAACAAAACAAAACAACAACAACAAAAATAAAAATAAAAAAAACACCATAGCATTCTCTGTTGGGGCTTGAGACAGGCACAAAAGAGAGCTGACCCACTATATTTTGCCAAATCCATTCCCATTTTAAGTAGTAACTCCAAGTGGCTATGAGAAGGATGTTGATTCTCAAGTCCTGCTTAAGTTTGGAAATAAGAGATGGAGTTTTTGTTTTTGTGTTTTTTTTTTTTTTTCTCTTTTCAGGAAAGGAGGCTTCTCCAAGACTAAGATACTGAACTTCTTGCTATTATGACTTTGAGAATAGGAAGGATTAAGTATGAAGAGAAATAACCAAGGTTTTAATGTGAATGTGTGGAATCCATACATAATACTTTGGAGTGGTGGTGTTGCCTAGTGCTGATTAAGAAACCGGATCCCCGAGCAGCCTTCCTCCACCTAAGTTCAGTACTTGTGGTGTAATTGTGGACAAGTCTCTTGACCAGTCCACACTCCTGTTTTCTATTCACTAACATGGGAGTGAAAGTAATAGCTACTCAGTATATAAAGTTATTATAGAAATTAAGTGAATTGATTAGAATCTGAGTGGCTTATAGTAAATTCTCAAACATATTAGTTCTCTTTCCTATGTGTATACCTCTGGGCTTCTTTGGTGGCTCAGATGGTAAAGAATTTGCCTGCAATGCAGGAGAGCCCAGTTAGATCCCTGGGTTGGGAAGATCCCCTGGAGAAGACAAAGGCTACCCATTCCAGTATTCTTGCCTGCAGAATTCCATGGACAGAGGAGCTGGTGGACTACAGTCCATGGCGTTGCAAAGAGTTGTACACAACTAAGCGACTAAGACACACAGGGATAACAGCTACCTGCCTTCCTTCTCTTCAATAAAATATCACAGTTCAGAGATTTTCTTTCCATACTCCACTCGGATTGAACTCTGAATTGTTTTAGTGAATACAGTGAACCCTCCATCTTCAAAATCTAAAGCAACTTTAGATATATCTAGAACTACATGCAAGCCTAACATAAAGTATTTTCATATGTGTAGGCTTGTGTGTGTGTGTGTATATATATATATATATATGTATATATATAATCAATGAGGTTATTCAGAGGGGTGCAATATCAACTCTTTAGACTCACTTTTCTAGATTCACTGATGTAAGAAGGGATTTGCATCTGCTAGAACCAGTCCAGGATCTACTATTCATTCTGCCTTTGTACACTTTCTCTGACCCCCTTGGGAAATGCTGCTTTCAAAGATGTGTTTTCGTGTCACATTCAATGAGTCTAAAGTTAGTTTACCTAACCAGGATGAGAGTCATTCGGTGATTACCAATGTGACTAAACGTTTCAGGGTGGCCCATACTGAAAAATCATGTTCTGCCTGTTGTTAAGGAACAGATGAGGGTGAGAAACAGTCTGAGGGATCGAGATCAGAGTGTAGAGGAGGGTGAGGCCCTGGATTTGCATCTTACTCTGAGCAGTCATCCGGAGCCCTGGAACAGTGTGCTGATGCTAATGTTCCTCTGGGTTCACTGTTTCTTCTGATCTTCAGCAAGATTCACAGGTCAACACTGTGACAACAGAGACTGAAGACCCGCAGAGTTTTCCAGAATTGTAAGAACTGCCCTGTTGTGTGGAACTCTTTTCATTGTGTTAATGGGCAGTACAAAAGTGGCTTAGGCAATCTTAGAATATTCAGTTTGAAGGAATGTGCCTATTAGAGTCTAGATACAGAGTAAGTTGTGAAATCTTCTCTAAAGAGTTGTGTTTTTTTTTGTTTTGTTTGTTTGTTTGTTTTGTTTTTAAATTAACTTTCTTTGGCAAGTATGCTCCTCCTGAAGAAAGTCTGGGCTAAATAAGGGAGAGGGAGTAACACCTTTTTTTTTTTTTTTTTTTTTTTTTTTACTGTATCCTGTGTACAAGGTGCTCTATGGGCCAATTCATCATCATCAACTTAGTTTTGTGAGGTTTCATCATTTTTGTTATACATATAAAGACTCCAGATCTCAGGACATTTCCACAGTATGTGGGAGAGCCAGCATTTGAACTCAAGTCTATGTGGCTTTAAAGCTAGGAAGCCATGAAGATCAATTCCAGCCTTAACATGAACAGTTCTTTTCCTGAAAGAAGGGTGACAGAAAGATTGTTTTGGGATCACTATATGCATGCTAGGCAGTTAGTAAAGGTGTTTCCCACCTTAGGTTTTAATCACGTGCATCACTTTGTCTGTGGCCCCAACCAGCTTCTCCAGGTTTACCTCTCACCATACCCTTCAGGCCTCACTCTTTCCAGTGTAAGTTTCCCTGTTCTATAAACATTCCGTGACCCTGTGTAGTTCTGAAGCTTCGTGATACATACTGCTCCCTTTGCCTTGACTGCTTTCCTCCATTTTTTCATCTTAAAAGTTTCTTCTCATTCTTGAACATCCAGATGAAACATGCCTTCCTAACATAGTCAGGGAAGTTATTTATGATCTCTTCCGGGCTCCCATGACACTGTGTTCCTAAAGCTTTTCAAATGATGTTGCAGTGAAACTGTATTCACAAAGGCCTTCTCTAGTGGCTTTTGGCTATTTTGAAGACTGGGACCATGCACTATTGATTAAATTATACCTGATGTTTCTTGCTGTGCCTGGAATATGACATGGGATCAAGAGATGTCTCATGAATAAGGGAAAGGGTGAATGAATAGAGCAGTATATAATTTCTCTAACAAGGAGAAAGTTGAGAAGTATTGAGTTCAAAGGATATGGGTTTTAAGCACTGCTCTCTCTTCCCCACTCTCAGCATCTCTATTTTCTGACCTTTTAATTACTTTATCATCTCTCATTTTTGTCTGTTAACTTTTGATTCACTTCTCAACCATCCTCTCTATTTCCTAACCTATTCATAAATTTACACTGTAGCTCCTCTTAAGACTGATTATTTCCCAAAAGTATCAACACAGAGGAAAGATGTGATTATCTTTGCTTTCACAGTGACTGGAAATCCTGCTGATTTTTTGCTGTTATTTAATGGGGGATGGAAAGCTGTCCTTTATTGGAAGAGCAGTATGATCCCTAGTGGGAGAGACAAGTATGTAAAGTGAGAAGGCCTGAGAAGGATCATGTCTTTAAAATTTAACCACTGTATACAGGCTGTGCCCTGCATCAAGGCACTTGGCCTAGAGGGCACGTGTGGGTTGAAATCCAAGAGACACTCTATTTGCCAAATCTTGTTCTGCAATCAACCAAAGTGTGTGCCTATAAAATTTACACCAAAATATAGCATAGGGAGAAGTGCGGGATGTTGTTTATATTCGGAAAATGCTAAATCTCTCAAGATTCGTTTTGTTTTCTAACTGTGGATACTACTTATTCTCCCACATGGGCTCATTTATTCCTTCATTCATTTATTCAGTCATTACAAAACCTTGTTGAAGACTTAGCTTAGCATCAAAGAGCTTAAGCTTTGGAATCAGATGCCATTAAATGATGATAGTTTTGTATAATTATTATTTGGTTCATCTCAAGTAGGTTGAAATTTCCACAAATTCAGAAAAAAGAAAAGCACCCATAGTGAATATATGTATATAGTCACAAAATCAATATAACTAGAACATAGATTTTGATTTACTTATCTCAAAAAGCTCACCAGGGGACTTCCCTGTCAGTCTGGTGATTAAGGCTCCATGCTTCCAATGGAGGGATGTGGGGTCCATCCCTGTTGGGCAACTAAGGTCCCCCACGCCTTGCAGCACAGCCAAAGAAACAGAAACTCACCAGAATATTCAATACCCAAATGCGGACACCCATTCCTACATCTTTGGGTAATTTCTTTTCTGGTTCCTTCTCAGATCTGACCTGTTTCAAGGCAAATGCTAAATCAAGGTCCCTCGTATTTCTGGAAGATCACAATTTTTGAGTAGGCTGATTTATGGGGAGAATACAGTCTGTGCCCTCGTTCTGGAAAAGATCCACTTTGGAGTGGAGAACGTTTACATGAAGTCACCAAGATTCCCCTCCCCCCTCAGGGATAAACAGAGGGTTATTGTTTTTTTGCAATAACTCACTCTATTATTTGACAACTTTCATTATTTGAGATTTTTTCCTGTGATATACTTACCTGAACTCCAGTCCAGACTCTCTGTCTCCACTGTCCCCACCAAACATGTTCATCTTCCTGGCTTCATTACCTCATAATGGCAACTACCACCCACCTACCTACACGAGTCATCCATCAGGCAGTTTTGACTCCTTACCCCTGCTTACTTACCCAGCCACTTATCCCCTGTTTTAAGTTATGTCTCCTGGTTATCCATCCCCTCATCCTCATTTCTGTTGTCAGTGCCTTATTCAGGACTTCAGCATGTTCCCTGGACTCCTTCCTTCATTTTGATTCTTTATTTATTTATTTATTTATTTTTAACATGGGACCATAACCTATTAACAATGTTGTGATAATTTCAGGTGGACAGCAAAGGGATTCAGCCATTCAGATACCTGTATCCATTCTGCTTTGACTTACTCTTCTTGATCTTCAACCTTTACTTAACCTCCAGGCTGGCATTTGAAAAAGAGTCCCTCTTCATGGCCATTGTCACCCATTGGTACTTTAACTGCCCTTGTCTCTTTACTCTTGTACCTGTTTTTCAACTTGAACCATCATTCAAATGAGAATCAAATTAAAGTTTAATTTTAAAATTAAAAAAAAATGTTCACAGCCCACAAAAGATGCAGTTATTACTGATGACAGCTTTCCTTTTACAAGCAGCTCAGAATCCTGGTTGGTTTCCTTGTAGGACTGGGTGTAGGGAGGGAGGCTGGGCTAGAGAAGTGTCATTACCTGCAGTGGGAGGAGAAGAAGACCTACAGTGATGGTAAAATCCAGAGTCCTTCGCTCAGAACTCAAAACCCTTTCTCCCCCTCCTCCTTCTCTTATCTCATTCTTTACTTCCCACACCCTTCATCCTCTCTTTCTCCTTCTCCTCTTCTCATCCTCAAGCCATCATATTGACCAGGATTGTGTTAAGCAAAGGATGTGGCCAAGCCGGGACACCTATTCTGCTGGTGCTTACTCACGATGTGAACCTGATAAGTATTCCACCTCTGTACACATCCTCTCTTCCCTGGCCCTGGCCTTGCCTCTGTTGATTCCACATGGCTGACTCTTTTGGACTTTCACACAGCTCTATCCTCTTCCTCCTTGCATTCTTCCAAGCAGTTGAAACACATTTTGCTATATTTCCTCTTGGCTTTTGTCATATTTTTCCTGTCATATTGGATTTTTACTCTGATGAAGAGTTTGAGTTTCTCAGTGTCCCTCTCAGAGTGTGATGTTTAGACACAAGGAGGTGGCTGACCATGCACATTGGGTGATAACCCTGACTTCTTTGTTCTGAACATTCGACTCTTGTGCACACCTCACAAGATTGTGTTTACATCTTTTGTAGAGCCCAGAAATATTGTCAACTTACTTATATAAAACTTGGGACTTTCCAAGTGGCACTAGCAGAAAAGAACCCTCCTGCCAAAGCAGGAGACATAAGAGATGCAGGTTCAATCCCTGGGTAGGGAAGATTCCCCAGTAGGAGGGCAGGACAATCAACTCCAGTATTGTTGCCTGGAGAATCGCCAAGGACAGAGGAGCCTTGGGCTATAGTCCATAGGGTTGCCCAGAGTCAGACAGGACTGAAGCAACTCAGCACAACTTAGCATGCAGCATGCTTCATATGGATGTATTGTAATCCATATAATTAATTCCTCTTGTTGGACTTATAGGCTGTTTCTGGCTTTTCATAGGTAAGCTTTTCCAGGTGAGAAGATCTAAGCTTTGAATTTATATATTAGCATTGTGCATTAATTTCAAATCGTACAATTTGAAAAATATCAGGTAAACATACATGCAATAACAGGAATTCATGTGCCTGTGCATTGTATAATAGACTTACCCTCTTCCAACAACACAAGAGAGGACTCTACAGATGGACATCACCAGATCATCAACATCGAAATCAGATATATTATATTCTTTGCAGCCAAAGTTTGAGAGGCTCTATAGAGTCAGCAAAAGCAAGACCGGGAGCTGACTGTGGCTCAGATCATGAACTCCTTATTGCCAAATTCAGACTTAAATTGAGGAAAGTGGGGAAAACCACGAGATCTTTCTGGCATGACCTAAATATAATCCCTTACTATTATACAGTGGAAGTGAGAAATAGATTTAAGGGACTAGATTTGACAGACAGAGTGCCTGATGAACTATGGATGGAGGTTCGTGACATTGTACATGAGACAGGGATCAAGACCATCCCCAAGAAAAAGAAATGCAAAAAAGCAAAATGGCTCTCTGAGGAGGGCTTAGAAATAACTGTGAAAAGAAGGGAAGTGAAAAGCAAAGGAGAAAAGGAGAGATATACCAATTTGAATGCAGAGTTCCAAAGAATAGCAAGGAGAGATAAGAAAGCCTTCCTTGGTGATCAGTGCAAAGAAATAGAGGAAAACAATAGATTGGGAAAGACTAGAGATCTCTTTGAGGAAGTTAGAGATACCAAGGGAATATTTCATGCAGTGATGTGCTCAATAAAGGTCAGAAATCGTATGAACCTAACAGAAGCAAAAAATATGAAAAAAACATGGCAAGGATACATAGACATACTATACAAAAAAGACCTTCACAACCCAGATAATCACGGTGGTGTTGCCACTCACTTAGAGCCAGACATCCTGGAATGTGAAGTCATGTGGGCCTTAGGAAGCATCACTGTGAACAAAGCTAGTGGAGGTGATGGAATTCCAGTTGAGCTACTTCAAATCCTAAAAGATGATGCTATGAAAGTGTTGCACTCATTTGCCAGCAAATTTGGAAAACACAGCAGTGACCACAGGACTGGAAAAGGTGAGTTTTCATTCCTATCCCAAAGAAAGACAATGTCAAAGAATGCTCAAACTATTGCACAATGCACTCGTCTCACATGCTAGTAAAGTAATGCTCAACATTCTCCAAGTCAGGCTTCAATATTGCATGAACTGTGAAATTCCAGATGTTCAAGCTGGATTCATAAAAGGTATAGGGACCGGAGGCAAACATCTGCTGGATTATTGAAAAAGTAAGGGAGTTCCAGAAAAACATCTATTTCTGCTTTATTGACTATGCCAAAGCCTTTGACTGTGTGGATCACAATAAACTGTGGAAAATTCTGAAAGAGTTGGGAATACCAGATCATCAGACTTGGCTTTTGAGAAATCTTTATGAAGGTCAGGAAGCAACAGTTAGAACTGGACAAGGAACAACAGACTGGTTCAAATAGGAAAAGGAGTCCGTCCAGGCTGTATATTGTCACCCTGCTTGTTTAACTTAAATGCGGAATACATCATGAGAAACTCTGGGCTGGATGAAGCAGAAGCTGGAATCAAGATTGCTGGGAGAAATATCAATAACCTCAGATATGAAGATGACACCACCTTTATGGCAGAAAGTGAAGAAGAACTAAAGAGCCTCTTGATGAAAGTGAAAGAAGAGAGTGAAAAAGTTGGCTTAAAGTTCAACATTCAGAAAACTAAGATCATGGCATCCAGTCCCATCACTTCATGGCAAATAGATGGGGAAACATTGGAAACAGTGGCTGACTTTATTTTTGGGGGCTCCAAAATCACTGCAGGTGGTGACTGCAGCCATGAAATTAAAGGACACTTACTCCTTGGGAGAAAAGTTATAACCAACCTAGAGAGCATGTTAAAAAGCAGAGATGTTACTTTGCCAACAAGGTCCATCTACTTAAGGTTATGTTTTTTTCCCAGGAGTCATGTATGGATGTGAGAGTTGGGCTATAAAGAAAGCTGAGCGCTGAACAGTGGTGTTGGAGAAGACTCTTGAGAGTCCCTTGGACTGCAAGGAGATCCAACCAGTGCATCCTAAAGGAGATCAGTCCTGGATGTTCATTGGAAGGACTGATATTGAAGCTGAAACTTCAATGGTTTTGCCACCTGATGCAAAGAGTTGACTCATTTGATTAGACCCTGATGCTAGGAAAGATTGTAGGTGGGAGGAGAAGAGGATGACAGAGGATGAGGTGGTTGGATGGCATCACTGATTCAATGGACATGAGTTTAAGTGAACTCTGGGAGTTGGTGATGGCCAGGCAGGCCTGTTGTGCTGCAGTCCATGGGGTCACAAAGAGTTGGACACAACTGAGTGACTGAATTAACTAACTCTAGTAAAATTCCTTGGAAAAAATGACAACTTATCTCAGAAAAATTAACTAATAATAAATGTCATTTTTGAGTGTTTAATCTGTGCCAGGTATAAGAAGAAAACCTTTATTTTATCTCTGCTGACTTTGACACCATACTAAGATAGAAATATCATTATCCCACTTTCTAGATAAAAGGAGCTGAAGTTCCAAGTGCTTCAGCAAGCTTCTCAGGACATTCCTGGTAAGTGGTGCAGCCCAGATACAAACCACACCTCTTTCATCCCCAAATTTGTACTCTTAATCATTAGAGTGGACACCACAAAAAGTTTTAGAATGATTCACCACATGAATGAATGAATGAATGAGTGACCCTATGGAATAAATTACCTTGGTATCATTATGTACTTTTCATGAGAAGGATGGAGGCTTGAAGAAGAGTTTCTATGTAAATAAGGAAAGATGCGCCCTCTGGGCAGGTGCAGCTATGGTCCAGGGCTTGTGCACAGACATCATATTTGGTGCACATTTGCCTATCAGGGCACAGCCTGCAAACACTTTTTAGGCTGTAGAGAGAGAGCATTTGACCTCAGGTTCTCTGACTTAATGTCCTTCTCTCCTTCCCTAGAGAACATGCCGTTTCTCCACCAAGTATTCCTCTGTTCCCAGTTGGCAACAAACAATCAGGACTTCTAAGCAGGTGGTAAACAGAAAATGTGAATCACATCTCTGAGGCTATAGATGCTGTGATATGAATAACAATAGCTAGGGTTTAATGAAAGGTGCATCTGATATTATGCTAAACACTATACAAGCTTTAGTCTCATTTACCAGTTAGATGGGTAAGGTCGTTCCCATTATGCAGATGATGAAGCTGAGTTCCAGAGCATTTCAGTGACTTTCCCAGGGTTATATAACCAGTACACTGCACCTCAGGCTCCATGTTCTCTGAGTGGCCGTGGAATACCGTGGTTGTCAGAGTTCTCCTGGCACCCTTCCATTCTTCTCTAGCTATCATCCTCTGGAGACTTTTAACATTCTGGATCTGCCTTCTAAAATCTAGGATACATGACTGAGCATGCTCAGGGTGTTCATACTCAAGACACAAATCCTAAAGTGTCGTGGGTATTTTCCCATAAAATTCTGATCATTTCTTTTTTATTAATCAATTCTTCCTTGTTGACTAGAATTGAATGCAGAATCATGGTCTTTCTCTAACTTCTGGGAGATAAAAACTCACCAGCAAATGACAAATTCATCAGCTGAGCTGCTTCCTGCAAGCTACACCTATCAATTATATCCAAGATGGTTGAAGACACATATTTTCTAACACATCCTCTGAGCTGATTCTGTGACTTGTGTTAGAAAAGAATCATCCATATTTTCTTTGTGTTGTGGAGATGAGATCTGTGGTATTTTTTCCTTTTTTTTGTCACATTTTTTTAAGTGAAGTATAATTGCTTTACAGAATTTTGTGGTTTTCTGTCATACATCAACAAGTATTTTTTCCCTCTATTTTTGTTCATCTTTCCCCTGATTCTTGCACAAATGACTGTCACTTGGCTTCTTCTATCCTCAGCTGTCTGGCTTCCTAGGGTCTTCCTGACACATGTGAGATTCCCATCATGGGCCACAAGCTCACAAGCTTTTCCTTTCCCAGGAAAAGGTGGAGTTTTTTTTTTTTTTTTTAAATATCAGATCAGACCAGAGTGGTGGAATATCAAAGGGTCTGCTCAAGAAAGGCATTCCTCTGACTGGAGAATCAAGATGAGAAGATGGTAGAAAACCCTGATTAGACAGAGAAGTTGAGAAATTGGAGGGAAATGAGAATTGTGGAAAGAAGATGTTGCTATTGTCAAAAAAACAAAATATTTCTTTTTTTGCAAACTTGCCATATGCTTGTGTATTCTGTTTTTATCAGTCAGGTAACACTCACAGAGCAGAGTTTCATGAATCAATATTTTTAGTCCTATGCTTTGAAACCAGTTGGAAAAATTATATACTAACATGAAAACAACAAGGAAAACAAAACAAAAAAAAATCTGTTTAAGTTTCTACTCTATAATATGCTAATTTTCTGATCTTGAATTAGTTTATTTAACACCTTTTATTCTCCATTTCCTCATGTGTATAATGTGGAGAAAAAATTTCTAATTGGGCTAAAATCAACTTTCTTATAGAATATTTTAGAATGGATTCCCAAATGCATTTAAGAATTGAGAAACCTCCTTCTTCAATATTAAATGGAAATTTTATTTTTAAGATCAGCTATAAAGGGCTTTTTGGTAAAAAACCTACCTGATTTAAAAATTTATCACTGTTATTTGTCTGCTCTGAGATACATTATTTCAATGTTTTAGTATCAGTTTTTCCATCTTTAATATGGGAATACCGTTCACTTTCCTTATGATGAGGTTTAAGTGAGGCCATGCATTTGAATATGTCTATCAGTCCTGGATGTTCATTGGAAGTACTGATGCTGAAGCTGAAACTCAAACACTTTGGCCACCTCATGCAAAGAGATGACTCATCGGAAAATACCCTGATTCTGGGAGGGATTGGGGGCGGGGGATAAGAGGACGACAGAAGATGAGATGGTTGGATGGCATCACCGACTCAATGGACATGAGTTTGAGTAAACTCCGGGAGTTGGTGATGGACAGGGAGGCCTGGCATGCTGCGATTCATGGGGTTGCAAAAAGTCGGACACGACTGAGTGGCTGAACTGAACTGAACTGAACTGATGGTGTCTTTGGGCTTTGCAAATGGTGCTGATGGTAAAGAACACTCCTGCCAGTGCTGGAGAGGTAAGAGATACAGGTTCAATCCCTGGGTCGGGCAGATCCCCTGGAAAAGAGCATGGTAACCCACTCCAGTATTCACGCCTGGAGAATCCCGAGGACAGAGGTGCCTGGCCGGATGTGGTCCAGAGGGTCACAAAGAGTTGGACACAGCTGAAGTGACTTAACACACATGATACGTGGTATTTTAGGTATCCCTTGAAAGTCTCTTTTTTCAGCTATTTTGTTGGATGAGAGTTATTAGGAAAAACAGTGAAGGAAAGTGGTTAAGACTGAAAGTTAAGAAAAATAAGTGTTTTGAATTTGAGATCTGCTGGCTGGGTGAACTTGGGTCAGTCACTTAACCACTCTGATTTCAGTTACTTTTTCCATAAAAGTGATTGTATTACCTGTATCACACTTAATGAACTACACTACAAAAAAGAACTCTACAAAGTCTAAAAGCCTGTGTCACTGTACGCCTTCAACATCGTTCAACATTTTGATGCTCACCAGACGAAATGTTGTCTGTTTCAGGCACTCTAGTTGTAGGAGTCTGAGAAATTTCTACTTGAGTGAAAACCTTGTTTTCCAGATTTTACTCACCTATTTGTAGCTTTCTTCTTATAAGACAATGACTCAATTTCAAAACAAAACAAAACAAAAAAAAACATAATGCCAAGAACAAAAACCAAAACCTGAAATAAACAGAGTACCTACTGTCAGCATCTGAGCCCACCCCAGACCTAGTGTAAATAATAGCTAGACCTTCAGGCTCAATTAGCTTTCAAGTTTTGCTGGATAGGAATCCTGAAAAATTGGTTTGGGAGGAGATGAGTGATCATGGAGCTTGAACACAAACTTGAAATGCTTTTGGAAAGACGGCTAAGGTCCCAACCACCCAGCCGCTAGAACAGAGAGAGAGGGCAGACTTCAAGTTCCTTACTGTGGCGTCTTCCCCAGCGTAGTGGCTGAGGACCTTGCGCCCACCGGGATGCCTGTCCGCCCAGCCAGTAACATCGTAGACCTTGCGATTGATCACCAGCCACTGGTCAGTCTCCTGACTGTGTCTCTGGATCTCCTGCCAGGTGTACCTGTTGAGGCTTTTTCTGGGCAAGTCGCACTTGTCATTTGCCTCCTGCCTTGCAGAGAGCCTGGCTTTCCCACTTGCTCCTGGTTTCCCATTTGCCTGATGCTTCGCACCTAGGTGCAGCTGGTTCTCGTCTACAAGGCTCCCATTGCCCTCAGGCTTTTCTTCAAACGTCATTTTCTTGGTACTTTTAGAATCTCTGGCTTGACACCTGAAATTTCTAATTCTCACCTGATTGAACTACAGAATGATCTTTTCCGTCTACTTTTATTCTATGAAGAAGCCTACACAGAAAACTTCTTAGACTACTTGACTCTTGGCAAACCTGAGAGTGAGCTCCTTCCCAGCTTCTCACTTCTCTGTCCTGAGTCTTTTTTTGTCCTGATGAAGAATGTCTACATTTCCCTGCACCCCAGAACATTAGTCTACCTTTCTCTCTTCTCTCTCTCTGCTGGCTGATCGTTTCACAGTGTTCTTATTCATCATTAAATGTCCCTTAGTCAAGAGCTGGAGCCAATCACAAACCAGAGGATGGTGTGGCCTGACATCTGGGAGGAGGGACTGGGCTCCTTCTCTTCTGACTGTCTACACTGGCATCATGCTGGGTCAGGTGCATTAGCTCTCCCCCATTGAAAGGAAGAGTTGTTCGTTTTTGTTTTTGTTTTTGTTTTTTTTTTTTGAAAGAGTTGTTTTAATTCAACACATGAGCCGAAGATTTCAAAACCTCTAGGTGGATATGAACTCCTCCTGGAAGATTGGAAATTTTCCTTTTATTCTTTTTTTCTCCGATTACTGTTTTTTTTGTTTTTGTTTTTGTTTTTAACTAATTGAGAAACCGTATGCAGGTCAGGAAGCAGCAGTTAGAACTGGATATGGAACAACAGACTGGTTCCAAATAGGAAAAGCAATACGTCAAGGCTGTATATTGTCAACGTGCTTCTTAAACTTAAATGCACAGTACATCAGGAGAAACACTGGGCTGGAGGAATCAAAAGCTGGAATCAAGATTGCCAGGAGAAATATCAATAACATCAGATATGTAGATGACACCACCCTCACGGCAGAAAGTGATGAGGAACTAAAAACTCTCTTGATGAAAGTAAAAGAGGAGGGTGAAAAAGTTGGCTTAACGATCAACATTCAGAAAACTAAGATCATGGCATCCGGTCCCATCACTTCATGGCAAATAGATAGGGAAACAATGTAAACCGTGTCAGACTTTATTTTCCTAGGCTCGAAAATCACTGCAGGTGATGATTGCAGCCATGAAATTAAAAGACAGCTACTCCTTGGAAGGAACGTTATGTCCATCCTAGACAGCATATTTAAAAGCAGAAACATTACTTTGCCAACAAAGGTCCATCTAGTCAAGGCTATGGTTTTTCCAGTACTAATGTATGGATGTGAGAGTTGGACTCTAAAGAAAGTTGAGTGCCGAAGAATTGATGCTTTTGAACTGTGGTGTTGGAGAAGACTCTTGAGAGTCCCTTGGACTGCAAGGAGATCCAACCAGTCCATCCTAAAGGAGATCAGTCCTGGGTGTTCATTGGAAGGACTGATGCTGTAGCTGAAGCTCCAATACTTTGGCCACCTCATGCAAAGAGCTGACTCATTTGAAAAGACCCTGATGCTGGGAAAGACTGAGCACAGGAGGAGAAGCGGGCAACAGAGGATGAGATGGTTGGATGGCATCACTGACTCGATGGACATGGGTTTGGGTAAACTCTGGGAGTTGGTGATGGACAGGGAGGCCAGGAGTGCTGCGGTTCATGGGGTCACAAAGAGTCAGACATGATTGAGCGACTGAACTGAACTGAATTAATTTTTTGAACTGAAGCATAATTGCGTACAGAATTCTGTGACTCTCTGCCATACATCAGCAAGAATCAGCCATGGGCACGACCACACCCCTCGCATCTCCCCTCCCCCTTCTGGTTGCCACGGAACCAGGTGTGAGCGCCTGAGTCACACAGCCGAGTGCGCTTCTGACCGCTGGGCTTTCTCCCCAAGGGTTTACATTTCTGAAGAAAGCATTGTGACTTTAAAATGTTTGCAACACCCTATTGAGGTTACCTTGGTTTATAACATTATACAAATTTCAGGTGTGGAAAATTTCAGTTTCTGAAACATTACAGCATGCTCACCACCAAAAATTTTATTTTCCTTCAGTCACCATACAGTTGACCTTCTCTTTCTTTTTTTTTTTTTCTCTCATCTTTTTCTTTTTAATTTATTTATTTGAATTGGAGGCTAATTACTTTACAATATTGTAGTGGTTTTTGCCACACATTGACATGAATCCTCCATGGGTGCACATGTGTTCCCCATCCTGAACCCCCCTCCCCCCTCCCTCCCCATCCCATCCCTCAGGGTCATCCCAGTGCACCAGCCCTGAGCACCCTGTCTCATGCATCGGACCTGGACTGGTGATCTCTTTCACATATTATAATATACATGTTTCAGTGCTATTCTCTCAAATCATCCCACCCTCACCTTTTCCCACAGAGTGCAAAAGACTGTTCTTTACATCTGTGTTTCTCTTACTGTCTCGCATACAGGGTTATCATTACCATCTTTCTAAATTCCTTATATGTGTGTTAATATACTCTATTGGTGTTCACCTTCTTTCCCATTTTACCATCCTCCCAACTCCTTCCACTCGAGTAGCCACTGCACTGTTCTGTATGTTTGTTTTTAACTTATTATATTTTCGTATCCACAAAGGAGTGAAATCATATGGTATCTGTCTTTGCTTGATTATTTTCACTTCGTATAATATTCTCAAGAAAGTGAAGTTGCTCAGTCATGTCTGACTCTGCAACACCATGGACTGTAGCCTACCAGGGTCCCCTGTCCATGGGATTTTCCAGGCAAGAATACTTGAGTGGGTTGCCATTTCCTTCTCCAAGGGATCTTCCCAACCCCGGGATCAAACTCGGGTGTTCCACATTGCTGGCAGATGCTTTGCCATCTGAGCCACCAGGGAAGCTCAAATTCTCAAGGACCATCCCTATTTCCAAAAGTGTTAAGATTTCAGCTTTTAATCATTTCAATTATCTTTTAATTATTTCTGATAATTTTTGTCTGTTTTGTTTTCTTTGCTTTATTCTTCAGTTGGCACTCTGCTTTGGTTTTGTTTTATGTTTTGTTTGTTTCTTTGTTTGTTTTTTTTTTAAATTATTTGATTTTCTTTTTGGTTTCTTTAGTTTGTCTGGTTGTTCTCTTGTGTTTTGTTTTGTTTTTGGTTCTGTTTTCATTTCTTTTTTATGTGTACATGTTACTTTTTTCTTGTTTCTATTTACAGTTTGGGGCTTTGTCTTTCCTTTTTTCTTTTTCTTTAATCCTCATTGTGGTTTTGATTTGTATTTCCCTGATGACTAACAATGTTGAGAATCTTTTCATATATCTGTTGGCCATCTGCATATGTTCTTTGGAAAAATCTCTATTCATTTCTTCTGCTCATATTTTAACTGGATTGTTTGGTTTTTGGATGTTGAGTTGTATGAGCCGTTTATGTTGAGTTGTTTGGATCCCTTTTTGCTCATATCATTTGCAAATATTTTCTTCCATGCAATAAGTTGTCTTTTTTTGTTTTGTTGGTGGTTTCCTTTTCTGTGGAAAGCTTTTAAGTAGGTCCCATGGGTTTATTTTTATGTATTTTACTTTTCACTGTGCTTGGTCTTCATTGCTGAGCATGGACTTTCTCGAGTTGCAGTGAGCAAAGGGTGCTCTTTGTTGAAGTGGCCTCCTTGCTGTGCAGTGTGGACTCCAGGCTCACAGGCTTCAGCAGGTGTCTTGTTGGCCCTAGAGTGTGGGCTCAGTAGTTGTGTGTAGTTGTGGCTTAGTTATTCCATGGCATGTGGGATCCTCCTGGACAAGGGATTGAATTTGCGTCCCCTGCATCGGCAGGTGAACCCTTAACTGCTAGACCACCAGCGAAGTCTCCTGTGTGTTTACTTTTGCTTATATTTTTTTTTGTTTTATGTTGTTCAGTTGTTCAGTCATGTCCAACTCTTTGTGACCCCATGGACTGCAGCACACCAGGCTTCCCTGTCCTTCAACGTCTCCCAGAGCTTTCTCAAACTCCTGTCCATTGTACATGTGTGAACATGGATGTTCACCCAAGTTCATGCCCAAGTTCAAGAAGGATGAAAGTGGAAAAGCCAGTTAAGAAGCTCTTGCAGTACTCCAAGGGAGAGGTGATGATAGATTACACACGAGGAGTGGCAGTAAAAGTGGAGAGATTGTGCAAAAGAACTTATTGTTTAAGATTCTTCTCTGATATATTGCTTTTCCAACAAGGAAAAAAGTTGAATTTTTAAAAGCCAGATCTTTAGTCCATGTAGGTATTTCCCCATACTCCAACAACACCCAGTGATTCATCCCATCAAAACCCTTATTAGGTTAAATCACATATAATCGCTGCTTTTGAAACATCAAGCCAGTCAAATACAATTAGTGTCTTATTGCTCAGTGTAAGAAACACAATTCATCTGAACATGCTCATGTTGAGCATCTATTTTGTGCTGGTTTTGTGCTGGTTCCTACAACGTTGTATGTGTTCTTTTTAATCATCTGACTTTCACCCAGGGACACTTATTAAGGACCATGGCCTTTATATCTGCATTCTAACCACTTAGACAGTGACTGGCAAATTTTAATAGAAAGAGCCCTATTAGTACAGAAGAAGTAAGGTTGGGGTCCTCAGCAAAGCTAGAAATAAAGAAATCATTAAAGATAGTGGTTTGGAGATGGACTATTCTGGTTCAAAATGATATTGTCCTCATGGTTGGTAATTGACTGAAGAGATAAATGATTGGCAGGAATAGAAACAATTCTCTAACTCCTACTAAAACCTAAGGGAGTATTGGTCTCATCCCTTGAGCCAAAATCCTAAGTTACGCAGGAGATGATTCTTAATTTGGAATTTAGCTGTCTCTGTGGTGTGGTGGTGTGTTTTTGAGATTGATTCATGCTTTGGAATATTATTCTGAAAGAATGAAGTTGGATCTTGGTTTATAGACTCCATGGTGGGGACTGGACTGAATGACAGGTATAGCCAGTAGAAATCTTTTATGAAACCAAGTAGAATTGGTAATTCTTGGTGGATGTATATGATTCTATAAAAACAGCATGTGGTTTTTTGAAGAATGGAATTTCCTCAGCTAAGTCTGTGACATCTACCATGACCTTGTCAGCAACCTAATGTACATGATCTTTGAACTTACTCCTTTGCACCCTGGGTTACATCCAAACCACAATATTTGTGGTATGATGATAAACAAAATGGGCTCTCCTCTCACAAGTAAGAGAAACACCCCCAGGAATAGCACATTTGTTCAAAATGATGGTGATAATGATTTGACAGTGGTAACAATAATAAAACATTTATTAAGCACCAAAGATATACCAGCAGTATTCTAAACCCCTCACATGCATCAGAAAAATTTATCTTCACAATAATCCTATGGGACAAGCACTAAAAGCTTTAGTAACTTGCTAGTATTTACACATCTCACAGTGGCAGGACTGGCAAATCACTTACACAATGACTAGTCTTCTAGCCATAGTTACACTTGTCAACCATGAAACTTCCTTCTGCTGCACAAAAACTTTGTTTCTGCAGTATGATTTGTTTGGGAACCTTCTCTCTTTACCTGGCCAGGAAAACGTCTATATATCCATCAAGACTCATTTAAGGAAATGTGAAGATTTCTTTAATCTCTTGTGTTTTCTTTGTACTTAGTATATTTTGCTACTTACTAATGTTCATTATGTTCCTGTCCAGTGGCTCAGATGGTAAAGCGTCTGCCTGCAATGCGGATGACCTGGTTTCTATCCCTGGGTTGGGGAGATCCTCTGGAGAAGGAAATGGCAACTCACTTCAGTAGTCTTGCCTGGAAAATTCCATGGACAGAGGAGCCTTGTAGGCTACAGTCCATGGCGTTGCAAAAGAGTCAGACATGACTGAGCAACTTCACTTCACTTTGCCTTCACTGCTAATCTCTACACAATTCTTGATTCTTTTTATCCTTGGGACCAGGTCAATGCATAATAAATGCTTTATGAGTGAATAATGAAAGAGTGACTATAAGAGCTTAATTATTTGAGTAGAGCCAAAATTCAGACAGTAAGCAGCGTAAATGAATTCTCCTAAGAAGTGCTTTTGGAATGTATTTAATTGTCTATCCATCATCTCTTTCTAGTAGAATTGCCCAGCCTCTGATGGTGTAGTTCAATTGGAGCAACTATGTCTCTGTAATGTGACCCTTCTCCTCTAAACCACAGAGGCTGATTTGGGAGAGTTACTCCGCTCCAGCTGAGCCAGAGAACTTCTTTTGGAGTTAGCTATTATCTTGAATGGAGGATATGTAAATTTAAGAGCTATTGACCACAGTTGCTCTCCACCACTTGGGCAGGAAGCCCAAAGGCTTCTCTGTAGCATGTGGGAAAATTGAGGAAATACCTGTAAAAAAAAGTCAAGATTCTAAATTCAGGAAAATTTACTGCATAGATCTCTTGTAGTATTCCAGTGACTGAGAGCAATAGGCTCCATGAGAAAATAATCATGGAAATCATGAGAAAAAAACCATTTTTATCGTGTCCACTATCATATTATCAGTTCTAGCAGAATAGGCATTTAGGAATTATTTGTTTAATGAATAAATAGGTAGGGTCCTAAAAAGAAGAAATATCTGGAGGAAGGAAAGGGACAGCAGATCTAGTTCTTATATCTCATGTAGGATTATATTTGATTGCCATAGTTGATGCCATCATTTGAACTTAGAATCTCCTGTTCTGAAAAATGTTGCAAAAATTTACTTGGGTGGATTAGATAATTATGAGTTATCTGGAAAGCTTTTGTAAATGTAGAATTCTGGGTGTCAGCCTGTGGAAATTCTGATTCCAGTAGTTCAAGATGGGGTTTCCAGATTCTGCATTTTCTGAAAGTCCCCCAGATGATTTTACTGAACAGATAAGTTTTTAGAATTTCTTGAATTCCCACACGCTATGGTTCATTCATCTCCAGTTCTAGTACAAGGTTTTTTATTCCATTAAGTGTGTTTTAGATAACATCAAATTGCCATTCATTCAGGGACTACTGATGAAAGGATCAAATGTATGTAAAGAACAGCACAAACTGATTGCTCTGCTTTTAAAATTTCCTGGTGAAAAATCAGTTACCACCATCTTTCAATGAAGAAAACACCAATTATTACTTTTGACTCAGAAGTTTCAAGATACTATCTAATCAGACTGTAAGACAAACCCCTCTTACATGTGTGAAGGCACGAATCAGTAATATGAAAAGGCCAGAGAATGTGGGATTTTTAAAAGCCCTCTGTTTATCATTGTAAGCTGGCCTCATTTATCCTGACCCTTTCTTGTCAGGGAATGTTTGACGGGAGGATTCCTACGTGCTGTCTCTCAGGAGTCCTTTGTCCCTCTTCAAGCGGAACAGCACGCTGCTCCCAGGGACTGAGGTCATTGTGTGAGGCAAGCATGAGTCTCCTTTAGTAAACATTCTCCTTAGGACAAAACAGCTTAATCTCCTTCCCCTTACTTGAGATATAGATTGTCTCCTGACCTTGTGACTAACGTTACCCCTTGTTCCCTTGGTAACGGTTGCTGTACATTTGGTTTTCTGATCTCTATCATTCCCGAAAGAAGTTTCTTGTACTGCAGCCTATATATACTCATAGAAAAATCATTAAAGCACCTTTGCTCCACCAGAGCTTAGGTCCCCGGGTCTTTTTTGTCTCTCTCTCTCTCTCTTTCTCTTTCTCTCTTTCGCTTTCTTATCGTCAACTCCGTACCACAAGGTTCCGGTCCATTAAAGGACCCCAACAAATGGCGCCCGAACAGGGACAAAGGACTCCTGAGAGACAGCACGTAGGAATCCTCCCGTCAAACATTCCCTGACACTTTCTGTTTGCTTTCCACAGACTTAGTTTTAGTTCAAGATAAACTGGAAGCTGAAACTCTGACCATAAACATAAATTGTACCATTGTGAATTATGAATGGTCTGTATTTAAAGATCCTGAAAGTCGTGATACTGGTAGCTGCCTATTCAAACAGGTGGTACCTAAACTGTGATAAACAGATTCCCTTGGGCTGCAAGGAGATCCAATCAGTCCATCGTAAAGGAAATCCATCCTGGGCGTTCATTGCAAGGACTGATGTTGAAGCTGAAACTCCACTACTTTGGCCACCTGTTTTGAAGAGATGACTGATTTGAAAAGACCCTGATGCTGAAAGAGGTTGAGGGCAGGAGGAGAAGGGGACAACAGAACATGAGATGGTTGGATGGTATCACCAACTCAATGGACATGGGTTTGTGTGGACTACGGGAGTTGGTGATGGACAGGGAGGCCTGGCATGCTGCGGTTCATGGGGTCGCAAAGAATCGGACAAGACTGAGAGACTTCTGTTTCACTTTTCACTTTGATGCATTGGAGAAGGAAATGGCAGCCCACTCTAGTGTTCTTGCCTGGAGAATCCCAGGGAAAGTGGAGCCTGGTGGGCTGCCATTTATGGGGTCGCACAGAGTTGGACATGACTGAAGCCACTTAGCAGCAGCAGCAGCAGCATGTCCACTGGGTCAGTGATGCTATCCAAACACCTCATCTTCTGTTGCCCCCTTCTCCTGTCCTCAATCTTTCCCAGAATCAGGGTCTTTTCCTATGAATCAGCTCTTCACATCAGGTGGCCAAAGTATTGGAGCTTCAACTTCAGCATCAGTCTTTCCAATGCATATTCATGGTTAATTTCCTTTAGGATTGACTGGTTTGATTTCCTAGCTATCCAAGGGACTCCCAAGAGTCTTCTCCAACACCACCGTTCAAAAGCAGCAATTCTTCAGTGCTCAGCCTTCTTTATTATCCAAATCTCACATCCACACACGACTACTGGAAAAACCATAGTTTAACTATATGGACCCTTGCTGGCAAAGTGAAGTCTCTGCTCTTTAATATGCTCTTTAACAGGTTTGTCATTGCTTTTCTTCCAAGGAACAGTGTCTTTTAATTTCGCGGCTACAGTCATCATCTGCAGTGATTTTGGAGCCCAAGAAAATAAAACCTGACACTGTTTCTAGTTTTTCCTCCTCTATTTACCATGAAGTGATGGAACTGGATGCTATGATCTTTGTTTTTTGAATGTTGAGTCTTAAGCCAGCTATTTCACTCTTCTTTCACTTTAATCAAGAGGCCCTTTAGTTCCTCTTCACTTTCTGCCATTAGAGTGATATCATCTACATGTATGAGGTTGTTATTTCTCCTGGCACTCTTAATTCTGGCCTGTCATTCATTCAGCCTGGCATTTCACATGATGTACTCTGCATAGAAACAGCTCAACTGGTATTCCATCACCTCAAATAGCTTTGTTCGTAGTGATGCTTCCTAAGGCCCACTTGACTTCACATTCCAGGATGTTTGGCTCTAGGTGAGTGATCACACCATTGCGATTATCTGGGTCATGAATATCTTTTTTTGTACAGGTTTTCTGTGTATTCTTGCCACCTCTTCTTAATATCTTCTGCTTCTGTTAGGCCCCTACTGTTTCTGTCCTTTATTGTGCCCATCTTTCCATGAAATGTTCCCTTGGTATCTCTAATATTCTTGAAGAGATCTCTAATCTTTCCCATTCTATTGTTTTCCTCTACTTCTTTGCATTGATCACTGAGGAAGGGTTTCTTATCTCTCCTTGCTATTTTTTGGAACTCTACATTCAAATGAGTAAATCTTTCCTTTTCTCCTTTGCTTTTCACTTCTCTTCTTTTCACAGCTATTTGTAAGGCCTCCTCAGACAACCATTTTGCTTTAATACATTTCTGTTTCTTGGGAGTGGTCTTGATATATGATTTCTGTACAATGTCATGAACCTCCATCCATAGTTCCTCAGGCACTCTGTCTATCAGATCTAGTTTCTTAAATCTATTTCTCACTTCCACTGTATAAGGGATTTGATTTAGGTCATACATGAATAGTCTAGTGGTTTTCTCCACTTTCTTCAGTTTCAGCATGAATTTGGTAATAAGGAGTTCAAGATTTGAGCCACAGTCACCTACCGGTCTTGTTTTTGCTGACTGTATAGAGCTTCTCAATCTATGACTGCAAAGAATATAATCAATCTGATTCTGTGCCGACCAATTGTGAAATTCGGTGTCGACACTGTGAAAGTGCTGCACTCAATACGCCAGCAAATTTGAAAACTCAGCAGTGGCCACAGGACTGGAAAAGGTCAGTTTTCACTCCAATCCCAAAGAAAGGCAGTGCCAAAGAATGCTCAAACTACCACACAATTGCACTCATCTCACACGCTAGTAAAGTAACGCTTAAAATTCTCCAAGCCAGGCTTCAGCAATATGTGAACCATTTACTTCCAGATATTCAAGCTGGTTTTAGAAAAGGCAGAGGAACAAGAGATTGAATTGCCAACATCTGCCGGATCATCAGAAAAGCAAGAGAGTTCCAGAAAATCATCTATTTCTGCTTTATTGTCTATGCCAAGGCCTTTGAGTGTGTGGATCACAATAACATGTGGAAAATTCTGAAAGAGATGGGAATACCAGACCACCTGACCTGCCTCTTGAGAAACCTGTATGCAGGTCAGGAAGCAACAGTTAGAACTGGACATGGAACAGCAGACTGGTTCCAAATAGGAAAAGGAGTATGTCAAGGCTGTATATTGTCACCCTGCTTATTTAAATTATATGCACAGTACATCATGAGAAACGCTGGGCTGGAGGAAGCACAAGCTGGAATCAAGGTTGCCAGGAGAAATATCAATAACCTCAGATATGCAGATGGAGGAGGCAATGGCACCCCACTCCAGTACTCTTGCCTGGAAAATCCCATGGACGGAGGAGCCTGGTAGGCTGTAGTCCATGGGGTCGCTAAGAGTCGGACACAACTGAGCGATTTCACTTTCACTTTTGACTTTCATGCATTGGAGAAGGAAATGGCAACCCACTCCAGTGTTCTTGCCTGGAGAATCCCAGGGAGGGGGAGCCTGGTGGGCTGCCATCTATGGGGTTGCACAGAGTCAGACACGACTGAAGCGACTTAACAGCAGCAGCTGCTGATATGCAGATGACACCACCCTTATGGCAGAAAGTAAAGAAGAACTAAAGAGCCTCTTGATGAAAGTGAAAGAGAAGAATGAAAAAGTTGGCTTAAAGCTCAGCATTCAGAAAACTAAGATCATGACATCCAGTCCCATCACTTTGTGGCAAATAGATGGGAAAAGAGTGTAATTAAACAGTGGCTGACTTTATTTTTCTGGGCTCCAAAATCATTGCAGTTGGTGATTGCAGCCATGAAATTAAAAGACGCTTACTCCTTGGAAAGAAAGTTATGTCCATCTTAGACAGCATATTAAAAAGCAGAGACATTACTTTGCAAACAAATGTCCGTCTAGTCAAGGTTATGGTTTTTTCAGTAGTAATGTATGGATGTGAGAGTTGGACTATAAAGAAAGCTGAGCAGTGAAGAACTGATGCTTTTGAGCTGTGGTGTTGGAGAAGACTCTTGAGAGTCCCTTGGACTGCAAGGAGATCCAACCAGTCCATCCTAAAGGAGATCAGTCCTGGGTGTACATTGGAAGGACTGATATTGAAGCTGAAACTCCAATACTTTGGCCATCTCATGCGAAGAGATGACTCATTGGAAAAGACCCTGATGCTGGAAGGGATTGTGGGCAGGAGGAGAAGGGGACGACAGAAGATGAGATGGTTCGATGGCATAATGACTCGATGGACATGAGTTTGGGTAAACTGCTGGAGTTGGTGATGGACAGGGAGGCCTGGCGTGATGTGGTTCATGGGGTCGCAAAGAATCGGACACGACTGAACAACTGAACTGAACTGAACTGTGCATAGAAGTTAAACAAGCAGGGTGAAAATATACAGCCTTGATGTACTTCTTTCTCTACTTTGAACCAGTCAGTTTCCCCATCCTGTCCTGTTTCTTCTTGTCCTACATTCCAAAATCACTGCAGATGGTGATTGCAGCCATGAAATTAAAAGACACTTACTCCTTGGAAGGAAAGTTATGAACAACCTAGATAACATATTAAAAAGCAGAGACATTACTTTGCCAACAAAGGTCCATCAAGTCAAGGCTACGGATTTTCCAGTGGTCTTGTATGGATATGAGAGTTGGACTGTGGATAAAGCTGAGCACTGAATAATTGATGCTTTTGAACTGTGGGTTTGGAGAAGACTCTTGACAGTCCCTTGGACTGCAAGGAAATCCAACCAGTCCATCATAAAGGAGATCAGTCCTGGGTGTTCACTGGAAGGACTGATGCTGAAACTGAAACCCCAATACTTTGGCCACCTCATGTGAAGAGCTGACTCATTGGAAAAGAGCCTGATACTGGGAGGGATTGAGGGCAGGAGGAATAGAGGACGACAGAGTATGAGACAGGCATCAGAAAGATAGCTATTATCTTTAAGGTGAGTGCTGGGGGCAGCTTTTCGAAATTCCTGAAAACCTGATCCGCCTTGCCTGTCAGGTTTTCTCCTTATGACCTTGTCATGGGTGGGATCTCTTGTGCCGGCTCCTGGCAAACTCCGGGAGCTGGTGATGGACAGCGATCCCTGGCGTTCTGTGATTCATGGGGTCGTGAAGAGTCAGACACGACTTAGCAACTGAACTGAACTGAACTGAGTGACATACAGATTTCTCAGGAAGCAGGTAAAATGGTCTAGTATTTCCATCTCTTTAAGAATTTCCCACAGTTTTTGTGATCCACACCATTAAAGGCTTTAGTGTAGTCAATGAAGCAGATGCAGATTTTTTCTGGAATTCCCTTGCTTTATCTATGATCCAATGGAGTTTGATAATTTGATCTCTAGTTCCTCTGCCTTTTCTAAATGCAGCTTGTATATTTGGAACTTCTTGGTTCACATACTGCGAAGACTTGCTTGAAGGATTTTGTGCATTACCTTGTTAGCTTGTGAAATGAGTGCAATTGCACGGTAGGTTGAACATTGCTGATTAGCTGGATGCTTTGCACAACTATTTTTCTGTTTGAGGTCTCCATGTCCTCATCTCACAATGACTGCATTCATGTTGTTCTCAAGGACTCAGTGATCCCAAAGAATACTGAATTAGAAATCAAAAGCTATTTTTTGGCTGCTTGTTGAACATTGTATTGGATAATATCTGATATTTTTTTTTCCAGCTCTTAGATAAAAAGAAGCCCTGTCTGTTTCCTTGACTGGTAAAGTTAGGTCTTCATTGTTCTCGCTTAACCATAGACAAAGTACACTTCTGATTCTGCTCTATTGCTTATGGGATTAAATCTTCAGATAATGTGATATTTCATAATAAATACTTATCCCTGTTACATATCAGATTAAATCTTCAGATAATATATTTCATAATAAATATTTATCTCCTGTGAACATATCTGCCAAACAGCCTGCAAGGCGTTCTCAGGTGACACACAGGAAAGGCCGCGTGTGTGACCTCTGCTCACAGTGGTTTCCCATCCCCACCTGCTCACTCCTTCTGCACTCCTGTTAAGGTCTATGTGTGATGTCACAAAGTCACCATGCCTATGTTAGTCCACACCACACTGCCTTTCTAGGGTACTCCTGCTCATTCTTCAGAATTCAGTTTAAGCAAACACTTGTATTGTTTCATGCTCAGTCTTGATAGAGAGAAACTCCTTTGTGTTCTCACGATTCCTTCGGCACGGTGAGATTATTGCTTTGGTCACGTCTTGTTTGGGTTTCTGTCACCACTGTTGTCTCTTTCCTCCTCTAGATCATCAATTGTTTGGAGGCAGGGAGCATGCCTTTTCCACTTCTGCATTTTTCAAACCAGGCACTAACTCGTGTTCAGTATTCACTTACAGAGTGAATGACTGGTACAGTGGATGGCTAAGGCCCAGAGTTGTGCACACTCCACTCTGTCATATATGCTTTCTGTGATGGAGATGAGGGGGTGAGTGCAAGCCCCACTTAAACCCCCAGCTCCTGTCTCACCTTAGCAGTGCCAAGCCTTGTGACTGATTTCAGTGAGATCCCTGCCTGCTCTTTCTCACCTGGTCAGAGTGTCCTTAGGGCTTTAATTCTCGGTGCACTCATTTATCTTTGGATGTGCTGTTTGCATTCTTGTATCATCTGCATAATCTATAAGTCTGATGATAATTGCAAAGTCTGCTATGCAAATTCTTATGAAGGGCAAAAGGTGATTTCTGAAGACCTAACAGATTCTTCAGGTGACAAAATAAAGACCGAAACTGTGGTTTTCTAAGAAGCATTTGCTGTTGCAAGTGGCAGATTCATGCCTTTGCATTCAGTACTGCAGTTGATAATCTGATTCTCATAGTTGTTTTTACCTTTTATTGCACAACTGCTGTGTTCCAAAACGTTAATTGCAATTTCTCAATCAGTCTTAACAGTTGATCCTTAGCCCCATTTTGCAGATGAGTTTCAGAATAGATATGAACTCCTCAAAGTCACTTAGCTGGAAAGTGACTCACTTAGGATTTGAACTTGGTTTTGGTTGGCTTCATAGTTGAAGCTCTTTCTGTTTTGACACAGTGTTATTCCACTATGACAAATTTTATATATCAGTTTATTGTCAAACTTCATCCTTATGACCCTCCAACTTTCCCCATGACTTTGAGCAGAGCCACTGGATATTTCAAGAAGGAATCTTCAATTTCTGACATCTATAGGGAAAAAAAAATAGTAAAAGTAGAACTACTACATTAACCATCAGTTTCACTCCTAGGTATATATCCAAGGAAAACAAAAACACTAATTCAGAAACGATATATGCACTGGAATTTATAATTGCCAAGCTATGGAAACAACCTATGTGCCCATCCATACACAGATGAATAAATAAAGATGTAGCAAATAGGGGGAGTTTTATAATCACAATTTCAATTTCAATAATGGTGATTAGTCTGTTTACATTTTCTGTTTCTTCATGCTTCATTCTTGGGATATTCTTCATTTCCAAGAATTTGTCCAGTTATTCCAGGTTGTCTGTTTTGTTGGCATGTTGTTTGTAGTTGCTTGTAATAGTCTCTTATGATGCTTTTATTTCTAGAGTGTCTGTTGTGATTTTTCATTTATCTCTTTATCAACTTGAGTCCTCTTCCTTTTTTTTCTTGATGAGTCTAAGTAGAGGTTTATCAATTTTGTTTATCTTCTAAAAGAACCACTTTTAGTTTCACTGATTTTTTTCTATCGTTTTCTTCATTTCTATTTCATTTATCTTTGTCCTGATCTTTTTGATTTCTTCCCTTCTGCTAACCTTGAGTTTTCTTTCTTATTTCTCTATTCGCTTTAAGTATAATGTCACGTTGTCTTAGGCTGTTTGTGATTTTTCTTCCTGCCTGAGGTAAGACTATATCACTATAAAATTTCTTCTTAGAACTGCTTTTGCTGCATCCTATAGGATTTGGATGATTGTGCTTTCATTTGTCTCCAAGTGGTTTTTTTTTTTTTTTTTTTTTTTTGGTTTTGTTTTGCTTTGTTTTTTATTAGTTGGAGGCTAATTATTTTACAATATTGTAGTGGGTTTTGTCATACATTGACATGAATCAGCCATGGATTTACATGTATTCCCCATCCTGATCCCCCCTCCCACCTCCCTGGGAAGACTCCAAGTGGTTTTTGATTTTCTGTTTTATTTCTTCTGTGATCCACTGGTTGTTTAGTAGCATATTATTTAGCCTCCACCTATTTTACAGTTCTTTTTTTTTTTTTTTCCTTGTAGTTGATTTCATATCTCATAGTGCTGTGGTTGGGGATGATGCTTGATGTGATTTTGATTTTCTCAAATTCATTGAGGTTTGCTTTGTGGCCCAGCATGTGATGAATCTTGGAGAATGTTCCCTTGTGCACATGAGAAAAATGTGTATTCTGCTGCTTTTGAATGAAATGCTCAATAAATATCAATTAAGTCTATCTGGTGTAACATGTTATTTAAGATCCACATTTCCTTATTTGTTTTCTGGATGATCTGTCCATTAATGTATTACTGTCATTTTCCCTTCTCCTTTTTTTTGGCTGTATTTCACTTATGTATTGAGATGCTCTTATGGTGGGTGCATATATGTTTCAGTTCAGTTCAGTCACTCAGTCGTGTCCAACTCTGTGGCCCCATGCATCGCAGCACACCAGGCCTCCCTGTCCATCACCAGCTCCAGCAGTTTACTCAAAACTCATGCCCATCAAGTCGGTGATGCTATCCAGCCATCTCATCCTCTGTCGTCCCTTTCTCTTCCTGCCCCCAATCCCTCCCAGCATCAGGGTCTTTTCCAATTAGTCAACTCTTCGCATGAGGTGGCCAAAGTATTGGAGTTTCAGTTTCAGCATCAGTCCTTCCAATGAACACCCAGGACTGATCTCTTTTAGGATGGACTGGTTGGATCTCCTTGCAATCCAAGGGACTCTCAAGAGTCTTCTCCAACACCACAGTTCAAAAGCATCAATTTTTCAGTGCTCAGCTTTCCTCACAGTCCAACTCTCACATCCATACATGACTACTGGAAAAACCATAGCCTTGACCAGACGGACCTTTGTTGGCAAAGTAATGTCTCTGCTTTTTAATATGCTATCTAGGTTGGTCATAACTTTCCTTCCAAGAGTAAGTGTCTTTTAATCTCATGGCTGCAACCACCATCTGCAGTGATTTTGGAGCCCAAACATATGAAGTCTGACACTGTTTCCACTGTCTCCCCATCTATTTCCCATGAGGTGATGGGACCAGATGCCATGATCTTAGTTTTCTGAATGTTGAGCTTAAAGCCAACTTTTTCACTCTCCTCTTTCACTTTCATCAAGAGGCTTTTTAGTTCCTCTTCACTTTCTGCCATAAGGGTGGTGTCATCTGCATATCTGAGGTTATTGATATTTCTGCTGGCAGTCTTGATTCCAGCTTTTGCTTCTTCCAGCGTATATGTTTACAATTATTACATCTTCTTCCTGGGTTGATCACTTGATCATTATATAGTGTCCTTCTTGTCTTTTATACTGGTCTTTATTCCAACGTCTATTTTGTATCACATGAGTATTGCTACTGCAACTTTCCTTTGATTTACATTTGCATGGGATCCCCTTTTCCATCCACAGAAACTTTCAGTCTGTATTTGTCGATAGATCTGAACTGGATCTCTTAAAGACAACATATATACAGGTCTCATGTTTTTAATCCATTCAGCTAGTCCGTGTCTTTTGGTTGGAGCATTTAATCCATTTATGTTTAAAGTAATTATTGATATGCATGTTCTTATTGCCATTTTTGGTAACTGTTACAGATTATTTTCTGTAAGCCTTTTTTCTTCCTTTCCACTTTTGACCTCTTCTCTTGTGATTTGATGGCTAAGTTTAGTGTTGTGTCTGAGTTCCTTTTTCTTTATCTGTCTGTGTATCTGTTGTATTGGGTTGGCCAAAGTGTTCATTTGGGTTTGGCTGAAGACCTGAATGAACTCTTTGGCCAACTCAACAGATTTTTGGTTTCAGGTTATCATGAGGTTTTGATAGAGCAGTCTCTATGTAAAAAAGATTGTTTTAAATTGTTGGTCTTTTAATTCTAAATGCATTTCAATATACTGCACTTGTGCTCTTTATCACAGTTGCTGCTTTTGATATTATATTTGTGTGCAAATGATGTCCCACCTTTCCAGTAGTCATGTATGAATGCGGAGTTGGACCATAATAGTGGCTGAGTGCTGAAGAATTGGTGTTTTCAAACTGTGGTGTTGGAGAAGATTCTTGAGAGTTCCTTGGACATCAAGGAGATCAAACCAGTCAATCCTAAAGGAAATCAACTCATTTAGGGGAATTGAGAGAAAATTCTAAAAGAAATCTCTCATTGGAGGGACTGATGCTGAAGCCTAAGCTCCAATACTTTGGCCACCTGATGTAAAGAGCCAAGTGGTTGGAAAAGACCCTGGTGCTGAGAAAGATAGAGGGCAGGAGAAGAAGGGGAAATAAAGGATAAGATGGTTGGATGGCATCATTGACTGAATGGACAGGAGTTTGAGCAAACTCTGACAGATAGTGAAGGACAGGGAAGCCTGGCATTCTGCAGCCCATGAGGTCACAAAGAATTAGGCCTAACTTGGCAAATAAAAAATGGCAGCAACTCTATGTTTGCCTTTACTGGTGAGCTTTTCCATTTGTAATTTTTTTTGTTTCTGGTTGTGGTCCCTTTTTTTTTTTTTCCCTGCTTAGAGAAGTTCCTTTAACATTTGTTTGCAAAGCTGTTCTGGTGGTGCTGAATTGCCTTAGCTGTTGCTTGTCTGTAAATCTTTTGGTTTCTCCATCAAATTTGAGAGGGAGCCTTGCTGGTTAGAGTATTCTTTCTTCTAGGGCCTTCTATTTCATTATTTTAATATGTCCCTTTTGGCCTATAGAGTTTCTGCTGGTAAATCAGCTGATAATCCTATGGCGTTCCCCTTGAATATTATTTGTTGCTTTTCCCTGGTTGCTTTTAATAGTTTTTCTTTGCCTTTAATTTTCGTCAATTTGCTTGCTGTGTGTCTCAGTGTGTTCCTATTTGGGTTTATTCTGCCAGGGACTCTGCCGCCTGGACTTAGGGGAATGTTTCCTTTCTCATGTTAGGGACGTTTTCAGCTATTATCTCTTCACATACTTTTTTCAGGTCCTTTCTCAGGTTATTTGTTTAACCTTAGCAGCATGACTTACCTCATATAGGAAGCATTTGGAATGTTGTTCAGTCATATTTGGAGTAAGAATTAAGTAAAATTTCAAGACTTTTTCAAAGAAAGGCCACTTTCCTGCTCCCTAGATTGACCTTCTACATTTAATAAGACTTTCAGTGTTTCCCCAGTCACATTACAATCTCACTCTGGTTTTGTTCCACAGCAGACAGAAACCAAAGAACCTTGTCCTCTCAAAGATGCAAGCTCAGGCGGAAAGCAGCTCTGCAGCTGCTTGCACCTTGGTGTCAGATAATCACTCATAATTCATCTGCATATCTTATCAGAAAGGAGTCTAATTGTTTTCTCCCCCTACAAATTCTCTGGAGAGAAACTTTTCCCCCCTCCCTAAGAAAAGTAATATATTTGAGTTTAATTTCACATGGGGAAGCAGGAGAGAGAGAGAGAGAGAGAGAGAGAATGTAATTTTTCTTTATTCATGTAAATAGTTTTTTTTTTTTAACCCTGGTTTTCTGATTTTATAGAGAAATATTTAAAGTACTTAGACCCTAAAAACAATGTGCTATCAGGGAAGCTGACTATGTGTGCAGTGGTGTAAATTAAATTCTAATTCACATATTTCTTCCCTTGAACTAAATTTTTCCCCATCTAAGCTGACTGGGGCCAGGGGGACGCTTAAATTAAGTTGTATATTATGATGTCATATTAGACAACATTTCAAGTGTGTGTGTGTGTGTGTGTGTGTGTGTGTGTAGCTTTAGCATAATGAGGTGGAGAGAAGAGTTTTTCCCAATCACTCTGCCTAATGTCACCAGCTTAGATGAGTAATTCAGGCCTCTCAGTGGCAAATTTTCAAGTGTTCATTATCTGGTTGATTGCTTCAGCTTCCCACTGCACAGATGTAGTCTAAATTAATGAGGTGTACAAGTTGGGAGATTTATATACAATATTACTGACATTGTACAAGGAAGTCTTTAAAGATTCTGCTTTGTACCTAAGAGCTTACCAGAAATGTCCAAGATGTGAGTTTGGAGAGATATTTGCTTTCTGTGACATCCATTTCCATCCCCATGCGTGTGTTATATTTCTCATCTACCTGGTATTTGAGGAAATAAAGTTTTGTGCAGGTGCTGCTTTCATGGGTCAGGCAATTGGAGATGATCAAGTGATTCATTTCAAGGTAAGAGACTGAAATCAAACCCTCAGATTGTCCTCAATTGGAATCTTTTTTCCCCCCAGCATGAAGAAAACTGATTTCTGATAAGCCAGAGCAGTAAGCAGAGAGTAAATCAGGTGAACCTGGAGCACTACTGTATTAGATTGTTAAAAGTACAAGGCAGGCGATGTGCCTTATTCAAATCTGTACCTTGCAGTACCATATATATAGTGGGCAATCAACTGATGGTAGTTTTCAGTATGCATATAGCAATGGCGTTGTCTTAAAAAGCACTTTGAAATGTACCAGTGTCTTTAATGTTTATTACTTAATACAAATGCTTGTAGATCAAAGCTTGGTAGATGATCCTTATTTTGTAAATAAGGAAACAGACTCTGATAATTTAAGAAATTGCTCCAAGTCACAGATCAGTGCAGTTCAGTTGCTCAGTTGTGTCCAACTATTTGCGACCTGAAGGACTGCAGCATGCTAGGCTTCCCTGTCCATCACCAACTCCTAGAGCTTGCTCAAAATCATGTCCATCAAGTCAGTGATGCAATCCAACCATCTCATCCTCTGTTGTCCCCTTCTCTTCCTACCTTCAAACTTTCCCAGCATCAGGGTCTTTTCCAATGAGTCTGTTCTTCACATCTTGTGGCTAAAGTATAGGTGTTTCAGCTTCAACATCAGTCATTCCAATGAATATTCTGGACTGATTTTCTTTAGGATTTACTAGTTGGATCTCCTTGCAGTCCAAGGGACTCTCAAGAGTCTTCTCCACCACCACAGTTCAAAATCATCAATTCTTCATGACTACTGGAAAAACCAGAGTATGACTATAAGGGACTTTGTTGGCAAAGTAATGTCTCTGGTTTTTAATATGCTCCCTAGGTTGGTCATTGCTTTTCTTTCAAGTAGCAAGCATCTTTTAATTTCACGGCTGCAGACACCATCTCCAGTGATTTTGGAGCCCAAAAAAGTAAAGTCTCTCAGTTTCCATTATTTCCCCATCTATTTGCCATGAAGATATAGGACCGGATGCCATCACCTTAGTTTTTTGAATGTTGAGTTTTAAGCCAACTTTTTCACTCTCCTCTTTCACTTTCATCAAGAGGCTCTTTAGCTCTTCTTTGCTTTCTACCATAAGGGTGGTGTGCTCTGCATTTCTGAGGTTATTGATATTTCTTCCAGCAATCTTGATTCCAGCTTGTTCTTCCTCCAGTCTGGCATTTCACATGATGAACTCTGCATATAAGTTAAATAAGCATGGTGGCAATATACAAATAAGCAGTCTTGCTGTACTCCTATCCCAAATTGAAACCAGTCTGTTCCATATCCAGTTCTAACTTGTTTCTTGACCTGCATACAGATTTCCCAGGATGCAGGTGAGGTGATCTTGTATTCCCAGCTCTTCAAGAATTTTCCAGTTTATTGTCATTCACACAGTAAAAGACTTTGGCATAGTCAATAAAGCAAAAGTAGTTGTTTTTCTGGAACTCTCTTGCTTTTTCGATGATGCAAAGGATAGTTGCATTTGGATCCCTGGTTCTTCTCCCGTTTCTAAATCCAGCTTGCACATCTGGATATTTACAGTTTACATACTGTTTAAGCCTCTCTTGGAGAATTTTTAGCATTACTTTGCTAGCCTGTGAGATCAGTGCAATTGTGCAGTAGTTTGAACATTCTTAGGCATTGCCTTTCTTTGGGATTGGGATGAAAACTGACCTTTGCCATTTCTGTGGCTACTGCTCAGTCTTCCAAGGCACAGAGCATGTTAAGGTTAGGGTTATTAGTGCCTCTGAGGGCTGGCAACAGCTCTTCCGTATTTCAATTTATTCCTTTTTTTCTGTCTCTGCTGCTTTCATTTTTTCCAATGTTTGAAAGAAACATGAGTGAATGAATGACTGATGGATAGGATAATATACCATGTCTCTAGATTGGAGAGATTACCCTGGAAACCTTATTTAAGTTCTGCTTAATTAATAACACCTTGCTTATCACTTCATGGAAAATAGATAGGGAAACAGTGTCAGATTTTATTCTTTTGGGCTCCAAAATCACTGCATATGGTGATTGCAGCCATGAAATTAAAAGACACCTACTCCTTGAAAGGAAAGTTATGACCAACCGAGACAGCATATTTAAAAAGCAGAGGTGTTACTTTGCCAATAAAGGTCCATCTAGTCAAGGCTATGGCTTTTTCAGTAGTCATGTATGGATGTGAGAGTTGGACTGTGAAGAAAGCTGAGCACCGAAAAATTGATGGTTTTGAACTGTGATGTTGGAGAATACTCTTGAAAGTTTCTTGGACTGCAAGAAGATCTAACCAGTCCTTCCTAAATGAGATCAGGCCTCGGTGTTCATTGGAAGGACTGATGCTGAAGCTGAAATTCCAATACTTTGGCTACCTCATGCAAAGAGGTGACTAATTGGAAAAGACCCTAATGCTGGGAGGGATTGGGGGCAGGAGGAGAAGGGGACGACAGAGCATGAGAGGGCTGGATGGCATCACTGACTCGATGGACATGAGTTTGAGTAAACTCCAGGAGTTGATGGACAGAGAGGCCTGGTGTGCTGCGATTTATGGGGTCTCAAAGAGTCGGACATGACTGAGTGGCTGATCTGAACTGAACTGAACTGAACTGCTCATCTAACTTCTATGCAGAGTACATCATGTGAAATCCTAGGCTGTACGTTTCACCCTCCTTATTTGACATCTATGCAGAGTACATTAAGTAACATGCCAGGCTGGATGACTCACAAGGTAAAATCAAGATTGCCAGGAGAAATATTTACAGCTTCAGATATGCAAATGATACTACTTATATGGCAGAAGCTGAAGAGGAACCAAAGAACCTCTGATGAAGGTGAAAGAGGAGAGTCAAAAAGCTGTCTAAAACTCAGCATTCAAAAAATGAAGATCATGCCATCTGATCCTATCAGTTTCAGTTCAGTCGCTCAGTCGTGACCGACTCTTTTTGACCCCATGGGTTGTAGTATGCCAGGCCTCCCACCACCAACTCCTGGAGTTTACTCAAACTCATTTCCATTGAGTCCGTGATGCCATCCAACCATCTCATCTTCTGTCATCCCCTTCTCCTCCTGCCCTCAATCTTTCCCAGCATCAGGGTCTTTTCAAATGAATCAGCTCTTCACATAAGGTGGCCAAAATATTTGAGTTTTAGCTTCAGCATCAGTCCTTCCAATGAACACCCAGGACTGATCTCCCTTAGGATGGACTGGTTGGATCTCCTTGTAGTTCCAGGGGCTCTCAAAATTCCTCCCCAACACCATATTTCAAAAGCATAATTTCTTCAGTGCTCAGAGTTCTTTATAGTACAACTCTCACATCCATACATGACTATTGGAAAACCATAGGCTTGACATGATGGACCCTAGTTGTCAAAGTAATGTCTGATTTTTAATATGCTGTCTAGGTTGGTCATAACTTTTCTTCCAAGGAGTAAGTGGCTTTTTATATCATGGCTGCAGTGAACATCTGCAGTCATTTTAGAGCCTGAAAAATAAAGTCTGCCACTGTTTCCACATCTATTTGCCACGAAGTGATAGGAACGGATGCCATGAAATATGTTTTCTGAATGTTGAGCTTTAAACTAACTTTTTCTCCTCTTTCACTTTCATCAAGAGGCTCTTTAGTTCTTCTTCACTTTCTGCCATAAGGGTAGTGTCATCTGTATACCTCTCCCAGCAATCTTAATTCCAGCTTGTGCTTATTCCAATCCAGCATTTCTCATGATGTACTCTGCATATAAGTTAAATAAGCAGGGTGACGTACTCCTTTTCCTATTTGGAACCAGTCTGTTGTTCCATGTCCAGTTCTAACTGTTGCTTCCTGACCTGCATACAAGTTTCTCAAGAGGCAGGTCAGGTGGTCTGGTATTCCCATCTCTTTCAGAATTTTCCAAAGTTTGTTGTGACCCACACAGTCAAAGGCTTTGGTTCATAAAACAGAAAAAGAGGTTTTTCTACAACTCTCTTGCTTTTTCGATGATCCAGCAGATGTTGGAAATTGATCTCTGGTTCTTCTGCCTTTTCGAAAACCACCCTGAACATGTGAAAGTTCATGGTTCATGCAATGTTGGAGCCTGGCTTCGATAAATTTGAGCATTACTTTACTAGCATGTGAGATGAGTGCAATTGTGTGGTATTTTGAGCTTTCTTTGAGACTGGAATGGAAAGTGACCTTTTCCAGTCCCATGGCCACTGCTGAGTTTTCCATATTTGCTGGCATAGTGAGTGCACCACTTTCACAGCATCCTCTTTTAGGATTTGAAATAGTTCCACTGGAACTCCATCCCCTCCACTAGCTTTGTTCTTAGTGATGCTTCCAAAGGCCCTCTGAATTGACATTTCAAGATGTCTGGCTCTAGGTGAATGATCACACCATCATGATTATCTGGGTCATGATGATCTTTTTTGTACAGTTCTTTTGTGTATTCTTGCCACCTATTCTTAATACCATCTGCTACTTTTAGGTCAATAGCATTTTTGTCCTTTATCGAGCCCATCTTTGCGTGAAATGTTCCCGTGGTATCTCTAACTTTCTTGAAGAGATTTCTAGTCTTTCCCATTCTACTGTTTTCCTCTATTTCTTTGCAGTGATCACCGGGGAAGGCTTTCTTATCTCTCCTGGCTATTCTTTGGAACTCTGCATTCAAATGGGAATGTCTTTCCTTTTCTCCTTTGCCTTTCTTTTTTTTTTTTTTTTTATTAGTTGGAGGCCAATCACTTCACAACATTTCAGTGGATTTTGTCATACCTGCTCAGACAGCCATTTTGCTTTTTTGCATTTCTTTTTCTTGGGGATGGTCTGGATTCCTGTCTCCTGTACAATGTTAGAAACCTCTGTCCATAGTTCATCAGACACTCTGTCAGATCTAATCCCTTAAATCTATTTCCCATTTTCACTGTTTAATCATAAGATATTTGATTTAGGTCATACATGCATGATCTAGTGGTTTTACCTTTGTGTTCAACTTAAGTCTGAATTTTGCAATAAGGATTCATGATCTGAGTCATAGTCAGCTCCCAGTCTTGTTTCTGCTGACTGATAGAGCGTCTCCAACTTTAGCTGCAAAGAACATAATCAATCTGATTTCAGTGTTGACCATCTGGTGATGTCCATGTGTAGAGTCTTCTCTTGTGTTGTTGGAAGAGGGTGCTTGCTATGACCAGTACGTTCTCTTTGCAAAACTCTATTATCATTTGCCCTGCTTCATTCTGTACTCCAAGGCCAATTTCCTGTTGCTCCTGGTGTTTCTTGTCTTCCTAACTTTGCATTCCAGTCCCCTATAATGAAAAGGACATCTTTTTTGGGTGTTAGTTCTAAAAGGTCTTGTAGGTCTTCATAGAACCATTCAACTTCAGCTTCTTCAGTGTTATTGGTCAGGGCATAGTCTTGGATCACCGTGATACTGAATGGTTTGCCTTGGAAACGAACAGAGGTCGTTCTATCGTTTTTGAGATTGCATCCAAGTACTGCATTTCAGACTCTTTTGTTTACTATGATGGCTACTCCACTTCTTCTAAGGGATTCTTGCCCACAGTAGTGCATATAGTGGTCATCTGAGTTAAATTCACCCATTCCAGTACGTTTTAGTTCACTTATTTAAAATGTCGATGTTCACTCTTGCCATCTCCTATTTGACCACTTTCAATTTGCCTTGATTCATGGACCTAACATTCCGGATTCCTATGCAATATTCTTCTTTACAGCATCGGACCTTGCTTCCATCAGCAGTCATATTGACAAATAGGTGTAGTTTTTGCTTTGGCTTCGTCTCTTCATTCTTTCTGGAGTTATTTCTCCACTGATCTCCAGCATCATATTTGGTACCTACTGACCTGGGGAGCTCATCTTTCAGTGTCCTATCTTTGCCTTTTCACCCTGCCCATTGGGTTCTCAAGGAAAGCACACTGAAGTGGTACTCCATCCCTTCCCCGTGGACCACACTTTGTCGGAATGCCCCAGCGTGACCTGTCCATCTCGGGTGGCCGCACAGGCGTGGCTCGTGCTTTCACTGAGCTTGACAAGGCTGTGGTCCATGTGACCAGACTGGTTAGATTTCTGTGGTTGTGGTTTTCAGTCTGCCTGCCCTCTGATGGAGAGGGATAATAGGCTTATGAAAGTCTCCTGATGGGAGAGACTGACTGCAGGGAAACTGGATCTTGTTCTCATGCTGGGGCCGTGCTCAGTAAATTTTTAATCCATTTTTCTCTTGATTGGTGTAGCTGTGCTCCCTTGCTGTCATTCCCTGCCTGGAAATCTGTATGCAGGTCAGGAAGCAACAGTTAGAACTGGACATGGAACAATAGACTGGTTCCAAATAGGAAAAGGAGTACATCATGGCTGTATATTGTCACCCTGCTTATTTAACTTATATGCAGAGTACATCATGAGAAACACTGGGCTGGAGGAAACACAAGCTGGAATCAAGATTGCCGGGAGAAATATCAATAACCTCAGATATGCAGATGACATCAACCCTTTGGCTGAAAGGGAAGAAGAACTAAAGAACCTCTTGATGAAAGTGAAAGAGGAGAGTGAAAAAATTGGCTTAAAGCTCAACATTCAGAAAACTAAGATCATGGAGTCCGGTCCCATCACTTCATGTCAAATAGATGGGGAAACAGTGGAAACAGTGGCAGACTATTTTTTTGGGCTCCAAAATCACTTTAGGTGTTGACTGCAGTCATGAAATTAAAAGATGCTTACACCTTGAAAAGAAAGTTATGAGCAACCTCGACAAAGATCCATCTACTGAAGGCTATGGTTTTTCCAGTTGTTATTTATTGATGTGAGAGTTGTACTATAAAGAAAGCTGAGAGCTGAAGAATTGATGATTTTGAACTGTGGCAATGGAGAAGACACTTGAGACTCCCTTGGTCTGCAATGAGTTCCAAACACTCCATCCTAAAAGAGATCAGTCCTGAATATTCATTGGAAGGACTGATTCTGAAGCTGAAACTCCAGTATTTCAGCCACCTGATGTGAGGAGCTGAATCATTTGAAAAGATCTCGATGCTGTGAAAGTTTGAAGGCAGGAGGAGAAGGGGACAGAGGGTGAGTTAGTTGGGTGCCATTACCCACTCAATGGACATGAGTTTGGGTAAAGCTCAGTAGTTGGTGATGGACAGGGAGGCCTGGCGTGCTACAGTCCATGGGGTCGCAAAGAGGCGGACATGACTTAGTGACTGAACTGAACTGAAATTATGGTGGAGGTAATGAAGATACTGGTGATCTCCTTCAAAAAATCCCATGCATGTACTGCTACACTCAGTGCCCCTACCCTGTAGCAGGCCAGCACCAACCCACACATCTGCTGGAGACTGGACACTCACTGCCACATCTGGGTCAGTCTCTTTCGTGGGCACTGCTCCTTTCTCCTGAGTCCTGGTGCACAAGGTTCTGTTTGTGCCCTCCAAGAGTCCATTTCCCAATCCTGTGTAAGTTCTGGCAGTTCTATGGTGAGGCTAATGGCGACTTCCTCCAAGAGGGCTTATTCCATGCCCAAGTCTGCTGCACCCAGAGCCCCTGCCCCTGTGACAGTCCACTGCTGACCCGCACCTCCACAGGAGATGCTCAAACACAGTTCTGTCTCAGTCCCTGTGGGGTCCCTGATCCCTGGTGTGCACAAGGTTTGTCTGAGACCTCTGAATGTCTTTGGTGGGAATGGGGTCTTACTTGGGTTTCTTTGATCTTGGATGTGGTTGTCTTTCAGGTGAGATAGAAGTCACTGAGGTCTTGAGCAGGAGAGTGACTTGTTCTGATTTCTTTCTTTCTTTCTTTCTTTTTTAAGAATAACCTGCCTGATCACAGTGCTGAGATCCTACTCTACTACTCTTCAGGGGAAGGTGGAAGCAGAAAAACCAGTTGTAAGACTGTCATAATAATCTCAGTGAGAGAGTTATTAGTATCTTGAATCAGAGTAATATCAAGGAAAAGAGTAAGAAATAATTGAATATGAATGTAGTATTTTGTATCAGAACCAACAATTTTGTTGAATGGAATTTATGCAGGGTCGAAGAGAAGGAAGAAAATCAGGGTGACTTCAACATCTTTGGCTTGAGGAACTAGAAAAGTGAAAATATTGTTAATTAATATGTGGCTCCTCTCTGCATGGGATTCTCCAGGAACGAATACTGGAGTGGGTAAGCCATTCTCTTCTCCAGGGTATCTTTCTGACCCAGAGATTGAACCTGGCTCTCCTGCATTGCAGGCAGATTCTTTACCATCTGAACCACCAGGGAAGGCCAATATGTGGAAGGCTGTAGATGGGTCAAGTTAAGAGGGGATGATCAAGAATTTGATTTGGGACATGTTAATTTTGAGATGCCTATAAAATGTCCAATAATATTTGCTGAATAGGTGTGTGGAGTGTGTGTTTAGGAAAACTTCTACTGGATATATGAATTTGAGAGTCAAGCCCTCAATGAAATTGACAATGAAATTAGATGAGCTAATCAAGGGACTAAGTATAGACAGAAACAAAACTTAATAACACAACAGATACCTTTCTCAGCAATTCCAGACCCTTAAATCCAACTTTCTACTGGATGTCCTTTAAATATCCTGCAAACATCTCAAATTCAACATGTTGAAAACACAGTGCATGTTTTGACCCATCCTAAAGGTTCCTAAGTAATCACAGTGCTAATAAGTAGTTCAATTATTTTAGTAATGATATTCTTATTGTGTATCTGGAATAGTAAAGAATCTTCCTGCTGTGCAAGAGATCTGGTTTTGATCCTTGGGTGAGGAAGATCCTCTGGAGAGGGACTGGTTACCCACTGCAGTATTCTTGCCTGGAAAATACCATGGACAGAGAAGTCTGGTGGACTGTCCAAGGGGTTGGACAACATTGTGTGACTAACACTTTCACATGCATTATTTTAACACTCAAAATGCCATTTAGAGAATATTACTATTTTCTTTCTATTGAAAATAAAGATAAGTGAGGTTCAGTTCACTTCAGTTAAGTCACTCTGTCGTGTCTGACTCTGCGACCCCATGAATTGCAGCACGCCAGGCCTTCCTGTCCATCACCAGCTCCTGGAGTTTATTCAAACTCATGTCCATCGAGTCAGTGATGCCATCCAACTATCTCATCCCCTTCTCCTCCTGCCCCCAATCCCTCTCAGCATCAGGGTCTTTTCCAGTGAGTCAACTCTTCCCATGAGGTGGCCAAAGTATTGGATTTTCAGCTTTAGCATCAGTCCTTCCAATGAACACCCAAGACTGATCTCCTTTAGGATGGACTGGTTGGATCTCCTTGCAGTCCAAAGCACTCTTGAGAAAGAGTCTTCTCCAACACCACAGTTCAAAAGCATCAATTTTTCAGTGCTCAGCTCTCTTCACAGTCCAACTCTCCCATCCATACATGACCACTGGAAAAACCATAGCTTTGAATAGATGGACCTTTTTTGGCAAAGTAATGTCTCTGCTTTTTAATATAGCTATCTAGGTTGGTCATAACATTCCTTCCAAGGAGTAAGTGTCTTTTAATTTCATGGCTGCAATCACCATCTGAAGTGATTTTGGAGCCCAAAAAAATAAAATCTGATATTGTTTCCACTGTTTCCCCATCTATTTCCCATGAAGTGATTTTAGGAAGTTTTAATAAATCAACCAGTGATGCACAGCTAGTTAAGTGAAGCAGTTTGGTGAAGATTCCAGCTCTCTTGTATCCAGAACTCATATTCATAACCACCATGTTATATAGTATCTTGATATTCAAAATAATAAGCCTGGAGATTCTCATGAATCCTCAAAATCATGATTTATCACATTGTTTTGGATCATGGGGTCTTTTGGAAAATGTCACATAAATTCCCTAGAAATATACACATTTGCAAAGAGATTCAATATTTTGTGTACAGTTTCAAAGTTTCAAAGGCACCCTAAAATCTATGCAAGAGTTATCACCACTTAAAGATCAAAGACCTCAGAAAAAGTTTTTGCATTCTGTCCCTCACATTTTCTGTCATAAACTACAGTAAACACTTAGTAAAAAAAAAAAAAAAAAAATTAAGTGATTCAAACTTTATTTCTATTTTAGGAAACTGGATTCATATAGATCATAAATAAATACTATACAGCTTATTTCAAACTTCATTTCCACCTCTAGTCCTTCTCACGTGCCATTACATCATATTTGCATAAGAACTCTATTACTCTCTTGAGTCTCTATTGAGAGTCTAATAGAAACACAGCCATGAATGTATTTATTTGTCCGTGCACCAATCTCTTTCTTATATAAAGATAATGAAGCAGAAGATATTAAGAAGAGGTGGCAAGAGAACAGAGAAGAACTATACAAAAAAGATCTTCATGACCCAGGTAATTACAATGGTTTGATCAGTCACCTAGAGCCAGACATCCTGGAATGTGAGATCAAGAGGGCCTTAGGAAGCATCTCTTTGAACAAAGCTAGTGGAGGTGATAAAAATCCAGTTGAGCTACTTCAAATCCTAAAAGATGATGCTCTGAAAGTGCTGCACTCAATATGCCACAAATTAGAAAACTCAGCAGTGGCCACAGGACTGGAAAAGGTCAGATTTCATTCCAGTCCCTACGAAAGCCAATCCCAAAGAATGCTCACACTACCGCACAATTGCACTCATCTTACACACTAGTAAATAATGCTCAAAATTCTCCAAGCCAGGCTTCAGGAATATGTGAACCGAGAACTTCCAGATGTTCAAACTCATTTTAGAAAAGGCAGAGGAACCAGAGATCAAATTGCCAATATCCTCTGGATCAACAAAAAAGCAAGAGAGTTCCAGAAAAGCATCTATTTCTGCTTTATTGACTACGACAAAGCCTTCGACTGTGTGGATCACAATATACTGTGGAAAATTCTGAAGGAGATGGGAATATCAGACCTCCTGACCTGCCTGCTGAGAAACCTATATGCAGGTCAGGAAGCAACAGTTAGAACCGGACATGGATCAACAGACTGGTTCCAAATAGGAAATGGAGTACGTCAAGGCTGTATATTGTCACCCTGCTTATTTAACTTATATGCAGAGTACATCATGAGAAACACTGGGCTGGAAGAAGCACAAGCGGGAATTAAGATTGCTGGGAGAAATGTCAATAATCTCAGATATTCAGATGACACCACCCTTATGGCAGAAAGTGAAGAGGAACTAAAAAGCCTCTTGATGAAAGTGAAAGAGGAGAGTGAAAAAGTTGGCTTTAAGCTCAACATTCAGAAAACTAAGATCATGGCATCTGGTCCCATCACCTCACGGGAAATAGATGGGGAGACAGTGGAAACAGTGTCAGACTTCATATGTTTGGGCTCCAAAATCACTGCAGATGGTGATTGCAGCCATGAGATTAAAAGACACTTACTTTTGGAAGGAAAGTTATGACCAACCTAGATAGCATATTAAAAAGCAGAGACATTACTTTGCCAAAAAAGTTTTTCCAGTGGTCATGTATATATGTGAGAGTTGGACTGTGAAGAAAGCGGAGCACCAAAAACTGATGCTTTTGTACTGTGGTGTTGGAGAAGACTCTTGAGAGTCCTTTGGACTGCAAGGAGATCTAACCAGTCCATCCTAAAAGAGATCAATCCTGGGTGTTCATTGGAAGGACTGATGTTGAAGATGAAACTCAGTACTTTGGCCACCTCACCTGAAGGGTTGACTCATTGGAAAAGACCCTGATAATGGGAGAGATTGGAGGCAGGAGGAGAAGGGGATGACAGAGGATGAGATGGCTGAATGGCATCACCAACTTGATGTATATGAATTTGAGTAAACTCTGGGAATTTGTGATGGACAGGGAGGCCTGGCGTGCTGCGATTCATGGGTTCGCAAAGAGTCAGACACCTGCGCGACTGAACTGAACTGAACTGAGGATGAGAAGGTCCCATTTCACTGTCAGCTCAGCCAAGGAGTCCTTTTCATGGAAGTGTTTCACTGAACTGTTAGTAATCTTCTACATTACTTGAGTAACATAATCATATATAGTCCTGTTAATATCCTTTGAGCAGTTAGATAACCATATACCATGGGGTCCCCAATTGACAATTTTATGATTAGCCATAAACATTAATTTTTATTTTTATTTTTTTGATTTTTGAAATCTTGATTTTGGATTTTGGTCCCTTTTGATATCCTGTTCATGTCTAACTGTCTACCTATTTATGTTTTCAGGCATTCGGGAACCCAGTCTCAGGGGAAAAGGGGTGATGGCCTCTCTGGCTTCTTTAGGCTGTACAGGGGCATTGTGGGGTTTTGGATTCCCTTTGTCTGCTTCTGTCAGGGTGCATTAACAGAGGGAGATGAGAGTCCATGGAATGATAAGGTGATTTCTTTAAGCATTGTCTAGGCATTGGTCAGGGAATATTTTTGTCATACTACTATTTGGAGATTTGTTGTATTCTGGTAGAATCAAACTTAACAAGAAAGTTAAAGGTACATGGCCCAAAGATTAATAGAAGTAGAAAAGCTGTTTAGGGGCTACCAGGAGAATTAGGACCAGACATTGGTTCATGACATTAGTGTTTCTCTAGGTATGAGAAGATGCAAGAATTTGGGCTCATAAAATCTTTACTTGAAAACATCTGACTGTCTGAAGGCCGGTTTTTCTGGGTTTTTCCTAGAGCACAGAGTGTCTTATTTTTTATTTCCACCCCGAACTCCTTTCGGAGGGTGTTGAAAGTCAGCAACTTGCAGTGGACATGATGTAATCTTTGTAGGGGCAGCTGGCAAGTACCAATGTCCAGGCAGTAGGGTCCCTTCATAGCCACGTATTTGGCCATGATTGGGGGGCATCTTATGGCCATTGTGTGTCATGGTGTTGGGAAGGCTCATTCCCAGGTCTAGGGAAGATTTCATTGATAGACCACTCAGTGTTCTGCTATTGGACCAGGCCTTGCAAGTAGCAAAAGTCTCTGGACCACTCTCTTACTAGTCTCTTGGTCCAGGAAAATATTTCCTCTTGTTGCTTTTTCTCATATCCAGAGTTATATTAATACAATCATTGATCTCATATGGAACTGTATATCAGCATTATGTCATAGGCTCACTCACACATTTGTTAAAGTAAGAAATAATCTTCCAAAACAAGTGACACAGAAAGTAATATAGCTATAGCTAGCAGTTAATAGTAAAGTCATAAGTCTTAAGAAACTTGCATAATGTATAAAATTCTCTTTTACTTTCTACAAACCGTTTTTACATTTTCTGTATTCATCTCTAAGTCATGCTTCTTTTTCTCTTAATAAAATGTACCACACATAGAACTTTCTTCTTGGGTTTCACTTTCCACAAACCTCTTTTACACTTTCTGTATTCATCACTTTATTTGTCCATTCATAGAACAGTCATCTATAAGCCATATTTCTTTCTTTTTTTCTTAATAAAATGTACCACACATGGAACTTTTTTTATCTCACCTTTTATAAACCTTTTTTACACTTTCTGTATTCATCACTTTGTCTATTCATAGAATAGCCCTCTATAAGCCATACTTCCTTTTTTTCTTAATAAAATGTAATTCCATTTCTTATACCCTTTTTATTGAAAACATGCATCCTACTTTCTTTCTGAAACCATGAAATGTTGTTTAGTTCATTCATAAATTAAACTCAGCAATATTATCTAGAGACAAGGACATACATTGAGGCATAAATATATATCCAGACAGACAGAGATCTCATAGTTTTCTGCTTTAAGATTTAAAAGGTCTTTTTGAACAAACGGTGAAGTAAAGTAGAGAAATAATGTGGCTTTTCAGCTGTTTGACCCATGTATTAGTACTTACCGACCTCAATAGACTCTGTGTCACTCCGTCTGAAATATCACGTCTACCAGGTCCCTGTTCAGGCGCCACTTGTTGCGGCCCTTTAATGGACCAGAACCTGATGGTTCAGAGTCGATGATAAGAAAGTGGAAGAGAGAGCTGGAGGGAGGAGAGAGAGAGAAAGGAAGGAAGAAAGAAAGAAAGACACAGGGATCCAAGCTCTGATGGAGCAAGGGTATTTTATTAGCAGAAACACAGGCTTATGTATCTTTAGTAAGATGATTATTCAGCTATTACTCAGGATGAAATTTTATCAATAGTCACAATATGGATAGTCTAATACATACAAAGTCGCTGAAGCAGAAAAGAGTCACTGAAGGGAGTTACTGAAAGGAATCCAAGCAGATACCCTCTCCCAAGATCTCAGTCCTGAGAACTGCATGACATTTCACTCGTTCCCATTGCTAGGAACTGATAAGGAACAGAGGATTTGTGAGAAATAGAAAACAGCATTCAGCAATCCTGTTAAATATTCCCTGACAAGCTAAGTGAAATAAGCCAGACACAAAAGGACAAATATTATATGATTCCACTTATGTGAAGTACTTGTGCTAAATCGCTTCAGTTGTGTCTGACTCTGTGCCACCCTGTGGACTGTTGCCCCCCAGGCTCCTCTGTCCGTGGGACCTTCCAGGCAAGAATACTGGAGTGGGTTGTCATTTCCTTCTCCAGGGGATCTTCCCAGCCCAGGAATCAAACCCGTGTCTCTTACATCTCCTGCATTGGCAGGCGATTTCTTTACCATTCACGCCACATGGGAAGCAAAGATCAGTCAAATCCACAGAGATGGAAAATAGAACAGTGGTCACCAGCAGGCGGGCAGGGATGGGGGGACAGTATGGAGCTGTTTGATAGGTTCAAGTTTTACTTTCGAATGATGAAACAATGATTCTGGAGTTGGATGGCGGTAATGGTTGTATGATGGTGTTATTTACTTAATGTCACTTATACATTGTCAATTATGTATAATGTCAATTATACATTGAATCATTAACATGACAATTTGATATATGTTTATGTTATTTTACTATGATTTTTTTAAAAAGTTGATTGACAGGATTTGTACAGGATAGAAGTGTAGATTCTGCCTTAAAGAAGTATCCAAGTCTCTACCTTTTCTCTAAAAAAACAAAAACAAAAATTAAAACTGAGAACTTCAAAATGATTTTAAAATGGCTTTTATGAATTTCATCCTTAAAAGTACAATCTTTGGGCTCAGATGCACCTACTACAGACGGAATGATCAACAACTAAAATAATCATTTTTGTCTATTGAATATTTAAGCCCAATGAACTGTAACTTTATGTCCTATATATACAAATATTTTTTAGCTATTACCAGTCTTAAACAAGTGTTTATAAACCATGATGATATTATTCTCTGGCTAAATATGTAGTAAAAATAAAATGTTATACAGATGTTTTCAAAACACTAAACACAGGGGAAAGGTTTAAAATAAGGAAGATCAGAAATGAACCACCTAACTTAGTAGCAGTTATATTTGTTTGATGACATCACTGAAAATTTTTTTCTATGTTTCTTTGTTGTTTAAGCTTTATATAATGAGTGTGTGTCTATAATGTCTACTTAGAAAGGATCCTAGAATACCCTTAAGATTGTCCACTTAATTCTTTATTGTCCTTTTCAAGGTTAGTAACTCTCCTTTTATTTATTTTTAATTGAAATTTGAATTTGAAAATAAGCCTGTTTAACATATTTATTATTCAGTATCAGTCAATAACCATGCTTTAAGCATTCCCTTGTCAATTTATAGACTTCCAATTTTTAATTTACTATTTCTTGGTATAAAAGACACATTCACCATTCTCATTTCATACTTTGATTTATCTGGTTTTAAACTTGAGGCCACTGTGGCATGGATTTTGCCCTTGATGAGGTACTTCTATGGGCTTTTAGGAGATTCTGGGCTTGTGGACACTTTGGTGGGGGAAAAAAAAACAAAAAACAATGGGAATAGAAGATGGGTCTGGGGAAGTTAAATGACTACAACCCTTGCATATTTTTGCTTGTAAAATTGAAATGAAACTATTACTCTGGCAAATGTGTTAGTGTTTATGCAGGAAGCCTGAGAGCATATGGACTGTTGACAATGTTGACAACCCAGAACTGGTGATCTTGTCCAGGTAAGATTAAGAAGATATTGGTCTGGGAAGTTTACTGGATAGGAAGTCAAAGGGGAGAGTATCAGTCTGAAGTTTGTCATTAATTTTTTCTTAAACTCCAGAAGTTACCTTGCTCCCAGGAGGGCTTCACATTTATAAAATAGAATTACAACCATTTCTGAGCAACAAAATAGGGGTTATTTACTAAAGTTGAAATACTATAGTTTGTTGGCCTTTATTGTTGCTATTAGTAAAAATAACCAGAAAAATATAATCTCTATCCTTAGGAAAGCCCCAATCAAGTAATGCATGGCTAATGTATAATGACTAAAATTTATGACAGAATTGTTAATAGTCATAAGAAGTAAACACAGGGTTTGATGAAGACTCAAAGAAAGGAAGGAAAGAAGGAAGGAGTATTCCTTGTGTATTAGATTAGGCAGTAAATAATCATTGTGGAGGAGGTGACCTTTGAGACAGGCACTGAAGGTGCGATTTGGGTGTCCAGCTGTGATAAGAGGAATAGCGGGTGAAGGGAATGACCGAAGGAGGGGCCTGGTGGTGTGACAAACAGGGGGTCACATTTAGATGAGATTATAGGAACGGTACAGTCGAGTAGTATGGGATAGGAATAGAAAAATAGGTGGAGTCATATTATGGTCTAATTGGTTTAGTGAGTTGGAACATTATTCTCTAGGATGGTCAGAGTGTCTAGAGGTGATGCGACCTGGTAGGAGCTCGTGCAATAGTCTGGATGATAATAATAGTGATAATTAAGCAAGAATGAGAATTAATATTTATTGAGAACTTACTATCTTCTAGGCACATTATATGCACTATCCCATGTAATTCCTTTCTGTGGGTCCCACTAGCTTGCACCTATGCTTGAAGAAACAGAAACTCAGGGGTTTTAAATAACTTGCTCAACATCAAGGGCTGGTGTTCCAACCTAAAAGTGTCCTCCTGTGATACACACACTCTTTTGGTTTTGTTTTTAATTAAGTTTTTATTTTGATATAATTGTAGATGAAATAAAGAGAAATAATTATGAGGAATATGAAAAATAAGTAGAAGAAATAATACAGAGAGATCCTATGCACTTTTTTCTTATTTTTTCTAATGTAACATCTTTGCTTCCCCTACTTCATGTATCTACCCTCCTTCAAACCCCTGACAATCAGTGATCTTTTTCTGTCTGTATATTTCTGCCTTTTCTATAATGTCATGTAATGGGAATAACAAAATATGTAGCCTTTGAAGACTAGAACCCATGTTCCTCAACTAGCAAAGAGTTTGAATTACAGCCTTTCCTATAGCTTCTGATTTTTATAAAGCAATTTAATCTTCCGGCTTTGCCAGTTTCTGCTAAATGGGAATAAATTTTTCTTTTGTTTGTTTTGTAGGGAAAACAATCTAACTTCAGGAAACTAGGATAACAGTCAATAAACTTACAGTGCTAGAAAGAACTACCCCACACCTTATAGTAATTTACAAAGGTATTGTGATTCCCCCGGGGTCAGGTCTTCTTTGCTACCTCACTGTATCAAGTCTCAAGAGCTACATTTCAGAGTTGAACAGCAATTATCACCCAGGAAGTTTTCTTATTTAAGACTGCCTTCATTAATTAGTTCCTCTGAAACTTGTTTAGGAGTTAGGCAAATGATTTCTTTCAAGGTTAGTAATCGCCCATCTCTGAACACTCAATCAGTCTTAATAATGCCCAAAGCATCTTGTTAGAAAGAAGATCAGTAAAAATGTTGGGTCTTGGAGTTTAAGTCTCACACTGGCATGGAAAACTTGTTAGTTTTTTTTGCTGTAATAGCTTCTCTGAAGATTTAACTTCTGATTGCTCAGGTTTGAAACTCACTCAAAGTTTTTTTGAATCCAAGAAGTGTTAGAAGTGAAAACTACCTTAGCAATAATCTGGGCTGATCTTTCTTTCTGTGAGATGAGGGAACTGATAGATAAAATTGATCAGCTTAAGGTCATGGAGGTAGAAGCGCAATATTAAGAACCTGGTCCTGCTGATGATTAGGCAGTTACTCCTTGCAGAGTCCCATGATACTTATCAAAAACAGAGGAAAGAGCAAGGAGGGAAGGGAAGAAAGCTCAAATAACTAATCACACTCAAAGAGAACATTAAACATGTTATGATTAACTCATGACTATTCCCAAAGGACATTCTATTAAAATAGACCATCATATTCTTGTGGAATTTTAGAAATATGTGATAGAAAAGTAAAGGAGAATTTTTTAAAAAGAAAGAGCTTCCTGGTACTTTTTGACAGAGGCAGTAAGGGGAAAGAAAAATTCTTGAGTACTCAGGGAATTAATGACCCTTGCTCTCAATTAAATCAACTTTGCTTTTTTTTTTTTTTTTTTTTGGCCAGCTTAAAAAAAAAAAAGAATATTTTCTCTGAGAGATAGTTGATTGGTATAATCTGCTGAATGGATATAGCAAATATATGCAAATATGCTTTATATATTTTCAATGCATGTAAACTTTGTATGTGTATATTCTGTATACACACACATAAACACACTCAGAGCAAATATATAACAGAGCAAGCATTATACTAGCTAAAGGGGAGGTCCTGAACTGATGAAATAATTTTAAATAGGTATTACAAGGCATGACAATGCTGTTTTAAGATAAACATGAGAGGGTTTCAATAAAAAGCCATGACTAATTATGTAAAAAAGAACTATGGGTAGGACCCTGCTGTTACAGCACATGCAGTAGTCAACCCAAAATGGATTAATGACTTAAATGTGATACTTCATACTGTAAAACCTAGAAGAAACCATAGAGGGAAATATCCTTGATGTTGGCAATAATTTTTTGAATTGACACATAAAGCCCAGAAATCAAAAGCAAAAATATACAAGTGGGCTATATTAAAATGCTTCTGCACAACAAAGAAAACATTCATCACTATGAAAAGACAACTTGTGTTTGGAAAAATATTTGCAAATCATAGATCTGATAAGGAGTTAATGTCCAAAGTGTGAGGATCTCAGCCATCCTAGTAGTAAAAAAGTATCAAAGAAGTTGATTTAAAAAATGGGCAAAGGATTTGAATAGACATTTTTTTCTCCAACGAAGACATACAAATGACCAATGGGTATATAAAAATATACTCCACATCACTAATCATCAGGAAAGTGAAAATTAAAACCATAATGAGGTGTCACCTCATACTTATTGGAATGACTATTGTCACAAAGACAAAAGATATCAAGTGCAGTCAGAGATATAGAGAAAAAGGACCCTCATGCATTTTGGGGAGGGAAAATTGTCATAGGCTTTATGGAACAGAGTTTGGATGTTTCTCTAAAAACAGAACTACCATATGATACAGTAATTTCGTTTCTGAATATGTATTCAAAGAAAATGAAATCAGTACATTGGATATTCTAAATGTCCATTGATGAATGGATGCTTAAAGAAATTGTGATATATCTATATCTATACCCTTAATTTTCAAATGGAGGAAATCCTGTGTTTGGCAACAACATGGGTGAATTTGGAGGATAGTGTGCTCAGTTGAGCACAATCGTGTCCAACTCATTGCAACCCCATCAACTGTAACTCACCAGGCTCCTCTGTCCACAGGATTTCTGAGGCAAGAATACTGCAGTGGGTTGCCAGTTCCTACTTCAGGAAATTGAGATTAAACCTGCATCTCTTGTATCTCCTGTATTTCAAGTGGATTCTTTGCCACTAGGTGCCCTGGTAAGCCCCTGGAGGACATTATCCTAAGCAAATAAGCCAGGCATAAAAAGACAAATACTGCATGACCCCACTTACATGTGAATTCTCAAAAAGTCAAATTCATAGAAATAGTGAGTAGAGCAGTGGTCATCAGGGACAGGGAGGTGTGGGAAACAGGGAGATGTTGGTCACAGTGCGTGAAGTTCCAGTTAAGTAGGATGAATAAGCTTGAGAAACCCGAAGTGCTGCGTGGGGATCATAGCTAATAATTATCTTATATGGGAAACTTTCTAAGGGAGTAGATCTCAGGTGATCTCAACACACACACACACGATGATGTGAAAAGATGGAAGTGTTAATTAGCTTGGATATAGTACTCATTGCACTATATAAATGTGTGTATCAAAACATTGTGTTTTACTTCTTGCATGCGTGCTCAGTCATATCCGACTCAGGGCAAAAATCACCCAGTGTTCTTAGGGGTTTGTGGTTTAGAGAAGAGACAGGGAAATATACAACTGCAAATATATGTAAACTATCCAGCATTATAAATACTAGAGTTAGGATTCTAGATTATGGACACTTGGAAGGGTATGGATTCTATCTAGGGCAGCAGAGCCTGGCGAAAGGACAGCATTTCTTGTTGAACACAAGTGTGAATACTTTAAGCATAGTATTATTTTTATACACCACAAGGTGACAAGATTTCTCCAAGAAAAGTGTCTTTCCTTGTTATGTTGAAGTTGGGCTGGAGATTTTGACTGTATACATATGGACATAAATAATTATAAAGAAAAATTTTTTAAAAAATCATTCATAAACAGTGTCATTAATTGTTTTTAATATGTTTATAGATACAGGGAAATAATTCTTTTAAATTTCTATTAGAAGGCTATATTAATTCATGTCTGTTACTAAAAAGAGTCAAAATCCCTAGAGTATGTATAAGGAAAATGAAAACTGCATTCAACTGACCCCTTTATGTTTAACCTGCTTCAGGTTCAACTTTCTTTTCAGAAAACAATCACCTCCTTCCATCTTTTTAAATAGATTAATTATTTTTTTAATGTTAAGTTTAATTTCAGGACAAAATTTATTGGAAAGTACGGAAGATAATTCCTTTTAACAGATTTTTTTTTTCCCGTTATATTTGCCTGCCATAGATAGAGCATTATAATGTTGTTCTTTAGTCACTCAGCTGTGTTGGATTCTTTTGTGACCTTATACAGGAGCCCGCCAGGCTCCTCTGTCTATGGGATTGTCCAGGCAAGAATACAGAAATGTATTCCCTTTCCTTCTCCAGGGGATCTTTCTGACTGAAGGATTGAACTCATGTCTTCTGCATTGGCAAGCAGATTCTTTACCACTGAGCCAATTTCTTTGGAAATTCTGTAAGCCAGATGCCTCCCTTTATAATAATTCCTTGATTAAATCTCCACCAAATTAAACAGCTTGTGTGGCATTCTGCTACCTGCCAGGTTTTCATAACAGATATTGGTCTTGGAGCAGTCTCAGGAGATAAATATTCAAATAGAATTGGGTTCGATTTGCAGTGGCTGCACGATGCTTGAGTGGTGAGTGGCCAAGAGTAGACACCCCACGTCCAAGCTAAGAGAAACCCCAGAAAGACGGTAGGCACTGAGAAAGGGCATCAGAGGGCAGACAGACTGAAACTACGATCACAGACAACTAGCCAATCTGATCACAGGACCACAGCCTGGTCTAACTCAATGAAACAGCCATGTCGTGTGGGGCCCCCCAAGACGGATGGGTCGTGGTGGAGAAGTCTGACAGAATGTGGTCCACTGGAGAAGGGAATGGCAAGCCACTTCAGTATTGTTGCCTTGAGAACCCCATGAACAGTATGAGAAGGCAAAAATATAGGACACTGAAAGATGAACTCCTCAGGTCATTAGGTGCCAAATATGCTACTGGAGATCAGTGGAGAAATACCTCCAGAAAGAATGAAGAGACGGAGACAAAGCAAAAACAACAGCCAGTTGTGGATGTGACTGGTCATGGAAGGAAGGTCTGATGTTGTAAAGAGCAATATTGCATAGAAACCTGGAAAGTTATGTCCATGAATCAGGGCAAATTGGAAGTCGTCAAACAGGAGATGAGAAGAGTGAACATGGACATTCTAGGAACCAATGAACTAAGATGGACTGGGATGTGTGGATTTAACTCAGATGACCATTATATCTACTACTGTGGGCAGGAATCCCTTAGAAGAAATGGGGCAGCCATCATGGTCAACAAAAGAGTTCGAGTTGCAGTACCTGGATGCAATCTCAAAGAGACAGAATGATCTCTGTCCATTTCCAAGGCAAACCACTCAGTATCACGGTAATCCAAGTCTATGCCCCAACCAGAAATGCTGAAGAAACTGAAGTTGAACGGTTCTATGAAGACCTACAAGACCTTCTAGAACTAAAACACCAAAAAGATGTCCTTTTCATGATAGGGAACTGGAATGCAAAAGTAGGAAGTAAAGAAACACCTGGAGTAATAGGCAGATTTGGCCTTGGAGTACAGAATGAAGCAGGGCAAAGGGTAAGAGAGCTCTGCCAAGAGAACGCACTGGTCACAGCAAACACCCTCTTCCAATGACACAAGAGAAGACTCTACACATGGACATCACCAGATGGTCAACACCGAAATCAGACTGATTATATTCTTTGCAACCAAAGACGGAGAGGCTCTATACCGTCAGCAAAAACAAGACCAGGAGCTGACTGCAGCTCAGACCATGAACTCCTTATTGCCAAATTCAGACTTAAATTGAAGAAAGTGGGGAAAACCACTAGACCATTCAGGTATGACCTAAATCAAATGCCTTATAATTATGCAGTGGAAGAGAGAAATAGATTTAAGGGACTAGGTCTGACAGACAGAGAGCCTGAGGAACTACGGACGGAGGTTCGCGACATTGTACAGGAAACAGGGAGTAAGACCGTCCCCGAGAAACAGAAACTCGAAAAGCAAGATGGCTGCCGAGGAGGCCTCACAGACAGCTGCGGAAGGAAGCGAGGTGAGAGGAAAGGGGAAAGGAGAGACATACCCATTGACTGCAGAGTTCCGAAGAATAGCCAGGAGAGGTAAGAAAGCCTTCCTCAGCGATCAGTGCAAAGAATTAGAGGAAAACAACAGAATGGGAAAGACTAGAGATCTCTTCAAGAACATTAGAGATACCAAGAGAACATTTCATGCAAAGATGGGCTCAATAAAGAACAGAAATGGTAGGCACTTAACTGAAGCAGAAGATACTAAGAAGAGGTGGCAGGAATGCACAGAAGAGCTATACAAAAAAGATCTTCACGACCCAGATAATCACGAAGGTGTGATCACTCACACTCACCTAGAGCCGGACATCCTGGAGTGTGAAGTCCGGTGGGCCTTAGGAAGTATCACTACTGACAAAGCTAATGGAGGTGATGGGATTCCAGTTGAGCTATTTCAAATCCTAAAAGATGATGCTGTGAAACTGCTGCACTCAATAAGTTAGCAAATTTGGAAAACTCAGCAGTGGCCACAGGACTGGAAAAGGTCCATTTTCATTCCAATCCCTAAGAAAGGCAATGCCAAAGAATGCTCAAACTACTGCACAATTGCACTCATCTCACACCCTAGTAATGCTTAAAATTCTCCAAGCCAGGCTTCAGCAATATGTGAACTGTTTACTTCCAGATGTTCAAGCTAGTTTTAGAAAAGGCAGAGGAACCAGAGATCAAGTTGGGAACATCCACTAGATCATCAAAACAGCAAGAGAGTTCCAGAAAAGCATCTATTTCTGCTTTACTGACTATGCCAAATCCTTTGACAGTGTGGACCACAATAAACTGTGGAAAATTCTGAAGGAGATGGGAATACCAGACCTCCTGACCTGCCTCCTGAGAAACCTGTATGCAGCTGAGGAAGCAACAGTTAGAATCGGACATGGAACAACAGACTGGTTCCAAATAGGAAAAGGAATATGTCAAGGCTGTATATTGTCACCCTGCTTATTTAACTTATATGCAGAGTACATCATGAGAAACGCTGGGCTGGAGGAAGCACAAGCTGGAATCAAGATTGTCAGGAGAAATATCAATAACCTCAGACATGCAGATGACACCACCCTTATGGCAGAAAGTGAAGAACTAAAGAGCCTCTTGATGAATGTGAAAGAGGAGAGTGAAAAAGTTGGCCTAAAACTCAACATTCAGAAAACTAAGATCATGGCATCTGGTCCCACCACTTCATGGCAAATAGATGGGGAAACAGTGGAAACAGTGGCTGATTTTATTTTTCTCAGCTCCAAAATCACAACAGATGGTGATTGCAGCCATGAAATTAAAAGACGCTTACTCCTTGGAAGGAAAGTTATGACCCAACCTAGTCAGCATATTAAAAAGCAGGGACATTACTTTGCCAACAAATGTGTGTCTAGTCAAGGCTATAATTTTGCCAGTAGTCATGTATGGACATGAGCGTTGGACTATAAAGAAAGCTGAGTGCAGAAGAATTGATGCTTTTGTGCTGTGGTGTTGGAGAAGTCTCTTGAGAGTCCCTTGGACTGCAAGGAGATCTAACCAGTCCATCCTAAAAGAGATCAGTCCTGGGTGTTCATTGGAAGGACTGATGTTGAAGCCAAAACTCCAATACTTTGGCCACCTGAAGCGAAGAGCTGACTCATTGAAGAAGACCCTGATGTTAGGAAAGATTGAAGGCAGGAGAAGAAGGGGAGGACAGAGGATGAGATGGTTTGATGGCATCACTGACTCAATGGACATGAGTTTGGGTGGACTTCAGGGGTTGGTGATGGACAAGGAGGCCTGGTGTGCTGCGGTTCATTGGGTCTTAAAGACTGAGCCACTGAACTGAACTGAACTGAAAGATTGTTCAAATAAAGAGAGGATGTATTTGTAATCTCTGCCTTTTATATTTTGGTGCTATTTGTAATGTCCATTTTCCTTTTTATTAAATGTGTTATTTCATAGCTTAAAATTTACTTACTTGTTTATATCAAATATTAATTCCATTTATTGTTAAAATTGAAGTACAACAATGTTGCATTCTTTCTACAGTACTTCATTCATAAGTGCATATATAAATGAAGTAGTGCTTCATTTATATATGTGTGTGTGTATTCATATGTATATATCTGTGTGTGTAAATATATATACATTTTTATATTCTTTTTCATTATGGTTCATCATAGTATACTGAATATAGTTCTCATTGCAATACATTAAGATGTTGTTGTTTGTTCATTCTATATATAATAGTTTACATTTATTAAAGCCAACCTACCACTCCATCCCTCCCCCCAATCCCTCACCCTTGCTAACCACAAATCTGTTCTCTATATCCATGTAGACTTTCCTATTTTACATATTTTTTAAAACAGTAAATTATTTTTAAGTGCTTTTATATGTTGGGACACTCTACAGTCTTTCTAGATTCATGCATCTTAGTAATATCTCTTGGGATAAGAAAATATTAAATTATATGGAAAAATAAATAAGCCTACACACATATATGTTTGGGAAAAAACATATAGAGAGGGGTGGTATACAATAAAAGGATTATAAAGTACACAGAATTACCTATGTGTTTTATGTAATTTACAGTAAGGAAAAATATATAACAATATTCTAAAGAATCAATTTTAAATGTAATTTGTAATTACTGCATAAGTAACAAAGTACTATAAATTTCTACATCATTTGAATTTCTTATTGCTTTTATAGTTTTATTTTTGATTTTTAACCTTAATAATAGCAACTAGACAAAAATATATCTTGGAGTATGAAGTTGAGACCTCTAATATCTCATTTAGAAAACTTACATAAAGTATCAGCAGTACCATCGCCTGAACAGAATTTATGTATGCCTGTCTCAGAATTATTTAAATCAATTTCTGCATCCCTGGGGTTGTAGAATCCTGCAAACACTTAGGACTTCATGGAAATTAAATAAAGCTGTGTATTGAGAAATTGGTAATTACTAAGATGGAGAAGGGGACAACAGAGGATGAGATGGTTGGGTGGCATCACTAACTCGATGAGTTTAACATCGAGTTTGAGCAAGCTCAGGAAGTTGGTGATGGATAAAGAAGCCTGGTGTGCTGCAGTCCATGGGTTTGCAAAGAGTTGGACATGACTAAGTGACTGAACTGAAGATGGAGAAATTATTTTTGAGACTAAGTTTTCCTAGTGAAAATATAATCAGTCAGAATGTTCATTCTCATTTTTCTTTATGTATGTAGAAGCCAAATTAAATTTATGTGTATATATATACATATATATATATATACCATATATATGTAAAGACATAAATATTTATATGCATGATCTGCATATTAAAATCACAAGTTCCCTGGTACTATTTTTTAAACATTTTAATTTATTTATTTTTAATTGAAGGATAGTTGCTTTACAATACTGTGTTGGCTTCTGCCATACATCAACGTGAATCAGCCATAGGTATATGTATATGTATGTGTTTCTCTCTCCTGTGTTTCTCTTCCCCTTCCCACCCCATCCCACATCTCTAGGCTTGTCACAGAGACCCTGTTTGAGCTCTCTGAGTCATACAACAAATTCCCACTGGCTCTCTGTTTACATATGATAATGTACATGTTCCCATGCTACTCTTTCCATTTGTTCCATGGTCTCCTTCCACACCTTCTATCCACAAGTCTATTCTCCATGTCTTTATCTCCATCGCTGCCTTTGTTACATGTTGAATACCTTTCCTCTGTTCTTCCAAATCCATTCTCTATCCTTTTAATCTTGTTTCTGCTCCAGGGTGCTCAGCTGTACTAGCTGCATCAGTGGACTCCTTTGTTCTCTGCATACTTAGTGTGTTTAGCCAGTGGTTGTGACTAGAAGGGAAGAGAGTAGGGTCAGAGTGTTTTTTCCCAGCCTCCTTTCTTGCAAAATGCCATAGGTGGCTTCATCCCTTGACCTAAACCATAGATTCTGCTGGATGGCCCATTTCAAAGCTTCCCCTCCAGTGCTCATAACCTCTTTCTTTTCTTATATTGATTCCTCCAGGAACAGAGGAGGTAACAGCTTTCAGAATTTATTAGTTCTAAAGTTATTGCACTAGTCTTTGGAAATTCTGCAAGCCTTAGACATCCGTTTGTATTAATATCTTTATTAAACCCTCACCAAATTAACCAGTTTGTGTGGCCTTCAACTACCTTCCATGTTTATAACTGACACTGGTCTTAGAGCAGTCTCAGGAGATAAACATTCAAATATAATTGAATTATTCACATATTTGAAGATTAGACATATACACTCATCCCGGTGGGAAATGTCACAGTGGTGACATATAGCATCTTGGAGTGGTTTACCGTACCCTTCTCCAGGGAATCTTCCTGACCCAGGGATCGAACCCAGGTCTCTTATGTCTCCTGCACTGGCAGGTGGGTTCTTTACCACTAGCGCCACCTGAGAAGCCCCTGCAGTAGCATCAGACTTACTTAAGTGATCACCAGTGGCATCACGGAGTGAAAGCTAGGTGGGAACAAAGCACTGAGGGATCACTTCCTGTAGCAGAGAAGCCTGCAGATGGAGATCGTGAACATTATGGGGGGAGTTGGCTTCTGCTGCAGTTTAAACCTGAGACTATCCAACTGATAAAACAGGCAGGCAGCAGCAAGCTTGAACTATGTCTTTGAAGAAGTTTCTCACTTCCTCTGGTCCTTGGGAAACTATATTTGAGGACAGATGCTATGACCACAGTGTAGCAGTGCAGTTACCTCCCCAAATAAGCTTGTTTGGTATTTAAGGAAAGATAAGAATATGACCAGAAGGGATGAGGTTCTGAGGCATAGGGTAGGGGCATTTGGGCAGAGAAGTAAAAATCTGAGAATTTCTCATCTCAAATCCTTAAGTCTCATTTCAATACCCAGTAATTCCTCCCCTTTACCCAGGGAATAGGAACTGCCCCAGCACTAAGTCTCGTTACTGACTGCACCTGGAGGGTTAAACACAAGCAGATACAAGCCTCCCTTACACTCAACCCCATCATCCTGCCTTTCCTCTGTGTTTGGTGTGAAACTTCAAAACCCACATAGCCCAGACAGGGAAACGCCAAATCTGATCTGCTAAGAATTTCAGGACATCACCAATCAAGGTTGACAGGAGTCTGGAGAATATCTATAGGAATGGATTCTGAGAGCATGAGACCAAGGACAACGGAACTTTAAGTTTAGTATGGTTAACTGTATTGTCACAGGAACACCAAGCAAGGATTTGGGATTTGAAATCAGAATGTCAGACCAACCCGGTATAATATTGAAGATGGACGACAGAAACATTGTAAATAACCTATTAGGTGTGATCTACTCCACTGCTGCCTAAAGATCACCCTCCTCACCTCTCACCTGGCTTCTCCAAGGGCTTCAAGAACATTCACTTTCCCAAGGTATTCATTAGAAGGTCTGATGCTGAAGTTGAAACTCCAATATTTTGGCCACCTGATGCAAAGAACTGACTCATTTGTAATGACCCTAATGCTGGGAAAGTTTGAAGGCAGGAGGAGAAGTGGACAGCAGAGGATGAGATGGTTGGATGGCATCACCGACTCAATGGACATGAGTTTGAATAAACTCTGGGAGTTGGTGATGGACAGGGAGGCCTGGCGTGCTGCACTCCACTGGGTTGCAAAGAGTCAGACACAACTGAGTGACTGAACTGAAATGAAGAAGCACATTTTTTAGGGAGTCATTAGCACCCCTGTAAAGCTCAGCAGGAGCTACCATCAGTATGCTATGGGTGATGACAAGAGAAGCTGCCATGGGATTGGACTCCAAAATGTTAGAACCAGGGTGCAGGGCATAGCTGCCAGTCTCACACTAGAAAGAACGGCTTAAGTGGACGTTTTCCTGTCAGGTTCTCTGAAGAGTTAGCTACCAATTGCTGAGGGTCAAGGCACATGTATACACATATTTGTTTACTTACAGAAATGTTATATACAAAAACTACCTTAGAGGTGAATGGGCTGAGTTCTTTTTCAAGAAGATGAAGGAACTAGCAAATATAGTGGAAAATTGATGTGTTCAAGGTCACATAGGTAAACACACAACTTTATCAAGAACCTGGTCCTCCTGATAGATTCCAGGGTACCATGATATCTGTTCATAGAAAAAGGACAAAAAGAAAGACAGAAGTGAGAAATGAAGGAGACAAAGCTCCAACTATCACACTGAAAGGGAATATTAAGCATTTTAATAATCCATTAACTCATGACCCTTCTCCAAAGAACTTCCATTAAAGGAAAAAGAAAAAAATTGTATTTTTGTGGGATTTTAAAAATCACAAAAAGTAGCATAGGAATTTTACCCTTTATTTATTTATTTTTAAAGAGAGTAAGTGTTTTCTGATACTTTCTGATGAAGCTTTAAAGGGAAGGGAATAGTTTTGAACACTCAGGGAAATAATGACAGTTGGTTTCCTTTACCTTTACTTTGTCCTCTTTTCTTTCTTTTTTAAAGAGCTTTTTTTTTTTTTTTTCTTTTTTTTTTTTTCCTATTGATGTGGACTGTTTTTAAAGTCTTTGTTGAACTTGTTGCAATTTTGCTTCTGTTTTATGTTTTGTCTTTTTGGCCATGAGGTATGTGGGATCTTAGCTCTCTCACCAGGGACTGAACCCTGCACTGAACGATAAAGTCTTAACCTCTGGCAGTCAGGGAAATCCCTGGAAGGTGCTTCTTGCTGAGCACATACCTCTGTAAGCAGATAGTGTTGCTTTCACACACATTTGGTAAAAATTCTTCAAGAAAGGTAACTTTCCCTACTAAACTCAGTTTGGAATATATTGTTTGGCTTTCCATATATGGATATATGATAATATAAAAATGTGAAAGTTTTAAGTATATTGTTATAAAAATGTCAATATTTATATACAATATTATTTATAAACACTGGCAAAACCACTTGAAATATTTTTAAAGTTCTATTACATAGATATGATATAAAATTCATATTTTATGATGACTCAAGAAAAATTTAGAGGTACAAAAAGCGTTTTGATGTCCTCTGGCCTCCTCTCTCCTCTGCGCTGTGCACTGTGTATCAGCATTACACGTCAACCCATCAACAGAAACGCCTGCTCAGCCGTAAAGACCAATCCTCTCCCAGCATCAATGACTCATTAATAGAAAACCTTGCTTCTTGATCTTGTAAGGGGCCACAGGCATCTTTAGATTTGGACTGTGTAAGCTGTCAATGGGCTTCCTTGATTGCTCAGTTGGTAAAGAATCTACCTGCAACTCAGGAGATCTGGGTTTGATCCCTGGGTTGGGAAGATCCCCTGGAGAAGGAAAAAGCTCCCCACTCCAGTATTCTGGCCTGGAGAATCCCATGGACTGTACAGTCCCTGGGGTCTCAAAGAATCAGACACAACTGAGTGACTTTCACTTTCTTTCATGCAGAATGTTAACTTGATGAATTCAATAACATTTCATATCCAAAGAATTACAAAATAAGCATCTTTCCCACATACAAACACAGCCATCTTAGATTTTAATGATAAAGGAATATACAAGTTTATACATGTAAGTGTATGCATAAAGTCTCAAAAAATACAGGAAATGTCAGAAATATCACACATGTTCATAATACATACACACAAAACCTACATAGTTATCAATCTAGAAGAACACATACTAAACACATAATAACTTCTAGCGCATTTCTATTTCCTTAAATTTTCAATATTTTCCAAATTTTTATAATATTAACATATTCCACTCAAAATCCAAAATTGTGAGATTTCCTTAGCTGTTTGTGTGTTTGCCTTTTAAATCAACCTAAAATAACTCATAAAACACAACTATATGTTCATTACGAAGAAGTCATTGTGTGTTAAAAATACTGGAGGGGTATCAATATTCTTATGATAATGGCCAACATGTATCAGTACTGCCCTAAATGCTTTGCATAAATGAATTGATATAATCTTTATAGTAACTGTGTGTGTGAGTGCATGTACGCTTAGTCACTCAGTCCTGTCAGACTCTTTGCAAACCCATGGACTGTAGTCCACCAGGCTTCTCTGTCCATGGAATGTTCTAGGCAGGAACACTGGAGTGGGCTGTCATTTCCTTCTCCAGGGATCTTCCAGACCCAGGGACTGAACACATGTCTCTTGCATTGACAGATGGATTGCTTACCACTGAGTCCCTGGGAAGCCCCTTATAGTAACTATATGGACCTGGAATTATTATTTATCTAGTGAAATTGAGGAAAAGTGAGGCTTGAATTTTCAGTGATTTATGGGTTATATAAGTAATGGAGCAACAGTCTTAGAATCTAAATTTTGGAATGTTTGGTTCCCAAGCAAGTGCTCGTAATCACTCTGCTAAAACTCTTCTCTCCAAAGTAAAGGAAATGATTTCTGAAATTGGTAACATTGTTCCCAAAACTGACCTCCTTTCCATCGTAACATTCTCTGATGTTGGATTATGTTTTGGAATATATATGACATATTTTAAAAGCTGACAACTATACTTTTTCATTTAGGAAATCAGTTTCACTTAAAAATGTGTATAGTTAGACCATGGTTTAACATGTTTCTGGTTTCCAATTATAATGTAGATTTCCAAAGGCATATTCTTAAAAATACCCAAGATTATATTTAGTTAGGCAAATGATGGCTCAGCACAATAAATAAACAATCAAATAATTCTATTTGTCTCTGAAGAGACAGCAAAGAAATACACTATATGAATGAAAAAAAAAATGAGCTTTGAAGTTTAACATCACCATTATTTTAATTATTTGGAGTCCTTTCTCTTCTTCATGACCCTATTAGGTGCATTTTTTACTTCTTTGTTTCTAAGACTGTAAATGAGGGGATTCAGCATGGGGATGACAATAGTATAAAAAACAGAAGCCACTTGATCCTTTCCCAAGGAGTAGGACATACTTGGTTTTAAGTAAGTGAAAATCATAGTGCCATAGAAGATGGTGACTCCCAGGAGATGGGAGGTGCAGGTAGAGAAGGCTTTCTGTTTCCCTGAAGTGGAAGTAATTTTCAGGATAGTGGACAGGATGGACACATAGGACACAGATATCATGATAAGAGACACCACGAGGGTGGAGCCAGCAGAAATGAATATGATGATTTCAATGTCATGTGTGTCAGTGCAGGACAGCGCTAAAATTGCTGGTCCATCACAGAAAAAGTGATAAATTATCTTTGAGTTGCAGAAATGCAATCTACTCAAGCACAGAACATTGACAGAGGTGTCCATGAAGCCAATCAAATAGGATCCAAAGACAAGAGAACAGCAGCGTCTGGTGGACATAACGACGGGGTAATGCAGTGGGTTGCAGATGGCTGCATAGCGATCATAGGCCATGGAGGACAGAAGGAAACACTCAGTGGCGCCCAAGAAGACAAAGAAATACATTTGGCTGAAGCAGTTCAGGTATGAAATATTCTTCTTGGAAGTTAGTAAATTGTCTAAGGTTTTAGGGGTGATGACACTTGAGTAACTGAGGTCAAGAAATGACAAGTGACTGAGGAAAAAGTACATGGGTGTGTGAAGCTGGGGGTCCAGGCGGATTATAAGGATCATTCCCACATTGCCCAGCACAGTAATCAGGTATATCAGGAGGAAGAGGGTGAAGAGGACCAGTCGGATCTCTTCAGAGTCTGTCAGTCCCATGAGGATGAAGTCAGACACATGAGTGATATTCCTTCTGCCCATAGTGTTCAAATGCTCTAAACTGTTGAGATCAAAGTTGATACTTGACATGAATTACTTCAAAAAGCTTGATTTTTTATAAACAACATGATATATTTATATTTGGTGTTTTAGTTTGATGTTTCTAAAAAGTCAGAACAGGGTTGTAGAGAGTATGAAAAGAAAACTCTTAATTTGACTACCAAATATAGATATAAGGGTAACTATATATTGGGATATAATGTAGCAAAACCTAGTACAGTTGAATAGTTAGAATGACTGACAGTGTTTGAAGGCTTGTCATTATTAATGTATTTAATTACCATGAGATTATTATACCGTAGTTAGTACCATTTGATACATTCTTCATATGAGAAAAAAAAGCACTGTGAATTTAGTTCACCCAACCACAGTCAGAGCTATTAAATATTGGATCTGATATTCAACCAAGGTAGACTGACCTCAGAAGGAATACCCATAATAGTATCTATTTTCTTATTTATGATTGATTTCAGCAAACGTGCAAAATTTTTAGATATATAATAACAAAAAAATTCAGCCTCCATATGTTGGAATTTTGCCCACTCTCACCACTACTATTCAATATAGTTTTGGAAGTTTTGGCCACAGCAATCAGAGTAGAAAAAGAAATAAAATGAATCCAGATTGGAAAAGAAGAAGTAAAACTCTCACTGTTTGCAGATGACATGATCCTTTACATAGAAAACCCTAAAGACTCTACCAGAAAATTACTAGAGCTAATCAATGAATATAGTAAAGTTGCAGGATATATAATTAACACACAGAAATTCCTTGCATTCCTATACACTAACAATGAGAAAACAGAAAGAGAAATTAAGGAAACAATACCATTCACCATTGCAACAAAAAGAATAAAATACTTAGGAGTATATCTACCTAAAGAAACAAAAGACCTATACATAGAAAAGTATAAAACACTGATGAAAGAAATCAAAGAGGATACAAATAGATGGAGAAATATACCGTGTTCATGGATTGGAAGAATCAAAATTGTGAAAATGAGTAAACTACCCAAAGCAATCTATAGATTCAATGCAATCCCTATCAAGCTACCTACCATATTCTTCACAGAACTAGAACAAATAATTTCACAATTTGTATGGAAATACAAAAAACCTCGAATAGCAAAAGCAATCTTGAGAAAGAAGAATGGAACTGGAGGAATCAATCTGCCTGACTTCAGGCTCTACTACAAAGCCACAGTCATCAAGACAGTATGGTACTGGCACAAAGACAGAAATATAGATCAATGGAACAAAATAGAAAGCCCAGAGATAAATCCACATACCTATGGACACCTTATCTTTGACAAAGGAGGCAAGAATATACAATGGAAAAAAGACAACCTCTTTAACAAGTGGTGCTGGGAAAACTGGTCAACCACTTGTAAAAGAATGAAACTAGAACACTTTCTAACACCATACACAAAAATAAACTCAAAATGGATTAAAGATCTAAATGTAAGACCAGAAACTATAACACTCCTAGGGGAGAACATAGGCAAAACACTCTTTGACATAAATCACAACAAGATCCTCTATGACCCACCTCCCAGAATATTGGAAATAAAAGCAAAAATAAACACATGGGACCTAATGAAACTTAAAAGCTTTTGCACAACAAAGGAAACTATAAGCAAGGTGAAAAGAAAGCCTTCAGAATGGGGGAAAATAATAGCAAATGAAGAAACAGACAAAGGATTAATCTCAAAAATATAAAAGCAACTCCTGAAGCTCAATTCCAGAAAAATAAATGACCCAATCAAAAAATGGGCCAAAGATCTAAACAGACATTTCTCCAAAGAAGACATACAGATGGCTAACAAACACATGAAAAGATGCTCAACATCATTCATTATCAGAGAAATGCAAATCAAAACCTCAATGAGGTACCATTACACACCAGTCAGAATGGCTGCTATCCAAAAGTCTACAAGCAATAAATGCTGGAGAGGGTGTGGAGAAATGGGAACCCTCTTACACTGTTGGTGGGAATGCAAACTAGTGCAGCCACTATGGAGAACAGCGTGGAGATTCCTTAAAAATCTGGAAATAGAACTGCCATAAGACCCAACAATCCAACTCCTGGGCATACACACTGAGGAAACCAGATCTGAAAGAGACACGTGCACCCCAGTGTTCATTGCAGCACTGTTTATAATAGTCAGGACATGGAAGCAACCAAAATGCCCATCAGCAAATGAATGTATAGGGAAGCAGTGGTACATATACACAATGGAATACTACGAAGCCATTACAAAGAATTCATTTGAATCAGTTCTAATGAGATGGATGAAACTGGAGCCCATTATACAGAGTGAAGTAAGCCAGAAAGGTAAAGACTAATACAGTATACTAATGCATATATATGGAATTTAAAAAGATGGTAATGATAACCCTATATGCAAAACAGAAAAAGAGACACAGATGTACAGAACAGACTTTTGGACTCTGTGGGAGAAGGCGAGGGTGGGATGTTCAGAGAGAATAGCATTGAAACAAGCATACTATCAAGGGTGAAACAGATCACCAGCCCAGGCTGAATGCATGAGACAAGTGCTCGGGGCTGGTGCACTGCGAAGACCCAGAGGGGTCGGATGGAGAGGGAGGCGGGAGGGGGAATCAGGATGGGGAACACATGTAAACCCATGGCTGATTCATGTCAATGTATGGCAAAAACCACTACAATATTGTAAAGTAATTAGCCTCCAACTAATAAAAATAAATGAAAAAAAATTAAAAAACAAAAAACAAAAAAAGTTTGTGATATATATAATTGATAATTTGATATATAAAGTTATATATGTATATAATTGTTTGATATATACAGTTTAATGCACCATGCACTGTTTTTTCTTTCCCAATATATTTAATATTATATAATGAAATATTGATTTCAACTTTAGTGAACTTCAGTAGCATATACTAAATTATAGACCATATATTCATATTAATCTTCAAACAATAGGATGCTTGTACAACTTGATAATTCAAGATTAAATTTCTTCCAAAATTATATTTCTAAATACACACATTGATTGCAGACCCTGATAACGTCAACTCTGTATTTCTGGTTCTACAAATCTTGGCATTACTTAGGGAAAGGTTTAAATGATATCACTGTACATATTCTGAAAATATCTCCATTTTATTTGATTCTATCTAAAACCTTCTACCTTTGAGAATAATACTTACTGGAGGCCAAGGTTGGTGAAATACACTTCTTTCAATATTATCTGTCTATGAAGTATGTCAGCCACAAATTTTTCTCACAAATAAAATGTGAAGATCATGTCAGTTGAAAATTTCTGTAGTAAACATGGTTATTTTTTGAGATAAATTATTTTTAATTTTTAATGCAATCATTTTGTTTTCTTCTGTAGGGAAAGGTAAATCAAACTAGAAATTTCATTCAGCTCTTGATCAAATGTAAAATTTTCCAGGAAGTTATGCTTGAAAAGAATTTCAGGGCCCCACTTTATAGGTACATTAGCAAAGCAGAGCGTGCTTTTCATCTCCTCCTAATATTTCCAGGGTAGTTCATATACTGGGAATTGTTGATAATGAAATGTTTGCTCATCCCTGTGGACCAGTTATCAAGAAAGATTTCTTTGCCTGTCTCCAGGGACAAAAGTTCAAAGACCAAAAGCAGCTATGATGGGATTTGAGGAGCTAGTTGTCTTTTCTCTTAGGAGCCAGAAAATGAAGGGCCTAATGGCTTGGTCTACCTCTGTGATGCTGATATTTATGCCCACGTTGGTAGAGAAACTATTTCTAGCAAAATATCTACTCTATGACTAAAATCGTCAGGGACAGAGTGATACATTTTTGACAAAAAGTTTGATATTTAAATGTGTAATATTATTTAGGGAGTAAATATGTTTGTTAAAAAGAAAACAAGAATATAACAAAATTCAAAGAATGATATGAAAAAACCCAAAACTGTTGTAACAATTTAACGAATTTCTCCCAAATATTTTTGTCATGGAGTACTTATCTGTATACCTCAAGATTTGCATAATCACTATCATACTGTATATTCAGTATCCACTCTCATTTTATAACTAAAAGCCACCTCAAAAACCATAATAAATGCAAAACTATGAGGAGAAAATTTTTCTTACTTACTATTTTCTAGCACTGGGACTCATTATGTTCATTTTAGTGTTTTTCCTGATTTCAAACTATTCTTATACCATTCACTGTGTCATGTCAGAAACCAAAGCATGATCAGAGATTTTTAAAATCTCTCTTAATTTAATGATGGTCTAGCTTCATTTCTTAATTGATTACAGTTTTAACTATATATATATATATAGGCTTCCCTGGTGGCTCAGATGGTAAAGAATCTGTCTGCAATGCTGGAGAATAGGGTTTGATCCCTGGGGTGGGAAGATCCCCTGGAGAAGGGAATGGCTATGTACTCCAGCATTCTTGCTTGGAAAATTCAATGGACAGGGAAGCTGGAGGGCTACAATCCATGTTGTTGCAAAAAGTCAAACATGACTGAGTGCCTAACACTGTCACTTCCATATATATATATATATATATATACATATATTCCTTTTTTCCTTAATCTAGAATGATGAAAAGTACACCACGGATATTTACTAGGACATTTTGAAAAATATATATGGACATTTAATCATAATTCTGAACAAATAACATATATTTCTGCTTCTTATGCTTAACAAAAAAAGTGTGGCATGTTTTTCTCTTAGAAAGAGAATAGCAATGCAATATTAAAGCACAGAAATAAAATTTAGATACCTGATTTTATTAGCATTAAATAAATACAAAATCTTGAAATTATCTACAGAACAGTATATATTCAATACAAGTGAAAATGAAAATATATATAGAATTAGAACCACAGTAAATGTAAAGAAGGTTCAACAGTGAGGATGTTTCATACAATTATCAAAATCTGAACATTGTAGTTATGACGCATGGATGAAAATCCCTGGTCAAGAAAGAAAGAGAAATATAATCATTTTAATAATTTTCAATAATGATAATGAACTATCTTGAAGGCAACTAATCTGACTCAGACATGGTGCTTAGAAGAAAAAAATCAATGTTAAATTAATAAAGAGAATGAGGGATGAGTTAACACAGTATCCTCAAAAAGTCCCTAAAATAATGCATAGTGTGTTTCATCAGTTGTCATTTACAATACTTTAAATGTAAAATATTTTATTGTAAAATGAAGTTCGCTGACATCAGGCACCAGTAATACATATCTGAAAAGAAAATTAAAAATTTAAACCAAACATATATATGTGCACTCATAGATCCCTTCACATGAATTGTCTTCAATTATCCCCAAACTGAAGACCAATTTTCACTACAGGACGTTTCTTTTTGATGTATGATACAAAAGAAATCCTAAAACCTTGACTCCAATGATTTAAAATCCTATGAACAAATACAGATCTATCTACTCATTTCCATATCCTAACCACTAAAGATAAAAATCATTTTAAAAAGTCTATTAATCTCTATGCCATTTTTAATATACCAGTAAGCAATGTTTTTGAAAGAATTCTAGATAGAATTTTAAAGTGAACTGATGTTGTTTTGAGTGCTAATATGCACAAGATGGTCCAATTTCCAAGGCAAGTTATAAACATGATTAAGGAAGAATCATTGATCTTAATAAATTCATCACTTTGTTTCCACAAGCCAAAAAGAGCAAAGAATACATTTACTTATTGTAAATATCATAAATACTACATATGTGTTTGTTTCATGCTGTGGATAGCAATAGTCAAACTATGACTAAACAGACTCTTCTCTCAAAAAACTTACAATCTTGTCTGAGAGAGAGAAGTATAATCCCACATATTTTTTCCTAATAAGTACTTTATGGATTAATTTTCAGTTATTTTCAATAAACATTTAAATAAGATTACCCAACTTCCATTACTTCTAAATGATTCATGCACAATGAAGGCAGTACTGAGGCTTTCATCTTTTCCAGGGGCCATTTTGTATCAATGCTAAGAGAGTACATTAAACAGGGTTTATGTTCAAGTCTCTTGCCAAGGAAAAATAAAAGGAAAACCCAGTTTCTCTTTTTAATACTATAGATTTAATGATTTTTTTCTGCCCAATCTGGAGAAATGAGTCTCTAAATATACCTCGCAAATGTTGCAGTGATATTCTATACCTAGTACTTCATGTTTATACACATACACACAAACATGCATATCATTGTTGTTCAGTTGCTAAGTCGTGTCCGACTCTTTGCGATTGTGTGGATGGCGATAAAACAGCTTCCCTGTCTTCACTATCTCCTGGAGTTTGCTCAAACTCAAGTGCACTGAGTTGGTGATGCCACCCAACCGTCTCATCCTCTATCACCCCCTTCTCGTCTTCAATCTTTCCCAGCATAAGGATCTTTTCTAATGAGTTGGTTCTTCGCATCAGGTTGCCAAAGTGTTGGAGCTTCAGCTTCAGCATCAGTCCTTCCAAAGAATATTCAGAGTTGACTTCCTTCAGGAGTGACTGATTTGATCTCCTTGCTGCCCAGGGGACTCTCAAGAGTCTTCTCCAGCACCACAGTTTGAAAACATCATTTCTTCAGTGCTCATCATTCTTTATGGTTCAACTCTCACATCCATGCATGACTACTGGAAAAACCATAGACTTGACTATATGAACAGGTGTTCACAAAGTGATGTCTCTGCTTTTTAATATGCTGTCTATACTCTGGTTTTTCTTCAGATCATATAAATCTTTCACCTTTTAATATGCTGACTAGTTTGTCACAGATTTTCTTCCATGTCATAACTTTTCCTCCATGGAGCAAGTGTCTTTTAATTTCATGGCTGCAGTCACCATCCACAGTGATTTTGGATCCCAAGAAAATAAAATATGTTACTGTTTATATTTGCCATCTATTTACCATGAAGTGGTGTGACCAGATGCCATGATCTTAGTTTTTTGAATGTTGAGTTCTAATCCAGGCTTTTCACTCTCCTCTTTCAACTTCATTAAGAGAGTCTTAAGTTCCTTTTCACTTTCTGTTTTTAGGGTAGTATCATCTTCACAACTGAGTTTGTTGATACTTCTCCCGGCAATCTTGACTCCAGCTTGTGCTTCATCCAGGTGTGTATTTCACATGATGTCCTCTTCATAGACGTTAAATAAGCAGGATGAAAATATAAAATCTTGACCTACTCCTTTCCCAGTTTTGAACCAATCCATTGTTCCATGGCTGGTTCTAACTGTTGCTTCTTGACCTGAATACAGGTTTTTCAGGAGGCAGGTAAGGTGGTCTGGTATTCCCATCTCTTCAAGAATTTTCCACAGTTTGTTGTGATCTATATAAAATTTTTAGCATCGTCAATGAAGCAGTAGAAGATTTTTTTCCCCCTGAATTATATTGCTTTTTCTCTGATACAATGGATACTGGCAATTTGATCTCCAGTTCCTCTGCCTTTTCTAAATCCAGCTTGTACATCTGGAAGTTCTTGGTTCACATGCTGTTGAAGCCTATCTTGAAGGATTCTGAGTATTACTTTGCTAGCATGTGAGATGAGAGCAACTGTACTGTAGTTTGAACTTTGGCACTGGAATGAAAACTGAACTTTTCCAGTCCTGTGGCCATTGTTGAGTTTTCCAAATTTGCTGACATATTGAGTGCAACACTTTAACAGCATCATCTTTTAGGATTTAAAATGGCTCAGGTGGAATTCCATCACCTCCACTAGCTTTGTTCATAGTGATGCTTCCGAAGGCCCACTTGACTTCACATTCCAGGATGTCTGGCTCTAGGTGAGTGACAATGCCATTGTGGTCATCTGGGTCTTTAAGACCTTTCTTGCATAGTTCTTCTGTATATTCTTGCCACCTCTTCTTACTCTCTTTTGCTTTTGTTAGGTCCTTGCTGTTTCTGTCTGTTATGCCCATATTTGCATGAAATGTTCCCTTCTTATTTCTAATCTTTAAAAGTTATCAATTCTTAGAACTTAGAAAGACACATTATAGGGATTAAGAAATTAAATTTTGCTGTTTTATGCTATACCTCACTGCATAACTTGTACAAACTCTGGGAGATGGTGAGGGGCAGGGAAGCCTGATGTGCTGCAGTCCATAGGGTCTCAAAGAGTTGGACACAAATTGGCAACTGAACAACAACCACTGCAAAAATGTATCCCTTTACTTTGATATCAAGGTAAAGTCAGTTTGTCAAATAGACTAGAAAAATAAATTGCCCATAAAAATAAAATGAGGTAATATGCTTTTGAAAGAGGAGAGAGGAGCCAAAAAGTTATTCTTAAATATATGCAAGTGAAAGCAAATAACAATAGCTGTTAATATATAGTCTAGAAAATGTGAATATCAGAGCAAAAATAAGTCTTCATAATTTAATGGCATTCAAATATGAAAGGGAATTTTTAAAATAAAGTAGGGGAAAATAATGCAAGACAAATAAATTTATCGAGAGTTTTGAATTGGTAAAAATAATTTAAACATTTATTTCCTAAAAGAGAGTTTGAATTTTAACATTTAAAAAGTACTTTGTAAAAAAAATAAACAGACGCCATTTTAGATAGAAACCAATATAAACTAAAAAAATAAAATGTTTGTAATCATTATTATTTGAATATAATGATCTATTTAATTACAAAAGTATAGAAAATTATGAAATAATTGGAAAATTTTAAATATATTCTTATGCTTTATGTAGAGAAAATTAAAGGTAATGTATAAAATTTTTAAATAAAGGAAATTTTAGCACTCTACCTGATTAAAGCTAATAGGTTGCTGCAATGTTTGATTTCATTGTAATTTAGTAGCTTTACAACTTGTCTTTGCTACAAATATTAATACAAATGAGATAAGCATTTAAGTAAAAAAAAACTATTTTTAATAATCATGCCAAACCTATAGAAATCAGGAGAAAAGCAATGAGGTCTTAAAATACATAGAATTTCAATGAAGAACCGGTGTACTGAAGCTTGTTGACATGTCACAGAAGTAAGCCTTTTAAAATGATTTCTTTGGGGGAAGGTTCAATCCAAGAGGGAGGGGATGTGTGTGTATCTACCTGATTCAGTTCATTGTACTGCAGAAAATAACCAAATCAATTAAAAGTAATTAATAAAAAAGTGAATATTCAATAAGAAAAAGCCATGTACATATAAAATACTGCAGGATTATGAGTGTTCAAACAATAATGGCCAGAGCTTATTTGTATGTCCTTAAATGCCATCATTATCTGATTTAATCTTTACATAATATTTGTGGACCTGGAATTATTATTTATCTTGAGCAAGATAAATTACTATTTTTCTTGAGGAAACTTGAAACTTAAACTTTCGGCAATGCTTTAAAGGGTTATATAAGTACAAGTGCAGCAGATCTAGAATCTAAATTCTGGAATGGTTGGTTGGGTCTGGGCAAGTGCTCATAATCACTCTGCTATGTTGATTCTCCACTAGGTAAAAGAAATAATTTCCAAAATAATTTACTATTCCCCAAACTGAGCTATTTTCCATCATAAAATTCTGGGAAGTTGGATTATGCATGTGAACTTGTTTGATATAATTTCAAAGATGAAAACTATAATCTTTCATTTTGCAAACCAGTTGCCTTTAAAAATGTATGTATATAGACCATAATTTAACATGGTTCATGATTTCCAGTTACAATGTAGATTTCTAAAGGCATATTCTTAGAAATATTTGACATTGTATTTAGTTAATCAGTATGGTTCAACAACAACATAGATACATAAATAATAAATATTACTAATTCTATTAGCTTCTGTAGAGAAAGCAAGGAAATACACTATAGGGATGGGGAAAAATGAGCTTTAAATTTTTTCATCACTGTTATTTTAATTGTTTGGGGCCTTTTCTCTTCTGCATGACTCTTCTGAGAGCATTTTTCACTTCTTTGTTTCGAAGACTATATATGAGTGGATTTAACATGGGGATGACAATAGTATAAAACACAGAAGCCACATGATCCTTTCCCAAAGAGTAGGACTTACTTGGTTTTGCATACGTAAAAATTGTAGTGCCATAAAAGATGGTGACTGCCAGGAGATGGGAGGCACAAGTAGAGAAGGCCTTTTGTTTCCCTGAAGTGGAAGTAATTTTCAGGATGGTAGACAAGATGGCCACATAGGATGTAGACACCATGATAAGAGACACCAGTAGAGTGGAGCCAGCAAATGTGGATATAATGATTTCAATGGCGTGCGTGTCAGTGCAGGACAGCACTACGATCGGGGGTGTCTCACAGAAAAAGTGATAGATTACATTGGAGTCACAGAAATGCAATCTGCTCATGCAAAGCACATTGACAAAGGAGTCCATAAAGCCAATCAAATAAGATCCAAAAAGTATGGAGCAGCAGCGTCTAGTGGACATCACAACCAGGTAATGCAGAGAGTTGCAGATGGCTACATAGTGATCACAGGCCATGGAGGAGAGAAGGAAACATTCAGTGGCGGCCAAGAAGATAAAAAAATTTATCTGGATGAAGCAGTTCAGGTATGAGATATACTTGTTGGAAGTCAGTAAGTTGTCTATGGTTTTAGGGGTGATGACACTTGAGTAGCTGAGGTCAAGAAATGACAAGTGACTGAGCAAAAAATACATGGGAGTGTTAAGCTGGGAATCCAGGCGGATTATCAGGATCATCCCCACATTGCCCAGCACGGTGATCAGGTATATCAGGAGAAAGAGGGTGCAGAGGGCCAGCCGGATCTCTTCAGAGTCTGTCAGTCCCATGAGGATGAAGTCAGACACATGTGTGATATTCCTTCTGCCCATAGTGTTCAAATGCTCCAAACTGTTGAGATATCAAAGTTGATACTCAGCAAAAATGTCTTCAAATAGTTGGCATTTTCATTGATGACATGACAAATTTATGTTAGTTTAGTGTTTCTAGGATGTGATAATAATGAAATGTGTAGAGTATGAAGAGAAACATCTTAATTTGATTGCCAAATGTATAAATATAGAAACAGACATAATCTGACACTTGGATATAATATAATAATTGCTAATATATTAAAAACAATTAGGATAGCCCTAACACCATTTCCTTTTGTTAAAATGTTTAATTTTTGTTAGACTATTACATCATAGGTATTACTATTACCCACATTTTTTAGGTGAGAAAAAGTGCACAGAGAATTTAGTTAATTTTTTCAGTCAGGGCTATTTCATGTTTTCTCTGTAATTCTACCAAGATAGATTGATCCCAGAGAGTATGCTCATGATACTTTATTCCTATTTATAATTAATTTCAGCAAACCTGAAAATAAATGCTAGATATAAAAGGAACAGTGGTAGAATTGTTTTAATGTATCATGTACTGTTCACTACATTCAAATATTCTTCAATACTAATGAAAAATAAATAACAATCTCTTGACTTTTTAATTGTAAAGAGTATCAAAATTGTAGCTTCATATTCATATTAATTTCCAAAATATGCATTTTCCTAATTTGACTATTAAAATCAAATTTCTTCTAAAATTAGCAATTTCCTTGCAGACCTTAATTACATCAATTTTATATTTCTGGATCCACAAGTCCTGGAACTTCTTAGGGTAAGAAGAAGAAATGATAGAGCAAGTAATCATTCAAATAATATCAGTAAGAAATGATATAGAAATCACTTAAATGATATCTGTGAGAAATGATACAGATATCATTTAAAAAATGGTACCTGTATGCAGAGACTTCTGATAATTCCTTATTATATTTGAACCAAACAAAAGTCTTCTAAATTTGAGAATAGTACTTACCAGGAGGCAAAGTTAGTGAAAAAATCATTTTCTTCTAATATTATCTGTCTAGAAGTATGTCAACCTCAAATTTTGCTCACAATGAAATATGAAGATATTTTCAGTCAAAAACTTCTGTAATATTTGTTTTCTTTGAGATAAGTTCTTTTGACTTCTTAGTGCATTCATTTTGTTTTATTCTGAAAGAAAAGTTAATCAACATAGAAATTCTGCTCAGCTGGTGATCATGTGTAAATTTTGCCTGGAAGTTGTGTCTAAAAAGAACATCAAGGCTCTACCATGTAAGTAAACAGAGCGGAGTATGCCTTGCCTCTTATATTAAAAATTTCAAGGTACCTCACATACTGGGGACTGACGTTAACGCAAAATTTCATCATCCCTGTGGACTAGTTTCAAGGAATATTATTTTGTATGTCCCCAAGGACAAGATTTCTTAAACTAAGTGTAGCTATGCTAATGTTTTCAAAAGCTAGTTATCTTTTCTCTTAGGAGTCAGACAGTGAAGAGCATGATGGTTTAATCTTCCTTTGTGATGCTCTAGATTTATGCATGTGGTGATAGAGAAACTATTTCTAGAAAAATGTTTGATTACTTTAAGACAAAATGATGCATTTTTCACAATTAAACTTTTATATTTAAATCTGTAACATTATAGGAGTTACTATGTTCATAGAAACAAAATGAAATCTGAAAATATGAAGGGAATTCTAGGCAAGGTTAGAACTAATTTTTTTGTTTTATTGAAATATAATTGATACAGGAAGATTTGCACCCATTTACTAGGTACATATTGATGAGTTTGGACTTCTGTATATATCCATGATGCCATCACCACAATCAAAGCTCTAAACCTATCCAAAAATCTCCAAAAATATCCTTGTGTTCTTTTTTGCATATGTATAATTTATGATAACAACTGATTTTTCTAAAATAACTGTTGCATACTAAAACATATCAGGAAAAATAAAGATACAAAATGAGAATATAATAAAATTCAAAAGTGATATGAAAATAATCAACCTCTTGTAATATTTGATAAAGTTTTCTTAATTTTTCTGGTTCATAAATGCTTATTTGGGTGCCTCTAGATTTGCATACTTTTTATCATACTGTATACTTAGTATCCACCTGCATTTTATAACTAAAATTTCACAACATACTATGACCAATGTTATGCTGTCCTTTCCTAAAACCCATAATTTCATGCATTATGCATTGAGTGATACTCCATGACCAACTTTCCTCCAGAAATGTTCATCAAATACTGCATTGTGGTGAACCAAGGACAAAAGAGCAGATAAAAGCAAGGAGGGTCCTGGAATGTAGGAACAGGAAAACCAGACCCTTATCATCCTTCCCTCCCCCAGGTTGTAACTATTAATGGATTTCAGGTCCTCCTGAGCAGTATAACCTGTCTCCCCCCTGCCCCATAGGAGGGGAGAAGGCATTTGCCTTACTCGTACCCCCTCTCAGTATACATGCCTCATCCAGTCAGCAAATGACCCTCAAGACCCCTACCCCACCCCTTGTACCCTTGGTATAAAAGTGGATTAAGGACCTGTGTTCAACATCAGTTCTCCCTTGAGCTGGCCTGCTGTTCTAACCGCGTCTCCCGCTCTAATAAACTTTATTTCCCTCTCATTCTGTCTATTGTCTGGAAATTCTTTTCCAACCCATGCCTAGACCAGGACAAATATTACATTGAGGATGATTTATCAAGATGAGGAAACAAAGGAAGAGTCTAAAAGGGACAGACTAAGAATAGCTTACAATATTATTATAAAGTTTCTGCTGATTTGTGATAATTAAATCCATGTCAACATAGATTTAAAAATGACTGTTACAGAGAAGGAAGGCTGCTCATACTGCACTTTCAGGTGATAACTTATTGGTGTTGATAAAGGAGCTACTTTTGTATGTGTTATATTTTTGAAGGGCGATTCTACTCAGAAAATTTAGTTTTGATAAAACAGACGTCTTTGGAAATTAAAAAAAAACAAATAAAAAAAGCAGTGTAAACCTATTTGATAATAGGCAACTGTGAGAGTTAAGCCAGCAATTGAGAAACTAATGGTAATTTTTAATGTAAATACCACCTCTGTAACAATGGTAATTTCAAAATTACTAGGACCAAGGTTTTCTTGCTCAATGATGTCCCAAAGTTGAAACTCATTTTGTTCATATTTAGTGGTATGTCTTCCGGCTACTCTCATATGTCAACAAGAAACTGGCATTTACCAAAAGCATTGCCAATGACTGAACAACACAGGCATTTGCCATCTTCCTCTATGGAGACTGAACTCCATGCTGCTATAGATGTTGACCTTCAACATCCCCTGAGGGTGTTCAGGGTGGAGTGAGGCACTCTCTGCTCCAGGGAATCTGGTGGGACAGGTCTTTAGATAGTTGGATTTTTAGGAACAAATTTTATGATCTCAATCCTTGCATCTCCTCATATCTAGAGAAGCATTAAGCACTAAATCCCTTCATGGTGACCTCAGATCCTTATGACTAACAAAAAACCTTTTGTAGAGTAAGTGCTTCATGGTATTGAACTCACTTCACCGAAACCTTATATACCGACCAACCCACTGCCGCTTTGGAGCAGTCTCTCAGAGCTATCTGAGATGCTGCCTCTGGGTTGGAGTCCTAATTTTGCCCCCAATATAACTTAACTCACAACTCTCAAGTTATACATCTTTTTTAGTCCACTCATACCATTTATTTTGTCATGTTGAAAGCAGGTCCTCCTAAAACTGAGTTCCCCTGCTGAGTTTATGATTAACATCTCTATGCAAATGGCATCTCTTTTTTTGTCCATCACTTGTTCCCCACAAGGTTGAAGATTATCCAAAAAAGTGGAATTGAAATGCAGAGGAACCCGTGGGGCCCTCTCAAGTACAAAAATATTGTCCCCCAGCTTCTTATTTGTAGAAAGAAGACTTTCATCCTCCTAGACTTTCCCTGTGTCCCAAAGGGCATATTCACACAGTAACTAATTAGGGCTTGAAAAAGTTGGCTTAAAACTCAACATTCAGGAAACTAAGATCATGGCATCTGGTCCCATCACTTCATGGCAAATAGGTGGGGAAACAGTGGAAAAGGTGAGAGACTATTTCTGGGGGCTCCAAAATCACTGCAGGTGGTGATTACAGCCATGAAATTAAAAGATGGTTTCTCCTTGGAAGAAAAGCTATGACCAACATAGACAGCATATTAAAAAGCAAAGACATTACTTTGCCAACAAAGGTCCATCTAGTCAAAGTAATGGTTTTTCCAGCAGTCATGTATGGATGTGAGATTTGGATTCTAAAGAAAGCTAAGTGGTGAAGAATTGATGCTTTTGAACTGTGGAGTTGGAGAAGACTCTTGAGAGTCCCTTGGACTGCAAGGAGATCCAATCAGTCCATCCTAAAGGAAACCAGTCCTGATTATTCATTGGAAGGGCTGATGTTAAAGCTGAAATTCCAATACTTTGGCCACCTGATGCCAAGAGCTGACTCATTTGAAAAGACCCTGATGTTGGGAAAGATTGAAGGCCGGAGAAGAAGCGGAAAACAGAGGATGAGATGATTGGATGGTATCACCGACTCAATGGACATGAGTTTGAGCAAGTTCCGGTAGTTGGTGATGGACAGGGAGCCCTGGCGTGCCTCAGTCCACGGGGTCGCAAAGAGTCAGACAGGACGGAGCGACTGAACTGGACTGAACTGTACTGCAGTGCGCCAGGCTTCCCTGCCCACCACCAACTGCCGAGCGTGCTCAGACTCATGTCCACTGAGTCACCGATGCCATCCAAACATCGCCTCTTCTGTCTGCAGGGGTCCATTCATGCATCAGTTTGTTTCAATTGTAGCTACTGCATTACTAAAGGCTCCCCAGTTGAACTTGCAGAACTGGATGAACCACAAAAAAACAAAAACAGAGGGAAGGCTCTCAATTACACATCAGTTTTTCAACTACACAAGAAGATTGGCACCCCAACACATTATTCAAGGGTTAGTTGTACATTTTTTATATAAATATGTCATATGTGGACTGAAAATGGATTATATATTAAAAAAAAAAAAATTCCAGAAAACACAAGTACTTAAAATGCTCTAGGTCTTATCAAATAATGGATTATCTTATGGCCTAACTCAAGCTTAGAATATCACCTAACCCCCACTCCTAAGTTTTGCCCCATCAGCTGTTAATTCGGAGATTTAAGAAATTTGAATTTAGGTTGAAAAATTGTAATTGATTATAAAATAAATAATAAAGGACAGTTCATACATACAAATATATATGTATATATTCCATATGTGTGTGTGTATATATATGTATGGAATAGTTTGAAATACTGCTACCAGAATTGCTCATGATTCATTTTAAGATAAAGGTAAAAACTCCAAATTTTTATCAGGAGACACAGGCTAGATTGGATCAATGGTTGGGTTCTTTGCAAGGAAGCCTTTTAAGATGTAGTAGTTTTAATTGTAATTTTTTGGTGACGTTCTTATAATCCAAGGAAGTAAAGGGATAGATTTTTTTTTTTTTTTTTTAATTATCAGGTCTTGTTCTACTACCTTAAAGCTCACTGATGTTTGCTTTTGCTTCTGTTTGTGTTTATTTGAATGTATATGCGTGTGTGTGTGTGTGTTTCTGACATCAGGCACAGATATGTTCTGAAAAGCTTCTCTTCCTAATGCACCTTGCAGGGATCACTATCAATTGCATTTATATATAAATATATATATATATATATATGTTCAGTTCAGTTCAATTCAGTCCCTCAGTCATGTCCAACTGTTTGCAACCCCATGAACTGCAGCACACTAGGCCTCCCTGTCCATCACCAACTCCCAGAGTTTACTCAAACTCTCTCTCTCTCTCTATATATATATATACACACACACACACACACACATACACACTGTTTTTTTCTCTTTACTTGTGGCAAATTTCCTTTATTCATTGTAAAGTAAGGGCGTGAAATGCCTTAAGGGGGCAGTTACATTTTTGTGAGTTTTCTAAATCCCTCCAGATGCACAGAGGAACTTTTAAGAACACATTTATAATATCCTTTGATCACAAGATGAACTCCAGGGAGTCTATTCCCATTTGAACTGAGGTAATTATATAAATTAACTTTTTAACTAATTCTGTTTTCTGATATGATTGTTCTTTGATCATCCCACTCTTGCATTGACAGCATGGAATCTGTGCCTTTTGTTTTTTATTTTAAAAATTTTAAATTTCAAATCCACTACCTGTTAACTTCTGTCATTGACCTAATTTATGCGTCACTGCAAAACAACAAATTTAACTATCTTTTCTGTGCTTGTTTTTGTTTGGGGGGAAATTTAGAAAAATAGATCACAAGAATGGGTGGTGATGAGGCTCGTCAATGAGCTAAACTGCTACACATTTTTTTCTTCCACTCTCTGGTAAGTAAAATTCCTGGATTTTAATAGTCAGTGTATATGCATTCTGTCAATATAAGTTGAAATACAAAGAAGAAGAAGAAGAGGTTCAGATTTTAATGTGATAAAGACTTCAAGGTATAGGGGAGTGAGGGATTTGTAATTTGGCTCTCATCTCTTTCTGTATCCTCCACTTAAGTCTCTTTCTCTATATTAACCTCAAAGTTGCCATGCGACTTCTTTGGGAGTAATAAAAACAAATGACTGGATTCAATTTGGAATGTTTTCTAAAGGATGAATTTCAATATAAATCATAACTATGTAAACTTATGGAGATTATTTACCTGTCTCCACAGATATTCTAGATCTATAAGGGTATTATAATAGAAGGACAATATTGTGAGATTATTAAAATGATAGGAAATAAGGAAATATTGGGCTTTACATACTGAACACAGGGCTAGCATCTCCCATGTGAAAGGATGATAAAGCCAAGACAACCGTATCCTTTATTCTGTAGGAGTGACGTTACTGTGTCTGTGTTTGTCAGTTGTTCAGTCTTGTCTGACTCTCTGCCGCCCTGTGGACTGTAGCCAGCCAGGTTCTTCTGTCCATGGAATTTCCCAGGCTAGAATGCTGGGATCAAACCCAGGAAGATTGCAGGTGGATTTTTTTAGCATCTGAGCCAAGGTTACTAGTATCCTGACTTATTTACAATGTTTTCATTTTTAATATAAATGTGACAAAAGAATTCCATCTTGTGGGCAAAATGTAGAAATAATAAATGTGCTTTGGAAAAGACATAGCATATTTTAAGAAACTTGCTGTGATATCATGAAAAAAATATTGCAAAGAAGTAGCTGTATGTTCTATAGGTTGGTTTTACTTTATGGGACGTTCCAAGTGCTCAAAAGATGTGCACTGGTTAAGTGGAAAACACATGGCATATTTTAAGAAACCTGTTGCAATATCACAAAAAAAAAATATTGCAGAGAAGTACTTGTATGTTTTATAGGTTGGCTTTATTTTATAAACTTGCTTCACTTAGAAATGTATAAAGATTGTTTCCTTAGTCTCTTGAGTATGGCATTTCTATTGGATATCAAAGGCCATGAATCTTCCTTTGTATTAGAAATGCATTGTTAATACAAACCATCCAAAGTAGTCAGTAACAGTTCTGCTTCTTATGTTATTTATTCTATAAGATTTTCCACATTATTATATGAATGTAGGAGTATATTGTTGCATGACTTGTCATTTTGGAAAATGAGAATCACCTGAACATGCCAACTATATTTCAATAATTTTTTTTTAAATAGGAAGGTTTCCCAAAAAAGGCCAATTATAAGTTCTATTCATCATATTTCATATATCAGCTCAGAGTACTCCTTTTCAATTTCTAGTGGACATTATTCTCAAAAGCCAATGCTTCTGTCTATTTTCTAAGAATGAATCCAGAATTTTTGATATTGGGACCTTGCCTTTTGTCAAATCAAAGTTTAAAAAAATGAGGACTACACACTAAACATGAAAACATAAGTGGGAAAACAAGTTTAAATATTATGATACAGTTTATGCTCAGATATTTATAGATTTGGCATTAGCCACAATGAAATCTGACATAAAGTTAATTTTTGGTTGCTGTTGATGTGTATTTTATTTGCAATATTGTGCTAGTTTCTGGTGTATGGGAAAGTGATTTTCTCTCTCTCTCTACCTCTATAAATACATATGTATATGTATGGATTTATATAATACATATAAATTATTTGTATATAATGTATATGGATTCATTTTCAAAATCTTTTCACATATAGCTTACTATAAAATATTGAGTATAGTTCCCTGTGTCATTCAGTAGGTCCTTGTTTTTATCTATTTCATTTATAGTAGTGTGCATATGTTACTTTCAAATTCCTATTTTATATCTCCCCATCCCCTTTCCCTTTGAAGACCATAAGTTTGTTTTCTATGTCTGTAAGTCTGTTTCTATTTTGTAAATAAGTTTATTTTTATCATTTTTAAACTTTTTTTTTCCTTCAGTTTTTGACTGTGGGGACTTAGTTCCCTGACCAGAGATCAGATCTCTGGTGTACTCCCCCCTGCAATGGAAGCGTGGAGTCCTAACCACTGTACTCCAAGGGACATCCCTGTATCATTTTTTAAAAGAGAACTTCAGTGGCACCACAGATTAAATTTCCAACTTAAATACTGATGCTTTATAATCTGGATTTTGCCTATTTTAGAAGCTTCCCTGGTGGCTCAGATGGTAAAGAATCTGCCTGCAATGCAGGAGACCTGGGTTCTAACCCTGGGTCAGAAAGATCCCCTGGAGAAAGGCTACCCCCTCCTACATTTTTGCCTGGAAAAATCCCATGGACAGAGGAACCTGGTGGGCTACAGTCTATGAGGTCACAAAGAGTAGGACACAACTGAGCAATTCACACACACACAGAATGAAATTTACTTAAGCTTTTTTCTTCACACTAAGAATAGCATTTTGAATGTATCCTGAAGCTAAGACTCTAATGTTTTCTTGCTTAAATTCTTGAAATTTTCTATGGAACATGCAAATAGACAGTGCTTGAAGAGAATAGATATTTCTAGCTAAATGTTTTCTAATTTTATAGCCAAAACCACCAGAGCAGAGCAGTCAATAACTCAAGTCAGATTACTAGTTAGAGATTCCGAGTAGTCTTGATAATGCTGCATGATCATTCTCAATTTATTTGTTGACAGGTACCATGATAAACAAACACATGGCTGATGTTAATTTTACACTGGTGACTGAGTTTATCCTTTTGGGACTGACAGATCATGCTGAACTGAAAGTGGTTCTCTTCCTGCTGTTCCTGCTTATCTATACCATTTCCTTGGTGGATAATCTAGGGATGCTCCTTCTAATCCAAATAACTCCCAGACTCCAAACACCCATGTACCATTTCCTCAGCTGCCTGTCATTCATCGATGCCTGCTATTCATCAGTCTTTGCACCCAGAATGCTGATGAACTTCTTTGTTGAACGGGAGACAATCTCATTCTCTGCATGCATGGTGCAGTACTTTTTATTCGTGTCACTCCTTACCGCTGAGGGCTTCTTGCTGGCAGCAATGGCTTATGACCGCTATATGGCCATTGTGAACCCTTTACTTTATACCGTGGCTATGACAAAAATAGTTTGTGTTGCTCTGGCCATTGGATCATGTGTAGGAGGCATAATCAACTCATTGACTCACACAACTGGCTTGCTGAAATTGTCTTTCTGTGGGCCAAATGTCATCAGGCACTTCTTCTGTGACCTTCCCCCGCTGTTGAAGCTGTCCTGTTCTGACACATCCATGAATGAACTGCTGCTTTTAATCTTCTCTGGCATTATTGCCTTGATCACTTTCATGACTGTGATGATCTCCTACATCTTCATCGTTGCTGCTATCCTGAGGATCCGCTCAGCAGCAGGCAGACACAAAGCCTTCTCCACATGTGCTTCACATCTCACGGTTGTGATTCTATTCTATGGCTCTATAAGCTTTAGCTACATTCAACCAAGCTCCCAGTATTCCTTAGAACAAGAGAAGGTGGTATCTGTGTTTTATACCCTGGTTATCCCTATGTTAAACCCATTAATTTATAGCTTAAGAAACAAGGAAGTGAAGGATGCTGTGAAAAGGGCTAAAGAAATGAAGCATATTCCTTGTTAATGTCATACCATATGTGCCAAACTGTTAGTAGACAAATGAGTGCTTTGGCTAATGGTATTTATGTGCACTTATTAAAATTATGAACTGTTTTGCAATGGAAGAAAAAGGCCTGGAAGAATAGCATGTCATAGTACATTTGGCTGGTTATTGTGTAAACTAAGCTAATAAGCCATACTAAGTTCCAGTTTAGCTATCTATGGCTAATTGTTAACATTTTTATTCCTATATTTAGGCAGAAATAAATATATACATACAGACATACACACAGACAGGGTGACACAAACATAAAATTCATAAGTAATGAAGTATCTCTTAACTCATTTTCTCTATTGAGCACAGACAAAAAGCAAAATAATTTTAAAGCAAAAGGCATTGGTATTTGAAGTATCCAATAAAACTGACAGATACATGTTCCTGGAATTAGCCTGAAACACTTATAGTCAGATATTCTGCAAAACGAATGCAAACACACAAATATAGTCAGAAAGAGGAGTTGGTTCTGGATTACCTTTCCACTCACAGGGGTTAGTCTAGACCATTTCCTTTTTTCTCGCCATGGTCTCCATTCCTATTAAGTCACATGAAACTGAGAAAGATCGAATGCCTCTTTGAAGATAATGGTTTCATTACCATTTCACACAGAAGGGCCACTAATACTCACAGAAAATATATCCTGAAAAAATTTGCTTAATGTTTAGAAAGGGTGCTGTCAAGTTAATCAAGGAACCATCGATAATCAGACTTATTCCCCTTTCCTTTAAGGATCTTTCAACATCTTCTTTAGACATTAAACAAAAAATTCTCTGACAGTAGTTTAGATAGGAGACAACATGCTGTGAACTCTAGGGAGACAAAATATGTGAAGCCAGTTGCTTTCCTTTTGACTCAAGTTATATGTGCATTTTTTGATCACGGCCATTCTGACTGGTGTGAGGTGATACCTCATCATAGTTTTGGTTTGCATTTCTCTAATAATTAGTGATGTTGAGTATCTTTTTATATATTTGTTGAACATGTATATGTCTTCTTTGGAGAAAAGTTTGTTTAGGTCTTCCACCCATATTTTGATTGTATTGTTTGTTTTTTTCATACTGAGCTATATGAATGATTTTTACATTTTGGAGATTAATTCTTTGTCAGTTGCTTCATTTGCAAATATTTTCTCCCATTTTGAGGGAGGCTTCTGGGTTGCTGGTAATGCTCTATTTCTTGATCTGAGTGGTAGTTACATAGCCGTGTTCATTCTATTAAAATCCATTTACTTACAGTTTATGGACTTCCCTATGTGTATGTGTATGTTAATTCTCGGACAAGGAAATGGCAACCCACTCTAGTATTCTTGCTTGGAGAATCCCCATGGACAGAGGAGCCTGGTGGGCTACAGTCCATGATGTTGCAGAGTCAGACATGACTGAGTAAGTGAGCACAGCACATGTTAAATCTCAGTTAAAAACTTTACAAACTAAGAAAAAAAAAAAAAAAGAACAAAAAAAACCCCCAAATTTTATGTACAGATGCATAATGATAAAATCAGGCCTGTAAATGCTGACTGTCCCGTAGTGATCTCCTTTCCCTAAATTGCTATAAATTGGAGTATCTGGAAAACAGAAACAGTTTTCTAAAGAATACATTTTTTTTTATAAATAAAATCATATTTAATTTTCTAAATACTGAAATAACTAGTGGCAGGTAGGCTAAACAGCACAATGAGAAAGTTGAAGCCTCAGTAAATATTGTCACATTTTTATTTTTTCTCAGTTTCAGCTAAAATAATATGCAAATGGTTCCACTACCTGAGAAGGTAGCTAGTTGAAATGCTTATTATATTAGCCATTCATGCAAAGAAATTCATTTGAAAGTTTACTTTTTAGAATGAAATAACACCATGACTACTATCAAAAAGAGCATATAACATTTGTATAGACCTTCACAATTTTCCAAAATCATTTAATATATTATTGACTCCTCTGGCTACAATTTTTTTTTTTTTTTTTTTTGGTATGAGACGTCATTTAAATGCATTTGTATGAAAGTAATTTTCAGAATAAAATAAAATAATGTTAATATTACACTTAATTTTATATAATTCTTCACAATTTCTCAAGAATATTCAATATCTTCTATCCAAGAGTATGGAACACAAGGAAAGGTATACAAATAAGATTATTAAACTCAGAAATATAAATTTTTTAATTAAAAACATCTGTTATCGTATTTATATATAATATAGAGTCTATATATAGTCCTGGGTGCTGTGCTAATTTGCTTCAGCTGTGTCTGACTCTGTGCGACGCTTCGGACGACAGCCCACCAGGCTCCTCTGTCCATGGGTCCTCCGGGCTAGAACACCGGAGTGGGCTGCCGGGCCCTCCTCCAGGGGCATTCCGCGCGCAGGGATTAAACCCTTGTATCTTGCAACTCTTGCATTGTCAGGAGGGCTCTTCACTACTAACACCACCTGTATCAACAGTACAGTCTCTGTGAAAGAAGGGGCCAGACTCCCAGGTCTTGGATAAAAGAACACAGTTATACTGAGTGTGAATGTGTAGTTGCGGCAGTTTGCTGCTAAGTCATGTCTGGCTCTTTGCGACCCCGTGGACTGTAGCCCTCCAGGCCCCCCGTCCATGGGATTCTCCAGGCAAGAATACAGGAGCGGGTTCCCGTTTCCTCCTCCAGACGCTCTTCCTGACTTACAGTTTTTCTGTTTCTCTTGCATCTCCTGCACTGTCAGGTGATTCTTCACCACCTGGGAAGCCCAAGAACTCCTATCAGTTCAGTTCAGTCGCTCAGTCATGTCCGACTCTTTGTGACCCCGTGGACTGCAGCACGCCAGGCCTCCCTGTCCATCACCAACTCCCAGAGTTTACTCAAACCCGTGTCCATTGAGTCGGTGATGCCATCCAGCCAGCTCATCCTCTGTCGGCCCCTTTTCCTTTCACCTTCACTCTTTCCCAGCATCAGGGAATTTTCAAATGAGTCAGTTCTTCGCATCAGGTGGCCAAAGTATTGGAGTTCAGCTTCAATGTCAGTCCTTCCAATGAACGCCTAGGACTGATTTCCTTTAGGATGGACTGGTTGGATCTCCTTGCAGTCCGAGGGACTCTCAAGAGTCTTCTCCAACACCACAGTTCAAAAGCATCAATTCTTTGGTGCTCAGCTTTCTCTATAGTCCAACTCTCGCATCCATACATGACCACTGGAAAAATCATAGCCTTGACTAGACGGACCTTTGTTGGCAAAGTAACGTCTCTGCTTTTTAATATGTTGTCTAAATTGGTCATAACTTTTCTTCTAAGGAATAAGCTTCTTTTAATTTCATGGCTGCAGTCACCATCTGCGGTGAGTTCACTCTTGCCATCTCCTGTTTGGCCACTTCCAATCTGCCTTGATTCATGGACCTGACATTCCAGGTTCCTATGCAATATTGCTCTTTACAGCAACGGACTTTACTTCCATCACCAGTCACATCCACACCTGGGTGTTGTTTTTGCTTTGGCTCCATCCCTTCATTCTTTCTGGAGTTATTTCTCCACTGATCTCCAGTAGCATACTGGGCACCTACTGACCTGGGGAGTTCCTCTTTCAGTGTCCTATCTTTTTGCCTTTTCATACTGTTCATAGGGTTCTCAAGGCAAGAATATTGAAGTGGTTTGCCATTCCCTTCTCCAGTGAAGAGCTACTATATTATACTATAAAAGGAAACTGGCTGCTTAAGTGAGGAAAATAAATCTCTGTCTTAAAATTCTCAGACAGATGGAGAGTCTGTTGCAGATTTGTAGTTCATATTATTAGATTGAAAAATTAGGAATATAATGAAAATTGGTAACAAACTAAATATATATTTATTAGTATATATCCTGAAAGTAAATAAACCAAGTTAAGCACATTCCAAATGACTTTAAGTGACAATACAATTAGTCAATGGGGAATCAATGAGGACTTCACCAATGAAATATCTGTTAGTACTCTATCAATTGTCACATAAAATATCAGGAAAAAAATTGAGAATGAACACTTGTAGCTCTAAGCCCTGTACTTAATACATAAAACTGGTTACTGTTTAATATCAATCTTGAGAGAAATCAGGGCTCAGCTGATGTTTATATCACATCATTTCCTCTCAGCACTCAGAGGACCTCTATCAAATATATGCAAATTTTATTTCATATGTGTAAATTTAGAGTCTGCAATTTGGAAATGGTCCAAAGCATTATAAAAATAAGTTACTGGCAGCATATGGACTAGCCATGGCAAACTGACACTATGGTTATCTTTGATACTTATTAGGAGACTCTCAAGTCAATGCAATGAATTTATGTTTCTAAGATTTGAGGTTTGTTTGGGCTTCCCAGGTGGTGCTAGTGTAAAGAACCCACCTGCCAATGCAGGAGTTATAAGAGACATGGGTTCAATTCCTGGGTCATGAAGATCCTCTGGAAGAGGCCATGGCAACCCACTCTCATATTCTTGCCTGGAGAATCCCAGGAACAGAGGAGGCCAGCGGGCTACAATCAATAGGGTTGCAAAGAGTTGGACACAGCTGAAATGACTTGGCATGAACACAAGCATAGAGCCATTATGGCTCCTTTTCTGGGGGCTCAGAGGTCAAGAATCCACCTGCAATGCAGGAGACATGAGTTCACTGGGTCAGGAAGATCCCTCAGAAAAGGAAATGATAATCCATCCCAGTATTCTTGCCTAGGAAACCCCATGGACAGAGGGGCCTGGAGGGCTACAGCCCATGGGGCCGCAAAGATTCGAACATGGCTAGTGGCTGAACAACAACTACCGCAACAGAAACATGTAGTCATCAAAAAATGGAACTTAGCACTCTTTAACACACACACACACACACACACACACACACACACATGTATAATTAATCTATGTGAATCATAATTATAGATGCCACGGAGTTCATTTTTAATAATTTGATTTTCCCTTGTTGCTGTTGTTTAGTTATCATGTCGAACTCTTTTGTGATCCCATGGACTGCAGCCCACCAGGCTCCTCTGTCTGTGGGATTTTCCAGGCAAGAGTACTGGAGTGGGCTGCCATCTCCTTCCCCAGAAGATCTTCCTGGCCTAAAGATTGGACCCACGTCTCCTGTATTGCAGGTAGATTTTTTCCACTGAATCACCAGGGAAGCACTTTCCCATGTAGAGCTTCATCTTAGTTAGACAAGAACAGATCAACAATTTTCCCTAAGACTGAGAAAAAGCCAAATCCATGAACTGCTCTAATTTGTAAAGATAGTGCTGGGACCTTACTTTCCCCATGCCTCTTGTTAGCCATTTTGATGAAACTCAGTATTCACAGAGTCCCTGGTGATCACATCCTCCAAAGGCCCAGAGCCAAATATAAACACAGGTCAAGAAACTAAGAGAAAGGAACAGACTTCCTTTTGGCACCAGGTAGGTGTTGCATTTATGTGTTCTAACAAAGGAATTATAAATGCCTTTTCCACTTCTCAAAAAGAGCAACTCTCAGTACATGCTGTAAATGGAAGGGGAAGAAAAATCACCTGCCTCAAATCTGTTCCAATCATTGGAAAGAGAACAGTCTCACTATACAAGTCAACTAACTCTCTTGAAAGAATCAGTGGGCTTAGTCCATATTACCTCAAGTAGCTGTGCTTAAAATTTCACATAATTACATAAATTAAAAGAAATAATATATTTAAAGAAATTCTTTAAGAACTAAAACTAATTATTGCAAACTGTTGAATTTTGTTAAATCTGAGGGAAAGAACAGTCATTTATTTTGTCCTATTACCAGAGCTAAAATTGAGACTCAAAGATTAATTTATTTTATATACCTGAATGTATAGCAAAAGATAAGTGCTGTTATAAGGCAGTATAGAGAAAAATTACTGTTTATTAAGTGATCCTTGGTGACTCGGATAGTAAAGAATTTGCCTGTAATGTGGGAGACTTGTGTTTGATCTGTGGGTCAGAAAGATTCCCTGCAGAAGGGGATTCCACTCCAGTATGTTCTCTGGAGAATTTCATGGACAGAAGAACCTGGTAGGCTATAGTACATGAGGTTGCAAAGAGTCAGACATGACTGAGAGGTTGACACTCAACCAAAAAAGAAATATGAAATCAAAGAAATAAGAAACTCATCATTAAAGAAACACATTGATTTTTTAAGAAACAAAGTTAGTCCAGGCAAAGCTAACAAAACGAAACTCAAAAGAGCAAAGATCCAAAAAATGACTTTAGCCAAAACCTGTTTGTCCTGTATGTCAACAGATAGTTTTATCTCTATTTTCCTTATTAGTTTTCCTTTGAATATAAAGCAAACTTTTATAGAGTGCCTATGGTATACAACATAGCTTTCACATGTTTTCTTATTTAATTCTCATAACTATGTCTTGAGGAAGGGTTATAAATGAAGCTAAGAGATCTGAAACGACAGTTTAATGTGGTAAAAATGTGTCTAGTCACACTTTTATACATCTTGTGCTTTGGTAACATGGACATAATCAAAGGTATTCTGTAGCATGGTTGGCAGGAATTGAATTGTTACTAATAACTTACATCACTCTAATGTTATTAAATAGCTTACTTTACACCACATTGATAATAAGGCATAGAGATCCAAACTCATTCATTCTTCATTCAATACCAGGAAGCATTATTTCCAAAGCACGGATTTTGGAACATCATTTTCATTAATTTTTAGTGAAAATATGTTCAACTGTTAATTGGATGTGAAACATGTTCTATATTTGTTTTTTTGTTGGAACTCACAAAGCATAGTTATATACTATGCATTACTAAAGGTTCTGCAGTACAGAAAACCTTTCTTAAAAATTATTTAATCAAGTATTTCCCCAATATATTAGATAGCAAAACCTTGCTTTTTAAAATTTATTTATTTTTAATTGATGGATAATTGCTTTAATAAGAACCTTGACTTTTATGTTCTTTGAGTTATATGATAAAAACCTAAAAGAAAATAATGATCTAACTATGCCTAGATAATTATACCTGAGTAAAAATTCAAATTTGGGATGAAATATGCCAAAAGCATATGCATTATACTTGAAATTAGATTTGAGACTTTTTGACTGCCAGGATTAAAAAAAATATTGACAGTTTTCTATCTTGATTTTTAAAATCTGATATGGACTAATTCAAGCCATTGGATAATAAAATGGGAAATCAAAGGATGAAATAATAAATATCTATTGGAGGAGCAAAGAATGACTTCCTGCAGTGAATGAGTTTTAACAAGTAAGATATATTAGGATAGAGAGTTTTTAAACTTGTTTCTTTCTATATTCTAGACACTCATAAGCGCCATTTTCCATTTTTATGGATAATCATTAATTTTATTAGATTATATTATATACATGCATATGTATATGCATATATATTCTATTCATTTGTTTTTTTTTTATTGTTTAACATATGTTTTTTGTCTAGGTGAAAAAAGTTGTTATAGAGAATAATTTTGCTAGATGTCTCAAGAATTCACCTGCTAAATACTGATTTTTTTTTGCTCTTTGTTAACAGATGTACTTTCTTAAAATATGAGATTCTTGTCTATGTCTGGAATTTGGACTACACTGTTATCCAGGATCTATCCCCTGAATTTTCTTTGTTAAAGACTCCTCTTAGGGCCCTTCATGAGGACTTTAATTTCTCTAGAGTTTCTTTTATGATGCATAATGCCAGGTTACATGCACTGGTGACACTTTGTACCAAGTAAAGTTTTATATCTGGTAAACTTTTCATACTTGAAAGAATTGGATTATTATAGATTATTATTATTATTATTATTATTGAAGCTTCCCTGGTTGCTCAGACAGTAAATAATCTGCCTACGATGCAGGAGACCCAGGTTCCATCCCTGGGTCAGGAGCATCCTCTGGAGAAAGCAATGTCAACACAGTCCAGTGCTCCTGCTTGCAGAGCTCCATGAACAGAGGAGCCTGGCAGGTCTACAGTTCATGGGTCCACAAAGAGCTGAACAAGACTGATGCCTAACACTTCGCTTTCACTTTCAGGTTATTATTGTTAACTAAAACCAGGCAGTTTTCTAAAGCTACTAGCAAATGGAATTCATATATTCAAGTTGTTCCTTGTTATTTTCTTTCTTCTCTTACCCTATGCAGATCACTCTTAGAGGAGTCACATAAATGGCTGACAGCAATGTCAGTGGGATAACTGAATTCATCCTCCTGGGGCTGACTGATAACCCTGAACTGAATACAGTCCTATTTGTGCTGTTTCTCTTGATCTATCTCATTACTGTCCTGGGCAATGTCTGGATTATCGCCATCATCCTGGTTAGTGATCAGCTCCACTCTCCCAAGTACTTTTTCCTTAGCCAGTTGGCTTTCCTGGATTTCTGCTATTCCTCAGTCTTTATCCCTAAGCTGTTGGTGAACTACTTAGCAGGACAGAAAGCTATCTCCTACAGTGGTTGCCTCCTTCAATACTCCTTTGTCAGCTTGTTCCTGACCACGGAATGCTTCCTCTTGGCTGCCGTGGCCTATGACCGGTACCTTGCTGTCTGCCGCCCTCTTCACTATAAAGGCCTCATGACACCCACCTTCTGCATCCACCTGGTCACTGCCTCCTATCTACTGGGTTGTGCCAACTCACTCACCCACCTGGCTGGTTTGCTCAGTCTGTCCTTCTGTGGGCACAACATCATTAACCACTATTTCTGTGATATCCCTCTGCTTTTCCAACTTGCCTGTTCTGGCACCCATTACAACGAGGCTCTATTTACTGTCCTCTCTGGAAGCACATCAGTGGCTACCTTTCTGATTGTGGTTAGTTCCTATCTGGAAATCCTTCTCACGGTCCTGAAGACACGGTCTTTGAGAGGCAGATACAAAGCCTTCTCCACATCTGCCTCCCACCTAACGGTAGTCAGTCTCTTCTACGGAACAGTGATTTTTACTTATTTGGGGACCAGCTCTAGCTACCCACAGGAGAAAGCCAAAATCTTGTCTGTGTTCTATACTCTTTTGCTGCCAATACTAAATCTTCTGATATACAGTGTGAGGAACACAGAAGCCAAAGAAGCAATGAAAAGAATTATCATGAGAAAAATATTTGCTCAGTGACCATGATTTTCATGCAGAAACTTTTAAAAAATATTAGTTGATGCTACATATGGGTACATGATTAAATATGTGTGAGAATTTTGGAGAAAAGAAGGATGATATTTTAAATTAGCATATGCACAAAGATACTTTTCATTGGTGTTTGGAAACAGATGCCCATCCGTTACATTACATTTTATGTGTGTGCATATACAAAGGAAGAAACCTTTTCTTTTACCTTCTCAGGTTTATTAATTAAAGGGCTGTGGATTAAATTGACAAAAGGTAGATTAATGGGAGACTAGATGAAGTTTATTCATATGTATATAAAAGTACAGAAAAAATTTACTTGTTCAATAATTTGACAATAGAAGAAAGGGAGAGTGAGAAACGGCTTCTGTGAGAAAAACAAACAGACTTCTAAGGGAAGAGATGGCAGATGAGAAATTCTGGGGCATCATTTGTGTATGGTAGAGGCAGGCAGCCTTCTGTCTTTTCCGGGCAGACAAAGCAGACCCAAAGAGAGGGCTTTATGCAGCCTCACCCTCAGAAGTTCTGCCTTCAGTCAGATAAAGGAAGCTCTGAGAAGTCTCTCTGTGTTGAACCAAAGTGTCTCCAGTATGCAATAATTTCATGCCAGTGTACACTTTGGACTCCTTCACTCTCCAAACTATTATTTTGAATCTCTTCTAACTTCTTATGTAGGAAACTGACACCATCTTCTACAGGCTGTTTAGTTATAAAATATGATTTTCAGTTTTGATTGAATAATAATGAACCAGTAGATGGTGATCACACAAACACCCACACATACATGCTTCTATACAAAGCACCCCCCCCAAAAAAAAAAATCAGTTACAGAGAGTGGTTTCAATTTTCCTTCTTTTTCAAACTCTAGAAGAACTAATCCATTTTATAGTTGAGGAAACGAAGAGTTAAAAGCTTGACCAAGATCAAAAAACATCAAGATTTCGGAGGTAGAATTTAAGCACACATATGTTCAAATATTAGTATATAGTCCTTCTACCATCTTACATAAACAAATAGAATTTCCTACATGTATTTTGTAATTCCATATCGACCTACAGGAGAAACTAACACAACATTGTAAATCGATTATACTCCAATAAAAAAATGTAAAAAATGAATAAAAATAAACAACAAAAAATCATAATTAGTGTGAAAGTCAAACAGTAGAGGAAACAGTTCAATCAGTGTGGATGTATGGTTGTAATAGATTATTATAAAGCATTTATATCAAGGACAGGAGATAGACATTGACTGACTGTGTGCTTAGTCGCTCAGGCACGTCTGACTCTTTGCGGCCCAGTGGACTGTAGCCCGCCGTGCTCCTCTGTCCTTGGGATTCTCCAGGCAAGAGTACTGGGGCAGGTTGCCATGCCCCCCTCCAGGGGACCTTCCCAACCCAGGGGTGAAACTCAAGTTGCCCACATTGCAGGCAGATCCGTTACCATCTGAGCCACCGGGGAACTGACTGAATATATCAATAGCCACTCAGGTATTGATTGAATACCTGGTAAAATCTCAATATCATGCAGTATATTTTATATATTTAATTTAATTTTCACAAACATGTAAGGTGGGTACTAATATTGTCACTTTGCAGATAAGGACACTGTGAATCAAAGTGGTAAGAAATGCCTACCTGGCCATAAAGTGAGCAAATGGTTTTTCTGAGCACAAACTCAGAATTATGTTTCCCAGTTCTAAACATTTTCAACTAAAGCATAGAGTCTTCATTTATAAAATCATGATCAGAAGGACTTGAAAACTTAAAAACATTAAAAATTTGTTTTATGTTCTTAAGGGAAAAATATAAATGCACACATGAAAATGAAATGCAAGTGAAAATAAAATATCCTGGATTCCAAACATCCAACTCTCATAAAAGATAACAGGTGTCCTTGGAAAAGTGGTTGTTTCCCCAGGAAAATATAAAATAAACCTGGAGTACCTTGTGCTGCCAGGGTAAAAGAAGTAAAAATAAAGAGAAAATGACAAGCATGTACAAACAATCATGCACACAGGAACAATGATGTTTCCACTAACAAAGCTAGAACAATTTGAACAACAAAATAAGTGATGACAGTGTTAGACAATAACCTCAAAGGACAAAACACTTATAAACAAGTACATACTGGTATAAATAAATGCATAAGAATAACTCTCCCTTAGAGGATATTTTCAACTAAAATATGTTGAAAGAATATGGGAAATGGAAATTTACTGTGAAAGCATGATCGTGATAATCAGCAGATGTAGCTTATTGATGGATTCCAAAAAGTATAAATGAAATAACTTTACATAGTCTGTTTTCTTACATATATATGAATCTATATAAAATACATAGTTAATGATATTAATTTAAGTAAGAATGTTACTACTGCATACATATATATTTACATATAAATATTTATTTATGTAAATTACAGAGGAAGGAATCTTATTTTTACAGTAAAGAATTCGAGCAGACTCTACCTTAACTAAGTGACCAAGTTTAATATTACTAGAAATATTTATCAATGTAATGCATCCTCTGATAATGTGAACAAGGCATGTATATGGGCCTTTGGTACTTTTTCCCATAATGAATAATTTCAAGTTAGTCAGGAGAAAAAAACTAGGCTAACATAAATTGAGAGACATTCTTCAAAATATTTGACCAATTTCTTTAAAAAGAATCAAGGTCATGAAGAAAAAGGGAAGAAAAGGAGGCAATCACTGATATCAGAAAACTAAAGAGATAAGACATTAACTGTGTTGCCAAAAAAAAAAATAGCCTCTCTGCTAATATCAAGAAGCAATATGGCGACAGAGTTTTGGAGGAGTAGAAAGGAGTAGCTATATTACTTTGCCAGTCAAAGGGGAACCACAGCAAACTAAAGCTTCCAGAACTGCGCCCCCTTCCTCAGAAGTTGGAAGAGGCCTTACAGTTTCAGGATGGAAAGTGGGGCTAAAGATAAGGATCAGGGTTGACGTGGTCTTGCATTCTTCTCCTTTTCCTGGAGGCACCGAGATCTTTAGGGTGATTCCAGGATCTCAGGTGACTCCAGGACAGGTTCTGATGTTTCTTGAGGTCATCATCCTGTGATACTCTTTCTGGAATGAGGAATGCCCCCAGAGGAAAGGAATGTTAGAGAGTGTTGTCTTGGAGGGGTGTAGTTAGAGGGTAAACATTGTCAGAGTGCAATTAAGCAAGAAAGAGAGGAAGAATAAACATCTGTAGGTTAAATGGGTGGAGAGGACAAGAGCTGAAGAAAGCCTAACATAATGGGGTGCCTCCATTAGTGTCTGCTAGAGCAAGTGCAACATGCTATTCTGACTCGGATCTTGGAACAGGAAAAAAGAAATTAGTGTAAACACTGGTAAAATTAAGTAAACTCTCTATTTCTTCTTTATGCTAATAATTATGCTATAATCATGTAAGCTGTTAGCTTTCCTGAGCAAGGTAAGGGGCATCTGTAAGTCTGCAAATATCTAATAAAAAGTTAAAAATATAGCTGATTGACAGCCAGAACCCAAAGTGGGTTTATTTTCTTGCTATAGTTGTTGCTAAATCATATCTGACTCTTTGCAGCCCCATGGACTGCAGCATGCCAAGCTCCTGTCACTCACTATTGCTCAAATTCACGTCCGTTGAGACAGTAATGCTGTCCAACCATCTCATCCTCTGCCACCCACTTCTCCTGTTGCCTCAGTCTTTCCCAGCATCAGGGTCTTTTCTAATGAGTCAGCCCCTCACATCAGGTGGCCAAAGTTTGGAGCTTCAGCATCAGTCCTTCCAATGAATACTCAGGGTTGATTTCCTTTAGGATGGACTGGTTTGATCTTGCAGTCCAAGGGACTCTTAAGAGTCTTCTCCAGCACCACAGTTTGAAAGCATCAATTCTCTAGCACTCAGCCTTCTTTGTGGGCTAACTCTCACACGGTGTAACTCATGTTCTAACTCTTAGTCCCTACATGGCTAATGGAAAAGCCACAGCTTTGATGTTATGGATCTTTGTCAGCAAGTGATGTCTCTGCTTTCTAATACATTGTCTAGGTTTGTCACAGCCTTTCTTCCAAGGAGCAAGCATTTTTCACTTTCATAGCTGCAGTCACTGCCTACAGTGATTTTGGAGCCCAAGAAAATAAAATCTGTCAATGCTTCCACTTTTTCCCCTTCTATTTTCCATGAAGTGGTGGGACTAGATGTCATGTTCTTCATTTTGTTTGTTTGTTTGTTTTAACGTTGAGTTTCAAGCCAGCTTTTTCACTCTCTTATAAATGGGTTTATAAGAAATATGAACTGAATTGAGCAAGCACTTATTACATGGTAAAGAACCTTCTTGCTGAGGTAGAAGACATGAGCCGTGGGTTCCATCCTGGGTCGGGAAGATCCCCTGGAGGAGGGCACAGGAACCAACTCCAGTATTCTTGCCTGGAGAATCCCCATGGACAGAGGAGCCTGGTGAGCTACAGTCTATAGGGTTGCAAAAGTTTGGTCATGACTGAAGTGACTTAGCACGCTCGCACACGTTCACCCTATAGCTTGGTCCAACAAAGTCCCTAAACCATTTATACAATGGTAACCACAATATCTTTAGCTCATCAAATGTCAGAATATTGAAGAACTGAGACAAATTTTGAATCTTGAAGGAGGCAACCAACTCTAAGGGATGCAAAAGTGAGATGATTTTATTCTCATCTCTGTATTCCTACATAAAGCACAGTATCTGTTATTTAATAGTTGCTCAATAAAAGTATGTTGAAAAAAGTAAGATAATGGATGGAAATTTGATATTTACAGCCCAATTCTTTGAAAGTTTAGGTTTTTCAGGACACATACTAGAGGGGGGGCATATAGTACAATTTCTTTCTTCCTAATATCTTAATATGCTGACCACCTTTAACTGATATGGTCCATGTATAATAGATTTTATTTCTCTTTTTAAATCTCTAGTGCAACAAGTAGAATTAGAGATGTGTTTTTTTTCTTCCCCAGTGAAAAATCTGTCATGTTTCATCACTGTAATACTAAACCTCTTCTAAAGGTAAGTAAAAAATAAAATATTATGATACCAATTGAAAAGTAACTTAATTAGGCAAATCTGTGAGATCCTTCTAAGCTAGTATTTGGAAAGAATCCATGGACCTGAGACACTTTAAAAATTTCACTTTTCTCATGCATCCAACCTGGGCTGGTGATCTGTTTCACCATAGATAATATACATGTTTCGGTGCTGTTCTCTCAAAACATCCCACCCTCGCCTTCTCCCCCAGAGTCCAAAAGTCTGCTTGGGCCTGGTGCACTGGGAACACCCAGAGGGATGGGGTAGAGAGGGAGGTGGGAGGGGGGATCGGGATGGAGAATACATGTAAATCCCTGGCTGATTCATGTCAATGTACGACAAAAACCACTGCAATATTGTAGAATAATTAGCCTCCAACTAATAAAAATAAATGAAAAAAAGATTTTGCTTTTGTGGGTCAGTCAGAGATTTACTAACCTAGAATCTTTATAGAGTATATCTTACCAAGCTGCTTAGAAAATAAAGAAACAATAATATAATTAAATTTTTTCAAAGTACTGACCATTCTGCTGAGCATCAAACTCAGAGCACAAACTCTGATTTTAATTAAGATTTTGTGTTTATTTTTCTAGATGGCATACTTATTCTCAGCCAGTTATTTTATGTACATACCATGGAGCAAGTTAATTAAAAATCACTGAATGCCTGCATTAAAAAAAAAAAAGCATACATGATTTATTAACATAGGTGGTAACATGATTTCAATGTTAAATCAGTAGATAGGAAGACTCACTTCTCTTTGCTGGGAGAGTTACCTGGGAAGCTTAGAAAGGGGTGGTAGTTATCTGGTATTTTCTAATACTGTGAACCTCATATATATTTCATATTTTAGAAAAGCCGTTATATATATTTTATATAATATGAATAATATAAAATATATATAACAATTTAATAACAGAAAATATAAAATGTATATAATAAAAACAAATATAATAAATATGTTTAATAATTTAAATGTATAATATAAAATAAATATAATTTTGAAAACTGTATTAAATTGCATTTTTCAGTATGCCTATGGACATTTAAACAAATACACACAAATAAGGACTATTTATTTCCAAACCTTTTCACTGCAGATGCATCCCATGCAAATTAAAAATAAACCTTGGGGTACAATTAAAATACAAATCTCAAGAGATAAAAGGTGCTAATTGACCAGTTCCTTTATGATATATATTTGTGAGTTTAAAAAGAGATTTTGGTATAAAAAGACAGTTTAAGACTAGATTTTTGAAGACAATTCTTTGTCATGAGACTGTTTTATAAAAACCCTGAGAACAAAAATAATTCTGAATAAAATCTAAATTTGAACTAAAAAATAGATTTGAATTCTTGAGAAGGTACATGCAAATAAACAATCACTCTGCTAATTTGGCTCTTATTTCATCCTGTCATTGGAAGGTGATATATATATTTTCCATAATTGTCATCAAAACCACCACCATTTTCCCCACCAACTTCCTAATATCATAAAGGGTCCATTATGTTAGAAATAGAGCTCTGTGATAACAAACACAGTAGCAGCAAAAAACAGTACGAGATCCAAGTTATCTTACTTGAAATTCATAGAGTTCAGAATTATAGTGAGATAAATACAGTTATGTGCCAAAAATTATGATGAATTTTGCAAGTATTAAGTAATGTTTTGCCTTCCTATTGTCTGATCATAAACCTGAAAAAAGGTGGAAGTGTCCTGAATGAAAAGAGAGTTTCCTTTTGATGACTAAATCCCAGGTAAGTCTAATTTTAACACCCTCTTCTTTTAATTATTGTGTAGTTATGTGTGATTCTCACATTGACACAGTTTTTATTTTTATACACCTGCACCTTCCAGTATGCTTTAAGAAAAGCGCCTTTAATGACAGCCAAGACCAAATGTCTTCATTGACTAAATGCTAAATAAAGGAATGAATGGATAAATAAATAGGAGCACTGTGAACATGAGAGATAGTAAGGGATTAGGTGTACTTTATGTAACATAAGATTCCTTTGGGCTACTCAAGCAGAGTGCTGTATGTCTGAAATAAACCACACTAATATCATACCAGTTTCAGTTTTACTTATTTATCACATGCTTATGTCAATATAACTAGGAAAATAAGTTCTTTAATTTTTAGTGAAATCACTTTATATTTTAATTTTCTGTTTTAAATATAACAAATCATATTCATTTTACCATTTGTAGGCTTCTTCGCATCATATTATTGAGTTGAATCCTGCTATTGGCAATGAATTAGTTATTGCCTGATGTTGTAGATAACCAAGTGCTTCATGCTGGCCATAAACCTGGTTCTAACCACAGAGACAAAACAATTTGGCTGCATCATAGACTATGTTCCCCATTTAGAAATGTTCACTAATAGAAAGAAAGGGCTTGTGATCGAAAACAAAAAGTAGAGAGGATTTTAGCATTAACATATAAAATAAACATGGAGGAGGCAATGGAGAGGGAAATGGCTACCCACTCCAGTCTTCTTTCCTGGAGAATCCCGGGGACGGCGGAGCCTGTGGGCTGCATCTAGGGGGTCACACGGCGTCGGACGCGACTGAAGCGACTTAGCAGCACCATAAAATAAACAAGATGTTTCTTTCCTTTTGCATTAACACGTGAGCCCCCTACAATATGAATGAGTGCTGTTCCTAGAGCACACTGGTAAGTCCAATTTGCTCATTAAGTCCAACAAAGTTAGCCTAGGTACCCAGCTAACACAGTCAGCTGCATAATTTTGGCCTGTAGTCGGTTTATAGTCATTTTTGCACAGCTGCATAAACACAAACACAAAAGAGGAAGGAAAGTTTTAATCCCACAGTGCGGTACCTTGAAAAGTGCGGTACCGCAGGACTAAGCCGGCACACAGGGGCCGGCACCGAGCGAGCGGGCAGGAAAAGTCACCGACGGCGGAGCAGAGAGGGGCCGGGAGACGGCAGAGCCGACGATCGTCAGCGGCAGAGCAGGGCAGGCGCGCGGTCACTCAGGCCCGACGCCGATGCACCGGCTCTTGTTCCTTGGATTCAGTTCTATCGACGAACGCCCTCTTGGAAAAGCTGTGCAGAGATGTCTGCGTAGTAGCTCTTTCATTCTTCTCGTAGAGACGGGCTGGCAACGGATTGCATTCTGAACGGCTGCTGCAGCTTTCATGCACCGTTCTACGTGCGGGTCCTGTGCCTCAAGAAACCAGCAGTGTCTCCTCAAATAAATCAAATCCGCTTGCCATTTCCTGATCCTCTTCCGAGCGGTACCAGCTACATCCCTGCTGCTTTTACTGCTTCCGCGCAACCTGCACTTGGAATAAAGATTCTGCACTACTTCCAGTAAAACACACGAAAGCGCAACCGATTGTAGAGGACGGACAACGCTCGCCAGACACGAAAACCGACCTGTGATTGAGCATGTGAACGCACATGTACGTCTTTGAAAGTTCACACCTTGGGGGTTTGTGTTAGGGGACTTAAATACATACATATATACATATATATATATACACATATATATATACAGTGTGTGTGTGTGTGTGTGTGTGTGTGTGTGTGTTAGTCACTCACTCCTGTCCAAATCTTTGTGACCCATAGACTCCAGCTCACTAGGGTCCTCTGTCCATGGGATTCTCCAGGCAAGAATGCTGGAGTGAGTTGCCATGCCCTTCTCCATTATATATATATATATAATATATATACACATATAAAATCTCACTTACTATATGTAAATATATGCATATGTTTATATGTAACATTTTGTAAAATATATATTTTATAAATTATATACATATATATTTGCAAAATTTAGCAAGTTTTATTGAGTCCAAGGAACTATTAGATATGCCCATAGAAGATCTCATGAAGCACCTAAAACAACCCTGTAAAGTAGTTATTGGCTGTTGAAATGTTATGACTGCCACATAAGGTAGCATTACATATCAAAATTTAAACTTCCAGCTGAGTTTCATGTTTTCTAAGAATAATATATAATCAATTACAGTATGTAAGTTTCTAAGCATATGAACTGGGCCCCAGTAATAGATAAGGGAAGAGGATGGTTTATCTCTAGAGAAATTTCTCTAAAAAGCAATCCAGATAGATTTGGGTTTTTTTTAGACTGCAATCAATTCCAATGAATGTGAACTTAGAATTTTGATTATTGTTTGTTAGTTCTATTTTTTAAAAATTAAAATCATGCCCAAATTCTCAATTAACTTGAAGTCATTTAATATTTGCTTCCCATCTGTTACTCTCTCATTATGGGAGTCTAGGTTAGTGCTGGTTATCATTCCTTTGGACTTGAATTTCCTCTAACTTTTCCTATCATTTTTCAACAGAGAAGTCAAGGATCTGAGTGGACAGAAATGGCTGGGAACAACTTCACGGAGGTGACATTCTTCATCCTCTCTGGATTTGCAAATCACCCTGAACTACAAATCAGCCTCTTCATGATGTTTCTCTTTATGTATCTCTTCACTGTTTTGGGGAACCTTGGACTAATTCTGTTAATCAGAATCGACTCTCAGCTCCACACACCTATGTACTTTTTCCTTAGCAATTTAGCATTCATTGATGTATTTTATTCGTCTACTGTAACACCCAAGGCACTGCTAAATCTCCAGTCAATCCAGAAAACCATCTCCTCGTTGGCTGCTTTGTTCAGATGTACTTTTTTGTGGGTTTAGTGTGCAGTGAGTGCTTTCTCCTGGGGTCCATGGCCTATGACCGCTATGTAGCTATCTGCAATCCCTTACTGCATTCTGTGGTCATGTCCCAGAAGGTGTGCAGGGGGCTGGGAGTCATGCCTTATATGATCGGCTTCACCAATTCTCTGGTCTCCATCTGTGTGATCAGCAGGTTGGCATTCTGTGATGTCAGCATCAATCATTTTTTCTGTGACACCACAGCTCTTCTGGCCCTGTCCTGCGTGGATGCACTCAGCACAGAAATGGTGATCTTTGTTTTAGCTGGCTTCACCCTTCTTAGTTCTCTCTTCATCATCACCTTCACCTACATGGCCATCATCTCAGCCATCCTGCAGATCCGGTCTGCAGCAGGCAGACAGAAAGCCTTTTCCACCTGTGTGTCCCACATCATGGGGGTGACCATCTTCTATGGGTCCCTGATTTTCACGTATTTGCAGCCTGAGAACACATCCTCCTTGACCCAGGCACAGGTGGCGTCTGTATTCTACACCATTGTTATTCCCATGCTGAATCCGCTTATCTGTAGTTTGAGGAACAAAGATGTAAAAAATGCTCTTCTGAAAGCATTTCAAAAACTGTTTCCATGACAAATCTGTGCATGTTGCAATTAAAGCAAACCTGGAGTGTTTCAGAAATTCAATGGCTCAAAAATTTGGGAACTAGTGGAGTAATCCCCAAAAGAATAAGACAAAATAAATGGTAACAGAGTCATGAAATGCAGGAGGTGAATTATCACTTTATTTGTTGATATGGAATACTGGATCATCATGTAAGGAGTTCACTTCAGTACATAAATTATTCAGACTTAGACATGCCCAGATTTGTAAAACATCTGAATGGTGACTGAATCCCACCCTGATGTGATTATGCCATCACACTGCAAAATGTTGAAATACTATCAAATTGATTTTTCATAAGTTTTGACATGTTGTTTTCTCCACTATCAACAAGTTGAGAGTAGAAAATTGGTAGATTAAGAAATGATGACTCAAATATTATTAACAAGAAATGATTGCTGATTAACTGAGAGGAAGTGAAAGATTAGAAAAATAATAAAAGCAATTATAAATCTGTGGTTGGAAGGGAATGGTTAGGGTTAGAGTTATTAATTTTCATGAAGTGTAAACACAAGTGATAAGAAGACATTGGGTAATACAGAGAAATCTCTTGGTAATGTTCATTCATTTTGCTGTGAGAGTTAAAATTCTTACCATTTATCTATGAAACCTCATCTTATGAAGTAGAGAATATTTCAAAAACCACAGAGTTCCATTTCTTAACAAATACAATGTGCTTCCTTAAGTTCAAAGACTGAATAAACTGTGTGCATGTGTGTGTGTGTGTGTGTGTGTGTGTGTGTGTGTGGATTAATAAAGCACTGGCTATAGCACAATTCCTGAGGCATTTTGGAGGTATCTATAGAGATAGTGGCTCAGATTCTAAAGAGTCTGCCTGCAGTGAGGAGACCGGGGTTTGATCCCTATGTTGGGAAGATCCCCTGGAAAATAGAATGGCCACCCACTCCAGTATTCTTGCTGGAGAATTCCATGGACAGAGGAGCCTGGCAGCTACAGTCCGTGGTATCCCAAAGAATTGGACATGACTTAGCAACTGAGCACACTAGCACTCAAAAACTATTAGTTTTGTTGAAAATTCTATTTAAGAAATTATTTCAAAGACATCTGTCAGGGTCTGGGTGTGGGTTGGAAACAAATTTCTAGACATGAGGCAGAATGAGAGGGAAATAAAGTTTATTAGAGTGGGAGATGCTGTTAGAACAGTGGACCAGCTTAAAGGAGAACTGACCTTGAACAGGGGTCCTTAGTCCACTTTTATACCCAGGGTACAAGGGGTGGGGTAGGGGTCTGGCGGGTCATTTGCTGACTGGATGAGGCACGTATACTGAGCAGGGGGCAAATGCCTTCTCCCTACAGAGTAGGAGGGGAAACAGGTTATACTGCTCAGGAGGACCTGAAATCCATTAATAGTTACAACATGGGGCGGGAAGGACCATAAAAGTCTGGTGTTTCTGTTCCTGCATGCCAGGACCCTCCTTGGTTTTATCTGCTCTTTTGTCCTTGGTTCACCACAGCATCTTTTATTTATAAATATCTTTTCAAATCACGTTTTCCTTAGTGGTTAGGCCATGGAAATATACAGAATTATACATTGTATAGGTGATTTTAAGTAATTGAAATCAATTGATTAGGTATTGTTGAGAAATGTTGCTATTTGGAGCAAAGAAAGCTTTATTCTAAGGTTAAGTAAGGTGGATGTGGTGTTCATATTCAAAGGGCTTCCCAGGTGGCTAGTGGTAAAGAACTCGCCAGCTCATGCAGGAAACATAAGAGATGGGACTTCGATCTCTAGGTGGGGAAGATCCTCTAGAGGAAGGCATGGCAACCCACTACAGCATCCTTGTCTGGAAAATCCGATGGGCAGAGGAGCCGGCAGAATACATTTCATTACATCTCACAGAGTCAGACATGACTGAAGTGAGTTAGTACACATGCCCACATGTTCAAAAGACCCAAGCTCCCAGAGGATTTTCAAGGAAAAGTTTTACAGGCAAAATTTGCAGGGAGTTCTGCAGGATACGTGACCTTCCTCTGACTAGTTGGTGGTGAGGTCACAGGGTGGCGTTCCAGGGATCTGCCTTCTGGTTCCAACCAGTCTGGGGTCCCCGTTCTTGTGCTGAGCCTGAAGTTTCCATCCTCCACCTGGGTGGGGTCTTAGTTCCTGTAGAAGATCTCAGTGACAGGCACTGTTATGTACCTCCCTTGTGGAGGAAGCTGGACACTGGCCCATTACTACACTATTGTTTCTTTCCCCATGTGCTCACTGATCTAAACAGTTATTGTTTGAATATGCCCTTCAGAACTCAGGAAATGTCAAGGAGGATGAAAACCTTCTTTCTACAAATAAGAAACTGGGGACTAGAAACTGCATTTGTACCTGGGAGGGCCCCACAAGGTCCAGCTGGGTCTCAATCCCTCTTTTCTTTGATAATACTCAACTTTGTGGGGAACAGGTGCTGGACAAGGAAGGGAATAACATTTTGGATAGATATTAGCCATAAACTCAGCAGCAGAGCTTGGTTTTATGAGGACTTGGTATCAACATGATAAAATAAATGGTCATGGTCAAATAAATAAATATTCTGAAAGCATAATCCTAAACTTTAACAAAATGAGTTTCAACATTGGGACGTTACTGAGCAAGAACTTGCTTCTGGTAATTTTGCAATCACCATGGTTCTTGAGGTGACTTTACACTGAAAATAACTGAGGGTTTCTCAGTTGGTTTAACTCCCAAAGTTGTCTGTTGTCAAATAAGTTTACACTGGCATTTTAATTTCTAAAGATTCCTGTTTTAGCAGCACTATCTTTTCAGAAACACAATTGCCTTGCATCAAATGTATAACACATAAAAATGTAGCTTCTTTATCAATACCAATAAATTATTACCTGAAATTCTGGATGTATAGGCAAACTTAAGATTCACTTTTAAATCTACATAAACATTTATTTCATTATCATGAATCAGCATAAAATTTATAATAATATTGTAATCTGATATTTAGTCTACCCCCTTTTAGAGTCTTCTTCATCTTGGGCAAATAATCCTCAATGAAATATTTAATATTTGATGAACATTTCTGGAGGGGCAGAAATTACTTTGCTGACAAAGGATCATACAGTCAAAGCTATGCTTTTTCCAGTAGTCATGGAAAAAAGTAGTAGTAGTTATTTCCAGTAGTATGAATGTGAGAGTTGGACCGTAGAGAAGGCCCAAAACCAAATAATCGATGCTTTTGAACTTGGTGTTGAAGAAGACTCTTAAGAGTCTCCTGGACTGCAAGGAGATCAAACCAGTCAATCTTAAAGGAAATAATTCCTAAATATTCATTGGAAGGACTGATGCTGAAACTGAAGCTCTAATACTTTGGCCACCTGATGTGAAAAGCCTACTCATTAGAAAAGACCCTGATGCTGGGAAACATTGAAGGCAGGAGGCGAAGGGGACAAGAGAAGATGAGATGGTTGGATGGCATCATCAACTCAGTGGACATGAGAGCAAACTCCAGATGATGGTGAAGGATAGGGAAGCCTGGCATGCTACAGCCCTTGGGGTCACAAAGAGTTGATATGATTCAGTGACTGAACTGAACTCTGGAGGAAAGTTGGTCAAGGGGTATCAGTCAATGCATAAGGCATTTAATTATGGGATTTAAGAAAGGCTAGTATAAAATTGGTCACATTATATTGTGAAATTTTATAATTATGGGATTTAAAAAAGGCTAGTATAAAATTGGTCACATTATATTGTGAAATTTTAGTTATAAAATGCAGATGGATACTGACTATATAGTATAAGTATGCAAATATAGCAGAATACAATTAAGCATTCAATGAACAAAAATAGCTCATACATTCATCAAAATTTGAGTTTGATTATTTTCATATCATTTTTGAATTTTGTTATGTATTCATTTTATTTTTGTACATGCTATATTTTAGTATATGATGGTTATCTTTAGAAATCATTTTTTTACCACAAAACACACACATGCATAGAAGAACACAAGGGAATTTTTTGGAGATGATGGCTATGTTTAAAACCTTGAATGTGGTGATGGCATTTGGCTATGTGCAGATGTTCAAATTCATTAATCAGTATATAGTAAATGTGTATAAATCTTCCTGTATCAATGATGCTTCAGTAAAGCTTAAAAAATCAGTTCTGATCACTCCTAGAAAAATTTTCTTTTTCATATTTGGAGATTTCATTTTGTATCTAAAGGACATATTTACTCTTAGCATAGTGTCACACATATATTTAAATATAAAATTTCATTGTAAAAAATGTATCTTTCCATTCCTGATGGTTACAGTCATAGATTAATCATTTCTCTAGAAATAATTACTCTACTACCACAGGAATAAATTTAGAACATTACAAAGGAAAACTAAAGCATTGGACTCTTCATTGTGTGGCTCCTTAGGGAAAATGTGGCTCCAACTTTTCAGAGCTCAGCACAGCTGCATTTAGTCCTTGAAATCTTGTCCTTGGAGACATGCAAAGCAATCTTTGATGGAAATTGGTCCATAGGGATGACCAGATGTTGCATAATCACCAGTCCCCAGTATATGAGGTTCCCTGGAGTTACCAGAATGAGAGGCAAGGTGTATTCTACTCTGTATTCATACACAGTTAGACCCCTGATATTCTTTTTAGACACAACTTCCTGACAAATTTTACATTTGAACAGCAGTTTACAAAATTTCTACATTGATTTACTTTTCCCACAGAATAAACAAAATAACTAAAATTTAAAAAGAACTTATCAAAAAATATTATGTTACAGAAATTTTCAGCTGAAATGGTCTCTATATTTTATTTGTGAGGGAAACTTTGTCATACTTCTAGTCAGATAATATTGGAATAGTTGTTTTTCTACCAACTCTGGATGCTGGTAAGTATTATTCTGAAAATCAGAAAATTTTAGTTAGGTTCAAATAAAACAAGGACATTAGAGAAGCATGCATGCAGATATCATTTAACCTTACCCTAGGTACTCCCAGGACTTGTGGAAGATAACGTTGATGTAATCAGGGTCTGCAAGGAATGTGTGTATTTCAGAAATATAATTTTTTGTAGAAACTGTATTTTGAATATCAAGTTATGAAAACTCATATTTTTTGGAAATTAATGCTAATATGTGATTTACCATTTTAATACACCCTACTGAATTTCAAAGGTCAGATTTATATTTCATTAGTATTAAATAATATTGGAAAAAAAGAATTGTGCGTGATGTATTGAAACAATTCTTTCATCATTATTTTTTATCTAGCATTTGTTTTTCATGGTTGCTGAAATTAATTATGAATAAGAATTAGTATTATGGGCATACACTATGTGATTGATCTATCTTCATAGAATTACTGACACAACATGTACTAGCTCTGACTGTTGGTAAATTACCTAAATTATCTATGTACTTTTTTTCATCTAAAAGTGTGACTAATATTAATATCTATGGTATAATTTTCTCAATGGGATTAAAAGTTTAATAAAATGAAATGTTTAGAACACTACAAGGCTATTTCTAATTTTCCAATACAGTAGCTTTTAATATACTACATCTAAATGTCAATTTATACACATTTCTATATTTAGAAATCAAGTAAAGATTTTTCCCTTCATACTTGAGACAGCCCTCAATATTATCCCTTTTCAGAAAAAGCTAATATAAATATGCTTTGTTGTTCATAGAAACACAAATCTATTTTACAGTGATTCCTGGTAAGAACCAACTTTAATTGTTCAACAGTTTGAAGCATTAGAACACTATGGGCATAAGGAATATGACTCATGTGTCTGACTTCATCCTCATGGGACTGACAGACTCTGAAGAGATCCAGCTGGTTCTCTTCACCCTATTTCTCTTGATGTACCTGTTTACGGTGCTGGGCAATGCAGGAATGATGTTGATAATCTGCCTGGATCTCCAGCTTCACACACCCATGTATTTTTTCCTCAGTCACCTGTCATTTCTTGACCTCAGTTTCTCAACTGAGGTCACCCCTAAAACTTTAAACAACTTACTGACTTCCAACAAGCATATTTCATACCTGAACTGCTTCATCCAGATGAATTGTTTTGTCTTTGTGGGTGTCACTGAATGTGTTCTTCTCTCCTCCATGGCCTATGATCGCTATGCAGCCATCTGCAACCCTCTGCATTACCCCGTCGTCATGTCCACCAGATGCTGCTGCTCTCTTGTCTTTGGATCCTTCTTGATTGGCTTCATGGACACCTTTGTCAATGTGCTTTGCTTGAGCAAATTGTATTTCTGTGACTCCAATGTAATTTATCACTTTTTCTGCGATGCACCCCCAGTTTTAGCCCTGTCCTGCACAGACACACATGATATTGAAATCATAATATTCATTTTTGCTGGCTCCACCCTCGTGGTGTCTCTTATCACAATAGCTGTGTCCTATGTGTCCATCCTGTCCACTATCCTGAAAATTACTTCCACCTCAGGGAAGCAGAAAGCCTTCTCTACCTGCGCCTCCCATCTCCTGTCAGTCACCATCTTTTATGGCACTATGATTTTTACTTACGTAAAATCAAGTAAGTCCTACTCTTTGGGAAAGGATCAAGTAGTTTCTGTTTTTTATAGTATTGTCATTCCCATGCTGAATCCACTTATATACAGTCTTCGAAATAAAGAAGTAAAAAATGCTCTCAGCAGAGTCTTACTGAAGAGAAAAAGCTCGAAAAAATTAAAGTAACATTGATCCTAAACTTTTAAGCTCCTCTGTTTGTTTGTGCTTTTTTTTTTTTTTTTTTTTTTGTCCCTATAGTGCATTTCCTTGCTCTTTACCCAAAAACACATTGAACTATTTATTTACTTATTTATTCTATTGATCCATCTTTTGCTTGAATAAATACAATCTCAGGCCTTTCTAAGAATACAACTTAAGAAATCTACACTGTAATTGGAAACCATGAAACATGTTTAAACTATGGTCTCAATATCTATGTTTTTAAGGGCAACTTATTTGCAAAATGAAAAGTATAGTTGTCAGTTTTTGAAGGGTGCTGTACAAATTCCCATGCATAATCAAACTTTAGAGAATTTTATGATTGAAAAGAGTTCCATTTGGAAAAAATGATACCAGTTTCAGAAATCATTTCCTTTACTTGGTGGAGAAGCAAGAGAGCAGAGTGATTATGAGTACTTCGTTGAGAACCAAATGTTCAAGGATTTAGATTCCAAACCTTCTACACAATTACCTATAGAATGCTTTTAAAAAAATCACTGAAACTTTAAGTTTCAAGTTCATAAACTTCATAGATAAACAACAACTCCAGGTCAAAAGAGTTACTGTAAAGATTAAACCAGTTAATGGATGTTAACTTTTTAAGGCTAGATCATTGAAAAAGCAAGAAAGTTCCAGAAAAATGTCTATTTCTGCTTTATTGACTATGCCAAAGCCTTCGACTGTGTGGATCATAATAAACTGTGGAAAATTCTGAAAGAGATGGGAATACCAGACCACCTGACCTGCCTCTTGAGAAACCTGTATGCAGGTCACGAAGCAACAGTTAGAGCTGGACATGGAACAACAGACTGGTTCCAAATAGGAAAAGGAGTACATCAAGTCTGTATATTGTCACCCTGCTTATTTAACTTATATGCAGAGTACATCATGAGAAACGCTGGGCTGGAAGAAGTACAAGCTGGAATTAAGATTGCTGGGAGAAATATCAATAACCTCAGATATGTAGATGACACCACCCTTATGGCAGAAAGTGAAGAGGAACTAAAGAGCCTCTTGATGAAAGTGAAAGAGGAGAGTGAAAAAGTTGGCTTAAAGCTCAACATTCAGGAAACTAAGATCATGGCATCCAGTCCCATCACTTAATGGGAAATAGATGGGGAAACACTGGAAACAGTAGCTGACTTTATTTCTCTGGGCTCCAAAATCACTGCAGACGATAATTGCAGCCATGAAATTAAAAGATGCTTACTCCTTGGAAGGAAAGTTATGACCAACCTAGACAGTATATTGAAAAGCAGAGACATTACTTTGTCAACAAAGGTCCATCTAGTCAAGGCTATAGTTTTTCCAGTGGTCATGTATGGATGTGAGAGTTGGACTCTAAAGAAAGCTGAGTGCCAAAGAATTGATGCTTTTGAACTGTGGTGTTGGAGAGGACCCTTGAGAGTCCATTGAACTTCAAGGAGATCCAACCAGTCCATCCTAAAGGAGATCAGTCCTGGGTGTTCATTGGAAGGACTGATGTTGAAGCTGAAACTCCAATATTTGGCCACCTGATGTGAAGAGCTTACTCATTTGAAAAGATACTAATACTGGGAAAGATTGAGAGCAGGAGGAGAAGGGGACAACAGAGGATGAGATGGTTGGATAGCATCACCGACTCAATAGACATTGGTTTGGGTAGACTCCGGCAGTTGATGATGGACAAGGAGGTCTGGTGTGCTGCGATTCATGGGGTTGCAAAGAGTTGGACACTACCGAGCGACTGAACTGAATAAACATTGGCCATTACCATCAGAACATTCACATCCCTGTAGTATTTTCATTGCTCAATGCCTTTTTCTTAAGAAATATTCATGTGAAGATTTATGAATTAGCTTTGGTTGATTTAAAGGACAAACACACAAAAAAACTAAAGGAAAACAGCATTTCACAATTTTGCACTTAGAATGGAGTGTGTTAATATTGGAGATATTTGAAAAATTTAAGGAAATAGAAATGCCTAAGAAGTTATTCAGGGTTTTGTATGTGTTCTTCTAGATTGATAGTTTTTATTTATTTATTCATTTTAATTTGAGGCTAAGTACTTTACAATATTTTGGTGGTTTTTGCCATAATGGGACATGTATCAGCCATGGGTGTACATGTGTCCGCCATACTAAACCCCCCTCCCACTCCCCTCCCCATCCCATCCTTCAGGGTTGTCCCAGTGCCCGGCTTTGATGTCCTGTTGGTATGCATCAAATTTGGACTGGTGCTCTGTTTCACACATGGTGATATACATGGTTCAATGCTAGTCTCTCAAATCATCTCACCCTCACCTTCTCCCACAGAGCCCAAAAGTCTGTTCTTTACACATGTGTCTCTTTTGCTGTCTCGCATATAGGGTCATTGTTACCATCTTTCTAAATTCCACATATATACATTAATATCCTGTATTGTTGCTTTTCTTTCTGACTTACTTCACTCTGTATAATAGGTTCAAGTTTCATTCACCTCATTCAAACTGAGGTAAAAAAAAATGATAAAAGTGCATTGTTTTTAATAGCTGAGTAATATTTCATTGTGTATATATGCCACAGCTTTCTTATCCAGTCACCTGCCAATGGACATCTAGGTTGCTTCCAAGTCCTAGCTATTGTAAACAAATTGATAGTTTTAAATATATATAAGTGTGCGTGTGTTTGTGTGTGTATTATGTACATGAACAATATTCTTATCATTTCCTGTGTCCTTTTTTGAGGTTTTCTCTGTACACTTACAAGTTTAATCTTCGATTATTCCTCTATCATTGAAATCTAAAAGGACTGTGTTTGGTTTGTGGGAGAATCTAGATTCCCATTTTGCAGTGTTTTGGACATGAAATATTTGTAAGTTTATAAGTTAAAATTCTGCATGCAGTGTTATCACTTTTATGACTCCCAGAATATATCAATTCTATTTTATTAATATTTATTTTTTATTGATGCATAATTGTTTTGCAATGTTGTGTTACTTTCTGATGTACAACAAAGTGAATCAACTATATGTGTACATATATTCCTTCATGCTTGGATTGGAGTTCCCTTCCCAACTGAAAATATTTAATAAGGCTACCTTTTTGTTACAGGTCAATGAGCTTCAGTAAATGCTTCTTTGTTGAAATTCTGTGTATTTTAAAACATTACTGCCTTTCTGCTGATTTCCGTAGGTTTGATATGATTATTAAAAATAAATTATTAATCTAAATGCTTGGTTCATCTAATTTTTTTTTTTTTTAAGCAGAGGAAAGTTATAAAGCTAGCAATTTAAAAATGACTTCAGAACTCTGGTAATGCATAATCCTTAATCATTTAGAATACTAAAATTTCTTATATTTTAAAGCTTTTCTTATGCATAACCTTGAATTGCAATTTTAATTTTCCCTATTGAAAGCTTATTTCAGAACGTAATTTTTTTTTTATTTTCTAGGTATTTCATATTTCTTGTTTAAACTTTTGTAACTACATAGATCATTTTATTCAAACATCAGTGGTTATTAAAACATTTGTTATTTGAAATTTAGATTGCTTTCTATGTAAAACAATCTTTGATTTTTGTGAAATTTTTAAATGTTAAAAATAATATGCATAAGCATAAACTCTTTATTAGGAGATAATGTAAATGTAAATTGCTTGTATTAATTCAAAACTCTCAACAAATTCAAATGTTTTAAATGTGTATTGTTTCACCTACCTAATTTATTTTAATTATATTCCATTTTTACAAATTCTACTTGAGATTATTATGACTTATTTTTGCTCTGATATCCATGTTTTCTAGACTCTTTATTTACAGCAATTGGTATTTATTTTTGCTTGCATTTGTTCAATAATATACTTTTTTACTCCTCTCTCATCTTTCAGAAGCATAATCCTTTTTCTTATATTTCTGGGCATTTTTCATTTTTCTAGTCTTTTGACAAGCTATATTTTTACCTTGTTTTCAGTATAAAGGTGATCGCTTCTCGGCCTTTTGGCCAAGATCAGGTGTAGTATCAAGATAAAGGTGATGCATTTATGCAGTGGAGTGCAGAAGCCATCATAAACAGCTGAGTTTAATTTTTATTCATTATAATGTGTTTCCCTAAGATCAAAGAGTTGATAATTTTTTAATGTGTGTGTGTGTGTGTGTGTGTAGAAACATGAAGTACCTTAGCATAGCATAATTCCTAAGCCATTTTGGAGGTATATTTAGAGATTGTCATTTCTCCAAATCAGGCAGAAAAACCTCATTAAGTCGATGGTATTAAAAATGAAACTTTTTTTAATTTATTTTTATTGGTTGGAGGCTAATTATTTTACAATATTGTAGTGGTTTTTGCCATACATTGACATGAATCAGCCATGGATTTACATGTGTTCCCCATCCTGAGCCCCCCTCCCACCTCCCTCCCCATCCCATCCCTCTGGGTCTTCCCAGTGCACCAGCCCTGAGCACTTGTCTCATGCATCCAACCTGGACTGGCGATCTGTTTCACATTTGATAATATACATGTTTTGATGCTGTTCTCTCAGATCACCCCACCCTCGCCTTCTCCCATAGAGTCCAAAAGTCTGTTCTATACATCTGTGTCTCTTTTTCTGTCTTGCATATAGGGTTATCATTACCATCTTTCTAAATTTTTGCTTTTACTTTTCCTTGAAAAGAGACTTGAACATCAACCCAGTTTAATGTACTCTTCCCAGCACTGTTACAAAATGGCCTCTGGAAAAGATGAAATCCCCATAGCTGCCTTCACTGTGCATGAATCATTGAGAAGTAATGAAACAAATTGAGCAGTCAAAACATTTATTGAAAGGAACCAAAGATTAATTTCATGAAGTTCTTTTAGGAGAAAATACATGTATTTAAAATATTTATCTCTCTCTTCAACAAGATTGTAAGCTCTACGAGAAAAATTTGTTTAGTCATAGTTTTTCTCTCCCCAGCATGGAACAAATGTGGCACATATGCAGCATATAAGTAAATGCTTTCTTTGCTTTTTTGGCTTGTGGAAACATAGTGATGAATTCATTAAGGTTAAGAATTCTATCTTATTCATGTTTATATCTTGCCTGGTATTTAGTCAATCCTGTGCATATCAGCACTCAAAAAACATTAATTGAAAATTCTATTTCTAGAATTCTTTCAAAAACATCGCTTACTTGTATATTAAAAATGGCATAGTGATTAATAGATTTCTTTCCAAATGATTTTTTTCTTTAATGGTTAGGATAAGGAAACGAGTGTATGTAGATTTATACTTTGTTGATGTGTTTTGTAATCATCGCAGTCAACTGGTTAGGGCTTCTCATATATCTTACATATATCACAAACCAACCTCCTGCAGAAATAAACAGTCTTCAGTCTTGGGGCTAGCTGAAGACAATTCATGTGAAAGGATGTGTGTGTGTGCACAATGTATACATTTTGTTTTAAAATTTTAATTTTCTTCTCTGATCTACATTACTGATATCTGACTCCTGAAAACTTCACTTTACAATGTGATTTTACATTATAAACTATTGCAAGTGACAGCTGATGAGATATACTATATATTATTTTACAGACTTATTAAGTCTGTCTTAACAACTCATCACTCATTCCCTTTCTTAAACCTACATACATTTTTCCTTCTAAGCACAATATCAGATTCAGATGATTGCTTTCATTATATTTCACCAACATCACAGAAAATTATTAAACTGATATTTCCCTTTATTTTTTCTCTATCAAAGCTTTTCACTTATGCACTATAACTAAAATATTCAAATTTTTATAATTGTGTGAAAAATGACAGCTGTTGAAATTTATTTATATTTACCTACATTTTCCTTGGTTCTAATTTTATGTATTTGCACTTGCACTTGTATGTATTCTGTAGATCATTTCAGGCCTTTATATTTATTTAGTATTAATAAAGTTATATATCAAATTGCTATTTTTTATGTTTTAATATTTCCTTGTTAATCTCTCTCTAAGAGCAGAAACATACCACAATTTTCCAGTTAATCATAAAATGCAGAAATATCTTTTACATGTCGAGTTATGATTAAATGTCCATATGTATACATATTTTGATATACACCTCAAATTTATCCTTGGTGACCTCTCCTCATTCTCTCTTTGAACTGTTCTATCTGTGCAGTCCCTCAAAACCTCTAATATACATCTTTCCAGAATGGGCCAAGTGAGTATTACTAGGTCCTAGAGAATAAACAATAAATTCAGCCTGAAAGGGAACAGAATTTTCAATGCCAATGGATGCTTCCTAGGCTCAAGGATTATCTGGTTATTTAAAAAAATAAAAATAAAACAGTAGACACAGAAGATGTTCTGGACATTGAATAGAAGTTATCCTTTTGTAGGAAGCATTTACATTTAAAGGGGAAATGTCCATGTAGCTCAGAGGGTAAAGAATCTGCCTGAAATAAAGGAGACCTGGGTTCAATCCCTGGGTGGGGAAGATCCCTTGGAGAAGGAAATGGCAACCCACTCCAGTATTCTTGCCTGGAGAATCCAAATGAACAGAGGAGCCTGATGGACTACAATCCAATCCATGGGGTTGCAAAGAGTTGGACACAACTGAATGACTAACACTAGTACTCTCCCTGGTGGCTGAGACAGTAAAGAATCTGCCTGCAACGCAGGAGACCTGGTTTTGATCCCTAGTCTGGGAGGATCCCCTGGAGAAGGGGATGGCTACCCACTCCAGTATTCTTGCCTGGAGAATCCCATGGACGGAGGAGCCTGGCGGGCTACATACAGTCCATGAGCTCACAAAGACTCACAAAGAGTCCAACATGACTGAGTGACTATCACTTTCACTTTGTCTCCCTTTATGTACCAGGAAGAGAAAGATGGTTAAGTCTCTATTCAGTGAAGAAGGAGTGAAACTGAGTCTGCATTAACAACTGTACTCTTGGTTACTATTCTTTCCCTGGCTCCCACCCTCCCACATCTTCTTTTATCTTTAGCTGGAGATGGTATTTAAGGTAGTGGCTTGGACTCTTTTTGGAGAATTACTCAGTTTTCTTGGGTGTCTCCCATGTATAAAGGGGGTATACATGTTACTAAATTTCTATTTGTTTTTATTCTGGTCATCTGTTTTTCATTACAAGGAGGTGGGTTTCAGCTAAAAATCTGAACGGGCAGAGTGAAAATTATTTTTTGTTTCCCACAAATCTCATAAAGTAGGTGAAAAGTGATACAACTTAGATAACAATGAATGAATTAAAAAACAAAAAAGATAATTAAATAATATTTATCCAAAAAGACAGAGGAGCCTGGTGAGCAGTCCATAGAGTTGCAAAGAGTTTGACATGAATAAAGGGATTAAGCAGCAGCAGCAGCAGCATCCAAAGAGAAAAACAGAAACATTCTTTCATTAATTAAAGAAGAAAGGAAAAAAAAAAAAAAAAAAAACCCAAGAGAGAAAGGAATGTATGTGGATGGCATAGCTAAAACTAATAAATTAGAGAATGAAACTATATCATATTAAATCAAGAGAGATTTTTTTTTTTTAAATCTATGATCAGACTTTGGTTTCTGCTACTATACAATAAATGATATAATAATAGCCCCAAATCATAAAAAAAATTGAACATAATCAAGATAAATTTCAATGATGGGAAAATATTAAGCAAGTGACTTGCTCCTGGTAACTTTTTAGTCACCAAACTATAATCACACATTTATAGTCAAAATTATAGTCACAAAATTATAGTCACCAAAAGCTACAGGGAAGCTCCTGTAGCTCAGATGGTAAAAAAAATCTGCCTGCAACGCTCTAGACCTGGTTCAATCCCCAGGTCGGGAAGATTCCCTGGAGAAGGGCATGGCTACCCACTCCTGTCTCGCCTGGAGAATTACAAGGACATAGAAACCTGGTAGGCTATATAGTCCATGGGGCTGCAAAGAGTTGGACACAACTAAGTGACTAATGCTAATATTATGGTTGTTGATGTGGCTTTTACATCGAAAATTACCATTTACTTCTTATTTGACTTAACTCTCCAAGTTACCTATCATCAAGTAAGTTTATTCTGGCTTTTTAATCTCAAAGAAGACTGGATTCCCTGGTGGCTCAGAGGGTAGAGTCTGCCTGCAATGCGGGAGCCCTGAGTTTGATCACTGGGTCCAGAAGATCCTCTGGAGAAGAAAATGGCAACCACTCCTGTATTCTTGCCTGAGAAATCCCACGGATGGAGGAGCCTGGTGGGCTACAGTCCATAGGGTCTCAAAGAGTTGGACTTTCAGTGAAAAATTAATTGGTCACTCCAAGAAAGAAATGGAAAATTTTATTCAAGTCGAGGATTATAACCTGAGGACAACTCCTCAGAAATCTCCAAGAACTGTTCTGCCCATTAGAAGTCAAGACAGTTACATAAGTTTTGAGACAGAGACATGTACATTAAATGATGTATATTTGACAGTGGATACAATCTAGATCTAAGCAATAATGGGTCATGGTGCACGTGGAAGTGTTGGTTGCTCAGTTGAGTCTTACTCGTTACGACCCCATGGACTGCAGCCCACCAGGCTCCAGAATACTGGACTGGGTTGCCATTTCCTCTTCCAGGGAACCTTCCAGACCCAGGGATTGAACCCAGATCTCCCGCATTGAAGGCGGATTCTTTACCATCTGAGCCACCAGGGAAGTCATGGGTCATAGTGGTCCCATATGAGATCAAGAAGGAAGATCTTAAGGAGTTGCTCTGTTGATGCTAGAAACGTGTTGCTCTTTAAGGCTGAGTAGGTGTTTCTGTTGATGGTGGAGGCTTGGCCAATGCATAATGCAGATACACAATGCACAGGAGAGGGGAGAGAGGAGGTGAAAGGTCAGAGCAAAGTTTTTATTTACAATTTTTCTTATCTCATCACAAAATATGAATTTTATTTCACACCCGTTCTAGCAGAATGAAGTTTGGGTGAGTATAATTGCTCTTCCAAAATTCATTAAAAGTACAATAAATGCACACTTTTTTCCTTTTTTCCAAACAAATTATCCCCTGAAATTCTGGAGTATGACCAGAGTTTCCAGTAAGAGTCACTTTTAAATTTATATGAAAATTGGTTTAATTATCATGAATTAATGAAAGATTCATAAGAGTATTTTAATCTAATTAGTCTATACCTTTTTATAGTCTTTTTTTGTTGTCTCATCTTGGATGAGTAATATTCAATAAAATTCTTAACATCTGAAGAAAACTTCACTAGAATAAAGTTGGTTATGGGGTATCAGTTAATACATTAAATGTGAAATTATTGGTTTTATGAGAGGCTAGAATAACATTGGTCATAGTATGTTATGAAATGTAAATTATCAAATAAGGGCAGATAGTGAACACCCAGTATGATAATAATTATGAAATTATACAGGTATGCAAACAAGCTTTCTATTAAAAAAAATCATCCTGAGAAATTTATCAAAATGTTACAAAAGTTTTGAAAATTTTCACATCATTCTTTCAATTTTCTTAAATTCTCAATTTGTTTCTAATGAAAATGCCTACTCCCATAATAGTGTCACACGATTAAATATAAAAGACTCATTGTGAATATGTATCACTCTTTCCCTGAAAGTTTCAGGCATAGAGTAAGTAAGTATTTTTCTATAAATAGTTTCTCTACCACCCAGGGAAATATTTAGAGCATCACACAGGAAGACCAAACCATTAGGCCTTCCACTGTGCATCTTGGAAAGGAAGACATCTAATTTCTCATGACCTAGCATACCTGCATTAGTCCTTGAAGGCATGCCAATTCCCTTTTGCCCTTGGAGATATGCCAAGAATTCTTCCTTGGAAACTGGTCCACAGGGATGACCAAATGTTGCAATCATCAATCCCCAGTATGTGAAGTGCCCTGGAATTATTAGGACAAGAGGCAAGGCATATGCTGCTCTGCTTCTGATATTCATTTTAGACATAAATTCCTGGCAGATGTTACATTTGATCAGGAACTTAACAAACTTTCTAGGTTGATTAATTTTTCCCTCAGAATAAAACAAAATGACTGCACTAAAACTTAAAAAGAATTTATCTCAAAGAAAAAATATTATATTACAGAAATTTTCAGCTGAAAGGGTCTTCATACTTTGTGAGCAAATGTTGAAGCTGACATTCTTCTGGACAGATAATATAGAAGAAAAGTGTTTTTTTAATCAACCTTGCCTCCCGGTAAGCATTATTCTCAAAATTGGGAGGTTTTAGTTGAAATTAAATAAAGTAAGGATAATATCAGAAGAGTATGCATGCAAATATCATTTTATATATCTTTGCCTTCAGTAGCGCCAGGACTGACAGACCCAGAAATATAGAGTTGTTATGATCATGGTATTTCAGCAATTTAAAAACATAATTTTGGAAGAAATTTGATTTTAAATGGCCAGGTTATGATAAGTTTGTGTCTTTTGGAAATCAATACTAAGTATGTGGTCAAGCCACTAAAGTCCAAAGGTTGAAAGTTATTTTTCATTAGTATTAAATAATATTGGGGAAAATACTAGAGCATAGTATATTAAAAATATTCTACTATGATTGTTTATTATATATATAGCATTTTAATAGGCATATTTGAAATTAACTATGACAGGAATATTATGGACATGCTCTATGGAGTCAATTTATCTTGGTAGAAATACAGAGCCAACATCTAATAGTTGTAACTATGGATACATTACACAAATTATGTTCCCTTTTCTCATATGAAAAATGTGGCTAATAATGCTATAGTATAATAATCTCATGGTCATTATATGCATTAATAAAGGGAAACATTTAGAACTGTGTCAGGACTATACAAATTATTCAATATACTACCTTTTGTTGTATTCAAATATCAATTTGCGTCTTTTCCTATATTTGGGAATCAAATTATTATTTTTTTCTTTGTACACAGTCCAAACTTCATTATCACCAATTCTAAGAAACATTCAGTTCAGTTCAGTACAGTTGCTCAGTCGTGTCCAACTCTGCGACTCCATGAATCGCAGCATGCCAGGCCTCCCTGTCTGCCGGGGTCCAGCCCCAGCAGGATCCAGGGGAACCCTCAGGATGAACGGCGTCGGCGAGAGAGAGACACGTAGGATCGGCCTTGATAGGGCCAAGTCTGCTAGGGAGAGAGAGAGAGAGAAAGGAAGAAAGAGACCAGACCAGGAAGGTGCGGCAGAGTCTGGCAGTTGCTTTATTTTTCACCATCGCCTTTATACCCTAAGTCGGTACATTTCTAAGGGGCAGATAAGCACACAGACTTAGTTTAACATTACATCAGCTTGTCCTTCATGAAACCAGGTGTGCTCTGTATATTTTTGTTTATGAGAGTCTTTTCCCATAGATTTTTTGTACATTATCTTCTGGCCTTGAGCTTAGCAGAAAACAGAAAAGTGGCAGTCTCATGGTACAGCAGGTTGTAACATAATAGAAATACAATCCTGTTAACATAAAAGACAGTCTTTTTGCAGAAATTCTCAGCTAAATTTATCTAAAAAGTTTAGCACACAAAGAGTCTGCGGCTCTGGAGAGGCAGCCCCTGTTTAGCACTCTTGGTTAAAATTAACAATTATCTTATTGTTTTTACACTAAGGCTAAGCTCTTATTTTTCTAGATCTCCAACTATATTAACAATAGTTTCCACTGCACAACCTCAGCACATTAACATCAATCAAACGTTGATCTAATAACCACTTTTAAAACAATATTTTTTTGTATTTTCTAATAGGGCTTCCTCACCCCCCAAAGGGCTCTGTGCCTATTAGGGCCTTTTTAATGGTTAATCTCTATGTATAATATCTTTTGGCTTTCAGGCGTATTGGCAATTTATGGCTTGCACCTGGTGCAACTTTTAGCAACTTCAGTAGCCGACCCTGTCTTTTTTGTGGTTAATCTATTTTCTTTCTATTAGGTGTCATCTCTATGGGAACTAGATAGGATTACATTTTTACAGAACAGAAATGCAAAGGATTGCAAAAACAGCAGATATGGCACAAAACAGGGTCTTAGTCTAAAAGTTAACCACCTGCAATAAGTCACCAGCTAATCTCTATCTAAACTATTTTCTATTAGGCACATTTGTGGCTATCAGATTTGTGGAGCTTTTCTCACCCCGCGAAGGGACCTATGCTTAATAATTTCTTTTGTTAGCATACTGTGCTTAGGATGTTTAGAACAATCATGAGCATTTTGTGCAATGAGAGCACATATTTATCAAACAAGCCAGAATGCCAGCAAAAGGGCTTGAATTGAAGCATTTCCTTCATCCCTGGCACCTTCATAGGGGACCAGCATCCAGAAGATTTATTAATTAGGGTTTTAAGTTGGTCCTCAATCAGTGAAAGAGGAGCAGGAGAGCTCTCGGCAGGCAACACAAGAATCCGCAGCAGGGCAAACAAGAACAACAGCAGAAAAGGGGGGAGGATACAGGGTGGGGTAGAGGCCGAGGCAACCTGGAGGGTCCCTTATCCTAGACTTGTCAGGTTCTTTCCTCATGACCTCGTCATGGATGGGGTCCCGGATGGCCTTGCCGGCCCGGTATTTTCTTCATGACCTGGTCACGGGCGGGACCCCCCATAACGGCTCCCAACACCTGTCCATCACCAACTCCCAGAGTTTACTCAAACTTATGTCCATCGTGTTGGTGATGCCATCCAGCCATCTCAACTTCTGTCATCCCCTTCTCCTCCTGCCCTCAATCGCTTCCAGCATCAGGGTCTTTTCCAATGAGTCAACTCTTCATGTGAGATGGCCAAAGTACTGGAGTTTCAGCTTCAGCATCGGTCCTTCCAATGAACACCCAGGACTGATCTCCTTGAGGATGGACTGGTTGGATTGCCTTGCAGTCCAAGGGACTCTCAAGGGGCTTCTCCAACACCACAGTTCAAAAGCATCGATTCATCCATGCTCAGCTTTCTTCACAGTCCAACTTTCACATCCATACATGACCACTGGAAAAACTATAGCCTTGTTGAGATGGACCTTTGCTGGCAAAGTAATCTCTCTACTTTTTAATATGCTATGTAGGTTGGTCATAACTTTCCTTCCTAGGAGTAAGCATCTTTTAATGTCATGACTGCAATCACCATCTTCAGTGATTTGGAGCCCCAAAAAATAAAGTCTGAAACTGTTTCCACTGTTTCCCCATCTATTTCCCATGAAGTGATGGGGCCAGATGGCATGATTTAGTTTTCTGAATATTGAACTTTAAGCCAACTTTTTCACTCTCCTCTTTCACTTTCATCAAGAGGCTTTTTAGTTCCTCTTTACTTTCTGCCATAAGGGTGGTATCATCTGCATATCTGAGGTTATTGATATTTCTCCCGGCAATCTTGATTCCAGCTTGTGCTTCTTCCAGCCCAGTGTTTCTCATGATGTACACTGCATATAAGTTAAATAAGCAGGGTGACAATATACAGCCTTGATGTACTCCTTTTCCTATTTGGAACCAGTCTGTTGTTCCATGTCCAGTTCTAACTGTTGCTTCCTGACCTGCATACAGGTTTCTCAAGAGGCAGGTCAGGTGGTCTGGTATTCCCATCTCTTTCAGAATTTTCCATAGTTTATTGTGATCCACACAGTCAAAGGCTTTGGCATTCAATAAAGCAGAAATAGATGTTTTTCTGGAACTTTCTTGCTTTTTAGATGATCCAGCAGATGTTGGCAATTTGATCTCTGGTTCCTCTGCCTTTTCTAAAACAAGCTTGAACATCTGGAAGTTCACAGTTCACCTGTTGCTGAAGCCTGGCTTGGAGAATTTTGAGCATTACTTTACTAGTGTGTGAGATGTTGTGCAGTAGTCTGAGCATTCTTTGGCATTGCCTTTCTTAGGAATTGGAATGAAAACTGACCTTTTCCAGTCCTGTGGCCACTGCTGAGTTTTCCAAATTTCCTGGCATATTGAGTGCAGCACTTTCACAGCATCATCTTTCAGGTTTTGAAATAGCTCAACTGGAATTCCATCACCTCCACTAGCTTTGTTTGTAGTGATGCTTCCTAAGGCCCACTAGACTTCACATTCCAGGATGTCTGGCTCTAGGTGAGTGATCACACCATCATGATTATCTCAGTCGTGAAGATTTTTTTTGTACAGTTCCTCTGTGTATTCTTGCCACCTCTTCTTAATATTTTCTGCTTCTGTTAAGTCCATCCCATTTCTGTCCTTTATAGTGCCCATCTTTGCATGAAATGTTCCCTTGGTATCTCTAATTTTCTTGAAGAGATCTCTAGTCTTTCCCATTCTGTTGTTTTCCTCTATTTATTTGCACTGATCACTGAGGAATGCTTTCTTATTTCTCTTTGCTATTCTTTGGAACTCTGCATTCAAATGGGAATATCTTTGCTTTTGTACTTTGCTTTTCGCTTCTCTTCTTTTCACAACTATTTGTAAGATCTCCTCAGGAAGCCATTTTGCTTTTTTTTGCATTATTAAAGAAATATAAATATGTCATGACATATATCGCAACACAAACATTTTTCAAGTAATTTCTGATAAGTTTCAACTTTGATATCTTAACAGTTTGGTGCATTTGAACACTATGGGCAGAAGGAATGTCACTCATGTGTCTGACTTCATCCTCATGGGACTGACAGACTCTGTAGAGATCCAGCTGGTCCTCTTCACCCTCTTCCTCCTGATATACCTGATCACTGTGCTGGGCAATGTGGGGGTGATCCTGATAATCCGCCTGGACCCCCAGCTTCACACACCCATGTACTTTTTCCTCAGTCACTTGTCATTTCTTGACCTCAGTTACTCAAGTGTCATCACCCCTAAAACCTTAGACAACTTACTGAATTCCACCAAGAACATTTCATACCTGAACTGCTTCATCCAGATGAGTTGTTTTATATTCTTGGGTGGGACTGAATGTTTCCTTCTCTCCTCCATGGCCTATGATCGCTATGTAGCCATCTGCAACCCTCTGCATTACCCCATCGTTATGTCCACCAGGAGATGCTGCTCTTTTGTCTTTGGATCTTATTGGTTTGGCTTTACAGATTCCTTTGTCAATGTGCTTTGCATGAACAAATTGCATTTCTGTGACTCCAATGTAATCTATCACTTTTTCTGTGATATACCCCCAGTTTTAGATCTGTCCTGCACAGACACACATGATATTGAAATCACAATATCCATTTTTGCTGGCTCCACCCTCGTGGTGTCTCTTATCACAATAGCTGTGTCCTATGTGTCCATCCTGTCCACTATCCTAAAAATTACTTCCACTTCAGGGAAGCAGAAAGCCTTCTCTACCTGCGCCTCCCATCTCCTGGGAGTCACCATCTTCTACAGCACTATGGTTTTCACTTACTTAAAACCAAGAAAGTCCTACTCCTTGGGAAAGGATCAAGTGGCTTCTCTTTTTTATACTATTGTCATCCCCATGCTGAATCCCCTCATTTACAGTCTTAGAAACAAAGAAGTAAAAAATGCTGTCAGTAGGGTCATTCAGAAAAGAAAGGCTTCCAAGCAATTAAAATAACAGTGATGATGAAATTTTAAGCTATTATTTTTTCTTCTTCCCTCTATGGCATTTCCTTCCTCTTTCTCCAGAAATGAATTGAAGACTTTACTTGTTCTTTATTTATTCATTTATTCTGTAGAATTATCTTTTGCTTGACCAAATATTTTCTTGGATATTTTTTAGAACATGCCTTTAGAAATCTACATGATAATTGGAAACACTGACACATGTTAAATCAATGGTTCAAATGTATCTGTTTTTAAGGGTAACTGATTAGCAAAATAAAAATTATATTTACCATCTTTTAAAGTATATCATGCAGATTCAGAGAATTCTATGATGGAAAAAAGCTTCATTTGGGGAACTATGATAACAGTTTTATAAATTATTTCATTTACATTGTGGAAAAGCAGTATGCCAGAGTGCTCTTGTTTTTGAACCAAACACTCCAGACATTTGATTCTAGATCTGCAATTCTTTCCACCGTGTAACTCTTAAATAAAGCATTTCCTCAATCAGACATAATAAATTATGTTTCCAGGTCCATAGAGTTTGTATAAAGATTAAATCATATAGCTGATTAAGTGTTTAAGGTAGTACTACTAAAGGCAGACCATTATCATTAGAACACTCTTATTTCTTCATTATTTTTAATGCATGGTGTCTTATTCTTACAGAATATTCTCTTGTTTGTAAAAAATTACTTTTGGTTCATTTAAAGGACAAACACACAAACAGCTAAGAAAAAACTCAGCACCTCACAGGTTTGGATTTAAAATGGTACCTGTCAATATTGCAGAAAACTTGAAAAATGTTGAAAACGTAAGGAAATAGAAATGCCCTAAAAACTAACAACTTTGTATGGTTTCTTCTAGATTGATAGCTCTGTGTGTGTGTGTGTGTGTGTGTGTGTGTGTGTATACATACTATATGCAAGAACAATACTTCTGTCATTTCACATGTGCCTTTTTGCAGTTTACTGTGTACACTACCAAGATTAACCTTTGACTATTTCTTTGTAATGAAGTCTAAGATGAATGTGCTTTTGATACATGGGAAAGATTTAGACTTTCATTTTGCAATTCTTTGGATATGAAGTGTTTGTAAATTCAAGTTAAAATCTGCAAACAGCTATATCTCTTTGGTGACTATCTGAAAATATTAAAAAAAAAAAAAATCCTTCCTTTCTATGATGTGTCAACAAGCTTCAGTAAATTGCTTTTTAATTGAAAGTCTGTGTATTTTAAATCATAATTGCCTTCTCCTGATTTCTACAGATTTGTTATGGTCATTAAAAAATTAAATTTATTAAATTAAATGCCTAACTCATTTGTTTTAAATTGCTTAACAGAGATAAGCGGTTAGGTTCAGTTCAGTCGCTGAGTCATTTCTGACTCTTTGTGACCCCATGGACTGCAGCACGCCAGGCCTCCCTGTCCATCACCAACACGCAGAGTCCACCAAACCCATGTCCATTCAGTTGGTGATGCCATCCAGCCATCTCATCCTCTGTCATCCCCTTCTCCTACTGCCCTCAATCCCTCCCAGCATCAGGGTCTTTTAAATGAGTCAGCTCTTCGTATCAGGTAGCCAAAGTACTGGAGCTTCAGCTTCAACATCAGTCATTCCAATGAACACCCAGGACTGGGCTCCTTTAGGATGGAATAATTGGATCTCCTTGCAGTCCAAGGGACTCTCAAGAGTCTTCTCCAACATCACAGTTCAAAAGCATCAATTCTTCAGTGCTCAGCTATCTTTAAAGTCCAACTCTCACATCCATACATGACCACTGGAAAAACCATAGCCTTGATGAGACGGACCTTTGTTGACAAAGTAATGTCTCTGCATTTTAATATGTTGTCTAGTTTGGTCATAACTTTTCTTCCAAGAAGTAAGCATCCTTTAATTTCTTGGCTGCAATCACCATCTGCAGTGATGTGGAGCCCCCAAAATAAAGTCAGCCATTGTTTCCACTATTTCCCCATCTATTTGCCATGAAATGATGGGGCGGGATGCCATGATCTTAGTTTTCTGAATGTTGATCTCTAAGCCAACTTTTTCACTCTCCTCTTTCACGTTCATCAAGAGGCTTTTTAGTTCTTCTTCACTTTCTGCCTTAAGGATGGTGTCATCTACATATCTGGGGTTATTGATATTTCTCCCGGCAATCTTGATTCCAGCTTGTGCTTCCTCCAGCCTAGCGTTTCTCATGATGTACTCTGTATATAAGTTCAGTAAGCAGTGTGACAATATTCAGCCTTGACATACTCCTTTTCCTATTTGGAACCAGTCTGTTGTTCCAGGTCCAGTTCTAATTTTTGTTTCTTGAACTGCATAGAGGTTTCTCAAGAGGCAGGTCAGGTGGTCTGGTATTCCCATCTCTTTCAGAATTTTCCACAGTTTATTGTGATCCACACAGTCAAAGGCTTTGGCATAGTCAATAAAGCAGAAATAGATGTTTTTCTGGAACTCTCTTGCTTTTCAACAATCCAACGTATATTGGAAATTTGATCTCTGGTTCCTCTGACTTTTAAAACCAGCTTGAACATCTGGAAGGTCACGGTTCACGTATTGCTAAAGCCTGGCTTGGAAAATTTTGATCATTTCTTTACTAGCCTGTGAGATGAATGCAATTGTGTGGTAGTTTGAGCATTCTTTGTTGTTACCTTTCTTTGGGATTGGAATGAAAACTGACCTTTTTCAGTCCCGTGGCCACTGCTGAATTTTCCAGATTTGCTCACATATTGAGTGCAACACTTTCACAGCATCATCTTCAAGGATATGAAATAGCTCAACTGGAATTCCATCACCCCCACTAGCTTTGTTTTTGGTGATGCTTCCTAAGGCCCACTTGACTTCACATTCCAGGATGTCTGGCTCTAGGTGAGTGATCACACCATCATGATTATCTGGGTCATGAAGATATTTTTTGTACAGTTCTTCTGTGTATTCTTGCCACCTCTTCTTAATATCTTCTGCTTCTGTTAGGTCCATACCTTTTCTGTCCTTTATTGAAAATCTAGAGTTCTACAAATAAGAATTTTATGAAGTAAAAGATAATTGGGAAATTATAATCAACATGTTACATTAGTTTTGATTATGTCATGTTGTTCTTTGAATTTTATTATATTTACACTTTGTTTCCAAAATGCTTATTTACTACTCTAATGCATGTGAGCTAAGTCACTTCTCTTCAACACTAAGGACTGTAGCCCACCAGGCTCTTCTGTCCATGGGATTCAGTAGGCCAGACTACTAGAGTGGGTTGTTATTTCCTCCTCCAGGGGATCTTCACAGGCCAGAAACTGAACCCGTGTCTTGTGTCTCCTGCACTGGCCAGTGGATTCTTTACCACTAGTGTCACTTGGGAAGTCCACTCCTATAATATTGTCACAATTTAAATATAAAGGTTTCATTGTAAAAAATGCATCATTCCTTCCCTGATAGTTTCAGTCACAGAATAAGGAAGTATTTCTCTAAAAATAGTTTCTCTACCACAGCAGGCATAAATTCAGAGCATCACATTGGAAGGCCACAGCATTAGGCTCTTCACTGTGTGGCTTCTAAGGAAAAAAATTAGTTTCTCAGAACTTAGCATAGCAGCATTTAGTACTTGAACTCCTGTCCTTGGAGACATGCCGAGTAATCTGCCTTGGAAACTGGTCCACAGAGATGGCCAAAGTTTGCATTATCATCAGCCCCCAGAATATGCCGTACCCTGGAGTTATCAGGATGAGAGCCTTCACTTACATATATGTACACAGTTGATCCCTGATACTCATTTTAGACATAACTTCCTGGCGAATTTTATGCATGATCAGGAGTTGAACAAAACTTCATTTGATTTATTTTTGCCTCAGAATAAAACAAAATGAATGCACCAAAATTTTAAAAGAACTTATCTCAAAGGAAACAAATATTGCATCATAGGAATTTTCAACTGAAATGGTCTTCATGTGTTATTTGTGAGAAAAATTGGAGTTTAACATACTTCTAGAGAGAAAATATTGGAAGAAAGTGTTTTTTCACCAACTTTGGCTGAAAGTAAGTATCATTCTAAAATTTGGAAGGTTTTAGGTAGGATCCAATAAAACGAATTTTATCAGCAGGATATGCATGCAGGTATCTTTTAGACATTAAAAAGTGTCAGGATTTGTGGAAGGAGAAGTACAGAGTTGATATAATCAGGGTCTAAAAGTCATTAGCATTTTTTAGAGATATAATTTTGGAAGAAATTTGATTTTCAGTGGTCAAGTTAGAAAAATATCATATTTTTTGGAAATTAGTACTAACATGTGGTCTATCATTTTAATACACCCTATTAAAGTCCACTAAGTTTGGATACTTGTCATTAACATTAAATAGTATTTGAAATGAAAGGACAGAACATGGTACATTAAAACTATTCATTTATCATTCTTTATCATATAGCTAGCAGTTTACTTTTGGTTTTGTTGAAATTAATTATAAACAGGAGTATGGTATTATGGTGTGGTGTAGTGGTAAAGAATCTGCCTGCTATGCAGGAGACATGGTGCATACTATGCACCCAGACATTGATCTCTGAGTGGGGAAGATACACTGGAGGAGGATACAGCGATCCACTCCAATATTCTTACCTGGAAAATTCCATGGACAGAAGAACCTGGAGGGCTACAGTGCATGGGGTTTGCAAAGAGTCAGACATGACTGAGCATACACACACACATAGTATTATGGACATGCTCTCTGGAGTCAATCTATCAAGGTGGAATTGTGGATCCAAAATTTAGGAGTTCTAAATCTGTTAACTAAGTTATCTGTGCCCTTTGTCTCATCAGAAAAATATGGCTAATTATGGTATAAAAATCTCATGAAATGCATTAGTTAAGTGCCTTAACAGAAGCATTTAGGGCCATGTCAGGCTTATTCTAATTCTTCAATGTATTAGCTTTTGTTATAATATATCCAAATGTCAACTCACACCTATTTTTATATTTGGAAATCAAAATAAGTTTTTGTCTCTGCGTACACTATACACACCTTCTTATCATCACTTCATGGAAACACTAAATTAATATAAATAAGTGATGTCATTCATACATACACAAAGTAATTATTTTTTTTTAATTTTTGAAGTAATTCCTGCTGAATATCACCTTTGATTTCTCAACAGTTTGGAGCATTTGAACACTATGGGCAGAAGGAATATCACTCATGTGTCTGACTTCATCCTCATGGGACTGACAGACTCTGAAGAGATCCGGCTGGTCCTCTGCACCCTCTTTCTCCTGATATACCTGATCACTGTGCTGGGCAATGTGGGGATGATCCTGATAATCCGCCTGGACCCCCAGCTTCACACACCCATGTACTTTTTCCTCAGTCACTTGTCATTTCTTGACCTCAGTTACTCAAGTGTCATCACCCCTAAAACCTTAGACAACTTACTGAATTCCACCAAGAACATTTCATACCTGAACTGCTTCATCCAGATGAGTTGTTTTATATTCTTGGGTGGGACTGAATGTTTCCTTCTCTCCTCCATGGCCTATGATCGCTATGTAGCCATCTGCAACCCTCTGCATTACCCGCTTGTCATGTACACCAGACGCTGCTGCTCCCTAGTATTTGGATGTTATTTGATTGGCTTTATGGACTCTTTTGTTAATGGACTTTGCATGAGCAGATTGCATTTCTGCAAATCCAATATAATCTTTCACTTTTTCTGTGATCTATCCCCAATTTTAGCCTTGTCCTGCACTGACACACGTGACATAGAAATCATCATATCCACTTTTGCTGGCTCCAGCCTAGTGCTGTCTCTTATTACAATAGCAGTGTCCTATGTCTCCATCCTATCTACTATCCTGAAAATCACTTCCACTTCTAGTAAGCAAAAAGCTTTCTCTACTTGTGCATCACATCTTCTGGGGGTCACCGTCTTTTATGGCACTATGATTTTTACTTACTTAAAACCAAGTAAATCCTACTCCTTGGGAAAGGATCAAGTGGCTTCTGTATTTTATACTATTGTCATCCCCATGCTGAATCCCCTCATCTATAGTCTTCGAAACAAAGAGGTAAAAAATGCTCTCAGTAGAGTCATGCAGAAGATAAAGTGAAAGTCACTCAGTCATGTCAGATTCTTTGTGACCCCATGGACTATACGGTCCATGGAATTATCCAGGCCAGAACACTGGAGTGGGGAGCCTTTCCCTTCTGCAGGGAATCTTCCTAATTCAGAGATCGAACTCAGGTCTCCTGCATTTCAGGTGGATTCTTTACCAACTGAGCTATAAGGGAAGGCCAGGTAAAGTGTTTTGAACAATTAAAATAGCATTGAAGGTAAGTGTTCATGCTCACCAGTTTATTTTTTTTTTTCCTTATCTGTATTTTATTCTCTTGCTTTCTCTTTCTAGAAACAAACTGAACTATTTATTTATTTGCTTTTTTTTTTTTTTTAACAATTCTTTGTTTGATATAATATGATCTTGGGCATTTCCTGGCATTGTGGTCATGCTCAGTCGTGTTCGACCCTTTGTGACCCCATGGACCCTAGCCCACCAGACTCCTCTGTCCACAGAATATTCCAGGCAAGAATACAGAAAGGGGTTGTCATTTCCTACTCCAAGAGATCTTCCCAACCCAGGGATTGAACCATGCAACCTCTACATCTCTTGCATTGGCAACAACTTTTAACCTTGAGCCATGGGAAGCCCTTTTCCTGGAATATGCCTTCAGGAAATAATTTGCAATGCTGAAACATGCTAAATTCATGGTGTCCTTAAATTCATTTAAGGACAACTGATTTGCAGAATGATGAAGTATAGTTATTACCTTTTAAACAGTATCATACAAATTTGGAGAATTTTATTATAAAAAAAGGAACATTTTAGGAACAGTAATAATAGTTTTAGAAATTATTTCATGTACTTTGTGGAGAAGCAATATAACAGAGTGATTAGTAGCACTTGCTTTGGAACTATCCATTACAGGATTTCAGTTCTTGATCTGCAACCTTTGTAGCTCTGTAAGATTTGAAAAAATCATTGAAACTTTTGGACTCAAGTTTCCTCAACCTCACCAAGTAAGTAATAATTCCAGGTCTGTAGTGTTATTGTAGGTATTATATCACACAACTGATGTAAAGCATTTAAGGCCTTACAAAGAAATGCTAACTCTTGTCATTAGAATGTTCACATCCCTGCTTATTTTTAACTTACAATGTTTTATTTTTTCTTAAAGAATATTATTCTAATTTATAAATTACCTTTAGTTTATTTAAAAGACAAATACACAAACAACTAAGTAAATGCTCAACACTTCATGATTTCTTTAAAAAACTTGGAAAATATAAAATTAAAATTACAAAACAAGTTTTCAATATATGTTCTTCTGGGCATTCCTATTGGCTCAGTGGTAAAAAATTGGCCTGCCAATGAAGGAGATGCAGGCTCGATCCCTGATTTAGGGAGATCCTCCAGAGAAGGAAATGGTAACCCATTCCAGTATTCTTGCCTGGCAATCCCCACGGACAGAGGAGCCTGATGGGCGACAGTCCATGTGGTCACAAAGAGTCAGACACGACAGAGAAACTGAAGAGCAGCAATAATATCTTCTTCTGGGGGCTTCCCTGGCGGCTCAGTGGAAAACAATCCCCCTGTCAATGCAGGAGTTACCAGTTTGATCCCTGGTCCCAGAAGATTCCCAGGAGAAGGAAATTGCACTCACTCCAGTATTCTTGCTTGGAAATGCCCATGGATGGAAGAACCTGGAGGGCTAGAGCCCATGCGGTCACAAAGAGTCGGACACCATTTAGGGACTAACAACAACAACATATGCTCTAGATCGATAGTTATGTATGTACAGGGTATTACATTATATATATATCATATTTCTTTCATTTCCTATGAACTTTTCAGCAGCTTTCTTTGTACTCTTACAAGTTTACCATTAGTTATTCTTTTGTCATTGAAATCTAGGGTGAATGTGTTTTTGGCAAATGGGAAAAATCCAGACTCATTTTGCAATGCTTTGGACATGAAATGTGTACAACTTCATCAAGTTAAAAATCTGCATGCAGTGATATTTCCTCAGTACCTATCTGAAAATATTTAAAACCCCTAAATGTGTGTGATGTGCCAAAAAGCTTCAGAAAACTGCTTTTTTGTTGTTGTTGTTGTTGAAATTCTGTGCATTTTACAATAGCATTACCTTTCTCCTGATTTCTATGCTAATACGGCTGCTAAGTCACTTCAGTCGTGTTTGACTCTGTGCGACCCCATAGATGGCAGCCCACCAGGCTCCCCCGTCCCTGGGATTCTCCAGGCAAGAACGCTGGAGTGGGTTGCCATTTCCTTCTCCAATGCCTGAAAGTGAAAAGTGAAAGTGAAGTCACTCAGTCGTGTCCGATTTTTAGCGACCCCATGGACTGCAGCCCACCAGGCTCCTCCGTCCATGGGATTTTCCAGGCAACATTACTGGAGTGGGTTGCCATTGCCTTCTCCACCTGATTTCTATAAGTTTGTTATAATCATTAAAAATAAATTCTTGAATTAAAAGTTTCCTTCTGTTAATGGACTTACAGCTTGTTCCTATGTTCTGGCCTTTGTAAATAGTGTTGCAAGGAACATTTGGGTGCATGCATTTTTGAAATATAGTTTTTTACAGGTACATGCCTAGGAGTGGGGTTTCTTTGTCATACGATTGTTCTTTTTTGTGTTATAATCTTCATAGTAGCCCACTGCTCCACAGTGACCTTGTCCCCACTCCTTACCTTCATGAACTCACTCATTATTCTATCAATCATACTCACTTTGATTTGATCGCTGACATCCTGACTCTTCTGTTCACACTAATACTGATAGTTCTTGGAATTTTTCCATTTTCCCTTTCATTTAGAAATTTCCTATTCACAGAGAAATGCATGCTTTCTTTTCTATTCTATTCTTAATTAAAACATTCAAAAGTGTACCTATTCCCTTCCCCCTTGCATATTTCATTTATTTTCCATAGCAGTTATCTACATTTAACCTTTTATAATATTTTGCTAGTGTATTTTTGTTCTTGTCTGCTGCACCTCACTCACTATCTAAGTTTAATGAATGAAGATTCTTGTTTAGTTTGTTCAACATCATCTCCCCAGCACCTAGATCTAAACCTCAATGAATGTATCTTAAGGTTGTAATTTATAGAGGATGAAATTAAAGAACACAGCAAACAACTGGTCCATGATCACTCACTAGTGAAAGAACAAACTCACATTTGAACACTGATAGTCTAACTCCACTGTTAATATTTCTCATCATTGTCTGATTGGACATTTTCAACAAAATTGTACTGTGATTACCAGAACTTAAAAAATAAAATTCATTACTATATTAAAGAAAATATTACATAAAATACCAGGGGCCATTGAAAGGCTTATACGGCTGGCAGACATTCTTTAAAACATGCTAAATCCAGCCAGCATGGTTTGGACAATACCAGCTAAGTCTTCTCAAACATCCAGGCTCAGCCCTATTAACAGAAGGAAAATTCCATTAAGCAAAGAACAGTTTGCCCAATGATGATATTGTTCTAGGAAGAGAATCTGTAATAGTCAGAGTACAGGCTAGCCTGATATAAAAATGGGATTCAGAAAGACTGGCTCAGCAAAGGAAAAAGTATCCTTGGTTATAAACTTCCAGATTTTAACTGACTAGGGTATGTGGATGAGTCCTTTTCACAACATAATTCTAGATACTGGGCTTCCTTGGTGAATCAGTGGTAAGGAATCCTGCTGCCAATGCAGGAGCAGCAGATATGGTCCCTGGTCAGTAAGATCCCCTCAAGAAGGCCCAGTCTAGCATTCTTGCCTGGAAAATCCCATGGAGAGAGGAACCTGGTGGGCTACAGTACATATTACCAAAAAGAGTCTGATAGGATTTAGTGAATAAATGACAACAATCCTGCAAACTAAGTTTCTTCTATGTTGCTGATTATTGACCTCCCAAATGCTGTCTTCTTCTGCACTGTTGAACGATTGATTTTTTAAAAAATAATATTTGGTACATTTCATCACAAAGCCATCTGGTTTTGGTCTAATCTTCAGTATATAAAGTTAATTGAAAGCATAAATTCACTTAAGTGCATGCATGAAAACGTTCATAAGCACTATGAATGAAAGCCAAAGAACAGAAACAATTCAAATAACCATAAAGTGATTCATTGGAAGGACAGATGCTGAGGTGTTGCAGCTGAAGCTTCATTAAGTTGGTCACCTAATGAGAAGAGCTGACACATTGGAAAAGACTCTGATGCTGGGAAAGAGTGAAGGCAGGAGTAGAATGGGACGACAGAGAATGAGATGGTTGGATGGAATCATGGACTCAAGGGACATGAGTTTGAGCAAACTCCAAAAGTTAATGGAGGACAGAAAAGTGTGGCATGCTGCGCTCCATGGGATCACAAAGAGCTGAACATGACTTTGTGACTGAGCAACAACAAAATATTATTTACATGAGATGAAGGAAAAGAGACCATGGGAATTTTTTTTAATGAACAAATTCCATTAAATTAAAGTCAGGAAAATAGAAAAAAGGAAAAATATATAGACAAAGAAAGCAAGACATGTTTCAAAGATGTTCAAAGATGAACACCAAGCCAAATTAAGAAAACATATCACAAGGTACAAATAAGGTTTTTTTTCCTCTGAAAAGAAAAAAAAAAAAAAAAATTAAACCTCCTAATGAATGGATATAATGTATTCTAGGTTAATGAAAAATGATCAGTACTAAAGTATTTATTAAAGTCATTTTTGTTATTTATTAAATTAATTTTATACAATTTTAAGAAATAAATTTCTTTAAAATTTCTTTACATTCTTTCTTATCTAGCCATAAATATAATCTTTATTTCACACTTGTTTTAGTAAGACAAACATTTCATGGTTAGAATTGGTCTTCCTAACTTCATCAAATTTACAATAATTTATTACAACTCCTTTATACAAACCTACAAATCCGCTCCTGAAATTCTGGTGTATAAGTAGAGTTTTCTGTAAGACTTCCTTTCATGTCTACTTGACAACTGGTTTAATAATAAAGAATTAAATGGCAACCCACTCCAGTATTCTTGCCTGGAGAATCCCATGGACGGAGGAGCCTGGTAGGCTACAGTCCACAGGGTCACAAAGAGTCAGACACGACTGAGCGACTTCACTTTCACTTTCTTTAATGAAAGAGTCACAAGAATATTTTAATCTGACTTTCAATTTACCCCTTTTTAGAGTCTTTCTTTGTTTCTTCATCTTGGACAAATAATATTCAATAAAATTCTAAACATCTGAAGCAGACTTCACTAGAAAGAAGTTGGTTATGCGGTATCAGTCACACATAACACACGAAATTATGGGTTCTATGATAGGCTAGTATAATACTGGCCATACTATATTATGAAATTTAGAATTAAATGAGGGTGGATACTGCATCAGCAGTATTATAATAATTGTGTAAATCTAAAGGCACAGCGCTGGAGCGAGCGGCATGAGGAGACACCGCACGTCCAAGGGCAGAGGAGAAGCCCCAGCAAGATGGTGGCAGTGGCAATATCTCCCTAGAATCCAGCCACATTCCCGCCAGCGTCGCTCAGGTGCCTCAGAGGAACCTTGTGCGCACCGGGACCCAGAGACCCCGCAGAGACTGAGACAGTGAGGAAGGAACTCACAGGGCCTGGACTCCACCTCAGGCCTGTCCGTGCTGGTCGTGCGCGGCCGCCTCTCCAATGGACTCTGAGCTCTGTGCTTGGCGCCTGTGGGAATGACAATGGAAGGATAAGACCTGGGCAGGGGAATCTTGAAGGTCACATCCAGGTTACTCATTGCCTAAGAGAAAACAGACACTAATCACACCTGCCTCCGGACAGTATCTATCGGAATGTAACCACAGGCTTATTGATTATCAACTGTTTGAACACAAAACACGTGAATGATGGGGTTATTGTGATTGTATTTACCCTTCCTTTGTAAGCCTCAAGGGATTTGGGCTGGTGGGTTTGGACACGTACACATGGGGTATAAAAGATTTTCACAAATGCTGGTTGGGGCCCTTGGCTAAGAGGAGACTCTGCCTTGGGCCCGCTGGTGTAATAAACTGCAGTCCACTCTCTGCATTGCCCTTCTGAGTGAGTTTGTTTCCCAGAAAGCGTGGCTATAACAACAGAACTGTGTTTGAGCGTCTCATGAGCAGGTCCGGGTCAGCAGTGGCCTGCCGCAGGGACACGGCTCAGGGTGCAGCAGACCTGGGCATGACACAAGCCCTCTTGGAGGAGGTCGCCATTAACCTCACCACAGAGCTGCCAGAACTTACACAGGACTGGGAAACACACTCTTGGAGCACAAACAGAACCTTGGGCACCAGGACCCAGGAGAAAGGAGCAGTGACCCCACAGGAGGCTGACCCAGACTTGTCTGTGAGCGTCCTGGAGTCTCCAGCAGAGGCGTGGGTCGGCGGAGGCCTGCTGCAGGGTTGGGGGCACTGAGTGTGGCAGTACATGCATGGGGCCTTTTGAAGGAGGTCACCATTATCTTCATTACATCCACAGTAGTTTGGCCTCAGCCTCAGGTAAATACCAGTGTTCCCTTGTAGCTCAGCCGGTAAAGAATCTGCCTGCAGTGCAGGAGAAATGCTTTCAGTCACTGGGTCAGAAAGATCCCCTGGAGAAGGAAATGGCAATCCCATGGGGTCCCAAGAGTGGGACACAACTTAGCAAATAAACTACTACTACTACTAAATGGCTTCCCTGGTGGCTCAGATGGTAAAGTGTCTGCCTACAATGCAGGAGACCCGGGTTCGATCCCTGGATCGGGAAGATCCCTGGAGAAGGAAATGGCAACCCACTCCAGTATCATGCCTGGAGAATCCCATGGACGGAGGAGCCTGGTAGGCTACAGTCTCCGGGGAGGCAAAGAGTCAGACACAACTGAGCGATTTCACTTTCACTTTCACTACTACTAAATAGCAGGGAGGGAACACAGCCCCACCCATCAACAGCAAATCAGATTAAAGATTTACTGAGCACGGCCCCGCCCATCAGAACAGGACCGTTTCCCCCACAGTCAGTCTCTCCCATCAGGAAGCTTCCATAAGCCTCTTATCCTTCTCCATCAGAGGGCAGACAGACTGAAAATCACAATCACAGAAAACTAACCAATCTAATCACATAGACCACAGCCTTGTCTAAGTCAATGAAACTATGAGCCATGTTGTGAAGGGCCATGCAACACAGATGGGTCATGGTGGAGAGTTCTGACAAAATGTGGTCCACTGGAGAAAGGAATGGCAAACCACTTCAGTATTCTTGCCTTGAGAACCCCAAGAACAGTATGAAAAGGCAAAAAGATAGGGCACTAAAAGATGAACTCCCCAGGTCGGTGGGTAACCAATATGCGATTGGGGGTCAGTGGAGAAATAACTCCAGAAAGAATGAAGGGATGGAGCCAAAGCAAAAATGACACTCAGTTGTGGATGTGACTGGTGGTGGAAGCAAGGTCCGATGCTGTAAAGAGCAATATTGCATAGGAACCTGGAATGTTAAGTCCATGAATCAAGGCAAATTGGAAGTGGTCAACAGGAGATGGCAACAGTGAATGTCGACATTTTAAGAATCAGTGAACTAAAATGGACTGGAATGGATGAATTTAACTCAGATGACCATTATATACTACTGTGGGTTAGAATCCTTTAGAAGAAATGGAGTAGCCATCATAGTCAACAAAAGAGTCCGAAATGCAGTTCTTGGATGCAGTCTCAAAAACGGCAGAATAATCTCGGTTCATTGCCAAGGAAAACCATTCAATATCACGTTAACCCAAGTCTATGCTCCAACCAGTAACACTGAAGAAGCTGAAGTTAAACTGTTCTATGAAGACCTAAAATACCTCCTAGAACTAACACGCAAAAAATTGTCCTTTTCATTATAGGGGACTGAAATGCAAAAGTAGGAAGTCAAGAATCCCTGGCGTAACAGGCAAATTTGGCCTTGGAGTACAGAAGGAAGCAGGGCAAAGGCTAATACAGTTTTGCCAAGAGAACACACTGGTTATAGCAAATACCCTCTTCCAAAAACACAAGAGAAGACTCTACACATGGACATCACCAGATGGTCAACACTGAAATCATATTGATTATATTCTTTGCAGCTAAAGATGGAAAAGCTCTATACAGTCAGCAAAAATCAAGACCAGGAGCTGTCTGTGACTCAGATCATGAACTCCTTATTGTCAAATTCAGACTTAAATTGAAGAAAGTGGGGGAAACCGTTAGACCATTCAGCTATGACTTAAATCAAATCCATTATGATTATACAGTGGAAGTGGGAAATAGATTTAAGGGACTAGATCTGATAGAGAGTGCCTAGTGAACTATGGATGGAGGTTCATGACATTGTACAGGAGACAGGGAGTAAGACCATCCCCAAGGGGGAAAAAATGCAATAAGCAAAAAGGCTATCTGAGGAGGCCTTACAAATAGCTGTGAAAAGAAGAGAAACCAAAAGCAAAGGAGAGAAGGAAAGATACCCATTTAAATGCAGAGTTCCAACTAATAGCAAGGAGAGATAAGAAAGCCTTGCTCAGAGAACAATGCAAAAAAAAAAAAAAAAGAGGAAAAAAATAGAATGGGAAAGACTAGAGATCTCTTCAAGAAAATTAGAGACACCAAGGGAACATTTCATGCAAAGATGGGCTTAATAAAGGACAGAAATGGTATGGACCTAACAGAAGCAGAAGAGATTAAGAAAAAGTGGCAATAATACACAGAGATCTTCACGACCCAGATTATCATAATGGTGTGATCACTCACCTGGATCCAGACATCCTGAAATGTGAAGTCAAGTGGGCCTTAGGAAGCAGCACTACAAGCAAAGCCAGTGGAGGTGATGGAATTCCAGTTGAGCTATTGCAAATCCTAAAAGATGATGCTGTGAAAGTGCTGCACTCAATAAGTTGGCAAATTTGGAAAACTCAGCAGTGGCCACAGGACTGGAAAAGGTCACATTTCATTCCTATTTCAAAGAAAATGTCAAAGAATGCTCAAAGTATTGTACAATTGCACTCACTTCACACATTAGTAAAGTAATGTTAAAAATTCTACAAGCCAGGCTTCAACATGAAGCCTCTGAAATTCCAGATGTTGAAGCTAGTTTTGAAAAAGGCAGAGGAACCAGAGATCAAATTGCCAATATCCGTTTGATTGTCTAAAAAGCAAGAGATTTCAAGAAATACATGTATTTCTGCTTTATTGACTATTTCAAAGCCTTTGATTGTATGGATCACCACAAGCTCCAGAAACTCCTGTAAGAGATGGGAATACCAGACCACTTGACCTGCCCCTTCAGAAATCTTTATGCAGGTGAGGAAGCAACAGAACTGGACATGGAACAACAGACTGGTTCAAAATAGTATAAGGAGTACATCAAGGCTGTATATTGTCACCATGCTTATTTGAATTATATGCAGAGTACATCATGAGAAATTCTGGACTGGAGGAAGCACAAGCTGGAATCAAGATTGCCAGAAGAAATATCAATAACCTCAGATATGCAGATGACACCACCCTTATGGCAGAAAGTGAAGAATTAAAGAGCCTCTTGATGAAAGTGAATGAGGAGAAAGAAAAAGTTGGTTTATAACTCAACATTCAGAAAACTAAGATAATGGCATTTTGTCCCATCACTTCATGGCCAATAGATGGGGAAACAATGGAAATAGTGACAGACTTTCTTTTTTGAGGCTCCAAATCATTGAAAATTGTAACTGGAGCCATGAAATTAAAAGACACTTGCTCCTTGGAAGAAAAGTTATGACCAAACTAGACAACATATTAAAAATCAGAGACATTACTTTGTCAACAAAGTTCCGTCTAGTAAAAGGTATGGTTTTTCCAGTGGTCATGTATGGGGGTGAGAGTTGGACTACAAAGAAAGCTGAGCACCAAAGAATTGATGCTTTTGACCTGTGGTGTTGGAGAAGACTCTTGAGAGTCCCTTGGACAGCACAGAGATCCAACCAGTCCATCCTAAAATAAATCAGTCCCGAATATTCACTGGAAGGACTGTTGCTGAAGCTGAAACTCCAATACTTTGGCCACCTGATGCTATGAACTGACTCACTGGAAAAGACCCTGATGCTGGGAAAGATTAAAGGCAAGAGGAGAAGGGGACGACAGAGGACGAGATGGTTTGATGGCATCACTCACTCAATGGACATGCGTTTGAGTGAACTCCAGGAATTGTTGATGTTTAGGGAGGCCTGGCCTGCTGCAGTCCATGGGGTCACCAAGAGTCGGACACAACTGAGTGACTGAATGTAACTGAAGCCAGAGAAGTTATCTAATCATCTCATCCTTTCCCACCCTATTCTCCTTTTGCCTCAGCCTTTCCCAGCATCAGGGTCTTTTCCAATGAGTCATTTTTTCACATTAGGTGGCCAAAGTATTGAAGCTTGACTTTCAGCATCGGTCATTTTAATAAATATTCAGGGTAGATTTCTTTGTGACCTCATGGATTGTATGGACCATGGAATTCTCCAGGCCAGAATACTATAGTGCGTATGTTTTCCCTTCTCCAGGGGATCATCCGAACCCAGGGATGGAACCCAGGTCTCCCACATTGCAGGCAGAGTCTTTACCAGGTGAGTCATGAAGGAAGTCCAGGAATACTGGCACAGGTAGCCTATCCCTTCTCCAATGTATCTTCCTGACCCAGGAATCGAACTGAGGTCTCCTCCATTGTAGGTGGATTCTTTACCAGCTGAGATATCAGGGAAGTCCACCTTCCCATTATGAGCCAAGGGTCTTCTGATGCAACAAATCATACATTTGGGTGTGCATACTAGCACCCTGCCAGAAAGGAGAAGGGTTATTTATGAGATTGAGTCTCAACAACCCTTGAAGTCTTTAATGTATGTAGAGAGGTATAGACATATATGGTGTGTATATATAATGTATAAAATGTAAACAATTTTCTCTAAACTCTATTTATAGTTGGTCCTAAAAGACGATGCTGTGAAAGTGCTGCACTCAATATGTCAGCAATTTGGAAATCTCAGCAGTGGCCACAGGACTGGAAAAGGTCAGTTTTCACTTCAATCCCAAAGAAAGGCAATGCCAAAGAATGCTCAAACTACTGCACAATTGCACTCATCTCACACGCTAGTAAAGTAATGCTCAAAATTCTCCAAGCCAGGCTTCAGCAATACGTGAATGGTGAACTTCCAAATGTTCAAGCTGGTTTTAAAGAAAAGGTAGAGCAACAAGAGATCAAATTGCCAATATCAAAACCTTTGCCTACATGGATCACAATACACTGTGGAAACTTCTGAAAGAGATGGGGATACCGGACCACCTGACCTGCCTATTGAGAAACCTATATGCAGGTCAGGAAGCAACAGTTAGAACTGGACATGGAACAACAGATTGGTTCCAAATAGGAAAAGGAGTACGTCAAGGCTGTATATTGTCACCCTGCTTATTTAACTTATATGCAGAGTACATCATGAGAAACACTGGGCTGGAGGAAGCACGAGCTGGAATCAAGATTGCTGTGAGAAATATCAATAATGTCAGATATGCAGATGACACCACCCTTATGGCAGAAAGTGAAGAACTAAGGAGCCTCTTGATGAAAGTGAAAGAAGAGAGTGAAAAAGTTGGCTTAAAGCTCAACCTTCAGAAAACTAAGATCATGGCATCCAGTCCCATCACTTCATGGGAAATAGATGGGGAAACAGTGGAAACAGTGGCTGACTCTATTTTTTCAGGGCTCCAAAATCACTGCAGATGGTGATTGCAGCCATGAAATTAAAAAACACTTACTCCTTGGAAGGAGTAAGTGACCAACCTGGACAGCATATTAGAAAGCAGAGACATTACTTTGTTAACAAAGGTCCATTTAGTCAAGGCTATGGTTTTCCCAGGGGTCATGTGTGGATGTGAGAGTTGGACTATAAAGAAAGCTGAGCATAGAAGAATTGATGCTTTTGACCTGTGGTGTTGGAGAATACCCTTGAGAGTCCCTTGGACTGCAAGGAGGTCCAACCAGTCCATCCTAATGGAGATCAGTCCTGGGTTTTCATTGGAAGGACTGATATTGAAGCTGAAACTCCAATAATTTTTCCACCTGATGAAAAGGGCTGACTTATCTGAAAAGACCCTCATGCTGGGGAAGACTGAAGGCGGGAGGAGAAGGGGACGACAAAGGATGAGATGGTTGGATGGCATCACCGACTCGATCGAGATGAGTTTGGGTAGACTCCAGGAGTTGGTTTTGGACAGGAAGCCTGGCGTGCTGTGGTTCGTGGTGTCACAAAGTGTTGAACACGACTGAGCGTCTGAACTGAACTGACTTGACCTTAAACATACTATCAATAAATATTACCACCTACTGTCAATATAATTTTTGGAGTTTGAAACTGGACCTAATCTATTTCTATAATTTGATGGTAATAAGAAAATATTTTGATAATGAAATAAAGATATATGATATTGAACCAAGCTGGAAAAGTCATGCCCATATACCTGGATGGAATATATTGTGTGAGATCACATGGAGGTTCTTCATAGGGGTTCCAGAATGGAGAAGTAACTTCATAATGTGTGCTAAAGATTTTCTATAATTAATGTGAGCTTACATCAATCTACCGAATCACAAGATTATAGCTATAACAACAGGGTGTGAAACAAATCACAGAGTGAATGACAACTGCAATATACTTACATCAGCGTATATTTAATATGGATTAGTTTAAAGGTAGTGATCAGCATATAAATGACATGAACTATATTTGTAAAATGTTATTTTGATGGACTCAGTGCAGTCACTCAGTCGTGTCTGACTCTTTGTAACCCCATGAACAGCAGCACTCCAGGCTTCTCTGTCAGTCACCAACTGCCGAAGTCCACCCAAACCCACATCCATTGAATCAGTGATGCCATCCAACCATCTCATCCTCTGTCGTCCCCTTCTCATCCTGCCCTCAATCTTTCCCAGCATCAGGGTCTTTTCAGATGAGTCATCTCTTCGCATGTGGTGGCCAAAGTATTGGAGTTTCAGATTCAGTATCAGTTCTTCCAATGAACACCCAGGACTGATCTCCTTTAGGATGGACTGGTTGGATCTCCTTGGAGTCCAACAGACTCTCAAGAGTCTTCTCCAACACCACAGTTCAAAAGTATCAATTCTTTGGCACTCAGCTTTCTTTATAGTCCAACTCTCACATCCATACATGACCCCTGGGAAAATCATAGCCTTGACTAGATGGACCTTTGTTGACAATGTAATGTCTCTGCTTTTTAATATGCTGTCTAGGTTGGTCATAACTTTTCTTCCAAGAAGTAAGTGTCTTAATTTCATGTTGCAATCACCATCTGCAATGATTTTGGAGCCCAAAAATAAAGTCATCCACTATTTCCCCATCTATTTCCCATGAAGTGACGGGACTGGATGCCAGATCTTAGTTTTCTGAATGTTGAGCTTTAAACCAACTTTTTCACTCTCTTCTTTCACTTTCATCAAGAGGCTCTTTAATTCTTCACTTTCTGCCATAAGGGTGGTGTCACCTGCATATCTGAGATTATTGATATTTCTCCCGGCAATCTTGATTCCAGCTCGTGGTGCCTCCAGCCCAACATTTCTCATGATGTACACAGCATGTAAGTTAAATAAGCAGGGTGACAATATACAGCCTTGACGTACTCCTTTTCCTATTTGAAACCAGTCTGTTGTTCCATGTCCAGTTCTAACTGCTGCTTCCTAAACTGCATAAAGGTTTCTCAAGAAGCAGTTTAGGTGGTCTCGTATTCCCATCTCTTTCAGAATTTTCAACAGTTTATTGTGATCCACACAGTCAAAGGCTTTGGCATAGTCAATAAAGCAGAAATTGATGTATTTCTGGTACTCTCTTACTTTTTTGATGATCCAACGGATGTTGGCAATTTGATCTCTGGTTCCCCTGCCTTTTCTAAAACCAGCTTGAACATCTGGAAGTTCACAGTTCACATATTGCTGAAGCCTAGCTTGGAGAATTTTGAGCATTTCTTTACTCAAATTGTACTGAGTACAATTGCGCGGTAGTTTGAGCATTCTTTGGCATTGCCTTTCTTTCGGATTGGAATGAAAACTGACCTTTTCCAGTCCTGTGGCCACTGCTGAGTTTTCCAAATTTGCTGACATATTGAGTGCAGCACTTTCACAGCATCATTTTTCAGGATTTGAAATAGCTCAACTGGAATTCTGTCACCTCCACTAGCTTTGTTTGTAGTGCTGCTTCCTAATGCCCACTTGACTTCGAATTCCAGGAAGTCTGGCTCTAGGTGAGTGATCACACCATTGTGATTATCTGGGTCATGAAGATCTTTTTTGTACAGTTCTTCTGTGTATTCTTGCCACCTTTTCTTAATATCTTCTGCTTCTGTTAGATCCATACCATTTCTGCCCTTTGTCAAGCCCATCTTTGCATGAAATGTCCCCTTGGTATATCTAATTTTCTTGAAGAGATCTCTAGTCTTTCCCATTCTATTATTTTCCTCCATCTCTTTGCACTGATCATAGAGAAAGGCTTTCTTATCTCTCCTCGCTATTCTTTGGAACTCTGCATTCAAATGGGTATATCTTTCATTTTCTCCTTTGCTTTTCACTCCTCTTCTTTTCACAGCTATTGTAAGGCCTCCTCAGATAGCCTTTTGCTTTTTTGCATTTCTTTTCCATGAGGACGGTCTTAATCCCTGTCTCCTATACAATGTCATGAACCTCTGTCCATAGTTCATCAGGCTCTCTGTCTATCAGATCTAGTCCCTTAAATCTATTTCTCACTTCCATTTTATAGTCATAAGGGATTTGATTTAGGTCATACCTGAATAGTCTAGTGGTTTACCCTACTTTCTTAAATTTAAGTCTGAATTTGACAATAAGTAGTTCATGATCTGAGCCACAGTCAACTCCCAGTCTTGTTCTTGATGGACTAGTAATGTTTTATTCTAGGATACACAGACACTAGTAACCGAAATGGAGCATTTTCTTCTTTAGTTGCTTAGCATCAAGATATCAACATTTAATCTTTGTAGCTTTATTCAGTACTAAAAATACACTATGGTTATACACCAACTTCTCTCAACAATTTTTTCATTGCCTCTTTTACATCTTTATTCCTTAAACTGTAGATGATAGGATTCAGCATGGGAATGATAATGGTGTAAAATGTTGACACGATCATGTCATGGTTTGAATCATAGCTGGAAGTTGGCCTCATATATGTGAAGAGGATAGTTCCATGATAAATACTCACTCCAGTTAGGAGAGCCACATGTAGAAAAGACTTTCCTTCTCCCTTCAGCAGAACGCATCCTCAGAATGGCCAACAGAATGAAACCATAGGAGATCAGGACACTCAGGACAGTGACTATCTCAATAGAGCCCACTAAATAGAAGAGCGGAAGCTGGTTTGTGTGAGTGTCAGAGCAAGAAATAGCGAGGAGGGGAGGGATGTCACAGAAGACATGCTTGATTTCATTGGAGGCACAGAAGGAGAGGCTGAAAGTAGCCACGGTGTGTACAGAAGCATGCAAGACGCCACCAACATAGGAAGCAATGGTGAGTGGCACATAGACCCTGGGCGCCATGCTGACTGAATACCGGAGGGGGGTGTAGATGGCCACAGAGCGATCACACGCCGTTGCAGCCAAGAGAAAGCATTCTGTGGTCCCAAAAGTAACAAAGAGAAGCATTTGTACTGCACATCCAAGGTAGGAAATGGTTTTATTCTCTGACAGGAAATTAATCAACATTTTTGGAGTGACCACTGAAGAATAGCAGGCATCCAGGAATGATAAGACACTGAGAAAATAGTACATTGGGTTTTGGATCCGGGAATCCACAACGACCAACATAACCAGTCCCAAATTTCCTACCAGTGTAAAAAGATAGATTGTCAGAAAAAGTAAAAATAGGTAGACTTGCACCTCTAAATCATCCGTAAAGCCTATCAGTATAAACATGTTTAATTCAGTTACAGTTTTCATCTGGATTCAGTATGAATTTAAATCTGATGGGAGCTGTACCATTTTAGCTTTTCTCTACAGGTTCTAAAGGCAGTATTTTGTGAAAATAGAGTCCACCTGACTATATCTTCCTATGTGTTTCTTATCAGGATCTAATGATTTCCTTTGTAATCATGGAATGGTCAGTGATGAAGATCTTGGATTCAAATGGATACATTTTGCAGTTAATAAAAGAAGTTATTACATTCAATTGTTGACTAGATTCATCATGTTAAAAATATCATGTCAATTTAAGCGGTTTATTTTCCAGTCTATTTTTTGTTATATTCTTTACTACCTGTGTTCATATTACATAGCTTTAAAATAAACAAGTATAAATAACTATAGGACTATTCCAATCATGAAATATTATAGTGGAAAGCACACAATTAAATACTAGCTTTGCTATAAGGTGCATGAAGTGTCTTTTTATGTTCACAAATGTAAAAATGGAAGTAATCACACAAGGTTGAGTTTGATTTCAATAAGAAAACAATGTAAAATTATTTAATATTAAATGTTCCCAGATAAGTAAGAAATGACATAAATGAAACTTTTGTGCAGAGCTGTTTGTTTAAACAAAATCATTTTATATCCTTTTTTTCTGGCAATTATATTGTCCCATTCGTTTCCATTCAAGAATAGTGGTAAACTGAACAGCGGACAGTATTTTGGAGATTATATAGCCATTTTGCAAAGAATAACAATATGAATGCTAATTTTTTTTCTAAAAATAGGTGTCATTAAGGTGTTCATGTTGGCCTCTGCAGTTTATCATACTGTTACTGATTTTCAAATTTTATTTTAGTAGCAATGTGAGGTATTTCTATAGTCATATACTATCATCTCTGCAAAGTTCTTGGATATATTTTTGAGATATATTTCTGTCAAAAACAAATCTTTTAATATATTATAGTTATTTATGGGGTTTCTAAAATATTTGTGAAATTAATGTCACCTGATCATAGACAAAAAATAGTTTTTTAGAAATTTTTTGCTAAGATAATAAAATCACCCTATTTGCCACAAAATTGTGTTTGATTTATTTTTTTCCCCTGTATCACACTGTTTCTCATTTGGTTGTATATGAATAGAGGGAAGTACATATACAAATAGAGGGAAATACATATATATGTGTACACTTTGTATACATATGTACAAAAATATACATATATATATATTTCTAAAGTTAAAGAGTCAATCACATTTGAACTGAAATTTTAGTTAATTACTGAAACACAATTAATTACTGGATTCATCACATTCAATCAGTTCAGTTCAGTTGCTCAGTCATGTCTGACTCTTTGTGTCTGCATGGACTGCAGCATGCTAGGCCTCCCTGTTCATCACATTAAAGGGCAGATTTTTGGCAAGTTAACTTTTTTTTTTTAATTAGTTGGAGGCTAATTACTTCACAACATTTCAGTAGGTTTTGTCATACAATGACATGAATCAGCCATGGAGTTACATGTATTCCCCATCCCGATCCCCCCTCCCACCTCCCTCTTTTATTTTTCCTTCAGCATGTTGTAATTAAGAAGCATCATAAAGTAATGGAAAATCTGCCATATACAGGGTAAGGCTGAATTCAATGACTTATAAGAAAATTATACTTATGATGTTAAACATACTACATTTTAATTGCATTTAGATGCCACACATCAAGAAGAGAATAAATAAAAATCTTTAACTTGCTGTTAGAAGAAAACCACGTCTTTATTTTCCCAGAAACGTTTCCATGGATCCATTTAGAGGCTATTTCTAATGCAAAGAATAAATAGATTGATAAGTTTAAGTTTAAAGACTTGCCTGGTGGCTCAGTGGTAAATAATCTGCCAACCAATGCAGGAGACACAAGTTTGATCCCTGGGTCTGCAAGATCCCCTGGAGAAGAAAATAGCAACCCATTTCCATATTCTTGCCTGGGATATTCCATGGACAGAAAAGCCTGGCAGACTACAGTTCATGGGGTTGCAAAAGAGCTGGACACGAATTAGGAACTAAACAACAAAGACGTGTGAGTTTACAACACCAAAAAATGTTCATTTGATTCTTAGAAAAGTCTAGAGTAAAAAAAAATTATAATAAGTTCTGATTTCTGTATAAACCCATACAACCTACATAATAATTATAAGAACACAAAGAGACAAAAATAATAAAGTATCATTAAGTTTGAATTGTTATATTAAGAAAATTGTTGCTCTTCAGTCACTGAGTGTTATCTGACTCTACTACCCCATGGACTGCAGCATGGCAGGCCTCCCTGCCACAGTTCAAAAGCATCAACTCAGCCCTCAGGGTTTCCTTCCTAGCTCAGATGGTAAAGAATCTGCCTGCAGTGCAGGAGACCCGGGTTCGATCCCTGGGTCGGGAAGATCCCCTGCAGAAGAATATGGCAACCCACTCCACTATCCCTGCCTGGAAAATCCCATGGACAGAGGAACCTGGTGGGCTGCAGTCCAGGGAGTCGGAAAGAGTCAGGCGTGACTGAGCGACTAACAGTAATAGCCTTCTTTATGGACTAAATCTTTCATCCCTACATAACTACTGGAAAGACCGCAGCTTTGACTCTATGAAGCTTTCTCCGCAAAGTGATGTCTCTGCTTTTTAATACGCTGTCTGAGTTTGTCATTGCCTTTGTTCCAAGAAGCAGACGTCTTCTAATTTCATGGCTGCAGTCACCATCCACAATGATTTTGGAGCCCAAGAAGAGAAAATCTGTCACTGCTTCCATTTTTTCCCCTTCTATTTGCCATGAAGTGATGGGACTGGATGCCATGATCTAATTTTTTTTAATGTGGAGTTTTAAGCCATCATAATAAAACTGTTTATAGAACATCAATTAATATACAAATATGTATTAATAAATTTGGGTGCCTCATCAAAATTACATTACTTTTTAAAATTTGTGTTCTCTTTTTCTCTCCAAACATATCTCTTTCTTTCTTTCTTTTCCTATTTCTTTCTCTCTCAAATCCATGAACTATATATAGAAATATTTACTATAGAGAGTAAGATTAAAAAAAAAAAAACAGGAATAAAGCAGATAGAATAAGCACAGAGAAAACAGGTACAGATATGCAAGCAAATTTTGAAGACTGCACCAGCATGTGGTCCTCTAATGAAGCCATCACAAGATATGTGTTCATGGATATGTACAGGAGAAATTTCAGTGACACTGCAATTCAAGATTTGCTTAACTGATATGCTTATAATAAGACAATCATGAGAAATTGAGAACTTTATTGGGAGTTAAAACCCTATACTAAAATCTCAGATTTAGTGCTTACTGACATCATAAACTTGGGAGTTATTTCTGAACCACCAGAAAAAAAAAAAAAGACAGAAAGAAAAACTAATTGACCATAATTTTCAGGAATATCTTGTTCTACTACCTGAATATGGTGTCATAGGAGGGAACATTTTTTAATCAGCTGCATTAAAATATGTTTTATTAGGTAAAATATTAAGCATTTGTGAATGATGCATATAAACTAAACATAACTTCCAAGCTTTATTTAACTCCAATAAAGTGAAAAAGTTTAAATCAAATTGAAAAATAACAGCATTTAGCTAGGTCCCAGACAGAAACAAAAAGCTTATTTTAAAAATAATACACATATTTGCTATATGGCACTAGATAGATATCAAAATACTATTCTATTCAAATTAAACCCAGTACCTACCAATATTCTATGTTATAAGAAACTGCATTAAATGCATTAAATTGCATTTCACTCACTGAAATCTGTCTGTTCTGAAATTAGAATGGTGAATCATCTCCTCTAAAAACTAGCCCTTCCATAAATGTCCTTTGAAAATTACCGGTGTGCTTAAAATTAGAATTTATAAATGGCATTCTGTGAGCCAGTCTAAAAAAACAAAAGCATATAAAAAGCTTGGCTTATGAACTTTTTAAGCTCAGAAAAAGAAAAGGTAAGAATTAGTATTGCTTTTCAAAATAAAAAATATAGAATGTTAAAAAGAAAATGTGGCATGTCAATTTAAAATAATGATGTATTTATTTAAATTTGCCTGTTCCTCTGGCCAGTATAAATTTATAACAATCTTTGATGTCTCTGTTCTTACCTGCAGAGCTAAAAGATGAGTTTATTAAAGAAGGTATGCTTTATTCAAAATTATGTCCCATTAGAGAATTTATTTATTTCATTAAAGGGCACTGGAGTTGTGACAGAGAAAAAGTATGATGTTTAACTACTATGTCCAGTTTTTCAAACAGGCTTTTTTGTTAAGTGATATTGGAAAAAATTAGAACTGGTTGTGTTTATGTCTTACTATTTCACTTTAATGGATGGGGACTAGAAATTGTAATTTTTTAGCAAAATATAATGAATCTAAAAGATGAAAACAAAATGTTTCCCAACACTCATGATAAAAAATGTAAAGTACTAGGTGTCCATGGAAGCAGTGTTACTGACAGTAAGCTCAGCAGGAAGGAGAGTGAGGAGGGCGGCTACTGTGTAAGACTGAGTGGCTACTAGGGGGTTAGGAACTGTCTGCATATTACATAATGTAATCTACATAGCAACCTGCAAGCTATATAATTCAGCATCATCTTATATTAATAGATGAGAACACCAAGGCTCCACTAGACATATAACTTGACCAGGCTCATGCAGTTCCTAGGAGAACCAGGACTGAAGCCTAGATTTCTCTGACTTCAGAATCTATACTATTTCTACATGATTGCATTGAAATTTCATTATGACTTGGCATAATTCAAGACATTTTACAACCTAGAAACTGTATGAGATAGAAACTTTGAATAGTTTAATTCTCTTTTTTTAAGCAATTAAGTTTATTAAGCCAAGAAGTTAAAACACACACACACACATACAAGTGACTTCTAGATCAATTAACTAGCTATAAAATAACATTTAAAATTAGTTTGTATTCTTCTGTCCAAAATTTGTGATTCCAAAGTGTCATATACCAAATGGTTGCTTAATAGTTAATTTTTCTTCATTTAATAATTTTCTTAAAATTTAAATGTAACCCCTTAATTGTTCTGCCCCTATACAGAACATTATTTTTCATCAAGGAAATTAATGAAAATTTCTAATTTACAATTCTATTGACCAAAATATATATGGAATCCTTTTTATTTTCTTTGCTATGTTTCCTGAAAGGAGTATATTAGATTTTTAATAAAACTTTGATTTAACTCAAATCTTCTGTCTTGAATACAAATATTAAGACACTTATTCCAGTCTCAAATTCAAAGGTATATTTTCTAAAATGTATTGCAAGTTACGAAAACACTTTCCTCTTACCTGTGGAAATGAACTCTTCACTCAAGATACTCTGTGAATATTATGTATTTATATTCTTATACTCCACCATCGTCTCAAGTTCTTCTTAAAGTCTACAGTGAAGTCTCTAGAGGTCCTCTATTTTCTGGTACAGAAGTTTCAAGATGAACTTTTCTCTTATAAACAAGTGGATGTTTCTGGATAATGAACTACCTGATGAGAGTGATTACATCAGCATACTTTAATTTAAAAAATCCCTCAGTGGAAAAAAAAACCTACTACTATAGGACTATTCTAAGCTTTGATCCTAAATAGCTATATGCTATTAAGTTGATCCCCTGGAGAAGGAAATGGTAACCCACTGCAGAATTCTCGCCTGGGAAATCCCATGGACAGAGGAGCCTGACATGCTACCATCCATGGAGTCACAAAAGAATTGGACAACACTTAAGACTAAATGACAATAACAAACGAGGCTGATAATCACAATTCTGCAAAATCCACTTGTCTCTTTCTGGAAATAAAGCCTTTCTAATTTTCTCTAATCCCTTCTCTAAAACATGAAGATAATGAAATCATAACATATGACAAAATTTATAATTCTCCGTTGTTGTTCAGTGGCCAGGTCATGTCTGAGATTCTTTGTGACCACGTGGACTGCAGCACGTCAGGCCTCCCCGTCCCTCAACATCTCCCAAAGTTTTCCCAAGTTCATGCCCACTGCACTGGTGATGCCATCCAAACATCTCATTCTGACACTCTCTTCTGCCTTCAATCTTTCCCACGTCAGGGACTTTTCCAATGAGTTGGCTGAACCAAAATACTGGAGCATCAACTTCAGTATCAGTCCTTCCAACGAGTACTCAGAGTTGATTTCCCTTAAGACTGACTGGTTTGATCTCCCTCAGGAGAATTCTCAGCAGCACGGTTTAAGGGCATCAAGTCTTTGGCATTCTGCCTTTTTTAAGACCCAACTCTCACAACTGTATGTGGCCACTAGGAAGACCATACCCTTGACTATACAGACCTTTGTCAACAGAGTCGTGTCTCTTCTTAAAGAAGGATAACTATATTTTTTTAGGTAAATTTTAAAATACCACACTTCAAAGTGATACGAGATAGAGTTCATTATCAGTTTGATAAGAGTAGACTTCCCTGGTGCCTCAGTGGTAAAGAACCCCCCCGCCAATGCGGGGGACACGGGCTTGCTCCCCGATCTGGGAAGATTGCACTCGCCTCAGAGGACCTACGCCCGCGTCCGCGTCCGCAGCTCCCGAGCCTGTGCTCTGCTCCTCAACCTGGGCTCAGCCCCGGGGGTGGGACGACCCCGAGGAGAAGGGACCGGCTGCCCACCCCAGTCCTCGTGCTTGGAGAACTCCATGAGCAGAGGAGGCTGGTCCACGGGGTCACAAAGAGCCACTTGCACGCTCACTTTCTGCCGCGACGAGAGAAGCCCGCGCACCGCGCCTGGAGGGCGGCCGCCGCTCAGCTGGTTAGGGCGAAGCCCCTGCAGCGACGCCGATCCGGCACAGCGAGAACTAACAAGCACAGTTCTACAAAAAAGTTTAATAAGAATGACAAGACGTGAACACATAGATAGGAAGGGCTGAAGGAGAGATGCGACAGCACACAGGTAACTATAACATTCTGTGTGATAGAGCATTAGAACGTGAGAGAAACGGAAGCGAGGAAGGTCAAATATTTTGTGTATAGGGTTTCATATCTGTGGAATGCAAAGATCCCACTTCCTAAAACAGACTAGTGACACTTTGTGCATAAGTAATTTGTGGCAAATACACAGATACCAAAGTTCTAAATTAAGAGATTACAAGCTAGTAAAAAGGAATGTTGGTTTTAAAATCTGAATGTAAATAGAAGAAAGAAAAAAAAAAAAAATACTGACAGGTAGCCCAACTGCGAAGAGAGGACCCATTAATCAAATGCAACTCTAAATTGATCTGTATACAGATTTAATACAACTCCAAGTAAAATTAAACAAGTCTTTTGGAGAAATAGATCTTCTGACTCTACAATTTACATGAAAAAGCAAAGAATTCTGAGAAAGTAAAGTAGAAATAGTGAGATGTCAGTCGTTAAAAGAAACCTAGAAAAGTGGAACAAAAACTTTCTTTTTATTCATATGTAAGTTATATACTATTATATTGATTAGGTTGATCCTTAATTAGTAATTAGTAGTCAGAAAAAGTATATTATTATATATACTATTAATATAATATACACTTTTTCTAACTACTCCTCCCTCTATGTTTAAATGAGTTGGACATTTTGAATATCCTAAGGAAATATATATATATTTTATAATATATATTATATTATAATATAAATATATACTACATTAATATTATATACATATATATACACACCCCCACCCCCACCCCCACACACACATATATATAGATACTGCTCAGTCACTCAGTCATGTTCAACTCTTTGTGACTCTATGGGTCCACCAGGTCTGTGGGACTTTCTTGGCAAGAACACTGGAGTAGGTTTTCATTTTCTTCTCTGGGAATCTTCTCAACCTTGATTTAAAACTCACATCTCCTGCATCTCCTGCACTGCAGAGATTATTTACCACTGAGCCACTGGTGAAGCCTATATATATACATATATATATGTATACACATAGTGAAGCATATATATATATATACATACATATATATATATATATATATACATATATATACATATATATACACACATATACACACACATTTATGTTGAATTGGTGGAGTTAGCATTTTAAATTTCATGCCCAGATGATGTCTCATATGTTTCTATAACCTTATAATACTGTCATTTTCTAACTACTTTAACTTTCAGTAGGGGTCTCAAAGTGTCAGACACGACAGAGCAATTAAACTCAAGCCTAATTCATTATAGCTTCTACCTAGAGTTTCTTGAGCCCCATAGCTAGATAGATCTTACCTTACACACTGGTGTCTACACTTTCAACATTGTATGTTGTTATAATAGTACTTTCTGAGACCTACTTCTTACAGAAACTCCTCCCTCATTTCAACTTTCCCTCCCCAATGTACAGATATTTTACATATATGCCCATTATAAATATTCTCCATCAAAGCGGTAATTTTTTACATTTTATAAGCTCACACTGACACATCACAACCACTCAAAGCCCATTATTTATCTTTGGATTCAATCTTGGTGTTGTGTGTTCAATGAGTTTGAAAAATATATATAATGACATGAATCCATCATTATAGTCTTATATAGAATTGTTTTCAATGCCCTAAAAGTCCTCTGTGCTCTATCTCTTTATCATCCTACTTCCAAACCTCTGGCAACCATTAATCATTTTATTCCAAGTGTTCTCTGGTTGCCATTGTTCTAGGTTTCGATGAATGTATCCTCAAGTTCACAGATTCTTTCTTCTGGCATATCTAGTTTAATGGTAAATTCATTAAAGGTATTATTCATTTTAAGTATAGCATTTTTGACTTCTAGGATTTCATTTTGGTTCTTTATTAGAGTTTTATCTAATGTTAAAAGATTATATGTATATATACAACATATATATATATCTGTATACAATATATTTATATATCTGAATACAATCAACTTCTTGACATATAGTTCTTGTGCTCAGTCATGCCTGAGCATGACTTTGTGATCCCAAGAACTGTGGCCCACCAGACTCCTTGTTCTATGGAATTTTCATGAGAAGAATGCTGGAGTGAGCTGCATTTTCCTCCTCCAGGGGATCTTCCTGACCCAGGAATCAAACCGGCATCTCCTGAATCTCCTGTATTTCAGGGGGAATTTTACCAGTGAGCCACTGGAGAAGACCACATTTGGGGACTAACTGAAGTATAAAGTTACATATATATTTAATACACTTCACTTAAAGTGTTTGGGGATGAGTGCACCCATGAAAACATCACCACTATCAAGGTCATAAGGAAATCCTTACCTCCTAAAGTTTCTTTTTTTTTTTCTTTTATTGCTGTTATAATTTTAATGTAAGATCTGCATTCTTAGCAATTTTGAGTATGCAAAAGTTTTGTTAATTATAGGCAGTAAACTATGTAATAGATTACCTGAACTTATTTAAGTCAAACAGTTCAAACTTTTTATGTTTGACCATCAACTTCCAATGCCCCCCTTCCCCCAGTCCCTGGAAACCACCATTCTACTCTTTGCTTCCATGAGATTGTCTATTTTAGATAATTCATATAAATGAGATCACCCAGTGTTTGTCTTTCTGTGTCTGACTTATTTTATTTAGCAAAAGTCCTCTACATCCATCCATATTATCGCAATGACAATATTTTCTCACTTATTAAGACTGAATAACATTTCATTGTATACATATGCACCAGATTTTTAAAATACATTTTTTCATGAAAGATACTTTAGTGGTTCTCATATCTTGACTGTTGGGAGTGATGCTACAAAGAACATGAGTGCAATATCTCACCAAGATTCTAATATCAATTAATTTGTGTAAATACCCAGAAATAATTGGTAGCTTACAAAGTAGGTTTTTTTTTTTTTTTTTTAATGTTTTGAGGAACCTCTATACTTTTACAATGGCTATACCAATTTACATTTGTATCATCAGTGCTTGAGGTGTTCTTTTTTTATATCTTTGTCAACACTTGTTGTTTTTTCTTCTTCTTTAATAATAGCCTAACAGATATGAGGTGATATGCAATTGCACTTTAGATTTTCATTTAATAAAATTTATTTGCTATCCAGGGCAATAAAAGATCCAATGCAATGTTTATAAAATAACTTTGGTATTTTTTGAAGTATAAAAAGCATAGATTTTGTGTGACACCACAGACAATATCAAACATCCAAAGAAACAGAATGCAAAAGTACAAAGCTGGAGTCATCATACATCCTGGTTTCAAAAATGTATTACAAAGCTACAGTACTTGAACAAAACAGTTTTGGTATAAAGACAGACATCTAGGCCAATGAAGCAGAATAAGGAGCTCACAAATCAATTCACACATATTTAGTCAACTGAATCTTCAACAAGGGTGTTAACAGTACATAGTGGGAAAAGTATACTGTTGGAAAAACTGGATATTCACATGCAAAAGAATGAAAATCAACCCTCATCTTAAACCATGAATAAAAGTCAACTTATGCTTAAACATAAGCCATGAAACTATAAAACTCTCAGAAGAAATAAAAGGGAAAAGCCTCATGGCATTAAGTTTAGTGATGATTTCATGGATATGCACCATAAGGACAGGCAGCAAGAGCACAGCTGGGTAAGGTGAGCACATCACACTAAAGTTACGTGCAGCAAGTGACGGAATCCACAGGGTAAGAAGGCCTCCAGCAGAGTAGGAGAACATGTCTGCAGATCACTTAAACAGACTTTCCCCAAAGAAGACACAAACGGACAACAGGTTAGTGTGAAAAAATACTTAACACCACTAGTTATTAGGGAAACACAAATATAAAGCATTATTATAAGTTGGAGGCTGACTGACTTTATTTTTCAGCAAATATTAGTGGGTCATGAATTATCCCAGGACCATTTTCTTTTTTATTGAGTGAGTCATCATGTTGCTATTTTGAACTAGATCATAATTGGAACATATTCCCCTTGGGAACTCTCCTTTGGTTTCAGCAACAGTTGAGGAGGTAGATATAAGCAGTTTGAATTAATTATACTCATAAGACATCAAAACTGCTTCTGCTGAGGTAAGAGAGATCTTCAGGGCATTTGCTGAGTATTTTAGGAGTTTGGACCTAACAAGATCAGAGATGCTGTGCAATCCTTTTATTAACAGTTGTTTCCTATCACATAGGTGAATAAATACAACAAAGAAAATATAAAGGATTAAATTTAGGTTTATATTTGTTATTGTTGCCATATTTAGCTACAATTTTTATAAGTGACTTTAATTGTGACTCACATTGTCTACTTGATAATTCACTGGAACCACAGTAAACTATCTAAACAAGTATAATAGTTTTTTAAAAATTGTTTTTGTTTTCAGAAAATTTCTTCACATTTTCACCACAGATCTTGAGACTGTTGAAAATCAAAGATTTTAGATATCTGAAAATAATAAATATGACTGAGTATTTAGTAAATGAAAAAACACAATATAATGCTAAGTATCTCAGAAATACCTTTAAATGAATATAAGTTGCAATATCATTGTTTAATTCCATCATGGCCCATCACCTTAAAAATCTTGATTATTTTGTTTGGATACACCTAATAAGGGTTAATAGAGTTAGAAAGAATTTGGAAATAGCACATAAAATGTTACAGTCTGAGAGGTTGCTACTCTGCAAGACCAACCTAATTTAGCATTATCTATTTAACAATATTTTGAAGATTCAGCTTTATTCATGTATTTTATATTACTGTATTTGTTCCACTTTGTAAAATCAATATTAATGTTTCATTCTACAGATAAGCAAATTATAAGAAATCATTTTACACACTTACTGAAAGTAACTAGATTGCTGATATCCTTTCCAGGTATCTGCACACGGATATACTACGTCATGTTACTGTATGGGAGAAGGAAATTGATTTTAACCAATGATTTGGAGTTTTAAGCTAGTTTAATATGGAAACAACTAATAGAATCAGTGGTAAACTAGCTGGTTTATCTAGTGGACCTAGACGGCATGAATTCAGCCCGTGAGTGAGGAACACACGATTTTCCCCTTCGAGTCTTCAGTGAGCGGCATGAACGCCTGACCCGCTGTCTTGTCACCATGTTCTGATCCAGACTGGGAAATCACGCTCTGGCAAAAAATAAATATGAGGACCCAAGTCACATTCCGTTGAGTCACAATGTTATTTATTCACTCTTTTGGTAGGAAATGAATTGCAAGTTTTGAAAAATCTTTGCGTTTGTTCCATGAGGTATCAAGATGAAGAATGTCACCGAAGTAACATCCTTTTTACCGAAAGGCTTCACAGACAGTCTTGAACTGCAAATCATCTTATTCTTCTTGTTTCTAGCAATTTACCTCTTCACGCTGATTGGAAATTTAGGACTGATTGTGCTAGTCATTGGGGATTGCCAGCTCCACAGCCCCATGTACTATTTTCTGAGTGTGCTTTCATCTGTGGATGCCTGCTATTCCTCAGTAGTTACCCCCAAAATGTTAGTAGATCTTATGTCAAAGAACAAAGCCATTTCCTCCCTTGAATGTGCAGCACAGATGTTTCTTGCTGTTACTTTTGGGACCACAGAGTGCTTCCTCTTGGCTGCAATGGCGTATGATCGCTATGTGGCCATCTACACCCCCCTCCGGTATTCAGGCAGCATGGCACCCAGGGTCTATGTGCCACTCACCATTGCTTCCTATGTTGGTGGCGTCTTGCATGCTTCTGTACACACCGTGGCTACTTTCAGCCTCTCCTTCTGTGCCTCCAGTGAAATCAGACATGTCTTCTGTGACATCCCTCCCCTCCTCGCTATTTCTTGCTCTGACACTCACACAAAAGAGCTTCTGCTCTTCTACTTTGCAGGCTCTATTGAGATAGTCACTGTCCTGAGTGTCCTGATCTCCTATGGTTTCATTCTGTTGGCCATTCTGAGGATGCGTTCTGCTGAAGGGAGAAGGAAAGTGTTTTCTACATGTGGTTCTCACTTAACTGGAGTGTCCATTTTTCATGGTACAGTTCTCTTCATGTATGTGAGACCAAGTTCCAGATATGCCTTGAACCATGACATGATCGTGTCACTGTTTTACAGTGTCGTGATTCCAATGCTGAATCCCATCATCTATAGTTTAAGGAACAAAGATGTAAAAGAGGCAATGAAAAAAGTGTTTGGGAAAAATTGGTTTATCAATAAAGTATATTTTCAGAGTAAATATTAAAAAAATTTAGAGTGAGGTTATGTACATAATATCAAGAAGACATGATGAAAATTTCTTTTTTGTTTATTAATATATGTCTCTTCTTCCTGGATATTTTAATATAAACATCATAGCTGACCTTCTATCTATGTTATTTTTATATGCAGAAAAATTGTATCATGCATTTGCACCTTAATATTCTCCTATTGATAGAGGTGTCCACACAGACACTCATACACACATGCACACACACCTATACACGTTTGTATGTAAAAGCATGCTGATTGACATAACACAAACACACACAGGCATATGCAGATGTAACTTTAGCATAGTAAGTATTCTTTTCTTCTTTCATCTTGGTATAATTTGAATGTATAGTTCCCAATATTCACAACTGTAATTAACATTATATCTGAGGAGCTTGATCAAATGCCAATAATCAATAGCAAACCCATAGTTCATATGATCCCATACCATGGAGCCATTGGTATCTGAATTCATCTCAAAGCACTCTGATCTGTCCTTAGATTCATTCACTGGCAGCTATCTAATCCCAGTCTGTGGTCTGGGGACCATAGACAACACGTTCAGATCCCTGGTGCTAACTAGCATGATTATTTGTAAGGATGCATTTCTTCCGTTTTTGTTATTTCATTCAGAGCTGGAGTGCTAAACAAATCTTTAACCTCTCACAGAAAATAAAGTCTAGGTGTTGACATTTATCAAGATCACACATAAATTAAAAAATGAGAAAAGACAAACACAATTCAGAGAGTAATGTATAACTGGCCTGTGTATTCAGCTCTTTCCACAACTGAGCCCCAAACCACCTTTATCGATTTGATTACAGGTCTGGTGCTGACTCAGATTTTAGCTCTCTTTCCCTTGGGCCCTTTCAACTCCAATATGCCCCTGCATAAACCCCCACTCTTCATGCTCAGGCCCAAGAACCTCATTACAGAGGGGTCTCCCCTACATGCCAGTTTAATCCTTGTTTCCAATAGACCTCATGTTCATTGCAAGAATATGTGTCCTTCAGAAATAACTTTAAGACGTAGTGTTCTCCTTTCCTGCTTTCACTCATTTGTATTTATTAACTTTTAATCACAGTTTTGCACAAACTCATTCTCTTCTTAAAGGAGCATCCTTATTTTTAAATCCAAGACAACCTTCTGAGATTTAGAGTCCAACCTAACGATACTTGTCTGAATTGGGGTTAAGTATAATTCTAAAGTTCTTGTGCAGAACCCTCCTACCTATATTACCTGTATTTGAAAGTGCTAGCAGCTCAGTTGTCTCCATCTCTTTGCAACCCCATGGACTGTAGCCCACCAGGCTCCTCTGTCCATGGAATTCTCTAGGCAAAAATACTGGAATGGGTTGCCATTTCCTACTTCAGGGGATCTTCCCGACCGAGGGATCATACCTGGGTCTCCTGCATTGCAGGCTGGTTCTTCTTCACCATTTGAGCCATCAGGGAAGCCCTTATTATATTTATTCCTATATAAAGACTCTGCTCTTATTTCTCCTGTTTGGGATACTCTCCTCTGTGCTATTCATACAGTTTCTTCTACTAAATATCAAAACTAAACCATGTTCACTGATATTAGTTATAGTTGCATATCCAAACTATGCAAATATGGTGTTGAATAGTGTGTGTGTATGTGTGCGTGTGTATGATTCAGCATTGAAGAGATTCTTAAACAGACATCAACGTCACAAAAATAAGTGTTAAGCTTTAAATGTTTAAGTTTTAAAGAAAAAGAAACACAAATATAGGAAAAATAAACTAGCTGTAAACAAGAGAAAACAATACAATTATGCATCTTATAAATTTACAAATCATTGACGAGAAGTACATAGAATTATGGTTTCTCACATGGTGCAATGATAAAAAATCAGCTTGCCAATGCAGGAGACACTAGAGATGTGGGTTTGATCCCTGAGTCAGGAAGATTTCCTAGAGAAGAAAATAGCAACACAGTCCAGTATTTTTGCCTGGAAAGCCCATGAACAGAGAAATCTGGTGGGCTACAGCCAATGGGGTCCATCAAGCTTCTCTGTTCATGGAGTTGCAAGAGTCAGAAGTGATTTAGTGACTTTAGCAAGAACAACTAAAGTGATTTAGTGATTTAGCAACAACAACTAAAGACTTCAAGTTAATTATATCCATGAAAAATCCATTGCTATAACAGTCACATTCTGAAATACAGAGGGTTAAGATTTTAATTTATGTATATTGGTACATACTCTACATATATTTACACACACACAGTCTCATAGGCATGGGATCTTTACCTTAAAATATGTGGTATCAACTTTTTTATCATATAATCGAAAGTGGCTATGTTACTGTAGTTGCAATCACTAGTAGTATGATAATTATATATCTGACTAGCTTAAGCAAGCACAATCTGATCAACAGGAAAACCACAGCTCACCTGCCCCCGTATCATGTTCCATGGGATCACTGGTTCGGACTCCAGGGCTAAGCACTCTGCTCCAACCTCAGATCTCTGCACGGGCAGCAGTCTACTGCCAGTCTGTGGTTCAGAGACCTCACGCATGTGTTCAAATGTGTGTTGCTATTCTTACGTTCTTTGTGCCAGTGCATTTCTCTCCCTCTTATCATTTTATCTTATATATGAAGAAGTATACAGATCATATGGGAAAGAAATACCAATTTAAGTGCAGAGTTCAAAGAATACCAAGGAGAGATAAGAAAGCGTTCCTCAGCTATCCGTGCAAAGAAATAGAGGAAAACAATGGAATAGGAAAGACTAGAGATCGCTTCTAGAAAATTAGAGATACTGAGGGAACATTTCACGCAAAGATGAGCTCAATGGTATGGACCTAAAAGAAGCAGAAGATATTAAGAAGAGTTGGCAAGAATACACAGAAGAATCGTACAAAAATTTTTTTCACAACCCAGATAATCACGATGGTGTGCTCACTCACCTAGAGCCAGACATCCTGGAATGTGAAGTCAAGGGGGCCTTAGGAGCATCACTACGAACAAAGCTAATGGAGGTGATGGAATTTCAGTTGAACTGTTTCAAATATTAAAAATAGGATACTGTGAAAGTGCTGTACTGAATATGCAAGCAAATTTGGAAAACTCAGCAGTGACCACAGGACTGGAAAAGGTCAGTTTTCATTCCGATCCCTAAGAAAGGCAACGCCAAAGAGTGCTCAAACTACCACATAATTGCACTCATCTCACATGCTAGCAAAGTAATGCTCAAAATTCTCCAAGCCAGGCTTCAGCAATACGTGAACCATGAACTTCCAGTTGTTCAAGCTGGATATAGAAAAGGCAGAGGAACCAGAGATCAAATTGCCAACATCTATTGGATCATCAAAAAAGCACAAGAGTTCCAGAAAAAAACATCTATTTCTACTTTATTGACTATGCCAAAGCCTTTGACTGTGTGGATCACCACAACCTGGAAAATTCTGAAAGAGGTGGGAATACCAGACCACCTGACCTGTATCTTGAGACATTGGTATGCAGGCCAGGAAGCAACAGTTAAAACTGGGCATGGAACAACAGGCTGGTTCCAAATAGGAAAAGGAGTATGTCAAGGCTGTATGTTGTTACCCTGCTTATTTAACTTATATGCAGAGTACATCATGAGAAATGCTGGGCTGGAGGAAGCACAAGCTGGATTGAATATCAATAACCTCAGATATGCAGATGACACCACCCTTATGGCAGAAAGAACTAAAGAAGAAGAACTAAAGAGCCTCTTGATGAAAGTGAAAGAGGACAGTGAAAAAGTTGGCTTAAAGCTCAACAGTCAGAAAACTAAGATCATGGCATCCGGTCCCATCACTTCATGGCAAATAGATGGGAAAACAGTGGAAACAGTGGCTGACTTCATTTTTGGGGGACTCCAAAATCACTGCAGATGGTGATTGCAGCCATGAAATTAAAAGATGCTTACTCCTTGGAGGGAAAGTTATGACCAACCTAGACAGTGTATTAAAAGCAGAGACATTAGTTTGTCAACAAAGGTCCATCCTGTCAAGGCTATGTTTTTCCCAGGAGTCATGTATGGATGTGAGAGTTGGACTATAGAGAAAACTGAGCACTGAAGAATTGATGCTTTTGAATTGTGGTGTTGGAGAAGCCTCTTTAGAGTCCTTTGGATGCAGGGAGATCCAACCAGTCCTTCCTAATGGAAATCCGTCATGAATATTCATTGGAAAGACTGATGTTGAAACGGAACTCCAATATTTGGTCACCTGATTTTTAAGAACTGACTCATTTGAAAAGACCCTGCTGCTGGGAAAGATTGAAGGCAGGAGGAGAAGGGGATGACAGGGGATGAGATGGTTGGATAGTATCACAGAGTTAATAGACATGAGTTTGAGTAAACTCCAGGTGATGGACAGGGAGGCCTGGCGTGTTGCAGTCCATGGGGTCGCACAGTGTTGGACATGACTGAGCAATTGAACTGAACTGAACTTATGGATAGTAAATTCATTCAATAATTCATTGCAGAATGCAGAGACTAGGCATTAGCATTTACCAGGATTGCACTTAATTCTCAAGGATGACAAAAGACAAGCACAACTCAGAGAGTTAGGTAGGACTGACTGGCATATGGAACTCGTCCCAAGCTAAGCTCCACCACATCTTCCTGGCTTTCCCTGCAGGCCTGGTCCTGACTCAGCTTTGCCTGATTTTTTTGACTCTTTCCGCTCTGTGAGCCCTGGTAGATGCCACTATTCCTCAGTGTCCGGGACCGTGAACAAAGTACAAACAGCATCCCTACCGTGCTCATATTGAGCCCTGATTCTGATAGACTTCATTTTCATTGCAAGGGCATGTCTTTCAAAGTTAGCTGTATCAATATTATATGTATTTTTCCTTCCTTCTATCAATCCTTCCATTATCATTAGTATTTTCGGGGTGTAAAATGGTTTTAGTTTTAATAGTGTTACCTCATTAAAATAAAGTCTAAGCTAAATTTTTTCCCTAAAATGGGATTACATTACAAGGTATTACATTCAGTTGTTGACTAAATTAATCATGTTAAAATACCATGTCAATTAAAGTGGTTTATCTTCCAGTTTATTTTTTGTTACATTCTTTACCATATGTTTTCATATTTTAAAATCCACTGATATGAATAAATGTAATTCTTTCAATATAGAAATGTTATTGTGGGAAGTATATAACTACATACCAGCTTTGCTACAAGGTGCTTGACGTGCCTTTTTACATTCACAGTTGTAAAAATGGAAGTAAGTAAGCACACATAGCAAGATATGGATTTTCTTTAAATAAGAAAATAATATAAAAATTACTTAAGTCTTCCAGATAAATAGATGTCACCAATGAAACATATTTCAACTTATTGTACAGAGCTGCCTGTTTAAGTAAAATAATTTAATATCATTTTTCTGGCAATTTTCCTATTCCATTAGCTTCCATTCAAAACCAGTGTTGAACTGAACAACATACTGTATTTTGGAGATGTACTCTTTTTGCAAACAATAGCAATATGATTTTTTTTCTAAAAATACATATTATTAAATTGTTCATTTTGACCTCTGCAGCTTCTCATACTGGTATTGACTTTCAAATTTTATTAGTAACAAGTGAGGAGCTTCTCAATTCATGTTCTTATCTTTGCACGTCCTTGGAAATATTTTTGAAATATATTTCAGTCAAAAACAAATAGTGGATGTTCTTTTGTTACGTTATAGTTGCTTATGGGGTTTCCTTCTTCCCCCCAAGGTCATTACACTGTTTCTTACTTGGTGGGATTGGACAAAGGGAAGTTTATGACTTTTTTTTTTTAAAGTTAAAGACATTCTTGTATCTGAACTGAAATCTTAGTTATTGAAACAAAATTAATTACTGGATTCATCACATTAAGGGGCAAATTTTTGGCATGTTAACTTTTGTTTTTCCTTCAGCTTGTCAAAATTAAAAAAGTATTTAAAAGTAGTGAGAAATCTGCCATATACAGGATCAGGTTGAATTCAATAATTTATATAATTTATATTTATGATGTTAAACATGCTACATTTTTACTGAATTTAGTTGTCCATAGCTCAGGAAAAATAAATAAAAAGCTTCAGTTTGCCGTTAGAAGAAAGTCATGTCTTTATTTTCCCAGAAATGTTTCCATAAATCCATGTAGAAGACATTTCTAATGCATAAAATAAATAGATTGATAGATGTGAGTTTAAGGGCTTCCCTGGTTGGTCAGTGGTAAAAAATCTGCCTGCCAATGCAGGAGACCCGGGTTCTATTCCTGGGTTGGGAAGATCCCCTGGAGAGGAAAATGGCAACTCATTCCAGTATTCTTGCCTGGGAAATCCCAAGGACAGAGGGGCCTGGCAGGCTGCAGTCCATGGAGTTACAAAGGCTCGGATATGGCTTAGGGATTAAAAAACAACAATAAAGGCGTGAGTTTACCACACCAAAAAATGTTCATTTAATTCTCACAAAAGACTAGTGTGAAAAAATAACACAATTAATTTTGATTTCTGTATAAATGCATACAACTTATGTAATAATCATGAGAACACAGAGACAAAAATAATAATGTATCATTAGGTTTGAACTGTTGTATTAATAAAATAGTCCATAAAGCATCAATTTGTATTAATTTTATTAGTATTAATTAATTTGCATTAGTATATAAAACATAAATGTGTATTAATAAATTTGGAGCATCATCAATATTACCTTAATCTTTAAAAATTCTCTTTTCTTTTTCTCTCCAAACCTCTCTCCTACTTTCCTTCTCTTCCTGTTTCTTTCTCTTTCTCTCAAATCCATGAAACATATACAAAGATATTTACCCTAGAGAGTAAGATAAAAAAACAGGAATTAGGTAGAGAAAATAAATACAAATATGCAAACAAATTTTGAAAAATGGACCAGTAGGGAGTCTAGCAAGGACTCCATCACAAAATATAATTCAACTGCTAGGTACAGGAGACATTTCAGTGACATTACAATTCTAACCTTTGCTTAATTAATGTGCTTGAAATAAAACAATTATGGGAAATTAAGAACCTTATTTGGAGTTAAAAACCATTGAAATCTCAGATTTAGCACTTAGTGACAGCATTAACTTGGAAAAGTTACTTCTGAACCACACACACACAGAAAAAACTAATTAATTTACCAAAAATGTTCAGGTATATTTTGTTCGACTACACGGATATGGTGTAATTTCAGAGCATCTTTTATCAACTGATTAAAATATGTTTCATATGCTAAAATATTATGTGTCTGTGAAGGATACATATACATGGAATATAACTTCTAAATTTTACTCAAATCCAATAAAATAAATAGAGAATTTAAAATCAAAGTGTAAAAATAAAAGCACTGAGCAATTAATAGGTCCCAAACAGAAACAAATAATTTTTTAAGCTATGCATGCATTTACAAGAGATAAAACATATAATAAACACTATTTTATTGATATTAAACTGGGTGAGTCCCAGTATTCTATGCTATAAGAAACCTTAAAATGTCTTTCTGTCACTTCATTATGCCTGTCCCTAAATTAGAATAGCTAATCATCTTTTCTGAAAATTAGCCCAAGCACGAACATCCTTTCTAAATTAATAGTGTCTCTAAAATTAGAATTTATAGCGTGTATTCTGTGATTTAGTATACCAAAACCAAAAAACCTTTACTGGTAAGTTTTTTAAGCTTCACAAAGGAAAATTTTAAGAATTAGTACCGATTTTTTAAATAAAAATATAGAATGATAAGTAAAAATTTGTGGGCATGCTAATAAAATGCTGGTATATTTACATAAGTTACCAGAATGTCTGGTCAGCATAAACTTCTAGTAATCCTTGATGTCTGTTCTTGCCTGTATAGCAAGAAGATGAGTTTATGAATGAAAGTATGTTTTATTCAATTTATGTCCCATTAGAGAATTTATCTATTTCACTATAGAGCACTGGATTCATGATAGAGAAAAGTATGAGGTTTAGCTACTGTCCAACCCCATGGACTGTAGCCAACAAGGGTCCTCTGTCCATGGAATTCTCAGGAGAAAATACCGGACTGAGTAACCATTCTCTTCTCCAGGGGATCTTCCTGACCCAAGGATACTAACCTGCGTATCCTACATTGCAGGCCGATTCATTACCACTGAGCGACCAGGGAAGCCTACCACTGAGGTACAACATATGTAAATGTATATGCGTATTTAAGGCACTCCACTTGAAGATTTTGGGAAGGGTACATCCATGAAAGCATGACCACTATCAAGGCCATCAAGATATCCTTATTTCTCAAAGTTTCCTCTGTCTCTTTTATTTTTACTATAATTTTATAATAAAAACACTTAAGATCTACCTTGTTGGCAGCTTTGAGTATCACAACAGAATTATTAACTATAGGGACTGCACTGTGTAGAAGATCTCCTGAACTCAATCTGACTAGAATAACTGAAAGTTTGTGTCTTCTGATGATCACTTTTCCATTTCTGCCTTGCCCCAGTCCCTAGAAACCACCATTCTCCTCTTTGCTCCTATGAGTTTGACTATTATGGATAACTCATATACGTGAGATCTTTCTGTGTCTGAATTATTTTGCTTAACAGTGTCAGGATTTCCTCCTTTATTACAGTTGAGTAGTGTTTCACTCTTTGTATATGCCCACTTTTTTAAATCCATATTTTCATAAATAGATAATTAAGTGGTTTTTATATCTTAGTTATTGTGAATAATGCTGCAGTAAACAGGGGAGTGCAACAGCTTTCCAAGATTCTAATTCCAGTTTCTTTGTATAAATACCCAAAAATTACTGGTAAATTACATAGTATATTTAATTTTTTGGTGAAACTCTACAACATTTTCCACAGTGGCTGTACCAATTTCCTTTATATCTTCAGTGCCCAAGAGGTTCTTTCTCCATATCTTTGCCAACACTTGTTGTTTTTTTATTCTTCAATAACAGCTATCCTAACAGCTCTGAGGTTATATGCAATTGTATTTTTGATGTGAATTTGATAAAATATCCACACTACCCAGTTCAATGAAAGATTCAAGGCAATGCTTATCAAAATAACATTGGTATTTATTAAAAAGAAAAAAATACTAAATTTTATGTGGTAGCAAGGCTTCAAATATCTAAAGAAATCATGTGCAAGAAGTACAAAATTGGAGTCATCATACATCCTGGTTCCAAAATATGTTGCAAGGCTACAGTATGTGAACAATATAGTATTGGCATAAAGACAGACATATAGAGCAATAGAACAAAGAGCCTACATATTAATGTACATATATTTAGTGTTGATATTCAACAAGGGTGTCAACAACACACCAAGGGAAAATGATAGTCGCCTTAACAAATTGTGTTGGGAAAGCTGGGTATTCACATAGAAAGGAATGAAAGTCAACCATCATCTCACATCATCAACATGAATGAAAATCAAAAGACTTAAGCCTAAGACCTGAATTTAAAAAACTCGCAGAAGAACATAGAAGGGTAAAACTTCATGACACTGTGCTTATTCATAATTTCATGAATATGACACCATAAGCACAGGAAACAAAAGCAAAATTAGATAACTGACAATACATCAAACTAAAAATACATACAGCAAAGGAAAGAGTCAGCAGAGTAAGAAGGCAACCTTCACAATGAGAGAAAATATTTGCAAACTCCCCTTGAACAGATGTTTTCTTCAAAGTAGATACACAGACAACAGGTTAGTATGAAAAAATAATTAACACCAATAATTATCATGGACATGCTAATCTAAAGTTTTGTTATAAATCAGGGACCAAAGGACTCTATTCAACAAATATTAACATGCACTCAATCATTCCAGGACTGTTTTCTTCTTTATTGAGTAAATTATCATGTTGTTATTTTGATCCAGGAGATAATTAGGACATATTCCCCTTGGAGAATCTCTTGTGGTTTCATCAATAATTGAGTAAGTGGATATAAGCCTTTTGAGCTACTGTATCTAAACCTGCCTTTGCTGATTCACAGGTAAGAGGAAACTAACTTCAGGTCATTTGGAGAATAATTTAATATTTGAAAAATAATAATAAGACATCATATCAATATCAGATATGGCATGCAATCCTGTTAGTTGTTGCCTATCACATAGGTGAATAAATACAACAGAGAAAATAGAAGAGATTATATGGTTTTAGTTAAATAAGAATGTATTTAACTTTGAAAAATGAACATCAAAAAGCATGTTTTTTTTTTTTGTTGTTGTTGTTTGTTTTGTATTTGCCAGACGGGGGAAGAATGAGGGGAAAGGTGAGTTAGGGAATTTAGAGTGGACATGTACACACACCAGTATTAAAATGGATAACCAACAAGGACCTCCTGTGGAGCAGATGGGATTCAGCTCAAGGTTATGTGGCAGCCTGGAGGGGAGCGGGGTTTGGAGGAGAAGGGATACATGTGCGTGTATGGCTGAGTCCCTCTGCTGCCCACCTGAGACTATCACAACAATGTTAATCGGTTATATGCCGACAAAAAATAAGAAGTTAAATAATAAAATAAATAAAAAGTCTCAAAAATGGAATGTTTTATTTCACTGAGAGTAGCAAGTGGGAAATCAGCTTCAGAATGAAGCCGTGGTATTACAGGAGGCAGTGAAAAATGATGAAAAGCAGATGCATCGTGAGGGAGACCTGGGATTGGATCTTGGCTCTGACACTTACTAGCTATGAGAGCTTCTATAAAGGGGATAGAAAGTAACATGTACAAAACCCATAGTGTAGCATGTGCTCAGTGTATAGCTGTTATTATTTTTCCTCTTCTTTGCAAATTTAGTTTCAAGGTTGGATCAAGATATTTGGAGTATTTGCCTTCTATTAACATTGTATTTTTAGAAGAAGCTTTATGTTATTTTAGAAGCCGATCCTGTATTATTAAATCCTTTGAGAATCAGTCATTTTCTCTTTAAAATTCTGACTCCTTTCAATATATTCTAATATTGACTCAATTATACCCAGTATAGCTTTCATTTTGGCATCCAGCAGAAAAGCCTGTTTCAGAGAAATTTGGAAATGGCAACCCACTCCAGTATTCTTGCCTGGAAAATTCCATGTACAGAGGATCCTGGGAGAGTGAAGTCCACTGGGACCCAAAGAGTTGGATAGGAATGAGCACACACACACACACACACACACACACACACACACACACACACATTTAACATCATAAGTCTTTCACTATCTAAACTTAAACTCCCTATAACATAGAAAATGGAATTATGTGATATGTGTGTGTATCTTTGGTATTACCAGAATACAAAATTTACAAAGCTTCTTTACTCTCTAAAGAATAAACCAGAGTCATGAAGAGTGAATAGGGAATAAAAATCATCATCAAATTATGATATATTGCATTTCTTCCTAGTAGAATAATGTTTTGGTGTGTATTAAAAATCACAAAACAAATATATGACAAGTAGATAAGGAATAGAATATCTGGATCAAGGATCTAATCACATATATTTTTAAATTATTAGTTATAGTATTAATTGTGTAATCCAGTATTTGCTAATATTTTAAAAATACATCTGGTGATCAAAGTTCAATTATATGGTCATCCTAAATTTGTAACCAAACAAGACATATTTAAAGGAAATTGTTTTACATATTTATATTTGTTGCTTTGCATGTTTAATTAGTCTGTGTGGCTGTGTATTATTTTATCTGCTTGATCATTTACATGTATTAGTACTTGAAGAGGGAAAACTTTAGACAGCAATATTAGCATTGCACAGGGCTTTTAATCATGAACCTGGCCTATGAACAAATATTTTCAGTTTCTAAATCCTATGTTGTTTGTCATGAACAAACTATATCATTGAACTGATGTTAACAATCATAATGGGGCTAATCTTGTGAATCAAACTCCCATTTAAAAATAATAATTCTAATGTTGTCAAACATACTAATGTTCTCATTCTACAATTGACTAGACAGTAATTACAAGCCATTTTGCACTTTTACTGAAAGTTCTGGAGTGTTACTCTTCTATTCCAATGATCTGTACACTGATACGCTATCTTATGTGTTTGGATGTCAGAAAGAAACTATTCTTTCTTCAATCACTTCGTGTGTTTTATTGTGATCTAGTATGAGAGCAGCTAGTAGAATGCAGGGACACATTACCCAGTTAGCCTGATGGCTTTGTGAACTACGTGGATTCGAGCAGTAAGTGAACACACACACTGCCAGCTGATTCTCCAGTGAGCAGCAGGGACACTTCACTCACTGCTTTGTCACAGTCTCCTGATCAGCTACTAGGAAATGAAGCACCCCCAGAATAAACGTGAGAGCATGTGTCACTCTCCTTTAAGCCACACTATTGACTCACAATGTTTTTATTATTTCATAGTAAATGAATTGTAATTTTATGTTTAACTTTGTTCTATGACTTTCTTCATGTCACCATGAAGAATACCACTGAAGTTACTATGTTTGTACTGAAAGGTCTCACAGATAATCCTGAAATACAAGTTATCTTATTCTTCCTGTTTCTAGCAATTTATCTCTTTACTTTGATAGGAAATTTAGGACTGGTTGTATTGGTCATTGGGCATTCCCGTCTCCACAACCCCATGTACTATTTTCTGAGTGTGCTATCATCTATCGATGCCTGCTATTCTTCAGTAATTACACCAAAAATGTTAGCAGATTTTATGTCAAAAAACAAAACCATTTTGTTGCCTGAGTGTGCAGCACAGATGTTTCTCTGCACTACTTTTGGGACCACAGAATGCTTCCTCTTGGCTGCAATGGCGTATGATCGCTATGTGGCCATCTACACCCCCCTCCGGTATTCAGGCAGCATGGCACCCAGGGTCTATGTGCCACTCATCATTGCTTCCTATGTTGGTGGTGTCTTGCATGCTTCTGTACACACCGTGGCTACTTTCAGCCTCTCCTTCTGTGCCTCCAATGAAATCAGACATGTCTTCTGTGACATCCCTCCCCTCCTCGCTATTTCTTGCTCTGACACTCACACAAACCAGCTTCTGCTCTTCTACTTCGTGGGCTCCATTGAGATAGTCACTGTTCTGAGTGTCCTGGTCTCCTATGGTTTCATCCTGTTGGCCATTCTAAGGATGTGTTCCGCAGAAGGGAGAAGGAAAGTCTTTTCTACATGTGGCTCTCATCTAACTGGAGTGTCCATTTACCACGGAACCATCCTCTTCATGTACCTGAGACCAAGTTCCAGCTACGCCTTGGACCATGACATGGTAGTGTCACTGTTTTACAGCATTGTGATTCCCATGCTGAATCCCATCATCTATAGTTTAAGGAACAAAGATGTAAAAGAGGCAATGAAGAGAATGTTCTGGAAAATTTGATTTAGCTGTAAAGCATATTTTCACAGTAAAAATTAAAGTTAAAAAAATTGAGGTAAGGTTCTTCTATGCCTCAATATCAAGAAGATATGCTGAAAATATTTTTACATTATGAATGCATTTCTTTTCTCCCTGGATGTTTTAAAACAAAAATTGCAAATAACCTTCTACATATATATATTTATATTCAAAAAAAAAAAAAAAACCCATTTGTTATCATCCTTGTGCTTCTCAGTATGTTCCTACCAATATGTGTATATATGTACATAGAAGCTGTGCTGACTGACAGAACGCTAGCACTGCCAAGGACATATGTATATATAATCTTTATTTTATAATGTTGTTTATTATTTTATCTCCATATAACTTGGGTATATAGACTCCAATTTGCAATTATAAATAGTACAGTTATAAATGACTAGCTTTATCAAATACTAATTGATCAATAGTAAAACCATAGCTCAAATGACCTCATAACCTGGAGTCACTGGTATCTGCCTTGGCCTCCATTCTTAGATTTATACATTGTCAGTCATCTACTCCCAGTCTGTGGTTTGGGAACCATAGATAACATGTTCAAATTCCTGGTGTTACTACCGCTATGCTGATTTGAAGAAGCAGTTCCTCCTTATTTTAAATTCTTTCAAAGCACAAGCATTATATCCACCTTTGATTTCTCACAGATAATAAAGTCTATTCATTAACACTTACAGAGATCATACTTACATTCAAAAATGACAAAAGAAAACACGTGAGTGAGAATATAAGAGGTTGATTCAAAGGAAATTTAGCTTATATGTTGTTAAATTTTACCTTAAATTAGTGCATCCTATAAGATAAATCCACTGTTTAACATGAATAATGGAAATGTAGTGTCTTTCATGATTTTTCTGTATATTTATATATGTGTGCGTATTTCTTACAAATATTTTTGAAAGGTGAGATTCTGTGATCCAGTGATGGCGCTGTCTTACAGTTTTGTCTGTTTGACCAAGATATGTTTATTATGTAACATACAGAAGATTTAGGAAATAAAAGGAAACCCTCTTGTACAATAAATAATAAGCTTCAAATGAGAGATCAAGTTGCAAAATAACACAATGGAAATTTTGAAAGAAAAAAAAGAATTAAAGAATCTTAACAATGTTATGTGTGTGTGTGGTTAGTTGTTTCTGACTCTTCGTGACAACAAGGACTCTAGCCAATCAGGCTCCTCTGTCCATGGGATTTCCCAGCAAGAATTCCGGAGTGAATTGCCATTTCCTACTCTTGGGGATCTTCCAGACCCAGGGATGAAACCCACATTTCCTGTATCTCCTGCACTGGCAGACATATTCTTTACCACTGAATCACCTGGGAAACCCAACATTTTTCTAGGAATACTGAATCAATGGGGAGGTTGGCAGAGCTATGAACAAATGAAGGTATTGTTAACTCTGCATGATGCAGACAGTGTCATTGGTCATGTGACAGAAAAGAGTCAAAGGACACCAGAGGAAGCAACAACATAATATTCAAGAATTTATATCATTGCAACTTCATGGTGACTTCATGGTAAAAAATGTGACTTTATGGAAAAAATCTTTGGAACTCCCTTTCTATGGTCCACAATTTATCTGTTATTTTATTAATTTTAGAGCCAAGAATATACCATAACTTTATTAAATTTAGGATTAAGTCAATAAAGAAAGAACAGTTGTGCCCTGCACTAAAGTAGTGAATATTCTAGAAAATGATATGTAGGTTGTCTCTGTCTCTTTATCAATGTCAAAATCATTTTAATAATCATATTACCATAAAACTATGGGCCTTGGAACAAAAATCCCATATGCTATTTCAGAATTTCAGGATTAATATTGTGTACACTCATTCCTTCACTTACTCACCATTCATCTCTTTCAGTCAGTCAGTTAGCAAGTAACTTTTGAACATCTACTGTTCAAAAGTAGATTTGGGGCCTATTTGAGAAGCTATTAATACAAAGGCAATTTATTTAGACATACTGTATACCCCACAATACTTATGGGCCAGGAACTTGCAAAAGGAGAAAGGGCAAAGGATAAAGGGAAAAATATACCCAAATGAATGCAGATTTCCAGAGAATAGCAAGGTAAGAAAACCTTCTTAAGAGAGCAATATAAAGAAATAGAGGAAAATAATAGAATAGGAAAGGCTTGAGATCTCTTCGAGAAAATGAGATACTAATGGAATATTTCATGCAAAGATGGACACAGCAAAGGACAGAAACGTCAAGGGCCTAACAGAAGTAGAAGAGATCAAGAAGAGGTGGCAAGAATACACAGAATGTTATACAAAAAAGTTCTTAATGAGCCAGATGACCACAACAGTGTGCTCATTCACCTAGAGCTAGACACCCTGGAATATGAAGTCAAGTGGGCCTTAGGTAGCATTACTACAAACAAACCTAGTGGAGGTGATGGGATTCCAGTTGAGCTAATTCAAACCCTAAAAAATGATACTGTTAAAGTGCTGAACTCCACATGCCTGCAAATTTGGAATACTCGGCTGTGATCACAGGACTGGAAAAGGTCAGTTTTCATTCCAATACCAAAGAAAGGCAATGCCAAAAAAATGCTCAAGCTACAAGACATTTGCTCTCATTTCACACGCTACCAAGTTCAGTTAAGTTCAGTTCAGTCGCTCAGTCATGTCCGACTCTTTGCAAACCTATGAATCTCAGCACGCCAGGCCTCCTTGTCCATCACAAACTCCCGGAGTTTACTCAAACTCATGTCCATCGAGTTGGTGATGCCATCCAGCCATCTCATCCTCTGTCGTCCCCTTCTCCTCCTGCCCTCAATCCCTCCCAGCATCAGGGTCTTTTCCAATGAGTCAACTCTTCGCATGAGGTGGCCAAAGTACTGGAGTTTCAGCTTCAGCATCAGTCCTTCCAATGAACACCCGGGACTGATCTCCTTCAGGATGGACTGGTTGGATCTCCTTACAGTTCAAGGGACTCTCAAGAGTCTTCTCCAATACCACAGTTCAAAATAATCAATTTTTCAGTGCTCAGCTTTCTTCACAGTCCAACTCTCACATCCATACGTAACCACTGGAAAAACCATCGCCTTAACCAGACGGACCTTTGTTGGCAAAGTAATGTGTCTGCTTTTTAATATGCTACCCAGGTTGGTCATAACTTTCCTTCCAAGGAGTAAGCATCTTTTAATTTCATGGTTGCAATCACCATCTGCAGTGATTTTGGAACCCAAAAAATAAAGTGTGACACTATTTCCACTGTCTCCCCATCTATTTCCCATGAGGTGATGGGACCAGATGCCATGATCTTGGTTTTCTGAATGTTGAGCTTTAAGCCAACTTTTTCACTCTCCTCTTTCACTTTAATCAAGAGGATTTTTAGTTCCTCTTCACTTTCTGCCATAAGGGTGGTGTCATCTGCATATCTGAGGTTATTGATATTTCTCCCAGCAATCTTGATTCCAGCTTGTGCTTCTTCCAGCCCAGTGCTTCTCATGATGTAGTCTGCCTATAAGTTAAATAAGCAGGGTGACAATATACAGCCTTGACGTACTCTTTTTCCAATTTGGAACCAGTCTGTTTTTCCATGCCCAGTTCTAACTGTTGCTTCCTGACCTGCATACAGGTTTCTCAAGAGGCAGATCAGGTGGTCTGGTATTCCCATCTCCTTCAGAATTTTCCACAGTTTATTGTGATCCACACAGTCGAAGGCTTTGGCGTAGTCAATAAAGCAGAATGTGGGCTCAATAAAGGACAGAAATGGTATGGACCTAACAGAAGCAGAAGATGTTAAGAAGAGGTGGCAAGAATACACAGAAGAACTGTACAAAAAGATCTTTATGACCCAGATAATCACAATGGTGTGATCACTCACCTAGAGCCAGACATCCTGGAATGCGAAGTCAAGTGGGCCTTAGAAAGCATCACTACGAACAAAGCTAGTGGATGTGATGGAATTCCAGTTGAGCTATTTCAATTCCTGAAAGATGCTACCAAGGTAATGTTCAAAATCCTTCAAGTTAGGTTTCAGCAGTGTGTGAATCAAAACTTCCAGATATACAACCTGGATATGGAGAAGGCAGAGGAACCAGAAGTCAACTTGTCAAACATCTGTTGGATTATAGAAAAAGCAAGAGAATTAAAGACAAATCTACTTCTGTTTCATTGACTTTGCTAAAGTCTTTGACTATATGGATTACAACAAACTGGAAAATTCTTTAAAAAAATGAAAGATTGTTGCTGAACGATAAGATGCCGGGATTCTTGGCCTCCGGAGGAGACAAATTCACTCTGGCCCCAGAGACGAGGCTGGATCACTCAGAGATTTTATGTAATAAAGTTTTATTAAAGTATAAAGGAGATAAAGGAAGCTTCTGACACAGGCATCAGAAGGGGACAGAAAGAGCACCCCCTGCTAGTCTTCAACTGGATGTTATATAGTCACTAGCAGTCTGTTAATGAAAGAAAGGAATGTCTTAAAACTCAGAATGGCGCCAGGTAGTTCATCCCAGGCCATAAAACGATTGACTTGAATCTTGTAGAAGGGCAGATTACCACACAAATAGTTACATAGATTAAGGGAACAATATCTGAGTAAGTAGGTTGGGCCATTTGGCGGAACTTACAGAGTCTGGGGTAAATTAACATATCTTAAGACAAACATTTCCATAAAAAAATGTATTTGTTAACTCAAGGTTTGAGAACAGTTAGCTTCAGGTGAAACCAGGTGTCATGGCAACACAGCATTTTAAGAGAAACCTCCTTTTATTATTATTTTTTTTTAAATGCAAAAATTTTATTAAACTTTCTCTTTGTAACACAAATATAAATACACATAAAAGTCATTAAATTGGTAGAGTAAACCCCTTTATAGAATGTTTATAGGTAATACATTTGGAAAGTCATTTTTCTACTCACACACTAATAGAGGAATTTGTTCTTGCAAGCCTAGGGTCTCCTAAACCATTTCCCTTTCTTTTAAAATTGTACAACTTTATTTTTTTTTTTTTTTATTAGTTGGAGGCCAATCACTTCACAACATTTCAGTGGGTTTTGTGGGTTTTGTATATCTTCCTAAAGAAACAAAAGACCTATACATAGAAAACTATAAAACACTGATGAAAGAAATCAAAGAGGACACAAACAGATGGAGAAATATACCGTGTTCATGGATTGGAAGAATCAATATTGTCAAAATGGCTATTCTACCCAAAGCAGTCTATAGATTCAATGCAATCCCTATCAAGCTACCAACGGTATTTTTCACAGAACTAGACCAAAGAATTTCACAATTTGTATGGAAATACAAAAAACCTCGAATAGCCAAAGTAATCTTGAGAAAGAAGAATGGAACTGGAGGAATCAAGCTGCCTGACTTCAGACTCTACTACAAAGCCACAGTCATCAAGACAGTATGGTACTAGCACAAAGACAGAAATATAGACCAATGGAACAGAATAGAAAGCCCAGAGATAAATCCACGAACCTATGGACACCTTATCTTTGACAAAGGAGGCAAGGATATACAATGGAAAAAAGACAACCTCTTTAACAAGTGGTGCTGGGAAAACTGGTCAACCACTTGTAAAAGAATGAAACTAGAACACTTTCTAACACCATACACAAAGAGAAACCTCCTTTTAAATTTGTATAGAGAAGAAAAAAATATCGCTGGTTTGTTTCCTCCTGCCGCTTAAGAGAGATAAAAATGTCTGGCACTTGCAGCCTATTTCCTCTGTTTGGAGACCCCTGGCCTTCCTGCCTGTTACCCTCTCAAAAGTGAGTTGCTCAGTTGTGTCGGACTCTTTGCCCCCTATGGACTGTACCCTGCAAGACTCATTTCTCCATGGGATTTTCCAGGTAAGAATACTGGTAAGAGTTGCTATTTCCTTCTCCAGGGGATCTTCCCAACCCAGGGATCAAACCCGGGTCTCCTACACTGCAGGCAGACTCTTTACTCTCTGAGCCATCAGGATAATTCTTAAAGAGGTGGAAATACCAGTCCCTCTTACTTTCCGCCTGAGAAATCTGTATGCAGCCAAGAAGCGTTTAGACATGGACATGGAATACTGGACTAGTTCAAATATGAGAAAGGAGTATTAAGGTTGTATATTGTCACTCTGCTTATTTAACTTACATATAGAGTACATCCTTCTAAATGCAGGGCTGGATAACTCACAAGCTGGAATCAAGATGGCAGGGAGTAATATCAACAACCTCAGATTTGCAGATGATACCATTCAAAAAAAAAAAAAAAAAACAGCAGGAACTAAAGAGGTTGAAAGAGGAGAGTGAAAAAGCTGCCTTAAAATGCAACATTCAAAAAACTAAGTTGATAGCATCTGGTCCCATCAGTTTAGTCGCTCAGTTGTGTATGACTCTGCGATCCCACGGACTGCAGCATGCCAGGCCTCCCTGTCCATCACAAACTCCCGGATTTTACTCAAACTCATGTCCCTTGAGTCAGTGATGCCATCCAACCATCTCATCCTCTGTGGACCCCTACTCCTCCCACCTTCAATCTTTCCTAGCATCAGGGTCTTTTCAAATGAGTCGGTTCTTAGCATCAGGTGGCCAAAGTATGGGAGTTTCAGCTTTAACATCAGTCCTTCCAATGAATATTCAGGACTGATTTCCTTTAGGATGGACTGGTTGGATCTCCTTGCAGTCCAAGGAATTCTCAAGAGTCTTCTCCAACACCACAGTTTAAAAGCATCACTTCTTCGGCCCTCAGCTTTCTTTATAGTTCATCTCTCACATCCATAGATGACCACCAGAAAAACCATAGCCTTGATTAGATGAACTTTTGTTAACAAAGTTATGTCTCTGCTTTGTAATATTCTGTCTAGGTCAGTCATAACTTTTCTTCCAAGGAATAAACGTCTTTTAATTTCATGGCTGAAGTCACCATCTGCAGTGATTTTGGAGCCCCCCCAAAATAATGTCTGTCACTGTTTTCACTGTTTTCCCATCTACTTGCCATGAAGTGATGAGACTAGATGTCATGATCTTAGTTTTCTGAATATTGAGTTTTAAGCCAACTTTTTCACTTTCCTCTTTCACTTTCATCAAGAGGCTTTTCAGTTCCTCTTCACTTTCTGTCATAGGGTGTTGTCATCTGCATATCTGAGGTTATTGATATTTCTCCCAGCAATCTTGATTCCAGCTTGTGCTTCTTCCAGCCCAGCGTTTCTCATGATGTACTCTGCATATAAGTTAAATAAGCAGGGTGACAATATACTGACTTGATGTACTCCTTTTCCTATTTGGAACCAGTCTGTTCCATGCCCAGTTCTAACTGTTGCTTCCTGACCTGCATACAGGTTTCTCAAGAGGCAGGTCGGGTGGTCTCGTATTCCCATCTTTTTATGAAATTTCCACAGTTGATGTTATCCACACTATCAAAGGTTTTGGCATATTCAATAAAGCAGAAATAGATATTTTTTCTGAAGCTCTCTTGCTTTTTTTCCTCACTAAGCAGAAATCAGCAATATAAATAGCTCCAGGGAACTGCATTCAAGTGATTAAATTCATTCTAATGATGATCTCAGACCGTCCAGTGCTCCAGATTCCTCTTTTCTGGGTGTTTCTGGTCATCTATGGAACGATCATGCAGGGAACCTGGGAATCGTCATCCTCACCAGCTGTGGACTCTCAGCTTCAAACTCCCATGTACTTTTTCCTCTGGCACTTGGCTATCATCAGTTTTGGAAGTTCTTCTGTCAATTGCCCCTAAAATGTTGGTTAAATTCTTGGTTATCTTACTATGCATGTGCAGCCCAGTTAAGTGGATTCATAGATTTTGTTGTGGCTGAGATTTTCCTGCTGGCTGCCATGACCTATGACCGTCTGCTCTATCTGTTGGAGATTTCTCCAGGGATCTGCCTTCTCCTGGTGTCCCTTATACATGTCTGCAGTCTGACCACAGCACTGACGATTTTTCCTGTGTGTTTACTGTGTCATATTGTTCATCCATGTGCAACCAATTTCATTGTGATTATGTCCCGTTTTTGCTGCTGCTGCTGCCAAGTCACTTCAGTCATGTCTGACTCTGTGCAACCCCATAGATGGCAGCTCACCAGGCTTCCCCGTCCCTGGGATTCTCTAGGCAAGAATGCCAGAGTGGGTTGCCATTTCCTTCTCCAATGCATGAAAGTGAAAAGTGAAAGCGAAGTTGCTCAGTCGTGTCCGACTCTTTGTGACCCAATGGACTGCAGGCTACCAGGCTCCTCCATCCATTGGAGTGTCCAGGCAAGAGTACTGGAGTGGGTTGCCATTGCCTTCTCTAGGGAATCTTCCTGACCCAGGGATCAAACCCACATCTCTAGTGTCTCCTGCATTGGCAGGCTAATTCTTTACCATAGCATGATGTGAGAAACCATAACTCTATCTACTTCTTCTATATGTACATACTATGTACATACTTCTATATGTAGTCCATTATTTATAAATTTAACAGATGCATAACTGTATCTATTTTGTCTTGTTTATGGCTTGTGTTTTCCCCTACATTTGTGCTTATTTTTTTTAAAAACTAAAATTTTAAAGCATAAAATTTATTTTTGTCATAGTGAATTATGTTTAAGAATCTCTTCAATGCCAAATGATACACACACACACATACACACACACTATCAACAACATATCTGCATAGTTTGGATATGCAACTATAACTAATATCAGTGAACATAGTTTAGTTTTGATATTCAGTAGAAGAAACCATATGAACAGCAGCGAGGAGAGTATCCCAAACAGGAGAAATAAGAGCAGAGGTATTGCATAGGAATAAATATAATAACAGCTTACCTGATGGCTCAAATGGTGAAGAACCTGCCTGCAATGCAGGAGAGCCAGGTTCGATTCTTGGGTCAGGAAGATCCCCTGAAGTAGGAAATGGCAACACATTCCAGAATTCTTGCGTAGAGAATTCCATGGACAGAGGAGCCTGGCAGGCTATAGTCCATGTGGTTGCAAAGAGATGGAGACGACTGAGCTACTAGCACTTTCAAATACAGGTAATATAGGTAGGAGGGTTCTGCACAAGAACTGTTGAATTATAATTTAAACTTAATCCCAATTCAGAAAAGTATCATTAGGTTGGACTCTAAATCTCAAAAGATTGTCTTGGATTTAAAAATAAGGATGTTCCTTTAATCAGAGAATGACTTTTTGCAAAGTTGTGATTAAATTAATAAATTCAAATGAGAGAAAGCTGAAAAGGAGAACACAGTATTTTAAAGTTATCTCTGAAGGACACATGTCCTCACAATGAAAATGAGGTCTATTGGAAACAAGGATTAAACATGCATGTAGGAGAGACCCTTCTATAATGAGGTTCTTGGGCCTGAGCAAGAGGAGTGGGGGTTTATGCAGGGGCATACCAGAATTGAAATGGTCCAAGGAAAAGAGAGCTAAAATCTGAGTCAGCACCAGACCTGTAATCAAATCCATAAAAGTGGTTTGGGACTCAGTTGTGGAAAGAGCTGAATACACAGGCCAGTTATACATTACTCTCTGAATTGTGTTTGTCTTTTCTCATTTTTTAATTTATGTGTGATCTTGATAAATGTCAATGCCTGGACTTCATTTTCTGTGAGAAATTAAAGATTTATTTAGCACTCAAGCTCTGAATGGAATAACAAAAAATGGAAGAAATGCATCCTTACAAATAAGCATGGTAGTTAACACCAGGGATTTGAACACGCTTTCTATGGTCCCCAAACCACAGACCAGGAGTAGATAGCTGCCAATGAATAAACCTAAGGATAGATCAGAATGCTTTGAAATGAATTCAGATACCAATGACTCCATGGTATGGGATCATATGAACTATGGGTTTGCTATTAGTTGGCATTTGATCAAGCTCGTTAGATATAACGTTAATAACAATTGTGAATACTGGGGACTTGTCAGGGAATGTTTAACAGTAGGATTCCTGTGTGCTGTTTTCCCTCTCTCAGGGGCCCTCTGCTCCTAATCGTTCCTGGTAACAGAAAGGAGTTGAGCTGCGCACTGCTCCCAAGACTGAGGTCACGAGATGGAATGCATGCATGGATCTCCTTCATTAGCTTTTCCATACGGTGAAAGCAGTTATTCACGACCCTCTTCCTTTTGATATGGATTGTCTTCTGGCTTTATGACCTCTATTACTGCTTGTTTCCTTGGTAACTTGTAAGTCTGGTCTTTTGATCTTTATCTTTGCTGAAGAAGTTACCTTGTAGACAGTATATATACTCACACAGAGTTGAATAAAGCACCCTTGCTCCATCAGAGACTTGGGTCCCCGTGTCATTCTTTATCTCTTTCTCTCTTTATCTCTTTCTCTGTCACCCTCTGGCTAATTCTCTGGAGTGTGGAAGCCTGCCGAGCTCACTTTCCTGCCCGGGCCTTCAAGACCTCTTCGAGAGGACTTCCTGTGCCTACGTGAGTGGTACAAGCCCTCTCCTAGGGCTTTATTGGTTTTCTGCATAACCCAGGGAATATTAGCCTCTTTCTCTCTTTCACTTTCTTATCGGCGATTCCAGACCACCAGGTTCCAGTCCATTAAAGGACTGCAACAGGGACTATACATTCAAGTTATATCAAGATGAAAGAAGAAAAGAATGCATAATATGCTAAAGAAAAGTTACATCTACATATGCCTGTGTGTGTTTGTGTTATATCAATCAGTATGTTTTTACATACAAACATGTATAGGTGTGTGTGCATGTGTGTGTGTGTGTGTGTGAGTGTGTATGTGGACACCTCTATCAATAGGATAATACTAAGGTGCAAGTGGTTGATACAATTTTTCTGCATATAAAAATAACATAGATAGAAGGTTACCTATGATGTTTATATTAAAATATCCAGGAAGAAGAGAAATGCATTAATAAGGTAAAACAAAACAATTTCATCATATCTTCTTGGTATTCTGGTACATAACATCACTCTCGATATTTTTAGTTAATTTTTACTGTGAAAATGTACTTTACTGATAAACCATTTTTTTTGCAAACACTCTCTTCATCGCCTCTTTTACGTCTTTGTTCCTTAAACTATAGATGATGGGATTCAGCATTGGAATCACAATGCTATAAATTATAGACGCAATCATATCATGATCTGTGGCATAATTGGAACTTGGCCTCACATACATGAAGAGAACTGTACCATGAAAAATGGACACTCCAGTTAAGTGAGAACCACATGTAGAAAACACTTTCCTTCTCCCTACAGCAGATGGCATCCTCAGAATGGCCAACAGAATGAAACCATAGGAGATCAGGACACTCAGGACAGTGACTATCTCAATAGAGCCTGCAAAGTAGAAGAGCAGAAGCTCTTTTGTGTGAGTGTCAGAGCAAGAAATAGCGAGGAGGGGAGGGATGTCACAGAAGACATGTCTGATTTCATTGGAGGCACAGAAGGAGAGGCTGAAAGTAGCCACGGTGTGTACAGAAGCGTGCAAGACGCCACCAACATAGGAAGCAATGGTGAGTGGCACATAGACCCTGGGTCCCATGCTGACTGAATACCGGAGGGGGTGTAGGCGACCACAGAGCGATCATACGCCATTGCAGCCAAGAGGAAGCACTCTGTGGTCCCAAAAGTAACAGCAGGAAACGTCTGTGCTGCACATTCAAGGAAGGAAATGGCTTTGTTCTTGACGTAAGATCTACTAACATTTTGGGGGTAATTACTGAAGAATAGCAGGCATCCACAGATGAAAGCACACTCAGAAAATAGTACATGGGGCTGTGGAGTCGGCAATCCCCAATGACTAACACAATCAGTCCTAAATTTCCAATCAGCGTGAAGAGGTAAATTGCTAGAAACAAGAAGAATAAGATGATTTGCAGTTCAAGATTGTCTGTGAAGCCTTTCAGTAAAAAGGATGTTACTTCAGTGACATTCTTCATCTTGATACCTCATGGAACAAACGCGAAGATTTTTCAAAACTTGCAGTTCATTTCCTACCAAAAGAGTGAATAAATAACTTTGTGACTCAACAGAATGTGATTTGGGTCCTCATATTTATTTTTTTGCCAGAGTGTGATTTCCCAGTCTGGATCAGAACATGGTGACAAGACAGCGGGTCACGCGTTCATGCCGCTCACTGAAGACTCGAAGGGGAAAATCGTGTGTTCCTCACTCACGGGCAGATCCACGCGTCTACGTCCACTAGATAAACCAGCTAGTTTACCACCGAATCCTATTAGTTGTTTCCATATTAAACTAGCTTAAAACTCCAAATCATTGGCTAAAGTCAGTTTCCTTCTCCCATACAGTAACATGGCCTAGTGTATCCATGTGCAGATACCTGGAATATGATATGAGCTTTCTAGTTACTTTCAGTAACTGTGTAAAATGATTTGCTATAATTTATCTATAGAATGAAATCATTAAAATTGATTTTCAAAAGTGGAGTAAATCAAAATTGATTTACAAAAATTGTAACATAAAGTACACTAATAAAAATGAATATTCAAAATGATGTTAAATAGATAATGCTAAATTAGGCTAGTCCTACAGAGTAGCAGCCTCTCAGACTGTAATATTTTATGAGCTATTCCCAAATTTTCTAACTCTTTTAGCCCTTCTTAGGTGTATCCAAAAGAATAATGCAGATTTTTTTTTAAGGTGATGGGCCATGATTAAATTATTATATGACAACATATTTCATTTAAATGTATTTTTCCATTATTTTGCATTACATTGTGTTTTTTTCTTTTACTAAATAATCAGTCATATTTATTACTTTTGGATATCTAAAGTCTTTGATTTTCAACTGTCTTAAGGCCTGTGTTGAAAATGTAAAGAATTTTTCTGAATAAAATACAAAACAAAACTGTTTTTCCCAAATTATTATACTTGTTTAGATATTGTTTACTGTGGATCCAGTGAATTGTCAACTAGACAAGCTGAGTCACAATTGAAGTCACTTGTAAAACTTTGTAACTAAACTATGACAATGATTAACCAACAGAAATTTAATACTTTATTTTCTTTGCTATATTTATTCATTTATATGAGAGACAACAGCTATTAATGAAAGGATTACACAACATATCTGATATTGTTAGGTCCAAACTCCTAAAGTACTCAGCAAATGCCTGAAACTTTCTCCTACCCGTGGATTGGCAAAAGCAGGTTTTGATTTACTCCGGATGGAATTAACTCAAACTGCTTATATCTACCTACTCAACTGCTGATCAAACCACAGGAGAGTCCACAAGGGGAATACACTCCAATTATGATTTGGTTCAAAATAGCAACATGACGATTCAATCAATGAAAAAGAGAATAGTCTTGGAATAATTCACAGCCTAGTAATATTTGTTGAATAAATAAATTCTTTCAGCCCCTGATTTATAATAATGCTTTATATTTGCATTTCCCTAATAACTAGTGGTTTTATGTACTTTTTCATACTAACCTGTTGTCCATTTGTGTGTCTTCCTTGGAGAAGATTCTGTTCAAGTGGTTTGCAAACATTTTCTCCCACTCTGTAGGAGGCCTCCTTACTCTGTTGATTGTTTTCTTTGCTGTATATACTTTTAGTGCGACATATTCACACTTATCCAATTTTTCTTTTGTGCCTGTGCTTGTGATGTGATATCTATTAAATGATCACTAATCTAATGTCATGAGGATTTTCCTTTATATTTCTTCTGAGAGTTTTATGGTGTCATGTATTATGTTTAATCTTTAGGTTGACTTTTGTTCTTGGTTTAAGATGAGGGTTGAGTTTTGTTGTTTTGCATGTGGATATCCCGTTTTGCCAACGCAGCTTGTTGAAGTGATTGTCCTTTTCCCACTGTCTTCTGTTGACACCCTTGTTGAAGATCAGCTGATTAAATATACATGAATTGATCTGCGGGCTCTTTATTCTGCCCCATTATCTACATGTCTGTTTTTATGCCCTTACTGTATGGTTCAAGTACTGTAGCTTTGTAATACGTTTTTGAAACCAAGATGCGTGATGACACCAGCTTTGTACCTTTGCACAAGATTTCTTTGGATATTTGAAATCTTCTTTGGCATCACATAAAATTTAGAATTTTTTTTCTATTTTAAAAAATACCAATTTTATTTGATAAGCATTGCATTACATTTTTTATTGCCTTGGGTAGCACAGAAATTTTATCAAATGCAAATCAAATGCAATTGCATATCACCTCACACCTGTTAGGTTATTATTAAAGAAGAGAAAACCTATAAACATGACAATCAGAGAACACAAAGAATAAGATGATCAATGGTTGCCAGAGGTTTGGGAGCAGGAGGATAAAGAGACAGAGCACAGAGGACTTTTAGGGCATTGAAAACAATTCTATATAAGAATATAATTATGGATTCATGTCATTATATGTATTCTTGAAACTCATATGCCATACAGCCCAAAGAATGAAGTCTAATGTAAATAATGGACTTTGAGTGATTATGATGTGTCAATGTGGGCTTATCATATGTAAAAAAATATACCACTTTGATGGAGAATATTAATAAGGGGCATGCATGTAAAATATCTATACCTCCCTCTTAATTTTGCTGTGAACCTATTACTTCTTTTTATAAAGTCAGTAAAAAATTGAATGGAAATTATACATCAGGCAGAAGAAAATTCTCACTAATAAGCCAGAATATCCTCCAAAATACTTCCTGAAATATGGCATAGAAACAGCAGTAAACAAGCTACAATATAGAAAGTAGTGAAAGATGAATAGGTGATAATTTGACAAAATAATATCACAAAATTACTCTATTAATCCCACAATAAGTATCTCTGAAATGTTAGGACACTTTAAAACATTGTCATATTATTGGAATCAGTGCTTTTTCTCCAAGCACAAGGGTCACATGAAAAGGAACAGAACTAGAACAAATAATTTCACAATTTGTATGGAAATACAAAAAACCTCGAATGGCCAAAGTAATCTTGAGAAAGAAGAATGGAACTGAAGGAATCAATCCGCCTGACTTCAGACTCTACTACAAAGCCACAGTCATCAAGACAGTGTGGTACTGGCACAAAGACAGAAATATAGACCAATGGAACAGAATAGAAAGCCCAGAGATAAATCCACGAACCTATGGACACCTTATCTTTGACAAGAAGGCAAGAATATACAATGGAAAAAAGACAACCTCTTTAACAAGTGGTGCTGGGAAAACTGGTCAACCACTTGTAAAAGAATGAAACTAGAACACTTTCTAACACCATACACAAAAATAAACTCAAAATGGATTAAAGATCTAAATGTAAGAACAGAAACTATAAAACTCCTAGAGGAGAACATAGGCAAAACACTCTCCAACATGAATCACAGCAGGATCCTCTATGACCCACAGCCCAGATTATTGGAAATAAAAGCAAAAATAAACAAATGGGACCTAATGAAACTTAAAAGCTTTTGCACAACAAAGGAAACTATAAGCAAGGTGAAAAGACAGCCCTCAGATTGGGAGAAAATAATAGCAAATGAAGCAACAAAGGATTAATCTCAAAAATATACAAGCAGCTCCTGAAGCTCAATTCCAGAAAAATAAATGACCCAATCAAAAAATGGGCCAAAAAACTAAACAGACATTTCTCCAAAGAAGACATACAGGTGGCTAACAAACACATGAAAAGATGTTCAACATCACTCATTGTCAGAGAAATTCAAATCAAAACCACAATGAGGTACCATTACATGTCAGTCAGGATGGCTGCTATCCAAAAGGCTACAAGCAATAAATGCTGGAGAGGGTGTGGAGAAAAGGGAACCCTCTTACACTGTTGTTGGGAATGCAAACTAGTACAGCCACTATGGAGAACAGTGTGGATATTCCTTAAAAAACTGGAAATAGAACTCCCATATGACCCAGCAATCCCACTTCTGGGCATACACACTGAGGAAACCAGATCTGAAAGAGACACGTGCACCCCAATGTTCATCGCAGCACTGTTTATAATAGCCAGGACATGGAAGCAACCTAGATGCCCATCAGCAGATGAATGGATAAGGAAGCTGTGGTACATATACACCATGGAATATTACTCCGCCGTTAAAAAGAATTCATTTGAATCAGTTCTAATGAGATGGATGAAACTGGAGCCCATTATACAGAGTGAAGTAAGCCAGAAAGATAAAGAACATTACAGCATACTAACACATATATATGGAATTTAGAAAGATGGTAACAATAACCCTATATGCAAAACAGAAAAAGAGACAGAGATGTACAGAACAGACTTTTGGACTCTGGGGGAGAAGGCAAGGGTGGGATGTTTTGAGAGAACAGCATGTATATTATCTATAGTGTAACAGATCACCAGCCCAGGTGGGATGCATGAGACAAGTGCTCGGGCCTGGTGCACTGGGAAGACCCAGAGGAATCGGGTGGAGAGGGAGGTGGGAGGGAGGATCGGGATGGGGAATACATGTAACTCCATGGCTGATTCATGTCAGTGTATGACAAAACCCACTGCAATGCTGTGAAGTAATTAGCCTCCAACTAATAAAAATAAATGAAAAAAAAAAAAAAAAAGAAAAGAAAAGAAAAGGAAGGTATTGACATGAACTATGACACTAAAATCTACCAATTTACTGTGTGAGAATTAAATGCTTATATGCATTTAAATAAGTTGTAGAAGACTCTTGAGAGCCCCTTGGACATCAAGGAGATTAAACCAGTCAATCCTAAAGGAAAGCAGCCCTGAATATTCATTGGAAGGACTGATTCTGAAGCTGAAGCTCCAATACTTTGGTCACCGGATTTAGTTTTAAGACTCGTTATATACAGAGTCTAAGGTAAAAAGCTTTCCCTAAAATGAGATTACATTACAAGTTATTACATTCAGTTGTTGGCTAAATTAATCATGTTAAAATACCATGTCAACTAAAGTGGTTTATTTTACAGTTTATTTTTTGTTACATTCTTTATCATGTTTTCATATTTTAAAATCCACAGATATGAATAAATGTAGCTCTTTCAGTACTGAAATGTTATTGTGGAAAGTATACAACTACATACTAGCTTTGTTACGAGGTACTTAAAGTGCCTTTTTACATTCACAATTGTGAAAATGGAAGCAAGTAAGCACACATAGCAAGACTTTTGCCTTTATGTTGTACATCATCTGGTTCTTGTAAATACACCAGGGTTTATCTTGACACAAGAATGGAGGCTTTATATTTGGTTCTATTTCCAATATGTACATTAAAATTCAACATTGGAGCCAGAATCTTGTGCTTTTCTCCATTCAAGAGCCAGACACAACACTTCCAAACAATGTAGGGGTAAAATTCAAAACAAAAAGGGTGGACTCAATGGATGCAATAGTTAATCAATGGTTTTCAAGAGTACTCCCTGGCTATCTACAGATTTGCATCTTGCGTGACATTTTTGCATAGAGGCTTGACTAATAAAAGTTCGTTTTTCTTTACTTCCCTGGGGGACCTGATCTGTACTGGGAATTGTGATTCTCCTGTCTAAGGACTAGGGCCATGGCACAGATCTCAGTGTGAAGGTCTTCAGAGACTTCAAGTATGTGTATAAACCAGTTAGCACACTTCATGCAAAAGCCTCACGAGCAGGTCTAGGCAGATCACTCTGCTCAGGTAGGTAAAATCAAATACCTTATTTATTTCAAATTCCAGAAAAGGAGAGCAAGGATACTAGAAACTTCATTAGTTCAAATTAAACTCAGAACTGATGATATCTGGTCCATTCTCTTGCTGAGTTGCTCATCTCTCTGCCCACTGATTGCTAAGTGGAAGCGCTGGTGATACATGCAAATACAATGATTTTTAAAACCCTATTGATAGATTATGGAGAAGGAAATGGCAACCTACTCCAATATTCTTGTCTGGAGAACCCCATGGACAGAGAAGCCTGGTGCTCTACAGTCCCTGGGATCAGAGAGTTGGACACAACTGAATAACCAACCCCTATTGATACATTAAACTCTGAGCATTTGCACAGAATAATGAATAGTCCTTTAAATACGTATATTTTACTTTTAACTATAAGGGAATGTTTTCTGCCATAGAACTGGTGAAATTAGTGAATATTTTAGAGGACACATTACACTAGATAAGAAACTTACATGTCTTCGAAATATAAGATTCTCTCCTTATACAATTCTCTCCTACATAAAAATGTTCTCCTTTTAAAAAGCTGATTACACACATTCAGAATAGACAATAATTGTTGTTAATGTTTTAATGTTTTTTTTTGTTGTTGTTGTTAAATTAAGAATAGACTTATTATATATGTTATCTCTCAGGCAAACATGCACTGAGTTGCTATATGTATAGCAAACAAATACTTTGATTAGAGTGAGTGTTGCCACTATGTTTTCCATCAAGAATTTACTTATGCATCTATTTTAGATGCAGTGTTAGAAGGCAAGAAATAAGAGACAGTTGTTGCAACACCATTGGATCAGCTCATCAAACACAGAGTTGATGCATGGAATAGATATCCTTAGGCACTTCCCAAGTGGTGCAGTGGTGATGAATCTGCCTGCCAACACAGAGGATGCAGGCTAGGTATTCATAAGAGAAACGATCAACAACAACAAAAACATCACAGATTTAAGACAGAATCAGGTTGAGGGAGAGTACATTGGGCTTTTGTTGTTGTTGTTGTTGCTACATATATAGTTAGATATCATGTGTCCCAGTGTTTTATATATGCAAAATTATTATTCACTTGCTATTTCTAGCTCAACTACGAAAACTCTCAGTAAGGTAGAATGAGTTACTGGAACTGAAATAAAAAACTGCATTTAAAAAATCATTCAAAACATGTTCATATCAATTTATGGTACAAATTATTTTGCTTTCATTGTCACAAGGCTTTGTGCTAAATAACACACATATGTATACTGTCTCATTTAATCCATCCCACACCAGACTATAAATACTTGGAAAAATCATATGGCTATTAGTAACGTGTTCCCCTGGTAGCTCAGATGGTGAAGAGTCCACCTGCAATGCAGGAGATCTGGGTGCAGGTTGATGTATGGAATAGATATCTTAGGCACTTCCCAAGTGGCGCAGTGGTAATGAATCTGCCTGCCGACACAGCGGAGAAGGGAAAGGCTACTCACTCCAGTATTCTTGCCTGGAGAATCACTTGGAGAGACGATCCTGGCGGGCTACAGTCCATGGGGCTGCAAAGAGTTGGTCATGACGGAGTGACTTCTACTTTTTCATTAGATAGTGCACTAACTGCTAACCACCAACTAAACAAACAAAAAAACCACACCCAAAACATCATAAGGGCATACTGCTGATAAATATCCCCTAAAGGCTCTTGGGCTTCTCCGGTGGCTCGCTGGAGAAGAATCCACCTGCAATGCAGGAGACTCAGGATACGCAGGTTCTGCGCCCCGGTTGGGAAGATCCCCTGGAGGCGGGAATGGCAACCTACTCTAGGATTCACACCAGGAAAGTTCCACAGACAGAGAAGCCTGGGGGGCTGCAGTCCACAGAGTCACAAAGATCTGGGCACAACTGAGAAGCTGAATATACACGCGTGCACGCATGCACGCACACACACACACACACACACACACGAGGCTCTTTGAGTAACTGAATCTCACTGAGCCTAAATTATCTCATCAGACATAGAAATAACTACTGATATACACATTCTGGGACACTCCTGCCGAACAAAGAAATCATTATTCAAAGTGCCTCTGTATGTGCTGGGTGTGGACTACAGTACTATTAAATAATGTTAGACTCTATGATTTCTGTATAGAAGCAAATAAACCAATCAACCTTTAACAAATCAAAACTATACATTATGTACTTAAAAAATAATAGCAGGCCTTAAGTTATTTAAAGGAAAAGCATACAGCTTTTCTTTAAATAGGAAAAGAAAGAAAGGGTTGCCAGAACAAAATAAAAAGCCTGAGCTCCTAAAAGACAGAGACTAGACAAGAGTAATTTACTTTACAAAAGAAAGGAAATGTGATTTTCAAAAAGCAGATTCAGAACATCTGAATGATACTAAGAATGAACAGTAGCACAGTGTAAATTTGCTTGTGGGCAACTGAATCTGAGGCGTATTGTAATTATTGTTACGGAAAAAATAGGCTATTGAACACATTTTCCACAGAAATACTAAAATAACCAGTATGATGACGATGTATGAGAGGGCGTGAGGGCCTGTAGCAGCTAAGAAAAAAATAACTAGATGTCACTCAAGCTCATCAACTTCTTATAGGTACCTCTCTTTTATTCCAAGAAACACAAACACACAGAGAGGCATGATGTGTACATAAATAAATACCTACACATATATAGATGCAGTATATTTTCACGTGTGCTAAGTCACTTCAGTCATGTCTGACTCTCTGCAACTCTATGGACTGTAAACTGCCAGGCTCCTCTGTCCACAGATTCTCAGGCGAGATTACTGGAGTGCCATTTGCTTCTCCAACATACATATACATGCAGCATATTTGCATGAGATATTAATATAATGTACATATGCATGTAAATATAAATGCATCTCATCATGCAATTTATGTATGTTTATCCAATATAAACAATATCCTATAGTACATAAACATATTAATTACTTGGTCAAACAGTTCTAAGATCCTGAAATGGAACTCTGGAGAATTTGTATTGCTGAATTTGATGAAAAGATGGAGAGAAAAGACGATTAAGAAAGTTCTGAAACTTTTAAGTGTTTGTCAACAGAAGTGAACTGATTTTAAGTGAAACACTTAACAATATGGCAAGTAACAAAAACAGAAACCATTTTACAGTCTCTTAATCATTTTCCATTTTCCCCACTAAGCAAAAATCAGCAAAATACATGGCTCCAGGGAATCGCACTCAAGTGACTGAATTCATTCTAATGGGAATCTCAGATCTCGCAGAACTCCAGATTCCTCTTTTCTGTGTGTTCCTGGTCATCTATGGACTGACCCTGGCAGGGAACCTGGGAATCGTCATCCTCACCAGCGTGGACTCTCAGCTTCAAACCCCCATGTACTTTTTCCTCAAGCACTTGGCTATCATCAATTTGGGCAATTCTTCTGTCATTGCTCCCAAAATGTTGGTTAACTTCTTGGTTACAAAGAAAACCATATTTTACTATGCATGTGCAGCCCAGCTAGGTGGATTCATAGTTTTTGTTGTGGCTGAGATTTTCCTGCTGGCTGCCATGGCCTATGACCGCTATGTGGCTGTTTGCAACCCCCTGCTCTATCTGGTGGTGGTTTGTCCACGGATCTGCCTCCTCCTGGTGGCCCTTATTTACACCTACAGTCTGACCACAGCACTGACGGTCTCCCCCTGTGTGTTTTCTGTGTCATACTGTTCGTCCAATGTGATCAACCACTTTTACTGTGACAATGTCCCTTTGTTAGCATTGTCCTGTTCTGATACCTACATTCCAGAAATAGCAGTATTTACCTTTTCGGGGACCAATTTGTTTTTCTCTATGATTATTGTTCTGACATCCTCCTTCAACATCATCCTTGCCATTTTGAGGATACACTCTTCAGAAGGGCAACAAAAAGCCTATTCCACCTGTGCTTCTCACATGCTGGCTGTCACTGTGTTCTATGGGACTCTTCTCTTCATGTGTTTGCAACCAAGGACCAACCACTCATTAGATACTGATAAGATGGCCTCGGTCTTCTACACCCTGGTGATTCCAATGCTGAACCCCCTCATTTACAGCCTAAGGAACAAGGACGTGAAGGATGCATTGAAGAGATTCCTGGATAACCCATGTCAGTCATTCAGACAAATGCAAATTTAAAAGTACAGCTATCTTCATTTAAGAATTAAATCCTGCTAAGTGAAGAGGTTGTAAATTGTTAAAAAATTTCATTAATATCAATAGAGAAATCTTAATCCTTTTCATTCCAACTTCAAGTACCCAATTTTCCCTAATTTAAAAGCCATTAATTGTTCAAAGAAAACACACTAATATAAGTAATACACAATGGGAAGACCCCCAGGGATGGGATAGGGAGGGAGGCGGGAGAGGGTATCGGGATGGGGAACACATGTAAATCCATGGCTGATTCATGTCAATGCATGACAAAAACCACTACAATATTGTAAAGTAATTAGCCTCCAACTAATAAAAATAAATGAAAAAAAAAGAAAATAAATACAATCTATAATAAAATATATGTTAGAAAAGTATTTTTATAATTTTTGAACAAGAAAGAATAACCTGATAGTAAGGTGGATTTATGTTAGAATCAATTTTGGATGGTTGTTAAGAGTCAGATCATCTTCCTTGCCACAGATATGTTGACATTTTGTTTGATTACTAAAAGTTTTATTATTTTTTGCAGCCTTTTACCTATTAAATTATCAACCTTTTTGAACTCATTGATATCTTGCATTTAACCAAATATGTATCACAAAAAATAAAGCTTTCAGGCATAAAGAAACCTAATAAAAAATATACTTTTTCAAAAAAATAATTTGTTGAAACATATAGGCAAGTACTTCAACCAAGCACCAGTTTTCAAGGAACCAAGATAGAAAAAGGAATTTGTCTGCCAGCTCTCATTTTCATTAGTCAAAGCTTACCCTGTGGGACATTATCACCTATAATCCCAAGTTATGCTTACTTGAGTGCTCAAGTGGTTCCAAAACATTCATGTCCAAACCATTATAACAAAACCTATTGGTGGTTATGGGAGACAGGAAACACAGGACACAGTCATGAAGCAAGGTCTGAGAATACCTGTGAAAGTTAGGAGCGAGGAAAGAACAACTACAGGGTCTCTCATTCTGTAGCTGCAGCAGAACTAATTATTAAGAGCTGCATAAACATGCATGCACAAATCTAGTATCTCGGTATTGTAAATTCATTTTTAGTGCCTCCTTTCAGCTACCAAAGTTTAACTTACATGACGTTATGAAAAGCTGTTTGAGGTATTGTTGTTGTTGTTGTTTAGTAGCAAAGTCATATTTCATTCTATTATGATCCCATAGACTGTAGTCTCCCAGTATCTTCTGCCCATGGGATTTTCCAGGCAAAAATACTGGAGTGCACTGCCATTTTCTTTCTACAGGGGATATTTCCAATTCAGGGACTGAACCCAAACATCCTTCATTGGCTGGTGGATTCTTACCACTGAGCCAGCAGGGCTACAGTTCAGTTCAGTTCAGTCACTCAGTCATGTCTGAATCTTTGCGACCCATGGAGTGCAGCACACCAGGCCTCCCTGTCCATCACCAACTCCCGGAGTTTATTCAAACCCATGTCCATTGAGTGGGTGATGCCATCCAACCATCTCATCCTCTGTCGTGCCTTCGCCTCCTGCCTCCAATCCCTCCCAGCATCAGGGTCTTTTCCAATGAGTCAACTCTTCACATGAGGTGGCCAAAGTACTGGAGTTTCAGCTTAAACATCAGTCCTTCCAGTGAACACCTAGGACTGATCTCCTTTAGGATGGACTGGTTGGATCTCCTTGCAGTCCAAGGGACTCTCAAGAGTCTTCTCCAACACCACAGTTCAAAAGAATCTATTCTTCGGCGCTTAGCTTTCTTCACAGTCCAACTCTCACATCCATACATGACCACGGGAAAAACCATAACCTTGACTAGACGGACCTTTGTTGGAAAAGTAACGTCTCTGCTTTTTAATATGCTATCTAGGTTGGTTATAACTTTCCTTCCAAGGACTAAGCATCTTTTAATTTCATGGCTTCAATCACCATCTGCAGTGATTTTGGAGCTCGAAAAATTAAAGTGAGCCACTGTTTCCACTGTTTCCCCATCTATTTCCCATGAAATGATGGGACCAGATACCATGATCTTAGTTTTCTGAATGTTAAGCTTTAAGCCAGCTTTTTCACTTTCTTCTTTCACTTTCATCAAGAGGCTTTTTAGTTCTTCTTTATTTTCTGCCATAAGGGTTGTGTCATCTGTATATCTGAGGTTATTGATATTTCTCCTGGCAATCTTGATTCCAGCTTGTGCTTCTTCCAGCCCAGCATTCTCATTATGTACTCTGCATATAAGTTAAATAAGCAGGGTGACCATATACAGCCTTGATGTACTCCTTTTCCTATTTGGAACCAGTCTATTGTTCTATGTCCAGTTCTAACTGTTGCTTCCTGACCTGCATACAGGTTTCTCAAGAGGTAGGTCAGGTGGTCTGGTATTCCCATCTCTTTCAGAATTTTCCACAGTTTATTGTGATCCACACAGTCAAAAGCTTTGGCATAGTCAATAAAGCAGAAATAGATGTTTTTCTGGAAATCTCTTGCTTTTTTGATGATCTAGTTGGATGTTGCCAATTTGATCTCTGGTTCCTCTGCCTTCTCTAAACAAGCTTGCACATCTGGAAGTTCACAGTTCACGTATTGCTGAAGCCTGGCTTGGAGAATTTTGAGCATTACTTCACTAGCGTGTGAGATGAGTGCAATTGTGCGGTAGTTTGAGCATTCTTTGGGACTGCCTTTCTTAGGGATTGGAATGAAAACTGACCTTTTCCAGTCCTGTGGCCACTGCTGAGTTTTCCAAATTTGCTGGCATATTGAGTGCAGCACTTTCACAGCATCATCTTTCAGGATTTGAAATAGCTCAACTGGAATTCCATCACCTCCACTGTCTTTGTTCGTAGTGATGCTTCCTAAGGCCCACTTGACTTCACATTCCAGGATGTCTGGCTCTAGCTGAGTGATCACACCATCGTGGTTATCTGGGTCATAAAGATCTTTCTTTGTACAGTTCTTCTGTGTATTCTTGCCACCTCTTCTTAATATCTCCTGTTTCAGTTAGGTCCATACCATTTCTGTCATTTATTGATCCCATCTTTGCATGAAATGTTCCCTTGGAATCTCTAATTTTCTTGAAGAGATCTCTAGTCTTTCCCATTCTGTTGTTTTCCTCTATTTCTTTGTATTGATTGCTGAGGAAGGCTTTCTTATCTCTCCTGGCTATTCTTTGGAACTCTGCAATCAAATGGGAATATCTTTCCTTTTCTCCTTTGCTTTTCACTTCTCTTCTTTTCACAGCTATTTGTAAGGCCTCCTCAGACAACCATTTTGCCTTTTTGCATTTCTTTTCCATGGGGATGAACTTGATCCCTTTCTCCTGTACAACGTCACAAACCTCTGTCCATAGTTCATCAGACTCTCTGTCTATGAGATCTAGTCCCTTAAATCTATTTCTCACTTCCACTGTATAGTCATAAGGGATTTGATTTAGATCATACCTGAATGGTCTAATGGTTTTTCTCTACTTTCTTCAGTTTAAGTCTGAATTTGGCAATAAGGAGTTCATGATCTGAGCCACAGTCGGCTCCTGGTCTTGTTTTTGCTGACTGTATAGAGCTTCTCCATCTTTGGCTGCAAAGACTATAATCAATCTGATTTCGGTGTTGACCATCTGGTGATGTCCATGTATAGAGTCTTCTCTTGTGTTGTTATACATATACCTATGTATATAACCAATCACAAAAATATATAAATATCTTAAATTCACTCATATTAATTTCAAAACTATGTAACTAACAATTATACATATGTACATATATAATATGTATATGGGACTTCCCTGTTGGCTCAGACGGTAAAGCGCCTGCCTGCAATGTGGGACCTGGGTTGGATCCCTGGTTCAGAAAGATCCCCTGCAGAAGGGAATGGTAGCCCACTCCGGTACTCTTGCCTGGAAAATCCCATGGATGGAGGAGCCTGGTAGGCTACAGTCCATGGAGTTGCAAAGAGGCAGACCCGACTGAACAACTTCACTTTTCATGTATGTATATAGTGCTTCCCTGGTGGCTCAGTGGTAAAGAATCCTCTTCAATGCAATGGGTTCGATCCCTGGATTAGGAAGTTCCACTGGAGATGGAAATGGCAACCCACACCAGCATTACTGGCTGGGAAATCCCATGGACAGAGGAGCCTGGTAGGCTACAGTCCATGGGGTCACAAAAAAGTCAGACATGATTTAGAAAGTAAACAAAACAGCAACATATGTAGGTATAAATGATTTATATATACAAAAGCAAAGTGTTAAATGCACTTGATTAAAAAAATGAATATGAGTAAACCACAGGGACAATATATACCAAGTGAAATAAGCCGGTCATGAAAGGACAAGTATGAGTGACATCATTTATATCAACCATATAAAATAATTAACACATACAAGCAGAGAGTGGAAATTGGATTGTCAGGGACAGGGAGACAGGGAAAATGGGATTGCTACCCAATAGGTATAAAGTTTCAGCTATAAAAGATGATGTAATTCTAGAAATTTGTTCTATAACATTGTGCCAATAATTAGCATTAGCATATTGTATATTTAAAAAAATTGTTAAGAAGGTAAATCTTATATTTATTGTTCTTACCCCAATAAAACTTAAAAAATTTGGAAGAATAGAGAAATGTTGTATTAGTCAATAGTTATTTCCTCTAGGTGAGGTGGATGGAATGGGATTGAGAGAGGCTGGACTGATGGAAATTAGGCTTATATGTAATTATGTGTTACTTTAAAATAATGAACCCGGTAAGATAAAACTATGGTTTAATGTGAGTGATCAAATTATAGTGTCCATAATGTCATTTTTCTGCTTATTTATATGTGTGTGCTTCTTATAAATAGTTTGAAAGTGAAATTTTGTGATTCTGTGATAGAAAGTACCTCTTATACAATAAATAGCAGGCTAGAATGAGAGATCATGTTGTCAAATAAAGCATCAATGAAAGTGAAAGGTTGTAAAAGAAGTAGTTAACAACAGCAATAACATGTATGAGAGCTACACTAAGAATTTCAATTAAAAAATTGATATTCACTGTCTTGACAACCATTCCCACTTTGACTTTATGTTGAAATTATCTGATTTTTTTTAATATGTGGCAATTACAGCAGGGTTTATCCTCAACACAAAACTGGAGGCTTTGCAGTTGGTTCTACTTCCAATATTCACATAAGTTGAACACTGGGATCAGAATTCTGTGCTTCCTAGCCACTGGGATTTTCTCCATCCCAGGGCCAGAGACAACACTCTCAGAAAATGTCAGAAGATGTAGAGGTACATTTCAAACCACTCAAAAGATGAAATCACTGTATGCAATAGTTATTGAATGTGATTATCCAAGCAAGCCCCCAAGCTGTCTCCACATTTTCACTCTGGGAGGCAGTTTTGCACAGAGACTTGACTATTGAATATTCATTTGCCATTCTTTCCCTGGGGAACCTGACCTGAGCCAGGGGATTCCGGTTCTGCTGTTGAGGACCTGGGCCATGAACAGACATTTCCTTGTGAAGGTCTTCAGGGACTTTGGAATCTTGTATAATTCAGTCACCTGACAGGGAGGAGACACAGGAGATGCAGGTTCTATCCCTGGGTTGGGAAGATCCCCCAGAGGAAGGCATTGCAACCCACTCCATTTTTCTTGCCTGGAGAATGGCACAGACAGAGCAGCCTGGCAGGTTAGTCTCCAAAGAGCCACAAAGAACAGACACGACTGAAGCCAGTGGGCGCAGCACATCAGCCAGTCAGCGCGCTTCATACCAAGGCCGCAGGAGGGGTCTCGGCAGACCTCTCTTTTCAGGTAGGTCAATTTAGAAATCTTGTTTATGACAAATTCTGGAAGAGACAAGCAAGGATATTGAAAACTTAGTCAATTCAAATCAGAACTGGGACTTGTGCTGTGGTTAAGAGTCACACTCCAGTGCAGAAGGCATGAGTTCAATTCCTGATTGGGGAAGTAATATCCTGCATGCTTCAGAGCATGGCCAAGGGAAAAAAAAAAAAAAAAAGAAGACAAGAAGTAGTGAACTGCAATCAGAATTGAACTTATATCCACTTTGTCCTCTTTTCAAGTCATTCGCTTCTCTACCCACTGATTGATTGCAAAGTGGAAGTGCTGGAGATACAGAGTAAGTAGTATTTTCTAGCATTTCCACCCGTAGACTGACCTTTTGCACAGAATAACAAAGTCTGACTAAGGAATTATATTTTACCTTAATTTATAAAGAAATGTTTTCTGCAGAATTGATGGATGTTTTAGAGGCACACTACACCACATAGGAAACTCTGTGTCTATACAAGATTCTATGTCTCCAAGTAAGATCTATTCCTACTTAATGCCAATAAAAACAAGCTTTTCTTCCCTTCCTGTTTTCTGTGTTGCCCAGTGTGATAAACCTTCAGATGGAAAGAGTTTGGTGGCAGCAGTCATTCTCTGTTGCTGGTGGACACTGAGAGCTCATGTTGAGTGTCTGTCCCTAACACAACCCGTTTAGGATAAATTCCATAGTCAGAGACCAATGGAGCAAACTCTTGGAATCATATCAGCATCTATTTAAAAAATATAACTTGCAATATTATTTTTCATTCACATTTGGAGATAAATGATTAACATTTGTATTTTTTTAAATTTTATTCACTGAAAATCAGTTGCTTTAGAAAATCTACAAAATGGTTTATTTTGAAAATAAATTTGAGAAAACTATTTTTCAAAAATTAAAATAGCTACCATCAGTAGCAAGTTCTAAGTCAGACAAGATTATAAATACATAGGTGAAAACTGGGGCTCTTTTATAGAGACTTTATTTCAGTGACAAGTACTTACCTAATGAAAAAGCTTTGCATCCTTTATATTTTATGGTAAGTGGGAACCAATAATAGACCGTGATGCATATCATGGTCTCCGTTTTAAAAGCTAACCTCACAAATTGAGACTATGCAATATTTTCTGTTATTGACACTCTTTTTATTCTTGTTAAATTAAAAGTGAGTTTATTGAATGTACTATCTCATCGTGAAACATGCACTGACTTGCTTTATGTATAGCAAACGGATATTTTGCTTTGAGTATTGCCACTAGGTTTCCCAGCAAAAGCTTACTTATGCATTTATTTTAAATGCAGGGGTAGAAGGCGAGAAATAAGACATAGGTGGTGCAACAACATCAGGCCAACTCATTAGACACATATTTGGTGTATGGAACAGAGTATCTTTACTTAATAGAAACGAAAAAGGCAGATGTAAGCGAGTCAGGTTGTAGGAGAACATATCTGGATTTGTTTAACTGTAGAGCCAGATACCATCTGTCCCTGTGTTTTGAATATGCAAAATTATAATTCACTTAATATTTTCATCTCAACTATAAAATTTCCAGGAAGGGAAAATGAGTTACTGGGACTGAAATAAGAAACCACATTTTAAACAGTTATTCAAGAGACTTCCCTGGTGGTTTCAGTGGTTAAAAATCTGCTTGTCAATAGAGGGATCACAGGTTCAACTCCTGGTCTGGGAAGATCCCACATGCCGTGCTGCAGCTAAGCCCGTGAACCACAACTACTAAGCCTGTGATCTAGGGCCTGCACGCTGCAAGTACTGAAGGCCGCATGACTAGTCATGTTACGTTCATTATTTCCACTTTGTGAGAACTAAGTTTACGTGTACAATATCTCATCTAATTTATAAAACACAAAGACACAATTACCTGGTAAAAATCACACAACTAATAATTGGTGGACTAACAGATAACCAAAAGACTAATAGACCAAATAAACAAACAAAAATGCATAAAAAATTATAAAACCATGTTATTAACTGATGTCCTATACAGACACTGAGTAACTTAATTTCACTGAGCTTAAATTGTCTCATCAGACCAAAAAAAAAAAAAAAGTTATACCCATCTTCCAGGATGCTTCTGCAAAATAATGAAATGATTATTTCAAAATAGTTCACATACTTCTGGGCACAGAGTAAGACAGAAAACAGATTGAAGTCACTCAGTCATGTCCAACTGTTTGCAACCCCATGGACTATAGTCTGCCAGTCTTCTCCATCCATGGGATTTTTCAGGCAGGGATACTGGAGTGGATTGCCACTTCCTTCTCCAGAGAGAATCGAACTGGGTCTCCTGCAGTACAGGCAGACACTTTACCATCTGAGACACCAGGGAAGTGTACACTACATACTAAGTAATGGCAAGCTTTCTATTCATTTATCTATATAAATAAACAAATGGGTCAAATTTTCACAAAATCAGAACTGCCCACAGTACACTTTTAAAAAATCAAAATGGACTTTAAACCATTTAAGGAAAAGGGATATATGTTGGAAAGAAAAAAAAAAAAGAGTTGTCAGAATTAAACATTAGGGAAGAGTGAGAAATTAGAAGTCAGAATGATAAGACAGGACTGGTTTGTTTTATTTGGCAGAAGAAAGGAAATGAGATAAAGGAAAGAAGATTCAGAGGAATTTCTCCCTGATGCTAAGGAACAATATTGAAATATAAGACTGCCTGAGGGCAGCTGAAGCAGAAGTGGTAATGATTATTAAAGATAAAACTGCGTTACTAAAAGTGTTCCCATAGAAAAATGGAAATTCCCAGAAATGATGGCAAGGCCTGGCCTGACGTGATGACCTGTAGGAGCTAAGGAAAAATAACTGGATAATTTTCTAGCTCATCAACATCTTATAGGTACCTTTCATTAATCACTGGAAATAGCTGCACAGAGGCAAGTGTATGTGTATTAAATATGTATTAATTAAATATGTGCTAATATGATTAATATATTCATATTAATAATGCATGGAATAGGATAATAAAATAATGTGCATTTATTCAATATAAACCATATCCTGCAGTGAATAATACATTAATATTTTGGTCAGATAGTTATAAGATCCTAAAACAGGTCTCTGCAGAGTTAGTATACGTGAATTTTGTGAAAAGATAGAGAGGAAAACAAGGAAGATCTGAGACTTTTAAGTATTTTTGAACAGAAGCTGATTTTAAATTTAACATTTAACATTTAAATTTTAAATTTAAACATTTAACAATCTGACATCTAACAGAAAAAAAATGATTTTATCCTGTTAATCTCTTTCCATTTTCCCCATTAAAATAGGAATTCAGCAAAACTTATGGCTGCAGGGACTCACACTCAAGTGTCTGAATTCATTCTAATGGGAATCTCAGATCTCGCAGAACTCCAGATTCCTTTTTTTTGTGTGTTCCTGGTCATCTATGGACTGACCCTGGCAGGGAACCTGGGTGTTGTCATCCTCACCAGTGTGGACTCTCAGCTTCAAACCCGCATGTACTTTTTCCTCAAGCACTTGGCTATCATCAATTTGGGCAATTCTTCTGTCATTGCCCCCAAGATGTTGGTTAACTTCTTGGTTACAAAGAAAACCATATCTTACTATGCATGTGCAGCCCAGCTAGGTGGATTCCTAGTTTTTATTGTGGCTGAGATTTTCCTGCTGGCTGCCATGGCCTATGACCGCTATGTGGCTGTTTGCAACCCCCTGCTCTATCTGGTGGTGGTTTGTCCACGGATCTGCCTCCTCCTGGTGGCCCTTATTTACGTCTACAGTCTGACCACAGCACTGACGGTCTCCCCCTGTGTGTTTTCTGTGTCATACTGTTCGTCTAATGTGATCAACCACTTTTACTGTGACAATGTCCCTTTGTTAGCATTGTCCTGTTCTGATACCTACATTCCAGAAATAGCAGCGTTTGCCTTTTCAGGGACCAATTTGTTTTTCTCTATGATTATTGTTCTGACATCCTACTTCAACATCATCCTTGCCATTTTGAGGATACGCTCTTCAGAAGGGCGACAAAAAGCCTTTTCCACCTGTGCTTCTCACATGCTGGCTGTCACTGTGTTCTATGGGACTCTTCTCTTCATGTATTTGCAACCAAGGACCAACCACTCATTAGATACTGATAAGATGGCCTCAGTCTTCTACACCCTGGTGATTCCAATGCTGAATCCCCTCATTTACAGCCTAAGGAACAAGGATGTGAAGGATGCATTGAAGAGATTCCTGGATAACCCATGTCAGTCATTCAGACAAATGCAAATTTAAAACTGCAACTGTCTCCAGTTAAAGGTTTTATTTGTTCCTGAAAATTTTGCTAAATGAAGCAATAAATAAAATCCTGCTAATTTTAAGGAAAAGTCTTAATCCTTTTAATCTTATCATTAAATACTAAATGTTCCATAGAAAATGCATTGTGACTAAAAAATATACTAATATAAATAATATAAAATAATTTGAAAATAAGTACTTTAAAAAAATAAAATATAAGTAAATAAAAGATTTTCAGAATTTCTAAATATGGAAGATGAAAATGAATACCTGTAGGAAATTTTTTTGGATGTTTGCTATGAGTTAGATTATCTTCCTTGTCAGAAATATCTTTTCTTCATCTCCTAAAAGTTTCATTATTTTTTGTAGTGTTTACCCATCAGTTTATCAAGCTTTTCAAGCAATTGTTATTTTGCATTTAAAATAAACTTGTGTCACAGAAAAAAAATAAGCTTGTACAGGAAAATAAAGGTTGAATACAGGATGCTTAGATATACATGAAAATAGGATTTTTGGCAAAACCGACTAAAAATACATGTGAAAGTTTATTCTATTTTTTCATCCTTTACATTTTGTACATATACATAAAGCAAAATATCAATGTTCATTCAAATGTAAAGTATATAATTGTTTTTCCTAACACAGTGTCATATTAAAAAGTTTTTGTTATAAAATCTTAACAGCAAACACTTCTTTTAGTGAGAGTCAAGTTCATGAATTAATTTTCAACTTTACTCACAAATAAGTAGCTTATTTGAAAACAGAAAAATTGTAGTATATAATGTACGTTTCTGGTCTTCAGGGACGAAGCCAGTAATAACTTGGTATCATTAGCCTTTAGAATTTTATATTTTATTATTTATAAATATATAAAAGTCCATAGGGAATGTTAGCTTCATCAACCTAGGTACTTGCAATCAGAGAAGTTTACTTTCTAGCAGAAAACAATTGTCTTTGAGACTGGTTAGGTCAACAGAAATAGAGCAACAGGACTAAACTCACACTTGTATTTCTACCAGTTATCTGCAATCTATTCAGTTAATTTAAGTTAGGAATTTAAGTTAAGGGAATCAGTCCTAAGTATTCGTTGGAAGAACTGATGTTGAAGCCGAAACTCCAATACTTTGGCCACCTGATGCAGAGTTGACTCATGGGAAAGGGATGTTGGGAAAGATTGAAGGTGGGAAGAGTAGGGGACGGCAGAGGATGAGAGGGTTGGATGGCATCACCGACTCGATGGACATGAGTTTGAACAAGGCCCAGAAGCTGGTGACAGACAGAGATGCCTGGAGTGCTACGGTGCATGGGGTCAGAGTGTTGGGCATGACTGAGCAGCTGAACTGAACTGAAGTTAAGAATGAAAACTGTAGTGTTTCCTACTTCTTAATTTGGTTGACATATATGTATTTTCTAAAATAATTATGTTGTCACTTGTATTAGCTTCCTAATGCTGCTATAACAAATCAACACCAATTTGATCACCTGAAGCAAAGTGAACTTCTTGTCCCACAGTTTTGGAGGTCAGAAGTTCACAATGAGTCATCCAGACCTAAAATCAAGGTATCAGAAGATTGCATTCCTTTCATGACCCACATAGGGTTCAGTCTGTCTCTTTGCCTCTCCCAGCTCCTGTAGGTTCCATATACCTTGCCTGGTGTTTGCCTTCCATCCAACAAAGCCATCATTCTAACTGCTGCTTTCACTGACACATCTCCTCTGATTCCTACTTTTGCATCTTTCTCTCCCTGTGACTACTTTGGACTCACTCACATAAGGCCCTTTACTTAATCACGTTGGCAAATCTCTTTTTTGCTTTAAAATTTCCATTGGAGGATAATTGCTTTACATTCTTATGTTGGTTCCTGCCGTATGTCACATGAATCAGCCACAGGTATACATAAGGCCCCTCACTCCTGAACCTCTCTCCCATCTCCCACCCCATCCCACCCCTCTAGGTTGTTGCAGAGCACTGGATTGATCTCCTTGCATCATTAAATCCGTGAACTCCTAACTGGCTATCTATTTTACACATAGTAATGTATATGTTTCCATGCTACTCTCAATTCATCCCATCCTCTGCTTCAGCCAATGAAGATGCAGACATAGAAAACAGACTTGTGAAAAATCTCTTTATTGTATGTATCATGGCAACATGGTCACAGGTTTTGAGGATTCAGACACAGGCATCTTTGTCAGGGTGAAGGGAGGGCTGCATCAGCGTTTATTGACATAGCTGTCAAAACATCTGTAGCTATACTGACATAGTTTGTGAAACGGCACAATCTAAATTTTTGCCTCTTATTCAGTAGTGTTCAATATGATAGTCTCATGAAAGCTTACACTATGCACTCTTTCTATATTACTTAGCTCCAAACTCTGTTCCAAACTGTACATAATGCCTTCTTTGAATGAAAGATAAACAAAGGTATTTTGTTCCATTTCCAAATGTGTTACACAGATACACATGTACTCATATGCCACTCATTTCCCAATTATCAAAACTGTTGAATCAACTCAATCAATTAACTGTACAGGTACATCAGCCAAGCACTGGTTTTCAATGAAGTCAGATAGAAAAAAAAAAAAAAAATCTGCCAGCTCTCATCTCTGATTGTTCAAAGTTTACCCTCTGGACATTAAGCCACCCGTACTTCCATCTTATGCCTACCTGAGTGCTCACGAGTTTCCATGGTCTTTGTGTCTAAACAATGACAACAAAATCTTTCTAGTCGTTAGGGGGAGACAGGAAACGCAGGGCACAGTCATGAAGCGAGGTTTGGGAATACTGTTGGAAGTTAGGAAAGACTTGAAACAGCAACCAGAAGGACCTCTCATTCTGTAGCTGCAATAGGGACAGTAAGTATAATAACTTGAGCCCAGCTCTGTAATATAAGGATACCCTAGGCAGAAAGCACTGCAAGTGTGTTAATCTTGGAGGTGGAGGTCTTAAATAAATCCTTTCAAGATCATGAAAATAAGAAAAGCCATTCAAATTTCCCAAAATCAGAATAGCAAATGCCATTTTACAAATTTAAATACAAAAACCTACTAAAAGGCCCTGACATTTTCTCAGTAATTCCTTTTGTTTTGAAGGACTGTGATCATGTATCTCCATTATTTTACCTATGTCTCAAAACATTCAGGCTTAAACGATGTTTCTAGTTCAATAACTAAAAAGATAATAGAAACTGGTCCCATTTAGGTTTGTTTTTGTTTTTTTTTCTCATTTAAAAGCAACCTTGAGTTTTACGGTTTTCAGTGAAGATTTTCTTGTCTCTTGGTCAGAAGAGTCTACTAATGACTGAAACAGAATACTTCATGAGCTGTTTATGGGTAAGTTTAGTGTGAGCGGCTACTCCTCCCACCCTGGAAGTCCACAAGCATTGAGGCCATCTGTCTGCATTGGCATACCTGCATCTCTACTTTCCAAGGGGCTGTCTCCACAAGCCACTTCTATGGAAACGAAATAGTAAGTCCATTCAAAGACATCACCTCAAAAGATAAGTGGGCTGAACTGAAAATTGGATATGTAGGTAGAAGTGGTCAAAATGAAAACAAAAAAGATTTGTTAATCAGTCAGTCTCTGCTACAGGATATATGTGGCAGATTTTGTGTCATTCATTTTGTGTCAGTTCAATGATTGTTTCCTCAGCATTATCCAAAACTGTCAGCCTTATCACTATTATAGACATTTGACTATTAAAACTATTTTAAAATATGTGTTATCTGTATCAGTTGACCTGGATACTACTCTGGATAGATATCATTCTATTCCAAATTCAGACCCAATTTGGATGATTATTTAAAAAAAAAATATATATTAAGATAAGAAAACAATTTTAGCTCTAAAAATTTGAATCTGGCTTAATTATTTTTTACAGTCCCTTACCATATGAACACATTATACATATTCATAAGTTGGATGCCCAAAGTATAAAATCTTATGTAGTGATGATAGAATGTATATTGATAAATCTTGGCATCAATTCATATTAATTTAAATAAACTAATTTTGCTTATAATTTTCTCATCAGGGATCCACTCCAGGAGGTATTGAGTTGGTCAAAAGTTCCCTCAGTTTTTAAGTGAGAATATAAGATAGATTTTAATTTTGTCCAATAACGTTATTGAACAATATATTCACCATTTCATTTCATTACCTTCTACCACTTCTTAGGTAACTTCATATTTCCATCTTTGCAAAAGCTTTTGTCCTTTTTGAGACAGAACGATTCCGGGTGCCTTTTATAGTCTTCGAGGGAATTGAGATTTTTTCCATTAAGAGAATTTTATAAAGAGCAGAATAAATGGAAATCTGAAGGTACAATATCTGGTGAATACAGCAGATAAATCAGAATTTCTCAGCCAAGCTGTAACAGTTTTTGCCTGATCATCAAAGAAACATGTGGCCTTATGTTTTCCTGATGGAAGATTAAATATTTTCCATTAATTAATTCTGGATGCTTCTCATTGAGTGTTGCTTTTAGCTGATCTAATTGAGAGCAGTACTTGGTAGAATTAATCATTTGGTTTTTCAGGAGAAACTGAGAAACTCGTAATAGAGGACTCCCTTCTAATCCCACCATACAAACAACATCATCTTTGAATGAAGAGTTGCCTTTGGTGTGGTTGATGGTGGCTCTCCTCACTTGCACTGTGATTTTTTCCATTCCTCATTAGGTTACAGTATCCATTTTTCATCACCCACCACAAATTGCTTTTAAAAAGAACGTTTTTTACTATGTTTAAGCAGGGAATAGCTTGCAAAAATATGATCATGAAGGTTTTTTTCACCTAAATTATGTGGAACCCAAACATCAAATGATTAATATAACCAGGCTGGTGCAAAAGATGTTCAGTGTGTGATTTGGATATTTTCAGCATGTCAGCTGTCTCCCACAGAGTATAATGTTGATTATTCTCAATGTCTCTATTTGATTTCTATCAACTTCAGCTGGTCTACCTGTCTGTGGAGCATTGTCCATCAAGAAACCTCCAGCACAAAACACAGCAAATCATTTTTGAAACATTTGATCAGTCACAGCACCTTCTCCATACACTGTAAAAATGCTTTTGGGGTTTCAGTTGTGTTTTTATTTTTCTTGAAATAGTAGAGTGTAATATGCCAAAATGTTGCTTTTTGCTTCCATCTTCAATATTAAAATGGCTACACAAAAATTCACCAATTTTGATAATTTTTAAATGCATGTTGATATGACAGCTGTTAGGATACAATCCTTTATTGAGCCTATCTTTGCATGAAATGTTCCCTTGGTATCTTTAATTTTCTTGAAGTGATCTCTAGTCTTTTCCACTCTATTGTTTTCCTCTGTTTCTTTGCACTGATCACTGAGGAAGGCTTTCTTACCTCTTCTTGCTATTCTTTGAAACACTGCATTCTAATGGATATATCTTTCCTTTTCTCCCTTGCTTTTGGCATCTCTTCTTTTGTCAGTTATTTGTAAGGCCTCCACAGACAGCCACTTTGCTTTTTTGCATTTCTTTTTCTTGGGGATGGTCTCGATCCCTGTCTCCTGTACAATGTCAGGAACTCACATCCTTAGTTCATCCGGCACTCTGCCTATCGGATCTAGCCCCTTAAATCTATTTCTCACTTCCACTGTATAATTGTTAGGAATTTGATTTAGGTTATACTTGAATGGTCTAGTGATTTTCCCCACTTTCTTCAATCATGATCTGAGCCATAATCAGCTCCCAGTCTTGTTTTTGTTCACTGTATAGAGCTTTTCCATCTTTGGCTGCAAAGAATATAATTAATCTGATTTCGGTGTTGGCCATCTGGTGATGTCCATGTGTAGAGTCTTCTCTTGTGTTGTTGGAAGAGGGTGTTTGCTATGACCAGTGCGTTCTCCTGGCAGAACTCTGTTAGCCTTTGCCCTGCTTCATTTTCTACTCTAAGGCCAAATTTGCCTGTTACTCCAGGTGTATCTTTACTTCCTACTTTTGCATTCCAGACCCCTATAATGAAAAGGACAGCTTTTTTGGGTGTTAGTTCTAGAAGGTCTTATAGATCTTCATAGAACCATTCAACTTCAGTTTCTTCAGCATTACTGGTCGGGGCATAGACTTGGATTACCATGATATTGAATGGTTTGCCTTGGAAACAAACTGAGATCAGTTCTGTCGTTTTTGAGGCTGCATTCAAGTACTTCATTTTGAATTCTTTTGTTGACCATAATGGCTACTCCATTTCTTCTCAGGGATTCTTGCCCACAGTAGTAGATATAATGGTCACCTGAGTTAAATTTACCCATTCTAGTACATTTTAGTTCACTGATTCCTAAAATGTCGATGTTCATTCTTGCCATCTCCTGTTAGATCACTTACAATTTGCCTGGATTCATGGACCTAACATTCCAGGTTCTTATGCGATATTGCTCTTATATCATCAGACCTTGCTTCCGTCACCAATCACATCCACAAATGGGTGTTCTTTTGGCTTTGGCTCCATCTCTTCATTCTTTCTGGAGTTATTTCTCCACTGATCTCCAGTAGCATATTCGGCACCTACCGACCTGGGGAATTCATCTTTCAGTGTCCTATCTTCTTGCCTTTTCATCCTGTTCATGGGGTTTTCAAGGCAAGAATACTTAGTTGTTTGCCATTCCCTTCTCCAGTGAACCGCATTTTGTCCAAAATTTATTTTCAGGAAGATTAGAAGTACCAAGGTAACATTTCATGCAAAGATAGGCTCGATAAAGGACAGAAATGGCATGGACCTAACAAAAGCAGAAGATATTAAGAAGAAGTGACAATAATACACAGAAGAACTGTACAGAAAAGATCTTCATGACCCAGATAACCACATCGTGTGATCACTCACCTAGAGCCAGACATCCTGGAATGTGAAGTCAAATGGGCCTTAGAAAGCAGCACTATGAACAAAGCTAGTGGAGGTGATGGAATTCCAGTTGAGCTATTTCAAATCCTGAAAGATGATGCGGTGAAAGTGCTGCACTCAATATGTCAGCAAATTTGGAAAACTCAGCAGTGGCCACAGGACTGGAAAAGGTCAGTTTTCATTCCAATCCCTAATAAAGGCAATGCCAAAGAATGCTCAAAATACCACACAATTGCACTCATCTCACACACTAGTAAAGAAATGCTCAAAATTCTCCAAGCCAGGCTTCAGCAATACATAAACCATGAACTTACAAATGTTCAAGCTGGTTTTAGAAAAGGCAGAGGAACCAGAGATCAAATTGTCAACATCCACTGGATCATCGAAAAAGCCAGAAAGTTCCAGAAAAACATCTATTTCTGCTTTATTGACTATGCCAAAGCCTTTGACTATGTGGATCACAATAAACTGTGGAAAATTCTGAAAGAGAGGAGAATACCAGACCACCTTACCTGCTTCTTGTGAAATCTGCATGCAGGTGAGGAAGCAAGAGTTAGAACTGGACATGGAACAACAGACCAGTTCCGAATAGGAAAAGGAGTATGTCAAGGTTGTATATTGTCACCCTGCTTATTTAACTTATATGCAGAGTACATCATGAGAAACACTGGGCTGGAAGAAGCACAAGCTGGAATTAAGATTGCCGGGAGAAATATCAATAACCTCAGATAAGCAGATGACACCAACCTTATGGCAGAAAGTGAAGAAGAACTAAAGAGCCTCTTGATGAAAGTGAAAGAGGAGAGTGGAAAAGCTGCTTTAAAGCTCAACATTCAGAAAACAAACATCATGGTATCTGGTCCCATCACTTCCTGGCAAATAGATGGAGTAACAGTGGAAACAGTGGCATACTTTATTTCCTGGGCTCCAAAATCACTGCAGATGCTGACTGCAGTCATGAAATAAAAAGACGCTTACTCCTTGGAAGAAAAGTTATGACGAACCTAGACAGCATATTAAAAAGCAGAAACATTACTTTGCCAACAAAGGTCCATCTAGTTAAGGCTATGGTTTTCCAGTAGTCATGTATGGATGTGAGAGTTGGACTATAAAGAAAGCTGAGTGGTAAAGAATTGATGCTTTTGAACTGTGGTGTTGGAGAAGACCCTTGAGAGTCCCTTGGACTGCAAGGAGATCCAACCAGTCCATCTTAAAGGAAATCAGTCCTGAATGTTCATTGGAAGGACTGATGCTAAAGCTGAAACTCCAATACTTGTGGTCACCTGATGTGAAGAACTGACTCATTTGAAAAGACCCTTATGCTGGGAAAGTTTGAAGGCAGGAGGAGAAGGGCATGACAGAGGATGTGATGGTTGGATGTCATATCTGACTCAATGGGCATGAGTTTGAGTAAACCCTGAGTGTTGGTGATGGACAGTGAGGCCTGGCGTGCTGCAGTCCATGGGGTCACAACGAGTCAGACAGGACTGAGCGACTGAATTGAACTGAGGATACAATCTAACCAAATTTTTTCAAATGAAATTAACGTTAAATAGGTGGTATTACCATCATCTTATGGGAAAAAACAAACTTTTTGACTAACCCAATATATCACAGAAAAGTTCATTCATGGATCTGTGGGGACCACACACAAAGTCATTAACTGTGGTGACACAGATAAAATCCCAGAGTTAGTAATTAGCTGAATCCCACTACTATGGAAGCAACCACTTTAAATTAAAGGAGACCCAGATTATAGTAATTTTACAAAACAGAATAGAGATAAATAATGGTGTGTTTGTACTAAAACGGGACTTCCCTGGTGACTCAGATGATAAAGAATCTGCCTGCAATGCAGGAGACCCGGAGTCAGACCCTGCATTATGAAAATCCCCTGGAGAAGGGAATGGATACCCACTCTAGTAATCTTACCTAGAAAATTCTACAGACAGAGGAGCCTGGTGGGCTATAGTCTATGGAGTTGCAAAGAGTTGGACACGACTGAACAACTAACACACATACACACACACACACACACACAGTAGAATGAATGTGTTTCAAAAATATAGAGTTGGATGAGACTCTTTAAACATCAAAGCAAGTTAAATAACAACATGAGTGTACTAAAGCGTATACTATATTTACATTATACAACTGTATTTCTTTTTAAGAGTGTATATCAGCTCTCATTGATAAGGTGCCTGTATGAGGAAGGAAAACTGGAGTGGGAATGGCAAATGAGGATTGCAGACGATTATAGGATACAGAATTAGGGTATGATCAACTCAATTTAGTCCCTTAAAAATGAAAAATGGGTTACATGCATATTCATAATTTGTATTCCTTCTGAGTCTTTAGAACCACTCTAGGACATGTTTAAAGAGTTTTGTCTTTATCCTCAGTCATAAACTTGGGCAGAAGTCATGGTGGAAAATGGTGACTGTTGAAGTAATTTATGGGTGATTAAAGGGTCTACTCAATGAATGATAAACTGAAATCTAGATATTTGAGTGAGCGCAATAAAATTAAGGACAGAAAAGCATGTGAATTGCATTTAAAAGAGTGTTTCCTCAATAGGGAAATCAAAAATAATTAACGAAGACTACTGGCTTCATTTCATGTTCTTAGATGCTTTGGGAATAATCAAGAAATTGCATTCAAGTTTCTGGGGGACTGTCTCAAAGGGGAGGGACATTCAAAAATTGATCTGACTGCAGTCAGACTACTAACCACATGGCAGAACAAGAAGGCATTCCTTGTTATAGGTGAGTGAATGGCTGACTGCTAGATTAGCTCCAGTGACAATTCTTGATTTCTATCTTCAGTTTAAAATTATAGATGAATTTAGTCACTGATGCCAGACCCAATACATTAGTCCATGAATAATAGTCTCGTCATAACTGATTTATGGAGAAGTGATATATTTTACTACTCCATTATTATATTCTTTGGAAATAGTAAACAATCCTTTTTTCTATTTGTTATTAACTCTATACTGGGATTCTAAAACCATAAACATTCTGAAGGAGGTGTAGGTATTCTTTGAAAGCTCCACCTAAAATGCAGTTTATGCAAAGACAGTGATTGCAGGTCAGACTTTCTGATACTAAAGAACCGTCTATGCCTCAGATGGTAACAGTTTCTGATAGAACTTTCAGTTATACAGTAAGACAATATTATTACTATTATTATGGCTCCATAGAGTTTTATTTGTGCTATGTACATATTTGTTGCCTCTTTCTGTTAACATCATATAAGAGGCAGTGATGGTCAGAGTGTAAGTTTCAAGAGAAGACTCTGAGGCAAGGAGCTGGACCTTTAATATTTATTTGGTAGAGGATTTTAGGAAGCAAAAATGAGGGATAAGGAACAAGAGACTCCCCTGATTAGGGAGAAAGCTAACAAAGTGTGCAATAAAGAAAACTTACTGCTGCACGCAACTGAATTTCAATTACTTAAGATATTTTAGCTTCCTGCATAAAAGAGGGCTAGAAAAGTTTGAGTTTTGGTCCATTGAGTCCTGTCACTTATTAGTTTAATATTTCTCTTAACACATTAGATCCGAGGACCTTACAAACTGCTGTGGGTGGGGTCCAAGCCAGATCCCTTTGCCCTCAGGAAATGAAGTCAAACACTAGAGATGGGAAGCAACCAGCATGTCAGAACACAATCTATCTTGGCTGTAGGTCAAGTCAGAAAGAAAAAGACAGTGTCAGTCAAGCAATCATGTCTGACTCTTTGCAACCCATGGATTGTAACTCACCAGGCTCCTCTCTCCATGGAATTCTCCAGGTGTGAATACTGGAGTGCACAGCCATTCCCTTCTCCAGGGCACCTCCCCATCCAGGGATCGCCCCAGGGTCTCCCGCATTGCAGGCAGATTCTGTACGGTCTCAGCCACCAGAGAAGCCCAGATCAATTCAGAGGTGACCTCAAACACACAGCATGGAAGACAGCTGTGTCTGCTACAGTGATATTTGCAGGAGTAAGTCGATGGAAAAGGCAAAATAATACAGAATACACTTTTAAAAACATTTTCTGAGAAGCTGCCATGGTTCCTCTTTTACTCCTTCTCTGGGTCATTCTTCATCAATATTATGCTGAGGAATCACATTGACATCTTTAGAATTTGCCTTCAAAGTCACGGTTCCTTCACTGGCTCCCACCACACCCACAGGCAGAAGGACCTTGGGATGCCAAAAAGGCCAACCTCTTCTGCCCTTTGTCTCAAGAGGCGTTCAGGAAAAATCAGCTCCTATACAGAGATGAAGCTGTTAATTTATTCTTTCCTGTTTGCAGGTATTCTCTCCTTGCACAGATGTCAGAAAATTCTACTAACATGGAGTGTGTGGGCTACACTGACTTGGCCCTTTTAAACCCATGCAACAGGAAGGAGACTTTCACTTGTCCCTGGTTTCCAAAATAGACTTTTTTACTCAGGGTACTATGTCCTCCACACCACCATGATAGGAGGTTTTTGACCCTATCACCTTTGTATCAAATTTAATTTTATATGGATAATGAGGCTGAAGGCTTGGAAGCATTATATATATAGTGGAGCAAAACTGAGTCTAAAATCAATACTAATAAGAGTCAAGAAATATCAATCCTTGGAAGATTTCTTAATCTAGTGCATTCATTATAGTTTTAGTATTTATGAATTTGCCGCACCTTAAACACTTCATAATCTAGCCTAGGGTATTGCCTCTTCACTCTCATTAATCTAAATGCCTTAAGAGAAGCTTTCTTCTTGATCTCCTGTGTTTTGTGTTGCAAACTGCACACATCAGAATTGAATAGGAAGAATTATTTTTTGAAGGATGAGAAGAAGAGGGCAGAAGACCTCCCTACATCTCTCCACAGCTCCCAGATACATAGTACAAGTAAAACACAAACTGTGTTACTCAGCTGATAGAATTTCTGCGTGTTTGAGAATCTAGCATCATGGGATATCATTATAATGAAGCGGTACAGTTCTAAATAATATTTATGGATTATAAGCCACATAATAGTGGTTTAGCAATTGACACTGAATCCCAAATTTGGTGAGTATAATACTGGACATCTTAAGTTATAAAATTTTGGTGTTTGCTAAGGAGGATTTGCCATATGCACTATTTGTCAAATTCCAAAGATGTAATTGGAAAAGATTCAGACTGATTTTATGACCTTCACTAGTGCTACATAATTGCAGAGTTAGTGCTCCCTGATTGAGAAAATATGGTGTATTTTACAAAATAAGGAAAGGGAAGATAAGGACTTTTGGCCTTATTAGCTGTATTGAATGAGAAAGTATTGTTGTCCTTTCATACTTTTAAAATAATGGTGTAAATATTTCTGCTGATGTTAACTCACCTAAAGACTGCTGACCCTGACCTACTTTAAGACTCATTCAAGATCCTTCTTCTTTTTTATCCTCCTAAGTTTTTTCTGTCTGCCCTTTGAAAGAGAATATTCTCAATCTGACCAACCCATGTATCTCAGTTGAGACTGTTTGCAAACTTTTAGAATACATAGCTAAGACTGGGTGTTTGAGTTTGCATAAGATAATAATTAATGGGTTTTACATCCATTCATTCCTCAAGTCCTGGTGAAACTCTGAAGTTTGTGCATCTATCAGAGAAAGGTCAGTCTTATTGCTCAGATTTCCTGTTTCTTTTTCCAGTTGGTGCTTTGATTCTTGGGTGGGGGTGATGTGGGAAGAATCAGATGAAAGTATATAATTAATAATAATAATAAGGTGAGAACTTGTTGTTACATAGAGAAGTGAATATTCCTCTGATTACACCCAAGGAGCCTCTAACCACAAATAAACCATCCTGCTCTTTAATTCATCACATGAAGACCCAGACACATAAGGCTGAGTGTCAAATTCATAGTTAGGAAGTCAAACTCCTCCAAGTCATAAACATGCCCATGAATTGAAAGCTTGTCTTGTTTTCAATACCATAGGACTTTATCTCAAACTGCTTTAATAAAGATAATTTTTAAATGAAAAAAAAAAAAAATCAACTCAGTTGAGTTTCAGAACTCCAAGGATTTGTAAAGCACAACATAATTTGGATGAAAAGGTTTGCCACAATACACAAGCTTCTGTGGAAAAAGTCTTTTCCTTGAGTAAAACTGTTGTAGCTAAAAGCCCTAGACTTTCCCCTCTTTCTTGTCTGGTTGCTGCTAATGAATGTTTGCTTTTCACCTTTTTTGTAAATAGTTTGTTAATATTGTGAATAGATTTTTAGAAAGAATGAATTGTATGAGGCAGATTTCATCTTCCAAATTAAGCAAATTTATGTTCTGGTTTTCTTGACATTTATATTTGCTTATGACAGCCAGAAGTTCTAGCATTTAACTTACTGTTGCTCAGCCCCTAAGTCATGCTCTACTCTCTGCATCCCCAAGGGCTGCAGCCAGGCTCCTCTGTCCTTCACCACCTCCCATGGTTTGCTCAGATCCGCGTACGTTGAGTAGGTGATGCCATCTCGCCATCTTGTCTGTTGCTGCCCCTTCTCTTTGGTCTTCAATCCTTCCCAGCATCAGGGTCTTTTCTGATGAGTCAGCTCTTTGCATCAGGTGGCCAAAATATTGGAGCTTCAGTTTCAGCACTGTGAGTTTAAAATTTTTCTTTTAATACCAAGTTCTTGACCAGTCTGTGACTGATTTTTATATGGATGAGCTAAAGATTCAATCTCACTATTTTCTATGGAGATAATCAATTTAGTACAATTTTTTACAAAATGGATATTGGAATGAAAATAACGTTTGAATACGTGGAATTACACTGAAGAGAAGTAAATCAAAGTCTATCAATAAGTTACTAATAGTTTTCTTCAGAGACTGGGACTGAAGTTCTAAAGGAAAGAAAGAAAGGAGTGTTATTTTGTATTATGATTCTTTCTAAAATTTGATACATTTTTACCAATTTTATGTATTTCAACTGAAAAATATTTTTGAAAAAAAAAATCAGGTTTCCCTTTCTGCCCAAATGTTTATAATGACATTTTGGTAACAGAGCCATAAAGGAACTGTGTGTATTTTGCAATGAGAACCAGAACATGAGACAAAAAGTAAAATGACTACTATATATTTTAGGTTATGATGCTGGTGCTGGTGGTTTAGTTGTGTCTGACTCTTTGCAACTATATAGACTCTAGTCTGCGAGGCTCCTCTGTCCATGGGATTTCCCAGGCAAGGAGAGTGGAGTGGGTTGCCATTTCCTTCTCCAGGGGATCTTCCAGGACCAAACCGCCTCTCCTGCATTGCAGGCAGATTCTGTATCGCTGAGCCACCAGGAAGTCCATCTTACCTCATAATGGTTTCTAAATTTGGTTCCAGGTTCAGTGATGGAGCTGAGTCTTGTTTGATATCACTCCATCAAACATAATTAGATTCGTCTTACACATAATGGCTTTGCGTACTAAACTTTTATCAGATGGTATCTTCTGAACCCCACTGTCTATTCTTACGGTTCTTCCCACAGTTACTTTTGTTGATGGCCTGGATGGACAAACAAAATCAAACGATGCCTGCTGAATTCATCCTCACAGGAATCACAGACCGGCCTGAGCTGCAGGCTCCCTTCTTTGTGCTGTTCCTCACCATCTATGCAGTGTCGGCAGTGGGAATCTTGGGCATGATCGTTCTCACCAAGGTGGACTCCAAGCTACAGACACCCATGTACTTCTTTCTCAGAAACCTGGCTTTCATCGATCTGGGCTATTCCACATCTGTGGGACCCAAAATGCTGGTAAATTTCGTAGCTGATCAAAACACAATCTCTTACCATTGGTGTGCTACGCAGCTGACTTTCTTCAACTTGTTCATCATCAGTGAACTCTTCATCCTGTCGGCAATGGCCTATGACCGTTACGTGGCCATCTGCAACCCTCTGCTCTACACAGTAGTGATGTCACCGAGAGTATGCTGGGTGCTGGTCGCCGTCCCCTATGTTTACAGCGCCTCCGTTTCTCTGATAACTACCATCAAGATATTTCTTTCATCCTTCTGTGGCCATAACATCATCAGTCATTTCTACTGTGACAGTCTCCCCTTGCTAACTTTGCTGTGCTCAGGCACATGGGAAATCGAGCTGTTCATACTGGTCTGTTCCGCGTTTAATTTGGTTTCATCTCTCCTGATAGTCCTTGTGTCTTACATACTGATCCTTAAGGCCATCCTAAAAATGAACACTACACAGGGCAGGCAGAAGGTTTTCTCCACCTGTGGCTCTCACCTGGCAGTGGTAGTTGTACTATACGCCACGCTAGCCTTTGTGTACATGCAGCCCAAGGCCAGCCACTCTTTTGATACTGACAAAATGGCCTCGGTATTTTTCACTTTGGTCATACCCATGCTGAACCCTATGATCTACAGCTTGAGGAACAAGGAAGTAAAAGGTGCTCTGCGCAGGGTGTGGAAAAATCTCTGCAAAATCCCCATATAGAGGTAAATATAAAAGGCATGCATGATAAATTAGATTATAGACAACTGTTTATTTTGTGTGACAAATTACTCAAAAGCAGTAATGTATGAAAAGCATGCAAACTAAAAACGGTAGATGTTCAAGTTGTGATCATTCTACTGGTGTCAACTTTGGCTTAACCTCAAGTTTCAGTGCAAGACACTCAAGTCCAGATCACTGTTCTCACTTTGCCAAGTGTTTATGTTTCAATTGAAGGGAAACCTTTTTTTTTTTAAACTATATCTATCATTAGATATTTTTTAAAGACATTCTTGTGTCTTTTAATAAAATGTTTTTGTGTGTATATATTCGCAATACATGAACCGAGAACTTCCAGATGTTCAAGCTGGTTTTAGAAAAGGCAGAGGAACCAGAGATCAAATTGCCAATATCCTCTGGATCATCGAAGAAGCAAGAGAGTTCCAGAAAAACATCCATTTCTGCTTTATTGACTACACTAAAGGCTTAGACTGTGTGGATCACAATAAACTGTGGAAAATTCTGAAAGAGATGTGAATACCAGACCACTTGACCTGCCTCTTGAGAAACCAGTATGCAGGTCAGGAAGCAAGAGTTAGAACTGGACATGGACCAACAGACTGGTTCCAAATAGGAAAAGGACTATGTCAAGGCTGTATATTGTCACCCTGCTTATTTAACTTATATGCAGAGCACATCATGAGAAATGCTGGGCTGGAAGAAGCACAAGCTGGAATCAAGATTGCCAGGAGAAATAGCAATAACCTCAGATATGCAGATGACACCACCCTTATGGCAGAGTGAAGAGGAACTAAAAATCCTCTTGATGAAAGTGAAAGAGGAGAGTGAAAAAGTTGGCTTAAAGCTCAACATTCAGAAAACTAAGATCATGGCATCTGGTCCCATCACCTCATGGGAAACAGATGTGGAGACAGTGGAAATAGTGTCAGACTTTATTTTTTTGGGCTCCTAAATCACTGCAGATGGTGATTGCAGCCATGAAATTAAAAGACACTTACTCCTTGGAAGGAAAGTTATGAACAACCTAGATAGCATATTAAAAAGCAGACACATTACTTTGCCAACAAAGGTCTGTCTGTTCAAGGCGATGGTTTTTCCACTGGTCATGTATGGTTGTGAGAGTTGGACAGTGAAGAAAGCTGAGTGCCAAAAAATTGATGCTTTTGAACTGTGGTGTTGGAGAAGACTCTTGAGAGTCCCTTGGACTGCAAGGAGATCCAACCAGTCCATCCTGAAGGAGATCAGTCCTTGGTGTTCACTGGAAGGACTGATGCTGAAGCTGAAACTCCAATACTTTGGCCACCTCATGCAAAGAGTTGATTCATTGGAAAAGACCGTGATTCTGGGAAAGATTGACGGCATGGGGAGAAGCTGATGACAGAGGATGAGATGGCTGGATGGCATCACCGACTCGATGGGCATGAGTTTGAGTAAACTCTGGGAGTTTGTGATGGCCAGGGAAGCCTGGCGTGCTGCGACTCATGGGGTCACAAAGAGTCAGACACGACTGAGCGACTGAACTGAAGTGAACCTGATTATACAACATTTAAATACTAGTGCCCATTACACTGGCATCCTGACAAGTAGAAGGTGGCAGTTAGTGTTCTTTTGGTGGCGAGTACAACAATGAGCAATACATCAAAAATATTTGCCTTAATGAAACATTAGCCATATCCCCTTTATGGTTGCTGCCATCTCAAATTTCTGTCAAATTATGAAACAAACTTTTTTAAGTTTGGGGAAACGAAAAGAAAAGGGAAGTTATTCTCAAGTGGATATGTGTTAATTAAAAATCCAAAAATAAATTTCAATCTAAAATATTAGAAATAAGAAGTGAATTTTACCAGGTTGATGGCTATAATATCAGCATACAAAAATAGTTATTTTGCTATATGCTAGCATAAAACAGGCTAAAGCAAAATTTTCAACAATTCATTACACCAGAAAAAGTCTGTAAAATACTCAGGGAAAACTAATGAATGATTTGAGTGAGTTCATTGCTAGGAACTACAAATACATTACTGAAATATTAAAGTAAACATAAAAGCAGCAATGTGCCAAGCTCAATGGCTGAAAGAACTAAATATGATGAAATCAGTTCTCCCTAAATTTTCCTATATATTTAAAGCAAGAGCAATCAAAATTCCATTTTTAAGACTTAAGTTGGCATCAGAATTTATATAGAAATGCACAAGATCTAGAGTAGTCAAGAGAGTATGTTATGTGAAGAAAGAATCCAGAGGAGTGCCAATAACAGATATCAATGCCTTTTTTTATTTTTTTAAGTGGCATTTTATTTTATTTTTTCAAATTTTTTTCAATTTATTTTTATTAGTTGGAGGCTAATTACAATATTGTAGTGGTTTTTGCCATACCTTGACATGAATCAGCCATGGATTTACATGTGTTCCCCATCCCGATCCCCCCTCCCGCCTCCCTCCCTATCCCATCCCTCTGGGTCTTCCCAGTGCACCAGCCCTGAGCACTTGTCTCATGCATCCAACCTGGACTGGTGGTCTGTTTCACCCTTGATAGTATACTTGTTTCAATGTTATTCTCTCAGAACATCCCACCCTCGCCTTCCCCCATAGTGTCCAAAAGTCTGTTCTGTACATCTGTGTCTCTTTTTCTGTTTTGCATATACAGTTATTGTTACGATCTTTTTTAATTCCATATATATGCAATAGCATACTGTATTGGTCTTTATCTTTCTGGCTTACTTCACTCTGTATAATGGGCTCCAGTTTCATCCATCTCATTAGAACTGATTCAAATGAATTCTTTTTAATGGCTGAGTAATATTCTATGGTGTATATGTACCACAGCTTCCTTATCCATTCTTCTGCTGATGGGCATCTAGGTTGCTTCCATGTCCTGGCTATTGTAAACAGTGCTGCGATGAACATTGGGGTACACGTGTCTCTTTCAGATCTGGTTTCCTCGGTGTATATACCCAGGAGTGGGATTGCTGGGTCATATGGCAGTTCTATTTCCAGTTTTTTAAGGAATATCCACACTGTTCTCCATAGTGGCTGTACTAGTTTGCATTCCCACCAACAGTGTAAGAGGGTTCCCTTTTCTCCACACCCTCTCCAGCATTTATTGCTTGTAGACTTTTGGATAGCAGCCATTCTGACTGGTGTGTAATGGTACCTCATTGAGGTTTTGATTTGCATTTCTCTGATAATGAGTGATGTTGAGCATCTTTTCATGTGTTTGTTAGCCACCTGTATGTCTTCTTTGGAGAAATGTCTGTTTAGTTCTTTGGCCCACATTTTGATTGGGTCATTTATTTTTCAGGAATTGAGCTGCAGGAGTTGCTTGCATTCAATGCCTTTTTAAAAGCCAGATTATTTTTAGGAGTCCTGGTAATGTTTTAGTTTAGGTTTGTTATTGCTGTTTAATTTGGATTCTGATTATACAGATGTGTTAAGTTTTAAGTGTATGTTGTACACATGTGTTAATATGTATGAAAGTGTTAGTCACTCAGTTGTGTCCAAGTCTTTTCAACTCCATGGACTGCAACACCAGTTACTATGTCCATGGACTTCTCCATGCAAGAACACTGGAGTGGTTTGCCATTTCCTTCTCTAGGGGATCTTCGTGACCCAGGAATTGAACCCGGGTCTCCCACATTGCAAGCAGTTTCTCTATCATCTGAGACATCAGGCTGTGCCCCATTAGTATGTATATTATACTCCAATAATAAAACACCATAAATAAGGAGAAAGTTGATAACATAAATATTATTTTCCCTTATGAATTTTTAAAACAGTGCAGTAAGCATTGTTCAAACCTTTGTCCATTACGTCCTCAGCCATGAAGTCATGAAAAGCTGCTATATTAAGAGGAGAAAATTAAGGGTTGCAAGAAAATCTGAAATGCCTGCCCAATTAATACAATTGATTTTGGATCTCTGGGTTGCAGTAGAGGAAACTTAACCAGGGAAAACTGTGGAAAGTTACCTAACATACCTTTATTTGTATAGGAATATAAAGATGTCCTGCATAATCCCCAGGCATCCCGTTGGCTTTGCTTGAAGCTTTAAAATGCTTTGCATCTAATTATCAGATTGTATCATTTCTCCTCAGGGAGAGTCTCAATGGAGCAAAAAAACCCATAAATTCTTCTCACTGGGTTGTTAGGAACACACTGGGAACAGAAGGTTCCTCATTAGAGGTGAGTAGATTATATATGTTTTTGATTCTAAGAGTCCAGTGACTCATGGCCTCATCAATGACTTGAAGTTTATTTCCTAATACCCCACCTTGGTCATTCAGCCATAGCTTTAACAATCTGTTTTGATAACTGAAGTTTCTGGTCTAATACCCTGTTGATTTCGGTATTGACCATTTGTTGATGTCCATGTGCAAAGTCTTCTCTTGTGTGGTTGACAAAGGGTATTTGCTATGACCACTGCATTCTCTTGGCAGAATTCAGTTAGCCTTTACCATGCTTCATTTTATTCTTCGAAGCCAAATTTACCTGTTACTCCAGGTTCTTTTGAGTAGAACATTTTTTTTTTTTTTTTCTGGTGTTAGAATCGATTACATTTTAACACCAGATAATGGCAGATTCCCACAGTGTTTTCCGATTATGTCTGAATTAAAGGCATTATATCCATGTGTTTATAGTCCTTGTAATTTATCTGCTTCTGATATAACATGAGTTTCCCAGAGGTCTCCATATCATTGCAAGGACCAATGCCATTTGAAAGTCATCATTTTTTATTTTTCGCTAGAGGGGAGGTCAGAATGAAATATTAAAGCGTCCGTTTCACGACACTGTGGCCTCACCACCCCGTGATATCTGATTATGGAGGACTCTCACTCCCTCCCACCTACAAATCTTTGAGGCTGTCAAATCATCCCTTAAACGACTGACTGGACATCTGTTGCAGACTGGAAAGAAAAAGAAAACCTGTACAAATACAAATTTATGCACAGGACTGTCCCTTCAAAATTATGAAGTGGGGATGTATCTTTTGCTTAAAATTTAGATTATTTTCCATTCTTTATTTATTTAGTAGCTCTTACCAAGACTCACTTTATTGTCTCTCAAAAAATTGCTTTGACGTTTAAATGTATGCATTTAAATATATATATTTTATCTCTCTTTGTAGATTGCACTTACTGTCTTGCATTTATTGTTGAAAGGTGTAATTGGTGGCCCCGGCAGAGGGGGGGTGGGGGGAGGATGGGGATGATTTAGCTTCTCTAACCTCTGTACTTAGTGTGGTTTTACAGTGAAGGTCCAATGTTCACCCTTGTCCACTGTATTTTGTACATATTTTCAGGTGATTATTGGTCATTTGTATATCTCCTGTGAGAAATTTCTGTTCACATCCTTTGTCTGTTTTTAATTCGGGTATTTTTCTGTTGTTGAGTTATAAAAGTGTTTATACAAAACATTATTCAATACATTAGACACATCAGGCATATGATTCCCAACTCTTTCCATTGTGAGGGTCACATTTTTAATACTTTGAGACTGTCCTTTGACAGACAAAACTTTGTTTTAATTTTCATTTAGATTGAAGTCAATTTGTTTATTTTTGTTTATTTTATTTTAGTTTTTTACTGTTTATGTGTCATATCTAAGACACCTGTCAGGAGCTAAGTGATTTGGGAGAGAGAGAACTGAGCTGCCAATTAAATTAGCAAACCATAAGCATAAGATTTAAGATTTTAGCCACTTGTTACAATGACAGTCCCATCATAGCTCATGAAGGTTATAGTTATTTTTATGTTTATTCCCAGTTTGTGTTTCCCGAATGGCCTGGCTGGACAAACACAGCCTGAGCTGCTGACTGAGTTCATCCTCGCAGGAGTCACGGGTCCCCCTGAGCTCCAGGCTAGGCCTTTGTTTGGACTCTTCCTCACTGTTCACTTGGGCTCAGTGGGGGTAACCTGGGCTGGGCTATCCTCACGGCACAGACTCCAGGCTGCAAACACCCATGTGCTTTTTGCTCAGACGCCCGGCCCTCACTGGCCTTGGTTAGTCAGCCCCTGTAGGGCCCAGAACGCTGGTGAATGCTGCCGCAGACCGGCGTACAATCTCTACCACCGGTGCGCCACCCGGCTCACTTTGTTCAGCGCGTTTATCACAGTGAAGTTTTCACGCCGTCTGCGATGGCCTGTGGCCGCCGCGTGGCCGTCTGTAACCCTCTGCTCTACACAGGATCGTGTCACAAAGGTTACGTCACGGACCAGCGGCCATTCCCTAGCTGTACGGCCTCTTTTTGTCTCTGCTGACCGTCAGAAAAATTTTTATTTCATCGTTTTGTGGTTATAATGTCATTAAGCATTTCTATTGTGATAGTCTGCCCTTGATATCTTTGCTTTGTTCAGACACACATGAGATTAGATGGATAATTCTGATCTTTTCAATTTTTAATTTGGTTTCATCTCTTCTGATGGTTCTCGTGTCCTATATCTTGATCCTTGTCACCATCTTCAGGATGAATTCAGGAGAAAGCAGACACAAGGCTTTCTCCACCTGTGGATCTCATTTGACAGTGATAATCATATTCTATGGCACTCTCTTCTTTATGTACGTGCAGCCCAAATCCAGTGATTCCTTTGATACTGATAAAATGGCATCTTTATTTTATACTTTAGTAATACCCATGCTGAATCCGATGATCTACAGTTTGAGGAACAAAGAGGTGAAAAATGCCCTCTCTAGAAACTGGGAAATATGTGCAAATATACTATTTAAAATTCACTCTAGGATATGCTAACAATGGGTGATGTATTAGTGAATGTATATTATTATTGGTGTGTTTAAGCCTTGTAAATTTGCCTCTATTGGATGAAAAAGAATTGATGTATGAGAAGCACAGAAATAAAGAAAACTCTTCATTACTTTGAAACAAAATATATCATTAACAGACGGCTAATCCCTGCTCAGATATTCACCCATACCTAGTTTCAGGCCCTCATCTAACTGCCATTCCCACGTGTTCTCATGTGTGACCTATTAACGTGTCTCTTTCTTAAAGCACTTATTTTTATAAACCAGATAATGTATAGTACATTCACAGTTTTTCTGTAGTACTAGCAGAGTAAAAGGTACAAAAAGAATGGCTAATAAATATTACATAAACGATTCATTCAGGAAAATAAACATGCATTGCTATCTTAACAACCAAGACTCTTTCTTCATGAGGCTTAGAGAAAATACAGAAAATTTGAAGAATGAAAAGTGAGCTCTATAGTATGGTTGGTGTTGTTGAGCAATATGAAAATGAAAAAGAGGAAGTAGCCAGGATGGAACTTAAATTTTGATTAAAGTTGTCAGGTAGCCCTCTGTAAGAATATTGGTTAAATAAACACTTGAGAAGTTGAGTGAATGGAATATGTGTATATTTAGGGGAAGACTGCTCCCGGTCAAAAAATGAGCAAAAGGTCTAAATAGACATTTATCCAAAAAGACATACAAATGGCCAGTAGGCATATAAAAAATGCACAACTTTGATAATTATTAGAGAAATGCAAATCAAAACTACAGTAAGTTATCACTTCCCACTGTTCGGAATGACTATCATTTTAAAAGTCGACAAAGAGTATATGCTAGAGAGGGTGTGAAGAAGAAGGAATCCTCCTACACTGTTGGTGGAAATATAATTTGGTGTTGCCTCGATGGGCATGACTTAGCAACTGAACCACCATCACCACTATGGAAAACAGTACAAAATAGAGTTGTCATGTGATCCAGCAATCCCGCTTCTGAGCACATATATGGAGAAGAGCAATTCAAAAAGATACATGAACCTCAAGGTTCATAGAAGCACTACTAACAAAAGCCAAGACATGGAAGACACCTGTCCACTGAGGGATGGACAAAGATGTGGTGTATGTACATGATGAAATACTGTTCAGTCATAAAAATAGAAGGAAATAATGCCACTTGTATCAATATTGATAAATTTAGAGCGTATCATACTAAGTGAAGTCAGAAAGAGAAAGACAAATACTGCATGATATCACTTACATGTGCAATCTAAAAACAATGCTACAAACTAACTTAGCAACAGAACAGAAATAAACTAGAGGCATGGAAAAAAAACTTATGGTTAAAGTGGAAAGTGGGGGGAGGGATCAATTTGGAAATAGCAGATAAAGACTATATATATATATATGTATATATATATATATATCCTTTATGGTTTATTCAGTCAGTTCACAGTTTATTACAGTATATTAAATATAGCTCCCTGTCCTTTATATATAGTTGTATACATATATAAAATCTACTTGATGCATTGTTACTTTCAGTTTATTTAATTACTTACATAAAGTCTAGAGACAGACACTTTTTCCTTTAAAGGACCTCAGTATTTGCTTTTGAAGACCTTCAACTGGTTAGATGAAGCCCACCTATATTTTGAGGAGCAATTGGCTGTACTGAAAGTCTATTCATTTAAGTGTTAATAAAAATTTAAAAAAGAATAATTTTCACAGTGACACTAGACTGATATTTAACTAAACAATTGGGCACCATAGCCTAGCCAAATGGGTACAGAAAATAGCTATCAAAGCAGGAAAAAAGAGAACATTAATAAATGGTAAAAAAAAAAAAAAAAATAGGAAACCAATATATGTAACTTATTTACAGGTACATACAAACTGCTCTGGATTATTAATAACTACACCTCATTACTTGCATTCTGTTATATTTTAATGCTTCAGGGACAGTCAAAAAATTGCTTGGCAACTCCTCAAGGAGAGTCACAGAGGGAGAGAAAAATGCATAAATTGCCCTATTTGTGTTGCAAAGCACATGAGAACATCAGAGGTTTCATTACAGGTAAATAGCATACTTCATGTGGTGGCTTATTTTAACAATACATGGATAGCTTTGGTGACGTTTGCAAGATAGCAGTTTTATTCTATGTCAAATCACAGCAAAACATGAGGATATTTGGTTCTTTTCCATGTACAACTTTCTGTTGATAATGTATGACCAGAATGGAACTGCATCCCTTTTCCTGCCGATAACCATTCAAATATTTTCACAAACACTAAGGAGCATCTTTGAAATGTCAGTGTCATATTATTTAATATTTGGAGGCCTGGCCTGCTGCAGTCCATGGGGCCACAAAGAGTCTGACATGACTTGGGAACTGAGCAATGGCAGCAGATGTTTTCTATAAATGCTTAATTGTGTGAGTAAGAAAGGACACAAGAGTGGGACAAGAAAACCTGAAGATTCAGGAATTAAAAGAGAAAAATTAAGTCAGAGTTACAAAGCTGCTTGTAACTTGTTTGGTATTCTTCGAAATTCTTAGTCATTTAGTGACTCTGGGATCTTATTGCCTTCCCAAAATATTGTGTTTTTAATGAATAATTAAATCAAGGTATTCATGGGAATATTTCTGATCTCCTGATGAGCAAAAGCAGGGTTTTCCATCTTGCATTGTGATGTGAAGAGAAATGTTTGGAGGCTAGGAATTTTGAGTACCCAGTGTTTCGGTAAATCTACCATCCAGCAAGTTCAGTTTCCAGTGGAATTGGACAGAAAACACATAACTTTTTTAGAGTATAGTTCTAAAAATAATAATCAGGAGATCAGCACAGGTAGTAAACTTTGGAAAAGTAATTTCATACATTTCATACAATTCTAAAGCTGGTGAAACAAACAAAAAATTCTCTTCAATACCCCCCACCTTATCTTACAGGAAAATCAGCATTTACCAGTGTAGAGTTTTTTTTCTTTCAGTAGCCTTTCAGAAGCAAACTAAACAAAGATTTATGTCACTTCATGTTTTCCTATTTGTAGTGCCATATTTCTGATATAAGAAAGCATGTATATGGGGATAGGTTAGGATATCAGAGGTTCAAAATCTTATAAGCAATGCACTTGATGAGATAAATGTGGATTTCCAATCAACACATACATAATTTAATTTTATGAATATTATATTTTTATTTACTTTCCTAGAGTTCACAGAGAATCCTGACACTTGTTTTCCTTGTAATAGTATCAATTCTATTTCTTATTTTTTTAGTAAAGCATTAGTATATTAAAAAAAAAATCAGTTTTTTTTTTTTTTGCTATTGCTTTTCTTTTAATTGTTGACACTCCATCGTGTCTGACTCATTGTGACCCCATGGACTGCAGCATGCCAAGTCTCCCAGTCCTTCGCCATCTACTGGAGCCTGTTCAAACTTATGTCCATTGAGTCAGTGATGCCATTCAACCAACTCCTCCTCTGTCATTCTCTTCTGCTCCCGCCAATTTTTCCCAGCATCAGGGTCTTCTCTAATGAATCAGCTCTTCGCATGAGGTGGCCAAAGTATTGAGCTTCAGCTTCAGCATCAGTCCTTCCAATGAATATTCAGGATTGATTTCCTTTAAGACTGACTGGTTGGATCTCCTTGCAGTCCAAGGGACTCTTGAGAGTCTTCTCCAACACCACAGTTCAAAAGCATCAGTTCTTCAATGCTCAGCCTTTTTTATGGTCCAAATCTCACATATATGCATCACTACTGGAAAACCATAGCCTTGACTATACAGTCCTTTGTTGGCAAAGGACACTTTGTTCCATGTCTGGTTCCAGCTGTTAATTCTTGACCTGCATACGGGTTTCTCAGGAGGCAGGTTAGGTGGTCTAGTATTACCATCTCTTTAAGAATTTTCCACAGTTTGTGGTGATCCACAGTCAAAAGCTTTGGCACAGTCGAAGCAGAAGTAGTTGTTTTTCTGTAATTCTCTTGCTTTTTCTATGATCCAATGGATGTTGGCAATTTGATCTCTGATTCCTCTGCTCTTTCTAAATTCAGTTTGAACTTCTGGAAGTTCTCTCTGGAAGTTCTCGGTTCACGTAATGTTGAATCGTAGCTTTAAGAATTTCGAGCATTTCTTTGCTTGCTTGTGAGATGAGTGCAATCGTGCACAGTTTGAACATTCTTTGGAACTGCCTTTCTTTGGTACTGGAATCAAAACTGACCTTTTCCAGTCTTGCGGCCACTGCTGAGTTTTGCAAATTTGCTGGCATATTGAGTGATTGCACCATTTTGGTTATCTGGGTCATTATTATCATTATTTGGTTCTTCTGTGTATTCTTCCTAGCTCTTCTTAATATTATCTGCTTCTGTTTGGTACATACCATTTCTGTCCTTTATTGTACCCATATTTGCATGAAATGTTCCCTTGGTATCTGTAATTTTCTTGAAGAGATCTCTAGTCTTTTCCATTCTATTGTTTTCCCTATTTCTTTGCATTGATCACTTAGGAAGGCTCTCATATCTGTCCTTATTATTCTCTGGAACTCTGCATTCAGGTGCTATATCTTTCCTTTTCTCCTCTGTCTTTAGCTTCTCGTCTATTCTCAGCTATTTGTAAGGCCTCTTCCGACAACCATTTTGTTTTTTTTGCATTTCTTTTTCTTGAGGATGGTTTTGATCACCACCTACTATACAGTGTTGCAAACCTCAGCGAATTCTTTCACGTTAAAAAAATCTACATTCAAAAAAAAAATCTACATTCTACTCTGGTATCCTGTTTTCTTAGTAATATTCATGATAAGAATGATGTTTTCTTAGGAGTATTCATATATATCTTTAATTCACTGTACTTATACCTCTGCATTTAATGTTGTATGGAGGATATTTGCAGCCTTAATGTGAAATCAGACAAAATAATATTCTGGAAATATATGACACATATAAATATATATAGATAGATGATATAGATGTATGCTTGTATATCCTTTTTTAAAATTTTTTTTTTCAGTATGATATTGTGTAATATATAATAATTTTAAAACTTTTCTTTTTCTATAGAGAATCCTTTTATCCAAAGGAAGTATTTACGAAACTTCATTATCTAAAACAAATTTTAGTTACATCACAGTCTCTCCAGTGGCTCAATTTCCTCATTGTGACCTTGGTTTCTCCCTGGCTAAATATACCATCTGTGTTACAAACAATTCAATATATGTCAGTTTTAATGAAAATGCAGTTGGGGAGGAGGAAAAATGTTACATTTTAAGAAAATATGTATTACATATTTTAAGTTATGTAGAAGGTTAAAAAACTTGAGCAAGAGCTCACGGATGGTCCCAGTTGCAGCCATGGGGGCAGTGGGGACATTGAGGGCTGTTTCCTGGGTAACAGAGCACTCAGTCTGTGCACCATCATACAGCCAAGAAGGAAGTCGCACAAAAGAATTTATACGTGCGTGTGTAAGGAGAATCCAAGTCAGGTAGCATGCTCTTTCCACTAAGAAATTAAAAGCAAATGCACACAAAAATTCTATGTATTAGATATTTGAATGGTATTTTCAGATAACATCAATGGAATTAAATGTTTAAATCTCACATATCTTCCCACAACCTGGCAAGAAAGAGATTGAAATAACCTACCATATTTGCCAGGGTACTCATTTGCATATACAAAAGTATAGCTATAGCAGAGATTATATCAACCCATGTATGTTATATGGAATGTTTCCCTGTGGGGGAAAAAAAAAAGAATAAAGACAAAACAAAACAGTGTGGTATCATATGTTAGAATTTCCTTATGTTTACACCTTTGTTCAATATTGGTCAAATGTATTAATTTTATCATCTTGCACCCCCTGTAGACATAAGGGCTTCAGATAAACTTATTTTAATGTAAGGGCTTCTAAATGTTTCCATGCATATTGCAATCTGGGCTTCATTTTTTATGAGGTTAAGTTTAGCATGTGTACTATGTAGTATTATGTGGCTTTAATTTTGTGAAAGCAGTGGTGTGAAGGTCATTACACAAAAGATGACAGAAAAGATTGCCTTCACCTATAAAATAGCACCTAAAATTTATAAATTTTTTTTAGATACATTTCCCTCATCTATATTTATATCAATCGATATCTATATGTACACATATACCACTGCTGGTCATTCTTGGCCCTTTGGCATTTTGGTCTGTATAATTCCTTATTGCTATGTCCAACATTTTGTGACCCCACAGATTGTATCCACTGAATTTTCTTGGCAAGAATACTGGAATGGATTGCCATTTCCTCCTCCAGGGTATCTTCCAACCCAGGGATTGGACGAATGTCTCCTGAGTCTCTTGCATTGCAAGCAGATTCTTTACTCACTAAGCCATGGAGAAGCCCCCTTGTTGTTTTGGTGGCAGCCCTAATATATTAGGGTAAATACCAGTCTCACTGGTTTCTAACTACCTCCAATGCTTACAACCAAATGGCCTCAAAATATTGTTACATGTTCTTTGGGGGGTTAATCTTCACCAGTGAAAAACTACAGGTCTCTCTCTTTCTCCAGATGTATATTTATCTCTCTTTTTTATTTCTATTTATATTTGTATGTTTTATTTAAAGGACACAGAAGTCCTTCTTTGTGTTTAAAATATAATTTAGATGTATTTATTTCATGTATGTAAACTAAAAGCAATCACTATATTTCATTAATGATATCATTGACTATACAATGTCTCTATTAAAGTAGGTTTTCTGATAAAATGGAAACAGAGAATGAAACAGTGCTGAGTGAATTCACCCTCATGGGAATCACAGACCGCCCCGAGCTGCAGGCTCCACTGTTTGGGCTCTTCCTCATCATCTACGTGACCTCCGTGGTGGGCAACTTGGGCATGGTCATTCTCACTAAGGTAGACCCCAGGCTGCAGACACCCATGTACTTCTTTCTCAGGCACCTGGCTCTTACTGATCTGGGTTATTCCACAGCTGTAGGACCCAAAATGTTGATGAATTTTGTTGTGGATCAAAATGCAATCTCCTATTATATGTGTGCCATGCAGCTGTCTCTCTTCATTGTGTTCATCATTAGTGAACTTTTTATTCTGGCCGCAATGTCCTATGACCGCTATCTGGCCGTCTGTCACCCCCTGCTGTACACGGTCATCATGTCCCAAAGGGTGTGCCGGGTGCTGGTGGCAATCCCCTACCCCTATAGCACATTCATTTCTCTTCTAGTCACCGTAAACATTTTTAATTCATCCTTCTGCAGCTATAATGTCATCAGTCATTTCTACTGTGACAGTCTCCCCATATTATCCCTGCTCTGTTCAAACACACATGAAATTGAATTAATTATCTTGGTCTTATCAGGATTTAATTTGATTTTCTCTCTTCTAATAGTTCTTGTGTCTTACCTGCTCATCCTTGCAGCTATTGTCAGGATGAGCTCTGCTGAAGGCAGGCACAAGGCTCTTTCTACCTGTGGATCCCACCTCACAGTGGTCACCGTGTTCTATGGGACTTTGATATTTATGTATGTGCAACCAGAGTCCAGTCATTCCTTTGACACTGATAAAGTTGCTTCCGTATTTTACACCCTTGTTATTCCCATGTTAAATCCCTTGATCTATAGTTTAAGAAACAAAGATGTAAAATATGCACTACAAAGGACATGGAAAAAACTTTGCAATATCTTTGCAAAACTTTTTTAAAAGTCACTGTCCATGTCATTCCTACTTTCCACCTTGCTGTGGGTGCATTCAGAGAGAAAAGCAAATACATATAAGATCATCATGAATTTAAAGTATTCTATTTGATAGTCATACTCCTAAGTGGTATAAACACATTGGCTAAAAGAAAAAGGCAAAACCCTTTTCCATCTCTGAGAAGTGATGAAATGTAAGCATAACAGTTAAGTATATTTTAGAGGACAGTAGAATAGACCATAAGAGCAATCAAGGACTGTGTGTATGCTCTGTGGGGGTAAGGAAGAATAGTAGGTACAGAAAAGGAAAGAAAGAAAGAAAGAAAATGAAGTCGCTCAGTCGTGTCCGTCTATTTGCGACCCCATGGACTGTAGCCTATGAGGCGCCTCCCTCCATGGGATTCTCCGAGCAAGAGTACTGGAGTGGGTTGCCATTTCCTTCTCCAGGGGTTCTTCCAAACTCAGGGATTGAACCCCAGTCTCCCACATTCCAGGCAGACGCTTTAACCTCTGAGCCAAATGACTTAATTACCACATCTTGATCATAATATGTTTCTGTTTAAGCTCTGAAATTTTTTACCTCACTTATAAGTGTGAGTTTCTTGCATTTGTACTTTTGTATCAGCCTTTCTTCAAATTGGGGAAATTCTTGCCCATTATTTCTGTAAATAAACTTTTTTAGTGGTTTCTTCTAAGTCCCTTAGTCTCTGTTCACTAATTATTATTACTATTAGTATTATTATTATTTACTCCTCATACTCAATACTTTAAAATGACTTGAGTTTAATTCCCTGATTATTAACTTCTGATTGTTCTAATCTCTTGGTGAAACCAGGTAGTAAAATTTTAATTCAATTGTTGTGTTTTCAGCTTTTGAGTTTTTGATTTTATTCTTTTTAAATTACTTTCTACCACTGTTTATGTCCTCAGTTTGTTTATATATTGGAGAGTTATGTTTGTTTGAATTGATCTATTTTCCTTGTTTCTTTGTGATCTTTTTGTGTGTTTCTTTGTGATGTCCTGTGATATTTTGTTAAAAATTAGCCATTTGAAAAAAGCAAGCACTTCTCCCATGATCTGTGGTATGGACTCTCAAATCAGCCTGGCATAAAAACTCAAAAGCCCTGTCTCTATCTCTGTCTACACAGGAACACTCACAGAGGCGGATATGTGATGTGTGTATCATGTGGAATTTGTTCACAACATAATAACATGTCAAACACGAGGCTTTTTATTGGCCTATATGTTGTAGTAGTATTCATGATAGCTGAGGATAAGGAAAAACAACATATGTGTTAATAAAGAAAAGATCCATGACTTTCTCCATGTATTTTTTACTGTAATGAATTAAGAAGAAAAAAAAAGTCACATCATGGTATATGACAAATAATTAGCAAATTATATTCAAAAATGCAATTTTACTGCTCAATAATATGTAGACATAGTAAAACATATGTGCACAAAACATGGCAATATTGCAAAACATACTGATCATGCAAGGCTTAAGTGAAGCACAGTAGAATCTGAATTGAGAGAGAAAAATGAGAATGGGTATTGCATGTGATAGTGAAAATGTTGAATTGAATGTTTTATTACATTGAAATGTAATGAAAACAAAGCAAATGAAAGACAATTCTGTAATAAAATGATGATGATGCAGTATGGAATGAGAATGTAAAATAGAAGTAGCTAATTCCTCTCCCTAGAGTTTTAAAAAGAAAAAAAAAAAAAAAAAAGGAAACACTATCTTATCTAGACACATCATATTATTATGTTTAATGTATTTAAACATTTTAAATAAGACAATGATTTAATACATCTCCATTATGTCATCCACTTAAGGAGATCATTGCAGAGCTACAGGAACACCGAAGGGCTTGTACTATGGATAAAATATATCTTAATCCAAATCCTTATGAGATTGTATTAGGGTGAAGCATAGGAACAGAATTAATATGAACCTAAGTATGGGTTGCTGTCTATGGGGTCACACAGAGTTGGACACAACTGACACGACTTAGCAGCAGCAAGTATGAGGAAAAAGAAAATGAAATTCAAGTATGAGGAAAAGGAAAATGAAATGCACACAAATAAATCTGACCAGGCTATTGGGAAACACAAATTGCTCAAGACTACTAATAGCCACATCTCCTCCCTTGTTTCTGTTAAGATTTCAAATGCTTCAGGGATGATCAAGAAATTGCTTGGTATCTCCTTAAGGAGAGTCTCAAAGGGCAGAAAATAATTCATAAATTATTCACAATATGTATTTTACGAAGCACATGAGAAAGCCAAGACAGAGTTTTCATTACAAGTAAACATAGTATATTTTGTGTGGTGCCGTATTTTACCAATATCCAGATTGTTTGATGATTTGCAATATAACACTGATTCTACGCCCCTTGTAGGCATCAAGTTGGGTCATGGTGGGGGCCCAGAGGACTCTTACCTGGAAACATGGTATCTATTCATCATGATACCCCTGAAAAAAATTTAGTCACCCTAAAAGAATTTGCATGTACATGTGTAAAAGTAATCTGTTTTAGGTAACTTGCTGTCTGTATTAAGAAATGAAGAATAAATAACAGGAAAATCTAATTTAGCTGACATATGAAGACATTTCCAGGTTCCATGAATATACTGAAAGATTTCATTATTGATTATCTTCCCAACAACCTTGCAAGAAATTGTTGATTTCACTGATGGATATAAAGAGATTAGGGGCTTCACCAATGGCTCAGTGGTAAAAACTCCACCTGCACTGCAAGAGACAAGAGTTCAATCCCCTGGAGGAGGGCATGGCAACCCACTCCAGGATTCCTGCTTGGATAGCCCTGTGGACAGAGATGGTTGGTGAGCCAAGACGCGTGGGGTCGGGAAGAGTCAGACAGAACTCAAGTGACTGAGCAGGCACGCATGCATAGAGATTAAGGTCGTTTATATTTGCCAAAGTAATGCTTTGTATGTACCAAAAATGCACATATAACAGATTATACCACCTATGCACACTTCTCAAAATGTTTCCTGTTATGAAAGCCAATTATGTTTAACATGATCTGATAGAATTCCTTTAATTTCTTTAACTTCAGATCTCTTTCCAGTATTAGGCAAGTGTATTCATCATTTCATCCTGTGCATTCAGTAGACATAAAGTCTTTCACATAAGTATGTTTTAAAGTGAAGGCTTCTAAATGTCCCCACCCATAAAGAAGCTAAAGTGTATATTATTTCTTTTCCTTTCTGTTTTACTTATTTCTCTTTACCTTTGCTTGTGTACGTGTGTGGGGTTTTGTTTATTAACATTTGTTGTGATTTATCGTTCATACACTTTCATGGTTCATGTTAATAGCAAACTTATTTGTGGTTTCAAGCAAGCTCCTTGGAGTGGGATGACTCAAACTCAACAGTCATGTGAATTTGCTCAAACACCTTCCTTCCACACGGGGATCTCAGGGTCCTGTTTTTTTCTCCTCAGTTCTATTATTATCACATATGAGTTCTACAGAACCTATTCACTCAACCATCATGGCATTTCAGCAGCTCAGAAGATCAGCACAGTATCTGTTTTTGTCTTATTCAGTCTTTTTGTCTACACTTGTGAATATGTCAGTTAAGACCGATTTCTTAAAGACAAAAATGATTTTAAATAATTTTTGTTTAAGGGTCATTTTGCAAATTGACCATATGAGGGTCATATGCAAACTATATTTGTATAAGAGGCCCACTGTATGATAAATTATTTGCTGCTTCCCTTTCATGCTGCTGCTTCCTCGGATTTGACTGAGTGTGTATTAGATGTGATAAGGATGCATGATCTCACTGCATTGATTTGACGGTTCCTCTTCTGAGAAATAAACAGCAGCCCTCCCATGACTTGGTCTATGCTGCATTTCTAGTGAAAGTATAGTGTGACAGGTAACAATTGATGTACATGCTATGATATCTGGACTAACTATAAACTACCATAAATTCCTCCATGTTTCTGTTTACTTGTAGTATTTTTTAACATTAATGGTGCTTTATTTACATCAGAGAGAATCTAGATTCTTTTCTTCAGCTACTGTCAAGGACTAAAATTTTGCATGTGATCAGGCCTTCTCTGATGGTCCAGTGACTAAGAACCTGCCTGCCAATGCTAGGGACACAGGTTCAATCCCTGGTCGTGGAAGGTCCCTTATACTCTGGATGAAATAAGCCCTTTTGCCACAACTGCTGAAGCCAGCATACCTAGAGCCTGTGCTTCACAAAAGCAGAAGGCCCCACTTGCTGCAACCACAGGAAGCCTGCATGCAGCAACAAACAACCAGGACAGCCAAAAGTAAATAAATATTAAAAATTTTTTAAAAACTATTAAAATTTTTTCATCAAGTCAAATGAATTTGAATAAACAAAATTCATTTGGATTAAAATTATATTATATTATCATGTAAAAGTAAATATTACTAATAAGCTTTTATAGTTGATTTTTTAATTATGAAAAATAATATAGCTAAGAAATATGTATTTATAAACATAAACTATCTTCCTAGAAAATTATGTTAGTGATCCTGAGAAATGTTAATTTTAGCTATTTATGGCTGCTGAGATTACTAATATGCTTAATTTAATAAATTTGCTTTTATGTTCTTCCCAAAATATCTTTAGCAAATAATTGCAACTTTTATGATAAAGAGAAGTTTCTAATATAAGGAATTGAAAAAAATCATGAGTAAACATAATGCTGTATACGTTTTCTAAAATCAATCTTAGTGTTCTTCACATGATAGTCCCCTTGAAATGATGTACAAAAGGGCAAAAAATATATTCAGATTCACAGATGTTTCTATTTTATTCATCCTATAATTTACTCTCTATTTCATTATTGTATGAATGAATACTTTATTTGGGCTTCCCAGGTAGTGCTAACGGTAAAGAACCCACCGATCAATGCAGGTTAGAGACACGGGTTCAATCCCTGAGTCAGGAAGATCCCCTGGAGGTGGGCATGGCAAACCGCTTTTGTATTCTTGCCTGGAAAACCCCGTGGACAGAGGAGCCTGGCGGGCTGCGGTCCACAGGTGGCAAAGACTCGAACAAGAGACATAGCACACACACAATTTATTTAAGGAAGTTTTCCAGTTTTTAATAGAATATATGGATACTTGAAAAAACAGGAGTTGGTGCATGAATGAATAATTAGACTATTTTGAACATCAATAATATACAATACATAATACAAAATTGATTTTAAAAGATCACTACAATATTAAAATAATAAATAAAATGAGATTTAACAAGAGTACTATTGTATTTGAAACAGCAATCTGAGTTTTAATTCAGAAATATGAGCTGTAATTTAAACATATATATAAATGTATGTATGTATTTATTTATGTACACTAAGAAACACTTTACAACAAATTGCAGAAAAAGATTATCTCAAATAGAAATTTATATTAAAAATAACTCCCTCAAATCCCAAACCAGGTTCATGTGCAATGACTAGGGTGTTCTGCTTGATATGGAGGGAAAAGAAGTAACTGATTTTCTTCTTTTCTTTCAGAAAACAAAAAATATTGCATTTTCCAACTTTTTCAGCAAAGCTTTCCAATGGTATGAAAAGCAGGCAAAGGTATTAAGGGAAAAATTTTAAAAAATCTTAATAGATATTCAAATATTCTAAACAAAAATTTAACAGATTTAATCTAGCAAAATATATAAATAATAATACATCAGTGACTAGCTTATCCCTGAAAAGCATCATAAGTTTAATATTAAAAAATGTTTACATACATACCACTTAATTCACCTCAAGTACAATGGAATACTTAGGTAAAAACTAAGACAATATGGAAATCACCCAAGTGTAGTGAAATACTTTTGTGAAACTAAGAAAAAAATTAAGAAGTTCTGTATACTGAAAAGTACAAAATCAGTTCAGTTCAGTCGCTCAGTCATCTCTGACGCTTTGCGACCCCATGAATCGGAGCACACCAGGCCTCCCTGTCCATCACCAACTCCCGGAATTTACTCAAACCCAATTCCAGCGAGTCAGTGATGACATCCAGCCATCTCATCCTCTGTCGTCCCCTTCTCCTCCTGTCCCCTATCTTTAGCAGCATCAGGGTCTTTTCCAATGAGTCAACTCTTCTCATAAGGTGGCCAAAGGATTGGAGTTTCAGCTTCAACATCAGTCCTTCCAATGAACACCCAGGACTGATTTCCCTTAGGATGGACTGGTTGGGTCTCCTGGCAGTCCAAGAGACTCTCAGGAGTCTTCTCCACACCACAGTTCAAAAGCATCAATTTTTTGGTGCTCAGCTTTCTTCACAGTCCAACTCTCACATCCATAAATGACCACTGGAAAAACCATAGCCTTTACCAGACAGACCTTGGTTGGCAAAGTAATGTCTCTGCTTTTTAATATGCTATCTAGGTTGGTCATAACTTTCCTTCCAAAGACTAAGCGTCTTTTAATTTCATGGCTGCAATCACCATCTGCAATGATTTTGGAGCCCAAAAATATAAAGTCTGACACTGTTTCCACTGTCTCCCCATCTATTCCCCAAGAAGTGATGGGACCAGATGCCATGATCTTAGTTTTCTGAACGTTAAGCTTTAAGCCGACTTTTTCACTCTCTTCTTTCACTTTCATCAAGAGGCTTTTTAGTTCCTCTTTACTTTCTGCCATAAGGGTGGTGTCGTCTGCATATCTGAGGTTACTGATATTTCTCCCGGCAATCTTGATTCCAGCTTGTGCTTCTTCCAGCCCAGCGTTTCTCATGATGTACTTTGCATATAAGTTAAATAAGCAGGGTGACCATATACAGCCTTGATGTACTCCTTTTCCTATTTGGAAACAGTCTGTTGTTCCATGTCCAGTTCTAACTCTTGCCTTCTGACCTGCATACAGTTTCCTCAAGAGGCAGGTCAGGTGGCCTAGTATGCCCATCTCTTTCAGTATTTTCCAAAGTTTATTGTGATCCACACAGTCAGAAGCTTTGGCATAGTCAATAAAGCAGAAATAAATGTTTCTCTGGAACTCTCTTGCTTTTTCAATGATCCAGCGGATGTTGGCAATTTGATCTCTGGTTCCTCTGCCTTTTCTAAAGCCAGTTTGAATATCTGGAAGTTCACAGTTCATGTATTGCTGAAGCCTGGCTAGGAGAATTTTGAGTATTATTTTACTAGCGTGTGAGATGAGTGCAATTGTGCGGTAGTTTGAGCATTTTTTGGCATTGTCTTTCTCAGGCATCGGAATGAAAACTGACCTTTTCCAGTCTTGTGGCCACTGCTGAGTTTTCCAAATTTGCTGGCATATTGAGTGCAGCACTTTCACAGCATCATCTTTCAGGATTTGAAATAGCTCAACTGAAATTCCATCACATCCACTTAGCTTTCTTCATAGTGATGATTTCTAAGACCCACTTGGCTTCATATTCCAGGATGTCTGGCTCTAGGTGAGTGATCACACCACTGTGATTATCTGGGTCGTGAAGATCTTTTTTGTACACTTCTGTGTATTCATGCCACCTCTTCTTCTGCTTCTGTTAGGTCCATACCATTTCTGTCTTTTATTGAGCCCATCTTTGCATGAAATGTTCCTTTGGTATCTCTAATTTTCTCGAAGAGATCTCTAGTCTTTCCCATTCTGTTGTTTTCCTCTATTTCTTTGCATTGATCACTGAGGAAGGCTTTCTTATCTCTCCTGGCTATTCTTTGGAACTCTGCTTTCAAATCAGAATATCTTTCCTTTTTTCCTTTGCTTTTCTCTTCTCTTCTTTTCACAGCTATTTGTAAGGCCTCCTCAGACAACCTTTATGACTTGCATTTCTTTTCCATGGGGATGGTCTTGATCCCTGTCTCCTGTACAATGTCACGAACCTCTGTCCATAGTTCATCAGGCACTCTGTCTGTCAGATCTAATCCCTTAAATCTATTTCTCACTTCCAATGTATAGTCATAAGGGATTTGATTTAGGTCATACCTAAATGGTCTAGTGGTTATATCTACTCTCTTCAGTTTAAGTCTGAATTTGGCAATAATGAGTTCATGATCTGAGCCACAGTCAGCTCCTGATCTTGTTTTTGCTGACTGTATAGAGCTTCTCCATCTTTGGCTGCAAAGAATATAATCAGTCTGATTTTGGTGTTGGCCATCTGGTGATGTCCATGTGTAGAGTCTTCTCTCCTCATTGGAAGAGGGTGTTTGCTATGACCAGTGTGTTCTCTTGGCAAAACTCTATTAGCCTTTGCCCTGCTTCATTCCATACTCCACGGCCAACTTTGCCTGTTACTCCAGGTGTTTCTTGACTTCCGACCTTTGCATTCCACTCCCCAATAATGAAAATGACATATTTTTGGGGTGTTAGTTCTAAAAGCTCTTGTATGTCTTCATAGAACCATTCAACTTCACCTTTTTCAGTGTTACTGGTTGGGGCATAGGTTTGGATTACCATGATATTGAATGGTTTGCCTTGGAAACGAACAGAGATCATTCTGTCATTTTTGAGATTGCATCCAAGTACTGCATTTCAGACACTTTTGTTGACCATGATGGCTACTTCATTTTTTCTAAGGGATTCCTGCCCACAGTAGTAGATATAATGATCATCAGAATTAAATTCACCCATTATAGTGATTAGCAAAATGAAAGATGATCAAAATGAGATGTTAAACATATTTAGTTTAGACTTAGAAGACTAAATGTGGTAAAACTCCTAGTTCTCTCTAAAGTGATCTATAGATTTAATGCAAAGTCCATGAAGTTTCAGTGGATATTCTATAGACACAGTTCAGAGCAGTTGTTCAGTCATCTCCATCTCTTTGCGACCCCATGGACTGCAGCAAGCAAGGCCTCCCTGTCCAGCGGCAACTCCTGGGTTTACTCAAACTCATATGCATTGAATCCATGATGCCATCCATCCATCTCATCCTCTTCATCCCCTTTTCCTCCTGCTTTCAATCTTTCCCAGAATCAGGGTCTTTCAAATGAGTTAGTTCTTCGTATCAGGGGGCCAAAGTATTGGAGTTTTCAGCGTCAGTCTTTCCAATGAATATTCAGGACTGGTTTCCTTTAGGATGGATTGGTTGGATCTCCTTGCAGTTCAAGGGACTCTCAAGAGACTTCTCCAACACCACAGTTCAAAAGCATCAATTCTTCAGCGCTCAGCTTTCTTTATAGTCCAACTCTCACATACATACATGACTAATGGAAAAACCGTAGCTTTAACTAGATGGACATTTGTCAGCAGAGGAATGTCTCTGCTTTTTAATAAGCTGTCTAGGTTGATCATAACTTTTCTTCCAAGGAGCAAGTGTCTTTTAATTTAATGACTGAAGTCACCATCTGCAGTGATTTTAGAGCCCCAATAAAGAAAGTCTCTCACTGCTTCCATTGTTTCCCCATCTATTTGCCATGAAGTGATGGGACCAGATGTCATGACCTTAGTTTTCTGAATGCTAAGTTTTAAGCCAACTTTTTCACTCTCCTCTCTTGCTTTCATCAAGAGGCTTTTTAGTTCCTCTTTACTTTCTGCCATAAGGGTGGTGTCATCTGCATATCTGAAGTGACTAAGCACAGCACACCAATTAAAAGAATAATCCCCTGTATTAAAAAATAAGATGAAAGAAATATGAAAGAAAACATTTTACACATGCACAATGTACTATTATTTTTAGTTTATTTACATATTTTATGTAACACAACAAGACACAAAAGATCCCCTTTGCGTCACCCACTTGAGGAGACCATTACAGAATGAAGGGAATACTGACAGGCTTGTTGTATAGGTAAAATGCATTATACCTGATCCCTATCTGGTGGGATTAGAGTACACCAGAGAAACAGAATCAATAGGAAGTGAACTAAGAGTAAATATAGAATGAAAAACACACAACTAAATCTTTCTCATTTTGGGGGAATACAAATTATTCTGGACTAGTAATAAACACATCTACTCCCTAGTTTCCATTAAGGTTTCCAATGCCTCAGGGACAATCACAAAATTGCTTAGCATCTCCTCAGGGAGAGACACAGAGAGTGAAAAAGTTTCTGTAAATTGCTCTCACTACGCATATTCTGAAACACATGGAGGAATCAAGACACAACTTTTGTGACAGGTAATCAGATAGTATACTTCATGTGGTATCATATTTTACCAATATTCAAGTATTTTGGTAATTCACTGTAGGGCACTTATTCTATAACCAAGCATATTAAAATACCAAGATTTCTGGTTGACTTCTATGTGCATCCTGTTATTGATAATGCACAAGAAGAACAGGACTGCTCCCCTTTTTATTTAGATTAATGTACAAATATTTTCACCGGTGCTGATGACAACCTTTGAAACATCAGTGCCACAATGTTTATGTAATATTTATGTTTTATATCAAGACTTCAATATATGTATTTGTTCTTCAGTTGCTAAGTTGTATCCAACTGTTTGCGATCCCATGGACTGCAGCATGTAAGGCTTCTCTGTCCTTAGCTATCTCCTGGAGTTTGCTCACATTCATGTCCATTGAGATGGTGATACTAGTCAGCTATCTCATACTCTGCCACCCTCTTCTTCTTTTGCCTTCAATCTTTCCCAGCATCAGCATTTTTTCCAATGAGTCAGCTCTTTGCATCAGGTGGCCAAGGTGTTGTTTCAGATTCAGCATCAGTCCTTCCATTGAATATTCAGGGTTTGTTTCCTTTAGGGTTGATTGGTTTGATTTCCATTCAGTCCAAGGGACTCTTAAAAGCCTTTTCAGCACAACAATTCAAATAAGAAAGAACAAAACTGAGAGATAAGACAGTCTAAAGAGTAAGAAATTATATATACATATATATATATATATATATATATATACATATATATATATATATATACATATATATATATAGAATTATTAAGTGTCCAGTAGTCAATTTTCAGGTTATTGTCTTTCCAAATCTTTAGTTATTGATTCTGAGTGTTTCTTAGTCTCCTCTCAAAAATTGTATATTTAATGAACATTTAAATTAATACATAATTTTTTTTCCTGATCTTTTGATGAGAAAAATGGGGATTTCCCCCTTGCATTGAGATGTGAAAATTAATTTTGGAGCCTAGGGGACTTTGACTGCCTAATGTTATGGTAATGATATAATGTACAGCATGTTTCCACTGGAATCAGACAGAAAACACATAATTTTCACAGACCATGATTTCAAAAACGAATCATCAGATAATCAACACAGATAGCAAATATGAAAAAGTAATGTGATGCTTTTCATACAATTCTGATGCTGTTAAGAATAAGCTTTTCTTATTATAAGAATAAGTCCTTAATTATCTTAAAGGAAAATCAGCACTTGCCAGTGTAATTATTTATTGCTTAGCCTTTCAAAATTGCACCTAAACAAGATATATATGCCTTCTTTCATTAAATAAAAAAATTAAGTGTAGCTAAGTATTTCTGACATAAGAAATTAATGTACACAAGGACATGGTATCAGAAGCTCACAGCCTTGTACACAAGATTTATTTGAGATGTGTTTATTTCCTATAAATATATTTATAATTTAACATTATAAAATATTTTTATTTTTTAACAAAATATTTTTTTGAATTATTAAAATTCAGAAACTCCTGACACCACTATTTTGTTTATAATTAGGAAATTACATGACGAAGGAGCCTGATGGGCTACAGTTCATGGGGCAGCAAGGAGTATATATAAAAGGGTAGACCCTGGTTGCTTAGATAATAGAGAATCTACCAGCAATGTGGGAGGCCTGGGTTTGACCCCTGCGTCTGGAAGATACCCTTGAGAAGGGCATGGTAAACCACTCCAGGATCCTTGCCTTGAGTCCCACGGACAGAAAAGCCTGGTGGATTCCAGTCCACAGGGTTGCAGAGTCAGACATGGCTGAGCAACTAACACATACATGCATTTTATTTTGCCAGTATACTATTGTGTAATATAGTGATTTAAAACTTATTTTTTATATAAGGTAGAAAATGTGTTTATCCAAAAGTAATGTTTATAAAATTTCATTATATAAAACAAATTCCAGTGACATCATTTTCTCTCAATTTGCTCAATTTCCTTACAATATCTTTGGTTCCTTCTTGACAAAATATATATTACATGTTACACACAACGTGGAATATGCTAGTGAAAGGTTGTTGCTGAACGATAAGATGCCAGGATTCTTGGCCTCCAGAAGAGATGAATTCAATCTGGGGCCAGAGACGAGGCTGGATCGCTCAGAGCTTTTGTGTAATACAGTTTTATTAAAGTATAAAGGAGATAGAGGAAGCTTCTGACATAGGCATCAGAAGAGGGCAGGCATCATCTTCAGCTGGATGTTATATAGTCACTAGCAGTCTGTTAAAGAAATGAAAGGAATGTCTTAAAACTCAGAATGGCACCAGGTAATTCATCCCAGGCTGTAAGACAATTGACTTGAATCTTGTAGAAGGGCAGATTACCATACAAATAGTTTTGTTTACATAGATTAGGGGAACAATACCTGAGTATAACATACTGGTTTGTCAAGTAGGTTCTAAGCCATTTGGCGGAACTTGAAGACAGAGTCTGGGGCACATTAACATAGCTTAAGACAAACATTTCCATAAGAAAAAATGTATTGGTTAACTCAAGGTTTGAGAATAGTTAGCTTCAGGTGAAACCAGGTGTCATGGTAACACAGCATTTTAAAAGAAACCTTCTTTTCAATTTGTATAGAGAAGAAAAAATATCGCTAGTTTGTTTCCTCCTGCGCTTAAGAGAGATAAAAATGTCCAGCACTTGCAGCCTCTTTCCTCCATTTGGAGACCCCTGGACTTCCTGCCTGTTACCCTCTCATTCCCCCCTTTTCTTTTAGGAGAATTATGTTGCCTAGGGAAAAGGGGCGTCGTTCTCATTCCACAACTGCTTCCGAGCTGACAAGGAGTGTTGTCCCTAAATTGGTGAGGCAACATACTCTCCTAATCCTCATACTGAGGATGTCTGATCCAGGGGCCCCAAATAGTAGTCAGAAGAAGCTGCAGTGATAGCAGGAGTTTGAGCAACCATTTGTAACTTGAAAGCTTTCATGCGACTAGAAACAAATCCAGTTACACAGTTAGAGATGCAGGGAGCAAAGAGCAAAAACAAAACAATCAGAATTATTGTAGTTAAGATAGTTTTCCACCATGGGGAACTAGTTAACGTCTCCCAAAGTGAGGCGAGTGAGGCTTCAGGAGTATCCATGGCCCCAGTCGTCTTGTTCATGTGTTTAGTAAAATGAGTAACATTAGTGCTCATATCAGGTATCTATGTGCAGCATTGAGTATGAATGATGGCACAAGTTCCTTCTTGCATAGCTGTCAGAATATCTAAAGCCAATCTGTTTTGTAAAACCACCTTTCTAATTTGTGCTTGTTCAGCATTAAGAGCTAAATAGCTTTTTGAGAATCTTGTAATGCGTGTTGAGTAAAATTAGTCCAAGCATCCACTCGTAGCATAACATCTGTAGTTCCCAAAGAGCGGACAAACACTGCAGCCAAATAATCACACCAGTGAAATACAGACCTCGCCCACCGAGGTTTAAGGTGGGGTAAATTAGCAGGCTTCTCTGGAAGCTCTGAAAATATAAAGCCGTGAGTAAAGGCTAGACCCAGGGTGCATCTCCCTATCCAGCCAGGTGGAAGCCAAGCCACAGGTAAGAGCCACATATCCAATAAGTCCCATTTGGAGCAAGCCAGCGTGACTGAGATATCCAGTCCCAATTAGTGCCTGGCCAGACAAAGGGAGGTCCTGAACTGGGGTTGGAAAACACGGGAATGATTACGTTACATATTTCCTGAGGCAAAAATCCCAGTTGTTTCCAATCATCGTAATTAAGTTGTTGGCTAACTTTTGGGGATGACCCTGTTTGTTCCCAGCATATAGGGGCAGTAGATATTAGACATCCTTTTTCAGGAGTTAACCATATAACCTCATCCCATATTTGATAAACGTCAGGTAAAAAGCCGTCAGATCTAGACCTATTTGTCTTATGTGCAGCAAAATAGTCATTAAACCGAGACAATGTATAATCAAAATTAAAAGTCACGTTATGTCTATAGTTAAGTTACAAAGTGTTACACCAGTCCATTTTAGGGTTGTTAGATGTCGTCAGACGAAGAAGAGGCATCACATGTGATTGTTGTCGAAGGTATTCGCAGACTTGGAGAAAGTCCTTTTCTTGAAGTGGAGATGTCCACCATGGAATGCTTTCCACTGATGAAGAGGGGAGTGCTCCGCAGACCCTGCAGTCAGACCAGTTGTGGAATGTAGCATAGGAGTGAGCTCAGGACAGGAAGGCATTGTCTTGAGGATCAAACGGCAGACTCAGGATTTCTGGAGTCAACAGAAGTAGGCGCACATAGATTATCAGGCCCATCTGAAAAGTACGAAGTCAGAGCACAGAAAGTAAAGACATAAAATGACATCACTTAATTCTGGTCAGGGTGCCACCTCTTGACTCTAGTGTGATGCACCCACGAATCAATTCCTGGGACTTTGACAGCTGTGGGAGAAGAAAGAATATCCTGGTAAGGGCCTTCCCAGAGGGGCTCGAGGGATGGGCCCCCAGACCCCAATGTTTTTATGAGGACCTCGGTTCCTGGCTCAAATAGAGGCTTGCTGGATTCAGAGGCTGGGTCAGGAGTCGTCTCCCGGCGTTCTGTTAACGCCTGTTGAAAAGCTGAGAGTTGAGTTACATAACTAGTTAATTCTCTAGGGTTAGCAGTTACAAGTCTCTCAATCTCTCTGAAGTGCTTAATAGGTCCTCCTGTTGCTGTTTTAAACTTCCTTTCTTTCCGTATTGCAGCATGAGCATGCAAAGTCAAATAAGCATACTTAGAATCAGTGTAGATATTTACTCGCTGCCCTTTGCTTAACTCTAGAGCTCGGGCCAGAGCCACAAGCTCCGCCAACTGGGCACTGGTTCCCTGGGGGGGTAGATTTTGCTTCTAAAACCTGTTCAGCAGTCACCATGGCATAACCTGCTTTATGCTTTCCATCCCGAACAAAAGAACTGCCATCTGTAAATATTTCCGTGTCAGGATTATCTAATGGGGTATCCATTAGATCTTCCCCTAGCTGCAGAGATTAAAGTTAGGAATTGGGAACAATCGTGATCAGGTGTATCACTTTTCTTCTCAGAAAGGAAAGTGGCAGGATTTAAATTTCCAAAAACTTTGAGCTTAGTTGCTGGTCCTTTTAACAAAAATGACTGATATTTAAGAAGTCTACTGTCTGTCACCCAAATACGAACCTTAGAATTTAAGATTCCACTTACATCATGAGAAGTCAGTACAGTAAGGTTTCATCCATTAATTATTTTTAAAGCTTCAGTTCAGTTCAGTTCAGTTCAGTTGCTCAGTCCTGTCCGACTCTTTGCAACCCCATGAATCGCAGCACGCCAGGCCTCCCTGTCCATCACCAACTCCTGGAGTTTACTCAAACTCATGCCCATCGAGTCGGTGATGCCATCCAGCCATCTCATCCTCTGTCATCCCCTTCTCCTCCTGCCCCCAATCCCCGCCAGCATCAGGGTCTTTTCCAATGAGTCAACTCTTCGCATGAGGTGGCCAAAGTATTGGAGTTTCAGCTTCAGCATCAATCCTTCCAGTGAACACCTAAGACTTATCTCCTTTAGGAAGGACTGGTTGGATCTCCTTGCAGTCCAAGGGACTCTCAAGAGTCTTCTCCAACACCATAGTTCAAAACCATCAATTTTTCGGTGCTCAGCTTTCTTCACAGTCCAACTCTCACATCCATACATGACCACTGGAAAAACCATAGCCTTGACCAGACAGACCTATGTTGGCAAAGTAATGTCTCTACTCTTCAATAAGCTGTCTAGGTTCGTCATAACTTTCCTTCCAAGGAGTAAGTGTCTTTTAATTTCATGGCTACAGTCACCATGCACAGTGATTTTGGAGCCCCCCAAAATAAAGTCTGACACTGTTTCCACTGTCTCCCCATCTATTTCCCATGTGGTGATGGGACCAGATGCCATGATTTTAGTTTTCTGAATGTTGAGCTTTAAGCCAACTTTTTCACTCTCCTCTTTCACTTTCATCAAGAGGCTTTTCAGTTCCTCTTCACTCTCTGCCATTTAAAGCTTCAGGTGCTAATAAAGCCGCTACCTCAATTACTCTTAGGCAGTGAAATTGCATGAAATTACATCTAATTCTTTGCTTATATAAGCAATACGTTGCTGGTTGTGTCAAAACTCCCAAGGCCATACCTTTTCTTTCAGTGACAAACAAATTAAATTTTGACCCTGTGGGAAAGCTCAAAGTGGGAGCTTGCAGGAGAGCAGTCTGAAGAACCTTAAATCCTTTTGATTATGTGGAGACCAAACCAGTTTGTTGGTTTGGGCCTGCTGAGTTTCAATTATAAGTTTATATAAAGGCCGGGAAAGTTCCCCATAACACGGAATCCAAATATGACAGTAGCCTGTGATTCCCAAAAATCTTCTCAATTGTCTTAAAGTCATAGGTAGGGGATGGTTTAGTATAGGTTTAATTCTCTCAGGGCCTATGGCCCCATTCCCTTCTGAGATGATTAGGCCCAGATATCTAACAGCTTGTTGACAAAGCTGAGCCTTCTCTCTTGATGCCTTGTAACTGCAGCCTGCCAGAAAGTTTAAGAAATCTTCTGAGGCTCATGAACAAGCTTCCTCTGTCTCAGCACAGAGCAAAATATCATCTACATATTGTAACACTACCGCTTCAGAGCTATTAAAGTTTTGTAGATCCCGTGACAAACTTTGTCCAAATAAGTGAGGACTGTCACGAAATCCCTGGGGCAAAACTGTCCAGGTTAACTGAGAAGCTGGCTGCGTGGGGTCTTCAAAGGCAAATAGAAATTGATTTTTCTCTGCCAAAGGCACTGAATAGAAGGCATCTTTTAAATCAATTACTCAAAAATATTTGGCTCGTTCAGGAATTTCAGACAATAGAGTATAAGGATTAGGCACCACGGGGTGTAAAGGAACCACAGCCTCATTTATTATTTGTAAATCTTGGACTAGTCTCCATTTACCATTTGATTTCTTTATACCCAAAACAGGAGTGTTGCATGGACTGTTACAGGGAATTAATAGTCTCTGCTCCTTTAAATTCTCAATGATGGGTTTTAACCCTTCCCTAGCCTCAGGTTTCAGTGGATACTGCTTCTTATGTGGAAATAAGTGCGGGTCTTTGAGCTTGACAACCACAGGAATAACATTTTGTGCTCGACCCACAGATTTTCCATCAGCCCATACTCTAGGATTCACATTTTGTTCAACTAAAGGGAGAGAAAGGGAGGGCTCCATATTCATGAAAAAGGAGGCATGGACCTTGCTCAGTATATCCCTCCCCAAAAGGGGTGAGGGGGATTCTGGCAGGATCAGAAAGTCATGTGAAAATAGCTCAGAATCCCAGTTGCAAGATAGAGAATAACTGAAATAATACCTTTTGGCTCATCCAGACAGTTCCATTACGGAAGCGGATGGGGAAGAAAGTGGGCCAGGGGCTTCAGTAAGCACGAGTAAGTTGCCCCAGTATCTAAAAGGAAATCGACGGATTGGCCTCCCACCGTTATCAATACCCGGGGTTCCTCACGTGTAATTAGGACGGGGGCTTGTGTGGGGACCCCTGGGCACCTTCAGTTCTGATTGTCTTGAGAGTCAGACCCCTGAAACCTACGCCTCTGGGGGCAGTCTCTCCTCCAGTGTGGTCCTTTGCAGACCCGACAAGGAGCTGGGGGCGGCTTAGATGCCTGAGGGCAATCCCGCTTGAGGTGCCCCTCCTTTCCACAGCAATAGCAAGCCCATCCCTTTTCACCTGGGTCTCTCTGGGCATTTCTCTCAGGCTGCTTAAAGACGGTTTTCATAGTCATTGAGTAGGCTTCTGCCTGTTCCTTTGTCTTTCTCTGCCTTTCTTTCTTTTCCTCATATTCCCTACCATAATAGACTGTCTGAGCCAGTTGTAACAGATTACCTAAAGACAGATTTGATCCATATGCCCATTTTTATAACTTACGGCGAATATCTGGAGCAGACTGAGTGAGAAATCTGTCTTTTAAGATCACTTTTCCCTCGTTTTCTACAGAACTGGTCTAATTGTAAAACAGTATTATACTTAAGAACCCTCCAACTGGTCACCGTTCACCTTCTTCCAGTGGGTACCGCGGCCATGCAGTATCACATAGGAAGACCAGGTGTGTCTTATTTAAGTCCTGGGGATCAAATCTATCCCAGTTTTTCAGGATACAGTTCAAAGGAGTGAGGCTGGAATTGTTAGCTCCCCTCTTGTCCTGAAGGATCCCGGACAAGCCCCTAAGATGAAAGGTTCTTGCTGAATGATAAGACGCCAGGATTCTTGGCCTCCGGAGGAGATGAATTCAATCTGGGGCCAGAGAAAAGGCAGGATCACTCAGAGCTTTTGTGTAATACAGTTTTATTAAAGTATAAAGGAGATAGAGGAAGCTTCTGACACAGGCATCAGAAGAGGGCAGGCATCGTCTTCAGCTGGATGTTATATAGTCACTAGCAGTCTGTTAAAGAAATGAAAGGAATGTCTTAAAACTCAGAATGGCACCAGGTAATTCATCCCAGGCTGTAAGACAATTGACTTGAATCTTGTAGAAGGGCAGATTACCATACAAATAGTTTTGTTTACATAGATTAGGGGAACAATACCTGAGTATAACATACTGGTTTGTCAAGTAGGTTCTGAGCCATTTGGGGGAACTTGAAGTCAGAGTCTGGGGCACATTAACATAGCTTAAGACAAACATTTCCATAAGAAAAAATGTATTGGTTAACTCAAGGTTTGAGAATAGTTAGCTTCAGGTGAAACCAGGTGTCCTGGAACACAACATTTTAAGAGAAACCTTCTTTTCAATTCATATAGAGAAGGAAAAAAATATCGGTAGTTTCTTTCCTCCTGCCACTTAAAAGAGAGAAAAATGTCTGGCACTTGCAGCCTCTTTCCTCCATTTGGAGACCCCTGGCCTTCCTTCCTGTTACCCTCTCACTAGCTATATTGAAAATATAGAAGAAATGTGCTAAATTTCAGGTAAATATACATTGCATATATGAGGTAAGGTAGTCCATAAATTATTCAAAAGAAGTGATGGTCCCCTTGTGGTCAGAGAGTTGGGTCACAGTGATGTACACTGGGACCTGTTACCTGAACACAGGTATTCAGCCAATTGATCATCATGATAATCATGATAAACTGTTGTCTCTACTAAGAAGTTGAAAACAAACAACAAAAATTCCTATGTAATTGATTTTGAGGATATTTCAGGTACCATGAATATCTTGAAATATTTTATTTTTGATTGTCTTCACAGCAACCCTGCAAGAAACAGTTGATTTTGCTGATGTATATAAAGGTATTCACAAAATTTACACTTGCCAAATTATTCCTTTGTATATACCAAAATATAGGAATAACAGAGATTATATCAACCTATGTATATTTCTTAGAAAATTCCTTATATGAAAACAAATGTCTAATATGTTCTGATAGAATTTCTTTACATTTACACCTCTGTCTAATATTAGTCGAGTATTAATCATTTCATCTTGTACTATCAGTAGACATAAGGTCTTTCACATAAATATGCTTGAATACAAGGGCTACTAAATGTGTCCACACACAACTGTAAATAGGATTTTAAAAATGTATGTAATTCATACATAACTATGTTATACTATATGATTGTAATTATGCAAGTATAATTATAATTACAGTAAATCCTCTACATAATAACAGGTTTCCTTCCTAGAGCATGTTTGCGCGTTTGATTTGTCTGCAGGGTTCCTTGTGTCTCAGATGGTAAAGAACATGCCTGTAATGCAGGAGACCGGGGTTTGATCCCTGGGTCTGGAAGATCCCCTGGAGAAGGGAATGGCAGTTCATTCCAGTATTCCTGCCTGGAGAATCCCATGAACAGAGGAGACTGTGGACCATAGTCCACGGGGTCACAAAGAGTCAGACAGGACTGAGGAGCTAACACTTTCTCTTTTCATCAGCAAAGTTACCCTAGGTCCCCAACTAATGCAATTGACTATCTGGTACTGAGCTGTAATAGGTTTATAGCACCCATCACCATTGTTTGTACACTTGCTTCCGGATATCCTGGGATAGAAATAAAGATGCTGTCTTACAGTACAAACTGCTGTACAGTAAAGTACAAAAGAATCACAGCTGCATGGATGCAGGGGCATTGTAATGTGTGCCAGACACCTGAACCAACTGACACGATTGTACATATGAGAGCATGCTTGCATCTGAGAAAGCTTACGAATTAAGGTTTATAGTTACAGAATTGAGAGCATATAATATATAATAAAAAAGTTGTCAAGTAATAAAGGTTATGTCAGTACTTTTCCTTTCTGCTTCCTTTATCTACTTTTATGTCAATCTATATATAACTACACATGTGTCAATGTTTGCCAAAAATAGCCATTTGGCATTTGAGTGAAGGGAAAGTTGCTCAGTTGTGACCAGTTCTTTGCAACCCCATAGACTGTAGCTTGCCAAGATCCTCTGTTCATGGAATTCTCCAGGCCAAAATACTGGAATGGGTAGCTGTTCCCTTCTCCAAGGAATCTTCCCAACCCAGGGATCAAACCCAGGTCTCCTGAATTGCAAGCGGATTCTTTACCATTTGAACCACCAGAGAAGCCCAAGAAAAGTGGAGTGGTTCATCTATAACTTCTCCAGGGATTTTTCCAATCCAGGAATTGAACCAGGGTCTCCTGCATTGCAGGCAGATTGTTTATCATCTGAGCTACCAGGAGAGCCTGTAAAAGTGAAAGTATCTGTCGGTAGGCCCTTTGTGATCCCATGGACTCTAACCACCAGGCTCCTCCGTTTATGGAATTCTCCAGGCAAGAATACTGGAGTGGGTAGCCATTCCCTTCTCCAGGAGATCTTCCTGACTCAGGGATTGAACCCAGGCCTGCTGCATTGCTGGCAGATTCTTTACCATCTGAGCCACAAGGGAAGCATCATAATTCTTTCTGGTTGGGGGCTACCATAATACAGTATCATATTTAGAATTGTCACTGGACTATAACCATTTGAAGCCAGCAGCACGCTTCCTCCATTGGTGACAATCAAAATGTCTCAAGGTATTATTGAATGCTCTTTGGGGAACTCATTTTTCCCATTGGAAAATGACAAACTTAGCCCTCTCTCCAACGGTATTGCTATCTCTGTAACCATTTTCATTTCTATAAATGTATGCTTTACTTCCAGGAGGCAGTCATTTTAATAGAATTTAAAATTCAATTTATTATATTTATATTAACTTTGAATGCTAAAAAAATCACCAGGATTTAAAACATAACACTATTTACTATTCTGAGGTCTCTACCCAGCATATGTTTTTTGATAAAATGGAAGAACACAACAGAACCGTGCTGAGTGAATTCATCCTCATGGGAATCACAGACTGCCCCGAGCTGCAGGCTCCACTGTTTGGGCTCTTCCTCATCATCTACGTGATCTCCGTGGTGGGCAACTTGGGCATGGTCATCCTCACTAAGGTGGACTCCAGGCTACAGACACCCATGTACTTCTTTCTTAGACATCTGGCTCTTAGTGATCTCGGTTATTCAACAGCCGTAGGACCCAAAATGTTGGTAAATTTTGTTGTGGATCAGAATAAAATCTCCTATTATTTGTGTGCTACACAGATGGGTTTCTTCATCATGTTCATTATTAATGAACTTTTTATTCTGGCGACAATGTCTTATGATCGCTATGTGGCCATTTGTAACCCTCTGCTCTACACAGTCATCATGTCACAAAGGGTGTGTAAAGTGCTGGTGGCAATTCTTTATGTCTATAGCACATTTGTGTCTCTGTTGATCACCATAAAGCTTTTTAATTCATTCTTCTGTGGCTATAATATCATCAATCATTTCTACTGTGACAATTTCCCCTTGTTATCTTTGCTTTGCTCAGACACACATGAGATTGAACTCATGATAATGATTTTCTCAGCTTTTAATTTGATTTTCACCCTTATGATAGTTCTTGTGTCTTACCTGCTCATCCTTGCAGCTATTCTCAGGATGAAATCTGCGGAAGGTAGGCGGAAGGCTTTTTCCACCTGTGGATCCCACCTGACAGTGGTCACCGTGTTCTATGGCACTTTGACATTTATGTATGTGAAACCCAAGTCCAGTCATTCCTTTGACACTGATAAAGTGGCGTCTATATTCTACACTCTTGTTATTCCCATGTTGAATCCTTTGATTTATAGCCTAAGAAACAAAGATGTAAAATATGCACTACAGAAGATGTGGAGAAAACTATTTAGCATCTTTTCGTAATGATCAGTGTCAATGTGATTTCTACAAATTAGGTTAAGGACTTTATACCTCATTTTTTCTGTTTGCAAAGGGGGAAAACAAGCACAAGAGTTTAGATATTTAGAGAATAACTTCTATGTGCCATTCACATTTCTATGTGCTATAAATTTATTAGTATAAGAAAAAACAGGAAAAATACTTGCCATCTTTGATAAGAGATGAAATATAAGCAAAATATGAAATCAATTTTAGAGTACAGTGGAATGAGTTAGGACACAATAGACCATAAGAGCAGTCAAGGAGAGTAAGCTATGCAGGAGTGATGAAGAACAGTAGGTACAAAAGGAGAATGAAACGACTTTTAGGATAGTCAGTCTTCAGAGTAAACTCTAAAGTATCTGTTTGTGTTTGTGTACACGTGTGTGTTTTGTGTTAGCACATTCACTCCATTTCGGTCTTCATGTCTTTCCACAAGGCGTGTTAAAAGCAAACTCAGTCCCTCTTTTAAGAAGTAAAAAAGAGGCAGTTTCATGACTTTGTCTATGCTGCACTTATGGTGAATGTGTAATGTGAAATGTAGCAATTGATATATATCTTATGATATCTGGACTAACTTCCTTCAAACCGTCGCTAAATCCCCCATTTTTTGATTACTTTTAGTATTTTTAACATTCAAGACATTTTTGTTACATCAAGGAAGGACTAGACTCACTTCTTTGTTCACCAACCAAGAAGTAGAATTTTCTATGTAGTCAATTAAATTTCAATAAATAACATTCATTGAAATAAAATAATTATGTGTATGCTGTTTTTGCTGTTCAGTTGCTAAGTTATGTCCAACTCTTTGCAACCCCGTGGACTGCAGAATACCAGACTCCTAAGTCCTCTGCTATCTCCCAGATTTTGCTTGAACTCATGTCCATTGAGTCAGAGATGCTACCTAATCATCTCATCTACTACTTTCTCATCTTCTTTTCCTTTTTTCCTTCAATCATACCTAGCATCAAGGAAATATGTATAATGTCATATAAAAATATGGAGAAGGACTTGGCAACCCACTCCAGTACTCTTGCCTCGAAAATTCCATGGATGGAGGAACCTGGTAGGCTACAGTCCATGGAGTCGCAAAGAGTTGGACACGACTGAGCGACTTCACTTTCTTTCTTTCTATAGTTCCTTTTGGAGAATGAAATGGCAACCCACTCCAGTGTTCTTGCCTGGAGAATCCCATGGATGGAGGGGTCTGGTGGGCTAGAGTCTATGGGGTTGCAAAGAGTCAGACATGACTAAGCAACTAACACACACACACATATAAAATAAATATTACCAAAAGTTTTCACAGTTGATTTTTAATTAGGAAAAAAGTATGAACAATACACATATAAGTAAAATAAAAACATTTGTTTCTAGGAAATTATGTTGACAGAAATACAGTAAAATAACATGAGATAGTGGTGGCTATTGAGATTATTAAAATGCTTAATTTTATATTTTTGTTTATATATTCTCCCCAAAACATCTTAAATGAATAGTTATAACTTTCATGATCTTCCTTGTAGCTCAGATGGTAAAGAATCTGCCTGCAATGCAGGAGACCTGTGTTCAATTCCTGGGTCAGGAAAATCCTCCAGAGAAGGGAACAGTAATCCACTCCAGTATTCTTGCCTGGAGAATCCCATGGATAGAGGAGCCTGACGGGTTACAGTTCATGGGGTCACAAAGAGTCAGACAGGATGGAGCAACTAACATTATAACTTTCATAATGAAGAAAGATACAGTCTCTAATATCTGAATTCTAAAAATCAACTGTGACTAAGCATACATAATATCCCATATATTTCGTTTATTTTATGCTACTTTGTTATATTCAGTAGACATATCAGTTATTTAAGGAAGTTGGCTAATTTCCCATAGAATGCAAACATTGAAAAGTAGCAGTTTGTACAGAAATGAATAATTAGAATGGACATTTTGATGTCAATATAATTTAATGCATAATACAATAATATTTTTAAAAATAAATAGAATTAGATAAAAAGGAAATTACAAGGAAACTTTACCAACATCAATATTTCTTTGAAATAGCAATTTGTGCTTAAGGCCAGAACGATATGAAAGGATATAATTTAAATATATATATTGATGTGTTTGGATACTAAGACACACTATTAAAAAGTCAAGAACTAAGATGATCTCAAGCAGAAATTTGTGTTAACACAACTCCACTCCAGAATCTGATTCAGGTGCCTTGATTGCAAAATTCTACATATTGTTTCGGACTAAAGAAGTAAACAAATAGCTTCTAATTCTTTCAGAAAACTAAAGAGAAGGCACATTTCCTAACTCTACTTGGAAAGCTTTCCTGTTATGAAAGTGCAAGAGAAGTTATTTTAAGAAAAAAATAATAGTATCAGTCTTAACATATATTCAAAAATTCTAAAAAAAATTGTATCAAACTGATTCTAGCAAAATATGGAAACAATAATGCATAATGAGAAAATAATATATTTCACATTAAAAAATCAATTTACATACATGGCATTTAAATCTACCCAATATTAATATAATGAAATAATTGAGTAGAAACTAAGAAGGCATGTAAATTACCCAAGCAAAAGGAAATGTTTTGGTGACACAAACAAATAAATAAATACATAAACAAGATCAGTATACTGAAGAGTACAAAGTGTTGAGTAACAAAACCAAAGACAAACTGAATGATTGGTAAACTTACTCACTTCACATAGTTTAATACTGAAAACAAGCCACATGTCTTTCAATGAATGAATAAGGTGTATCATCATGTAATAATATTCAGCCCTGATAAAGGAACAGGCATTGATATACTAAAAGCCTGAATGGACTTCAAGAAAATTATGCTGAGTGAACACAACCTATTGGTAAAGATTACACATGGTATTTCCTTTATAAAACATTCTCAATGGTTAAAATTATAGTGATGAAAAACTGCTTAGCATTTAGGTTAAAGACAAGAATTAGAAGAGAGAATGGGTGTGGCTGTGAAGAAATGACATGAGCGATATTCATGTGATGAAGTAAGTCTGTGTGCTGACTATGGTGTGGTTATACAACTATGCACATATGACAACATTGAGGAGGGCATGTGATTATATAAATGAAGATACACAAATTAGCATGTGCAAGTCTGGTGAAGTCTGAACAAATTCAGTGGATTGTACATTGATAATTTCATGGTTATGAAATTGTACTGTTTTATGCAAGTTGTTACCACTAGAACTAAAATGGACAGAAGACTCTGTGTTCTTTTTTTGAAACCTTCTTGTGATCCTATAATTACTTCAACATAAAAATTTTTAAATATCAAGTTTAAGGCTACCTGGGACAATGTGGGATAAGAAAGAGTAGTCTATATTTCCATAACTCTAGGAGATGGATTGAAAAAGATATTGCTGTGGTTTAAATCAAAGAGTGCTCTGCCTATATGTTTTTCTAAGGGTTTTATAGTATCTGGTCTTACATTTCAACCTTTAATCTACTGTGTATAGCCATAGAGAATATTCTAAGTTAATTCTTTTATGCATAGTTGCCCATTTCCCCCACCATCATTTATTGAAGAGACCATCTCTTCTCCATTACAAACTTATTTCCCACTTGGTTGTAGATTAATTGGCCATAAAGAAAAAATCAGTAAAGAAAAGATCCATGAATTTTAGCTTAATAAATAGCGAAAAGTTACAGCATAGATAAACCACAAATAACTACTGAATTATATTCAACAATGCATATTTACAGCTATTAACAAGTTGCATCTTATAGAATATATGGATTATGTGAGACACATTAGAACATATGTCAAGGTAGACAAGAAGAGCTGGAGAGGGTATTGGACATGATGGAGAAGCAAGAAATATTGAAATGTGTTAAAGGCAAGTCCACTCCAGTACTCTTGCCTGGAGAATCCCATGGACAGAGGCGTCTGGCTACAGTCCATAGGGTTTCAAAGAGTCGGACATGACTGCAGTCACCAAGTACAAAGACAAATACAGTGCAAGAGAAGTCCAAAACAGATAGATGATGACTCAGTGTGAAATGGGAATGAGAAATGAGAGCAACTAATTTCCCTCCATAGAGTTAAAAAAAGGAAAGAATATATATACAAAATTCTTCATATATATACAAAATTTATTATTTTTATTTCATTTAAACATTAAAAAAAAATCCCATAGAACAGTAATTCAGCACAGCTTTTTGTCATCTAACTAGAGAGACTATTGGAGAGCTAGAGGAATACCGACAGGTTTGTCTTATGGATGAAATATATTAATCCAAATTCCTATATGGCTGTATTAGGGTATTCCAGGAAACATAATATAGATATATGATAGATAGGTAAATAGATTTATTTAAGAAAGTGTATAATGTTATAATGGGAGCTGGCAAGGCAGAAATTTGTGGGCCAGGCTGGCAGACAGCATTAGCTAATGCTGAGGACAAATGCAGGAAACTGAGGCAGACTTTTTTGTGGCAATCTGAAAACAAACTTCCTTTCTCTTTGGGATTCCTCACTCTTGATTGAAAGAGTCTCACCATATTCTGAAAGGAAATCAGCTGTACTCAAAATCTGCTGCTCAAAAAGTTTATCACATCTAAAAAAGTGACACCTTGACTGATATTTTATTAAACAACTGGGTAGCATAGTCTTGCTACATAGGCACAGAAAATAAACTTTAGCATCATGTGAAGAAGAAATTTAATCAAGAGTAAAAAGTAAAATGGAACACAAAAATACCTGTAAATATTCTAACTCATTGGTGCATATAAATTGTCCTGAACCACTAATAAAAATATCTGCTCCCTTGTTTCTATTAAGCTTTCAAATGCTTCAGGGGCAATCAAGAAATTGCTTGGCATCTCCTCAGGGAGAGTCTCAGAGGATGGAAAAGAATCCATAAATTGTTCTTACGATGCATGTCGTGAAGCACATGAGGAAGCCATATGAGGTTTCATGACAGGTAAGGAGTATAGCTCATGTAGTGTCAGATTTTATTAATAATTCTGAAGATATTAACAAAAAATACTTCTATTCTATGATAAACCACAGCAAAATAAAAGGATTTCTGATTTAATTCTGTGTACACCTTGTTATTGTTAATATATAAGCAGAATAGGACCTCAACACTTTTTCTTCAAAGTAATTATACAGATATTTTCACAAACACAAATGAGCATCTTTGAAACATCAGTGCCATGTTGTTTATGTAATATTTATGTTTTATAAATGCTTAATTATGCAGATAAGAAATGAAAAGTGTAACACAAGAAGCCTAACTAAAGAGTTAAGAATAAAAGTGAAAATCATGGCAGAATCAAGAAGCTGCAAGTGGTTAGTTTCTAGCTAAATTTTAGTCAGTCATTGGTCTCTAACATTTTTCTTATTTTCTTCTCAGAAATATTAATAATGAAAGTCGCTGAGTCATGTCTGACTCTTTGCAACCCCATAGACTATACAGTCCATGGAATTCTCCAGGCCAGAGTACTGGAGTGAGTAGCCTGTCCCTTCTCCTTAGGGAGACTAGGGAAGCTTTGAAGATCTGAGTCATTCCTGATGAAGGCATCCTGGAATGCTTCTGCTCTGAGCTTTCAAGTTTTCTCAAGGTCCCTGGAATCCTTCAATCCTTCACGATCCTTCGTGTTGAGCCCTGTCACAATATGTCGAGGTGGCAGATATAGAGCAGGCATACTGAGTCTGATCTGATAGTTATTTACCCGCTCATCCCCCAGGACCACTGAAGTTGCCTGGAGCACATAGGAGTCATATGGAGACCCTTCAGAATTTGACAACTCTCTCCTTGATCAAACTTGAGCCAGAAGCTCTGGAGTCCCCTTCCTGACTAGGCTCCAAACTTGACCTGCAAACTTTCAAAGTCTGTGAACTGTCAGCACAGATGATTTTGTCCACCCTACACACAAAGAGACTCACAGAAATGCTAGAAATCGTTTCTAAGAACAGTTCAAGGCCATGCTCTTGGGATGACTCCAGCCCCCTTAAAATTCTTGCATGAGAAAGTTCAAGACTGTCCAAAGAACTTACTGCTTGTTCAGTAGGCTTCTGACCTCCTTTTTCTTCGATCATTTGTTAGAAAACTTACAATTATAAAATTCTTACTCTGTCCCTCTGAGGTGGATCTTCCCTGACCCAGAAATGTCTTTCTCAAGGACTTGGGAGTCATCCCTTTGAAGTACAGTCTTAGAGGATCAGGCTCTGTCCTGCAGTCTTTGGAAGGGTAAGGAGTTTGACTTTGATAAGCACCAGTGAGAAGACACACATGGCTTAACCAACATTTCTCATTATGCACTCTGCATAGAAGTTAAATAAGCAGGGTGACAACACACAGCCTCGATGTACTCCTTTCCCAATTTGGAATCATTCCATTATTCCATGTCCAGTTCTAACTGTTGCTTCTTGGCCTGCATACAGGTTGCCCAGAAGGCAGGTCAGGTGGCCTGATATTCCCAGCTATTGAAGAATTTTCCACAGTTTGTTGTGATCCACATGGTCAAAGGCTTTAGCATAGTCAGTGAAGCAGAAGTAGATGTCTTTTGGAATTCCTTTGCTTTCTCTATGATCCAACAGATGTTAGCGATTTGATTGCTGGTTCCTGTGCCTCTTCTAAACCCAACTTGAATATCTGGACATTTTCGGTTCACGTACTGTTGAAGCCTAGCTTGGAGAATTTTAAGCATTACTTTGTTAGTGTGTGGAATGACTGCAGTTGTGAAGAAGCTTGAAGATTCTTTGGTATTGCCTTTATTTGGGATTGGAATGAAAATTGATTTTTCAAGTCCTGTGGCCACTGCTGTGTTTCCCAAGTTTGCTGGCATATTGAGTGCAGCATTTTCACAGCATCATCTTTTAGGATTTGAAACAACTCTGCTGGAATTCCATCACCTCCACTAGCTTTGTTGTTAGTGATGCTTCCTAAGGCCCACTTGACTTCACACTCCAGCATGTCTGGCTCTAGGTGAGTGATCACAACACCATCATGGTTATCTGGGTCACTAAGATCTTTTTTGTGTAGTTCTTCTGTGTATTCTTGTCATCTCTTCCTGATATCTTCAGCTTCTGTTAGGTCCATATGGTTTCCGTCCTTTATTATGCCCATCTTTGTATGAAAATTTCCTTTGGTACCTCTAATTTTCTCGAAGAGTTCTCCCGTCTTTCCCATTCAATTGTTTTCCTATATTTCTTTGCATTGATCACTGAGGAAGGCTTTCTTATCTCTCCTTGCTATTCTTTGGAACTCTGCATTCAGAGGGGCATATCTTTCTTTTTCTCCTTTGCCTTTCACATCTCTTCTTTTCTCAGCTATTTCTAAGGCCTCCTCAGGCATCACTTTGCCATTTTGCATTTATTTTCTGGGGGGATGATTTTGATCACCACCTCCAGTACAATGTTATGAACCTCTGTCCATAGTTCTTTAGGCACTCTATCAGATCTTATACCTTGAATCTATTTCTCACTTCCACTGTATAACAGCAAGGGATTTACTTTAGGTCATACCTGAATGGCCTAGTGGTTTCCCCTACTTTCTTCAACTTAAGTCTGAATTTTCAAATAAAGATTTCATGATCTGAGCCATAATCAGCTCCTGGCCTTGTTTTTGCTGATGTATAGAGCTTCTCTATCTTTGGCTGTGAAGAATATAATCAATCTGATTTTGGTATTGACCATCTGGTGATGTCCATGTGTAGAGAGTCATCTATTATGTGTTGGCAAAGGGTGTTTGTCATGACCAGTGTGTTCTCTTCACAAAACTCTGTTAGCATCTGCCCAGCTTCATTTTGTACTCCAAGGCTATGCTTGCCTGTTCCTCCAGGTACCTTTTGACTTCCTACTTTTGCATTCTAATCCCCTATGATGAAAGAAATCTAAGCGCTGAAGAATTGATGCTTTTGAACTGTGATGTTGGAGAAGACTCTTGAGAGTCCCTTGGACTGCAAGGACATCCAACCAGTCCATCCTAAAGGAGATCAGTCCTGAGTATTCATTGGAAGGACTGATGCTGAAGCTGAAACTGCAGTACTTTGGCCGCCTGATGTGAAGAACTGACTCATTTGAAAAGACCCTGATGCTGGGCTAGATTGAATGTGGGAGAAGGGGATCACAGAGGATGAGATGGTTGGATGGCATTACCACCTAAATGGACATGAGTTTGAGTAAGCTCCAGGAGTTGGTGATGGACAGTGAAGCCTAGCATGCTTCCCTTTGGGTTGCAAAGTGTCGGACACGACTGAATGACTGAACTGAACTGATGAAGAAAAGGACATGTTTTTTTGGTATTAGTTCTAGAAGGTCTTGTAATTCTTCAGAAAACCATCCAACTTCAGCTTCTTCAACATTAGTGAGCAGAGCACAGACTTGGATTACTCTGATATTGAATGGTTTCCCTTGGAAATGAACAGAGGTCATCTTTCATTTTTGATTTTTGTACCCAAGTACTCTATTTCAGACTTTTTTGTGGACTAGCACACTGTGTGATCTACTAAAGTTATCTATGGCCACCAGAATTCTGATGTTTATGGGACCTCTAGAGATGAGCCCATCCAAACCTTTCCAAGGCACTGGATCATTTAAAAGTTGTATCAGTGAATTTGAAATTAATTTTCTTGCTTCTAGGATTATGTTCATAGCTCTTTTTTATTATTATTTCAATTTCTCATTCCTGTAGAGCTTCTGAGCATCTCACAGGAAATTCATCCTTTGAGCTAATCTAAGTGAACTCTATCTTTCATAAAGGAATCTTTTGCACACGCTAAATAGCTGATAACATAGAAAGTAACAGAGATCCGTATAGATAGCAAAGTTCCCCAAAGTATAATCAGAGACCAAACAGCACATTGATCTAAAAAGGCGACTGTTATGAATAGATACTCACGTCTACACATAAAGCAGACAAACAGCAAGGCCCTGCTGTTCGGCAGGGACCTACACTCGGTACCTCACAATGGCCGCCCGGGGACTGGGCTCTGAGGGAACAGTGCGTGTGGGTCACGTGCTGTGCACCTGACGGCAGTGCGACGCTGCTCGTCGCCCACACGTCAACGCGGCCTTTGTCTGAAAGGAGGAGACTTCTTATGGGGGCTTCCCCGGCAGCCCGGCGTTAAGACTTCTCCTTTCAGTGCAGGGGCGCAGGTTTGATCCCTCGTCAGGGAACCAAGATCTCACATGCCTCACAGCAATAAATAAATAAAACATAAAATAAAAGCAATATTGCCACAAATTCAATACAGACTTCAAAAGAAATGACCTGCATCAAAGAAAAAATTTAATTAATCAGTTTAAAAAAGAGAATTGTTAGAGTTATGTATCTGTTCAATGAACCTCCCCCATCCCCCCAAAAAAGAATTAAATTATAAGTCCCATAACAATTTGAGGACAGTTTACAAGTCACTACTCGTCTGTCTTTTCTCCTGGAAAAAAATTTTATCATAACTTGTTTTTAGCATTTTGCTTTTTGTTAATTTTTTAAGGTTTCATTTTTTTGTTTAAATTATGCCTAATTATATTTATTCAATAAATAAATGTCTATTCATAAAATTAAGGTATCATACATTGATAAAATGGATTAATAATTATGTTCATCTGTGCTCCCACTCCACTGAGGGAGCTAATTCCTTTCTTGCATGTTTATCTCACAGTCCCAGTTGGTGGAAGATTTCCAAGAACTGCGGAGGACATTAGAGACCATGAATTTGTTCAATGCCAACCTGGGGTTCTTCTTCCTTCACCTCGCCCAGGTCTTGATTTTGGAAGCCCTGGCTTGGGTAATAGTGTGGCATTTTGGCAGTGGCTGGCTTGTCACAATGCTCATTTCTTTTCTTCTCACGGTTGCTCAGGTAACTAGGTGTCCTAAGCACAGGCAGCAGATCTATGGGAAGCCTCAGAATTTTTTCTTCCCTCTTTACACTGGTGTCAGCGGCTGCCTGGCACTTCCTGGCAAGCTACTCATCAGTGTCTGACACCAGCAAGGTATCAAAACCCAGTGGGTTTTGATACAGGGTAATGATTTTTTTTATGAAAATATTCTCAGGAGAACTAAACAAGTTACTCTGTAGAATGCCTAGCACAGAGACTGGCATGTGGTAAATATCCTTGACAGTTGCTACCCTTTGCCCAATAGTATCCACACAATGTCAGTAACTGAAGTTCCGTTCTGGGCCATGTAACCTTCACCTGTATCTTTCATTCGTTATCCAACCAACATTTTTAATGGTTGTTTTATGATTTTACGAAGACTATAAGCACATATGTGAACTTATTTTGTTTTCTTTTTAATCGCTCAGTTGTTTCCAATTTTTTTAGACCCCATGGACTGTAACTGGCTCCTCTGTCCATGGATTTCTTCAGGCAAGAATACTGGAGTAGGTTGCCATTCCTTTTACCAGGGAATCTTCCTGACCCAGCGATCAAATCCGAATCTCCCAGATTACAGGCAGATTCTATACCCTCCTAGCCACCATTAAGAAAGAAAGACCCACATTAGTTTATACCTACATGTGTGTGTGTGTGTGTGTTTAAAGACACACACATATATATATCACTATTTATACATGCTATTCCATAATAAAAGATTCTACTAAAAAGAAGTTATATACATATATATATATATTTTTTTTTTTTTAAAAATTCCCTGAGACCCTAGCCAAAAGCCTCATTTCACCAATACTTATCAATACACCAGTCTATGAAGAGAGTCTATTTATTATCCCATGATAATAGGATCATGGATTCTGCCAGAAATGGCAATCAGCAACTGGTGTGTAGCAGGGCAATTGATAAATCCTTTGAATGAAGCACAGACTTCTGAAGAGGGCCTTCTATGCCCACAACACTGCATTGTGGACACAAAGGGAAACACACCTGACCCTGCACTTGGGCAGCAGTCATCCAGTGGAGGAGATGGTCATTTAAATATCTAGACACGATACAAGGCAGAAGGGAAAGAAGCAAGCATGTGTTCTTGGAGCAGAAAGAGGCATCTAATTCTAATTGAGGCAGTTGGGGATGATTTCATGGAGAATTAACATCAATGGTAATTACAAAATTTTATATGCTAATTTTTTTCTTGAAAAGTCAACTTGCTTTATTCTTTGAAAAGCAACTTCTGGAATCAAGAAAGAAACAAATATTTGACTGCTTAGCATTACCAGGAATTTTACATGTATTTTGGCTGCAAGACAGCTGAATGAGCAAGGTATAATGTTATAATCCCTGCTTCTCAGACAAAGAACTGAGCTCAGAGCCACCGACTAGCTTGGCAAGAGTTGTATAACTTGTAAAGTGGTGAAGGACAGTTCAGAGCCCTAGTCAGTCTGATTCCAAAGGCATCCTCCTTCCATTCCACACTGGACGATTCTGACAGTAGAGAGAAGAACATTCTAGGCTTCGAGAGCCATCTGTGCAAAGGTACAGGGACCGGAAAGCACTCAGCAAGTGTGACAGATACAGAGATCTCCACTGTTCTCATGGGTTCCCGAACCTACCAGCGGGCCCACTTACTGCTTTCTTCTTTCCTTGTCAACTTCTCTGACTGCAACCCTGTCTCTTCCAGGCTCAGGGTTCATTTCTGCAGCATGACATGGGACACTTTTCCATGTTTAAGAAGTCCAAGTGGAACCGCCTGATGCAGATATTTGTGACGGGTCATCTCCAGGTACAGAATGTTCCAGGACTATGATGGGATTCTGAAAGTCATTTCACTAAACAGTGGTTTCTACATACACTTATCAGCAAAAAATGTTACTACACACACCACAAGTAAATGTAAATATACAAACAATGTAGTGACCATATATGTATACACACACACACACACACACACACACACACATAACATTATAACATATATGCTAAAATTAGAATTTTAAATGTTTAGAAGAAAAGGTTTATTTTTATTTAAGAAGTTCTGGTTTTTTTGTTTGTTTGTTTGTTTGTTTTAGCCAATAAACTATTTGGCCCAGTCCCTGGTATATGGTTAAAGAACTACCTCTCAGGAGATATACCCTATAAAGTCATGAGTAGGGATATAAAGTCATGAGTAGGGGTCTGGACATATGTTTCTTGGAGCCAAACGTTTTAGTCCTGGGAGGACTATGTATAAATAAAAGAAAAGATGCAGACTAGAGAAAAGTTTAACAAAAGAGAGAAACCACAGAAAGTTAGATGGCTCTGTTTAAGAGTTGAGGGTTGCAAAACCCAGACTGCTGGAAAAAGCAGGGGCAGTTGGTCTTATCCCCCTCACATATGCTCCAGGAGGACAGGCACACTGCCCTATGCACCCCTGAAATGCAGTGCCTAGCAGAGTGCCTAACACGCAGTAGGCCTTCCATAAGCATGTGTGGAATGCATGAAGGGATGGATGGAGGAATGGAATGATGGGTGGAAACCTGATAACAGTATAAGGATTGATGACAGTCGGTTTCAGCCCTGGCTCTGATAACGCTCACTGTGCAACCCCGAACAAGTCAGATTCCATCTCTGGCTCTCAGAGTTCTCATCTCTAAAATTAGGACTTCAGCTGGATCTCAGCTTTTCTATGTTGTTATAGGATTTGGTGAGAAACCAAATGACAGAATGATCTCTGTTCATTTCCAAGGCAAATCATTCAGTATCACAGTAATCCAAGTCTAGCTAACTCTGCTAGCCTTTGCCCTGCTTCATTTTGTACTCCATTTTGGTATTCTTGCCTTAATAACCCCATGAACAGTATGAAAGGCAAAAAGATATGACAGTGAAAGATGAACTCCCAAGTCAGTATGTATCCAATATGCTACTGGAGAAGAGTGGAGAAATAACTCCAGCAATAACCCCATGAACAGTATGAAAGGCAAAAAGATATGACAGTGAAAGATGAACTCCCAAGTCAGTATGTATCCAATATGCTACTGGAGAAGAGTGGAGAAATAACTCCAGCAAGAATGAAGAGATGGAGCCAAAGTGAAAACAGCGCTGAGCTATGGATGTGACTGGTGGTGAAAGTAAAGTCCGATGCTGTTAAGAGCGATATTGCATAGGAACCTGGAATGTTAGGTCCATGAATCAAGGAGAATTGGAAGTGGTCAAACAGAACATGGCAAGAGTGAACATTGACATTTTAGGAATCAGTGAAGTAAAATGGACCAGAATAGGCAAATTTAATTCAGGTGAACATTATATCTGCTACTGTGGGCAAAAATCCATTAGAAGAAATGGAGTAGCCCTCATAATCAACAAAAGAGTCCAAAATACAGTACTTGGATGCAATCTCAAAAATGAAAGCATGATCTCTGTTCATTTCCAAGGCAAACCATTCAATATCACAGTAATCAAAGGCTATGCCCCAAACAGTAATGCTGAAGAAGCTGACGTTGAATGGTTCTATGAAGACCTACGAGAACTTCTAGAACTAATGCCAAAAAAAGATGTCCTTTTCACCATAGGGGACTGGAATGCAAAAGTAGGAAATCAAGAGACACCTGGAGTAACAGGCAAATTTAGCCTTGGAGAACAAGATGAAGCAGGGCAAAGGCCAACAGAATTTTGCCCAGAGAACACACTGGTCACAGCAAACACCCTCTTCCAACTTTATCACTCCTGTATATATTCCAAATACTTTCATTTTTACATGAAAGAAATATAAAAATTATTAATATATTTTACATTTCTTTTTTCATTCTGAGGCTTTGAATCTAGTATGTATTATATACTTACACAGCCTGCCTCAATTTGACTGGTCACATATTAAGTGCTCAGTGGCCACACATAGATAATGTATACTCTATTGAACACTGCAGATCTAAAGTACATATTAATCAATTTGAGAGATATCAAAAATGCAGTAAAAGCTATGACTATTGCTTATTCTTCTAATAATGATTAATGTAATATGGGAAGGGAAGATAAATTGAATATCTCAATATGCCAGCATTCTACATACAACATCTCATGTCTCCTCAAATAACCCATGCAGGTAAATGTCATCATATTATACTATATTTACTGAAGATGAAATTAAACATCAAAGGGTAGATAATTTTCCTAAACCACACAGAAGCATTTATACATCCAGTGGATGCAACTAAGCTGATGCACTTCCAAATCTTTTTCTCTTAAAACTTTCAGATTCTCACTGAAAGAGAAAAAAAATCCCAAACAACTTAATCAGAGATTATATGAGCTCAGCATCAACTAAAATACATTTATTCTTGTTTATACTTAATAAGATCATTGAAACCTGAAAATGTGATGATCAGAGGCAAGCCCCCATAGGAGATGACTTCAGATCCATGACTCTTTAAAATATTCATTGAAGTAGGAACCTTGGGGCCATTTTCCCCCAGAAATATCTAGTTTTAGAACTGAAGTTTCTTTATTTATAAAATAAGTATACTCTCTGCTCTACCTATTTCATGTTTCTTTTTAAAAGGAGGACAAAAAAAAAAAAAAAAAAAGGAAAAACATTTCATTTAAACAGTTTTTAATCTTCTTCATTATCAGGAGTTGTTTTAGCCTGGAATTTGTGCTCCTAGATAAGATAATTATTTGCTGGTAGGCTTTTAGAGCCTCTAGCCAATAAATCATTCTGTGACCCAGGAATGGGGGATGGCATGTTCCAGGAATCCATATGCTAATTAAGCTTTGGAGATGTAGGCAGAAAACGCTGATTGTTACTATGCAGGCGCTAGTCATGTCCGACTCACTGCGACCCCATGAACACAGCACACCAGGCTTCCCTGTCCTTCACCAGTTCATAAAGTTTGCTCAGACTCATGTCCATTGAGTGGGTGATGCCATCCAACTATCTCATCCTCCGTCATCCCCTTTTCCTCCTGCCCTCAATCTTTCCCAGCTTCAGGGTCTTTTCCAGTGAGTTGGCTCTTCACATCAGGTGGTCAGTACTGGAGCTTCAGCTTCAGCCTCAGTCCTTCCAGTCAATATTCAGATGATTTTCAGTTGATTTTCTTTAGTTTTGGAAAACTCTGATAATGAAAGATATTTCAGGAGAGAAACCTTGCAGCTAATGAATGTTCTCTTCTCCTCAGGGCCTATCTGCCAAATGGTGGAATAACCAGCACTTCCAACACCATGTCAAAACAAACATCTACCTCAAAGACCCAGATATTAATCTAGACCCATTTCTTGTTATTGGAGATTTACAACCTGTCAAGGTATGTTCAGAAATCCTAAGCACTAGAGAAAGGTTTCAGGAAGTTGTTCTTGGAAAGGTCTACACCTTTGTCTTGAGGACGTCAGGCTGGAGATACTGGCTTCAAGCATGTTTTCAGAGCATCTCTTCTTCTTTTAAGTCCAGGATATAGATTTGAAATAAGTGAATCTGGTGTTGTAAGAAAAAAAAAAAAAAATGTGGAACGAATGACTAAATGATCTTAAAAGTCATTCAGGCTAAATCACTCATAGAAGGCATGGCAGAACATTCAACAAGTGCTAAATCATGAAACACCTACCTATCTAGTTATGTCAACTAATTCTAGCTGTTGGAAGAAACTAAGCTGCTATTTTTAGTTTAGGTTCATTTTGGTTCGTTTACACATGAAACTCAGCTCAAATGCCTCATAATACACTTAGGACCTTGCCTCTAACTCAGACTTCTTAAGCAACAGAAAAAGGATGACAAACTCCAGGATGTCCCAGCTGTTGACTTTCTTAAACCTCAGCTTAAAAACCAGCATGTAAGGATTATTACCAAGATTTTCTGAGTCTGCTTTCAACATAGAAGGTATAAGGATAACCACAGAAAGGTGTCTTTCCTTGAGAGGAAATGATGGATCCTGAGAATTAAGTGCTTAGGAAGAGGCTCTATCTGCTTCTGGAAGAATTTAGGAGCTTTCTAAAAACAAAGGAGTGTAGCTTGGTCAGTTGCTGTGTGGACTTTGTGGTGACCAGAATTGTTCAACTTTCTCAAAATATGTTTTCCCAGTTTGGGAAGACAACCTTCTTCCAATTAGGAGAAAAAGTCTCCTGCCGAGATATAAAGAAAAAAAGAAAGAAACCTTGTGGTCTTCAGTCAGTTGTTCTTCACAATGACTCCACAAACAAGTCAGAGCTCTCTAAAGTTTGCAAACTCCTGAAGTGAAGTCGCTCAGTCATGTCTGACTCTTTGAGGCGCTATGGACTATAGCCCACCAGGCTCCTCCACCCATGGGATTTTCCAGGCAAGAATACTGGAGTGGGTTGTCATTTCCTTCTCCAGGGATCCAACCAGGGTCTCTCACATTTCAGGCAGACTCTCTACAGTCTGAGCCACCAGGGAATCCCTGTGAACTCAGCTGATCATTAAACTTGTGACATTTTGACTTCTCTCCTCATTCCCTCACAGCAATGGAGATTTGTCTCACTGGAGTTCATGAGGCAGCCTGACCCCCTCCAGAAATGCTTTCTGTAGAATTGTATCCAGTTCACATGCTGCCTCTTCACAGAGGATGGAGACATCATCACTTCTCCTTCATTCTAGAGACATATCCCTCGAGCCTTAGGTTCTGTATACTATAATTTCAAGGCAACTGCACATTACTTAAAATCATTAAATCTCTAAAATTCATTGTTTTGCAACAAAACTAATTCTGATAAGCCTTAACTGTTTCTGTTCTTCCTATTTTACTGTCAGTCTTTCTACCACTTTCTTCAAACATTCATTCCTTTAACAAGTATTAATTAAATCCTCTAGGGCCAGGTCCTGTTCTCATACTCTGGAAAAGTTAGACTTCTCCTTTGGAGCCATACTCAAAAGTCAATCCTTCACCTACATTTGCCAACTCTCCAAAATTTCCCACCGCCTCCCTCTTTCAAGTTTCCTACCACTTAAATATCCAGAAGCTTGGGAGTAACTGCAAATAACTATCATTACTTTATCACCGTGACACTTATTTTGATTTATGATAGTGAGAGATAGAAGGGTCAAGTCTAATATTCAAAGAACAGAAGAAATATGTAGAAGGGAAGGTATCAAAAGAATGGGAAATGCAAAAAATTAAACAGTGCTCACAGTGTTTTAACTGACTGAACATATGGTAAAATTATAGAGGAGATCTGAATTATCATTCATTCATTAATCTCTTCAGCCAAACATTTATTAACTGTCTCTTAGGTAATACAGATAAACCATTATGTCTATGCCTCCTCTCAAGATATTTGCTGCCTTTCTGCATTTGGGCACAGACTAAATTAACTAAGAAGACCCCTAGGAAATGACTCAAATTCCCGGTGGTAAGATTATATATTATCAAGCCTTAAAATGAGTAAATCACAGCATGAGATCCACGATGGAATTAAAGGAGGAAAGATGAAGTAGATACTAGAGGTTATGACTATGTGTTTTATAACACAACCATTCAACATATATCTGTTAAATGGATGAATGGATACAAGCAGACTGTGCTTCAAGCAGAATTCTAAGCACATAGGTTGAAGAAGACCTTAAAAACTTATCAGAAATATTTCTCCTCCATTATCACTCCATTCCACACCAGGACAAATCTCAAAATGGCTCCCATGGGTATAATAATAAATGATAACAATCCCTGAATTCAAATGGAATGAACAATCCCTGCAAGAATTGCCCACATTTAAATAAAGAAACTACTGCACAATTGCACTCATCTCACATGCTAGTAAAGTAATGCTTAAAATTCTCCAAGCCAGCCTTCAGCAATACGTGAACTGAGAACTTCCAGATGTTCAAGCTGGTTTTAGAAAAGGCAGAGGAACCAAAGATCAAATTGCCAATATCCACTGGATCATCAAAAAAGCAAGAGAGTTCCAGAAAAGCATCTATTTCTGCTTTATTGACTACGCCAAAGCCTTTGACTGTGTGGATCAACAATAAACTGTGGAAAATTCTGAAAGAGATGGGATACCAGACCACTTGACCTGCCTCTTGAGATACCTGTATGCAGGTCAGGATGCAACAGTTAGAACTGGACATGGAAAAACAGACTGGTTCCAAATAGGAAAGGGAGTATGTCAAGGCCTATATTGTCACCCTGTTTATTTAACTTATATGCACAGACATCATGAGAAACACTGGGCTGGAAGAAGCACAAGCTGGAATTAAGATTGCTGGGAGAAATATCAATAACCTCAGACATGCAGATGACACCACCCTTATGGCAGAAAGTGAAAAGGAACTAAAAAGCTTCTTGATGATAGTGAAAGAGGAGAGTGAAAAAGTTGGCTTAAAGCTCAACATTCAGAAAACTAAGATCATGGCATCTGGTCCCATCACTTCATGGGAAATAGATGGGGAGACAGTGGAAACAGTGTCAGACTTTATTTTTTTGGGCTCCAAAATCACTGCAGATGCTGATTGCAGCCCTGAAATTAAAAGACGCTTAATCCTTGGAAGGAAAGTTATGACCAACCTAGTCAAGGCTATGGTTTTTCCAGTGGTCATGTATGGATGTGAGAGTTGGACTGTGACTAAAGCTGAGCACCGAAAAATTGATGCTTTTGAACTGTGGTGTTGGAGAAGACTCTTGAGAGTCCCTTGGACTGCAAGGCAATCCAACCAGTCCATCATAAAGGAGATCAGTCCTGGGTGTTCATTGGAAGGACTGATGCTGAAGCTGAAACGCCAGTACTTTGGCCACCTCATGTGAAGATTTGACTTATTGGAAAAGACCCTGATGCTGGGAGGGATTGGGGGCAGGAGGAGAAGGGGACGACAGAGGATGAGATGGTTGGACGGCATCACCGACTCGATGGACATGGGTTTGAGTAGACTCCGGGAGCTGGTGATAGACAGGGAGGCCCGGTATGGTGTGATTCTTGGGGTTGCAAAGAGTTGGACATGACTGACCAACTGAACACAAGTGAACTGAAATATAGAAAAAGGCACCACAATATTTCCTCCCCCTTCAGTTCTGGTTCATTAGTGGCTTCAGTTTGACAGTAAATGAACCCTGACCAGATGGCTTGTTCTATAGAGATTCTACACACACACACACACACACACACACACAACCTTGAGTATAATAACAGAAGTCTATATCGTTCTTACTTTAGTTTTATTCTCTCTTCATTCAGTATGGCAAGAACAAAATCAAATTCATCAACTACGAGAAGCAGCACCTGTACTTCTGCATGGGTGAGTCCCAGGGGGCCACAATCCTTATCATCCCATTTCCTTGAAGCAAACTGTTGTCAAACCAGAGGGCATGACTGAAATCCTCCCACAGAGAGACGATCCCATGTCTAGTTGTGCCTCAAAAAAGCAGCATGCTTTATTTCAGACTTACCTGGGTGAAATCTGAAAAGGAAAATAGAAGAGCAATTAGGCATTCTTACTGGGCATCTCATCACTCTGGCTACTGTACAAGGAAGGAGATGTTCCAAGAAGGATGGGAGGCAGGATGCCAATCAAGGGGTATGGAAACTGTGACTGTCGACCTGGAAAAATACAATACTTATGAAGAAGAAAAGGATAGTGGTATATGGATAGGGAGGAAAAACAGGAAAAGAATGCTCAAGCACTGACAATAGGTGCCAGAAAAAGCAGAGTCTCATGAATAAAGTCACCTGCAGAGCTTCTGTGTGGAAGAAAGTTGACTGTTCCCACAGCTTACATACAGCTGGAGAAGGTATTTTAGTGGACACATACACACACACACACACACACACACATACACACACACATATAAGATAGAAAGATAGATCTGGATATATTCTAGGCTTGAGAGAAAATAGGGTAGCTGAATAATGCTAATACCAATGAAAATATTAGAAGCAAAAATGTTTTGCTCTAAACCAAGTCAAATTTATGAGAGCTCACAAAGAAAATTTAGGACCCCAAAATATGCTCATCTGAAACATGCTTACTCATTTGGAAAAGAAACCCAAATGAAGGAAGATTCCAAACATTTCCTGTAGATCAGTGGTTCTCACCTAAGAGCATAGTTGCCCCCAGTGGGACATTTGACACCGTATAGATACTTTTTTGATTATCACAAGAAAGCGGGGGAACGGTACTGACATCCATGGGGCAGCAGCCAGGGATGTCATGAAATGCCTTACAGGACACAGAACAGCCCTGAACAGTAAAGAATTATCTGACCCTAAGATGCCAACAGTGTTAAGATTGAGAAGCAGTTGCAGATGATCTGGCTCGCCCAAACACTGGCCACCAGTGGTCATCTGTCTCCTGCCTGACCGGGATGGCCTGTGAGTCCATTTTCTGAGACATGAGGCTCAACCACCACTGCAGCCTCTTCCAGTGCTAGAATTCTGAGGACTTCTCCTAATGCGGTTATTCTCTTTCATGACCAAAAAGGGTGTGGAGGACATTGGTGCCCCTGTTTGAAAGGGAACTATTCCAGCCCAGACAGATGTGTATTCACATAAGAAAAAATTGTTGGGGTCTCTTGTCTGAACTCTCCTCCTGTGTGTAGTAAAACAATACAGCCTTAGCTTATGAGGAATGGGTGAATATTGTAGCTTCACTGCAGAATGCCCAGCTTACAAACCACATCGTCCTCAGGAGCTGTTTCATTTTGTCATTTTCTTTCAAATGTCTTCAACTTAGTATGACAGGTACATATGAGTCGTACTCAACCCATCAAAGAGAGATGAAGCTTGACATTTCATAAAGATGGGGAGACAGCTTTCATGCAGATTCCTGTAGTAGGGAAAGGTACTTCAGTACAAGCTGAGCTCAACTCTCAGAAAAGAAAGTTGGGAGACTTTTAAAACACTGAGACATGCTAAAAGAAATTAGGGAAAGAGGATAAAGGGAGGGGAAGCTGGTCATGTGGTTAAGCCATGTGTATCTTCTCACTGGTGCTTATCAAAGTCAAACTCCTTACCCTCCCAGAGGCTGCAGCACAGAGCCCGATCCTCCAAGATTGTACTTCAAAGGGATGACTCCCAAGTCCTTGAGAAAAACATTTCTGAATCAGGGACAATCCATTCCAGAGGGAGAGAGTAAGAATTTTATAATTGTAAGTTTTCTAGCAAGTGATCGAAGAAAAAGGAGGTCAGAAGCCTACTGAACAAGCAGTAAGTTCTTTGGACAGTCTTGAACTTTCTCATGCAAGAATTTTAAGGGGGCTGGAGTCATCCCAGGAGCATGGCCCTGAACTGTTCTTAGAAACTATTTCTAGCATTTGTGCGAGTCTCTTAGTGTGTAGGGTGGACAAAATCATCTGGGCTGACAATTCACAGACTTTGAAAGTTTACAGGTCAAGTGTGAAGCCTAGTCAGGAAGGGGGTCCAGAGCATCTGACTCAAGTTTGATCAAGGAGAGAGTTGTGAAAGTCTGAAGGGTCTCCATATGACTCCTATGTGCTCCAGGCAACTTCACTGGTCCTGGGGGAAGGGCAGGTAAATAACTATCTGGCCAGACTCAGTATGCCAGCTCTATATCTGCCACCTTGACATATTGTGACAGGGCCCAACACGAAGGAGTGTGAAGGACTGAAGGATTCCAGAGACCTTGAGAAAAGTTGAAAGCTCAGAGCAGAAGCCCTTCCAGGATACCTTCATCAGGATTGACTCAGATCTTCAAAGCTTCCCTAGTCTCCTTAAGGGAGCTTGAACCAAAGTCCTGGTCAGCCTCAGAGACTCTAAAAGCCCAGCAGCATCCAGAATGTGGTTGTGGATCTCCACCTTGCATCCCTTCTCAGGAGCAACATTCCAGGGGTAGAATGTTAAGGAGATCAACTCCCACTAGCTTGCATAGGAATCATATCCGCTCATTTGTTCACATGTTAAGGAGATCGACTCCCACTAACTTTCACAGGAATCATATCAGCTCATTTGTTTATGAACTTTTTGTTTGTTTGTTTTCAGTTGGGGCCCCCCTTCTCATGCCGGTGTATATCAACCTGAAATCGATTCTAGCAATGTACCGCAGAAGGGCCTGGAAGGTGAGTAACTCGATTCCTTCTCTAAAGCTAGATCAGGCTGGTAGAAAAGGGAAAATGTAAATGCTTGGTCCTTTCCAGATGTAGCTTCCTTGAGTATCAGGATATAAGATTTAGCCAGTTTTATTTCCACTAGCTTAACTTTCAAGCACTTCTTTCCGCAGGACATTGCCTGGGTCAGCAGCTTTTATATCTGCTATTTCATCACATTTGGCCCTTTCTATGGAATCTTCGGAACCATGGTGCTCATATATTTAGTCAAGTAAGGAAACGTTAATATTCTCCTACTCTTATTACCTGGATGGTCCTCTTACCTTCCTTAACTGAGCTATTTATGATTAGCAATGATTAGCAGACTATGACACCAGACCACATTCTTGTAACTCAAACGTTTCCAAGAAAATGTGGGGTAAAGCAGCTGAAGTAGTTGAGTTTCTTGGAAACTGAATTTCCCAATAATGCCTTTTTTTTCCCCACGTGATTAATTCCCAATTGCAGTATAGTAATCCCTCAGCATCTGAGGAGGATTAGTCCCTAGACCCACCTCAGTTACCGAAATTCAAAGATATTCAGGCTCCATAGTCATCTAGCCAGTATGTGGTTCCTCAACTGTGGATTCAGGCAAGCACTAATCTTGTAGTATTGTGTGTTTACTTAAAAATATCCACATTTAAGTGGACCTGCATATTTCTCAAAGGACAATTGCATTCTGCCTGATCACCAAGTCCTTCAAACTGTAATCCAGCTGGACATCATAATTCTTACCAAAGATAGTAGGAGCCCAGTTTTTTAAAAAGTTATTTTATGACTAGAGATTTTCCCCACATCAAAAGCACTTTAAACTGAATCACCCCGTTCACCTCGCGATGCATCCCTCCCTCATCACTCTCGTCCCTGCTCATAGCAGCGGCGGGGGCTCCTCCACGTCAGGCGGTCTGCTGACGGCTCACAGTGGGCCTCCCTGCTGGCTCAGACGGCAACGCGCCCGCCTGCATTGTGGGAGACCCGGGCTCCATCCCTGGGTCGGGAAGATCCCCTGGAGAAGGAGACGGCAACGCGCCCGCCTGCACTGTGGGAGACCCGGGTTCCATCCCTGGGTCGGGAAGATCCCCCGGAGAAGGAAACGGCAACCTGCTCCAGTATTCTTGCCTGGAAAATTCCATGGATGCAGGAGCTGGTGGGCTACAGTCCACGGGGTCGCAGAGTCAGGCACGACTGAGCAACTTCACTCACTCTACATGCATTACCTTATTTCATGTAATCAAAAAATGCACAACCAGGCAATGTAGATAGTATCAATTTCATTTTTCTGGTAAGAGAACTAAAGTTCAGAGAAATGAAATCACTTACTCAAGAGCAAATAAGGGCCAGTAGCAGTGCCAAATCAAAACTTGTACCCAGTTCTGTCTGATGACAACAGCCAAGCTCTTAATCACATTGCATATATGCTTAAGTTGTTGTTGCTTTAGTCGCCAAGTCATGTCTGACTCTTTTGCGACCCCATGGACTGTAGCCTGCCAGGCTCCTCTGCTCTGGGGGTTTCACAGGCAAGAATACTGGAGTGGTTTACCAGTTCTTTGTCCAGGACATCTTCCTGACCCAAGAATCAAACCCAGATCTCCTGTATTGGCAGATGGAATCTTGACCACTGAACCAGCAGGGAAGCCTGACCTTCAGTTATCTAGGTATTTTCTGAGCCTTGCACCAACGCCTTCAGAAAATACTGGGGACACTGCTCTGGTACAGTAGGCTGCAAGACAGGGACTGTGACTGATTCCCTAGTGTGCCATCTTTAGATATAAAAAGTCTACAAAGATGAAAAACAAATAACCACCACTTTATTGGACCTTTTGAGTTACTGCCATTTCCTCCAATGCTCAGCCAGATCTGCAAGTGGGTATGCAAGCCCAGTGACTGGAACTGAAACTCCCCAAGGAGTGATCACATCTTCCATTTATTCTCTTAAAGGTTTCTTGAGAGTCCATGGATTGCATATGTTACCCAGATGAGCCACATACCAATGAAAATGAGCAAAGAGGAGAACCAGGACTGGTTCAGCACTCAGGTAATAATGCTGTTCTTGGGAAAGCATCCTGATTACCATCTGCTTACCTCAAATAATATTTATTAGAGGCTTGCCAGGGGCCAGGCACTGTCAACTGTTTTGCATGTAGCTACATGTAGCTATGTGCTCGGAGTATTCCCACTGTAAAAATGATGAAATTGAGGTAGAATAAGTTATATAACTTGTGTAAGATCACACAGCTAACTAGTAGAAGCAGGTTTTAGTTATTTATTTGGCCACACTGTGTGGCATGCAGGGTGTTAGTTCTCCTACCAGGGATCAAACCTGTGTTTAGTACACAGTCTTAACCTGTGGACCAGCGGGAGTTCCCTAGAAGCAGGTTTTAAACCTCGGCAGTTTGATTTCAGAACCTTTGCTCTTCAGTTCAGTTCAGTTCAGTCACTCAGTCGTGTCCAACTCTCTGCGACCCCATGAACCACAGCACGCCAGGCCTCCCTGTCCATCACCAACTCCCGGAGTTTACCCAAACCCATGTCCATTTAGTCGGTGATGCCATCCAACCATCTCATCCTCTGTCGTCCCCTTCTCCTCCTGCCCTCAATCTTTCCCAGCATCAGGGTCTTTTCCAATGAGTCAACTCTTCACATCAGATGGCCAAAGTATTGGAGTTTCAACTTCAACATCAGTCCTTCCAATGAACACCCACGACTGATGTCCTTTAGGATGAACTGGTTGGATCTCCTTGCAGTCCAAGGGACTCTCAAGAGTTTTTGCTCTTAACCAAGTCTTAATGAACTACACCCAAAGGGCCAGTCTAGCCCAGTGTGTGTCTTTGTAGTCTTATTAGAGCACAGTCACACTAATACATTACCTATTCTCTATGATAGCTTTCATTCTTAAACAGTAGAACTGCATAGCTGTGATGCACAATTAAAACATTTACTGGGTAGCACTTTACAGGCAAGGTTTACTAAACCTGCCTCAACATGAATCTTTCAATGAATCTTTCAATCTTTCAATGAATCTCACACTCCTAGAATAACAGAAGGAAGAACCCTGGAATCCCCCTCATTTCATTGTATAGGTGGTGGGGCCCAGAGAGGAGACTGCCTTCTCTGCAAGCATGCTGTTAACGATTAGAAGATTGGTGACCCATGCGAATACAACTGCCTCCTAAGCCTAATACTGGCTGTGCCATGATTAAGTGGAGAATCCAGGCATCATACTGCCTCCTCCTCCATGCCCATTTCCATATTCAGTGGACATTCCACACAGTAGTGCTTCTCAATCTTTTTGGTCAAGAAACTACTCTTAAAACTTATTGAGAACATCAAAGAGCTTTCATTTGTGGAAGTTATATCCACTGATACTTACTGTATTTGAAACTGAATCTGAGAGTTTTAAAATAGCTATTAATTTTAAAATAACAAGATAAAGCCAATAAAGGTTAACATCAGAGTGATGACATCGTCCCATGTTTAATAGCCTCTGGTAAAACCCATGCTATAAGCATGTATGAATGAGAATGAAAAAGGCAAATACTGTCTCAGAAGTATTATGGGGATCATTTTGACCTTGAAGATCCCCCGAAAGTGTCCTAGGGAACCCCAAGGTGCTCTAAAGTACACTTCGAGGAACCGTGACTTAGAATAACTGCAAAAATAACATTCAAAATGGCAACAACCCTAACAAGGATTAAATCTTAGAAAGGCACTGAATAAAATCACATTCATAAGCATTCTAAGTAGTCTGGAGAATCCTATGAACTTCTTCTCAGTCTGTCTTTGAATAAAATAAAATACATGAGATTAAAAAGGAAGCTACTTGTATATATTAATAAATGTATTTCTATGCACAAAACCCTTGATTAAAGCCCTTGTATGCTTTATTCCTCATTTAGAAGTCCTTTAAGTCTATTCTGTGGTAATAGCATTCAAAGTCCTATAATTTCTACCAGAGTCTTACAATCCCACTTCCATCTGCCAAACTCCTTACTCATGACACCTTAGTCTTCTGATTTTGAGGGCAAATACTGATTTAGCCCTCTCAAATCCTATTTACTTCTTCATATCTATTGCCTTATCTATACTTCTTAGCAAAATGCCTTATTTCCTTTATAATTGTCAGATCCCTGAGACCTGGGACTTATTTCTATCCCTCATGGTTTGTTACACAAAATGCTTACTCCATCAGCACTTGCTGAATGATGGATGAATAACAGAGTAACTAAATCTCTTGTTTGTCATGAGTTCATTTACACCTAATGTAAACTTTTTCTTTGCAGGTCTTGGCCACCTGTAATGTTGAACAGCCCTTTTTCAATGACTGGTTCACTGGGCACTTGAACTTCCAAATTGAGCACCAGTGAGTAAGAGAAATAGTTCACGATAAAGGGCAAGGGCTGTTACTTGTAACTGCCCTCCATATAGTCCAGAGCGGAGCAGTAGACTCGCAATCTTAAGGGAAAAAAATGAACCAGGATTCTCTAAAGGATTAACAACAATGTTAAGGAAAGGAAGAAAGAAATGAAGGAAGTGTCACAATTGCGAGTACATGGAGTGAAATCTTGGAAAAGTATCAGTGACTCAGTTTCCAGAATCCTATGGGCTTAGGAATCTCTTTGCATTTGCTTTGTTGGCAAAACCTAAGAAAAATCAGGACACTTGGGTAACCAACTTGTGTTCAAACTTAACTATGCTATAATTCAAATATTTACTTATCTGTGTCTTTAGAGCCAAGGTTACAAAATAAATGAAGTGGAGTCCCTGCTGCAATTTCTAAATGGTATCTGGAAATCCTTTACCCATGGGCCAGTTACACAGAGGAAATGGGTAGTTCACGCCTTGATGCAAGTTAAAACATTGAGAGTCAGTTTCTCCAGAGTATCAGGGGAGAGGCTTTGCACATTCTCTTTGTCTAAGCCATGTGAGTCTATGATAGTCAAAGAAGGAACAAGACCTTATTTGTCCAAGGAATTGTTTTCATTCTATTTGTCATATTAGGGCTTGAAAATTTCAGCAAAAAATTACTCCTGATAGTTTTGTTAAAGGAAAGGTTTACATCCAAGACTGTCATCTGGCTGACTAATGAAAACTTGGGATTAAAAATCCATCTCTCCTCACTTCTTATTCCTTTCTTGGGACTGTTAGCTATTTACCATGACTTAATATACACTCATCTATTCTTGCTAAGGAAGTTAGAAAGACAGAAACTAAGACAGAGATTAGTAGGGGCAAGGTGGGAGATTGAGTATCTCCAGATCTCTGGGTAGTTCTAAATGGTAGAAAGTTCTGAATGGTACACTTTCATTTGATCAGGCCAAAAATCAACAGTTGATTGAGCTAAAACACATTCTCTTAATTCTTCCTAAACACCTGCCACCCACAAGGCTTGTAGAGGGTTAAGAGCTGACTCATTTGAAAAGACCCTGATGTTGGGAAAGATTGAAGGCAAGAGGAGAAGGGGACGGTAGAGGATGAGATGGTTAGATGGCGTCACCGATTCAATAACATGAGTTTGGGTAAACTCCGGGAGTTGGTGATGGACAGGGAGGCCGAGCGTGCTGCTGTTCATGGGGTCAGAAAGACTCAGACATGACTGAGCGACTGAACTGAACTGAACTGAAGGGATACGATGAGTCTGCCAGCAAGTCTTTTAACTTCCCAGAACAAAAGTATTGTGCAAGGTCAAGGTTGGGTCTGCGTGGCTGATCCCATTTTATTTTGTTAAAGGGGAAAGGGAGCTTTGGGTTTCTCTTTAGGTCTGAAAAGTTTTATATCTCCTCAGTTTCCCTAGTCTGTTTCCCACAATGCCACGCCATAATTACCACAAGGTGGCACCTCTGGTAAAGTCACTGTGTGCCAAGCATGGACTGCCGTATGTGAATAAGCCCATGTTGAAGGCATTTGGAGATACTCTTAGGTAATAACAGTCCCCCAACCCACAGCTCTCATTTCCCTTCACTGCTGGTCCCCAGACTCTTCACTGCTTTATAAATCATTCAGTCAATAGCTATTTATTAAGAAACATTCATGTGCCCAGCATGGACAGGAGGCTCTATAAGGAACAACACTAACAGAGAAATGATAACAGTCATTCCTACCATTTACCTGCTGCCTTCTAAGTACTTCTTAGTGAAAATACCTTGGTGCCAAACTTAATTACAAGCTTCTTATAAACCAGGGTTCTGTATTATTTGTCTTTGTATCACCCAAAGAGCCTTGACATGCTTTAGAACTTAACCAGTAGGAGGGACTCTCCATTCATCTGGATCAGGGTTGAAAACCAAGATGCTTGCAGGGTCTGATGGGACAGGCAGGGGTGACTCTTCCTGTAGGTACTGAGAATCCATACTCATCCTAAAGTTTGCACAGCTCCCTAGAGAATCCTTTGCCCATCAAATTAACAGCCAAAACCTTGGCTGATTTTTTTTTTTTTTTCAGATTAGGAAAAAGAAAAACAGTACCTTATTAATATGAATAAATAAGCCATCAAGGCTAGACCTGGTCAGATCTGACCCCTGAACAGTGATCCATCTTCACTTTCTACCACTGCCCTCCTCCTTTCCTGCCCTCCAGATATCTGACCTCACTTCACTTGCTACATAACTCCCTATCCCTTGCCCATGACACATCCTTGGTCACTTTTTCTTCTACCTAGAATAATCTGCCAACCTGCCTTCCCCCTCCTGTCACCTTCTCAAGTTCCATTCACTCTCCAAAGCTCACCTGAAAGGTCTTTTCTTCATCTCAGTCCTCCCTTGCCCCCAAGACTAAACCTGTCACATGCTTGCTTCTCTTCATGTCTGACTTTTATCACAATCATGATTAAATAGCATATTGGGTAATATGTGTCTCCCAGTGCAGACCAGGAACTCCAGGTGGACAAGACTCTCATCACTCCCATTCAGTGCTGTATCACCAGAGCCTAGAAAAATGTTTCACTTTATAAAGTAGGAGAGGTAGGTGGATACAGGACAAGTTGGTTTATAGTCATATGGTTTATCTTTCAGAGATTCAGCAGAGCTTTTTCTTTTAATACTGGAGAAAAGGAAAGTGATGCTTTGGAGTACAGAAAAGCATAAAACAAAATATCACTCTCCTCCATATAGAAAATGTCAGCTTGCCTTCTAAAACATAAATCAGTGTATTTGACTCCCTCCGCCGGACAAGATAGAAAGAGGTCTTTCAGATATAGCTGAAAATGACAATGTTGTAAAGTATTAAGTAAAAGAGCAAATGTTCCATGAAGTAGCTCCTTTGACCTGAGTCTCACCCGCTCATGATTTTGTCTGCTCCTCTTGCAGGGCCCTGAAGAAGTACGGAGCCCTCTGGAAGGAGGCATACTGCATGCATCCAGAAACATAATGCAGATGTGCAGGTGCTAAAGAGAAAACCACAGGCCCCAAAAGTGTCACTTGTGCTAAAGCCCATGGTACCAAACCTCTACAATACCTGACATAATTTCTTGCAGTTACAGCCTTCCCCAGAAATGTAATTTAATCATCTAGTCTGGAATTTTTGGGTAGGCAATGTGGTGGTAATCTGTTGTGTTTTACTCCTTCTCCATTCCTGCCCCTGGCCCATAGAAAGAAGATATATATATATATATATATATATATATATATATATATATATATATATATATATATATCTGCATGATAAAACCCTTGTAATTCCTCCCCCTCCAAAAAAAAAGAAGGTGTCTGCCCTCAATATACTTTGCTGATGGCTTCCTTGCCCCTCCTTTCTTCCTATAAAAACCTTCCATTTGCACAACCCCTCAGAATTCCCTTCTGCTTACTAACTGGGATATTGCTTGATTCAGAAGTCATTGAATAAAGCCAATGAAATCTTTAAATTTACTCAGTTGAATTTTTGTTTAATAGCTTGTTCAATAAACTTCCCAGAGGAGGACACTCAAGGTCTATTACTTTCACAACTTCCCAGATCACTGAGCATGGCGTTAGAATTCAGATGATCAATCCTGTGGATCATGTCTGCCCTCTGCTCACTGGCCACATGAATAAAGATGGCTTAATTGGGCAGACTTCCATTTAAGCTAAATGACTCATGAGAGTTATGTTACAGTCCCACCTGAAATTCTTCAATGGATTCCCATTGCCCTTGGAATAAAGTTGCAATCTGCAACCTGGTGATTGCCAGCAGACTACCAGCACCGGCCTTCCTCCCAGAACCCTCTCCCACCTTGTGCCACTCCCTCCCTTAGCTTCAGGCCCAGGCAGCCAAAGCAGGCACAAGGGAAGAATGTCTGACCTCAAATAACACCCAAAACTAAGTCTCCATACCTCCCCCAGGGAACCAAAGCATCAGGACATGACTGGAACTTGAATGCCAGAATCCTTTTAGAAGCGAAGGGTTCTCCGTCCTAGAAGATCCCATGTTGAAGCTTCAACCATATCTTATCCTAAAAGGACAGGTTCCAAAGCCCACTAATTGAAACCTGCTCCACCAACATTTCTGCCAACTAATACATCCTCCACAACTCATAATGTCTGACCGAACCCCAGATCAAAGACACAGATTTGAGCCCTTCCCATGTCTCCTTGCCAGTTGGCCTCAAAACACTCTTCTCAAAAGCTGCTGCCATAGTATTGGTTTCTACATGCTTCAAGCAGCGAGCCCTTTGCTTGGTAAAGATTTCAAGAAAGCCTCTCTGTTAATTCAAGGCCTCCTTGTGATATGCTGCTACTGCTGCTGCTAAGTCGCTTCTGTCATGTCCGACTCTGTGCGACCCCATACACAGCAGCCCACCAGGCTCCGCCATCCATGGGATTCTCCAGGCAAGAACACTGGAGTGGGTTGCCATTTCCAGTGAAAAGTGAAAGTGAAGTCGCTCATTCGTGTCCGACTCTTAGCGACCCCATGGACTGTAGCCTACCAGACTCCTCCGTCCATGGGATTTTCCAGGCAAGAGTACTGGAGTGGGGTGTCCTTGTGATATACTCTGTAGTAATTACTAGAGGTATATTTTTACATCTATCTGTGTGATTCCTTAGTCTTCCACTGTAACTTGCAATATCCGTAAGAGTAGAGACTGCCTGACATTATAGAGACACTCAATGAAGACATGAAAAAGGAAGGGAGGGAGGGAGGGAGCTGGAGGGGAGAAAGGAAAGAAGGAAAGAAGGAATTTGTCAACTACAAATTGGCACTTGACAGCTACTCTGCAAGGAATAAATCAAGTGCTGCTGACATTCAATACCCTCTGAAAGGAATTAAGAGTGGAGAACAGGAATGAGGTACTCTGTGCTCTTGGAAAAACTGGCAGGAAAAGTCTTCAGATAGTTAGATATTTTCAGGAGGAGATTTTATGAGCCCAGTTATTACATCTGTTCATATCCAGAAAAGCACTAAACTCATTAATGGTGAATTTGCTCCTCATGACTAGCAGCAAACCTCTGCCACAATGTGTGCATGGCTGCAGGTCCCCTCTTCACTAAAATCATATATGACACTTACCTCATCCCCTAACAAGACACTGAAATGTTTTCAGAGATAAAAGAAAACTGAAAGTCAGGCAGCAGTTGCTCTTTGGAGCAGTTTCTCAGAGCTATCAGAAATGCTGTCTCCCTGGCTGAAGTCCTCATTTTACCCCAACAAAACTTAACTCACAGCTCTCATGTTGCACCTTTCTTTCAGTCTACAGGAGGAAGGGAGGGAGGGAGGGAGGAGGCAGGAAGAAAAAGCTGTGTGTAAGTGTTGCTGTTGTTCAGCAGAATCGAGAAATGGATTTGAGATTTGGGGATAACATAGCATGAATTCAACCTGGGAAAAGTTCACTTTCCCTATGGCTTTTCTCTGACACTCTATTTCCTAGAAAGCCTCCCTCCTTTCGATAAAATCAGGTAGTAAAAAAATTGCTTACATATTCAGTCCGGCATTAGATAAGGGTGAATGATTGGATTAGAAGTCAGGAACCTCAGTCCAAATTTCAGCTCCTCAGTACCCTACCATGAAATTAGCCATGGCTCTCACACATTGCCTCGATCCTTAAAATAGGTGAGTGTATAATATTATCTGGCCTATTTGCATCAATGCATTTTTGGACAGACAAATAAAGTAAGGTAAATAGAATGCTTTCATAAGCCAGGAACACTCATTCAAATGCTGGTTGTTATTATTAATGTAATGAGGGTTCCTCCCATCCTGGACCATCAAAATGAAGAGCAATTTCAAGGTCAAACAGATTCACAGGATAGAAAGACACTGAACCATCTTAATGGTGAAGAGGGCACACTTCCTTCGATGAGAGGATTATGAATCACAAGTGAGACCATGATTTCTCCTATCACAACAGGTAACACCTGGGAGCCACCTTCCACTTCTGACTTTACTCAGTCCCCTGGAACCAGCAGCCAGATCTCAAGCCAGAGGAATAGTGAGCCATGGGCTCCAGTTTCCCAACTTCCAATTAACCATGTGAGTGCACAACTCTTTAGTGGAAACCATGCCAAATCTATCACTTGTTGCTTACACAATATATTGTAAAGGATTTTCTTGACTATTGTGAGGCTGACACGGCTAACACCATGACAGGCAGCCTAGATTAGGAGTAGGCCTGGTTTTCCGGGGTAACATAATTATCAGGCCACCTGGAGCCAGCCAATCAACATGTGCCTAGCAAGAAAAAGGGAACCTATCAGGGGAAAGCTGAAAGCCCACAAGGATTGGGCCAATAAAAATTGCCTTGCAACTGTGTAACCAATCCGCTTGCGCCAACTACCCGATTGTACCCAATAAATGCCCGAGAGATCTGGGGCTCGGGGCCTTTTCACCCTCACACCCTTGGTGAGGGCTGGAGGCCCTGGCTCGAGTCAATAATAAATTCCCCTATTGCAAGTTGCATTGTCTCAAGGAGTCTTCTTTCCTGATCGGGGATCCGGACTACGGGCAGAACAATAGGAGTCCACACTTCTAAAGGGTGCAGCTTGGGATGGATATGGTCAGCGTTTCATTCCTCTCATTCCAGGAAAGGAATGAAATGAACATGGGTGCATGTTTTAAACTTCAGAACACTAGGATCCCTTAGAGTTTGAAAGAGAAAGAGTCAGTAAATATATAAGGAAATGTCACTTTCCATCATTTGTTGAAAAATAAGCCCTTCTGTTCTAAATGAAGTATGCATTTCAAACTTTAAATAGATACAGAAAAGTGAAAGAAAGCAGCCTCTTTATGGAAGGTTACAGAAGGTTGAAGTAGAAATAGCAATAAATTTAGGGGGCCATATGTGCCATAAATTGGATTAAAAACTTTACATAGATTGTTTAATTTAATTCTTATGATAATTCTTCGGGCATGTTAATTTTATGTCTGTTTTCAAGACAAGCACCAGAGGCTTATAAAGATTATGTCACTTGCTCTAGTTTGTGCCGTGAAGAAGTATGGGAAATGAGACTCAAACTCAGGTGGGTCTGTCTCCAGAACTGAGATCTCACCCTCTGCTGTACTGTAGTAACTGTACTGCTGATGCTGTAAATGGTGATGAGAAGGAAGAGAAGCCAGACTTGCATGCACACAGACTACTACATATGGCTGTGAGTGAAGTTATTTGCTTTAAGGGTTTTGCCTCTCATTTCTATAACTCAATTGATTATCACACAAACTCCAATGATGTCAGCATAGATTGCCATTTAAAGATTGGTAAGACGGATCAAAAATAACTGATTCTGAGTTTTGTTTCAGGCAGTTCAAAGCTAGATTATTTTAATGAATCAATTAACCACATCAATAGATATGGTTTCTTCATTTCTAAAACAGGAATAATAATCATTCATGCCATATGCATTTCATATAGTTGTTTTATTATCAAATTAGGCAATTCATATGAAGGTCTAAGTAAATCATAAAGTCTGTGAAGATGAAAGAATGGATAAGATGGATTAAGATGTATATGGCAATAAGGAACAGGTTTTGGTTTGTTCCTCTTTCCAAAGTAAAGTCACTTTATTTCCTACTTTCCAACTTATTGGCTACATTTAAGATCTTACTGCGTGAAGAACTTTGTCAAGGCATTCTTTACCTCTTCATTTCTCAGAGCGTAATGAGCGGATTCAACATAGGAGTCAGGATACCCTGAAACACTGCCATGTTTTTGTCTATAGACAAAGTAGATGATGGACGCATGTAGGTAAACATACAGGGCACGAAGAACAAGGCAACAGCTGTGAAGTGGGCCGGGCAGGTGGAGAGGGCTCTGCGCCTCCCCTCTGCACTGTGGGACCTCAAGGAGTGCAGGATGATGAGGTAGGAGGCAGCCAGCAGGAGGAAGTTCAGCAGGCAGATCACACCGCTGTTGGCCACCACCAGCAGGCCGATGACAGAGGTGTCGGTGCAGGCAAGTTCCAGCAAGGGGTACAAGTCACAGACAAAGTGATTGATCACGTGAGGCCTGCAGAAGGGCAACTGCAGGGCCAGCAGGAGCTGAGCCAGGGAATGCAGGAAGCCCCCCAGCCAAGCCAGCCCCACCAGCAGGGCACAGAGATGCCGGGTCATGACGGCCGTGTAGTGCAGGGGCTTACAGATGGCCACGTAGTGGTCATAGGCCATCACTGTGAGCAGGATGATCTCAGCACCTTCAAAAACATGAGCTCCAGAGAGCTGAGCCATGCAGCCCTCATAGGAGATGGCTCTCCCCTCCTGCAAGGAGTCAGCTATGAGTCTAGGGGCCGTAGAAGAAGAATAACAGGTATCAGTAAAGGACAGGTTGGCCAGGAAAAAATACACAGGGGAAACCAGGGTGGGCCTAAAGGTGATGGTGATCACGATGAGAATATTGCCACAAGCTGTGATCCCATATGTGGTCAAAAAGGCCACAAAGAGAACTCTTTGTGCTTCTGGGTTCTGTGAGAGTCCCAGCTTGAAAAATTCTGTGACATTGTATGGTATTTCCATAGAGTCCAAGGACATTGAGGATGCAAGTCCAGTATTGCCTATAAAGTCAAGAGAGAAACAAAATGTTACAAGATTTCCTTTGACCAAACCCACTTCTCTTTACCCATCTTAACCCTTTCTGTTCCAAAATTTGTGTACCAGTTCATCCTGTTAACTACAAAATGTAAGCATGTCTGTTAACTTTAGCATCACTGGGTAATAGATACCTAAGTTATTATATGAAAATAATTATTTAATTATCTAGAATTTATTTTATTAAGTGGAACATTTGGTGGACATCGATTTTCCAACTTGACCAGAGAACATCTCTGACAGTTTTCAGCAGGGTTCCACATAGATACAACGGCTCTCAAGAAACCCATGAATACTTAGGATCTTCTGAAATCTCTGCATGCATAGTTCATACCCTCTGAAGTAACTCTTTCTTCTTTGCAGTGAGGTTTGCTACATTTTCTGTTGTGCTTCCAATAGTAACAGAAATTGATGCAAAGCAAACTGAAGTAGAGTAGGGAGACGCCCCAGTTCTCTGTTTCTCCGCTTGTTCATTTACTCCCACTTCTGCCTCTGCTGTGGGCAGTATCATGTGTAAGTTAAATTACTCTTCCCCCTTGCTCCACACATTATATGCGTGTCTGGGCTTTACTTTCTCTGGACCTGGCGAAATCCTTCTAGTTAAAGCCTTCCAGTCCTCCTACAGTCTACAGGGATGAGTCAAAGTTAAAAAAAAAGCGACCAGCAGTGAAAGATTCTATGATAATCCACCTATTCACTACATAAAGGAAGCTACAGGAGGAGGGAGAAGAGATACTCTGTCTTAACCAATGTCTTTGTAAATTATAATCTCATCTGACAAAATATTCCTACTCATGTTTATTCTCCTAATTATATTAAGGAAATGTCTGTGCTAGTCTAAGTTTTGATTAAACAAAAACTGTCACTCATCCTACCCACCAACCATCTATTATTTTCCTGGAAACATAAATCTTCTTAAAGTAACTAAATCTCCCAACTTGCTGAGGATTTGATGCTCAGTATGATATGAATGAAAGGAAAATCACTGAGTGTCAGAGGAAGAGACGCACAAATCTAAGAAATGCTGGAGAGAAGATTCTTGTGTTGATCAGGAAGCTGCACACTATCTTTCTAAGCCTGGTTACAAAGGCAAATACAGTTTCTGCAGGAAACACATCTGACTGCGACCTTTTCAGAGGACAACATTATGGCCAAGAGTGTATGGCCACCTGTGTAACAGTCTTTGCAAGCACTGTCCTAAGTGCTTTAAATATATAAGCTCATTTATATATTATATAAGCTCATAACATCCCCATAAGATAGATTATTATTTTTCTCCTCATTTCTTCAGAGGAAGAAAGTGAGAGGCACATTTAGAAACTTACAGAAGCATACTCAGCTAACAAGTTGCAGAGTTAAGACTTGCACCCAGGCAGTTCTGCTATAGAACTGTGGGCTTCACCGTAGTATCCTGACACATAAACTCACTTAAGTTTGAATATTTCCAGTACCATTTATTTTCCGTGTAATCATGGACAGTTTCTCAAAGCCTCAATGTTCTTATCTATAAAATGAAAATAAGAGTAGCTACGCCCTGAGTCTGCAAAGAGCGGTCAATGAAAACAGTGCATGTAAGTGTTTGTACAGAGCCTGGATATGATAACCACTCCAGCAATGGTATCGCTGAGGTCACCGTCATCAATGCCATGGACAACAACTTACATTTACTGGATCTGAGGGCACAAGTATGTCATCAGCTGTTTTGTCTTCGTTTTTGTTTTTTACATCCTAAGATCGTGAAATGGTGGGCCTGGGCGAGTTATTAAAGGGTCACCTAGACCAGCTCCAAGCATATCAACGCAAATATCACTGTTTCATGTGCTTAAACTCCTGCATGAGATTAAAGTTGCTTTTCTCATTTAGGCAGATCTCAGACTGGGGAAGTACTTACTGTTGATTGCAGGAATGCATCTGAGCTGAAAGTTTCTTAGACTAGTATTAGGAGAAAACCCCAACGGGCATCATGCATTCATAAGCAGCTGAGAATTTGTTCCATTGTCCATTTCCCTCTTATTTCCTGAAAAACCCTACGGCATTTAAAACCATCCTTTCCAGTTGGCTCTGTTTTAAAGGTAGTGATTTAAGACTCAGAAAGATGCACTGCAGACTGTCCGAAGTTGAACTGATGGTTCGTGGTGGAGGTGCAGCTGGAATCCAGGTCACTCGACACTCCAGGCTCTGTGCTTTCCAACGTCACCACCCGCTTCCAATATCTACTTTCTCTATCATTGACAAGCCATGCTGTGGCTCACGTTAGGGAGAAAAGCCTCGAAACGAAATAGCTGGCTTGTCGTCTCTGCTTTCTACTAACAATGCTCTCAACATGGTCTCAGAAACTCTTTCTCTTGCCACTGAAAAAGGTGACTTATAAGGTGGGCGTGATAACACGGTGATTATCACTGCTAGGTTTCTCTGAAGACTAATGCTCTCCCCGCAGCATCACTTGCTGAAACAGTTCTGGGGCTTGGTTTTGCCTTATTCACAGGTTAGAACGCAATGTGGTGCCATCGTTAATTAGTCCCTTTGAATGCAGTTTTGGTCTCACAAGGAAGAGACTTTCACCTTACTTCCTAAAAGTGCCCAGTGTCCTTCTAGTGTCTAGAGAGAGTCCACAAGTTGTTAAGAGGAAAAGGGAGTTAGGATATTTCAGGAACAGATATTGGAGGGTTAGTGTCTTTAGAAAAATTGCTGACTGGACAGCAAGGACAAAAATAAATAGCATTTACTGATCATCTTCGAGTTCTAAGTGCAGGTCCTAGGCGCTTTCACATATAGTATCCTTTGTCGTTTCCTCCCTAAGTTGTGTCTGACTCTTTGCGACCCCACGGACTGTAATCCACAGGCTCCTCTGTCCATGGAATTCTCCAGGCAGGAATACTGGAGTGGTTTGCCAATTCCTTCTCTAGGGGATTTTCCCAACCCAGGGACCGAACCCAGGTCTCCTGCATTGCATGTGACTCCTTACCGCTGAGCCACCGGGGAGGCCATATATTACACAAAACAATGCTAAATAAATATCAACATTACTGTACTTACTGGGCTTTAATAAGAATTAAATAGCAAAAGAAAAGCTCTTTGCACAGAGTAAACACACAAATAAGAAAAACTGTCTTAATTATTTTTTTTACACTAGCATTGATTTTTTTGATGTTTACCCCCATCCTAAGGGTAGGTTCACCATCATGTTCAAATAAAGAAATAATTCAGACAGAGGTTTTCTCAGCTTGAGGCTTAAAGAAAGTCATAAATTAAGGTCAGAAACCTGTTGCCTCCCAAACCCATAGAATGAGTGCTCAGGTCAAGACTTTATTCACAGAAAGGGCTCAGTAAACAGCTGTTGTCGTCAGCGTTACCAGTATCGTCGTCACCCTCATCACCTTTTTTCCTACATCATCCTGTGACATTCCATGTTTCTTGGGAACTACAACTAGATGTTTAAAAGATAATTTTGAGTTTTTAAATACACAGTTGCTTATATATATATTGTTTTCAAAATAATTGCTCATTATGGCAAAATATCTATTGTTTAAAGCCTTTATAAATACAGCAAGAGCTAACCTGATAATAAAAGCTTAAGAACATTAGAAATGCAATGCTGGCATCACCTTATGTTCAAATTCCTGGTTGGGAACTCTCCTGAAAACAAGTTTCTGAAGTCTTCTCCATAAATCACAAACTCTGTGCAGAGATTGATCTCTTGGTCTCTCCAACTGAGCTCTCCCTTTTTCTCTTTCTTCCGGAGAATGGAAACAGGATAAAAGGATTCATTACCAGTGAGAGCTTCTGAAATAAGTGCTGCTCATGCTTCCCTGGTAGCTCAGCTGGTAAAGAATCTGCCTGCAATGCAGGAGACCCTGGTTTGATTCCTGGGTTGGAAAGACCCACTGGAGAATGGATAGGCTCCCCACTCTGGTATTCTTGGGCTTCCCTGGTGGTTCAGCCAATAAAGAAGCCACCTGAAATGTGGAACACATGGGTTTGATCGCTGGGTTGGGAAGATCCCCTGGAGGAGGGTACTGGCTACCCATTCCAGTATTCTGGCCTGGAGAATTCCATGAACTGTATAGTCCATGGGGTCGCAAAGAGTCAGACACGACTGAGTGACTTTCACTTTCAAACATCTCATAGTTGATCCCACCGACTCTCCCATTTGTCACTACAGAGATATTTAAGTGCAGTTTAATCCCAGAATAGGGAGTTGGTGAGGCACTCGCTCTCAACATTCAGAGAACTTTTTATTGGCTGAGATGACACATTTTGGAGTGAAGTGAGGCTGGGATGGACGTTTGGTCTCCCTGCCATCCTGGTTAGTGAATAACAGTAGCGGTGCTCTTGGGCTCCTCTGTTAGGAATCACTGTTCCCCGCATAGTTTATGCTCTTGTGGAATCTCTGAAAGTTGAAATGGAGTCTGAGCAATTTTTTTTTTTTCTCATTTATTTTTATTAGTTGGGGGCTAATTACTTTACAATATTGTAGTGGTTTTTGCCATCCATTGACATGAATCAGCCATGGATTTACATGCGTTCCCCATCCTGAATCCCCCTCCCACCTGCCTCCCCATCATCCCTCTGGGTCATCCCAGTGCACCAGCCCTGAGCACTTGTCTCATGCATCCAACCTGTGCTGGTGATCCAAGCAATTTTTGTTAATTTTTAGCTGACTCAGTTTTCCACTTGAAGTCATTTAACCTGCACAATTTAAGGAAGCATGTAATGTTATTTTCCTATTTGTTGTTGTTGCTTAGCTGAGATGTTGTGCCTGACTCTGTGCAGCCCCACGGACTGTAGCCCACCAACCGTCCGTGGGATTTCTCAGGCAAGAACACTGGAGTGAGTTGCCAAGTCCTCCTTCCCCAGGGGATCTTCCCAACCCAGGGATCGAACCTGTGTCTCCTGCTTGGCAGGCATTCTTTACTACTGAGCCACCTGGGAAATTCTATTTTTTTCTTATTAAAGATGAAAAAAATAGAGAAGTGAAACAATTTGCTAACATTTACTGAAATAATTAATGCTAGAGACAATAAGAGAAGTTAAGCCTATTTGGTCCAAAGCACTTAATCTCTGACTATTTTTGAATCTCTTAGAATTTCATCATGTACATGGTATGGATTCTTTACTCAAGCTCAGATTTGTGATTTTGTGCTGTTCCATGACAGCTCCATGACTTGTTCTTAAATCACTGGAAATTTCCTATAACCACTGTTTTGTCTTCAGAATCTTCTTTTCCTTTGTCTGTGTCTAAAACCAGACTTTAAAGTATAGATATTTTCTGCCTTAGCTCTATGGACTTTATCAATTATGTTTATTTTATGCCATCCAATTCTGTTTCTAATTCTTTTTGTAAACTCTTGTATACTACAGGGAATGAAGAAATGTAATTTTCAAAAAGTACTTTTGTGTGCAAATGTTATCTTTGTGGGATTGTGATAAGTAAAAATTTCTCTTTATTGCTGTGTTTATTTTATTTATAAACCTCTCAAACTTAGAAAGATCAGAAAAAGCATATAAATGTACTTTTTGAAAATTTATTTCCTACTGTTCTGTCCCTTTTTCATGCGTAGTTGTTTTCCCTCTTTTAAAATAAAACTTCACTCTAGCTATGGTGCTGGGTATAACGAGTGTTCAAGAATATTGCTGTTGATCTGTCTCATATCCACAGTCAGGGCAACACTATGACTTTTGTGGACCCTTGGTACTTTTATCCTCTTGGGTCTTCTCCTCCATCAAAATGTGAAAAATTATCTTTTCTGACTGCATTGCTATATAGATGACTATAATCTAAGCTGCACTTGGATTATATTAATTTCTTTCTTTCTGTTGTAAAAGAAATGAAAACACTTCATGGCCTCGTAAGACTATCGTGGGCTCTTGGCACTGTCTCTACTATGGCCTCTGAATACCAACCCTGGCTTACAATGTATGAGCCCCTAGAGATGACTGATCCAGACAGGAGAATCTTCCCAGTTCAATCAATTAAGAAGGGGAGAAAATTTCTGTAAAACATCACTAGATTTTTCTTTTTTTGCCTAAATACTTCACACAAGGTTTATTCATCACCAGTTTTCATTATTTGTCCCCAGAGCTTCTTCATGACATTTTTCACTTCTGCATTTCTCAGGGTGTAGATTAAAGGGTTCAGCATAGGAGTTACTATGGTGCAAAACACAGTCACAGCTTTGTCAGTGGGGAAGGCAGTCGTGGGTCTGAGGAAGAGGAATGAACAAGGAACAAAGAGTAAGACAACAACTGTGACGTGAGAGGCACCGGGGGACAGGGCTTCGCGACCCCTTCAGAGCTGTGGGTCCTCAGGGAGCGCAGGATGACAGCGTAGGAAGCCACCAGCACTGAGAAAGTCAGCAAACACAGTGACCCACTGTTGGCAGAAAGCAGGGACCCCAGAGTGTGCGTGTCCGTGCAGGCTAGCTCCAGGAGAGGTATTAAATCACACATGAAATGGTCAATGACATTGGGGCCACAGAATGGTAACTGAACCAGGAACCAAATCTGGATCCCTCCATGGAGAAAGCCTGAAGCCCCAGCCATTCCAGCCAGGGAAGCACACACAGGCCGACTCGTGACGGTCATGTGGTGCAGGGGCTTACCGATGGCTACACAGCAGTCGTAGGCCATGACAATCAACAAGACAATCGGCTCCAGCAAAGAAGTGCTCAGCAAAGACCTGAGTCATGCAGCCACTGAAGGATATGGTGTTCTTTCCAGAGATCAAGTCAAAGACCAACTTGGGTGCTATGGAGGAAGAGTAGAAGCCGTCTATCATGGACAAATAGGACAGAAAAATGTACATGGGAGAACCGAGGGCTGGGCTGGTGAAGATGGTGACTGAGATGAGCAGGTTACCTGCCAATGTGATCAAGTAGATGATTAAAAACACAGCAAATAAGAGTGTCTGCAGTCCTGGATTCTGGGTCAGGCCCAGGAGGATGAATTCTGTTACATTGCTCATCCTCTGCATCAATTCATCTTGAGTTGTTATTAGCACATGGTTGATCTGGAAAGATCACAGCATTTCTGAGTGACGGTATTTTAAATTTGATAGAAAATATTTCATCGTCTCTTTAGCCCAGGTCCCTGGGACAGTGGAGCTCCTCCTCTCACTTACCTCTGATATGTTACAACTAGCCGGAAAGAAGACTGGGAGGGGTTTGAATCTCTCCTGATTCATATAATTTAAATACATTGTGACAATACCTTACAAATACCACAATAAAAGCAAGATTTTTTTTAATGAATATTCACATGCAGTTAACTTCTAAATTTTCTTTTTAGCTCTGAATGTCTCACAGATAGCTTTCTTTTGCTCTGGGGGACAAATTTCATTGACAATTCTTTGTAAAATTATACTAATGCTTGTCTATTAGAATGAATCTTCATAGGTATATGGACACAATATTTTAAAAATTAACTTTGTATCAGACATGAAAAGTACCAATCAAACCTTACTCTATATCAGCTGTATTCTGTGACCCGTTATTCCTTTTTTTTCACATTAATGCACACGCACACACAGAGGCAGAGCTGCAGATGGAGTTTTTGTCCCTCAAAATGCAAATTCACTCAGCAGCCCCGGATGTTGTGTCTGGCTCAATAAGACAGTTATGCTCACTCTTTCCACATCTTTGAATGTGAACATGTAAGTGATGCAAAGTTCCCTGAAAAGTTCTCAATATTTCTGAAATGAACTTTCTGTGCAATTGTTCTTTCATCGCACATAGAATAATGCTCTGGGTTAGTTATATTACCCTACTCACATCTTGTTATGAAGTGATATAAGTCAAGAAGTTTTCCTGAGTTTCCTATTGACCAGACAAAAATGTTAGGACCACCTGAAATAATACAATTTCCCCTTTTGGAATAAGTTTTATCAATTAAGATGAACTTGAAATTTTCATTACTAATGTAAAAATATTGAATATATATATGAATGCATTCTTTTTCTTGGGGAGTGAGCCTGTATATAGGTTTTCAAGATAGACTACACATTGTTGAAACCAAGATCATAAGTTATTTTATTCATTATCTTTCTTTTTCTCTTCTTTCCCCAATCCTTGCCAAAACCATAACCACATATTTTTTCCTCAAAAATTTCTGGGCACAGAAGTCAGCATCATGATCTCTCAGGTTTCAATAAAGATGAGGTAAGATAGTTTAGAGTTTTCAGGAAAGTTTATGCCTGAGCTGTTTTTCTCTCTCCATGACTCCAATGATGGTGACTATGGCCAATCATTCTTCAAAGATTTAACTCACAAATCCTGACTTCAATGTGGTAGCATGGAAGCCATGAAAAGAGGAAAGAATTTTTAATAATTACAGAGATCTTCAGGATCAATCTACTTAGTGAGACATAAATGTTAATCCCAATCTTGTACAAGTGGCTTTAGTGGTTCTCAACATCATCTTGCCTGGGAACATTCCAGACAGTATTTCCTATTGACATTTTCAAGTCATTGTGTCCAAATTCATTTTTAGAGAGAAAGGCTAAGTTTCAATTTACAGAATCTAACTACAAATATTATTTCAGTGGAATGAAATTGGCTAAGTTAACCTTCTTAAATTTTGGGGAAAAGAATTAGTTATCACTAACTTGGATCATTTGGTTGTGGATTCCTCAGTTTCTAGATTAAACCCAGACATCACTTTCTTCCCACCAGGCATTTGCCCCACAGCTGTAGATAGACTGTAAACTAAGGAGGAGGACAGTGGAATTCTTCTGTCTCTAGACAACTCTCCCATTTTCTGGATTTACTCAGAAAACAAGCTGCTTTAGTTAGGAAACTTTGATAGCTTCCAGATTTAATTTTAACTCACTTTCTGGGCTTATTATGAGATTATAAATGCATCTTCAAAACATATGTTATTCAAATGTATACATCAAATTATTCAAATTTGATTCTTCAAAGTAAGAAAAAACTTGTATATGAAATTGTAGAATGTATGTGAAAGTGAAAGTATTAGTCACTTAGTTGTGTTCAACTCTTTGTGACCCCATGGATTGTAGCCCACCAGGCTCCTCTATCTGTGGAATTCTCCAGACAAGAATACTGGAGTGGGTTGCCGTTTCCTCCTCCAGGGGGTCTTCCTGACCCCATGGATCGAGCTCCTTTATTCCTGATTTAAGCCCTTCTTCTAACTCATACTGACCTTGGGAGCAGGGTCTCCCAAACAGACCTTCACCTTGTTGATGCATGGCTCTGTGACTGTTATTTACTTCAAGGTCCTTGTTTGTAATTCTTTCTTCACTGATTCTAGAGAAATGTTTAAATAGAATTTCAAAACAGCTCAGGGCTTGGTAATACATTGACATCCCAAGTCCTCAGAGGATTAGTAATTGGCTCTGTTGGAATCTTTGCTAAAGCATCAGGCAAGGACTTTTTTTTTTGCTCCTGTTTGACTCCCACAAACAACATTAGAGACGAGCTTTAGAAATGCTGTTGAGCTTTGGTTAAAAATATACTTCTGGCCGTGGGCTTCCCTGCTGGCTCGGATGGTGAAGAATCTGCCTGCAATGCAGGAGACGTTGTTGATCCCTGGGTTGAGAAGGTCCCCTGGAGAAGGGAATGGCTATCCACTTCAGTGTTCTTGCCTGGAGAATCCCATGGACAGAGGAGACGTGTGGGCAAAAGTCTAGGAGGTTACAGAGTCAGACATGACTGACTCACACACACTTCTGGCTGTAGTTTAGGATGAAACTTAGGTAAGGTAAGTGCAAAGCTTGGTATTAGGATTTTGTTGCTCATTTTGACGTTGGTGACCTTGCCAAAGGATATATGGGGTGATTTTAGGCATAGGTCAGAGTTCAGAGGATGGATTTCTCTCTGAAAACATGAGTGTTTGGTACAATATGGTTAACCTCAGAGTAGAAATGCCAGTCTGGGCCAGATTACCTTTAGACATTGTGACATGTTTATTAGTGACTGACCAAGGAGACTTAAATAGCAGGTTCCCAGCTCCCAGTTAAAAAAAAAATCAGGGGAGTGGGACAGACTGAGAGTGAGGGTGACCGCTAACAGAAATAGCATCGTTAACTGTTGAGAACAGAACTGAAAGCATTGCTTCTCTCTCTGTTCTGAACTCCAGGAATGCATCAGTTTGGTTTAAAGTTAAAGGCAGGTGAGAAAGAAACATGATTCTGTGCAGAGTTCCAGCGAGCTCTTCATCACCTCGAAGCTGAGGGAGAGAAGACTGCAGTGGAGCTTCCTTTCGAGTAATGTAAAAGTCATGAACATTTAAACTATCTCTGGGATGAGTACCTAGGTGACAGAGTCTCATGGTGTGTTATAGAGCTTGTAGCTCTGCCACGCACAGAGAGAACCACAGGAATGTATAGTGATTTTACTGCACTCTATGCTTTCTCGGAGTAGCCTTTGAAAAAAGTCACGCTCAGACAAGCACGTGTGTGTAAAGATATCCAAAGGGAAAGAATACAAACACTACAGAAAGGATTCCGTTTTATTTTTAATTTTTTTAATTTTTATTTTTTTCCCATTTATTTTTATTAGTTGGAGGCTAATTACTTTACAATATTGTAGTGGCTTTTGCCATACATTGACATGAGTCAGCCATGGATTTACATGTCTCACCTACCTTTAACTATAAACCAACTGATGCATTCCTGGAGTTCAGAACAGAGAGAGAAGCAATGCTTTCAGTTCTGTTCTCAACAGTTAATGATGCTGCTTCTGTTAGCAGCCACCCTCACTCTCAGTCTGTCCCACTCCCCTGATTTTTTTTAATTGTCATAAAACACATATAAAATGAAATTTACCATTTTAAATACACACTTGAGTGGCATTAAATACCTCCACATTGTTGTGCAAACACCTCACCAACCATCTTCATAATATTTCACCTTCTCAGACTGAAACTCCATATTCATTAAATAATTATTTATCATCCCTCCCTCCCCTCACGTCCTAGACATCATTATATAATTTTTTCATGAGGGTCTGCTACTGCTGCTAAGTCACTTCAGTCGTGTCCGACTCTGTGGGAGCCCATAGACGGCAGCCCACCAGGTTCCCCTATTCCTGGGATTCTCCAGGCAAGAACACTGGAGTGGGTTGCCATTACCTTCTCCAATGCATGAAAGTGAAAAGTGAAAGTGAAGTCGCTCAGTCGCGAACGACTCTTAGCAACCCCATGGACTGCAGCCTACCAGGCTTCTCCATCCATGGGATTTTCCAGGCAAGAGTACTGGAGTGGGGTGCCATTGCCTTCTCCTATGAGGGTCTAGGTGTCAATATATCATAATCTGTTTGGGAAAATAGAGGTTTGTTTCTATGATGGGGAGTCTTGAGGACATAAAGGATTATGCTTATGTGCAGAAGTGACTAAGAAAATCACACTCAGCCAAACTTCTTTGTAGAATACCCCTGTACGAAAATGAAGAAAAACCCTGTAAGTAGGAGAGCTTTGCTTATGTTTCCTCTTTTTCAGACTCTGATGTGGAGTTAATTGCAACCTTGCCACCAATCATCTGGAGTGATGTAATTCACTGGGCATTTTGAGTTCAGGATGTTTCTCTACCTAAGGAATGGATCAGGAGTAGGAATGGTTATGCTCCCTACCCACAGAACCATGCCCTATTGAGAGGCTGTCTTTGAGGAAAATGTCAGAGTCCTTGGGAATTTAGAGAAACACTTATTCACATAAGTAGAACATGGATTCCATCAGCCTGACTGGTTGGTGGGGGTTTTGTCCTGGGGGGAGGATGCCAGCAGACACAGGATGACTGACCCATAGTGGGACCTTCCTAACAATGACACAGAATAATTACAATTCTGATTGATCATTGATTTCGAGAAGACAAGAAGGAAACTGCTTTTGTAATTATCCCTATTTTTTTTTTTTTTCTTCTGGAACACAATCCCTTAGATTTATCAAGACCCAGACACTCTGAGAGATAGTGAGGGACAGGGAGGCCAGGGGTACTTCAAGTCAGTCCATGGGGTCTCAAAGAGGGGGGGGGGGGCGTGACTTCATGACTGAACAACAGCACGGATACTTGAGTTTGATCTGATAGTTGATAGAATGGTGAAATCATGCAAAGGGATTGCGAATTCAATAGGAAGAGCTGGTCTCCTAATTTATAGAAGGAAGGATGTATTGGAAAGGGAAATAAGCTAACAATTAGAATTTAGTGGGAGAGGGAGAGTAGGGATGAGGTTAGGAATAACTGAGGAGGGACTTAAGTGATCGCATAGATTGGAGCCAAAGGTACTGTTTCCTTGTTTTGATGCCAGATTGCGTGTGAATGGGGGTTCAGTTAGAGCATAAAGATTAATGACCAAAGGTTAAAATTTTGATAGTTAGCAAACTAAGATTTCTAAGAAGAGAGAAGGCAGTTGCATGCAGAACACACATAGCTACATTAAAACTAAATAGGAACCCTTGCATATCTATTAATAGCTCGCAATAGAGGGCAAAAAGGTGATATGGATACAATAATTGATGAGGAGGCTTGAGATTAAGAGAAAGATTCTGTTTTGGTCCCAGTTTTTCCTGAGAAGTAGGGAGCATAGCATCCTCCTGAGATACATGGAAATTTTGTGGGGATAAAGTTTATAGGAGATCAGTGAAAATTTAGAACATATACTAAAAAGAATGTGTGGGAAGAAGGAACTGTTTGGAACAGCCAGAACATTTGCTCAAGAAGTTTTGAAGATGTAATTTCAAGATGTTGAAACTTTTGTTGTCCCTCCTAGTTAATAATGGGTTCCCCAGGTGGCTCAGTGGTAGAGAATCTCCCTGCCAATGCAGGAGCTGCAGGAGACTCAGGTTAGATCCCTGGGTAGGGAAGATCCCTTGGAGGAAGAAATGGCCATCTACTTGAGTATTTTTGCCCAGAAAATCCCACTGACAGAGGAGCCTGGAGGGCTACAGTCAGCCCATGGGGTCACATATAGTCAGACATGACTGACCGACTGAGAAGCAATACCTAGTTAATAATTTTCTTCAAGATTGCCTTATATCTCAGGTGGAGGGAAAGACATGTATGAACATGTGGTTTAGATACTTCAGTTACTGTAGTGCATTTAGTTCAGTTCAGTTCAGTCGCTCAGTCGTGTCCGACTCTTTGCGACCCCATGAACTGCAGCACGCCAGGCCTCCCTGTCCATCACCAGCTCCCGGAGTCCAACCAAACTCATGTCCATTGAGTCGGTGATGCCATCCAACCATCTCATCCTCTGTCAGTCGTCCCCTTCTTCTCCTGCCCTCAATCTTTCCCAACATCAGGGTCTTTTCAAATGAGTCAGCTCTTCTCATGAGGTGGCCAAAATATTGGAGTTTCAGCTTCAACATCAGTCCTTCCAAAGAACACCCAGGACTGATCTCCTTTAGGATGGACTGGTTGGATCTCTTTGCAGTCCAAGGGACTCTCAAGAGTCTTCTCCAACACCACAGTTCAAAAGCATCAATTCTTCTGTGCTCAGCTTTCTTGATAGTCCAACTCTCACATCCACAGATGACCCATGAAGCAAAAATGCTCTATTTGGACTTGTTTTTGTAAAGATTGCCATTTATTCATTCTGTGTTTTGAGAACGAAGATAACTGCAGAAGTGATGGAAACCTTTTCTCTCCTTGATATTTATAAGTCTTTTAAAAGATGAAAGGAGTCAAGGTAACTGGTCAGGAAGGATCATTTTGCTGTGGCAAGAAATGAATCCTGAATTCTCAGTGGCTTAACACTTCAACTTTCATGTTGTGTTCAGGCCTAATTCACTGAGAGACAGTTGCTCCTCTAGGACAGCCCTCTTCCAGATAGCTACGGGTTGACACAGCTTGCTTCACTGGGTGGCCCTGCCATCTCAGTGTGTGTCTTCCAGGCTTGCTGCAGCAGGAAAAAAAGAAACGGAAATAGTCCTGGCGAGGAACATACTGACTTCTCAATGTTTAAGCCTAACTGTGACACATATTACTTCCTGTTTAAAAACAAAGGGGCTGGAAAATATGGTAGTAACATATGGATTCTTAGTGATCAGCAAATGGATTGGTAACACTTGAAAAAAAAAAAAAAAAAACTCCCATTTCAGGGGTTTCCCAGATGGTGCCGTGGTAAAGAGTCCACCTGCCAATGCAGGAGACATAGAGACGTGGGTTCAATCACTAGGTCAGGAATATCCCCTGGGGAAGGGAATGGCAACCCACTCCAGTATTCTAGACTGGAAAATCCCATGGACAGAGGAGTCTGGCGGACTGCAGTCCATGGAGTCAGAGTCAGACATGACTGAGTGTCTCCCATTTAGAATAAATTACTTACTAAACCATTGAAGATTAATGTATATGCAATGAACACCTTAGGTATGCCTATGGAGTCATTTGGATTAATTCAAGTCCTTCTGAAGGTAGACGTAACTTTGATGGATTTGCAAAACTTGAGTCCTGGCCCCAATTTGGATCCCTTTCTTTTATTGGGATTATTTCCTTTAAACTTGCACTGTGTTTATATCTCAAATTATTTTCCATCTCATTGGTTTACAATTGGTCTAAAATTTTCCATTCAAATTTGAATGTGCATGCTTTCTGACTTGATTATTTACCTCTCACCAACTTAATTTTTGTTTGTACAGGATACTTTTCTATCCATTAGCTAAAGCACAAATCAGTCCCCCCAAAACTATTTGGATATCTTTTACAAAAACAGCGCTCCACAAAACTCTGCCTGGGAAATTGTGTGCAAGATAGCTCTACAGTTGTGCCTGGAAGAATTTGATATCCCTTCTTGGCTTTAGACATAGATAATAATTCATTTTGATAAGAGCCCAGATTACACTGTAAAGGGTGCCCCTGGAATTGTGCAGCACTTGGTACTAATTTTGGAATGAGTCCTGCCTTTATGTCACTCTCATTTCTCAAAACTCATTCATTTCTCACTGGTCATCATCTCTCACAATAATAACTCTACCTTGCCTACAGTACTAAAACTACTCATTTAAAAAAATATATGTGGTTGTTAGGACTTATTGTTTATTTAAATATTGTGGTTGTTAGGACTTATTTTAATTATTTGGCCTATTGGTTATATACTGTATATCTGAAGCTTTACAGAGAATCGTTCTACTGAAAACAGTAACTCAAAGTTTTTCCAGCCTCTGTGATTCTTTAAGTTGATTAACAATGCCCCTTTGAGGGCTTCCCTGGTGGTCCAGTGAAGAATCCACCTGCCATTGCAGGGGATACGGTTCAGTCTCTGATCCGGGAAGATCCCACATGCTGAGACGCAACTAAACCTGTGAGCCACAACTGCAGAAGCCCACGCACCACGACTGCTGAAGCCCTGACACCTAGAGCCCGTGCTCTGAAATTAAGAAGCAGCTGTGATGAGAAGCCTGAGCATGTCAACTAGAGAGACGCCCTCGCTCACTGCTACAAGAGAAAGCCCGCACGCTGCAACGAAGACTCAGTGTAGCAAAAAAAAAAACAAAAAACAAAAAAAAACCTGAAAAAGTAAGATTAAAAAGTAATTTTTTTAAAAAAACAACATCTCTTGATTAGTAGTAATTTATAGAAGCAAATAAGTTTCTAATTGAAGAGCTTTAGTCATCATTTAATCAAATCTTGATATTTTATGAAAGATGAACCATTAAAGATTCCAGAAAGCAAGGGGGTGAATAATATACTTAAAGTCACATATTTTAACTTCAGAATCATTTTCCTTTCTATTAGTCACTCTTGTCCTTAAGTATGAATAGATTTTATCTTCTCTACTCACAAAAATTATTACCCAAGGTTACTCTTTGGCTCCAGAGCGTCTTCATGGCATTTTCTGAGGGTGTAGATTAAAGGGTTTAACATGGGTGTTACCGTGGTATAAAGCACAGCCAGCGCTTTATCAATAGGGAAGGTGATCATGGGCCGAAGGTACACAAACATACAGGCTACAAAGAACAGGACCGCTACAGCAACATGGGAAGCGCAAGTGGAGGGAGCTTTCTGCTGTTCTGCAGTGCTGTGTGCTCTTAGAGAGCAAAGGATGAGAACATAGGAGGTGATAAGAATAGAAAAGATGAGCATACTCATCAGCCCACTGTTGGCAGCAACAAAAAGACCAAAGACGTGAGTGGCAGTGCAGGAGAGTTCAGCAGAGGGAAAAGGTCACAGATGAAATGGTCAATGACACTGGGGCCACAGAAGGACAACCAGACTCTAAAAATAATTTGAATCAGAGCGTGAGGAAATCCTCCGGCCCGGGCCGTGGCCACCAGGAGGCCACACACGTGCCTGTTCACTGTGATGGCGCACTGCAGGGGCTTGCAGAGGCCACGTAGCGGTCACAGGCCCTCACCACGAGCAAGGGGATCTCAACTCCTCCAAAGAAACGCTCTGCAAAGAGCTGAGTCATACACCCACTGAGGGAGATGGCTTTCTTTTGAGCAAGTAAGTCAAATATCATTTTGGGGGCCATGGTAGAAGAGCAGCAGCAGTCTATGAAGGACAAGAAAGACAGGAAAAAATGCATGGGGGAACCTAAGGCTCTGCTAGTGGCGACTGTCACAGTGATGAGTAGGTCGCCTGCCACAGTGAGAAAGCAGAGGAGGGTAAACAGAGCGAACAGGAGCTTCTGTACCTCTGGGCTCTGTGTCAGGCCAAGCAGGAGGAATTCCGTCACATTGTTCATTTGCTCCCGGAGTCCAGTCTGGCTTTCAGATAACTGATTTCCCTGAGAATAGCACAGGGATCACAATTGTGAGGATCAATTTAGACCAATCCCAGTATGTTTTCTCAGAATTATTTTTTGTAAGAAAAACATGAGGCAGATAAACCCAAGACTTAAAGTTGGGCCACATTATTATTAGCCACAAAATGAACACATAACTGTCTTCTCTCTCTCTCTCACACACCCCCACTCACCCACACATGCACATACACATGCATGTACACAAATGCAGTTTTATCACTGTTGACATTCCAGTCATCTTCCTACAAGTGTACATTGATGGGTATTCCCCGCCAAATGCTCATGTATTTTCTCCTGTAGGAAAAGAGGAATAAAAAGAGGACCCTTACGAAGGAGCAGGGGCTTGAGTTCCTGAGAATCTACTCCCCGTGTCCCTTCTCTAGTCACTTGGCTGATGAGGTGCTGCAGAATTTATTATTATCACTTTTACCTTGTTTCAGGGTGAATATAAAACATCAGGTAAACTCAACTCAAAATTAGGGATAATGTAGTTACACCTCAGAAAAAACTGAATGGAATGAATGCCTAAGGCCCCAGTAAGGTATAACTTCTTTACTTAAGGTATACTTCTTAACGAGGTATCACTGAGGGCGTCACTGGTGGCTCAGGTGGTAAAGAATTCACCTGCAATGCAGGAGACCCTGGCCCAATCCCTTGCTAGGGAAGATCCCCTGGAGAAAGAAATGGCAACACACTCCAGTATTCTGGCCTGGAGAATCCCATGGATAGAGGAACCTGGTGGGCTACAGTCCATGGGGGTCACAAAGAGTCGGACATGACTGAGCAACTTCACTTTTTGCACTTTCACTTTTGAGGTATAACTGGCAGTTATATTTGTGAATTTATATTACATTCAAATAAAACTTTCTAAGAATACCACCACACAAGAAGAAAAAAGAATATTTTGAGGAGGATAAAATAGCAGGAAGTAATGCAATATCTCCAAAATCACTGCAGATGGTGATTGCAGCCATGAAATTAAAAGACGCTTACTCCTTGGAAGGAACCTAAATATCATATTAAAAAGCAGAGACATTACTTTGCCAACAAAGGTCCATCTAGTCAAGGCTATGGTTTTTCCAGTGGTCATGTGTGGGTGTGAGAGTTGGACTGTGAAGAAAGCTGAGTGCCGAAGAATTGATGCTTTTGAACTGTGGTGTTGGAGAAGACTCTTGAGAGTCCCTTGGACTGCAAGGAGATGCAACCAGTCCATCCTAAAGGAGATCAGTCCTGGGTGTTCATTGGAAGGACTGATGCTGAAGCTGAAACTCCAATACTTTGGCCAGATCACGTGAAGAGTTGACTCATTGGAAAAGACCCTGATGCTGGGAGGGATTGGGGGCAGGAGGAGAAGGGGACGACAGAGGATGAGATGGCTGGATGGTGTAACCGACTCGATGGACCTGAGTTTGAGTAAACTCCGGGAGTTGGTGATGGACAGGGAGGCCTGGCGTGCTGCAATTCATGGGGTCAGACACGACTGAGCGACTGAACTGAACTGAACTGAATGCAATATCCCCCAGATTTATTTGAAACATTATGATTCACTACTTGGAGAATTTTTATCATGTTTAGGTTTCAGAGGAATTTTGTAAATCAAGCTCGCTTTACGGAAGACTATGAAAAATACTCTAGATCTCTTTAGAAAACAGGTACTTTTAAGGTAAGGAAACTCAAGCATTATAATTTGTTTAGCAGCATGTGTTCTGTGCAGTCAGGTATTTCTAAATTCTGTTTTCACTGATTAGAAGCTATGTGATGACCTTAGTCTTACTGCACCTAAACTTTCTCATGTACAAATAAAGAAAAATAACAGATGGTATGGAGGAATTGAAGAATATTATTATTATATAGATCAAAATGCTGTACTAAAAGTAAAATGCATAACTTGCCACATACTCCAAATTTTTGATGAGTATAAAGGTGAAAAAACAGACCTATCATTTTTCTTATCTTTGAAATGCTTGATTATTATAGTTGGTATCTAGAAAGAATACAAAGAGAGAAAATAAGTGAATTAATTAATCAACTCAAGAGGTTAGAAAAGCAACTAAATATATTCAGAAAAAGTTGAATGCAGAAATCAACATATTAAATAATAGAAAACTATAGTAGACTATAAAGGAATTCAAATGTTTTTTAGAGTTTTAAAAATATGAATGAAATAAATGAGCAGATAAGCTCAATAAGAGGCAAGTATGGTCAAACTCTAAAAGGCCATTATTTTTAAAGAAAATTTGAAGAAATATTATGTGTAGTTCATAAAAGATTTTTTAACAACTGAATAGACATTTTTCAAATAAAGCCTATCTTTTATGCCATCACCAAATAAAATAAAAAGGAAAAGAGAGAAAAAAGGGTAGCATGTATTAAAGACTTTTAATAAAACAGATATCTTCAAAAACAGAAAATCAAATGAACAAATATATATCTAATCTCTAGGTGGGGAAGAGCATTTTAAGCAAAATTCAGTGGTATAAAAACTAGGACAAAGCTAACAGATTTAACTACATAAAGGTATAGAACACATTGGGAAACTATTTGCAACAAGTCTGATAGATAACTATTATCATAGACATAGTTTTTACAAAAAAAATGTTCTACCTACACAATTATAAAAATTAACAAAACTTTTTAATAAAAAGCAAATTCTTAGAAAAAATGTTACATGCCTTAAAAAAAATCCCTATTTCATAAGCCATCAAGGAAATACAATTTAAAAACAGTGAAATGCTTTAAATTAGAAAATGAGCAAAAAATTATGATAGTTTTATTAGTATTGTGTTAATATAAAATATTCTGGAAAGAAGTTTGACTTTATATAGTAAGGGCTTTATAATTGGTCTTGCCCCTTGATCCAGTACTCCTTATCCTTCAGAATCTATTCTGTATAAAGATTATGGACAAAAACTGCACACAAGCTATATTTTATATTTTGTATGATAATGAAAAAGTGAAAACAATTCAAATGTCTACATAAAGAGGAACAATTAAGCAAATTATAGTTATAAAATATCAAGTGACCATTGGGGCTATTTACAGGAAAAACTAATGTGGTGTGAAAAAATTCGTCCAACATAATATTGAGTGGAAAACACAAGATATTAAACAGCTTCTTTATTATGATCTAAATGGTCCAAAATGACATATAAACATAGAAAAGCACCTGAAAGAAATGCTCTAAAGTCTAGTAATGCTTATTTGGATTATGGATTTAAGATAAATTTTTTATTCTTTTTAAAATTTTCTGATCTGAATTTCCTACAAAGAGAATATATTACCTTTATAATAAGAAAAATAATTTAATAAAAGAGATAATATTCTGTATGACTCCTTTTCTTATTATTCATAAAAATCTGTGACAGCAGAAATAGATGTCTAAACCTAACTCACCTGTAATTTGAATACTCTCGTATGAGATGGTTGGCATCGCTGATTCAATGGACATGAACTTGGGCAGTCTCTGGGAGATGATGAAGCACAGAGAAGACTGGCATGCTGCAGTCCATGGGGTCGCAAAGAGTTGGACATGGCGATTGAACAACAACAGCAAAGCATCCCCTTGGGAAAACGTGATAAAGAAGCCACAGATTGTGCTTACCTCTCCGGGTGCATTTGGGAAATAAGTGACGTGCTGATTTCATAACAAGGTGTTACTTGTAGAGCATAATTTGCTTGGGGGTAGCGATCATTGACCTATCAACAACTGCTGCTTTAAAGGTTTATTCACTTTTTATCTTAATTGTAAATTTCCTTTTCCTTACTTAATGATTTGAAAATGATTGCTGAAAGAGAATTCCTAAATAATGCTGAGTTCATGGACTGTGTTTTAGGTTTACTTTATTCACTCATATCATTATGTGACTGAGGTACACACATCTCAGCTCAGATAACAAATTTCTTTAGTCTGACACCTTCCGAAGTGTTAGGCTTTGAAAGAAAGTGATGGGAAGAAACCTAACCATTGGAGGAAATTTCCATTTATGCCATCTTACTATACATTTGTCAGTCTATCTTGTGCTCAGATGAAGTATATTAAAAAGAGCCACTTGACTTGAGATCTATCCTAACATAAAGCCCTGGAAATAGCAAACTGTTAAAGTAGAAAAATTAAGAATTGTAAGCACCATAAAATCAGCAACAAATAAAAGTTGATTTGAGGTAGCAATTCCCTGAAGTTATCTCTTTCAAATCTTTTTCTTACTGAGACTGCTCAGCCTATAGATATCTTATTTGGTTCCTAGGAGTCTGGATCCAAATGTGTTGAAGACTCAAAACCACACAGCTTCTGTGATTCGGGGATGATTATGCTTATATGGTCTTCCTGGGTTCATCTTTACCAACACTTTCAAGTGTGGTTACAGGGAAATATTTAAATAAGTATTACTCAAGTGCAAGGAATTAGGGAGTCTCTGTTCTCTCAGCTCCCAGAGGGTTAGAACTAGCAACTTCAACCAGGATGGCAGCCAAACCAGTTTATCCATTCTCTCTTGTGGCCATGGCATCTTGATCAAGGAGATTAAGGAGGGGCATCTGGGCTGGGTTTGCAGCTGCTCTATGACTGTGTTTAGAAAATGATCTTGGACTCTGGGACCCAAGGCACAGAAGGTCCTAGTCATGGGATAATGGATGCATGAGCTCCCTAGTGTTCATAAAACAGCCTTGTTCATACCTGTTTCACAGAGTTACAGGGGGGATTGAGAAAGATAACATGTGGAAATATCTAAGTCCCTGCAAAACTGCTATTCTGTTGCTAATGCCCTGTAGATAAAGGCATGTAGGCTAGATTGGCTCAGACTGTAAAGAATTTGCCTGCAATGCAGGGGATCTGGGTTTAGTCCTTGGGTCAAGAAGGTGCCCTGGAGAAAGGAATGGCAACTCATTCCAGTGTTCTCGCCTGGAGAATTCCAGGGACAGAGGAGCCTAGGGGGCTACAGTCCTTGGGATTGCAATGAGTAAGACATGACTGAGCAACTGCCAGGCTAGAGAAACTGCTTTTAGTAACAGAATAGTGAATCGTGATTAACTGTAAGAGTTTTGCTGCCTCTTCTGTTTGCTAACTATGTGATCTTGGGCAAGCTCCTCAGCCTCTTTCTTTATACCTGAGTTCTCTCACTTGTAAGACGAGGGCGATAGGAGTACCTGTCATGGGATATTGTGGGGTTTCTATGAGTTAGCACATGTGAAGTGCTTACAGTGGTGCTTGGCAGAAAGCAAAAGCTCACCGGTGTCTGTTGTCGCTTTCTGTAGAGGAAACCAGAGCACATGGCTCGACTGATTCAAGTTTCTGGAAAGAATTGTCTCAACTCACATACATGGCTTCTTTATTCTTAAGGTTGGTAGAATCTGGGCAAATACAGAAACTAAGAGAGAAGGAAGGCTAAGTTTTAAAGTATTGAATACTGATTCATAAGTCATTATAGTTCAGAAATCTATGGATGTTCAGCCATCTCTCACTAAAAAATCTGACAGTGTAGTTGAGTCTTAGAAAGGTTGTAGGAAATACAGGAAATGTGGATGCAATGAGAACTAACAGATAATGAGCACTCTGTATTTACATCACTGTGCTACCTACATGTGGTATTTCATCTAATTCTCACATAATCTCCATGTGGGATATATTAATCCTACTTTATATAAATGAAAATTGATGCTTACTGTGAGCATCTTTTGACCAAGATCTAAAAGGTAATAATAAGTAGACCTTGGATTGAAATACAAGCTGGTCTAATTTCTAAGCTTGAGCTCTAACAATTATGTTATTTTAGGGCACTGGACATTGATTCCGTGATGTGATTCGTGCACTGGGATAGGTGGGGGAGGAGGTGCTGATTCAGACCAGCTGTGCGTTGTCTAGAGGCCTTGCTCTTACCACCAGTGGCAGGGAGGACATATCCCGCAGACAGACCCCCTGTGTAGCATTGACCAGAAAGGACCATTGAGAAAAGAGAACATTTCTCATCTTCATTTCCACATTTGGCCCTCATCTGGGATATCTTCCTAAGCACTCTGTTGGGAGTTTTCATTCTGGAAATTTCCAGATGCTTTCAGAATAGAAGGGAAGACTGACCAGATGTTCAGACCTAGGACCAGGAGTATCCTCTATATGAATGGGACATGGTGGAGTCCTAGAGAAATAATATACCAAAGACACAAACCTGGGTATTGATGATCAATTCCATTTACTGTAAGATTTTATGCCTATTACTGAACTTACCAGAACCTGTAAAAACAGCTTAAGTACAGCTTAAATAAATAGGGGTTATTAGGAGTAACACCAAAAAATAGCACATAAAATTATCCATTAGTGCTTTATGCATAAATAATCTTTCCTGAAATAAGTTGAGAGAAAATTTTGCATTTCTTCACTACTATAATACTATTGATCATTATTTATTGAATCCTGGCTAAGCTGTGCAATCTTGGGTAAGTTATTCAACTTCTATGAGCCTCAGTTTCCTTTATCTTATAAGAAAGATAATAATAGTACCTTACAGAATCAAATTAGGTATTTAGGTACTGTCTTGGGATATGGGATTGAAGATGATTGTTTTTCAAAATGGGAGAACGTTGGTCATGTCTAAATACCGATGGGAAGAGCTAAAAGAGGAGTTGAGGGAGGGTGAGAAATTGGGAGAGAGGAAGGGAAGAGGAAGACGTAGGGGAAGGGAGATGGGAGGGGACAGGGAAGGGGAGGTAAAGCTATAGGAGTGAGGAGGCAGCAGTCAGTAGAGGCTTGTCAGGTACGGCAGATAGTGTTAGTTGTCCACAGAGGAGCTAGTTCTCAGCTTCTTTCTCTCAACCAAATCTCCATTTGTTCTGGCACCAGGTGCCATGTGTTTGGGAGAAACTGGTCCATCCCCAGTCCATAGTGTGAATCTGAATTAGTTTAAGTAGCTATGACTATGTTTTTCTCCTTTCTAGTGATAAACTTAGGGATAGGCATGCGACACAATTCTCACTAAGGAAAAAACTTTGGGTGTTCTTTTCAAAAACATTTTATTGAAATACAGTTGATTCACAATACTGTGTTAATTTCTTCTGTACAGCAAAGTGACTCAGAATATATATATATACATATATATATATATATATGTATGTATGTATGTGTGTATATATATGTATGTATGTATATATATAAGTCTGTATTCTTTTCCATTATGATTTGTCACAAGATATTGAATATGGTTCCTCGTGCTAAATAGTAAGACCTTGTTTATCCATCCTGTATATAACACTTTGCTTCTGCTAATCCTAAACTCCCATTCCACTCCTTCCCTCCCCTATCCACCTTCCCCCTTGGCAACCACAACTCTTTTCTCTCTGTCTGTGAATCTGTTTCTGTTTTGTAGATATGTTCATTTATGTCATATTTTGTTTATTTATTAAAATTTTTATTGGAGTATGGTTGATTTGCAATGTTGTGTTAGTTTCAGGTGTATAGCAAAGTGAAGCAATTATACATGTATATACACCCACTCATTTTTTGGTGTCATATTTTAGATTCCCCATATAAGTGATGTCATATGGTGTTTATATTTCTCTTCCTGACTTTCTTTTCTTAGTATTATAATCTCTAGGTACACCCACGTTGATGCAGATGGCATTGTTTCATTCTTTTTGAGGGTTGGATAATATTCCGCCACATATATGTACCACGTCTTTCTTTATCCGTTCCTCTGTTATGGACATTTAGGCTGTTTCCTTGTATTGGCTGTTGTAAGCAGTGTTGCTGTGAACGCAGGAGTGCCTGTATCGTTTTGCATTAGTTTTCTGAGTAAATGCTCAGACGTGCAATTGGTGTGTCACGTGGCAACGCTAGTTTTGTTTCTTGGAGGAACCTCCATCCTGTTTTCCATAGTGGCTGCACCAATATGCATTCCCACCAACTTTGTAGGAGGGTTCCCTTTTCTCCGCATGTGGGTGCACTTCAGAGTGATGCTTCTCTGTTCCTAATAAGAGTCATGGAAGCAATTTATTTTCTTTTCTGAAAAATGTTTTTTCACAAGGGAATGCCAGAATTGCCACTTGTCCATAATCAGTGGGATTTTGGACTGAGCAGTTACCTGAAACACTAAAAAGAACACACTGATAGATGATTTGCTGGCTTGTAATTGAAAGTTATGACCAACCTAGATAGCATATTAAAAAGCAGAGACATTATTTTGCCAAAAAAGTCCATCTGGCACAGACATGGGAGTCATCTCATTGTTGAGGGAGCCCTGAATTACAAGTAATTTTATAAAATAGAAATGGTTTGGCACTCCAGTTAATAGGCAGAGATTGGCAGAATGGACAAAATCATGATTCATATATAGTCTATCTACAGGGTTTATAATTCCAAGACACAGATAAGTAGAAAGTGAAAATGGCAAGAAATATATATTATGGAAATAGTAACAAAAAGAGAGGTGAAAGAACAGACAATGCAAATATAGGACAAAATAAACTTTAGGCCATAAATTGTTGCTATAGACCAAGAAAGACATTTCATAATGATTGAATAGTCAGTTACTCAAGATATAATAATCATGAACCTATATGTATCTCAACCTCCTCTGGTGATCTCAGTCAGTGAGTAAATTTTCTTAGGGATATTCCAGCTGGATGAAACCCCATGGTTCCATCATTTAGAGTCCTTCATGCCTCAGCTCTTGATACCTAAGGGCTTGCATGAAGAGTACTTTATCACATAGTTTTCCAGACCAAGAATGCGGGCTGTTAAAGTGCAGAGAAAGAACCAATCAGGTGAACATGTGTTGTTCATGGATGAATTCTCCCAGATACCTGCTTCTAGGGAAAACCTTAAAAAAAAAAAAAAAAAGATAATTAATTCCTGGGAGGATAACACCTTAGATAGAAAGGTTGGTTCTTTGATGTTCTCAGTATCCTCTCTAAACACTAAGATTCATGGAGAAGATGTTTCCTCATTTTAAGAGAAGACTAAGAAGGGCTTATTAGGTAACAGAAATATTTGTGTCTCTTCTTCTATATCCATAGACTAGGTTCTGAAGATCAGAAGATTCCTCTTAGTACCTAAGACTTTGGGTTTCAAATTCAACATAGCATTTTCTTTTCTTTTGACTTGATTTTCCAAGGCATTGGAGCATGCTGAATCCATTTAAATAAATTTGTGTCATCTTGACAGAAATGCTTCCTGTATAATTGTCCAGGCAGTGGGGACTTGAGAAACATACATGATTTGATATTACAAGTAATGGTTATTTCATATTTCTAAATACCTTGGTCATTCTTCTTAATTACAGGGAAGCCACGGTAAGTGAACTAGAATTGCTGTTTTTTTATTGAGTTTTTAATAGTTCTGTTTTTTTCCAAGGGATGTTTACAGTGAAAATCATTAAAGATTTATTCTCTGATATTTTATGGGGGGTTACTTTTAGATATCCTGGGATCTTTAGCAGAAATATTTGTTCTCCTTCCTGTATATGGATTTATCTATGATTTATCCAGAATAGGATTACAATCTGTGGATTCTGAAGGCAATTTTTAAGTCTGCATGGGACTGAGGGGGAGGTCAGCATTTACATCATGTTTGTTGAAGGAATTTGTCAGCTCATATTGAATTCCAAATTGAGAATGTATAAATTTATAGCATTTACAAGGGAAAACATACCCTTTGCTGTGGTTGGGAATACACATTAAACCCCAAGTTCTGAGGCACTTTTTATTCTAATTATTTTCAAACTTTCTTGGATCTTCTAACTAAGCAAGATCTTATTTCTGCTGAAGTGGATATGGTCCCTGCAATATAACTGAACTTTTGCATCCCTGACCTAAGACTTAGACCTTTCTCTTAGAGAGTCAAGGCACATATTGCTGAAGATAAGAGATGAAAGTTAATTTTCTTGGTCAGCTTAAGGTGATTTTTCTTTTCCCTTTGTATACACTAGACTTAAGTCATCTTATGGGAGGTAAGGTGTGGTGGGATAAAAATAATCACTGTGTTGGGCATTAAAAGACTTGGATTCTTATTTACCACTAATCAGCCATGTTTCCTCTCTGGGCCTCAGCTTCCTTATTTTAAAAGAGCATACGAGTTGATGAAATGCAAGGACCTGGAAGAATTTTCTTTTAAACTTTTTATTTGTATTGGAGTATAGCCAATTAACAATGCTGTGATAGCTTCAGGTGACCCAGCCGTACATATACACATGTCCATTCTCCCCCAACTCCCCTCCCCTCCCGGGTGCCACGTAACATTGAGCAGAGTTCCATGTGCTATACACTTCCATGTATTGATCCATTTTAAATCCAGCAGTGTGTACACGTCCACCCCAAACGCTCTAACTATCCTTTGGTACTGGAAGAATTTTAGGGCACAAAATTTCTGAACTTGTTAAATAGATCCTGAACTCGTTAACATCTGGCTATACATCACACAGTTTGCCAAAATAACTGCCATAGATTACACGTGGTCATAGGTAGTGGTTTTGTCCAAACTCTGACATTGCTGATTCCAAGAAGTAAACTAGACCTATACTGAAGACCTAAATTCCAAAGAGCTAGAGGCAGACATCCTGATTTTTTAATACAGACTGCTCTATTTTATTTTTGTATCATGACTCGGGCAAGTTGTTTACCTTCTAACCACATTTCCTTATCTTTAAAGTAGATAATAGTTTACCAATCTCATAGGATTGTTGTGAAGGTGTTGTAAATGGAATAGTGAATGTAAAACTTAGTATAGTGTGAACACAGCAAAAACCCAACAACATTTAATGATTATTATAAGAATCATATGGTGAAAATTAATCTCTGCATTCTATTAAGAATGAGAAAACAGCAGATTTATAGTAAGAGTTTGTATTTCATAATGTGTGAGTATATGGAATTTAAACAAGTAATAAAGGTTTCTCCTCTTGGAAGGAAGTTTGTCTAAGTTCTTGCCTATCAACTGCAGTATGAATGCCCTTATGAGAGAAAAGAATTATTCTGTGAGATGAACACTTTATTTCTCATTTCTCCAAAAATATGTATTATAGAGGATTTGAATGTTGATAGGCACAGCTAAGGTACAGAACTACAGGTACACAGCTAAGGTACAGAGGAAGAAAATGATCATGTGTTTAAATCTGTCTGTTAACAGAGGATATCGAAGACATTGATAAGATAGAACTATTTTCAACTTATGTCCTGATTACTTGAAGGTTTGCAAGAAGCTGAAACAATAAGTGAAATAATAAAAATGAAAGAGTTACATTTGAGATTTTCTATGTGATTTTGATCATGAAATCCAATCTTTGGTACAGGCCTTCAGGAAATTATAAAAATGTATTATTAGGTTCTTGGTTCTCCCAAGGGCCGCCTTCTCCAGGGAAGAACTGGCAATTAGAAGTACATGCAACTTGTTCCTCAGGTGTTCTTTTCCATGGAAGGATTCTCTGATGCCCTGACCTATCCAGAAGGGAGACCCCTATCCTGGGGCTTGGAACTCTAAAGCTAGCTTCTCAATGAAGAGTTGATGGGATCATTTGTAAGAGGTTTCCTTTCCACATACCTCAATATTCAACTTGACCATGTGTAAGTGGGAGAACTCATTTTACTCTTCACTGCTTTTTTTTGCTTTAAGAATATATAAAGAGAATAATGGAGTCTGAGATACAGGAAAAAGTGAACATTAATAATGTCATTATTGATGTCCTATAAAACTTAGTTTTATATGCTACCTTAAAGTTTAATTGAATAATATGTGTATTTCTCATCAAGTAAGCTGAAATAGACTTTGTAGTAAACTGATCGGTTTGGTTATTCAGAGGACTTACTGGCTACAAGTATAAATGGTATAAGTTAAATGCAGAGGACAATAATCTTTGCATGGTAGAATAAAGATGGAATTTAGGGTACTTATGAGACCCATGGGGCAGTCAGGGCAGCCTCACCCCTCACAGTAATTTTCTCAAAGCAGTGAACACCCAGTCCTGCCTCTACTCTATGTCTAGCTGGTGAATTGATAACAATTTTGAGTATATTAGAGCAGTTACTTTAATTATATTCAGATATTTCTTGGGGTCCCATGATATGTTAAAATACAATTTCCTGTGTCTGTTTTCTCATGCATATTCCAGTCAATTTAAAACCACATAGTTTCAACTTTATAACTCTAAGACAAAACATGAAGGTTATATTTAATTTCTAATCATATAATTAGTTATGTAAGCTGTAGAAATTTGGAAAATACTGAAAAACATGGGAAATAAAATATAAACCATAATCTCACATTCAGGAGCAAATGTCCTCAATGTATTAAATTATTTTTCTTACCAATCTTCTATACATATGTTTTAACATAGATTAGAAAAGTTTATAATATTTTCTAAGTGAAATTTTTGAATTTGAACTTTATTTTTAAAAGGTGCATATACAATCTATAATCTTTAAATGCTAATTCAATAAATATATTCACCAAATTTTCTATTTTTACATAATTTGTAAAAATAGACTATTTTGCGATTTTTAAATTCATGTTATTTTGTGCATAAACTTTTAGATTATCCCCCAAAATTGTTACTACTAATGTCCAAATTATTCCAATAAATTGATGTTCCATTAAAGTATTTCAGACACTATGGCCAAGGAAATTGAATTTCTTTCTTCCAGTTACTCTATGTCTTATAGAAATAATTTGAGATCAGAATGAAAAAGGACTAGGTCAACTAAAATAACTTTTAAGATACTATTCCTATAGCCTTTTGGGAAAAGCAAGACTCATCTGTGACATCATCAGAGTACTATTAAAAGGCAGAGTTTCGGTGTATTTCACTTTTTTCATGGTTCTTTGTTCTTTTCTTTTTAAGGCAAAGCATTCTTTCCCCAAATTTTTATTACCCACACCACATAGATGGAGAATGAAAGGAATGTGACTGTGTTCTTTCTAGTAGGTCTTACACAGGACCCCCAAATGCAAAAAGTAGTGTTTGTGGTGTTTTTGGTCTTGTACATGGTAACCCTCTGAGGCAACCTGCTCATTGTGGTCACCATCACCACGAGCCAGGCTCTGAACTCCCCCATGTACTTCTTCCTGACCCACCTCTCCTTGATAGACACAATTTACTCTTCTTCTTCGGCTCCTAAATTGATTGTGGACTCCCTTCATGAGATCAAGACAATCTCCGTTAATGGGTGTATGGCTCAAGTCTATGCAGAACACATTTTTGGTGCTGCTGAGATCATCCTGCTGACAGAGACGGCCTATGAGCGCTACGTGGCCATCTGCAGACCTCTGCACCACACGGCCATCGTGAGCCGCAGGCTGTGCCTCCTCCTGCCGGGGGTGGCCTGGCCCGGAGGATTTCTCCACGAGGCGTTCGGATCCTCTTTACAGTCCAGCTGCCCTTCTGTGGCCCCAATGTCATAGATCACTTCATGTGTGACTTGTACCCTTTGTTGACACTTGTCTGCGTGGACACCCACATCCTTGGTCTCTTTGTTGCTGCCAACAGTGGGTTCATCTGCCTGTTAAACCTCCTCCTCCTGTTGGTCTCCTATGTGGTCATCTTGCGCTCCCTAAGGGCTCACAGTTTGGAGGGGAGACGCAGAGCCCTTTCTACATGTGTCTCTCACATCACGGTGGTTGTTTTGTCTTTTGTGCCCTGCGTGTTTGTGTATCTTCGCCCAGTCACCACTCTGCCCATTGATAAAGCTGTTGCTGTCTTTTACACTATGGTGGCCCCTATGTTAAATCCTTTAATCTATACCCTCAGAAATGCTGAGGTTAAACGTGCTATGAAGAAACTCTGAAGAAAGAAAGTGACTGCAAATAGTGATTAAAGAGATTCACTGAGCTTTATAGATAGAAGTAAAACAGATAATCTCATCCAATCCTCTTGATCTATAGATGAATACATTGACTCTGAAAGGGACTGAATAATAACTGCAGATAGACCTGAATGACGGAATAGCCTGGCATGCTGCAGTCCATGAGGTTGCAAAGTATTGGACTTAGGGACTGAACAACAACTTAAGCACAGACCTTGTTTAGGCTGGAATCCAGGTTTACTTTCTCCCATCCCAGACTCTCCTCATCACAACTTAATGCTTTTTAATCAATATTTATCTTTTATCTGATTATCTCAAATGTCTTCAGAAGTTACAAGCTAAGAACCCAGAATATTGGATTGGTATTCAAATTGTCTTATTACGTAACACGGAGATGTTGGTTACCACCAATTATTGAAAATAAAATGTTAAAAATATTCCTTTGTTTTGAACTCAATATAAATTATTTTGTGGAATTTTCTTGTTCATTGAATCTTTGTTGTGCAGCAAAAAGAAATAGTATTTCTTAAATGCTTATAAGGCTGGCATTGTGTTTGTTATTTTACATATGGTATCAGTTGAAGTCCAGCCAGGAGACAGACCACAGTGCAGTTTGAATAGAAAGACTTCACATACAATAAATGATTGTATCAGGGTATTAACTACAAGGGGCTTCCTCGGTGGCTGGGTGGTAAAAATTCTCTTCCCAGTGCAGGAGACATGGATTCTACCCCTGGGTTGGGAAGATCCCCGGGAGAAGGAAATGAAAACCCGCTCCAGTACACTTGCTTGGAAATCCCATTGACAGAGTGGCCTGGTGGACTACAATCCATGGAGTTGCAATAGAGTCAGATACGACTTAGTGACTAAATGAAAACAGCTATTAATTATAACAGGGTGTAATGAGCTCTCTAAAGAAGGACCTGGGGCTGAGAGATGAATTTGCAAGGAAGTAACATATTTAGAATGTTGGGATTCTAGTCTTATGGAGAAGGTGTAGTTGTTGCCCATTGAAGGGTGGAAAAATTTAACTGGATTGCCTTGGGCAAGAAATAATTCACGATGGCTGAAGAGAGGCTGGCAGGCATGAAATGTTTCTGGGGCTGGCGAGATGGAGCTTTTCACTGCAGTGCTGGTTGGCTGGGGCTCATGAACAAGGAACTATGACCTTGAGTGGCGAGCAGAAAAACCCATTTTGGGTGTAGGTGGAGCCAGGTTGGCAGAAAACACAACCCACTCCAGTATTCTTGCCTGGATAATTCCATGGACATAGGAGTTTGTGGGCTACAGCCCACGGGATTGCAGAAAAGTCAGATAAAACTGACCAACTAGCCGAGTGATCACTGATCTCATTAATCCTTTCAGTAAAGATGCACAGACAGAGATGAGCAATCACTTGCAGGCGGTTATTTTAGAACAGATTTAAGCATCTTTGTTATTTAAACTTTTAGCTCTGTTACAGAATAAAAAAAAAAATGAAAAGAGAATTTATCAGAATCTGTTGCATGCAGCTGAAGCTGCTCAATGCAACTAAATAGAATGTGAAAGTATTAAAGGTATGAAAACAACTAATGGGAACTAGCATAAAATTTTGGGAATTTGAACAAAATCTGTACTTTAATTAATAATACTGTATCACATGTTAATTTCCTGTTTTTTTTTTTTTTTTTACAGCATAGTATTTCTCAGAATTGGATCCATAGTTTCAAGCTTCATTAATTTTTTTTTAATCTTTTAGTGAATTATTCTGTTAGAAATATTTTCTAATTTTCCTTCTTATGGATTCTTAGATGGGCTTCCTAGATGGCTCATCAGTAAATTATCCACCTGCAATGCAGGAGACCCAGGTTCGATCCCTGGGTCAGGAAGATGTCCTGGAGAAGTAAATGGCAACTCATTTCAGCATTCTTGCCTAGGAAATCCCATGAACAGAGAAGCCTGGTGGGGTATAGTCCATGGAGTCACAAAAGACTCGGATACGACTTACAGACTATACAACAACAACAACAACAACTCCTTAGATCCCCCCGTCATTTAAAGGTGAACATTCAATTTCCAGAAACATGGGGTTTTAAAAGAAACTTTGATATTAATTTCTCGTGTAAATGCTTTCTTCTCTGCAATCACTCCCTGTGCTTTCCCAGTCTTTTAAGTTTCCTGAGGCTTTCAATGGTTAAGTCAAAGATCTCTTGGTGAATGTCACATTGCACTTGCAGTTATGTGGGTTATTGTCAAATATCTTTTAATATTGATTTCTAGCATAATTCAACACTGATAAGAGAACAGACTCAGTATGATTTCAATTCTTTTATACCATGAAATTCTTGCTCCTTGTTTTATGCCCCTGGATACGTTCCAGTGTCTTCTGGTTTATAGTCTATGGGAACTTGAATAGAATTTGTATTTCACTGTTGTGTGAAAATTGTATAAATCTTTATTATATTGAATTGGTTAATAGTGCTTTCAGGTCTACTTTGTCCTACTTTTCTGCCTATTAATTTTATTATTCTTTGAGAGTTTGATGTTGAAACTCCAAATAAAAATCTAAATTTATCTGTTTAAAAATAATTGTAATATATAGTGGAACTATATGTAATTTTGCTCTGTATTTTCTAAGTCTCTTGTAAATGTGCTATCACACTTTCATAATTAAAAAAAGATAAAGACTAACTCTACCAAATGTTGTTGAGGATGTGAATTAACTGAACTTTTATACATTGCTTTAATGTATACATAAAATGAAAATTGATACAGGCACAGAAATCTTTTAACTCTGAATTGTCATGGATCAGTAAGTATGTGTGCGTGCTAAGTTGTTTCAGTCGTGTATGACTCTTTGCTACCCTATGGGCGGTAGCCCACGAGGCTCTTCTGTCCATCAAATTGTCCAGGCAAGAATGCTGAAGTGAGTTGCCATTTCCTTCTCCAGGGGATTTTCCTGACCCAGGGATCAAACCCATGTCTCTTACATCTCCTGCGTTGTGGGTGGATTCTTTACCAGTAATGCCACCTGGGAAGAAGTGTAACACTCTTCAAAATATAAATGAAGGGTCTAGTCTTCATCGTCAAAAAGCTTATAGAGTCAGAGTTTGGCACCAGGATAGGGGCAAGGATATGTAGAGAAGGCGAAGCTTTGGAAAGATTTGAAGTAGATAGTATCCAGGGACAAAACCGGAAATGATATCCAAAGTGAATGAAATTTCAACATGGCAGAAAGGCAAAATCATACATAAGTCAACAAGATAGACACCAGACACCAAGCCACACAAGATACTTCACAGCAGTGGGAAAAAACTAGAACTTGGAGAATTTTATGGGGCAGAACTCTGTGGTGTTTTCCTACTCATTCTATAATTGTAAGGAAATTAATAATAATCCCAGTTGGTACAGGGACAAGGTCAGTGAAACTGGTGTTACTGGTTATAAACCTTCATGTAGATCCCCACTGAGCATGATCACATGGGCCCGGGGGTTAGTTAAGCAGCCTTAATAAACGGTGTCAATGCACGCGAGTGTGAGCAGACTCCGGGAGGCGGTGGAGGGCGGAGGAGACCGGTGTGCTGCGTCCATGGGATGCGAAGAGCTGGACCCAGCTTAGCGGCTGAGCAACGGTAACGACAGCCACGCTGCGCTTCGTTGCTTCTGTTTAAAACACTTCATTGCCTATGTTGAACGTCTTTTCTTCGTAATTCCATTTCTTATTTCACAGGGAAATTTTAATTCTCATGAAAAATATAGAAAGCTGTTACTTTATCAGATACATCTCATCTCCCTTTGCATCTAAGCATCCATGTTCCTCAGGCCATCCTGTTTCCATCATCAACTCATTTCTGCATGTTTTTTGTACTTTGTCATATTGCTAATCATTGCCATCAACAGTCAGAGATAATGTCATTCATGTTCATGATTTTTATGAACGGTTTGGATTTATGAAGATAAAAGTCACAAACACTGGTATTCTAAGTATAGACATTATATTATATAACAATTTAATCATAATTTTCTTCTAACATTTTAAAATGAAAATAAATTTTTGTATGTGAAGGTACATGTATAATATTTATTTTTTCATTAACCTAACTTGGAGGCACATGTTTCTACAAATCCTTATAGTTCTCACAAGAACTATGCCTTTGCATTAAGTTTTGAGATTGAAAGTATGAATCCTCCAACTTTATTCTTCACTTTTCAAATTTTTTTTTTGATTATTTGGGATTTCTTGCAATTCCATATGAAACTTCTCTACAATTTCACACAAATTTTAGTATTTGCATTTCCATTTTTGCATAAAATGGCTTTTGATAAAGATTGCATTAAATATGCACTCTAGGGGATATTGTTACCTTAATTATATTAAGTCTACAAGGCTATGAGTACAGGGTACGTTTATATTTACCTGTGCTTAGTCACTTCATTCTTGTCTGACTCTATGCAGCCCCGTAGACTGTAGCCCACCAGGCTCCTTTGTCCAAGGGATTCTCCAGACAAGAATACTGGATTGGGTGGCCATTTCCTCCTCCAAGGAATTTTCCTGACCCAGGGATCAAACCTGTGTCTCCTGCGTCTCCTGCATTGCAGGCAGATTCTTTACCCACTGAGTCACCCTATGTCTTCTTTAATTTCTTTTAGTGATTTTTTTAGTTTTTAGTGTACAATTCTTCCCCCACTTTGGCAAATTTATTCCTAAGACTTTTATTGTTTCTGATGGTACTGTCAACATACTTATTTTCTTAATTTTGTTTTTAGACTATTAATTCCTAGTATATCAAAATATAGCTTATTTTGTATTAAAGCTAATAGTTTCTTCGTGTGTGTGAGGATCCCTCAGATTTTTTTTTCTACATTAGATCATGTCATTTGTTAGTATAGTTTTACTTCTTCCTTTCCAATTTGTATGCCTTTTATTTCTATTTCTAGTCTAATTTTTCTGACACTAATCTTTAGGAAAATATTAAATAGAAGTGATGAAAGGGAGAATGTTCTGATTTTATGAGGTAAGCTTTCAGCTTTTCACCATTAAGTATGAGTCTTAGTTATGGGTCAAACCTTCCAGATATGTCCAGGACTGGAAAAGGTCAGTTTTCATGGCAATCCCAAAGAAAGACAATGTCAAAGAATGCTCAGACTACCGTATAGTTGCACTCATCTCATATGCTAGCAAAGTAATGCTCAAAATTCTCCAAGCCAGGCTTCAACTGTACATGAACATTGAACTTCCAGATGTTAAAGCTGGATTTAGAAAAGGCACAGAAACCAGAGATGAAAATGCCAACATCTGTTGGATCATTGAAAAAACACGAGAGTTCCAGAAAAACATCTACTTCTGCTTTGTCAACTATGCCAAAGCCTTTGACTGTGTGAATCACAACAAACTGTGGAAAATTCTTAAAAAGATAGGAACACCAGACCACCTGACCAGTTTCCTGAGAAATCTGTATGCAGGTCAGGAAGCAACAGTTAGAACTGGACATGAAACAACAGACTGGTTCCAAATAGGAAAAGGAGTACGTCAAGGCTGTGTATTGTCGCTCTGCTTATTTAACTTATATGCAGAGTACATCTTGAGAAATGCTGGGTTGGAGGAAGCACAAGCTGGAATCAAGATTGCTGGGAGAAATATCAATAACCTCAGATAGGAAGATGACACCACCCTTATGGCAGAAAGTGAAGAAGAACTAAAAAGCCTCTTGATGAATGTGAAAGAGGAGAGTGAAAAAGTTGGCTTAAAGCTCAACATTCAGAAAACGAAGATCATGGCATCCGGTCCCATCACTTCATGGCAAATAGATGGGGAAACAGTGGAAATAGTGGGCTCCAGAAATTTTTTCTGGGCTCCAGAAAAATACATCACTACAGATGGTGATTGCAGCCATGAAGTTGAAAGATGTTTACTCCTTGGAAGAAAAGTTATGACCAACCTAGACAGCATATTAAGAAGCATAGACATTACTTTGCCAACAAAGGTCCATCTAGTCAAGGCTATGGTTTTTCCAGTGGTCATGTGTGGGTGTGAGAGTTGGACTGTGAAGAAAGCTGAGTGCCGAAGAATTGATGCTTTTGAACTGTGGTGTTGGAGAAGACTCTTGAGAGTCCCTTGGACTGCAAGGAGATCCAACCAGTCCATCCTAAAGGAGATCAGTCCTGGGTGTTCATTGGAAGGACTGATGTTGAAGCTGAAACTCCAATACTTTGGCCACCTGATGCATAGAGTTGACTCATTTGAAAAGACCATAATGCTGGGAAAGATTGAAGGTGGGAGGAGAAGGGGACAACAGAGGATGAGATTGTTGGATAGCATCACCGACTCGATGGACACGAGCTTGAGTAAACTCTGGGAGCTGGTGATGGACAGGGAAGCCTGGCCTGCTGCAGTCCATGGGGTCACAAAGAGTCGGACATGACTGAGTGATCGAACTGTAACTGCATAATCTGTTTATCTCAAATGTCATCAGAAGCAAAAAGGTAAGAATCTAGAATATAAAATTGCTATTAAATTGTCTTATTATGTAACACTGAGATCTTGGTTACTGCTTATTATTGAAAATAGCATGTTTAATATTTATTTATTTTGGACTCAATATAGATTCTTTTATGGAATTTTCCTGATTATTGCATCTTGGTTGTACAGTGAAAAGAAATATTGTTTCTCATGGCTGGCACTCTTTTTGGTATTTTCCATATTGTATCAGTCAGGGTCCAGCCTGGAGACAGTCCACAGTGCAATTTGGGCAGAAAAAGTTCACATGCAATGATTAATTATAGCAGGGTATTATCTGTAAAAGGGTAATAAGGTCTTCTCTGGTGGTTTAATGGTTAAAAATCTGCCATGTGATGCAGGGGACATTGATTGATCCCTGGTGCAGGAAGATCCCACATGCCATGGAGCACCTCAGCCCACGTGCCACACCTACTGAGCCTGTGCTCTTGAACCTGGCAATCACAACTACTGAGCCCACTGCAGCTACTGAAGCCTGTGTGCCCTAGAGCCCGTGCTCCACAACAAGAGAAGCCACTGCAATGAGAAGCCCATGTACCGCAGCAGAGAGCAGCCCCAGCTGGCTGCAAGTGGAGAAAGCCCATGTGCAGCACCAGAGGCCCAGCACAGCCAAAATAATTAAATAAATCTATTTTTAAAGGGAGGGAGGTAATGAGTTCTACAAAGAAGGACTTCCACTGAGAGATGAGCATCCAAAGAAGGAACACATTTAGAATGTGAGCATCCTCCCCAAACTTGTGATTCCAGTCTCATGGAGAAGGTGTAGCTGCTGTCCATTGAATGGTGGAAAAGTTTGACTGGGTTGCCTTGGTCCAGAACTATTTCTTGATCGCTGAAGAGGTTGGCAGGCATGAAATGTCTCTGGAACTGGCAAGACAGGAGCCTTCCACTGCAGCGGTGGTTGACCGAAGGTCATGAACAAGGAATTCAGGCCTTGAGGGGCAAGCAGGAAAAACCCATTTTGGGTGCAGGTGGAGAAAGGCTGGTAGAAAACACCCCTCTGATAGCACAGATGGTAAAGAATCTGTCTACAATGCAGGAGACCCAGGTTTGATCCCTGGGTGGGGAAGATCCCCTGGAGAAGGAAATAGTAACCCACTCCAGTATTCTTGCCTGGAGAATTGTATGGACAGAGGAGCCTGGCGGGCTACAGTCCAGGAGGTCACAAAGAGTTGGACACGACTGAGTGACTAACACACACACACACGGTACATCTAGACTGAGTTGGAAGATTGATTACTGGGTTGCCTGTGCAATTTATTGGAATCTCCTTGTAGACGGGCCACTGTGACCCAATGGGAAAGTGTCCGTGGAAGTGTCAGTAAAAGCGGGAGGAAGCACCAGTGGGTGCCATCCCTCCTGCCTCCCACGATTATAACACACACAGTGTTGAAAGCTACAGAGCCAGAACAAGATGAAAAAGAAACATACTTAATCCAGAAAGAGATGTCTCTTTGAACACTTCTCCTGATCAAGCTTAACATCATGTCAGGTCAAGGCCAGCAAGAAATGCTTACAGGATCCATTTTCATTAATATGGAGTGGGCAATAATGGGTTTATGTGTAGCTCAGAGTCAATTAATTGATAACTGGCATAAGAATTTTATCCTTAATTCTTTGAACCCATTTTCTATACATTGACGCTCAAATATATGGTGTAATATGACCAAGCCTTAAGTTAAAGTCAGAACTGAGATATATACTGGGATATGACTCTTTATCCTACATACTTTTTGCTTATTATACAGCTTTAAGTAAGACTTCCATTTTTTGTTGGTAATAATTTTTGTTATTGTAAAACTTAAAAATAAGCAAGCATCTAATTTGTTGGAAGATTGTGTATAACTACATTTTTATAATTTCATATAATTTCACTATTGGTTATGCTCTGGTACCTCATGCTCTTCACTGAAGAACACAGGCAGAGATGAACAATCACTTGGAGGTGGTATAATAGAACGGATTTAAGCCTCTTTGTTATTTAAATTTTTAACTCTGAGTTTTCATGGCTCAGTAATATGCTGTTGCGTGGTTGTTTCCTCCCTAATTCCCGTCTGACTCTTCTGTGACCCCGTGGACTGCAGCCCTCCAGTCTCCTCTGTCCATGGGATTTCCCAGGCAAGAATACTGGAGTGGGTTGCCATGCCCTCCTCCTGGGGAATCTTCCCAACCCAAGGATGGAACCCACTCAGATTCTTTACCACTGAGCCATGCGGAAAGCCCTTCTATTTACCTAGGTCTTCTTTAACTTCTTTTAGTGATGTTTTCAGTTTTTAGTGTACAGTTTATCCACCACTTTGGTAAAATTTCTTCATAAGCATTTTATTCTTTCTGATAGTTCTGCCTACATAACTATTTAAATTTTTTTTTTAATTGTTAATTCCTAGTATATTAAAATATAGCTAGTTTTGCATTGATTCTAAGTTTTCTTGTGTGTGTGGATTATTTAGATTTTTTTCTACATAAGATAATGTCATTCGTTAGTATAGTTTTACTTCTTCCTTTCCAATTTGTATACATTTTATTTCTATTTCTAGTCTAATTTTTCTGATATTACTCTTCAGAAAAATATTAAATAGAAGTGATGAAAGTGAACATGTTCTGATTTTATGAGGTGAGCATTCAACCTTTCACCATTAAGTATGTCTTCATTATAGGAGAAACCTCAGCATATATTTGTTGCTGACATAGAGCATGTCAGCCTTCAGGAGCACTTTGTCCCAGGTCTTACTAAAAACTGTCATCTATCTGGTCCTGTAATTATTTTCAAAAGTCCATTCCACAATGTTATCCACCAAGTTTCTATTAAGTTCTCTTGTCTATAATTTGCAAATATTTCTTGGACTCTCTCTCTTCATTTTAGATGGGTTTCCCTAGATGCAGATCCTGAGATGGGATTTTATGGAAGAAGAAGGGATTTAATGAAGCTACTATGGTAGGAGAAGAAAAGATGTAGTCTAAACTAGGTTCTGAATTCAGCCTGTAGTCACAAGAGCTCTAGAGTATAATTTCATGGATCCTACACTCTGCGAAGGCAGGACCTAAATCTGTTTTTATTAGTCACTGAAGACCCAACAAATGTCCATGTGCCTGATTCATTATTTGAGCTCAAAAATATTTACCGATAAATGAATGAAGGACAGAAGAATAATGGAAAACATTTATTATGAAATTGCTTTGTATGTAGATATAGTCACAGATTAAAAAAAATTTAATAATGAAATGTTGCCAAAAGGTAAAGATTAACAGAGAAATATAATATGAATAGCTCATATATATATATAAGATAATGAAATCTTGCTGAGACAGGAAAAACATCAAGGTAAATTATTTGCTCATATTGCTGATAATTTCAGTTTTCCTTTCTTTCTTTCTCTCAAAAGGAAGAGTAAAAGAAATTGTGATTTCCCTAAACAGTTCACCTAGAATTCTCAGAATCTGAACTAAATAAAGTTAAATAAAAGGTAGGAAAAAATTCTCTCAAATACAGTGCCTTTTTTGCCTCTTTATTTCTTTCAGATTTTATTTTGCTTTCACCTTTTATTTATTCATTCAATGTTTATTACTAAACAGATATTGTGCTACTCTGAAGAAACTATCATAATATACCAGGCAAGTTCTTTATGGAATATGACTGCATATTTAATAGATAGAAATTCCTATCTGACATCAAGAGTTTCTTTTATTTGAGTCATCACACTTATGGATGGTTTTTCAACCTAAGACGGTGACGTGAACAATGGTAAGTGCTATGAAACCTACTAGGAAATTTTAAAAAAATCATGCAACCTCGATTCAACTATTATAAATGTTCAATGGACAATTTTATTATTAAATATATTTATGTTTAATTGGAGGATAATTGTTCTAATGTGTTCATCAAAACCCACTATTGTGTTGGGTTTTATAACAATAAAATAGTTACATGTTACAGCCAACAAATCACCATCAACTATAATATATGAGGTGAACAGTTGGCAATGAAAAGTTATTGGATTTTTAATTATAGTAGCAAAATGAAATGTACTATGCACAATGTGTCCAGCATAGTCTCTGTCTCAATAAAAGGTAGTTAGTAATTCTCTTCCCTTTCTATCATTTCTTGGCTATCTATGAAGGCAGTTACGATTTCGGTCAGGGAAATGGGTCTGATTCTGATTACTGACTCTTTGGTATATGTGCTTTGAAACCATCCCTTTTCCTTCAATTCCACCACTTGTAAAATTGGAATAATAGCAGCATTATAACAATCTCTTTGTGTTGTTAGAGAGATTACTGGTAAATACTAATCTACTTAGTACTTCTTTCATTTTATTAGATGAAAAAATCTATGAATCCACATACAAGGTTGAAACTAGTAAAAATAAACCTCAATTTGGTAGAATTTTCTAAAGATGGAAAGAATGGTTTTGATACATGTTTTTCTCTTTTTCTGAGAACTTATTTCTGTTCCCCTCAGTGCAGAATGTATAATTTGCAGTGAATAATTTACTTCTTTATTCTTTACATACTCCTTGTTGAAATCATCCAAAATACACTTTGACCTTTGTATCAGACGAATTAATGTTTGGCTCTAAAGCACATTTATAAGACACCTGAAGTAACTTTCCTACTACACAATTTCCTAATGGCATTTTCCATCTGGGCATTTCTCAAGGTATAGATTAAGGGATTTAACATGGGAGTTATCACAGTATAAAATACAGCAACTGCTTTATCAATAGGTAAGGTAGCTGCAGGCCTCATGTACACAAATATGCAGGGCACAAAGTATAAAATGACCACTGTGATGTGGGAGATGCAGGTGGAGAGGGCTTTTCGTCTTGCTTCCAAGCTGTAGGCCCTTAGGGAACGCAAGATGACCACATAGGAGACCAGCAGGAGAAGGAAGTTTAACAGACAGATGAAGCCACTGTTGGCAGCAATGAAGAGCCCGAGAGTGTGGGTATCAGTGCAGGCAAGACTGAGCAAAGGGTTCAGGTCACACATAAAGTGGTCTACGATATTAGGGCCACAGAAGGGTAAGCGGAAGATGAAGAGGACCTGTATGAATCCATGAAGAAAGCCTCCCGCCCATGACACTCCCACTAGCAGCCCACACACCCGCCAGTTCATGATGCTTGTATAGTGCAAGGGCTTGCAGATGGCCACGTAGCAGTCATAGGCCATCACAGTGAGCAGGATGACTTCAGCACCTCCAAAGAAATGTTCCCCAAAGATTTGGGTCATACATCCATTAAATAAGATGGTTTTCTTCTCATGGAGTGAATCTACAATCATCTTAGGGGCACACACAGAGGAGTAGCAGGCATCAATAAAGGAGAGATAGGCCAGGAAAAAGTACATGGGGGACCCCAAAGATGGGCTTGCAGTGATGGTGACCATGATAAGCACATTTCCTACCACAGTGGTGATGTAGATGACAAAGAACACAGCAAATACAATTTTCTGCATCTTTGGATTCTCTGTGAGCCCCAGTAGAACAAACTCTGTCACATTGTTCCTGTTCTCCATGTGTTTCATGAAATGGTTTATTCCTGACCTAAAAGTGAGAGAGTTAATTCTTAGGTAGGTTGATAAGGAGTCTGGAGCCCTCAAAGAGAAATGGTCCAGGGCTCTGGAGGAGGAGAAAGATATAAACATCTTTTTCTACATTGCTTTGTCTTAGTCACATAAAATGTTCTTTCTTAAACTGAGCTTTTATGAGAATAATCTTTAAAATTAACTTTCTTTAAGCCCATTTTTTTTCTTAAACTGAGTTTTCATGACAATAACTTTTAAAATGAACTTTCTTTAAGCCCAGAGCTAATGATTACACAACAAGACAACTCATCTTGCTCAAGGGTAGGTTTTTCATTAAGCTCTGTACTACTAATGATTATGTAACAACAATGGATCTTGCTCAAGGACATGTTTCTCCTTCTTAAGGGAACCTTCTGACTAATCTTGTTAAGACGTATGTTGTGGGAGTGGGTCTGGTAAGACCTTTCTATTGTCAGTTCTAATCTTTTGAATTTAAGATGTATGTTTTGGGAGCGGGTCTGGTAAAAGTATATAAGGCCTTGATAAGACTTGATAAGAGGCCCTCTCAGTCCCCCTTCTGATGTCTATGATAGAAGCTTTTCTCTGTCCTTTTCATTGTAATAAGACTTCTGCCACACAAAGGCTCTGAGTGATCAAGCGTGGTCCCTGATTCTGAAGCTAAACCTCTTCTTTGGAGATCACAAATCCATCATTCACTGTCCAAAGCTATCAAAAGGAAACATAATTTTAATTTATGCATTCTTAAGCTTATTAAACTTCTTCATTCTAATAAGTAATAAATACCCAGACTTTACCGAGTGTGAATTCTTTCTTGTTTTTGTTTTGTTTTTTTTTTTTTTAATGAAGAAACAATTCTGAGTTCTTAAGATTATTCCAATTACCTCCTAGGAGAAAATTCTTTTAATAATGTAGATGTGAGGAACTTCTGTAAACCCATGGGCCAGAGACTTTAATCATCTGAAATGGTTCAGAGTCTAACTTGAAGTCATGTATTTCCCAGATAATAGCAATTAAGTGTGAAAAGAGGTAAAGGATGGATGTAAAGCTTAGAAATTTTCTGTTTACTCTCTAAGAAATGGGGGACCATGGAAGGTCATTGAAAATATGAGTGGAAGGATGAAAGAAATCTGATGAAGAGAGAATCTTGGATGTTATTCTACTAAGATTTTGTGTGTCTTGGATGAAGTTGGCAGGTTTCAGTGAACAGGTGGAAGATGGAGAGAGAAACCACAGTAGCAAAGTACTTAGAATAGTTGAAACAGGAGTAACACTACAGTGTGCATCTGCTAAGTTGCTTCAGTCCTGTCCATCTCTTTGCGGCCCCATGGACTCTAGCCCACCAGGCTCCTCCCTCCATGGGATTTTCCAGGCAAGAACATTGGCGTAGGTTGCCATGCCCTCCTCCAGGGTTCTTCCCAACAGGTTGCTCTTGTTGTTTAGTTGCTAAGTCACGTCCGACTCTTTCGTGACCCCCATGGACTATAGCTGCTCCACACTCCTCTGTTCATGGGATTTTTCAGGCAAAAATACGGGAGCAGGTTTCTATTTCCTTCTCCATGGGGATCTTCCTGACCTAGGGATCAAACTCATGTCTGGATTCTTTACCACTGAGTCACCAGGAAAGCCCAAGAATGGGTACAAGAGCTAATTAAAAGTATTCATAACGCATGTTGACTAAACCTAATCACTTTGCAATAGGTATAGCATGTACATTCCAATGATTTTTTGCTATATTCATGGTATACTATCACATGCTTTCTTTTCCCAGCAATAACAATTTGCATGGTTGGTATTGTATCATTCATTTTGCACATGAGGAAACAATCTCATAGACTAATGTTAATAGTTTAACAAAAGTGCTAATATTAACTAAACTGCACATTGAGGGTGCTCTAAGTGTTATGCAGACATTTGGTTTTAATCCTTGATACAAACTTACAAGATGGTTACTATCATTATTTTTATGCTTATTTTACACATTAGGAAATAGAAGCATAGAGAAATTAAGGATTCTCTTCAAGGCCAAGCAGCTAAAAATTTAGGCAGAGCTAAGATTAGTTCAGATTATGCATCTTTATTTTTTGCTCCAAATTGTAATCCATGCTCTATACTGTCATGTTATAATAAACAATGGAGAACTAGTAACCTCCTTTTGAAATGACCATAATTATTATACTTTTGATTACTTTAATTCTACTTGAGAAGCAAATTTATGCTGATAAATTTCATCTACTCACACACACATACACACACTCACACACATACACACACACTCACACACACATTGATATCTCTGAGCTCCCAAGTAGTAAGGAAACTGAATAGTTTCATTGAATAGCCCTTTCATCTTGACTTCTTCCTCAGACCTAACTCTCCCTTCTCTGATACCACTTCAAAGAATAGGACCCCAGCTTTTTCTGCAAAATGTTGAGAAAGTCTATGCTGCTGGTTAAATGGTTTGGTTTGATAATCAGAAAAGACCCAGTTTGAATCCTGGTTCTTCCGATTGCAAATTCTTTCATCTGAAGTACATTTCTTTGGCATCTTACATTCTTGTTTTATCAGCTATAAAGTTAAATAATAATATCCACTTCATAGATCAATAGTTGAGTGATTATGTATGAACACACCCACCTGCTGTGGACACAAAAAGAACTTTTAGTTACTTTTGTGACTGTGTATACAGCTGTGGAGGATTAACATTTGGAGTAGTAATACAGAGAACTGTTTAACCTGCTTCAAGCTCCAGAAGAACTGCTACTAATTTTACTCTCAAAGAAACAACAGAGGCTGTTATTATCCATAGCGGGTTTCCCCAGAAAGGGTCTCCATATTTGTACTTGATGAGACTACTGGTGATTTATGCTACTGATATTTGTAATTTTCTCTTTCATGTATGTGAAGTATAATTAAATTTTGTTTTTATCCTCATTATTAGTCCTGATCATTAAAGAAGATATTTCATGGCCAAGCATGGTGCCTGCTGTCATAGAGCTGGGTTCCTCTTAACCTCTTCAAGTCTCAGAATTTTCAAGTGTCAAATTAAGTTAATATTTATGAATATCTTTTGAAAAGTTGAAATGTGGATAAAATAATCTTTTACTATATTGGAAAAGTGTTGAAAAATAATGAGTTATACATGTGAAGTAACAAATTAAAATAAGCATCAGCATTATTGCAAAACTTAGCTTAGCTTTTCACATGATCTTAGTGATCTTTGAATGTGTTCAGGAGCAGTTCCGTGTTCAAACTAACTTATAGCAAGTAACTTTCAGTATAAAAGGTGCAACACTTGAGAAGAGCTTGTTAACTCTGAAATGAACAGTTGTTAAGAAATTTTATACAGTGAACATGTATAAGTTCTTAGTATATCAATTATATCTCATAAAACCTGTTTTAAAAGATAAAAGGTTCTTAGAAGTCTAAATCTTTCCATCTAGCTTCTAAAGCCTCAAACGGTCTTCACAGAAAACTTGCTTTCTGATTTTGAATTGAGAATGGGTTCATTGGAAATACTATGGAGAACTGATTTTGAATAAATGTCAGTGGTTCTGTAGCACAAGAAACAGAGTGTAAAGGAAGCATATTCAAATGGTTCATTCTGCGCATGATGAATCTTGTTCTAGAAAGGTGAACAGCAAGACAAATCACTTCCACCTTGCTCTTGTATACTCATAGATATTCAAAGAGGCTTTGATAAGGTCCAGCGACCATGTCTTATAGATGCTGCTTTCTCTCCTAGGAATTAATTATCTCATTTGATGGAAAGGCTCTGTTTAGAAGCAAGTATTCTGGAACGACAGTGTGGAGAAACACTCACTGTAAAGTGGGGAATAGTTTTTCCTTCGTGTGTGCATGGGAGTTCAGTTGTGTTCAACTGTGATCCCATGAAGTCTGCCAGGCTTATCTGTCTATGGAATTTTCCAGATGAGATTACATGAGTGGGTTGCCATTTCCTTCTCCAGGGGGTCTTCCTGACCCAGGGATCAAACCCACATCTCTTGTGTCTCCTGCATTCGCAGGCGGGTTCTTTACGAGCTGAGCCAGTGGAGAAGCTCAGTATTCCCTTCACCTGGAACCTAAATCTGTGAGAGTCCCTCTTTTCTATCAGCACCTGGATTGTTAAGAAAGCTGAATGTCTTGTCAATAGCAAAGTGGCATAATTCCTGTGTGTGACATGTGATGTAGAATCCCCGTTGACTCCTGTCATAGGAGAGTTTGTATTTTCTTATCAATTATTAAAACTTTTTTGGAAACCATTATTGATTGCTTGAGAGCTAGATCACTGGAGACACACAATTAATGACAGCCTTTTGAAAGTTCTTGAGTCTAAAAGCTGTTTTTCTTTCTCCCTTCCACCTCCTCCTCCAGATTTATTGATGTATCACAGACAAATAAAATTTTGTTTTTAAGGTGTATAACAGCATTTAGATATAAGTATACGGTGTGAAATAATCACCACAATCAAGCTATTAACATATTTATCAATCATGTTGTTACCATTTTTTGTGGTGATAACATGATCCATCCTCTTAGAAATTCTGAGTGTACAATGCAATATTGTTAACTATAATCACATCACTGTATAGCATACTTCCAGAAATTATTCATCCTTACATAACTGAAATTTGTTTCCCCTTTTTCAATCTCTGCTCATTTCTCCCTCCCTGGCATTCTACTCTTTGCGTCTATAGGTTTGACTATTTAAGATTCCATATATAAGTAATGGAGCTTCCCAGATGCTGTTAGTGATAAAGAACCCACCTGCCAATGCAGGTGACATGAGAGACAGGGGTTTGATCCCTGGGTAAGGAAGATGCCCTGAAGGAAGTCATGACAACCCACTCCAGGATTCTTGCTTGGAGAATCCCATGGACAGAGGAGCCTGGCAGGCTACATTCCATAAGGTTGCAAAGAGTTGGACACAACTGAAGTGACTTAGCAGTCACACACACATATAAGTAATATCATGTAGCATTTCCCTTGTCTACATGGCTTACTGTACTTACCATAATGTTCTCCAGATTCATTTCATGCTCTTGCAAATGAAGTTTCCTTTTAAGGAAAAAACTATAATATTCTATTATATATATGTGCTTCGTATCCTGGAGAAGGAAATGGCAACCCACTCCAGTATTCTTGCCTGAGAAATCCTATGGACAGAAGAGCCTAGTGGGCTACAGTCCATGAGGTCACAAAAGAGCTGACACATCATAGCAATTAAACACACACACCCGCCACATGATCTACCCATATATCTGACATATGTATTATTTCCGTATTCCAGTTATTGTGTATGAGCATGAGTCCAGATATCTCTTCAGCATAATTGATTTTAATTCCTTTGCGTATATACCCAGAAGTGAAAGTGCTGAATTAGATGTAGTTCTAGTTTTGATTTTTGGAGAAATCTCCATTCTATGTTCTATAATTGCTTTCTCAGTTTACAAGGGTTTCCTTTTTTTCACATATTTACCAACAGTTGTTATTTTTGTGTTTTTTATAATTACCATATAACTGTGACACCTCATTGCTGTTTTGATTTGCATTTTCCTGATAACTAGTGACATTTAACACTTTTTCATTTACCTATTGGCCATTATAAGTATTATTTTGAGAAATTTCCTATGCCCATTTTAAAATTAGGTTAATTGTTTTTTCACTATTGATTTATGCAACTTCCTTATGTATACGGGATATTAACCCAGTATCAGACATGTGGCTGTGGCTGCAAATATTTTCTCAATTCACTGGTTGCCTTTTTATTCCAGATGCTTCCTTTGCTGTGCAGGTTTTTTTTTTTTTTTTTTAATGCAGCCCCACTTTTCTACTTTTACTTTTGGTGTCATATTTAAAAAATCATTACCTAGACCAATGTCAAGATTTTCTCTGTGTTGTCTTCAAGTAGTTTTTGTTTGTTTGTTTCCTGTCTCGTATTTAAGTCTAATCCATCTTGAGTTTTATTTTTTGTATACTCTGAGATAAGGATCTGATTTTCTTCTTCTGCATGTGATTATCCAGAGTACACAAGCCATTACTGAAGGAACCATTCTTTTTCTGGACACCCTTGTGCAAGTTCAGTTGACTATGTATGTGGATGGCTTATTCCTGATTTAGAAATCAGGAATTGGTTGGTCTACAGTTCTATTCTTCTTGCTCAAGGTAACTTGGGATATATATATATATATATATATATATATATATATGTGTGTGTGTGTGTGTGTGTGACCTGTATGAGTTTTTGTGCAAATGTTGTTGTTCACTTCTCAGAGGGCTGTTTAAGTAGCCACAAAACCACCCAGAAGGCTCCATCTTACAGTACTTTTCTTTCTTTGTATGTATGAGTTTGTCAGTGTGAAATATTAGCAGTAAAAATGAGAACATAAATCTAAACACAAGAGAGTTCCAATTGTTCTACATTCTTTTCATTTGAAGTTATTTTCCTTTGGATCTTGGTATTTTATTGTGGTTTTAATTTCTTGCTTCTCTGTTGCTAATTTTGTAGAGCACTGTTTTTCATGCTCTTATTTAGCATTTATATATTTTCTTTTGTGATATTGCTGTTCATGTCCTTTGCACATTTAAAAATAGTTTTAAAATTATATAATACACATATAAAATGTATACATATATATATCAGTTCAGTTCAGTTGCTCAGTTGTGTCCAACTTTTTGCGGCACTATAAACCGCAGGATGCCAGGCCTCCCTACCATCACCAGCTCCCGGAGTCCACCCAAACCCATGTCCATTGAGTCACTGATGCCATCCAACCATCTCATCCTCTGTCATTCCCTTCTCCTCCAGCCCTCAACCTTTCCCAGGATCAGGGTCTTTTCTAATGAGTCAGCTCTTCGCATCAGGTGGCCAAAGTATTGGAGTTTCAGTTTCAACATCAGTCCTTCCAATGAACGCCCAGGACCAATCTCCTTTAGGATGGACTGGTTGGATCTCCTTGCAGTACAAGGAACTCTCAAGAGTCTTCTCCAACACCACAGTTCAAAAGCATAAATTCTTCAGTGCTCAGCTTTCTTTATAGTCCAATTCTCACATCCGTACCTAACCATTGGAAAAACCACAGCCTTGACTAGATGGACCTTTGTGGACAAAGTAATGTCTCTGCTTTTTAATTTGCTATCTAGGTTGGTCATAACTTTCCTTCCAAGGATTAAGCATCTTTTAATTTCATGGCTGTAATCACCATCTACAGTGATTTTGGAGCCCAGAAAAATAAAGTCAGCCACTGTTTCCCCATCTATTTGCCATGAAGTGATGGGACCAGATGCCATGATCTTAGTTTTCTGAATGTTGAGCTTTAAGCCAACTTTTTCACTCTCTACTTTCACTTTCATCAAGAGGCTCTTTAGTTCTTCTTCATTTTCTGCCATAAAGGTGGTGTCATCTGCATATCTGAAGTTACTGATATTTCTCCCAGCAATCTTGATTCCAGCTTCTGCTTCATCCAGCTCAGCATTTCTCATGATGTACTCTGCATAGAAGTTAAATAAGCAGGGTGACAATATACAGCCTTGACATACTCCTTTTCCTATTTGGAACCAGTCTGTTGTTCCATGTCCAGTTCTAACTGTTGCTTCCTGACCTTCATACAGGTTTCTCAAGAGTCAAGTCAGTTGGTCTGGTATTCCCATCTCCTTCAGAATTTTCCACAGTTTATTGTGATCCACACAGTCGAAGGCTTTGGCGTAGTCAATAAAGCAGAAATAGATGTTTTTCTCGAACTCTCTTGCCTTTTCAATGATCCAGCAGATATTGGCAATTTGATCTCTGGTTTCTCTGCCTTTTCTAAAGCCAGCTTGAACATCTGGAAGTTCATGGTTCATGTATTGCTGAAGCCTGGCTTGGAGAATTTTGAGCACTAATTTACTAGCGTGTGAGATGAGTGCAATTGTGCTTTTGAGCACATTTGTTTGAGCATTTTTTGGCATTGTCTTTCTTTGGGATTGGAATGAAAACTGACATTTTCCAGTCCTGTGGCCACTGCTGAGTTTTCCAAATTTGCTGGCATATTGAGTGCAGCACTTTCACAGCATCATCTTTTTGGATTTGAAATAGCTCAACTGGAATTCCATCACCTCCACTAGCTTTGTTTGTAGTGATGCTTCCTAAGGCCCACTTGACTTCGCATTCCAGGATGTCTGGCTCTAGGTGAGTGATCACACCATCGTGATTATCTGGGTCATGAAGATCTTTTTTATGCAGTTCTTCTGTGTATTCTTGCCACCTCTTCTTAATATCTTCTTCTGTTAGGTCCATACCATTTCTGTCCTTTATTGTGCCCATCTTTGCAAGAAATGTTCCCTTGGTATTTCTAATTTTCTTGAAGAGATCTCTAGGCTTTCCCATTCTATTGTTTTCCTCTATTTCTTTGCCTTCATAAGAAGTATTCATGTACAGTTGGAATGATTTATTCTTTGAAAGCTTAGTAAAATGACCTGTAAAACCAAACCACCTATCCATCCTTTTCAGTGTTTCCTAGTGTTCTTCCCCAGAGTAGTCATAAGTCTGTTTCTTAAGACTATTCAAGCATTTTTACAAAAAAGGTATATTTATCTATGTTTATGTGTACAAATGTCTGCAATAAATATTTACATTTTATTATTAAACACAGTAAGGATCTTTCCATAACAGTCTATATATATCTCATTCTCAGTTATTCTTATAATATGTGATTTTCCCTTATAAGATTCCTGAATTCGTGTATCCAGTACTTTTCATGTCATTTCCAATCTTTTCCTGTGATGTGTAATTCTGTGATAAATATGTAACTTCTTGATTATGTGTTCTTAGAAATGTTAGTTTCCAGAAGTAGAGATTTTGGGTCACAGGGAATATATGTTTAAAATGTTGATATTCACAGTTATTTTCAAAATGATTCATGAGGTTATACCTACACTTCTGCCCACAGTCTGAGAATATCCTGTTTACCTTCTTAACAACCAGTGATCAGTTTTTGGGGATGCGACAATATGGTTCATTCATTAAAGAATTTATAATTCATTTGTGTACTTTAATTGAAATTCTTTAAATATAATTGATTTAAGCATCTTTCACATGTTTAAAAATGCTAAAGGATCTTCTCTAGACAGGAAACACAGAAAGGTTGTATAAATGTGAACCCAAAACAACAAAGTAAATGGCAATGGGACCATACCTCTCAATAATTACCTTAAATGTAAATGGGTTGAATGCCCCAACCAAAAGACAAAGACTGGCTGAATGGATACAAAAACAAGACCCCTATATATGCTGTCTACAAGAGACCCACCTCAAAACAAGGGACACATACAGAGTAAAAGTGAAGGGCTGTATTTATTTTTAAATTGTCTATTAATATTTTTGATTATTTTCTTTGTCATACTTCTATGAGCAATTATATACTAAGGAAATAATCTTTTCAAAAATCATTATGTATGTACTTAATTTTCTGACCTGTTATTTGATTTTGAATTTGTTTTGCTATGTAGATATTTTTGGTTATATACTTGGTCAGATTTATGAATACTTTATGTGTTTTTTGTTTCATCATTAAAAGTTTTGCTCATTTCTCTCTAAATATAATATTATTCCTTATTTTTTAGATATTAATATTTTAGCACTTTTGTGGTTTTATATTTTATATGAAATGTTTTATCCATCAGATATTTATTTTGATTATAAGGAGTTAAGAATTGTATTTTATTGTTTTCTAAATGAACATTTTTAGTAGTTGCATAATTATCTTTCACCATTGATTTGAAATCCTAACTATATTGTGTTCTAAAGTTCCACATCTATGTGGATGCAATTCTGGACTTTATTTTGTTCCACTGATTTTTTTCAGTCATGTACTATTTAATGCATGATACAACAATTCTTCTATAGAACATTTGGAAATCCAATAAGCCCAGAACTCCTTCATTACTCTTCTTTTTCAGAATTATGTCTGTTCCTGCATATGTATGTTGTCAAATTAAATTTATAATAAAGGGCCAGTCAAAAAAATTCTGTGTCAATTTTTGACTTACAAAGAATAATTTAGGAAGGGTTCATACCTTTAGAGATTTGAGAACGCCTGTCCATGAAGAGGGTAGGTGTTTTCATTGTCTTTTTTATCCTCTTTGTTAGAGCTTTACATATTCTGTGTTTTTTAATCCCTTACAGATAGCTGCTGTTCTTACTGCCTGATCTCTTAAATGTTAGCTGACATTATTACTGTAAGAAAACCCATCTCTTTGAGGAAATCCATGACTTAAAACTTTGCTGACCATCAGTTGACGTGGCTGAGATCATTCTACTGATGGGCCTGGCCTATGACTACTATGTATCCATCTGTACTACCTCACCATCTAAGTTTATAGAGGTATGGCCATATCTGGGAGTTACCTAGATTAAAAGATTTATTCATGCAACGCTGTGGATCTTTACAGTCTGGCTGCCGTTTTTTGGTCCCAGGGACATAGAATTCATGTGTATCATGAACTCTGTCGAAAGTTGTTTACCTGAATACTTATACACTTTATTGCTGCCAGCTGAGAGTTTATCTGCCTGTTAAACTGAATGCCTTTTGATGACTCTTGTGTTGTGGTCCTACACACTGTGAAAGCTCACAGCTTGAATGGCAGGTGCAAAGCCCCCTCCATCTGAGTCTCTCACATCTCTCTGGTTATTTTATTCTTTGTGCCCTGCATATTTGCATATCTGCCTCAGACTATGACCTTTTCTATCAATGAAGCCACGTCTATATTTTATACTAACTCTTACCTTATATTCTTTATCCTACACCCGCAGAAATGCAGAGGTAAAGACTGCTGTGAAGAAGTTCCGAGTCAAAAGATGACTTCAGAGGGGAAGTAATGAAAACGGCATAAAATAATTTTAACTTTTTATCATGTAAGTGTTAGGGTTATTTTGTGTTGTTTTCATAATTTCCCCTCGGAAGTCATCTTTTGATTCAGAACTACCTCACAGTATTGTTTACCTTTGCATTTCTGAGGGTACAGAATAAAGAGTTGGATTTCCCTGGTGGTCTAGTGGCTAAGACTTGCGCTCCCAATGCAGGGTGCTGGGTTCAATTCCTGGTCAGGATACTAAATCCCACATACAGCAACTAAGAGTTCCCACACTGCAACTAAATATAGACCCTACATGCCACAACTAATACCTGGTGCAGTCAAATAAATAAATATATTTTTAAACTTTTTATTTTATATTGGAGTATAGCTGATCAATGATGTTGGACCGCAAAGGGACTCAGCCATGCATACACATGTATCCATTGTCCCCCAAACTTCCCTCCCATCCAGGGTGCCACGTAACAGTGAGCAGAGATCCCCGTGCTCTACAGTAAAATAAGTGAACTCTATATTTACAGAAATGGTGAAGAATTAAAGATAATATCTGTTTTTAGGACCAAGGGAACACTATTTGTCAGAGGTATACTGATGCTGACATTCGGAAATCTGAAGAGAGGCCCTAATAGGAACACATCATTACAAAAATATTCATTTTAGATATATTTATCACCCATTTCTTGGTCACATGTTGGAGTACTGTCAGAACCAGTTTGGTTTCTTGTTAAAATGCAGCTGTTCACTGCCCATGAAATTTCAAAACAAAAGAAAGCATTTGGGGAAAATAGGAATCCTAGAGTATTTATTTTCCAGTTTCTCTTTCCACAACTTTCTAATATGCTGACTCATCTTTTCTGATTCTCTATTTTTTTCTATACCTTCCTGAAAAATAAAAAAATGTTTGCCATCTATTATTATTGTATTATTAAAATAAAAATTCACTGCTATTATAATCTTAACTATGTTGTGTTGGTCAGTCACTAAGTTGGATCTGACTTTTTGCGACCCCATGGACTGTAGCACCCCAGGTTTCTCTGTTCTTCACTATCTCCTGGAGTTTGCTCAAATTCATGTCCACTGAGTCTGTGATACCATTCAACCATCTCATCCTCTGTTGCTCCCTTCTCTGCCTGCCCTCAACCTTTCCCAGTATTAGGGTATTTTCCAAAGGGTTGACTTTTTTGCCAAAGAGTTGGCTCTTTGCATTAGGTGGCCAAAGTATTGCAGCTTTAGTGTCAGTCCTTCCAATGAAAGTTCAAGGTTGATTTTCTTTAGGATTGACTGGTTTAATCTCCTCACAGTCAAAGAGACTCTCAAGAGTCTTCTCCAACACCAGCATATATATGTGCATGTTTATATATATATGGATGCATGTATATATACACTTATATATACAGGCTTCCCATGTGGCTCAGTGCTTCCGTGGTGGCTCAGATGGTAAAGAATCTGCCTGCAGTGCAGGAGACCTGGGCTCGATCCTTGGGCTAGGAAGATCCCCTGGAAAAGGGAGGGGTACCCACTCCAGTCTTCTGGCCTGGAGAATTCCACGGACAGAGGAGCCTGGTGGGCTATATGGTCCATGAGGTCACAAAGAGTTGGACATGGCTGAGGGACTAACACAGGTGGCATAGTGGTAAAGAATCTGCCTGCCAATACAGGAGACGTGGGTTCTATCTCTGAGTCTGGAAGATCCCCTGAGAAGGAGAAGGAAACAGAAACCCACTCAAGTGTTCTTGCCTGGAAAATCCCACGGACAGAGGAGGCTGGTGGGCTGCAGTCCCTGGGGTTGCAAAAGAGTTGGACAGTATTTAACATCTAAAACAAAACAATTTAGTATTTAGTATATGCAAATAAATGGCTTAAAGATCTCTAGAAGGACTTGGGCCATAGATTCTAATCTGAGTGAAAATGAACAACTTGCAGAAGCACATCTGGACTGGACAGGGATGCGTAGGGAGATGCCATCCTATTGATGCCAATCATGCTATCACTGGCTAAACTGCAAAAGTGCCACCACTCTCTTGACCTCAGAATCAATATGATTCTCAGAATTGCTTAGCCCAGATAACTAGTATCCACCCAAAGCCTTGCACAAATGCTCCTGTTTGTCAGATTCTAAGTCAAATATTTTCATCCAGTTTGCAGGAGGACCGGGGAATGTAGCTCTCTGGATTTTAGGTAGGGAAAATGGGTTTACACTTTGGAAACTAACAATTTATGCATGTTGCCCTGAAGAGAGTTTTGGGTAATCACACACTCCCAGTGTTCACTACAGTTGGGGATGGGGTCTCATAAAATGGGCTTCATTTATCTCATAGAAAGTTGTTCTTTCCTAGAAAAATTCAAACGTTTGTGTCTCTACCTTACAGACGGAAAGAAAAGCAGAAACAGAGGACCAAAAGGAATCTAGAGAAAAAATTTAGACTACTATAGTCATTTCTTCTTTCTTTCTTTCTTTCTTTTTTTTTTAACTGAATTCCTGCTTTGTTGTTGTTCAGCCGTGTCAGACTCTTTGCGACCCCATGGACTGTAGCACACCACGCTTCCGTGTCCTTCACCGTTTCCTGGAGCTTGCTCAGACTCATGTCCTCTGTAGTAACTGTGTCTGGGCTTCCCAGGTGGCGCTAGTGGTAAAGAACCTGCCTGCCAGTGCAGGAGATATGCGGGACACGGGTTTGCTCCATGGGTGGGGAAGGTCCCCTGGGGAAGGGAATGGCTACCGACTCCAGTAATCTTGCCTGGGAAACCCCATAGACAGGGAAGCCTGGTGGGTTCCATGGGGTTACAAAGAATCAGACACCACAGAGGGACTAACACTTTAGTCTTCACTTCAGAAGCACAAATGGGTAGAATAGTTCTTTATGTGTATATCCTGGCACTATGGTACTGTAGCATAGCATTTGGTAGCACTTCTCAAGAGGCTCTGCCTCCTTAATTTTTCAGATATTTATGAGATGGATGCTTTCCTTAACTAAAAGATTGCTTATCTTACTTTGCACGTGTGCTTAGTCACTCAGCTGTATCTGACTCTTTGCGACCCCATGTACTGGAGCTCACCAGACTTGTCTGTCCATGGAATTCTTCAGGCAATAATGCTGGAGTGGGTAGCTATTCTCTTCTCCAGGGAATCTTTCTGACCCAGGGATTGGACCCAGGTCTCTTGCATTGCAGGCAGATTTTTACTGTCTGAGCCACGAGGGAAGATCACTCTAATTTTAAAGAAACATTAAGCTAAATCCAAATTCCTAACCAAGATCTGTGCAGTTCTTCAGGGTTCTTGTCCTGTCTCTCTCTTCAGCCTCAGTCTGTTCTGTCTGCTCCTTCCCTATTTCACTTCAGGCACAATGACATTTCAGGGTCTTCAACTCTCCAGGTTGCTTTCAACATCGGCGCTTAGGACATGTAACACTGTTATTGTAATTGCTTCTCATCTGTTGGATTCCAGCTAAAATTATTACCCTTTCTAAAGACCTTTTATTATTGTCTGCTGTACTCTCTCCCTCTTACTTTCTGTCACAGTTCCCTGTGTTTTGTTTTATTAGCATGGATCACAGATCATCATTATCTTATTGTGTGTGTACAAAGTCACTTCAGTCGTGTCTGACTGTTTGTGACCCTATGGACGTAGCCCGTCAGGCTCCTCTAGCTGTTGGATTCTCCAGGCAAGAATACTGGAGTGGGTTGCCATTTCCTTCTCCAGGGGATCTTCCCGACCCAGGGATCGAATCCAGGTCTCTTAAGTCTCCTGCATTGGCAGGTGGGTTCTTTACCACTAGCACCACCTGGGAAGTTGTTCAGTTTTTAAATGACTGGCTGTATTATATACAAGGTGAATGCAGTAGCACTTTTGTCCTGATTTTTTCCCCTCTTTACTGATGCTTCATTCTCTGGCTCACAGTATAAAACCTGCCACAAAGTAGGCCCTCAATAAAACTTAAAAAAAAATAGATTGGATAAATAATGCTATTGCGTCTAAACTGGAGATAAAATTTTATCATACCCAGCCCCACACTTACAGGCAGAAAACATTAAGAATTAGATAAAAAGAAAGAAAATCTTCCTATGGGTAAATGGGGAAATAAGTGATAAATTCGTTTGTCTTGCAGCAAAATGAGAGGGCTAATATTTTATTCTCTACTGGCAAAAGTTCCATAATGGTTCTGAAGCTATGTTTTTCTCCTTGTTACATCTTCTTGACCCCAGTTATGTCATTGGTCTAACAGTATCTTTATAAAGAGATGTTCTGTTAAGATTTGGTGGAAAATCACATGGAATATAATTAAGCAAGAGTCTGTCTTGGATAGGAGAAGGCAATGGCAACCCACTCCAGTGTTCTTGCCTGGAGAATCCCAGGGGTGGCAGAGCCTGCTGGGCTGCCGTCTATGGGGTTGCACAGAGTCGGATACGACAAGCGACTTAGCAGCAGCAATCTTGGATACACTCCAAATTCATGACTTGATATATCTGATTAGAAGGTATAAGATCCCATGATCTTTGCCTCTGTCAGGGGGATGATGCTATCCTCTTTAGAACTATTATACCTTTTTCAGGAGTTGCAATAACTATTTCAATAATGAGCTCTCAAAATCTCAGTAGTTTCTTTTGCTATACTAACACAATAGAAAGAGGTAGGGGAAAAAAGCTGCATAGTATTTTACTTTTATTTTTATTTATTGAAGTTACTGGAAAACAGTTTAGTTACTAGAGCAACTTCCTTTTCAAAATAGTTGTTAACTTATATGACATAGATTTCTCTGCTGTTTTAATTACCTTAAGCTGGAAAAAGTATTTTTTCTGTTTGTAATATGGAATTTTGGGGGAATTTTTAAAAAAACATTTCTACAAGGTGAGTAATAACAATTTTCTGAAATATTTAGAAAATTCAATGAAGTAAAGGGGCTGACATAGTAATGTGAAATCAAATATATTTTTAGGAATAATGCAGGTTTTTGTCCTTGGTGTTCACACTGGATTGAAGACATTTCTATGTCTTTACGAGATAGTTGAAAAGGCTCCTTGCTAACTGTGAACAGGAATCCAAAAGGTAAATTTATAACAGTTAATAGTAGATGCTGGATTTTTCAGTTGTGTAGATTTATTTACTATGTAGGAAATTGCAAACTTGGATTTATAAGAATTGAACATTTAGAAACCTTTTCCTGAAATCACAAGATTTTTGAAGTGAGCTAGTTTAAAATTCAATTTCTCTCACTGAAAAATGTATGATTTTAGAAAATTAAATATTATAAGCCTGTTTCTTTAAAAAATGAAGTTAACAATATTTCTTACAGTGAAGACTAAATTTTATACATTAAATGTGATTTTATAAGTGCACAGAGTACATGCACTTATACATATACATATGGAGACATAAAACATCAGTGTAAGCATGGAGATTTGTTTATCCCTAAGTCATATCCAAATCTTTGCCACCCCATGGACTGTAGCCCACCAGGCTCTTCTGTCCGTTGGATTTCCCAGGCAAGAATACTGGGGTGGGTTGCCCTTTCCTTCTCCAAGGGATCTTCCCAACCCAGGAGTTGAACCCCTGTCTCCTGCTTGGATGGAGATTCTTTATCACTGAGCCATCTGAGAAGTCCAAGCAGAGATAACATCTAACATGTAGTTTGGCATAAAAATGATAGATATTCTTACAATGTTAATATTTCCTTTTATTAAACTATTCTCTACCACAAAATGAGATGGAGAACATTTAGGAAGGAATAGGTTAATTGTGGAATATTGAAAATGTATTTAATACATTTAATAAATATGATTAAAATTTATTTTAATAAATATTAAATTGATATGTTTGGATATGTCAATTAGATAGTTGCATACACATATTTATTCCTAAATTTGTTCTCCCCACTTTGAATGTGTAAGTTACCTTAAATGATTCTTTACTTAAATATTTCACTTTTGTGATTTTATACTTGGTTCATCTTTTCATGGAACTCCCTATTTATCCACTCTTATTATTTCACTTTTCCTATAAAACTCAGTTGAAGTATTGTTTTCTTTGAGAAACCTTCCCAGATCCAGAGTTGATTATACACATTCTGGAAATGTTAACCCTTATCCATATGAACCTATTTATAGTGACACTTATAAAATTGGTTGTTATGGTCTGACCCCTCATCATACATCTAATCACTGAGAATAGGGAAACATTCTTATTTGACTTTATGATCCTAATGTCAGGTTTAACACATTGGGTGAATAAAGTACATTAAGCTTATAATCCATGTAAAGGTGTTTTTAATTTTTTGATTTGATTCATAGGTAAACTGTTCCTCATATGTGAAGTCAGCACCTGTAAGGAATAGATGGAAGCAAGAAGCAATGTGACTCACTTTGTCCTCCTGGGCCTCACTCAGAATCCTAAGGAGCAGAAAGTCCTTTTTGTTATGTTCTTGTTCTTCTACATCTTGACCATGTTAGGCAACATGCTTATTGTGGTGACTGTAACGTTTAGTAAGATCCTGAATTCGCCGATGTACTTTTTTCTTGCTAGTTTATCATTTATGGATGTCATTTATTCCTCATCTATTTCTCCCAAACTGATTTCAAGCTTGTTCTTAGGGAAAAATACCATATCCTTCCAATCCTGTATGACCCAGCTGTTTACAGAGCACTTTTTTGGTGGATCAGAGGTCTTCCTTCTGCTGGTGATGGCCTATGACCGCTATGTGGCCATCTGTAAGCCCTTGCATTATCTGGTGATCATGAGGCAATGGGTGTGTGTCGCGTTGCTGGTGCTGTCCTGGGTTGGAGGGTTTCTGCACTCAATTATTCAGCTTAGCACTATTTTCGGGCTCCCGTTCTGTGGCCCCAATATCATTGATCATTTTTTCTGTGACATGTACCCTCTATTGAAACTGGTGTGTACTGACACCTACATCACTGGCCTCTTAGTAGCAGCAAATGGAGGCCTGATCTGCACTCTTGTGTTTCTGCTCTTGCTCGTCTCCTACGGAGTCATCCTGCACTCTCTGAAGAACCTGAGTCAGGAAGGGAGGCGGAAAGCCCTCCAGACCTGTGGTTCCCACATCACTGTGGTTGTCTGCTTCTTTGTCCCCTGCATTTTCATGTATGTGAGACCTGCTAAGACCTTCCCCATTGACAAATCTTTAAGTGTGTTTTATACAGTCATAACCCCCATGCTGAACCCATTAATCTACACTCTGAGAAACTCAGAGATGACAAATGCCATGAATAAGCTTTGGAGAAGGAACATGGTATTTTATGGTAAAAAAAGTGTATCATCCACCATGAAGGGGGTCATTTGACATCAGAGACCACTTCCTTGGAATTCAGTAGCTTTCTCAAATCTGATGCTGGTTTCTTTTTCTTCTAGGAATTTATAATTATAATATAAAAAGTTGTACTATAACTATGCAACTGTGCTGTTAATAACATGGATAGTTCCTCTCCATGGTAGAATGCAAGGTCTGTAATATTTTCCTTATCACTGTACCTAAAAGATGTAAGAAAGGTTGAAGGAGCCAATATCATGTAACAGATTAGTGAAGGAAATTTTATACAGTTACACTGATTTTTAATCAATTTATGCATTTTTTTCTGTTTTAATTTTTTCCAGACAGTATTTATTTTTAGTTAGATTCTTGTCTTTTAAGTTATTCTTTTTATTATTCTATTTAAAGTATTTAATGCTATATACTCAGTGTTCTTTATAAAATTTCAGTGTCATTATACACAAAACTTTTCATGTAACTCTAATTTTTTTTGAACAGCTGAAGTGAAATAGATAATAATAATTAGTAAAAATTCAAACCATACAAAATGGGAGAAAGTGTAGAATACATTTCCTGTTTATCTTTCAATATATTTTCTAGTCCACTTCTGCAGGGGCACTCTATTTCTTAAGATCCATCTGGTAATAATCTATGTAAAAGCAATTGTATTTAAATACATGTATTTTTTTTTTCCGTGTAGATAAACTTTGCTTTTGTAGGAACATCTGTGAAGTATTTTCCTAGCAGTCCATTTAGAGCTCAACCTTAATTTTTCTCGTACTACATCATACTCCTTTATAGAGACAGACTGAAATTAATGTTTCCGTTCTTTTTCATGTTGTTCCTAAATGTTTTCTATGAAAAGTGATTTTGCAATGAAAATATATTTTTGAATGTGTGCAAGTATGAGCTTCTGGAAGTGAAGTTGTTGATGTATGTGTTGTGTTTGAATCAATGCTCAGGTGATACATGCATTTAAAATATTAATGGTCATAGCTATTGCCATCTTTGAAGTTGTACAAACAGCTACACTCCTGTTCACAGTTTGTGCGAATATTTTTGTCCACATTCTCAAAATCAACCCTGATAAATACTGATGGCATATGATAATCAGATTAAATTTGTTTTAAATTTGGCTTTATAATTTACCACAAATCCTTTTGATATGGGTTTGGACATCTTTTCACTTGTTTGATATAATTTGTATTTTTTCCCTAGAATTGTCTGTTAATCTCTTTTATCTATTCATTTAATTGTTGATCCTTTCCGTGCTGATTTTTAGGAAATAATTGTCTAATAAAGAAATGACGCTTTTTGCTATCATACACAAATGGATATCTTTCTGGCTAGTCACCAAACAAGGTGTCCTGGAGCTGGTGTCGTTTTGCTGGTTGGCAGAATGGTCAGGCCAGGGTGTCCTGGGTGGTGCTGGCCTGCTGGTGAGTGGGCTGGGATAGACTGGGCTGGCATCAGGGCCACAGTCTGGTGGGTGGGGCTTTGGCCCAGTGGGCCCTGGGGCTGATGCTTGCCCACTGGTGGGTGAGACCAGTTCCTGGGGCTAGGGCTAGCCCACTGGTGGTGGAGCCGAGTCCCAGGGTCCCTGGCTGCAGGGCCAGGGGCCCGAGAACTTGGGTTGTCTGAGTGGTTGCAGGTCCCAGAGGGTTCTGGGCTGCTGTCCTTGTTACTACCCAGGGTTCTTGACCTCCTTAATCAATAGAAATTGATTAGAGATCAGACAAGAAATTCAGGCAAGGCTTTATTGGGGCCCCCGCTGCAGCAGGGGGTAGAAGGACAAACGACTCCCTAGGTGGTATCGTGTGCAGGGGCATGCACAGTACGCTGCTTTTCTCCAGACTCTCTGCCTTTTGCTCCAGGCTCTTCAAAAGCGGTGTGTGTTCATGCCAAGTCTCTTCAGTCTAGTCCAACTCTTTGCGGCCCTGTGGACAGTTGCCCACCAGACTCTTCTGTCCATGGGATTCTCCAGGCAAGAATACTGAAGTGGGTTGCCATGCCCTCCGCCAGGGGATCTTCCCAGCCCAGAAACTGAACCCATGTCTCCCGAGTCTCCTGCATTTCAGGCAGATTCTTTACCACTGAGCCACCGGGAACCTCCTATTACCTTAGTTCTTAAACTTATTTTAAAAATTGTGGTCAAATATGCATAACAAAATTTTAGATTTTAACCACATTAAAGTAGCATTAATTCACCCTGTTATGCAAAAAAACAATACCACTGTCTATCATTGGCAGAACATTTCCAGCTTCCCAAACTGAAATTCCACAGCTGTTAAATAAAGTTTCCCACTTCCACTCAGTGAGCCCCAGGCAATCACCATTCTACTTTCTGTGAACTTGATTAAGTGCCTCATGTAAAGTGGAATCATTTATTCATTTATTTAGATTGCCTTTTTTTCACTCAGTGTAATATCCTTTCCCGATCAAATGCTGTTGGCACCCTTGTTGAAAATTATCTAAGCACTTACAAAAGGTTTATTTCTAGACTCTCTTAATTCCATTAGTTTGTTGTCTGTCTTTATTCCAAAACTGGCGCTGTGACTACCATTGTTTTGTGTAATGTTGTAGAATCAGGAAATATTAGACCGACCACTTTCTCTTTCCTTTTCAAGATTGTCTTGGAAAAAATTGGAGTCCTTGAGATTCCATATGAGTCTTGGCATGAATTTTTCTATTTCTGCCAAAAACGTTTTTGGGGTTTTGATAAGGATTGCACTGAATCTGTAGGTCACTTACAGTCATATTAACATCTTAGTGCTATTAAATAACCCAATTCATAAATTTCTTTCCATATATGAGTGTGTATTCTCTGAGTAACATTTTGCAGTTTTAAGTTTACAAGATTTTTGTCTCTTTAGTTATGTTTTTTGTTAACTATTTTATTCTTTATGATGTGCTTGTAGGTGGAATTATTTTCTTTGTTTCTCCTGGGTTATTCACAATGGTATAGAAATTCAACACCATTTCACATAAAATCTCAACAAATTGGAAGTAGAAATAGTGTACCTTGACATAATAAAGTTCATATATTTACAGATCACAGCTAACATCATCCTCAACTTTGAAAGATTGAAAACTTCCCCATTAAAATATGGATGAAGAGGGCACACTCTCACAAACCCTTTTTAACATAGTATTGCCATAAAAATTCTTATGAAAATTTTAGAGTTTTCTAAGTATAGCTCCTGTCAACTCTGAAAGTGAGATAATTTTATTAATTATCTCATTTTTAAAATTTAGTTTTACTTTCTGTAATAGAGTTTCTTTATTTAAAAACTTTTTATTTTATATCAGAGTATAGCCAACTAATGAGTGTCACCAGTGGCTCAATGGTCAAGGATCCACCTGCAATGCAGGAGACTCAGAAGACAAGGGTTCAATTCCTGGGTTAGGATGGTTCCCTGAGGACATGGCAACCCATTCTAGTATTCTTCCCTGGATAATGCTGTGGACAGAGGAGCCTGGTGGGCTATAGTCCATGGTTCTCAAGGAACTAGACATGACTGAGTGACTGAAAATGAAGGCACAGTCATTAACAATGTAGTGATAGTTTCAGGTGGAGAGCAAAGGGACCCAGTCACGGACACACGTATCCATTCTCCCCAACTCCCTTCCCATTCCGGCTGCCACATAACACTGAACAGAGCTTCCTGTTCTGTACAGTGGGGCCTTGTTGGTCATCCACTGTTGGTCCTTCAGTGGACCGGAACCTGGTGGTCCGGAGCCGACGATAAGAAAGTAAGAGGGAGAAAGAGGCGGATAGCGCTTGTTGGTCCTTTAATGGACCGGAGCCTAGTGGTTCCGAGAATAAGAGAGAGAAAGAGGCTGGTATCCCCTGGTTTACGTGGAAAGCCAACAGAGCCCTGTTCTTAGGGCGCGCGCTGCTGCACGTGGGCACCGGGCGCCCTCTCGAGTGGGTGAAGGCACAGTGCGCCTTCTCCAGAGGGTCTTAGAAGCCCGGGCAAGAAAGTGAGCTCTGCGGGCCTCCGCGCTCCAAGGAATTAGCCAGAAATAGAGAGAGAGAGAAAGACAGGAAGAATAGAAAGAAAGAAGGAAAGAAAGACAAGGGGAACAAAGCTCTGATGGAGCAAAGGTGTTTTAATCAACATGGCGTGGGCATATATACTGTCTTACAAGGTGGTTATTCTCAGCAAAGACAAAGATTAAAATTCCAGACTTACAAAACATAAGACGATCCCTATCAAAGAGAGAGAGCTGCAAACAATCACCTTTTACCATATGGCTCATAATAAGGAAGAGGGTACTTATCACTGTAATGAGAAATGCCTGGATTCCTCAGCCCTGGGAAAGGCGTGCCTCTCCTCTTATTTCCTGAATATTCAGGAATCAATAAGGGCCAGAGGGTTCCTGACAGATCCAAAACAGCACACAGGAAGCCTCTTGTTAAATGCTTCTTGACAATCCACTTTAAATGAAGTGGTTTGAACGTGTAGATCTCAGTCTTCCTAACTCTCTCCCTCATTGTTCTCCACTGACAACCATAAGTGTGTTCTCTGAGTCTCCGAATCTGTTCTGCTTTGTTCGTTGGTATCATTTCTGTAACAGTGCTTCTGATGGTATTCATTTTCTATCCTTTCAATCTCATCTTAAACATATCCTTTTAAGAAAAATCATCTCCCCTTACATTATCCATAGTAGAATTTTCCTTCTTATTTTGTCACACTACCTTATTTCTTAACTTATAAGTAGTGAAAAGAATAAAACTACTTTATTAAACTGTTTTTTTTTTTTCTTTATTGCCTGAATCATAAATAACATCCATGCAGGAGAAAAATTTTGCATGATTTTCCAACCGATTTTAGAAATTGCTGGGCCCTCACTCAACATACAATTGCTGGCATAACTGCATAACACAGGTGTCCTGACCTTTTAAAAATTATTTGGATAAATAATTAGCTGTTATCTCTAAAATGCTAACATATTTAGTTGTGTTTTCTGATATAATTTTATATCTCTAACAAAATTTTAAGCTGAGAATAAGTTCAGTTCAGTTCAGTCATTTAGTCAAGTCCAACTCATTGCCACCCCATGGACTGTAGCAATCCAGCCTTCCTTGTCCATCAACATATCCCATAGCTCACTCAAATTCATGTCCATCAAGTAGGTGATGCCATTCAACAATCTCATCCTCTGTTGTCCCCTTCTCCTCCCGCCTTCAATATTTCCCAGCATCAGGGTCATTTCAAATGAGTCAGTTCTTCACATTAGGTGGCCAAAGTATTGGAGCTTCAGCATCAGTCCTTCCAATGAATATTCAGGACTCAATTCCTTTAGGATGGACTGGTTGGATCTCCTTGCAGTCCAAGGGACTCTCAAGAGTCTTCTCCAACACCACAGTTCAAAGGCATCAATTCTTCGGTGCTCAGCTTTCTTTATAGTCCGACTCTCACATCCATACATGACTACTGGAAAAACCATAGCTTTGACTAGATGGGCCTTTGTCTGCAAAGTAATGTCTTTGTTTTTTAATATGCTGTCTAGGTTTGTCATAGTTTTTCTTCCAAGGAACAAGTGTCTTTTGATGTCATGGCTGCAGTCACCGTTTGCAGTGATTTTGGAGCCTAAGAAAATAAAGTCTGTCACTGTTTCCATTGTTTCCCAATATATTTGCCATGAAGTGATGGGACCGAATGCCACAAACTTTGTTTTTTTGAATGTTGAGCTATAGCCAGCTTTTCCCCTTTTCTCTTTCCCTATCATCAAGAGGCTTTTTGGTTCCTCTTCACTCTCTGCCATAAGGGTGGTGTCATCTGCATATCTGAGGTTATTGATATTTCTCCTGACAATCTTGATTCCAGCTTGTGCTTCATCCAGCCCAGCATTTCACATGATGTACTCTGCATTTAAGTTAAATAAACAGAGTGACAATATACAACCTTGACTCACTCCTTTTGCAATTTGACCCAGTCCATTGTTCCATGTCCGGTTCCAACTGTTACTTCTTGACCTGCGTACAGATTTCTCAGGAGACCTGTAAGGTGGTCTGGTATTCCCATCTGTTAAGAATTTTCCACAATTTGTTGTGATCCACACAGTCAAAGGCTTTGGCGTGGTCCATAAAGCAGAAGTAGATGTTTTTTCTGGGACTCTCTTGCTTTTTCGATGATTCAACCCATGTTGGCAATTTGATCTCTTGTTCCTCTGCCTTTCCTAAATCCAGTTTGAACATCTGGAAGTTCTCATTTCACATACTGTTGAAGCCTGGCCTGGAGAATTTTGGGCATGACTTTGCTAGCATGTGAGATGAGTGAGATTGGGCGGTAGTTTGAATGTTCTTTGGCATTGCCTTTCCTTGGGATTTGAATGAAAACTAACATTTTTCCAGTCCTGTGGCAACTGCTGAGTTGTCCAAATAGCTGGCATATGAGTGCAGCACTTTAACAGAGTCATCTTTTTGGATTTGAAATAGCTCGGCTGGAATTCCATCACCTCCGCTAGCTTTGTTCGTAGCGATGTGTCCTAAGGCCCTCTTGACTTCCCATTCTAGGATGTCTGGCTCTAGGTGAGTGATCGCACCATCGTGGTTATCTGGGTCATGAAGATCATTTTTGTATAGTTCTTCTGTGTATTCTTGCCACCTATTCTTAATATCTTCTGACTCTGTTAGGTCCATACCATTTCTGACCTTTATTGTGCCCATCTTTGCATGAAATACTCCCTTGGTATCTCTAATTTTCTTGAAGAGATCTCTAGTCTTTCCCATTCTATTGTTTTCCTCTATTTCTTTGAACTGATCTCTGAGGAAGGCTTTCTTATCTCTTCTTGCTATCATTTGGAACTCTGCATTCAAACGGGTATATATTTCCTTTTCTCCTTTTCCTTTAGCTTCTCTTCTTTACTCAGTTATTTGTAAGGCCTCCTTAGACAACCATTTTGCCTTTTTTTTGCATTTCTTTTTCTTAGGGATGGTCTTGATAACTGCCTCCTGTACAATGTCATGAACCTCTGTCCCTAATTCTTCACACACTCTATCAGATCTAATCCTTTGAATCTATTTGTCACTTCCACTGTATAATCATAAGGGATTTGATTTAGGTCATAACTGAATGATCCTGTGGTTTTCCCTACCTTTTTCTATTTAAGAATTTTTTTAAATAAAAATAAAAATTTAATTTAAAATTTAAGAATTTTTTTTTTTTTTTTTTTTTGCTCTATACAGTCAGCAAAAGCAAGACTGGGAGCTTACTGTGGCTCAGATCATGAACTACTTATTGCCAAACTGTGGATATTAAATAGTAAATAAAAGAATGGAAAATCTTCCTATGCCAGGTGTGAGAAATATATAACAAGTTCACTGGGACAAAATGATTGGGTTGATTTTATTCTGGATTGGCAGTAGTCTCATAATGATTCTAAAGTTATTTTTCCATGTTGTACCATTATGATATTTAATATGAACTTTGGTCTAATAATATCTTTACCTATAGATGTTCTTTAACAACTTTGTGGAAAATTCCAGTGTATTAATTAAAGCAAGAATCAGTCTTGGACACATTCCAATTCCAAGACTCCATGATAAATTCAGCTGGAAGGGATGAAATATTCCGTAATCTCACCCTTAACAGGGAGAAGATGCTATCCATTCAGTGACTGTCATATATTTTTCAGAAGGTCATTTCTTACACTTAAAGCATGACAAAAAAAATCACAGCAAAGTCTTTCAAAATCTGAAGTCAACTAGTCTGCCCATGTTAACGTGAGTGTGAGAAGAGCTAAATATTCAAACGCTATTTTTCATTTTAATGTTAGTAGGAAATAAGTTATGAAAAAATTCCCTAGGAAATGGCTGGTTGATATCTATGTTTTCTATGAATATGGAGGATTTGCTGGTCATTTTGATACACTTCCTGATGTGATAAACTATTTTTTTCTGTGTGCCATGGAACTCCTTTCAAATAATCTGTATTTTATATAAAAATGAACTTCTGAATAATCAGAAGACTCAGTGGAGAAAAAGGACAGACTGCCAAATGAAATAAACTCAATTAATAAGGCAGCATTTGGCCTCTGTCATCAAACTGGATGAAAAACAATTTCAAGTGTTTATGAATAACTTCAAATCATCCTTAAATTCTGAACAAACCTCCACAAGGTAAGACTAACAGAAAATAATGAGAACCAGGCTCACAGTTGTATGACTTTCTTTATGTAAGAAACTAAATTACTTTGAAGTCAAACAAATGTAGATTCAGTTCTAGATAGATCACTTAGAAGTGTGTGATTTGGGGAAAATAAATGATATATCCTGAGTATTAGATTCTTCCATTATAAAATGGCAATTGCATTTCTTGTTATTGTAAATATTAAATATGATACATTAGACTATAAGTGCATGATTGGAATATACTGTAGCAGTTCTGAGCAATAGAGTGATACCATCAGAATAAAACTGAAAAAGACAATTTGAGCTGCTTTAGGAGAACCAATTTTTGGAGAATAAACACAAAAAAACTTGGTAGGAGGGTACCGCAGCAGATCAGGAAGAAATTAAGAGAATGAAAAATTTTTTTTGTCAGGACAATAGCATGGAAAATGATAGTATTTAATGAGATAAATAGGGAACACTTCTTTAACTTTTGTATAGGAACTACTTATGTTTTTCATGGAAAATTTAAAAGCTAGTTTTATAAATACTAAATTGCCAATCAACTGGATGTCAAAAATCAGAGATGTTGTATATATAAATTTGAAAATTAAGGGATAGAGTGGGGCTGGAGACACAAAATTAGACTGCTGCAGCATTTATTGGTCAGGAAAAGGTAAATATTCCCCTGAAGACCTAAGATGTATCAATGAGGTCTGAGACAATTCAAGACAGGGATCTTCTATTCATAGTTAGTCTACTCACATTGATTATGTGAATTACCTTAAGAGAGTCACAGGTGTTACACATTTGTGACTTCATAAATGGTGGTCCTTTCATGGAATTCTCTTCCCATCTTTTTTATTCTCTCATTAAAACAAAGCAAAACAAAACTCAGCTGAAGCATGGACTCCTTTGGGAGGTCTTCTCTGATTCTGGTTTGATGTACACTATGCTGTAACTCTTAGCACTGTGTGAATATTCATGTGATGGCTGCAGTTGCCTGATTCCTTATCATGTGTCACATCACTGAGGGTAGGGTTCTATGGCTTTTTCAAGCTGATAATTAGAATGTCCTTAACACATTGGGCCCAAAATATATGCCATTCACATTCTTCTAATGAATGGATAAATAAAAAATTAAACATTTAGTTCTTTCTCCCCTTGTTTTATAGGTAAACTGCTTCTAATACACAAACTCAGTTCTTGTAAGAACTGGATGGAACCAAGGAACAATATATCTTACTTTGTCCTCATGGGCCTCACAAAGAATCCAAAGGAGCAAAAAGTCCTTTTTGTTATGTTCTTGGTCTTTTACATTTTGACTGTACTGGGCAACTTTCTCATTATCATTACTGTAACTATTAGTAAGACTTTGAACTCACCAATGTACTTTTTTCTTGCTAGCTTATCATTTATGGATGTCACTTATTCTTCTTCTATTACCCCCAGATTGATTTCAGACTTGTTCTTTGGGGAAAAAAACATATCCTTTGAATCTTGCATGACTCAGCTGTTTGCAGAGCACCTTTTTGCTGGATCCGGGGTCTTCCTTCTGCTGGTGATGGCCTATGACCGCTATGTGGCCATCTGTAAGCCCTTGCATTATCTGGTGATCATGAGGCAGAGGGTTTGCGTTGTGCTGCTGATGGTGTCCTGGGTTGGAGGTTTTCTGCACTCAATTATTCAACTCAGCACTGTTTATGAGCTCCCGTTCTGTGGCCCCAATGTCATTGATCACTATATGTGTGACATGTTCCCTTTATTGAAGCTTGTCTGTACTGACACCTATGTCACTGACCTCTTGGTTGCATCCAATGGGGGGCTGATCTGCACTATTGTGTTTCTGCTCTTACTCATCTCCTACGGAGTCATCCTGCACTCTCTGAAGAACCTGAGTCAGGAAGGGAGGCGGAAAGCCTTCCAGACCTGTGGTTCCCACATCACCGTGGTTGTCTGCTTCTTTGTTCCCTGTATTTTCATAAATGCAAGACCTGCTAAGACCTTCCCCATTGACAAATCTGTGAGTGTGTTCTATACAGTCATAACTCCCATGCTGAACCCATTAATCTACAGTCTAAGAAATTCTGAGTTGACTAATGCTATGAAGAAGCTCTGGAAAAGGAACATCGTATCTCATAGTAAATAAGTGCATCACCCAACATGAAGGGAGTCATTTGACATCAGGGTTCATTTACTCAGAATGCAAAAGTCATTTTAAAATTTGATTCTGACTTCTCTTTCTTCAGAAACTTTATGATAATTACATGAATGTTTGCAATTAATACAGCTATGCTATTAATAACAGTTTACCTACCTACTAGAATATAAGGTCTATAATTACTGGTTTATTACTGTACCTAGAAAGAGGTAATGCCTATATATCTAGGAATTAGTAATATATATTAAGAAATAGAGATTCAATTTGCCAATAAAAGTCCATAGGTCAATGCATAGTTTCTCCAATAGTCATATATGGATGTGAGATGTGGACCATACAGAAGGCTGAACACCGAAGAATTGATGCTTTTAAACTGTGGTGCTGCAGAAGACTCTTGAGAGTCCTTTGAAATGCGAGGAGTTCATACTAGTCAATCCTAAGAGAAGTCAACCCTGACTATTCATTGGAATGACTGATGCTAAAGCTGAAGCTCCAATACTTTGGCCACCTGATGGGAAGAATTGACTCATTGGAAAAATCTCTGGTGCTGGGAAAGATTGAGCACAGGTGGAGAAGGGGGTGACAGAGGGTGAAATGGTTGGATGGCATCACCAACTCAATGGCCATGAATTTGATCAAAGTCTGGGAGACAGTGAAGGACAAGGAAGCTTGGTGCACTGCAGTCCATGGGTTCCCGAAGAGTTGGATATGACTAAATATCAAGAACAGTAATTTAAAATAATCAAGAAATTATTATTAGTTTCACTGACTTTTAGCTTTATATATAGTTAACTTTTAAACTTTTTATATAGAATTTTAACTATTATACAGTTACCCTGAAATTTAATCAATTCATGTATTTATCTTTTTTACTCTCTTTCAGGGACAGGATACTTTTTATTTAGATTCGTGTCATTTAATTGGAACATTTTTATGTATACAATTTTACATATTTAATTATATATAAGTTGCTTTCTTTACTATATTTAGTTTGCATTATTCACAAAATGTTTAACTTAATGCTTTAACTTTATAAGAAACATTGAAATCAAAAAAGATATTAATAAATAGTATAAAGAAAAACCAAATAAATTGGGATGCAATGTCAAATAAATTTCCTATTTTTATCTCAGTATTTTCTAGTCCTCATGCTCAGAATTTAGCCCTAAATTTGTTTCTTAATTGATGGCTTAATTGGTGGTTCAGTCAGTAAAGAACCTGCCTGCAATGTAGGAGACCCGGTTTCGATCCCTGATTCAAGAAGATCTCCTGGAGAAGGAAATGGCAACCCACCCCAGTATTCTTGCTTGGGAAATCACATGGACAGAGGAACCTGGTGGGTTATATAGTTCATGGGGTTGCATAGAGTCAGATAAGACTTAACGACTAAACCACTACCACCAACAATCTTTGAAACACAATATATTAGCCAAATGTATATTTGCTTCTTTCTATATATATAACACTTGCTTTTGGTATCTGACATATGAAAAATATTTCTATTATCAATCCATAATATCTCTTAACTATTCTTAAGCTACACAATACTCTATAAATTTATACTAAAATTGACATGTCCATTCCTCTTCATTTGGTTCCTAAACTTCTTTATGAGAAATAATTTTACAATAAATATGCTTTTGAATTGTGCAATTATGAGTTCCTAGGCTTAGAAGTTTTGATATGATATTTGAACCAATGTTCAAGTAGTATATTCATTTAAAATGTTGATACTGATAGTTATTGCTAAACTACCATTCTTGAGGTCAGTGTAACAGCTACAGTCCTGTCCACAGTCTGTGAGAATTTTTTTGACCACATTGTCAATGACCAATCCCTGAAAGGTATTTATGATATCTGGTTAACGTTATTTTTATATTTTAACCACCACCCTTCTCATGTAATTGAATTTGGGCATCTTTCCACATACTTAATTTATCTGTATTTATTTTCCTCTGGATTATATATATATATTTTATATATATGTGTGTGTATATATATATATATAACCTACTTTTTGTTTTTATTTTTATGAGATAATGATATACTAAAAATTGGTATCTTTTACATTATATATATATGTAATATTTTCTGGTTATATGCTTTTAACATTTTATCCTATGTAGAATGCTTTTTCCTTGTAATTTATTTTATGCTTTATATTCAATTTTTAGAATTTTTTGTATCTTCTTTAGGAAGAATTTTCCTAAGTTCACTTGTACCAAACGTCCTTCAATTCATTTTTAGGATTTAATTTTTAAAGCATTCTGATATCTTGTTTATTATATTAAAACTCCTGATTCATCTTGAATTAACTTTGTTATAGGAATTAAATAGTGATGAAGTCTTAATTGTTTCTCTAAATTTTAGAATTTTTAGAAAAATATTCACAAAATTATCTTATTGCCATTGGTTTGAAATTCTGACTATGACTATTATATCCTGAAGTTCCAATTTGGAACCAATTTGAGACTATTGTTTTTCACTAATCTCTTTATTTATGTGCAGGTTGACATATAACTGCTATGATATATAACATATTTCAATATATGCAGAGACTAACTGTCCCTTATTACCATTATCTTTCAGAAGTATGCCTAGGGTGGTATATTTATAATTCAAAATTATTATAACTAAATAATAAATTGAATATAAATAAGATAAATAATGTAGTTTAAAATTAAGTTAAAATAAGTTTAAAATGGTTTAGTCACAAAACAATGTTGTTATTATTTTTAATAAAATTCACTTTAAGAAGGTTAATTTAAGAGGAGCTTATATATTTAGAGTATAAAAAGAACTGTTATCCAGGTAAGAATAGGTGTCTTCAGTTAATAAATCACCTATTGTAAGTTGGGTAGAGCTTACGGTTCCTGTCTGTGTTTCTTATCCCTTGTAGATAGCTGCTGGTTTTCATCTATGACACCTAAAATGCCAGCTGACACTTGCTGTAAGAAAAAAATTGTCTCTTTTAGGAAGTCCAGAACTCAACTCTTTGCTGAGTATCTCTTGCTGCTGAGATCTTCCTGCCCATAGCGGTTGCCAGAGCTCTATGTGGCCATCTGCAAAACCCTACACTGTGAAACCATCGTGAGTGACAGGGATGTGGTTTCTTTCAAGCATCACAGGCTAGAGGGTTTGTCCTTGCAACACTGGATTCTCTTCACAGCGTGACTGCATGTCTGTAACTCCAATGTCATAAACCATTCCTGTATGCCTAACACCCTTTGTTGAAACCTGTCTGCATGGACACTCATACCACTGGACTCTGTTGCTGCCAACTGTGGATTCATTTACCCATTAAAACATTTCCTTCAGAATGGGAGAAAATAATAGCAAATGAAGCAACTGACAAAGAATTAATCTCAAAAATATACAAGCACCTCCTGCAGCTCAGTTCTGGAAAAATAAGTGACCCAATCAAAAAATGGATCAAAGAACTAAACAGACATTTCTCCAAAGAAGACATACAAATGGCTAACAAACACATGTAAGATGCTCAACATCACTCTTTATCAGAGAAATGCAAATCAAAACCACAATGAGGTACCATCTCACGCCAGTCATAATAGCTGCTATAAAAAGCCTGCAAACAATAAATGCTGGAGAGGGTGCGGAGAAAAAGGAACCCTCTTACTCTGTTGGTGGGAATGCAAACTAGTACAGCCACAGAACAGTGTGGGATTCCTTAAAAAGTGGAAATAGAACTGCCATATGACCCAGCAATCCCACTACTGGGCATACACACTGAGGAAACTAGATCTGAAAGAGACACGTGCACCCCAGTGTTCATCGCAGCACTGTTTATAATAGCCAGGACATGGAAGCAAGCTAGATGCCCATCAGCAGATGAATGGATAAGGAAGCTGTGGTACATATACACCATGGAATATTACTCAGCTATTAAAAAGAATGCATTTGAATCAGTTCTAATGGGGTGGATGAAACTGGAGCCTATTATACAGAGCGAAGTAAGCCAGAAAGAAAAACACCAATACAGTATATTAATGCATATATATGGAATTTAGAAAGATGGTAACGATGACCCTATATGTGAGACAGCAAAAGAGACACTGGTGTAAAGAACAGACTGTTGGACTCTGTGGGAGAAGGTGAGGGTGGGATGATCTGAGAGAATAGCATTGACATATGCATATTATCATATGTGAAATAGATCACCAGTCCAGGCTCAGTGAATGAGACAGGGTGCTCGGGGCTAGTGCACTGGGATGACCCAGAGGGATGGGATGGGGAGGGAGCTGGGAGGGGGGTTCAAGATGCAGAACACATGTACACCCATGGCTGATTCATGTGAATGTATGGCAAAAACCACCAGAATATTGTAAAGTAATTAGCCTCCAATTAAAAAAAATGTAAAAAAAAATATTAAAATGAGAACAGATTATAGAATGTGTCAAGCTACAGAATTGCAGTGTGTACGACAAGAGCTGTGATTAATAACTACAATATCTTTCTTTAGTTCAAAGTGATATCGTTTTCAACTTTTATAAAGAAGTACAGTTTTTGAATTTACAGTTTAAAGAACACCCTAATGAGGGTGAGAAATTGTCAAAGTCTTTCTCACATATTTGTTAAGCAAAAACTAAAAATAAAAAATGATGCTTTAAATGCAAAAACAAAACAAAAAACAAAAAAACCCCAAAACATTTTCCCTTGACGGTGTCCTACATGGACATCTTGTGCTCCCTAAAGACTTATGATTTGGAGCAGAGGTGCCTAGTCCTCTCCACCTGTGTCTACATCACGACTGTCATCTTAGTTGTGTCCTACTCATTTGTTTTTGCGCCCTGTATATTTGCGGCCAACCCAAGGCTACATTTTACATCATCATAACTCCTGGCTAAACTTCTTAAACATGCTTTCTGTGTGTACTAAGCTGCTTCGGTCGTGTCTCATTCTTTGGGACCCTGTGGACTGTAGCCTGCCAGGCTCCTCTGTCCATGGAACTTTCCAGGCAGGAATACTGGAGTTGGCTGCCAGTCCCTCCTCCAGGGGATCTTCCCAACCCAGGGATCAAACTCCCGTATCGTATGTCTCCTGTACTGCCAAGCAGGGTCTTTACCACAAGCACCACCTGGGAACACAGCCTCAAATTTAGAGGAGAAAATGCTATGAGGAAGTTGTGGGATGAAATAGTGACTTTGGGAAGTAATCATAGCAATGAGTTTGTCTCCTAAACGCAGAAGAGAAAATACAATTTTATGGTTCAGGGTCCACTGAACACTACTTATCAAAAATATGTTGAGTTTTACCTATAGGTACTCAGAGGAGCGGCCCAGGTAGGGAATTTTTACCATTATAAAAACTGTATTTAGATTTATGTATTGCCCAATTGGTAGCTAAACTTTATTTACTTATATTGCAAGCCATGGCTACTCTATTGTTTCCTTTATTTAATAACTACTTTAATATTAAAAGAGATTTAATAGCTACTTTATTAGATGTCTCTTTTATTGTTTGACTCTATTAGAAGAAAATAAGATCCAGGCATGAAAAAACCTTTTACGTGATTTTCCCCCTGGTTTTATTAATCTGTGTCCTTACTCATAGCACAGTTGCTGGTATAACAGAAGTTACCTAACTTCAAAAATATATATATAATTGGACAATTCATTAGTTATTATATCCAAAATTTTGATACATTTAATTATATTTTTGATGTAAATTTTATTTATTAACCAAAATATAATGTGATTAAATTGAATATTAAATAAAAGAAAAGAAACTCTTCCCATGACAGGTGGGGAAATGCATAACAAGTTCTCTGAAACAACACAACTAGGTCAATATTTTATATTTGATGGACAATCATCTTATATGATTCTAAAGCTACTTTCTTGGTATGTTGCACCTTTCTGACATTAATTATGTGATTTGCTATAGTAATATCTTTACATATAGATGTTCTTTAAAAACTTTGTGGAAAATGTCAGTGAATTAATTAAGCAAGAATCAGTCTTGGACACATTCCAGTTTCAAGACTCAATTATAAATGCAGCTAGAAGTAATGAAATATCCCCTGATCTTCACCACTAACAGGGAGAAGATGCTATGCACTTAGTGAGTGATGTAAATTTTTCAGGAGGTCCTTTCTTAGACTTAATGCATGGCTTAAAAAGTTAGGGGGGTGTCTTTCAAAACTGCAAGTCAACTAGTCTGGCTATGTTGACGTGACAGAGTGAGAAGAGCTAAACCATCAAATGGGACTTTTCTATTTGATGTCAGTAAGAATTCGAGCCAGCTTCCCCAGTGGCTCAGACGGTAAAGCATCTGCCTGCAACGCAGGAGACCCGGGTTCAATCCCTGGGTCGGGAAGATCCTCTGGAGAAGGAAATGGCAACCCACTCCAGTATTCTTGCCTGGAAAATCCCATGGACTGAGGAGCCTTGTGGGCTACAGTCCATAGGGTCACAAAAGAATCGGACATGACTTAGCGACTAAACAACAACAAGCAAGAAAGTAGTTACTCAGAAAACTTCCCTGGCAAATGGCTAGTTGCTATCTTCTATGTACTTATAAGATGTGCTGGTCATTTTGATACATTTCCTAAAATGATAAGCTTTTGTTTTCCTGTGTGAACCCTGGAATTCCTTTCAAATAACCAACAGCGCATATAACAAATGACCTGAGTAATCAGAAGACTTCATGGAAAAAATGGACAGATAGCCAAATTAAATGAATATCCTCAGGTAATAAGGCAGCTTTCTACCCTTAGTTGTCAAACTGGGTGAAAAATGATTCCAAGTGTTTATGAGTAACTTAAAGTCATCCTTCAGATTCTGAACAAGACTCCACAAGGTAAGACTAACTGTAAGTAGTGGGAACCAGACTTACAGTCGTGGGACTGTGTTTATTAGGTAAGACATTTAATTACCTTGAAATCAATCAAACTTAGATTCAATTATAGGTATAGCACTTAAAAACATGTAACTGGAACAGTAAATTAGGTGTTCTGAACTTCAGTTTCTTCAATATGAAATGAGGATTACAGTTCTTGTTACTGTAAATATTGACTTGTGTTACATTAAACTATGAGTTCATGATTGGAATAAATGATAGGAGTTTTGAGCACTGGAATGATGTCATCAGAATAAGATTAAAAAGGACAATTTGAGTAGCTTCAGGAGAACCAATTTTTGAAGACCAGGATAAACATGGAGAGAATTGGTGGAAGGCTGTTGCAGTGGACCAGTAAGAAATTAAAAAGTAGCGAATGATCATATTAGTGATATATTTTGAGAGTAGTGCCGATAGGCTTTATTAAAGTTTTATGAGAATAACTAATAGTGAAGAGCATTGAAATTTTTTGTCCTAACACAAACATGGAAAATGATAGCATTTAATGAGATAAATAGGGAATATCTCTTTAAATTTGGTTTAGAAAATGCCTATGTCTATTGTGGAAAATTTAACAGTTAGTTTTGTAAATATTAAATTGCCATTAAACTGGATGTCAAAATTATAGAAGGTGCATAACAAGTTTGCAAAATAGAGGAGAGATAGGGGCTGGGGACATGAAATTAAACTGCTGCAGCACTTATTTTTTAGGAAAAGGGAAATATCCACCTAAAGATCTAAGAAAGTATCAGTGAGGTCTGAAACAATTCAAGACAGGGATCTATTTACGGTTTGATCTACCCAAATTGATTGTGTAAACTGCCTTAAGTGAATCTCAAGTATTAAGTTTTGTGAGTAATACTCAAGTATTGTTCTTTATAAATGGTGCACCTTTTTGTGGAACTCTTTTCCCATCATTTGTATTCCTTGATTTAAAAAAAAATTTCAGCTGAAATATTGTTTCCTTTGGGAAACCTTCTCTAATTTTAGTTGATATACTCCTTTACTGTGACTCTGAGCACTGTGTGAATAATCATTTAATGCACTTATTACATGGGTCTGGAATTACCTGATCCCTCATTTTGCGTCCTATCACTGAGGGTGGGGTTCTATGACTTTTTCTAGTAAGTAAGTGTTAGTCGCTCAGTCATGCCCAACTCTTTGCAGCCCCATGGACTGCAGCTCACCAGGCTCCTCTGTCCATGAGATTTTCCAGGCAAAGATACTGGAGTGAGTTGCCATTTCCTTCTCCAGGGGATCTTCCCAACCCAGGAATCGAACCCGCGTCTCCTGTATTGCAGGCAGATTCTTTACCGACTGAGCTACAAGGGAAGCCCTGGCTCATTCAAGTTGGTAATTAAAATGTCCATGGCACATAGGAGCCAGAAGGTACTCTATTCATATTCTTCTAATGAATGGATAAATAAACGACTATACTTATAATGCACTTAAATGTTTCCCCCTTGTATCGTAGGTAAATTGCCTCTACTACCTGAACTCAGCCTCTGAACAGACTAAATGGAAGCAAGGAACAATGTAATTTACTTTGTCCTCCTGGGCCTCACACAGAATCCAAAGGAGCAGAAAGTCTTTTTTGTTCTGTTCTTGCTCTTGTTTTGACTGTAGTGGGCAACCTTCTCACTGTTGTGACTATAACTGTCAGTAAGACCCTGAACTCACCAATGTACTTTTTTCTTGCTAGTTTATCATTTATGGATGTAACTTATTCCTCTTCTATTACCCCCAGATTGATTTCAGACTTGTTCTCTAGAAAAAAAAAAAAAAAAAAACTAACCTTTGAATCTAGCACGACTCAGCTGTTTGCAGAGCACCTTTTTGCTGGATCAGGGGTCTTCCTTCTGCTGGTGATGGCCTATGACCGCTACGTGGCCATCTGTAAGCCCTTGCATTATTTAGTGATCATGAGGCAGAGGACATGTATTGTGCCGCTGGCGGTGTCCTGGGTTGGAGGTTTTCTGCACTCAGTAATTAAACTTAGCACTGTTTATGGGCTCCCATTCTGTGGCCCCAGTGTCATTGATCACCATATGTGTGACATGTACCCCTTATTAAAACTCGTCTCTACTGACACCTATGTGAGTGACATTTTAGTTGCATTCAATGGAGGACTGATCTGCACTCTTGGGTTTCTGCTCTTACTATGGAGTCATCCTGCACTCTCTGAAGAACCTGAGTCAGGAAGGGAGGCGGAAAGCCCTCCAGACCTGTGGTTCCCACATCACTGTGGTTGTCTGCTTCTTTGTTCCCTGCATTTTCATGTATGTGAGACCATGGATGTGAGAGTTGGACTATAAAGAAAGCTGAGCACTGAAGAATTGATGCATTTGAACTGTGGTGTTGGAGAAGACTCTTGAGAGTCCCTTGGACTGCAAGGAGATCCAACCAGTCCATCCTAAAGGAGATCAGTCCTGGGTGTTCATTGGAAGGACTGATGCTGAAGCTGAAACTCCAATACTTTGGCCATCTGAGGCAAAGAGCTGACTCATTTGAAAAGATCCTGATGCTGGGAAAGATTGAGGGCAGGAGGAGAAGGGGACGACAGAGGATGAGATGGTTGGATGGCATCACTGACTCGATGGACATGGGTTTGAATGGACTCCAGGATTTGGTGATGGACATGGAGGTCTGGCTTGCTGAGGTTCATGGGATCACAAAGAGTTGGACACAACTGAGTGACTGAACTGAACTGAACTGAACTGCTAAAACATTCCCCACTGATAAATTACTGAGTGTGTTTTATACAGTCATAACTCCCATGCTGAATCCATTAATCTACAGAAGTTCTGAGTTTACTAATGCTATGAAGATGCTCTGGAGAAGAAGCATTGTATCTCATATTAACTAGGAGCTTCATAGTCATTTGACATCAGGTTCCATTTCCTTTGAAGGAAGAAGCTATTTTAAATTTGAATCTGATTTCTCTTTCTTCTAGAAAATTATGATAATTATAATTAAATAATATAATCATACAACTGTGCATTCGTAACAGTTTGCTCCATGTTACAATGTAAGGTCCAAAATTCTTGTTTATCAATATACCTAGATAACCATAAGGCCTATACAGCAAGGCATTAATAGTAAATAAGTGATTTAGTGAGGAAAATGTTATATATTTATACTGATTTTTAATCAGTTCATGTATCTTTATCTTTTATCCTTTTTCAGACAGAGTGCAATTTTTATTTAGATTCTTTTCATTTAAGTGAACTTTTTATTTACATTATTTAAAATATTTAATTCTATATAGGTTTCCTTCTTTACTATATTTCAGTTGCATTATACATAACAATTTTTACTTTAGTACTTTTGCTGTTTATAAGAAAAATGAAATAAAATAGATAATAATAAAAGCATAAGTGAAACCAAATTATATGGGATGCAGTGTTGAATAAATTTCCTATTTTCCTTCAGCATTTTCTAGTCCTCATACTCAGAAACTGGCCAAAATTTGTTTCTTCATTTTCATCTGGGAATAATTTTTGTCAATGCAAATGTATGTGCCATATGTATATTTGTTCTTTTTTATTTATGTAGCACTTACTTTTAGTATGCAACATCTTAAAAATATCTCCATATCAACCCATATATATCTCTTAATTTTCCTTATCCTGCACAATGCTCCTTAAAATTTAAAGTTCGTATGTTGATTTATCTTCATGTAGTTCATAAACTTTTTTATGGTAAATACTTTCCCAACAAATACATGTTTTTGAATTGTACAAATATTATTGAGGGCCTGGGCTAAGTCTCTTTTCAGGGAATTAGCATTCTACAAGCCACAGGCAGGGCAAACCCTCCCCCTGATAAACTAAAAACAAATAAAAAATAGCAAATGAAAAACAGACTCATTAACAAAGCTCAAAAAACCTGTTAGATGCAGTTCTAGAGATTTTGCGGGGGGCAGGGGAAGGCGGGGTGGAAGTACAAACGTATGTATTAGTTTGCACAAAAGTAATTGCAGTATTTGCCTTGTTGAAATTTGCCATTTGATATTGGAGTACATTCTTAAATGTGGTTATATTATATGCATTGTTTCAATGCATGTTTTTCACTTTATTTTATTTGCTAATGACCTATTACTTGCTCTGCATTTTAAATTTATTTTAGACTAGGGAAATGATGTTAGACAAAAAGCAAATTTTAGCTCTTTTCTTATTAGAGCTCAAAATGGGTGTTAAAGCAGCAGAGACAATTCACAACTCAACAATGCATCTGGCCCAGGAACTGCTAATGAACAGTTCCGGTGCAGTGGAGTGCAGTGGTGGTTCAAGGAATTTTGCAAAGGAGATGAGAGGCTTGAAGATGAGGAGCTTAGTGGCTGGCCATCGGAAGTTGACAAAGATCAATTGAAAGCAATCATCGAAGCTGATCCTCTTATAATTACAGTAGAAGTTGCTGAAGAACTCAAAATCAACCATTCTATTGTCATTCAGGGTTTAAAGCAAACTGGAAAGGTGAAAAACTTCAATACTTGGGTGCCTTATCAGCTGACCAATAAAAAAAAAAAAAAAATTGTTGCTTTGAAGTGTCATCTTCTCTTACTCTGGACAACAACAATGAACCATTTCTCCATCAAATGGTGACCTGCGACAAAAAGTGAATTTTATATGACAACTGGCAACAACCAGCTCAGTGGCTGGACTCAAGAGAAGCTCCAAAGCACTTCCCAAAGCCAAACTTGCACCAAAAAAAATAAAGGTCATGGTCACTGTTTGTTGGTCTGCTTCTGCTCTGATCCACTACAGCTTTCTGAATCCTGGTGAAATCATTACATCTGAGAAGTATGCTCAGCAAATCAATGAAGTGAAGTGAAATGAAATGAAAATCACTCAGCTCTGCCCGACTCTTTGTGATCCCAAGGCATGTAGCCTGCCAGGCTCTCCTGTCCATGGGATTCTCTAGGCAAGAATATTGGAGTGGGTTGCTATTCCCTTCTCCAGCGGATCTTCCCAACCCAGGGATAGAACCTGGGTCTTCTGCATCGCAGGCAGATTCTTTACTGTCTGAGCCACTAGAGAAGTCCCAGCAAATCAATGGGATGCACCAAAACTGCAATGCTTGCAGCCGGTATTGATTAAGAGAAGGGGCCCTGTTCTTCTCCAGGATAATGACTGAGTGCACCCCACACATACAATTTTTCTTTTTTTTTCCCAATAATTTTTTTTTATTTTTATTTTTTTAATTTATTTTTATTAGTTGGAGGCTAATTACTTTACAACACTGTAGTGGTTTTTGCCATACATTGGCATGAATCAGCCATGGATTTCATGTGTTCCCCATCCTGAACCCCCCTCACACCTTCCTCCCCATCCCATCTCTCTGGGTCATCCACAATTTTTCAAAAGTTGAATGAATTGGTCTAAGTTTTACCTCATCTGCTATATTCAGCCTGACCTCTTGCCAACTGACTACCACTTCCTCAAGCATATCCCTTCAACGACTTTTGCAGGGAAAACACTTCCACAACCAGTAGGAGGCAGAAAATGCTTTCCAAGAGTTTGTGGAATCCCCAAGCCTGGATTTTTACATACAGGAATAAACAAATGTATTTCTCATTGGCAAAAATGTGTTGATTGCAATGATCCTATTTTGAGTAATAAAGATGTTTGAGCCTACTTATTAATATGTTGATTTAATAGTCACAGTCTGCAACCACAGTCGCGTTTGCATCCATCTGCTTTTTCTATGACTCATTACAATTTCTATTTAAGATATCACTGATCCATATAGCATAAATTCTTCCCTGTCACTTTGAGGGCAAACCCACCCCACTCAGAGTTTCATCAGTGACTTTGGTACCTCTGTTTGCAAGGTGGAGTTTAAGTCTAATCTGTAGTGCAAATTCTCAGTGCTTTGTAGGCAAGGAAGTTTCCTATTGTAAAATCTCATCTTTCCTCTGCAAAATCAGACAATCTGAAGTGGTCCAGAGGAGAACAAAATGCTTCAAAAGTGCTTGCCAACTTGCTTCTAAAATCTGAGTTTGAAACTCCAAAGTAAAGAGTTTGGGTTTTTGTTCCTTCTTTCTCCTTCTTTCTTTCTTCTTCTTCTTTTTTTTTTTTTTTTTGTCTACTTTCTTTATTGATTCATCCTGGGAACTTAAACAATGCCTGGCCCACAGAAGGTACTCAATATTTGTTGAATTGATTAGATGAAACTTTGGAATTAGCATATACAGACTACTATGTTTAAAACTGATATCCAACAAGGACCTGCTGTATAGCACAGGAAGCTCTGCTCAACATCCTGTAGTAACCGAAGTGGGAAAAGACTTTGAAAAAGGATGGATGCATAATACGTATACCTGATTCACCTTGCTGCACATCTGAACTAACACCTTGTTAATAAAATCTATTCCAGTACAAAATGAATATTAAAAATAGAGATTTTAATTTAGCAGTTTTGCTATTGATGGACATATTTACCTACTAGAAAGTTTACCTTGGTTTATTTGAAGCCAACGATCTTTGCACATACTTTGGGCTATTGTGCTATAGTTTATGTTCACATCATACACCAGCTAATGAGGTCACCTTAGTTCTTATATTTACTTTAAAAATTGTGGTAAAATATGCATAACAAAATTTACAATTTTGGCCATTTTAAAGTAGCACTAAGTTAATTCACATTGTTATGCAAACATTGCCACCATCCATCTCCAAAACTTTTTCAACTTTCCAAACTGAAATTCCACAGCCATTAAACAAAATTCTTCACTTTCGCTCCCTGAGCCCTGGGCAGGGAAACCATCATTCTATTTTCTGCCTATGAATTTGACTAAGTGCCTCATGTAAGTGGAATCATAACATTTTTGTTTTTAGGTGATTGCCTTTTAATCACTTATTATCATTTCTTTTCTCCATAAAATGCTTGGGACCCTTGTTGAAAATTACCTAAACACATATAGGAAGATTTATTTCTAGACTATCTGTTTTACCCCATTAGTCCATCGTCCATCTTTATTGGATGTCCATCTTTGTTGGGGCTGTGATTACCATAGATTTGCACAGTATATAACCAGGAGGTATGAGACTCCCAACCTTCTTCTTTTCTAGATTGACTTGACAATTTGGAGTCCTTGAGATTCCATATGAATTTTAGCATGGATTTTTCTGTTTCTGCAAAAGATGATTTTGTGGTTATGATAGGAATTGCACTGAATCATGAGGTATTATTAAGTAATGCTCAAAATACTCCAAGCCAGGCTTCAGCAATATGTGAACTGTGAACTTCCAGATGTTCAAGTTGGTTTTAGAAAAAGCAGAGGAACCAGAGATCAAATTGCCAACATCTGCTGGATCATCGAAAAAGCAAGAGTGTTTCAGAAAACCATCTATTTCTGCTTTATTGACTATGCCAAGGCCTTTCACTGTATGGATCACAATTAACTGTGGAAAATTCTAAAGAGATGGGAATACCAGACCACCTGACCTGCCTTTTGAGAAACCTGTATGCAGGTCAGGAAGCAACAGTTAGAACCGGACATGGAACAACAGACTGGTTCCAAATAGGAAAAGGAGTATGTCAAGGCTGTATATTGTCACCCTGCTTATTTAACTTATATGCAGAGTACATCATGAGAAATGCTGGGCTGGAAGAAGCACAAGCTGGAATCAAGATTGCTGGGAGAAATATCAGTAACTTCAGATATGCAGATGACATCACCCTATGGCAGAAAGTGAAGAAGAACTCAAGAGCCTCTTGATGAAAGTGAAAGAGGAGAGTGAAAAAGTTGGCTTAAAGCTCAACATTTAGAAAACTAAGATCATGGCATCCGGTCCCATCACTTCATGGCAAATAGTTGGGGAAACAGTGGAAATAGTGGCTGACTTTGTTTTTGGGGGCTCCAAAACCACTGCAGATGGTGATTGCAGCCATGAAATTAAAAGACGCTTACTCCTTGGAAGGAAAGTTATGACCAACCTAGATAGCATATTAAAAAGCAGAGACGTTACTTTGTCCACAAAGGTCCGTCTAGTCAAGGCTATGGTTTTTCCAGTGGTCATGTATGGATGTGAGCGTTGGACTGTAAAGAAAGCTAAGTGCAGAAGAACTGATGCTTTTGAACTGTGGTGTTAGAAAAGACTCTTGAGAGTCCCTTGGACTGCAAGGAGATCCAACCAGTCCATTCTTAAGGAGATCAGTCCTGGGTGTTCACTGGAAGGACTGATGTTGAAGCTGAAACTACAATACTTTGGCCACCTGTTGTGAAAAGCTGACTCATTTGAGAAGACCCTGATGCTGGGAAAGATTGAGGGCAGGAGGAGAAGGGATGGCAGAGGATGAGGTGGTTGGATGGCATCACCAATGCAATGGACATGGGTTTGGGTAGACTCTGGCAGTTGGTGATGGACAGGGTGGCCTGGCATGCTGTGGTTCATGGGGTCGCAAAGAGTTGGACACGACTGAGCAACTGAACTGAACTGAACTGTTGCATAGTCCAGCTTATAAACGTCTTCTCATATATGTGTGTGTGTTCTATATATCTCTCAGCAACATTTTGTAGTTTTCACAGTGTAAGACTTTATTTTATTCTTTTTTGATACTTTTGTAAGTGGAATTATTTTCTTAAAATCTCCTTGAGTTGTCCATGATCAGACAGAAATTCAATTTTCATTTCATAGAAATCTCTCAACAAGTTGGAAATAGAAAGTACCTTGACATAATAAAGTCCATATATGACAGATCCACAGCTAATACCTTCCTCTGCATGAAAGGTTGAAAGCTTTTCCATTAAAATCTGGAATAAGACAAGGGGGCATATATTCTCTGGTCCTTCTTAACATAGTACTGCCATAAAAATTCCTGTGAAAATTTTAGAGTTTTCTAAGTATAGCTCCTGTTTTCTCTGAAGTGAGATAGTTTTATTCATTAATTTTATTTAGTTTTAGTTTCTGTAACAGTGCTTCTGATGGTAGCCAGTTGCTATCCTTTCAGTTTCAATATCCTTAAACATCACCTTTGAAGAAAAGTCATCTCTACATTTTCCACAGTAGAACTCTACCTCTTATCTTTTTGTCAGTATTCTATTTCTTATAAGCAGTGAATAAGACTGAAGCTACTTTGTTAAGTTCTCATTCTTTATTGTTTGACTCTAAGAAAGAAGATCCATGCAGGAAAAAGCCTTTCACATGATTTTCCCCCAGGTTTCATTAATCTCTGTGTCCTCACTCATAAGACAGTTGCTAATATGACAGAGGTGCCTTGACTTTTAAAAAAATGGTAATAATTGGATAAATAGCTATTATATCTAATATGTTGATACATTAAATTGTGCTTTTTGATATAATTTTCATATATCTAACCAAATTAAGGTAATCAAATTGAGTACTAAACAAAAGTAAAGAAAATCTTGTGATGGCAGGTGGGGAAAGAAATAACAAGTACACTGGGACAAATTTTTGATTATTTTTGATTGACTTTAGCCTCATAAAGATTCTAAAGCTGCCTTCTTTTGGGTATTGCACTTTTCTGATATTATTAATGTGACTTTGCCTATTAATATCTTTACATATAGATTTTTATTTTTAAAACTCTGGGTGAAATCCCAGTGAATTAATTAAACAAGAATCAATCTTGGACACATTCCAATTCTAAGGCTCAGTGATAATTGCAGCTGAAAGGGATGAAATATCCTGTGATCTTCCCCGCGAACAGGAAGAAGATGTTATCCACTTAGTAACTGGAATCAGTTTTTCAGGTGGTCCTTTTATAGACTTAAAGCATGACAAAAAAAATATATATATATATATATATATATATATATATATATATGAGAACGTCTTTCAAAATCTCAGTCAACGAGTCTGGTCATGTTAATATGACAGAATGAAAAGGGCTAAACAGTAAACATTATTTTTCTTGTTTCAACAACTTGTTTCAACAACTAACTTCAGTTAGTAGGAAAGATGTTACTTGTGAAAAACTTCCCTGCCAAATAACTAGTTGATTTATTCTATGTACATGTAAGATTTGCTAGTCATTTTGATAAATTTCCTAATGTGGTAAACTTGTTTTTCTAGGTGTGCACCATGGAATTCCTTTGGAAAAATCAACACAGGGCATAAAAATGTGCCTCTGAATAATCAGAAGTCTCCATGGAGGAAATGGACAGATAGTTAAATGAAATAAAATGCATCCTCAAGTAATAAGGTGGCCTTTTGTCCTCTGTTGTCAAATTGGATGAAAAATTATTTCAAGTGTTTATGTGTAACTTAAAATCACCCTTAGATTCTGAACAAGCCTTCACAAGGTAAGATTAGCAGTAAATAGTGGGAACCAGGCTCATAATTGGGGACTGTCTTTATTATGTAAGAAATTTAATTAATTTGAAATCAATAAAACTTAGATTCAGTTCAAGGTATGTCCCTTAGAAATGTATGATTTTGGGAAAATGAATGAGATCTTCTAGCATTAGTTTCTTCAATTATAAAATGAGGATTACAGTTCTTGTTACTGTCAATATTAAACAGTAAACTGTGAGTGTATGATTAGAATATACTCTAGGATTTTTGAGCAGTAGAGTAATGTCATTTGGGCTGCTTCAGGAGAACTGATTCTTGGAGGCTAGAATAAACATGGAGAGATTTGATAAGAGCCTATTGCAGTGGACCAGGAAGAAATTAAGAAGTACAGAATGATCAACTTTGTCATATATTTTCATAGTAGAGTGAATAGGATTTATTAAAGTTTTATGAGAGTAACGAATGAAGAGTACAGCAATTTTTTGTCTGAACAACAAGATGGAAAAAACATTTAATGAGATAAATAGGGAACACCTCTTTAAATTTTGTATAGAAAATGCTTATGTTTATTATGGACATTTAAAAAGTTTTTAAATACTAAATTGCCATTCACTTGGATGTCAAAATTAGAGATGTTACATATCCAAGTTTGCAAATTAAGAGGAGAGGTAGGGGCTGGAGACACAAAATTACTGCTGTAGCATTTAATTGTCAGGAAAAGGAAAATATCCATCTAAAAACCTAAGTGGGGAATACATGTAAATCCATGGCTGATTCATGTCAATGTATAACAAAAACCACTACAATATTGTAAAGTAATTAGCCTCCAACTAATAAAAATAAATGGAAGAAAAAAAAAACCTAAGAAGTGTTAGTGAGGTCTGAGACAATTCAGGGCAGGGAACTTCCATTCATAGTTTGATCTACCCACATTGATTATGTAAACTACCTCAAGTGGGCCTCAAGTATTAGACTTTTGTGGCTTATAAATGTTGGACTGTTTGGATTTCTCTTCCTTATTTTTTTTTTTTTTTAATTCTTTCAATTCTTTTTTACACTCAGCTGAAGCTTGGCTTCCTCTGGAAAGTCTTCCGTCACACTTATTTGATATCTCCTGCACTATGACTCAGCACTGAATATTCATTTAATGGCACTAATAGCATGGGTCTGGAGTTGGTTGACTTCTCCTTATGTGTCATAGCACTGAGGGAAAGAAACTCTGCCTTCTTCAACTTGATAATAAAAATGTCCATGACGCATTGGACACAAATAGTTGTTCTATACTCATTCTTCCAAGTGAAAAAAAAAAAAAAAAACCTCATACATTTGAGCATTTTCCCCCTTTGACTTTCCCTCCTTGTTTTGCAGGTAAGTTGCTTCTACTGTATGAAGTCAGCTCCTGTTCAGATTAGACGGAATCAAGAAACAATGTAACCTACTTTGTTCTCCTGGGACTCACACAGAATCCAAAGGAGGGGAAAGTACTTTTGTTTATGTTCCTGTTTGTCTACATTTTGACTGTGGTGGGCAATTTTCTAATTATAGTCACTATAACTGTCAGTAAGACCCTGAACTCACCGATGTACTTTTTTCTTGCTTGCTTATCATTTATGGATATTGCTTATTCCTCTTCGATCACCCCCAGATTGATCTCAGACTTGTTCTTTGGAGAAAAAACCATAACCTTTAAATCCTGTATGACTCAGTTGTTTACAGAGCACCTTTTTTCTGGAGCAGGGGTCTTCCTTCTGCTGGTGATGGCCTATGACCGCTATGTGGCCATCTGTAAGCCCTTGCATTATCTGGTGATCATGAGGCAGAGGGTGTGTGTTTTACTGCTGGTGGTGTCCTGGGCTGGAGGTTTCTTGCACTCAGTAATTCAACTTAGTACTATTTATGGGCTCCCTTTCTGTGGTCCCAATGTCATTGATCACTTTCTCTGTGACATGTACCCTTTATTGGAACTCGTCTGTGCTGACACCTATATCATTGGCGTCTTAGTTGTGGTCAATGGAGGACTGATCTGCACTATTGTGTTTCTGCTCTTACTCGTCTCCTACGGAGTCATCCTACACTCTCTGAAGAACCTGAGTCAGGAAGGGAGGCGGAAAGCCCTCCAGACCTGTGGTTCCCACATCACTGTGGTTGTCTGCTTCTTTGTTCCCTGTATTTTCATATATGTAAGACCTGCTAAGACCTTCTACACTGATAAATCATTGAGCGTGTTCTATACAGTTATAACCCCCATGCTGAACCCACTAATCTACAGTCTGAGAAATTCTGAGTTAACTTATGCTATGAAGAAGCTCTGGAAAAGAAGCCTCATATCTCATATTAAATAAATGCATCACCCATCATGAAGGGAGTCATTTGACATCAAGGTTCATTTTCTTAGAATGCAGAAGTCATTTTAAAATTTGTTTTGATTTCTCTTTCTTCAAAGAGTTTATGGTAATTATAATTAAAGATGACAATTATACAACCAGGGTATAAAAACAGTTTACCTACCTACTAGAATTAATTATCTTGTTTATCAGTGTACCTAGAATGGTGTAATGCCTACATAGCAAGAAATTAATATGTAATGAATTAGCGTGTTAATTGTTATATAGTTATATTGATTTTTCACCAACTTATGCATTTATATTTTTTATTCTTTTTCAGAGACAGTGTAATTTTTATTTAGCATCTTGTCATTTAAGTTAACATTTTTACTCATACAGTTTAAAATACATAATTATATATGGCTTGCCTTTACTGTATTTCATCACATTATACAACACTTTTGCACTTTTAGTGTTTACAATGAAACTGAAGTAAAATAGATAGTAATAAATAGTATAAGTGAAAACTGAATGCTACGAAAGTGTAGTTGCTCAGTATAGTTTGACTGTTTGCAACCCCATGGACTAGTCCACCAGGCTCTTCTGTCCATTGAATTCTATAGGCAAGAATACTGGAGTGGATTACCATTCCCCTTTCCAGGGGATCTTCCCAACCCAGGGTTGGGACCTGGGTCTCCCGTATTGCAGGCAGTTTCTTTACCATCTGAGCCACAAGGAAATTCAAACAATATGAGGTGAAATGTAAAATGAATTTTCTATTTTTCTCTCAGCTTCTTCCAGTCCTCATTCTCAGAGGTTGACCCTACATTTGTTTCTTAATTTTCATCTAGTAGTAATCTTTGCAGATTCAGGTGTATTTTCTATATGTGTATGTATTTGTTTCTTTCTATATATGTATCACTTGCATTTGCTATGCAATATCTTAAAGATATTTCCATACCAGCCCATATGTATTTTGTAAATTTTCTCATTTTGCAAAACACTCTTCATAAATTTATATCAAAATTAATCTGTCTATTTCTTTCATGAGATTCCCAAACTTTCCTATGACAGTTATATTTCCAATAAGTGTATGTTTTTGAATATGTGCAAATATAAGTTCCTAGGTGTAGAATTGCTGATATTACATTTGATTCAATAGTCAAGTAGTGTATGCATTTAAAATGCGGATATTGATATTTGTTGCTGAACTATCATTCTCTGTTTAAAAATTAATTTTTAATTGGAGGAAAATGCTGTACAATGTTGTTTTGGTTTCTGCCATACAACAGCCCAAATCAGTCATAATTATACATATGTCACCTTGCCTCTTGGCTCAGTCAGTGAAGAATCTGCCTGCAATGCAGGATACCCGGGTTTGATTCCTGGGTTGGGAAGATCCCCTGGAGAAGGAAATGGCAACCCACTCCAGAATTCTTGCCTGGAGAGTCCCATGGACAGAGGAGCCTGACGGCTACAGACCTTGGGGTCGCAAGAGTCAGACACGACTGAGTGACTGAACCAGCACCACCTCCATCTTCAGCCTCCCTTTCCTCCCCCGACTCCACTCCTGCAGGTCACAGACTGCCAAGCTGGGCTCCCTGTGTTATATAGCAACTTCTCAGTTATCTGTTTTACACAAGCTAGCGGATATATGTCGTTGCTACTTTCTCTGTTTTCCCCACTCTTTCCTCCTCCTGCTGCGTCCACGAGTCCCGTCTCTATTTCTGCATCTCCATTTCTTTCCTGCAAATAGGTTCATCAACACCATTTTACTAGATCCCATACAGATACGTTAATATACTATATTTGTTTCTCCCTTTCTGACTTACTTCACTTCAAACTATTGCCCTTGAGGTTGTACTAACAGCTACTGTGTCTGTGCTTAGCTGCTCAGCTGTGTCCGACTCTTTGTGACTCCATGGGCTGTAGCCTGCCAGGCTTGCCAGGCTTCTCTGTTCCTGGGATTTTTCAGGCAAGAATACTGGAACGGGTTGCCATTTCCTCCTCCAGGGGATCTTCTTGACTCAGGAATCGAACCTGCATCTCCTGTGTCTCCTTTACTCACTGAGCCATTGAGAAAGCCCCACTAATAACTACTGCCCTGTCCATAGTCCACGTGAATTTTTTTGACCACATTCTCAATGACCAGTACCTGATAAATATATTTATCACATCTGATTAAAGTTATTTTTTACTTTAACTGTAAACCTTTTGACATAATTGAGTTTGAGCATCTTCCTACATGTTTAATTTGATTTGTATTTATTTGTGGAGAAGGAAATGGCAACCCATTCCAGTATTCTTGGCTGGAGAATCCCATGGACAGAGGAGCCTGGTGGGCTACAGTCCACGGGGTTGCAAAGAGTCAGACACAACTGAGCAACTTCATTTTCACTTTATTTGTGGATTATATATATATATATGTCTTTAATCTGATTCATTCAATTTTTGATTTTTATGAGAGAATTTTAAGCAAAAGAAATGATCTCTTTACATTGTATATATAGTTAATGTTTTATGGCTATATGTTTTAAACTTTTTATCCTATGTATAATTATTTTTGCATGTAAATTTTTTGTAGTTTATATTAAATTAAAAAAATTGTATCTTGCTTAGGAAGAATTTTCTCATTTCATTTGTGCTGAAAGTTCTTCAATTTTTTTGCATTTAATTTTTCAAGCATTTTTCATATCTCACATCTTATAATATTTGATTCATCTTGAATTTATTTGGGAGTTTAAATAGGGGTTGATTTTATTCTGTAAATTTTAGAATTTAAAAAAATATTCACATATTTATCTTTTTGCCATTGATTTGAAATTATGACTATTGTATTTTGAACTCCCAATGTATTTGGGTCCAATTCAAAACTTTAATCTTTTTCACTGATCTTTTTTCATGTACACATTGGCACATAATTGCTGTTATCTAAGATATTTTGATGTGTAATGAATCTACTAGTCCCTTATTAGTATCATTTCTCAGAATTTTGCCTAAGCCTGTATATTTCTATTTCAAAATTATTAGAACTTAAATAATAAATTAAGTATGTGTAAGATAAAACTGTTTGAATTAAAGTTAGTTTAAAATTGTTAAAATAAATTTAAAATATGTTCAAAACTATTATTTTCATTAAGATTCCCATTGAGAAGATTAATTTAAGAAGAATTTATACATTTAGAGTATAAAAAAACTGTTATCCAGATAAAAATTGGTGTCTTCAGTTAACAAGCCACCTATTGTAACATTGGGTTGAACTTGCAGTTCCTGCCTGTGTTTCTAATCCCTTGTAGATAGCTGCTGTTCTTTGGCTATGACACCTAAAATGCTACCTGACGCTTGATTTAGGAAAAAAAACATCTCTTTCAAGGAAGTTCAGGACTAAAATCACTGCTGAGCATTTTGTGCAGCTGAGATCTTCTTGCCATGTGCTGTGCTAAGCCGCCTGAGTCCTGTCTGACTCTTTGCAACTGTATGGACCGTGGCCCGCCAGGATTCTCTGTCCATGGGCTTTGCCAGGAAGACTATAGCCACAAAAAAAAAAAAAAAAAAAAAAAAAGAAGGAAAGAAAGAAAAAGAAAAAAAGACTACTAAAAAGAAACCTGTGTCAGGATGCAGTTTTAGAGATTTTTTTTTCCTGGAATGTGAACATGTTTATTTTATTATGACTTGTTACAACCCCAGGTGGCACTAGTAATAAGGAAGCCACCTGCCAATGCAAGAGATGCAAGAGACTTGGGTTTGCTCCCTGGTTGGGAAGATTCCTTGGAGCAGAAAGTGGCAACCCACTCCAGTATTCTTTTTTTTTTTTTTAATTAATTAATTAATTAATTAATTAATTTTACTTTACAACATTGTATTGATTTTAACATATATTGACATGAATCCTCCATGGGTGTACATGTGTTCCCCATCCTGAACCCCCTCCCACCTCCCTCCCCATCCTATCCCTCTGGGTCATCCCAGCACACCAGCCCTGAGCATCCTGTATCATGCATCGAACCTGGACTGGTGATTCGTTTCACATATGATAATTTACATGTTTCAATGCCATTCTCCCATATCATCCAGCCCTCGCCCTCTCCCACAGAGTCCAAAAGACTGTCCAATACATTTGTGTCTCTCTTGCTGTCTCGCATACAGGGTTATCGTTACCATCTTTCTAAATTCCATATATATGCATTAGTATACTGTATTGGTGTTTTTCTTTCTAGCTTACTTCACTCTGTATATAATAGGCTCCAGTTTTATCCACCTTATTAAAACTGATTCAAATGCATTCTTTTTAATGGCTGATTAATATTCTATTGTGTATATGTACCACAGACTTCTTATCCATTCATCTGCTGATGAACATCTAGATTGCTTCCATGCCCTGGCTATTATAAACAGTGCTGTGATGAACATTGGTGTACATGCGTCTCTTTCAATCCTGATTTCCTCGGTGTGTATGCCCAGCAGTGGGATTGCTGGGTCATATGGCAGTTCTATTTCCAGATTTTTAAGGAATCTCCACACTGTTCTCCATAGTGGCTGTACTAGTTTGCATTCCCACCAACAGTGTAAGAAGGTTCCCTTTTCTCCACACCCTCTCCAGCATTTATTGCTTGTAAACTTTTGGATAGCAGCCATCCTGACTGGCGTGTAATGGTACCTCATTGTGGTTTTGATTTGCATTTCTCTGATAATGAGTGATGTTGAGCATCTTTTCATGTGTTTGTTAGCCATCTGTATGTCTTCTTTGGAGAAATGTCTGCTTAGTTCTTTGGCCCACTTTTTAATTGGGTCTTTTATTTTTCTGAAATTGAGCTTCAGGAGTTGCTTGTATACTTTTGAGATTAATTTTTTGTCCATTGCTTCATTTGCTATTATTTTTTCCCATTCTGAAGACTGTCTTTTCACCTTACTCATAGTTTCCTTTGTTGTGCAGAAGCCTTTAACTTTAATTAGGTCCCATTTGTTTATTTTTGCTTTTATTTCCAATACTCTGGGAAGTGGGTCATAGAGGATCCTGCTGTGGTTTATGTCAGAGAGTGTTTTGCCTATGTTTTCCTCTAGGGGTTTTATAGTTTCTGGTCTTATATTTAGATCTTTAATCCATTTTGAGTGTATTTTTGTGTATGGTGTTAGAAAGTGTTCTAGTTTCATTCTTTTACAAGTGATTGACCAGTTTTCCCAGCACCACTTGTTAAAGAGGTTGTCTTTTCTCCACTGTATATTCTTGCCTCCTTAGTCAAAGATAAGGTGTCCATAGGTGCATGGATTTATCTCTGGGCTTTCTATTTTGTTCCATTGATCTATATTTCTGTCTTTGTGCCAGTACCACATTGTCTTGATGACTGTGGCTTTGTAGTAGAGACTGAAGTCAGGCAGGTTGATTTCTCCAGTTTCATTCTTCTTTCTCAAGATTGCTTTGGCTATTCGAGGGTTTTTGGATTTCCATACAAATTGTGAAATTATTTGTTCTAGTTCTGTGAAAAATACCGTTGGTAGCTTGATAGGGATTGCCTTGAATCTATAGATTGCTTTGGATAGTATACTCATTTTCACTATATTGATTCTTCTGATCCAAGAACATAGTATATTTTTCCATCTATTTGTGTTCTCTTTGATTTTTTTCATCAGTGTTTTATAGTTTTCTATATATGGGTCTTTTCTTTCTTTAGGTAGATGTACTCCTAAGTATTTTATTCTTTCATTGCAATGGTGAATGGAATTGTTTCCTTAATTTCTCTTTCTGTTTTCTCATTGTTAGTGCATAGGAATGCAAGGGATTTCTGTGTGTAATTTTATACCCTGCAACTTTACTATATTCACTGATCAGCTCTAGTAATTTTCTGGTGGAGTCTTTAGGGTTTTCTATGTAGAGGATCATGTCATCTGCAAACAGAGAGAATTTTACTTCTTTTCCTATCTGGATTCTTTTTATTTCTTTTTCTGCTCTGATTGCTGTGGCCAAAACATCCAAAACTATATTGAATAGTAGTGGTGAGTAGTGGGCAAAATTCCAACATATGGAGGCTGAACAACACACTGCTGAATAACCAACAAATCACAGAAGAAATCAAAAAAGAAATCAAAATATGCATAGAAACGAATGAAAATGAAAACACAACAACCCAAAACCTATGGGGACACTGTTAAAGCAGTGCTAAGGGGAAGGTTCATAGCAATACAGGCTTACCTGAAGAAACAAGAAAAAAGTCAAACAAATAACCTAATGCTACACCCAAAGCAACTTGAAAAGGAAGAAATTATGAACCCCAGGGTTAGTTGAAGGAAAGAAATATTAAAAAATTAGGGCAGAAATAAATGCAAAAGAAGCAAAAGAGACCATAGCAAAAATCAACAAAACCAAAAACTTCTTTGAGAAGGTGAATAAAATTGACAAACCATCAGGCAGACTCATCAAGAAACAAAGGGAGGAAAATCAAATCAACAAAATTAGAAATGAAAATGGAGAGATCACAACAGACAACACAGAAATACAAAGGATCATGAGACTATTATCAGCAACTATATGCAAATAAAATTTACAACTTGGAAGAAATGGGCAAATTCTTAGAAAAGTACAACTTTCCAAAATTGAACCAGGAAGAAATAGAAAATCTCAACAGACCCATCACAAGCATGGAAATTGAAACTGCAATCAGAAATCTTCCAACAAACAAAAGCCCAGGACCAGATGGCTTCACACCTGAATTCTACCAAAAATTTAGAGAAGAACACCTATCCTACTCAAACTCTTCCAGAAAATTGCAGAAGGTAAACTTCCGAACTCATTCTATGAGGGCACCATCACCTTAATACCAAACTCTGACAAAGATGCCACAAAAAAAGAAATCTATAGGCCAATATCACTGATGAACATAGATGCAAAAACCCTTAACAAAATTCTAGCAAACAGATCCAACAACATATTAAAAAGATCATGCATCATGACCAAGTGGGCTTTATCCCAGGGATAAAAGGATTCTTCAATATCCACAAATCAATCAATGTAATACACCACATTAACAAATTGAAAAATAAAAACTGTATGATTATCTCAATAGATGCAGAGAAAGCCTTTGACAACATTCAACATCCATTTATGATAAAAAACGCTCCAGAAAGTAGGAATAGAAGGAACATACCTCAACATAATAAAAGCTATATATGACAAACCCTCAGCAAAAATTATCCTTAATGGTGAAAAATTGAAAGCATTTCCCTGAAAATCAGGAACAAAACCAGGAACAATACTGGTGCCCACTCCAGTATTCTTGCCTGAAAAATTCCATGGACAGAGGAGCCTGGCAGGTTACTCAAGTAGATTACATAATACTTGGATATTGACAATACACACTAGTATATTTAAAATAGATAATCAACAAGGACCTACTCTATAACACAGGTAACTCAATATTTTGTAATAACCTAACTGGAAAAAGAATTTGGTAAAATAGATACATATATATGTATAACTCAGTCCATTTGATTTAGACCTGACACTAACACATTGTGGATCAACTGTACTCTAATATAAAATTAAAAAAAAAAAAGAATTTAATTTAGTGGTTTTGCCATTGCATTGACATATTTACCTCCTAAACAAGTTACCCAAGTTTATCTGAAGCCAATGATATTTGCATATACTTTGGGCTATCGAGGTACAGTTTATGTTCCCTTTCATATTTCAGTTAATGAAGTCCCCTTAGTTTGTTTTTTTTTTTTTTAATTTTTTTTCATTTTAAGAAACTGACTTCATTTTTTTTTTTTTTTGGCATGGAATGCAACCCACTGCAGTATTCTTGCCTGGGGAGTCCCATGGACAGAGGAGCCTGGCGGGCTACAGTCCACGGGGTTGCAAAGAGTTAAACATGACTGAGCAACTAACACATACACTGTTTTATTTGTTTGTTGGTTGCCCTGAGTCTCTGTTGCTGCACGCGGGATTTCTATAGTTGTGGAGAGTGGGAGCTGCTCTCTAGTTGTGGTTGTATGGGCTTCTCACTTTGTGGCTTCTTTTGTTGAGGAGCACAGGCTCTAGGTGTACGGGCTTCAATAGTTGCAGCATGAAGGCTCCATAGTTGTGACTAAAAACTGTGAAAAGCTACCTCTAGGGTGCCTGGGCTTCAGTAACTGCAGTACCGGGGCTCATTAGTTGTGGCTGGAGGACCCTGGAGTATGCAGACTTTGGTAGTTGTGGCGTGCGGGCTCTCTTAGTTGTACCACTCAGGCTCTAGAGCATGTGCTCAGTGGTTGTGGAGCATGGCCTTAATTGCTCCGCAGCATGTGGGATCTTCCCGGACCAGGGTTTGAATCTATGTCCCCTGCACCAGCAGGAGGATTGCCATCCACTGCACCACCAGGGAAGTCCCTTAGTTCTTACATTGATTTTGAAAATTGTGCTCATATGTGCATACAGAAGGTTGAGTGTCAAAGAGTTGATGCTTTTGAATTGTGGTGCTGGAGAAGACTCTTGGGAGTTCCTTGGGCAGCAAAGAGATCTAATTAGCCAATCCTAAAGGAAATCAACCCTGACTATTCATTGGAAGGACTGATGCTGAAGCTGGAGCTCCAATATTTTGGCCATCTGATACAAAGAGCCACCCATTGGAAAAGACCCTGATTCTGGGAAAGATTGAAGGCAGGAGTAGAAGGGGACACAGAGGATGAGACAGATAGGATCACGAACTCAGTGAGCATGACTTTGAGCAGACTCTGGGAGAATAAAAAAGGACAGGGAAGCCTGGCATGCTGCAGTCCATGGGGTCAGCAAAGAGTTGGACATGGCTTAGTAAAACATACATAACAAAATTTACAATTTTAATCATTTTAAAGTGACACTTACTTGTTATGCAAACATTACCACTATCCACCTGTAAACTTTTCCAACTTCCCAAACTGAAATTTCAGTTATTAAACAAAATTCTCCATATAAGCTCATGGAGCCCCAGGCAGCCACCATTCTAATTTCTGTTTATGAATTTGACTGCTTTAAGTGCTTCATGTAAGTGAAATCATATGATAATTGCTTTTTTGTGATTACCTTTTTTTATAACTTGTTATATTTTCCCCACTAAATACTCTTGGCACCCTTGTTGAAAATTATCTAAAGACATACACAAAGGTTTATTTCTAGGCTTTCTATTTTATTCCATTAGTCCATCGTCCATCTTTATTCAAATACTGGTGCTATGATTACCATCGCTTTGTATAATATGTTTTAAAGTCAGGAAGTATGAGACCCCTAGCTTTCTTCTTTTCAAGACTGTTTTGGCAACTTGGAGTCCTTGAGATTTCACATGAATTTTAGCATGGATTTTTCTGTTTCTGCAAAATCAGTTTTGCTATTTTGACCTGTAGATCACTTGAGGTAGTATTAACAACTTAATACTTTTAAATGTCCCAGATCATAAATGTCTTTTCATATTTGTGTGTGTTCCATAATATCTCTCAGTAAGCTTTTGTAGTTTTCAGTTTACAGGATTTATTTCTTTGGTTCAGTTCAGTTCAGTTCAGTTCAGTCACTCAGTCGTGTCCGACCCATTGCGACCAAATGAATCGAAGCACGCCAGGCCTCCCTGTCCATCACCAACTCCCGGAGTTTACTCAAACTCATGCCCATTGAGTTGGTGATGCCATCCAGCCATCTCATCCTCTGTTGTCCCCTTCTCCTCCTGCCCCCAATCCCTCCCAGCATCAGGGTCTTTTCCAACGAGTCAACTCTTCGCATCAGGTGGCCAAAGTATTGGAGTTTCAGCTTCAACATCAGTCCTTCCAATGAACACCCAGGACTGATCTCCTTTAGGATGGACTGGCTGGATCTCCTTGCAGTCCAAGGGACTCTCAAGAGTCTTCTCCAACACCACAGTTCAAAAGCATCAATTTCTCGGTGCTCAGCTTTCTTCACAGTCCAACTCTCACATCCATACATGACTACTGGAAAAACCATAGCCTTGACCAGACGGACCTTTGTTGGCAAAGTAATATCTCTGCTTTTTAATATGCTATCTAGGTTGGTCATCACTTTCCTTCCAAGGAGTAAGTGTCTTTTAATTTCATGACTGCAATCACCATCTGCAGTGATTTTGGAGCCCCTCAAAATAAAGTCTGACACTGTTTCCACTGTCTCCCCATCTATTTCCCATGAGGTGATGGGACCAGATGCCATGATCTTAGTTTTCTGAATGTTGAGCTTTAAGCCAACTTCTTCACTCTCCTCTTTCACTTTCATCAAAAGGCTTTTTAGTTCCTCTTCGCTCTCTGCCATAAGGGTGGTATCATCTGCATATCTGAAGTTATTGATATTTCTTCTGGCAATCTTGATTCCAGCTTGTGCTTCTTCCAGCCCAGCGTTTCTCATGATGTACTCTGCATATAAGTTAAATAAGCAGGGTGACAATATAGAGCCTTGACATACTCATTTTCCTATTTGGAACCAGTCTGTTGTTCCATGTCCAGTTCTAACTGTTGCTTCCTGACCTGCATACAGGTTTCTCAAAAGGCAGGTCAGGTGGTCTGGTAAATATTTTATTCTTTTTTCATGCTCTTGTACATGGAATTACTTTCTTAAGTTTTCCTTGAGTTGCTAGTTACACATAGAAATTCAACATCATTTCATAAAAAACTCCCAACAAATTGGAAATAGAAGGAATGTACCTTGACATAAGTAAGTCTATATATAACATATCTATAGCTAACATCATCCTCAACATAGAAAGGTTGAAATCTTCCCCATTAAAATCTAGAGTAAGACAAGAGGGCACACTCTCACAAGTCCTTTTATAACATAGCACTGCCTAAAAAATTCCTGTGAAAAGTTTATATTTTTCTAAATATAGGTCCTGTCATCTCTGATGACAGGAGATAATTTTGTTAATTTTTATTTAGTATTACTTTCTGGAACAGTGCTTCTAATGACAGTCACTTCCTACCTTTCAATCACAGCTTAAAGATAACCTTTTAAGGGACTTCTCCTATCATATTATCCACAGTAGAATTCTCCCTCTTCTTTTCTGTCTCATTATTCTATTTTTTATCTTATAAGCCCCAAATAAGACTATAACTACTTTATTAAATGTCTCCTTCTTTATTTTCTGACCTATTATAATGTCCATGCAGGAAAAAAAAAATTTTTTTATGTGATTTTCCCTCTGGTTTTATTAAGTGCTGTGTCCTAGCTCATAGTACAGTTGCTGGCATAAGAGATGTGCCCTAACTTTTAAAAACAATTAATAATTGGAAAAATCATTAGTTGTTACATCTAAAACTTTAAAACATTTAATTTTATTTTTAGTATAATTTTATTTATTTAACCAGATTTTAACATGATTAAATCTATTATTGAATAAAGAGAAAGATATTCTTTCCATGGTAGGGGAGAATATATTAAGTCTCCTAGGTCATGTCCGATTCTTTTGCCACCTCATGGACTGTAGCTTGCCAGATTCCTCTGTCCATGAGATTTCCCAGCAAGGATACTGGAATGGGTAGCTATTTCCTTCTCCAGGGGATCTTCCCAACCCAGGGATCAAACCTGCATCTTATGCATTGGCAAGTGAATTCTTCACCACTGAGCCATCAGGAAAGCCCCTATAGATGTTCCTTAAAACCTTTGTGGAAAATCCCAGTGAATTAGTTAAATAAGAATCAGCCTTGGACACATTCCAAGACTCAGTGATAATTGCAGCTGGAAGGGATGAAATAGCCTGTGATCTTCACCCCTAATAGGAAGAAGATGCTATTAGCTTAGTACCTGGCATAACAATTTCAGGGGCTCCTTTCTTAGACTTATAGCATGATTTAAAAAGTATCATGGGAATGTCTTTCAAAATTTCAGTCAACAAGTCTGGTCATGTTAATATGACAGAGTGAAAAGAACTGAACAGTCAAATGCTATTTTTATTTTTGAAGTTAGGAGGAAAGAAGTTACTTGTGAAAAATTTCCCTGCCAAATAACTAGTTAATTTCTTCTATGTATATGTAGGATTTGCTTGTCATTTTGATATATTTCCTAATGCAATAAACATGTTTATCAGTGTGTGCACCATGGAATTCCTTTCAAATAATCTACACTGCACATAAAAATGATCTGAATAGTCAGAAGACTCCATGAAACAAATGGACAGACAGTCAAATAAACTATATGCTCAAGTAATAAGGCAGCCTTTTGCCCTCTCTTGTCAAACTAGAAGAAAAATAATTCCAAGTGTTTATAAGTAACTTCAAGTTATTCTTCAGGTTCTGAATAAGCATCCAGAAGGTAAGACTGATATTAAATACTGGGAACCAGGCTCACAGTTGTGAGACTTTCTTTGTTATGTAAGAGAGTAAATTACTTAGAGTAAATCAAACTTAGATTCAATTCTAAGTATCACTTACAAATGTGTACTTGAGAAAATGAATTAGATATTCTGAGCCTTGATTTCTTCACTTCTGAAACAAGGATTACAGTTCTTGCTACTGTAAATATTAAATGTGTTGCATTAAACTATGAGTGAGTGATTGGAATATACTGTAGGAGTTTGGAGAAGTAGAGTGATGTTATCAAAATAAGATTAAAAAGGACAGTTTGATGCTTCAGGAGGACTTTTGAGGCCAATATAAATGTGGAAAGACTTAGTAGGAGGCTATTATGGTGGACCTGGAAGAAATTAAGTAGGGAACGATCAAATCTGTGATATAGTAGAGTTAGTAGGATTTATTTAAATTTTCTGAGAGTAACAAATGAGTAAAAAACACTAAGAATTTTTTTCTGAACAATAACATGGAAAACTATATTATTTAATGAGATAAATAAGGAATGCATCTTTAAATTTTGTTTAGAAAATGCTCATGTTTATTGTGGAAAATTCAGAAATTAGTTTTACAAATAGTAAATTGCTATTCAATTTGATTTCAAAATTAGAGATGTTGCAAATAAACATTTGAAATTTAGGGGAAAGATGGGGGTTGGAGATGCAAAACTAGACTGCTGCAGTCTAACTTATTGGTCAGAAAAGGGAAATATGCACCTAAAGACATAAGAAGTGTCAGTGAGGTTAGAGACAGTTCAGGACAAGGATCTTCTATTCACTCATTCATCTACCCATATTGATTACGTGTATTACCCGAAGTGTGTTTCATGTATTATACATTGTGTCTATAAGTGCTACACCTTTTCATGGCTTTCTCTTCCTATTTCTTTATACTTTCAATTCTTTTATACACTCAGCTCAAGTGCTGCTTCCTCTTGAAAGTCTTCTGTGATACCCATTTGGTGCATTCCTATATTCTGACTCTACAGCACTGTGTGAATTTAATGGAACTTAATACATGTGTCTGGAATTGCTTGCTTTTTCATTCTGTGTCATATCACTGAGGTTAAAACAAACAAACAAACAAAAAAAAACAGAAAAAAGAACTATGCCTTATTCAATTTGGTAATCAAAATGTCTATGATACATTAGACACAAATAGATGTTCTATAAACGCTCTTCCAATGAATGGATAAATAAAAGATTATTCTTATACATTTGAGCACTTTTCCCCCTTTAAGTGTTTCCCCCCCTTTTTTTTTTTTTTTTTTTTTTTTTTAGGTAAACTGCTTTAATATGTGAAGTCAGCTCCTGTCCAGATTAGATGGAATCAAGAAATAATGTAACCTACTTTGTCCTTCTGGGTCTCACACAGAATCCAAAGGAGCAGAAAATCCTTTTTGTTTTGTTCCTGTTCATATATCTCTTGACTCTGGTGGGCAACTTTCTTATTATAGTGACTATAGCTGTCAGTAAGACCCTGAACTCACCGATGTACTTTTTTCTTGCCAGCTTATCATGTATGGATGTCACTTACTCCACTTCTATTACTCCCAGATTGATTTCAGAGTTATTATTTGGGGGAAAAAGCATATCCTTTGACTCCTGTATGACTCAGCTGTTTACAGAGCACTTTTTTGCTGGATCAGGGGTCTTCCTTCTGCTGGTGATGGCCTATGACCACTATGTGGCCATCTGTAAGCCCTTGCATTATCTGGTGATCATGAGGCAGAAGGTTTGTGTTGTGTTGCTGGTGGTGTCCTGGGTTGGAGGTTTTCTGCACTCAGTGATTCAACTTAGCACTATTTCTTGGCTCCCTTTCTGTGGCCCCAATGTCATTGATCACTATATGTGTGACATGTATCCGTTATTGGAACTCGTCTGTGCTGACACCTATATCATCGGCATCTTAGTTGTGGCCAATGGAGGACTGATCTGCACTGTTGTGCTTCTGCTCTTACTCATCTCCTACGGAGTCATCCTGCACTCTCTGAAGAACCTGAGTCAGGACGGGAGGCGGAAAGCCCTGCAGACCTGTGGTTCCCACATCACCGTGGTTGTCTGCTTCTTTGTTCCCTGCATTTTCATGTATGCAAGACCTGCTAAGACCTTCCCCATTGACAAATCTGTGAGTGTGTTTTATACAATCATAACCCCCATGCTGAACCCATTAATCTACAGTCTAAGAAATTCTGAGTTGACTAATGCTATGAAGAAGCTCTGGAGAAGAAACATCATATCTCATATTAAATAAATGCATCATCTACCATGAAGGGAGTCATTTGACAGCAGGTTCCATTTCCTTAGAATGCAGAAGTCATTTTAAAATTTGATTTTGGATTTAAAATTTTTTCTTTAAAAAGAAAAAATTCTGTCTTCAAAGAGTTTATGATAATTTCAATTAAAGATTACAATTATACAGCTGTGCTATTAATAACAGTTTCCTCCATACTAGAATGTAAGGCCCATAATTACTTCTTTATCACTGTACCTAGAAATGTGTAACGCCTGCATGGTAAGGAGTTAATAATAAATAATGATTAAGTGGGAAAAGTATTATACAGTAACACTGATTTTTAATCAGTTTATGCATTTAGCTTTTTTACTCTTTTTCAGAGACAAGATAATTTTTATTTAGCATCTTGTTATTTAAGTAAACTTTTTAATTTTTACAATTTAAAATATTTAATTCTATATATTATTTGTTAGTATATTCAGTTGCATTATACCCAAATTTTTTACTTTAATACTGTTAGTGTTCACAAGAAAATTGAAGTAAAATAAGTAATAATAAACAACATAAATAAAACCAAATAATTTGGGGTGAAGTGTCAAACAAATTTCTCCTTTTTCTCTCAATATTTTCCAATCTTCACTCTAAGAGGTAGAATCTAATTTTTTTTTTCTTAATTTTCATTTAGTAAAAATATTTGCAAATGCCAGTTTATTTGCCATATATATATTTGCTTTTTCTATGTATATCACACTTGCTTTTACTATGCCACGTCTTAAAGATATTTCAATACCAGCTCAAACATATCCCTTAACTTTCTCATATTTCACAATGCTTCTTATAAATTTATATTAAAATTCATATGCCCATTCCTTTTCATGTGCTTTTAAACCTTTTTATGACAGTTTTCAAATAAATATGTTTTTGAATATGTGCAAATATGATTTCCTAGGCATAAAATTGTTGTTTTGATATTTGAATCAATGATGAGGTAACATATGCATTTAAAATGTTGATATTGATAGTTATTGACAAACTATTTTTCTGGAGGTTGTATAACAACTACAGTCTTGTCCACTGTCAGTGAGAATTCATTTGTCCATATTTTCGAGACCAGTACCTGATAAATAGTTATAACAACTGATTAAAGTTATTTTTATACTTTGCTACCCTCTTGATATAATTTAACTGGGCATCATTCAATACATTTAACTTGAGTTGTAATTATTTTTTGGTGGATATTTTATATGTGTGTCTTACTTCATTCAATTTTTTATTTTTATGAGATCATATATTAAAGAAATGATCTTTTTTATATTGTATATATAATTAATATTTTCTGGTTGTATGTTCTTAAATTTTTATCCTATGTAGAGTGCTTTTTGTATGTAATATTTTTATAGTTTATATTCAGTTTTTTTGTATATTGCTTAAGAAGAATTTTCTCATTTCACTTGTGACACTTCAATTCTTTTTTAGTATTTAATTTTTAAAACATTTTTGATATCATATGGAAACTTTTGACTTGTCTTGAATTAATTTTGCTATAGGAGATAAATATTGATTCAATTTTTAGTTGTTTCTCTAAATTTTAGGTTTCTTTTAAATGGTCATGTAAATATCTTTTTGCCATTGATTTAAAATCCTGACTATTGTATCCTGAAGTCCTATGTATTTGGGTCTAATTCAAGACGCGATTCTTTTTCATTGATCTCTTTATTCATGTGCAGATTGGCACATAATATAATTGCCATGATATATAACACATTTTGATAAGTAAAGAGACTAGCAGTCCCTCATTACTATTCTTTTTCAGAGGTATGCCTAGGCTTGTATATCTCTGTTCCAAATTATTACAAATAATAAATTGAATATAAATAAGATTAATAATATAGTTTAAAATACTGCTGCTGCTAAGTCGCTTCACTCGTGTCCGATTCTGTGCGGCCCCGTAGATGGCAGCCCACCAGACTCCCCTGTCCCTTGGATTCTCCAGGCAAGAATACTGGAGTGGGTTGCCATTCCCTTCTCCAATGCATGAAAGTGAAAAGTGAAAGTGAAGTCACTCAGTCGTGCCTAACTCTTAGCGACCCCATGGACTTCAGCCTACCAGGCTCCTCCCTCCATGGGATTCTCCAGGCAAGAGTACTGGAGTGGGTTGCCATTGTCTCCTCCGAGTTTAAAATGAAGTTTAAATAAATTTAAAATAGTTTAGTCACAAAATAATATTCAGTTATTATTTTCAATAAGATTCACTTTAAGAAGGGTCATTTTAGAGGAGTTGATGTCTTCAGAGTATAAACTGTGACCCAGGTATGAAAAGATGTTGTCAGTGAAAAGTCACCTTTTGTAAATTTGGGCAAAGCAGGAATTACAGCTCCTGCTTGTATTTCTGTCCCTTGTGGACGTCTGCTGTTCTTCGTCTACGACATCTGAAATACCAATGGACACTTGCTGTAAGAAAAAAATCATCTCCTTCAGGAAGTCCAGGACTAGTGTCTTTGCTGAGCGTCTTTTGCTCCTGAGATCTTCCTGTCCATACTGGCTGCCAGTGAGCACTATGTGACCATCTGCAAAACCCGGTCCTGTGAAACCATCATGAGTGACAGGGATGTGGCTTCCTTTTTCACGTAACAGGAATGGGAAGGCTGTACTTGCAACCACACAGGTCTTCATAGTGTGGCTGCCTGTCTGTGGTTCAATGTCAAAGACCATTCTTGTGTGCCTTAAACCCTTTGTTGAAACTTGTCTGCATGGAATTAACATCCTTGAACTCTGTTGATGCCAATCATTGGTTCATTTATCCATTAAAATATTTTCCCTTGTTGGTCTCTTATGTGGTCATCTTGTCCTCCCTAGAGACATAGCTTGGAGGGGAGATGCAAAGTTCTCTCCACCTGTGTCTCTCACATCACTATGGTCATCTTAGTTTTCATGCCCTGCTTATTTGTGTATTTGTATCCAAGGCTTGGGTACATTTTATATCATGATAAGGCCTTTGTTAAACTTCTTAAACTTCAAGCTCAGAAATTTAGATGTGAAAATGCTATGAGGAAGTTCTGGGATGATAAAGTGACTTTGGGAAATAATCATAACAATAAAAAGTGAGTTTGTCTTTAAAATGGAAAAGAGAAAATACAATTTTTATTTTATTTTTTAATATATTTATTTATTTTAATTGATAGCTAATTACTTTATAATATTGTAGTGGTTTTTGCCATACCTTGACATGAATCAGCCATGGGTGTACATGTGTTCCCTATCCTGAACACCCTCCCACTTCCCTCCCCATCCCATCCCTCAGGGTCATCCCAGTGCACCAGCCCTGAGCACCCTGTCTCATGCATCGAACCTAGACTGACAATCTATTTCACATATGATGATATACATGTTTCAATGCTATTCTCTCAAATCATCCCACCCTCGCCTTCTCCCACAGAGTCCAAAAGTCTGTTCTTTACATCTGCATCTCCATTGTTACCATCTTTCTAAATTCCATACACACACACACACACACACACACACACATATATATATATATATATATAGTATTGGTGTTTTTGTTTCTGACTTACTTCACTCTGTATAATAGCCTCCAGTTTCATCCACCTCATTAGAACTGATTCAAATGCACTCTTTTTAATAGCTGAGTACTATTCTATTGTGTATACATACCACAGCTTTCTTATCCATTTGTCTGTCGGTGGATATCTAGGTTGCTTCCATGTCCCAGCTATTGTAAACAGTGCTGTGATGAATATTGGTGTACATGTGTCTCTTTCAATTCTGATTTCCTCAGTGTGTATGCCCAGCAGTGGGATTGCTAGGTCATATGGCAGTTCTATTTCCAGTTTTTTAAGGAATATCCAGACTGTTCTCCATAGTGGCTGTACTAGTTTGCATTCCCAGCAACAGTGTAAGAGGGTTCCTTTTTCTCCACACCCTCTCCAGCATTTATTGCTTGTAGACTTTTGGATAGCAGCCATTCTGACCGGCTTGAGATGGTACCTCATTGTGGTTTGGATTTGCATTTCTCTGACAATAAGCAATGCTGAACATCTTTTCATGTGTTTGTTAGCCATCTGTATGTCTTCTTTGGAGAAATGTCTGCTTAGCTCTTTGGCCCATTTTGTGATAGGGTTGTTTATTTTTCTGGTATGGAGCTGCATGAACTGCTTGTAGATTTTTGAGATTAATTCTTTGTCAGTTGCTTCGTTTGCTATTCTTTTTTTCCCATTCTGAAGATTGTCTTTTCACCTTGCTTATAGTTTCCTTCATTGTGCAAAACCTTTTAAATTTAATTAGGTCCCATTTGTTTATTTTTGCCTTTATTTCCATTACTCTGGGAGGTGGGTTATAGAGGATCCTGCTGTGGTTTATGTCAGAGATTTTTTGCCTATGTTTCCTCTAGGAGTTTTATAGTTTCTGGTCTTACATTTATGTTTTTAATCCATTTTGAGTTTATTTTTGTGTGTGGTGTTAGAAAGTGTTCTAGTTTCATTCTTTTACAAGTGGTTGACCAGTTTTCCCAGCACTACTTGTTAAAGCAATTGTCTTTTCTCCATTGTACAGTCTTGTCTCCTTTGTCAAAGATAAGGTGCCCATAGGTGTGTGGATTTATCTCTGGGCTTTCTATTTTATTCCATTGATCTATGTGAGAAAATGCAATTTGATGATTGAAGACAACTCTACACTACTTAAAAGCATATTGATTTTGACATATAGGCACATAGAGGCAAGTTCCAAATAGAGAGTTATTTACCATTATACAATTATATTTAGTTTTATGTATTACCCATTTGGTAGTTAACTTTTATTTACTGTCAGAATTAGTTAGGATTTGGAAATTTCCTGCCAGTCCAGAGGTTGGGACTACACACTTTCATTGGCAAGGGCCTAAGTTCAGCCCCTGATAGAAGAACTAGAATCACTCAAGATTACCCACACAGCCACACACATAAAAAGACACAACAAAACAAACAAACAAACAGACAAAAAACCTAGGCAAGGAATATTGAAAAAAAATAGTTTGTTATAATACAGTTCTAAAAAATTTTTTGAAATGCAAATGTTTACTATGACTCATTACAGTTTCTATTTAAGTCATCATGCTTCCATGTAGCATAATTATTATCTGCCACTCTGAGCGTAAACCCATCTCACCCAGTGTTTCATCAGTCACTTTGGTGTCTCTGCAGAGTGGAGTTGAAGTCCAATCTGTGGTGTGTAATCTGAGTGTACATTCCTACTGCTTTGTAGGGAAGGAAGTTTCAGATTATAAAATGCCCTCTTCTCCTGAATAACCAGTCAATCTGAACTATTCTGGAGGAGCACAAAATACTTCAAAAATGTTTGCTATCTTGCACCTAAAATCTGATTTTGAGACTTCAAACTCTCCCTTTATCTGATCTGCTTTGTTTATTGGTGAATCCTGAGTACTTAGAACAATGCCTGGCCTATGGTAGATACTCAATGTTGGTTGAGTTGAATATGTAATGCTACCGGAGTTTACCCAAACCCATGTCCACTGAGTCGGTGATGCCATCCACATCTCATCCTCTGTCATCCCTTCTTCTCCTGCCCTCAATCTTTCCCAGCATCAGGCTCTTTTCAAATGACTCAGCTCTCAGCATGAGGTGGCCAAAAGATTGGAGTTTCAGCTTAAACATCAGTCCTTCCAATGAACACCCAGGACTGATCTCTTTTAGGATGGACTGGTTGGATCTCCTTGCAGTCCAAGGGACTCTCAAGAGTCTTCTCCAACACCACAGTTCAAAACATCAATTCTTCAGCACTCAGCTTTCTTTATAGTCCAACTCTCACATCCAAACATGACCACTGGAAAAACCATAGCCTTGACTAGATGGACATTTGTTGACAAATAATCTCTGCTTTTTAATATGCTGTCTAGGTTGGTCATAACTTTTCTTCCAAGGAGCAAGCGTCCTTTAATTTCATGGCTGCAGTCACCATCTGCAGTGATTTTGTAGCCAGAAAAATAAAGTCAGCCATTGTTTCCACTGTTTCCCCATCTATTTGCCATGAAGTGATGGGACCACATACCATGATCTTAGTTTTTTGAATGTTGAGCTTTAAGCCAACTTTTTCACTCTCCTCTCTCACTTTTATCAAGAGGCTCTTCAGTATTTCTTCACTTTCTGCCATAAGGGTGGTGTCATCTTCATATCTGAATTATTGATATTTCTCCCGGAAATCTTGATTCCAGTTTGTGCTTCTTCCAGCCCAGTGTTTCTCATGATGTACTCTGTATATAAGTTAAATAAGCAGGGTGACAATATACAGCCTTGATGTACTTCTTTTCCTATTTGGAACCAGTCTGTTGTTCTAACTGTTGCTTCCTGACCTGCATGCAGGTTTCTCAAGAGGTAGGTCAGGTGGTCTGGTATTCCCATCTCTTTCAGAATTTTCCACAGTTTATTGTGATCCACACAGTCAAAGGCTTTGGAATAGTCAATAAAGCCGAAATAGATGTTTTTCTGGAACTCTCTTGTTTTTTCGATGAACCCCCTATGGATGTTCTTGAAATCCTTTGAGGAAAATCCCAGTGAATTAATTAAACAAGAATCAGCCTTGGACACATTCCAAGACCCAGTGATAATTGCAGCTGGAAGGGATGAAATAGCCCGTGATCTTCACCCCTAATAGGAAGAAGATGCTATTTGCTTAGCAGCTGCCATAAAAATTTCAGGAGGTCCTTTCTTAGACTTATAGCATGACTTAAAAAGAGTCACAGGAATGTTTTTCAAAATCTCAACTAGTTTGGTCATGTTAATATGGCAGAGTGAAAAGAACTGGACAGTCAAATGCTATTTGTATTTTTGAAGTTAGGAGGAAAGAAGTTACTTGTGAAAAATTTCCCTGCCAAATAACTAGTTGATTTCTTCTATGTGTATGTAGAATTGGCTGGTCATTTTGATATATTTCCTAATGCAATAAACTTGTTTTTCAGGGTGTGCACCATGGAATTGCTTTCAAGTAATCTACATTGCAGTTAAAAATGACCTGAATAATCAGAAGACTCCATGAAGCAAATGGACGGACAGTCAAATAAACTATATGCTCAACTAATAAAGTGGCCTTTTGTCCTCTTTGTCAAACTGGATGAAAAATAGTTCCAAGTGTTGATGAGTAACTTCAAGATATTCTTCAGGTTCTGAACAAGCCTCCAGAAGGTAACACTAACATTAAATAGTGGGAACCAAGCTCACAGTTGTGAGACCTTCTTTATTATATAAGAAAATAAATTACTTTAAAATCAACCAAACAAAATCAATTCTAGGTATATGACTTAAAAATGTGTACTTGAGAAAATGAATTAGATATTCTGAACCTTAAGTTCTTTACTTATGAACTAAGGATTACAGTTCTTGCTACTGTAAATATTAAATGTGTTATATTAAACTATGAGTGAGTGATTGGAACATGCTGTAGGAGTTTGGAGAAGTAGAGTGATGGTTTCAGAAGAAGGTTAAGAAGGACAGTTTGGGCTGCAGCAGAGAACAGACTTTTGAGGCCAATATAAATGTGGAGAGACAGCAGGAAGCTGTTACCGTGGAACAAGAAGAGACTAAGAAGTAGGGAATGTTCAGATTTGTGATATATTCTGAAAGTAGTGTTAGTAGGATTTATGTAAGTTTCATGAGAGTGACTAATGAGTAAAGAGCACTTAAATTTTGTTTCTGAACACTAACATGAAAATTATAGTATTTAATGAGATAAACAAGGAATGCTCTTTAAATTTCATTTAGAAAATGCACATGCTTATTGTGGAAAGTTTAGAAGTTATGTTTTATAAATATCAAATTGCTATTCAGTTTGATTTCAAAACTAGAGATATTCCAAATAAACATTTGAAATTTAGGGGAAAGGTAAGGACTGGAGATACAAAATTAGACTTCTGCAGTCTAATTTATTGATCGACAAAGGGAAATATCCACCTACAGACCAAAGAAGTGTCAGTGAGGTTAGAGACAATTCAGGATAAGGAATTCATCTATTCACACATTCATCTACCCACACTGATTATTTGTATTACGTTGAGTGTTTCATGTATTATAATTTGTGTCTTTATAAATGCTGCACCTTTTCATGGCTTTCTTTATTTCTTTATACTTTCAATTATTTTTTACCCTCAGCTGAAGCATTACTTCCTCTTGAAAGTCTTCTGTGATACTCACTTGATATACTCCTATATTCTGACTCCTCAGCACTGCATGAATTTCATGGAACCTCATACAGGTGTCAGGAATTATTATTTTTTGGTTCTGTGTCATATCAGTGAAGTTAAACAACAAACAAACAAAAACAACTAAACCTTATTCAACTTGGTAATCAAAATTTCTATGACACATTAGACACAAATAGATGTTCTATTGACGTTCTTCCAATGAATGAATAAATTAAAAAATTCTTATACATTTGAGCATTTTTCCCCTTTAAGTGTTATCTCCCTTGTTTTTTTTTTTTTCTTTTTTCTTTAAAGTAAACTGCTTTAGTATGTGAAGTCAGTTCCTGTCCAGGTTAGATGGAATCAAGAAACAATGTAACCTTCTTTGTCCTTCTGGGTCTCACACAGAATCCAAAGGAGCAGAAAGTCCTTTTTGTTTTGTTCCTGTTCATCTACCTTTTGACTCTGGCGGGCAACCTTCTTATTATAGTGACTATAGCTGTCAGTAAGACCCTGAACTCACCGATGTACTTTTTTCTTGCTAGCTTATCATGTATGGATGTCACTTACTCCACTTCTATCACTCCCAGATTGATTTCAGAGTTGTTATTTGGGGAAAAAATCATATCTTTTGAATCCTGTATGACCCAGCTGTTTGCAGAGCACCTTTTTGCTGGATCAGGGGTCTTCCTTCTGCTGGTGATGGCCTATGACCGCTATGTGGCCATCTGTAAGCCCTTGCATTATCTGGTGATCATGAGGCAGAGGGTCTGTGTTTTACTGCTGGTGGTGTCCTGGGTTTGAGGTTTTCTGCACTCAGTGATTCAACTTAGTACTGTTTATGGGCTCCCATTCTGCAGCCCCAATATCATTGATCACTATACGTGTGACATGTATCCATTATTGGAACTCGTCTGTGCTGACACCTATATCATCGGCATCTTAGTGTTGGCCAATGGAGGACTGATCTGCACTGTTGTGCTTCTGCTCTTACTCATCTCCTATGGAGTCATCCTGCACTCTCTGAAGAACCTGAGTCAGGAAGGGAGGCGGAAAGCCCTGCAGACCTGTGGTTGCCACATCACCGTGGTTGTCTGCTTCTTTGTTCCCTGCATTTTCATGTATGTAAGACCTGCTAAGACGTTCCCCCTCGACAAATTATTGAGCGTGTTTTTCACCGTCATAACACCCATGCTGAACCCATTAATCTATAGTCTAAGAAGTTCTGAGCTAACTTATGCTATGAAGAAGCTGTGGAGAAGAAACATCATATCTCATATTAAATAAGTGCACCATCTAGCATGAAAGGAGTCATTTGACAGCAGGTTCCATTTCCTTAGAGTGCAGAAGTCATTTTAAAATTTGATTCTGATTTTAAATTTTTTCTTTAAAAGGAAAAAAATCCTCTTTCTTCAAAGAGTTTATGATCATTGCAATTAAAGATCATTATTATACAGCCGTGCTATTAAGAACAGTTTGCTCCATACAAAGTCCTCCCCACCCGTGTCTCCCATCACTGTGGTCACCTTAGTGTTTGTGCCTTGCTTATTTGTGCATTTGTGCGCAAGCCTTGGGTACAATTTATATCATAATAAGTCCCTTGTTAAACTTACACTTCACCCTCAGAAATTTGGATGTGAAAATGCTATGAGGACTTCTGGGATGAAAAAGTGACTTTAGGCAAAGATCATAGTAATAAAAAGTGAGTTTGTCTTTAAAATGGGAAAAGAGAAAATAGAATTATGATTGAAGACAACTGCACACTACTTAACAAAAGCATGCTGATTTTGACATATAGCTACTCAGAGGCGAGTTCCAGATAGAAAATTATTTGCCATTATAAAGTTATACTTAGTTTTATGTATTACCCAGTTGGTAGCTAAATTTTATTTACTGTCAGAATTAGAATTTGGAAATTCCCTGCCAGTCCAAAAGTTGGGACTACATACTTTCATTGCTGAGGGCCTGTGTTCAGTCCCTGCTAGGAGAACTAGAATCCCACAGGCTATACCACATAGCCACACACATAAAAACCACACCAATAATAAACAAACAAATAAACAAACAAAAAACCTAGGCAAGGAATATTGAAAAAAAGAGTTTGTGATAATACAGTTCTAAAACTTTTTGAAATGCAAATGTTTATTTTACTATGACTCATTACAGTTTCTATTTAAGTCATCATGCTTCCATGTAGCATAATTATTATCTGCCACTCTGAGCGTAAACCCATCTCACCCAGTGTTTCATCAGTCACTTTGGTGTCTCTGCAGAGTGGAGTCAGAGTCCAATCTGTGGTGTGTAATCTGGGTGTATATTCCCACGGCTTTGTAGGGAAGGAAGTTTCACATTATAAAATATCCTCTTCCCCTGCATAATCAGTCAATCTGAACTATTCTGGAGCAGCACAAAATACTTCAAAAATGTTTGCTATCTTGCACCTAAAATCTGATTTTGAGACTCCAAACTCTCCCTTTATCTGGTCTGCTTTGTTTATTGGTGAATCCTGAGTATGTAGAACAATGCCTGGCCTATGGTAGATACTCAATGTTGGTTGAGTTGATTACGTAATACTTGGGTATTGACAATACACACTAGTATATTTTAAATTGATAACCAACAAGGATCTACCATATATAGCACAGGGAACTCTATTCAGCATCCTATAATAACCTAACTGGGAAAAGAACTGAAAGAGAATAGGTTCACATACATGTGTAGCTCCCTCACTTTGCTGAACACCTGAAGCTAATATTGTTGGTCAACTACAATCCAATATAAAATAGATGGTAATTATTAAAAAGCAGAAATTTTAATTTATTAGTTTTGTCATTGGATTCCTAGATGTCCATTGGCAGATGAATGGATAAGAAAGTTGTTGTATATATGCCCAACAGAATAATCACTCAGTTATAAAAGGGAACACATTTAAGTCCGTTCTAATGAGGTGGATTAACCTAGAGCCTATTATAAGAGTGAAGTAAGGCAGAATAGATATCATGTATTAAAGTATATATATGGAATCTGGAAAGATAGTACTGATGATCCTATGTGAAGGGCAGCAATGGAGACAGTCATAAAGAACGGATGTTTGGATTCAGTGGAAGAAGGAGAGAGTGGGATGACTTGAGAGAATCGCATTGAAACACATACCTTACCATATGTAAAATGATAACCAGAGGGAGTTTGATGTGTGACACAGGGAACCCAAGCCAGTGCTCTGCGCGAACCTGGATGGATGGGAGGGAGAGGGTGGGGCTTCTGGAGGGAGGGGACACAAGTATGCAGCAGAGGCTATCACAATATTGTAAAAGAATCATCCTCCAATTGAAGTAAATAAATAAATTAAAAATAAAATTATTAAAAAATAGATATTTTAATTTAGTTGTTTTGTCATTAGATTGACATATTTACCTCTTAAACCCAGGTGTATCTAAAGCCAATAATATTTGCAGACAGTTTGGGCTTTCATGCTATAGTTTATGTTCATATCATAAACCAATTAATGAGGTCACCTGAGTTCTTCAATTTCTTTTAAAAATCGTGGTCAAATACACATAACAAAATATACAGTTTTAACCATTTTAAAGTGTCACTATCTTAATTCATATTGTTGTGCCAACATTATGGTTGTCATCTCCAAAATGTTTCCAACTTGTCAAACTGTAATTTCACAATCATTAAACAAAATTTCCCATTTCCACTTACCGAGCACCATCCAACTACCATTCTACTTTCTGTCTATAAACTTGACTAGTTAAGTGTCTCAATCAAATGTAGTCATACGTAATTAGTTTTTCTGTGTGACTTCCTTTTTCACTTTGCATCAATATACTATCCTTTCTCCATTCAATGCTCTTGACACTCTTGTTGAAAATTATCTAGGATGTATATAAAGCTTTATTTCTAGATCATCTATTTTATTCCATTAATATGTTGTCCATCTTTATTTCAATGGTCGTGCTGGGATTACCATAACTTTGTATAATATGTTTTAGGATCAGGTAACGTGAGACCTACAACTTTCTATTTCCTTTCAAAATTGTTTTCGCAAACTGGAGTCCTTGAGATTCTGTATGAATTTTTCTGCTTCTATAAAAATGATTCTGGGATTTTGATAAGGATTGCACTGAATCTGAGGGTATTATTAACATCTTAATAATATGTAGAGGTATTATCAACATGTTAATACTGTTAAATATCCCAGATCATAAATATCTTTCCATGCATGTGTGTATTTGATAATATCACTCAGATACATTTTGTAGTTTTCAGTTTACAAGACTGTCTCCTTGGTCAAATGTATTCCTAAATATTTTATTCTTTTTGGTGCTCTTGTAAATGTAATTATTTTCTTAATTTATTCTCGGGTTTTTCATGATCATGTAGACGTTCAACATCATTTCATAAAAAACTCTCAACAAATTGGAAATAGAAAGAATGTAGCTTGACATCATAAAGTCCATATATGACAGATGCACAGCTAACATCATCCTCAACATGGAAAGGTTAAAAGCTGCCTCATTAAAATCTGGAATAGACAAGAAGGCACAAGTCTTTTTTAACATAGTACTGTCATAAAAATTCCTGTGAAAATTGTAAAGTTGTGTTAAGTATAGCTCCTGTAATCTCTGAAGTGAAATAATTTTTATTAATTTTTATATACTTTCAATTGCTGTAACAGGGCTTATTAAAAAAACCCGACAACTTATTTCTAAATTGGAGGGTAGCCAATAAGCAATGTTGTGATAGTTTCATGTGATAGCAAAGCAAAGAGCTCAGCCTATGTACACAAGCATCCATTCTCCACCAGACTCCCCTTCACCCAGGTCACCACGTAACACTGCGCAGAGTTCCCGGTGCTCTACAGTAAGACCTTGTTGATTATTGAATTTAAATGTTGCAGTTGTGTACATGTCAACTCCAAAATCCCTAACTGTCTCTTCCCCAAGTTCTCCCACCCTCACAAGCATAAGTTTATTCTCTGAGTCTGTGAGTATGTTGTGTGTGTGCTGAGTCGTGTCCCATGGCCTGCAGCCCTCCACACTCCTCTGTCCATGGAATTTTCCAGGCTCTGTTTCATAAATAAGGTCATTTGTATAATTTCCGTAACAGTGTCTCCGATGGATGTCACTTCCTATACTTTCGAACTCAGCTTGAGCATCACTTTAAGAAAGCTCATCTTGGATTACTTTATCCACAGTTGAATTTTCCCTCTTATTTTCTGTCACTATACCCTATTTCTTGTCTTTTAAGCAGGGAATAAAACTGCAACTTCTTTTTTTTTTTTTAATTTTTTTTATTAGTTGGAGGCTAATTATTTCACAACATTTCAGTGGGTTTTGTCATACATTGATATGAATCAGCCATAGATTTACACGTATTCCCCATCCCGATCCCCCCTCCCACCTCCCTCTCCACCCGATTCCTCTGGGTCTTCCCAGTGCACCAGGCCCGAGCACTTGTCTCATGCATCCCACCTGGGCTGGCGATCTGTTTCACCATAGATAGTATACATGCTGTTCTTTTGAAACATCCCACCCTCACCTTCTCCCACAGAGTTCAAAAATCTGTTGTGTATTTCTGTGTCTCTTTTTCTATTTTGCATATAGGGTTATCGTTACCATCTTTCTAAATTCCATATATATGTGTTAGTATGCTGTAATGTTCTTTATCTTTCTGGCTTACTTCACTCTGTATAATGGGCTCCAGTTTCATCCATCTCATTAGGACTGATTCAAATGAATTCTTTTTAATGGCTGAGTAATATTCCATGGTGTATATATACACCACAGCTTCCTTATCCATTCATCTGCTGATGGGCATCTAGGTTGCTTCCATGTCCTGACTATTATAAACAGTGCTGCGATGAGCATTGGGGTGCACGTGTCTCTTTCAGATCTGGTTTCCTCAGTGTGTATGCCCAGAAGTGGGATTGCTGGGTCATATGGCAGTTCTATTTCCAGTTTTTTAAGGAATCTCCACACTGTTTTCCATAGGGCTGTACTAGTTTGCATTCCCACCAACAGTGTAAGAGGGTTCCCTTTTCTCCACACCCTCTCCAGCATTTATTGCTTGTAGACTTTTGGATAGCAGCCATCCTGACTGGCGTGTAATGGTACCTCATTGTGGTTTTGATTTGCATTTCTCTAATAATGAGTGATGTTGAGCATCTTTTCATGTGTTTGTTAGCCATCTGTATGTCTTCTTTGGAGAAATGTCTGTTTAGTTCTTTGGCCCATTTTTTGATTGGGTCATTTATTTTTCTGGAATTGAGCTGCAGGAGTTGCTTATATATTTTTGAGATTAATCCTTTGTCTGTTTCTTCATTTGCTATTATTTTCTCCCAATCTGAGGGCTGTCTTTTCACCTTGCTTATAGTTTCCTTTGTTGTGCAAAAGCTTTTAAGTTTCATTAGGTCCCATTTGTTTATTTTTGTTTTTATTTCCAATATTCTGGGAGGTGGGTCATAGAGGATCTTGCTGTGATTTATGTCGGAGAGGGTTTTGCCTATGTTCTCCTCTAGGAGTTTTATAGTTTCTGGTCTTACATTTAGATCTTTAATCCATTTTGAGTTTATTTTTGTGTATGGTGTTAGAAAGTGTTCTAGTTTCATTCTTTTACAAGTGGTTGACCAGTTTTCCCAGCACCACTTGTTAAAGAGGTTGTCTTTTTTCCATTGTATATCCTTGCCTCCTTTGTCAAAGATAAGGTGTCCATAGGTTCGTGGATTTATCTCTGGGCTTTCTATTCTGTTCCATTGATCTATATTTCTGTCTTTGTGCCAGTACCATACTGTCTTGATGACTGTGGCTTTATAGTAGAGTCTGAAGTCAGGCAGGTTGATTCCTCCAGTTCCATTCTTCTTTCTCAAGATTACTTTGGCTCTTCGAGGTTTTTTGAATTTCCATACAAATTGTGAAATTTTTTGATCTAGTTCTGTGAAAAATACCGTTGGTAGCTTGATAGGGATTGCATTGAATCTATAGATTGCTTTGGGTAGAATAGCCATTTTGACAATATTGATTCTTCCAATCCATGAACACGGTATGTTTCTCCATCTGTTTGTGTCCTCTTTGATTTCTTTCATCAGTGTTTGATAGTTTTCTATGTATAGGTCTTTTGTTTCTTTAGGTAGATATACTCCTAAGTATTTTATTCATTTTGTTGCAGTGGTGAATGGTATTGTTTCCTTAATTTCTCTTTCTGTTTTTTCATTGTTAGTATATAGGGATGCAAGGGATTTCTGTGTGTTAATTTTATATCCTGCAACTTTACTATATTCATTGATTAGCTCTAGTAATTTTCTGGTAGAGACTTTAGGGTTATCTATGTAGAGGATCATGTCATCTGCAAACAGTGAGAGTTTCACTTCTTCTTTTCCTATGTGGATTCCTTTTATTTCTTTTTCTGCTCTGATTGCTGTGGCCAAAACTTCCAACACTATGTTGAATAGTAGTGGTGAGAGTGGGCACCCTTGTCTTGTTCCTGATTTCAGGGGAAATGCTTTCAATTTTTCACCATTGAGGGTGATGCTTGCTGTGGGTTTGTCACATACAGCTTTTATTATGTTGAGGTATGTTCCTTCTATTCCTGCTTTCTGGAGAGTTTTAATCATAAATGAGTGTGGAATTTTGTCAAAGGCTTTCTCTGCATCTATTGAGATAATCATATGGTTTTTATCTTTCAATTTGTTAATGTGGTGTATTACATTGATTGATTTGCAGATATTGAAGAATCCTTGCATTCCTGGGATAAAGCCCACTTGGTCGTGGTGTATGATTTTTTTAATATGTTGTTGGATTCTGTTTGCTAGAATTTTGTTAAGGATTTTTGCATCTATGTTCATCAGTGATATTGGCCTGTAGTTTTCTTTTTTTGTGGCATCTTTGTCTGGTTTTGGAATTAGGGTGATGGTGGCCTCATAGAATGAGTTTGGAAGTTTACCTTCTTCTGCAATTTTCTGGAAGAGTTTGAGTAAGATAGGTGTTAGCTCTTCTCTAAATTTTTGGTAGAATTTTCGATTTCCTTGCCTGTGATGGGTCTGTTAAGATCTTCTATTTCTTCCTGGTTCAGTTTTGGAAAGTTATACTTTTCTAAGAATTTGTCCATTTCATCCAAGTTGTCCATTTTATTGGCATAGAGCTGCTGGTAGTAGTCTCTTATGATCCTTTGTATTTCAGTGTTGTCTGTTGTGATCTCTCCATTTTCATTTCTAATTTTGTTAATTTGGTTCTTCTCTCTTTGTTTCTTAATGAGTCTTGCTAATGGTTTGTCAATTTTGTTTATTTTTTCAAAAAACCAGCTTTTAGCTTTGTTGATTTTTGCTATGGTCTCTTTAGTTTCTATTGCATTTATTTCTGCCTTAATTTTTAAGATTTCTTTCCTTCTGCTAACCCTGGGGTTCTTCATTTCTTCCTTCTCTAATTGCTTTGGGTGTAGAGTTAGGTTATTTATTTGGCTTTTTTCTTGTTTCTTGATGTGAGCCTGTAATGCTATGAGCCTTCCCCTTAGTACTGCTTTTACAGTGTCCCATAGGTTTTGGGTTGTTGTGTTTTCATTTTCATTCATTTCTATACATATTTTGATTTCTTTTTTGATTTCTTCTATGATTTGTTGGTTATTCAGAAGCGTGTTATTTAGCCTCCATGTGTTTGAATTTTTAAAATTTTTTTTCCTGTAATTGAGATCTAATCTTACTGCACTGTGGTCAGAAAAGATGACTGGAATGATTTCAATTTTTTTGAATTTTCCAAGACTAGATTTATGGCCCAGGATGTGATCTATTCTGGAGAAGGTTCCGTGTGCACTTGAGAAAAAGGTGAAGTTGATTGTTTTGGGGTGAAATGTCCTATAGATATCAATTAGGTCTAGCTGGTCCATTGTGTCATTTAAGGTTTGTGTTTCCTTGTTAATTTTCTGTTTAGTTGATCTATCCATAGTTGTGAGTGGGGTATTAAAGTCTCCCACTATTATTGTGTTACTATTAATTTCCTCTTTCATACTCGTTAGTGTTTGCCATATATATTGTGGTGCTCCTATGTTGGGTGCATATATATTTATAATTGTTATATCTTCTTCTTGGATTGATCCTTTGATCATTATGTAGTGTCCTTCTTTGTGTCTTTTCACAGCATTTATTTGAAAGTCTATTTTATCTGATATGAGTATTGTGACTCCTGCTTTCTTTTGGTCTCCATTTGCATGAAATATTTTTTTCCAGCCCTTCACTTTTAGTCTGTATGTGTCTCTTGTTTTGAGGTGGGTCTCTTGTAGACAGCATATATAGGGGTCTTGTTTTTGTATCCATTCAGCCAATCTTTGTCTTTTGGTTGGGGCATTCAACCCATTTACATTTAAGGTAATTATTGATAGGTGTGGTCCCGTTGCCATTTACTTTGTTGTTTTGGGTTCACGTTTATACAACCTTTCTGCATTTCCTGTCTAGAGAAGATCCTTTAGCATTTGTTGAAGAGCTGGTTTGGTGGTGCTGAATTCTCTCAGCTTTTGCTTATCTGTAGAGTTTTTGAATTTTCCTTCATATCTGAATGAGATCCTTGCTGGATACAGTAATCTAGGTTGTAGGTTATTCTCTTTCATTACTTTCAGAACGTCCTGCCATTCCCTTCTGGCCTGGAGGGTTTCTATTGATAGATCAGCTGTTATCCTTATGGGAATCCCTTTGTGTGTTATTTGTTGTTTCTCCCTTGCTGCTTTTAATATTTGTTCTTTGTGTTTGATCTTTGTTAATTTGATTAATATGTGTCTTGGGGTGTTTCGCCTTGGGTTTATCCTGTTTGGGACTCTCTGGGTTTCTTGGACTTGGGTGGCTATTTCCTTCCCCATTTTAGGGAAGTTTTCAGCTATTATCTCCTCGAGTATTTTCTCATGGCCTTTCTTTTGGTCTTCTTCTTCTGGGACTCCTATGATTCGAATGTTGGGGCATTTCACATTGTCCCAGAGGTCCCTGAGGTTGTCCTCATTTCTTTTGATCCTTTTTTCTTTTTTCCTCTCTGCTTCATTTATTTCCACTATTTTATCCTCTACCTCACTTATCCTATCTTCTGCCTCCGTTATTCTACTCTTGGTTCCCTCCAAAGTGTTTTTGATCTCATTCATTACATTATTCATTTTTAATTGACTCTTTTTTATTTCTTCTAGGTCTTTATTAAACATTTCTTGTATCTTTTCAATCTTTGTCTCCAGGCTATTTATCTGTAACTCCATTTTGTTTTCAAGATTTTGGATCATTTTTATTATCATTATTCTAAATTCTTTTTCAGGTAGATTCCCTATCTCCTCCTCTTTTGTTTGACTTGGTGGGCATTTTTCATGTTCCTTTACCTGTTGGGTATTTCTTTGCCTTTTCATCTTGTTTAGATTGCTGTGTCTGGAGTGGGCTTTCTGTGTTCTGGAGGTCTGTGGTTCCTTTTTATTGTGGAGGATTTATCCAGTGGGTGGGGTTAGACGATTGGCTTATCAAGGTTTCCTGGTTAGGGAAGCTGTGTCAGTGTTCTGGTGCATGGAACTTGATTTCTTCTCTTTGGAGAGCAATGGAGTGCCCAGTAATGAGTTTTGAGATGGGTCTATGTTTTAGGTGTGACCTTGGGCAGCCTGTATGTTGACGTTCAGGGCTATGTTCCTGCGTTGCTGGAGAATTTGCGTGGTATGTCTTGCTCTAAAACTTATTGGCTCTTGGGTGGTGGTTGGTTTCAGTGTAGGTATGGAGGCTTTTGGACGGTCACTTATTACTTAAAGTTCCATGTAGTCAGGAGTTTTTTGGTGTTCTTAGGTTTTGGGCTTAAGTTTCCTGCCTCTGGATTTCAGTTTTATTCTTCCTGTAGTCTCAGGACTTCTCCAACTATACAGCCCTGATAATAAAACTTCTAGGTTAATGGCGAAAAGATTTTCCCCCATTAGGGACACCCAGAGAGTTTCACAGAGTTACATGAAGAGGAGAAAAGGGAGGAGGGAGATAGAGATGAGCAGGAGGAGAAAAAGGGGGACTCAAGAGGAGAGAGACAGATCTACGCAGCTGTCTGTTCCCAGAGTGTTCTCCGTATCTCAGACACCTACAAAGACTCACAGAATTGGATTGGGAAGAGAAGGGGAAAGGAGGAAATAGAGGTGTCCTGAGGTAGAAACAGAGAGTCAAGATTGGGAGAGAATAATCTTCGGTTTAAAAATATGGCTTCTCTTCCTTTTATTTTTTGTAAGGTGTATTGAAAATGAAAATTAAGGAGTAGTAGAGGAGTACTAGAGGACTTTAAAAGAAATAAGAGAAAAAGAAAAATAGAAAAAAGAAGAGAAAAATGAAAGAAAAAAAAGAAAAAGAAAAAAAAAAAAGAAAGAAAGAGGAAAAAAAATTTTTTTTCCTAATTAAAAAAATTGTAAAAATCTATGAAAATGAAAGTGAAGGAGTAATGGGGGAGTTATAGGGAATTTTAAAGGAAAATAAAAGAGAAAAAATAAAAAAGAAAAAAGAAAAAAAGAAAAAAAAATTTTTTTTTTTTCTTCCTTACTTAGAAAAAAAAAAAAGTAAAAATATATCTAGGAATTTCTCTGGAGCTGTTGCGGTCAGTGTGGGTTCGGCTCAGTTTCAGATAGCTCCTCGTTCCAGCTTACACTTCTCGATATCTACAGGCCCCTTCCTGTGTAGTCCGTGTTTTCTACGGGGATTTTAATCTGTTGCACCAGTCCCTTCTGAAGCGGTTCCCTTTGTTTATTTGGCTTGTTTGCCGGTCTCTTCAGAGCCTCATTTCTGCCCTGACACAGGCGGGCGGAGGTGGACTCTTATTCAGGCAGCTAGTTCCGTCGCTCCGCGGGGAGGGGCTTGCATCGCGGGGACGGGCTGGCGCTGCCGCGAGGGGCTGACGCTGCTTTCTCCGTCTGCGCTGCTCAGGCTCCCAGCTGTTCTATAGGGAGCGCGCCCCGCGCTGCGTGAGGTTCCAGCCCTTGGGTGTTCCACAAAAGCGCGGAACGAAAAGCTGCGCCTGCTGTCTGTGCCTTCCCCGTCAGAGCGGTCCAGGCAGCCAGGGGCTTGGTGGGCGCACTCTCCCCAGGAGTGGCGCGCCCCCTCCCTTCCGCGGACCCAGTCTCAGTTTCCGCTGGCGCCAGTCGGGTGCGCGCGCCTTCTGCCCTCCGCGTCCCCAGCCCCAGTCCCCGCCCGCGCCGGTCGGGTGCCTGCGCCCTGTGTCTCGCCGCGACCTTCCCCTCCCCCCTGCCTCCTGCCTCCGGCGGGGCTGGGCCGGTCCGTAGCCTGCGAGCTCTTCTCTGGACTTTCTCGGTCTCTTTGTTCTGCGAACGGCCGGCAGTGTGTTCCGGCCGGTTAATTTTCTCTCTCTCTTTTGGTCTCCCACAGTTCAAGTTGGCAACTCACAGAAGCTCCCTCCGATTGTCCTCAGGGCACTCAGCCCCAGACCCTACCCCAAGCAATGCCGCCTAAGACTCCCTTCCCGGGACGGATCTCCGTCCTTAGCTCTTTTGTCTCACTTTTTATCTTTTATATTTTGTCCTACCTTCTTTCGAAGACAATGGGCTGCTTTTCTGGGCGCCTGATGACCTCAGCTAGTGATCAGAAGTTGTTTTGTGAAGTTTGTTTTGCATTCAGTTATTCTTTTGATGAATTTGTAGGAGAGAAAGTGGTCTCCCCGTCCTACTCCTCCGCCATCTTCAAAACTGCAACTTCTTTCTAAAAATTGTCTCCTTCTTTTTTATATGATTCTATTATAACAAAATAAGATCCACACAGGGGAAAGTTTTACATGATTTCCCCCTGATTTTATTAATTCTTGTATCCTTACTTATAGCATGGTTGCTGGTCAAATGCGGGTATCATCAACTTTTTGAAAAATTAATAACTGGATTATTTACTATATATAAAATTTTAATGCATTTAATTGTGTTTTTTGATATTTTATATACATATATAAAAGCAAATTTAAGATAATTAAATTGGATATTGTATAAAAGGAAACAATCTTGCTATGGCTGTTAGGGAAACACATAACAAATAATTTCACTAAAGCTAAATGACTGAGTAGATATTTCATTCTTGATTTGTAGTCATTTCATGATTCTGGAGCTCTTTGTCCACATTGCACCTTTCTGACATTAATTTTGTGATTTGGCCTATTAATAACTTTACATATGGACTTCCTTTAAAAGTGTGGGGAAAATCGCAGTGAATTAATAAAGCAAGAATTAGTCCTGGACACATGCCAATTCCAGGACTCAATGATAATTGCAGCTGGAAGGGATGAAATATCTTGTGATCTTCACCCCTAACAGGAAGAAGATGCTACCCACTTAGTGACTGACAGAAATTTTTCAGATGGTCGTTTCTTAGACTTAAGGCATGGCTCCAAAAAGTTTAGGAAATTTTTTCAAAATCTCAATTAACTACTCTGTCCATGCTAACATGACAGAGTGAAAAGGGATAAAAAGTCAAATTCATTTTTTTTTTTTTGACATTAGCAGGAATAAGTTACTTGTGAAAAATTTCCCTGCAAAATGACTAATTGATATCTTCTATGTATATATAGAATTTCCTGGTCATTTTGATAAATTTCCCAGCGTAACAAACTTCTCTTTTCTCTGTGCACAATGGAATTCCATTAAAATAATATATACTGCACATAAAAATAACCTTCTGAATAATCAGAAGACTCCATGAAGTTAATGAACAGACAGTCAAACAAAATAAACTATATCCTCAATTAATAAGGCAGCTTTTTGCCCTCTGTTGCCAAACTGGATGAAAAATAATTTCATCGTTTATGAGTAATGTAAGGTCATCCTTCAGATTCTGAACAAGACTCCACAAGATAAAACTAACAGTAAATAGTGGGAACAAGTCTCCCAATTGTGAGAAATTATTATGTAGAAATTCAATTACTTTGAAATCAAACTTAGACTCAACTCTAGGTATATCACTTAAAAATGTGACTTGGGAAACTGAATTAGTTGTTCTGAACCTTAGCTTCTTCAGTTATGAAATGAGGATTGTGGTTCTTGTTACAGTAAATATTAAATGTGTTACATTAAGATATGAGTATATGTTTGAAATATATTGCAGGATCTTTGAGCAAAAGAGAGATGCTATCAGAATAAGATTAAAAAGGACAATTTGGGCAGCTTCAGGAGAACCAGTTTTTTGGAGGCCAGAATAATTTTTTCTCCAATTTTTTGGAGAGACTTGGTAGAAAGCTATTTCTAAGAAATTAAGAAGTTGGGTATGATCATATTTGTAATATATTTTGATATATTGAGTTGATAAGATTTATTAAGATTTTATGAAATTGATAAATGAGAACAGTACTGAAAGTTTTTTGTCTGAAAAATAACATGGAAAATGATAGCATTTAATGAGATAAATACAGAACACCTCTTTAAATTTTATATGTTTAGTGTTATGTTTAGTGTGGACAATTTGAAACCATTATGTTTAGTGTGGCCTATTTAAAAGTTTAATAATTACTAAATTGTCAATCAATCGGATGTCCAAAATTAGAAATGTTGCATATAGGCAGCTTGGTGGTAAAGTATCCGCCTGCCAGTGGAGGAGAGGCAGAAGACAAGGGTTAGATCCCTGGATTGGGAAGATCCTTCGGAGGTGGAAATGGCAACCAGTCCGGTATTCTTGCCTGGGAAATTCCATGCATGGCATATATCTAAGTTTGAGAATTAGAGGAGAGTTAGGGACTAGGGACACAGTTTAGATTGCTGCCGTGTTTATTGGCCAGGAAAAGGGAAGTATCCACCTAAAGACCTAAGAAGTGTCAGTGCAGTTTGAGAGACTTCAGGACAGGGAACTTCTATTTATTGTTTGATCTACTCTATTATTATGTAAATTACCTTAAGCGGGTCTCAAGTCTTGCACTTCTTTGACCTTATAAATGGTGCACCTCTTCATGAACTTCCCTTCCCATCTTTTTTATTCTTGCATTTTTAAAAACTCAGCTTCAGCATTGCTTCTACTGGGAAGCCTTCCTCTGATTCTAGTTTGAGAAAATCCTACTGTGACTCTTAGCCCGGTATTGATACTCATTTAATGGCATCTATTATGTGGGTCTGGAATTGCCTGATTCCTCATGATGTGCCTAGGACTAGAGTGAAGTGAACTATGCCTTATTCAACTTGGTAATAAAAATGTCCATGACATATTGGACACAAATAGATGCTCCATGCATATCTTCTAATGAATGGATAAATAAAAAACAAACATTGAAGTCTTTTCTGTCTTTAAGTGTTTTTCCCTTCATTTTGGAGGTAAACTACTCAGATGTGAAGTCAGCTTCTGTACAGACGAAATGGAAGCAAGGAGCAATGTGACTTACTTTGTCCTCCTGGGCCTCACACAGAATCCAAAGGAGCAGAAAGTCCTTTCTGTTATGTTCTTGCTCTTCTATATTTTGACTGTGATGGGAAACCTGCTCATTATTGTGACTATAACCATTAGTAAGACCCTGAACTCACCAATGTACTTTTTTCTTGCTAGCTTATCATTTATGGATAGCACTTATTCCTCTTCTATCACTCCCAGGTTGATTTCATACTTGTTCTTTGGGGAAAAAATCATAACCTTTGAATCTTGCATGACACAGCTGTTTACAGACACTTTTTTGCTGGATCTGGGGTCTTCCTTCTGCTGGTGATGGCCTATGACCGCTATGTGGCCATCTGTAAGCCCTTGCATTATTTGGTGATCATGAGGCAAAGGGTGTGTGTTTTACTGCTGGTGGTGTCCTGGGTTGGAGGTTTTCTGCACTCAGTAATTCAACTTGGCACTATTTATGGGCTCCCATTCTGTGGCCCCAATGTCATGGATCACTATATGTGTGACATGTTCCCATTATTAAAACTCGTCTGTACTGAGACCTATGTCATTGGCGTCTTAGTTGTGGCCAATGGAGGACTGATCTGTACTCTTGGGTTTCTGCTCTTACTCATCTCCTATGGAGTCATCCTGCACTCTCTGAAGAACCTGAGTCAGGAAGGGAGGCGGAAAGCCCTCCAGACCTGTGGTTCCCACATCACTGTGGTTGTCTGCTTTTTTGTTCCCTGTATTTTCATAAACACAAGACCTGCTAAGACCTTCCCCATTGACAAATTATTGAGTGTGCTCTATACAGTCATAACTCCCATGTTGAACCCATTAATCTACAGTCTAAGAAATTCTGAGTTGACTAATGCTATGAAGAAGCTCTGGAGAAGAAGCATCATATCTCATATTAAATAAGTATATCATCCACCATGAAGGGAGTCATTCGACATTAGGGTCCATTTTCCTAGAATGCTGAAGTCATTTTAAAATTTGATTCTGATTTCTCTTTTTTGCAAAAATTTTACTACAATTATAATTAAAGATAGTTATACAACTGTGCTGTTAAAAGTTTTCCTCTCTACTAGAGTATAAAGCCTATAAATACCTTTTTATCACTGTAGCTAACAAGATTTAATGCTTATACAGCAAGATATTAATGATATATAATTAATTTGTAAGGTTACAATTATATAGTTATACTGATTTTTGATCATTTATGCTTTTATCTTTTTTACTCTTGTTCAGACATGGAGTAATTTTTATTTAGATTCTTGTCATTTAAGTAAACTCATTTATTTCTACAACTTAAAAATTGTTATTTTATATAGACTGTCTTCTTTGCTATATTTCCAACACACTTTGCCCCCAAATTTTAAGCTAAATATTTTACTGTTTACAAGAAAATTTGAAATAAAATAGGGATTAATTAACAGCACATATGAAAACCAAACAATATAGGATTGAAAACAGTGAAATTTGCTCAGTCATGATCGACTCATTGCAACACCATGGACTGTATAGTCCATGGAATTCTCCAGGCCAGAATACTGGAGTGGGTAGCTTTTCCCTTCTCCAGGGGATCTTCCCAACAAGGAAATAAACCCAGGTCTCCTGCATTGCAGGCAGATTCTTTACCAGCTGAGACACAAGGGTAGCCCAAGAATACTGGAGTGGGTAGCCTATCCCTTCTCCAGTGGATCTTCCCCCACCAGGAATTGAACTGAGGTCTCCTGCATTGCAGGTGGATTCTTTAGCAACTGACCTAGCAGGGAAGCCCAAACAATATAGGATTAAGTCTCAAATAAATTTCCAAATTTCCTATTTTTTTCTCAGCATTTTCTAGTCTTCATAAACATAACCCCTAATTTTGTTTCTTAATTTTTCATTTGGCAATAATCTTTGCAAATGCAAATGTGTTTAACATATGGATATTTGTTACTATCTCTATATATAATCCTTGATTTTACTATGCAATGTCTTGAAAAAATGTTTTTGTAGGAGTCCATATATATCTCATAACCTTTCTTATGCTGCACAATACTCCTCATAATTTTATACTAAAATTAATATGTCCATTTCTCTTCATGTGGCTGCTAAATTTTTCTATGACAAATAATTTTCCAATGAACATATGGTTTTGAGTATGTACAAATATAGTTCATAGGCATAGAATTGTAGCTATGATATTTGAATCAGTGGTAATGTAGTATATGAATTTAAAATGTTGAAATTGATAGTTATTGCCAAACTACCATTCTTGAGATTGTTCTAATAGCTACAGTCCTGTACACTGTCTATGAGAAGTCTTTTGTTCACATTCTCAAGACCAGTCACTGATAAATATTTATGATAACTGATTAAAGTTAATTTTACATTTTAACAACTACCCTTTTGATATAATTGAGTTTGGACATTTTTCCATATGTTTTGTTTGATTTGTATTTTTTCTTTTTTTTTGATGCTGAAGCTGAAGTTCTAATACTTTGGCCACTTGCTACGAAGAACCCACTCACTAGAGTGTGTTATTAATTTTTGCCTTTTGATATTGAAATTCCAACTAACAATGTTAATTTATGTACTTAAAAAGTAATTGTAGTATATAGTGGAACTATGAACTTCCCTGACGGCTCAGCAGGTAAAGAACCCTGCCTGCAATGCAGGAGACACAGGAGATGTGGATTCCATTCCTGGGTTTGGAAGATCCCTTGGAGGAGGGCATGGCAACCCACTACAGTACTCTTGCCTGGAAAATCCCATGGACAGATGAGCTTCATGGGATACAGTCCATGAGGTCACAAAGAACTGGACATGACTGAGTGAGCACCCAGCACGCACACAATGGAACTATATGTAACTTTGTTCTGCATTTTCCAAGTCTCCTGTAAATGTGCTATCTTACTTTCCTAATTTAAAAAATAAAATGGAAGAAAAAAAGAACTTTTTACCATTGAATATGTAACTAATATTTTCTGGTTATATGTTTTTACCTTTTTAAACTACTTGCAGTATTTTGATGAAAGTGAAAGAGGAGAGTGAAAAAGCCAACGCTATCTCAAAATTCCTGTTGTGGGTGAGGGGCCTGTTGCAAGTCTCTCAGTTTTCAGGCATTTCCTTTCTCTACTTAGGAACTTGCTAAAGGTCCGTGTAGTCAAGGCTATGGTTTTTCCAGTGGTCATGTATGGATGTGAGAGTTGGACTGTGAGGAAAGCTGAGCGTCAAAGAATTGATGCTTTTGAACTGTGGTGTTGGAGAAGACTCTTGAGAGTCCATTGGACTGCAAGGAGATCCAACCAGTCCATCCTAAAGGAGATCAGTCCTGGGTGTTCATTGGAAGGACTGATGTTGAAGCTGAAACTCCAGTACTTTGGCCACCTCATGTGAAGAGTTGACTCATTGGAAAAGACCCTGATGTTGGGAGGGATTGGGGGCAGGAGGAGAAGGGGATGACAGAGGATGAGATGGCTGGATGGCATCACCGACTTGATGGACATGAATTTGAGTAAACTCTGGGAGTTGGTGATGGACAGGGAGGCCTGGTGTGCTGTGATTCATGGGATCACAAAGAGTCAGACACGACTAAGAGACTGAACTGAACTGAACTGAATAGGCATATAACTTCTTGCTTAAAACTAGCAAGGGGGCACTCTATCTGTCCCCTTCTGATGTCTACGTCAGAAGATTTCACTGTCTCTTTTATACTTTAATAAAACCTTGCTACACAGAAAGCTCCGAGTGATCAAGCCTTGTCTCTGGCCCTGGATTGAATTCCTCTCCTCTGGAGGCCACAGATCCCAGCATTGTTCCCGGCTCGTAGCAGCAACATTTCAAAACCATCATATCATGAGTGACATGATGGTTTCACAGTACAGGAAGGGATGTGGCTCACTCTTTCAGATATGGGAGCTACAGGATTGTCCTTGCAATCACCCAGATTCTCTTCATGATGTTGCTGCCTGTCTGCGGCTCCCATGTCACAGACCATCCATGTGTGAATTAAACCCTTTACTGAAACCTGTCTGCATGGACTCTCATACCCTTGGTCTCTCTTGCTGCTAACAGTGGGTTCATTTATCGGTTAAATATTTTCCACCTGATGGTCTCCCATGTGGTCAGCTTGTGCTGCATAGAGACTTATAGGTTGGAGGGGAGATTGAAAGTCCTCTCCACCTATGTCTTTCACATCACTGTGGTCATCGTAATCTTTGTGCCCTGCTTATTTGCCCTGAAGGCGTGGCTTATTTTATATCATGATAACTCCTTTGTTAAACTTATTAAACTTACTCACTCAGAAATCTAGAGGTGAAAAAATGCAATGAGGAATTTTTGGAGTGAAAATATGAGCTTGGGAAATAATCATAACAATATGAAATGGCTTTGTATTTTAAATGGTGAATAGAAAATAAATACAATTTTATTGTTCAGGGCCAACTGAACATTGTTTATCAAAAGTATGTTGATTTTGACATATAAGTACTCAGGGGTAAGGTCCAGGCAGAATATCACTAACCATTATGAAAACTGTATTTAAATTTCTATATTGCCCTGTTCAGAATTCATTATGGTTCTGAGATTCTCTGGGTTTCCAGTGGTTGGGACTGCAGACTTTCATTGCCTAGGGCTTAGATTCAGTCCCTGGTAAAGGTAGGATCCCACAATTCACATGGCATGACCAGAAGCAAACAAACAATACCAAGAAAAACATACAAATAAAAGCTAGTTAACAAATAATCAAAAAAAGAGAAGTTGTTAGGATGGTTATAGAGATTTTACTTTTTGAAATGCAAACATGTTTATTTTATTATGACTCAATACAATTTCTCTTTAGGTCGTCACTCTTCCACATAGCACAGATTATTCCTTGTCACTCTGAGAGTAAACTCTTCCCAATCAGGGGTCCATCAGTCACTTTGGTGCCTTTCTTTGCAGGGTAGAGTTTAAGTCCTGTCTCTGGTGTATAATCTGTGTTGTGTATATTTCTACTGCTTTGTAGAGAGGGACATTCACTTTATAAAATCCACTCTTCCCCATGCATAACCAGGCATTCTGAATGTATCTGGAGGAGCATAAAATCCTTCAAATATGTTTTCTAACTTACAACCAAAACCTGATTTTGAAACTTCAAAATAAAAAATTTGGATTTCATTTCTTTCTCACCCAGGCTTTTTTTGGGCCTCCTTTCTTTTTCTGATGCATCCTGAGTACTTAGAACAATGCCTAGTCCATGGTAGTCCATGGTAGGTACTTAATATTTGCTGAATTGATTATAAAAAAATTTGAGATTGACAAATATTTGCTATTATATTTAAAGTAGATAGTCAACAAGACATACTATATAACCCAGGGAACTCTACTCACTATTTTGTAAAAACTTAAATGAAAAAAATTGAGAAAAAAATGATACAGGTGTATATATATATATACACGTCTATCTATCTATATACATATATGTCTGAATGATACAGGTGTATATATATATATATACACATCTGTCTAACTAGCTATATACACATATGTCTGACTCACTTTGCAGTACACCTGCACCTAACACATTTTAATCAACTATACTGAAATATAAACTGAAAATTTAAAACTAGGCAGGAAGGGGGCGAAGCCGGGCGCGGGAGCCGGCGGCGGCCCTGGGAGCTCCGGATGGGCGCCGGGACAAAGGCGCGGCCGCCGGCGCCCCGAGCAGCCCGAGCCGGGGCGCACAGCCCTAGCCGAGCGGGGGCGCACGGCCGGGGCGCAGCCCGCGCCCCCCGCCGCGACTGACATGATGTTTCCATAAAGCAGGCATTGGGCTCGTCACATCTCCCCCAGCAACTCAAATTCACTACTTCGGACTCCTGCGATCGCATCAAAGATGAGTTTCAACTGCTGCAGGCTCAGTACCACAGTCTGAAACTCCAATGTGACAAGCTGGCCAGCGAGACGTCAGAAACGCAGCGTCGTTAAGTGATGCTCTAGGAGATGTCCTATGGCTTGAACGTCGAGATGCGCAAGCAGGCTGAAATCGGCAAGGGGCTACATGGGATGTGCGCCCAGGTCCTGGCCTACCTGTCCCAAGAGCACCAGCTGCAGGTCTTGGGAGCCATCAGAGGGCTAAGCAGGGCACTGCTCCCGAGCTGAACTCCGTCATCCGACAGCAGCTCCAAGCCCACCAGCTGCCTCAGCGGCAGGCTCTGGCCCTGCCCCGACCCCCCTGCCTGTGGGGCTGCAGCCCCCTTCTCTGCCGGCGGTCAGCGCGGCCACCGCCTCCTCTCTCTGTCGGCTCCCAGGCCCACCTCTCCAAGGAAGACAAAAACGGGCATGACGGTGACACCCACCAGGAGGACGACGGCGAGAAGTCGGACTAGTGGGCGGCTGGGATGGGGAGGGTGGGGGCTGGGACAGAGGGGAGACAGACCCTGAGAGAGAGGAAGGTTCAGCACGCGAGACACAGTAATAGCTTGGGATTGGCCAGACTCCGGCGGTATTTACGGTAGCTGCCTGCCGGGGCTGCCGCCCTGCTTCTGGGCCCTACCCTCGCTTGGCTCCTACCCCCAGTTCCTGGCCTCTCTCCTCCTCCCCTGTAGCCTGAATGGGTCAGTACCCACGCATACCACAGATGAGGCAAGCTGAGGCCTGGAGATGCAGGCGGGAGGCCAGGTCCTCAGGGAGCAAAACCTCAAGAGGTCCAACACCCCCTGCATTTCCCTGATTCACACACATGTAACTGACAGTCTACCCGCCGGGGGTGGGGGGGAGGGCCCACCTTGGGGGACACCCAGCCTGCCATCCTGGCACTGCGTTCGAACACAGTGCTAGCTGCCCCTCCCCACCCCACCCCCACCCGGGCACCCTGCGTCTCTCCCTCCCACCCACTCACCCTCCATGAGCTCCTGATGCCTGCACCCACAAAAGAAAGGGGCCGCCAACAGCGATCTTAGCCCCAGGGGAACAGAGTGGGGCCAGCAACTCAGAATTCCCTCTCTCCCCTTCCCGAATAAAGATGAGGGTACTCAAGTTGTCTTGGTTTTTATCCCCCCCCCCCCCTTTTCCAGTATACTAGCTTGTCTTTTAAGAAAAGGGATATTAAAAAAAGGAAAAAGAGAAAAATGAAAAAAGAAAAAAAAGCAACACCCACACCTGTGTCTGTATATAGCCTTTTAAACTGTCAGCTTTCGTTGTGTTCAGGCGTTTGATCTCTACGGAGAGAAGTGAAAATGCTGGATTGAGGGTGGGCTTAGCTGTGCCTTTCAAATAAAGACGTGAGAAGGTTAAAAAAAAAAAGTAAAACTAGAGGTTCTAATTTAGTAGTTTGTCATTCGATTGACACGAAAATGAAAGTGTTAATTGCTTAGCTGTGTCCTACTGCGACTTCGTAGACTGTAGCCCACCAGGCTGCTCTGTCCAAGGAATTTTCCAGGCAAGAATACTGGAGTGGGTTGCCATTTCCTTCTTTATTGGATTGACTTTTTTGTCTCTTAAACAAATTACCCATGTGTATCTGAAGCCAATGATATTTGCACACATTTGGGGCTATTGGGTTATTTGCCTATTGTACTTTAGTCCAGATTCACATCATAAATCAATTAATGAGGTGACCTGAGTTCTTAAGTTTGTTTTTTTAAATTATGGTCAAGTATGCATAATAAATTTATATTTTCAACAGGACTGGAAAAGGTCAGTTTTCATTCCAATCCCCAAGAAGGACAATGCCAAAGAATGTTCAAACTACCTCCCAATTGCGCTCATCTCACATGCTAGCAAAGTAATCCTCAAAATTCTCCAAGCCAAGCTTCAACAATACGTGAACTGTGAAATTCCAGATGTTCAAGCTGGATTTAGAAAAGGCAGAGGAACCAGAGATCTAATTGCCAACATCCGCTGGATCATTGAAAAAGCAAGAGAGTTCCAGAAACACATCTACTTCTGCTTTATTGACAATGCCAAAGCCTTTGACTGTGTGGATCACAAGAAATTGTGGAAAATTCTTTAAGAGATGGGAATACCAAACCACCTTACTTGCCACTGAAAAATCTGTATGCAGGTCAAGAAACAGCAGTTAGAACCAGACATGGAACAAAGGACTGGTTCCAAATTGGGAAAGGAGGACATCAAAGCTATACATTGTCACCCTGCTTATTTAACTTATATGCAGAGTACATCATGAGAAACCCTGGGCTGGATGAAGCACAAGCTGGAATCAAGATTGCTGGGAGAAATATTAACAACCTCAGACATGCAGATGACACCACCCTTATGGCAGAGAGTGAAGAACTGAAGAGCGTCTTGATGAAAGTAAAAGAGTAGAGTGAAAATGCTGGCTTAAAACTCAACATTAATTAGCTGGGATCGGGTGGAGAGGGAGGAGGGAGGGGGGATCGGGTTGGGGAATACATGTAAATCCATGGGTGATTCATGTCAATGTATGACAAAAACCACTACAATATTGTAAAGTAATTAGCCTCCAACTAATAAAAATAAATAGAAAAAAAAGAAAAAAAACCTCAACATTAATTAGCCTGCAATTAAAACAAATAAATTAATTTAAAAAAATAAAAAATTAATGAAACAAACAAAAAAATGATGTTCACAGTTGTGCCACTTACAAGAGTTAAAACAGCAGAAAAAAACCTACATGTCTAGTAAACAGAACTGCTTAAAGGAAAAAAAAAAAAAAAACCTCAACATTCAAAAAACTAACATCATGCGATCCAATGCCATCACTTCATGGCAAATAGATGCTGGAACCAAAAAAACAGGGAGAGACTTAATTTTTTGGGGCTCCAAAATCACTGCAGATGGTGACTGCAGCCCTGAAATGAAAAGACACTTGTTCTTTGGAAGAAAATTATGACCAAGCTAGACAGCATATTAAAATGCAGAGACATTACCTTGCCAACAAAGGTCTGTCTAGTCAAAGCTATAGTTTTTCCAGTAGTCATGTATGGATGTGAGAGTTGGACTATAAAGAAAGCAGAGTGTCAACAATTGATGCTTTTGAACTGTGGTGTTGGAGAAGACTCTTGAGAGTCCCTTGGACTGCAAGGAGATCAAACCAGTCCATTCTAAAGGAAATCAACCCTGAATATTCATTGGAAGGACTGATGCTGAAGCTAAAACTCCAATACTTTGACCCCCTGATGCAAAGAACTGACTCACTGCAAAAGACCCTGATGCTGGAAAAGATTGAAGGTGGGAGGAGAAGGGGGACGACAGAGCATGAGATGGTTGGATGGCATTATCAACTCAATGGACATGAGTCTGAGCAAGCTCTGGGAGTTGGGAATGGACAGGAATTGGGTGACAGACAGGGAAGCCTGGTGTGGTGCATTTCATGAGGTCACAAAGAGTCGGACAGGACTGTGGGACTGAACTGAACTGAACTGTTACATAATAAAATGTATAATTTTCACCATCTTAAGGTGGTATTAATTTAATTCACATTGTTGTGTAAATGTTACTAGTGTCTATCTTGAGAACTAGTCCAACTTCACAAACTGAAAGTCCATAATTATTAAAGAAAATTTCCCATTTTCACCTACAGAGACCCAGGCAACCTCCATTCTACTTTCTGTCTATGAATCTGTTTTATTTGCCTCAGTCAGTTGGAATCATACAAAATCTGCTTTTGTGTGTGTGCATGTGACTGCCTTTTTCAATTAGTGTCATATAAAACCCTTTCTCCATTAAATCTTCTTGACACCCTTGTTGAAATTTATTAAATACATATTTATAGATTTATTTCTAGGCTGTCTATTATAGTTTATTAATCTGTTATTCATCTTTATTTCAATATGGGTGCTGGGATTACTATAGCTTTGTAGTTTGTTTTAGAATGTAGAAGTATGAGCTCTCTAACTTCTTTTTCAATATTGTTTTGGTAATTTGTAGTCCTTGAGATTCCATATGGATTTTAGCATGGATTTTTCTATTTTTGCTAAAAATATTTTTGGTGTTTTGATAGGGATTGCACTATATTTTAGATCACCTGAGATAGTATTAATTTCTTAATACTGTTAAATAGTCCAGCTCATAAATGTCTTCCCATATATGTGTGTGTTCTATAATATCTCTGAGTAATGCTTATAGTTTTCAATTTACAGGACTATTGTCTTCTTGGTTAAGCTTATTCTTAACTATTTTATTCTTTTTGATGTTGTGGTAGAGTTATTTCCTTAATTTCTCCTTGAGTTGTTTATGATCATATAAACTTTTACATTATTTCATAAAAATACTTTCAATAAGCTGCAAATAGGAGTGTACCTGAACATGATACTGTTCAAATATGAGAGATCCACAGCTAATACACTCACATTTAAAAGTTTATAGCTTCCCATTAAAATCTGGAACAGGACGAGCAGGCACACATTTTTAAATTTAGTACTATCATATAATTTTCTATGAAAATTTTAGATTTTTCCAAGTACAACTCTTGTGAGGTACTTTTGTTTTTGTTTTGCTTTTGTTTTAAGCTTTGGTGGTGATATTTATTGGGATTGAATTGAATACATAGATAATGTTGAGGAATAAATTGGTATCTTTTCAATTATTTTCCTATCCAATGTGGTTCTAGATTAATGTTAATTCTAAGCATTTACATTTTTGTTGCTTTTGAGGAAACAATGTCTTTTTGTTGCATTTTCTTTGTTTAAGTTTAGTTTTCTTTTTTTTTTTTTTTTTTGATGTGGATCATTTTTAAAGTCTTCATTGAATTTGTTACAACATCTTTACAATATTGCATCTGTTGTATGTTCTGATTTTTTGGCCGTGAGGCATGTGGGAACCTAGGTCCCCAACCAGGGATTGAACTTGCATCCCATGCATTGGAAGGCGAAGTTTCAACTACTAGTTTTCCCTGGTGGTTCAGAGGTTAAAGCATCTGCTGCAATTCAGGAGACGGGGGTTCGACCTCTGAGTCGGGAAGATCCCCTGGAGAAGAAAATGACAACACACTCCAGTATTCTTGCCTGGAGAATCCCACGGAGGGAGGAGCCTGGTAGGCTACGGTCCATAGGGTCACAAAGAATCGGACATGACTGAGCACTTTCACTTTCACGTTCCCCACCTGGGAAGACCTTACATTAAATAGGGTCTATTTTACTTTTTGCATGTGTATGGATTGGCTGGGAGCTTCCCAGGTGACTCAGTAGTAAAGAATACGCCTGCCAATGCAGGAGTGGGTTCGATTCCTGGGTTGGGAAGATCCCCTGGAGAAGGGAATGGCAACTCACTCCAACATTGTTGCCTGGAATATCCCACGGGCAGATGAACATTGTGGGTTGCAGTCCATGTGGTCATGAAGAGTTGAATATGACTGAATACACACACACAGACTGGATATGGATTTTTTGTTTATCATGTGGCTGAGGTACTCCTGAACTCTTTTAATAATTTAACAGTGTTTTTTTTTTTTTAATTGGAGGATAATTTTTTTTAAACAATGTAGTGTTGGTTTCTGCCACACATCAGCATGAATCAGCCTAGGCATATGTACGTGCCCCCTCTCGTGAACCTCCTTCCCACCGCCCGCCCCATCCCACCCCTCTAGGCTGTCACAGAGCACAGGTTGAGCTCCCTGTACTACACAGCAATTTTCCATTAGCAATCTATTTCATATATGGTGATGTGTATGCTTCAATGTTACTCTCTCAACTCGTCCCACCCTCTTCATCCTCCACCGTATCTACCTCTATTGCAGCCTTGCAAACAGGTTCGACAGTACCATTTTTCTAGGTTCCATATATATGTACTATTACACCATATTTATTTTTCTCTTTCTGACTTACTTCATGTTGTATAACAGGCTCTAGGTTAATCCAGCTGAAGTGAGATAATTTTATTTATGAATTTTTATTTAGTTTTGCTTTCTGTAACAGTGCTTCTAATGGCTGCTTCTTCCTACCCTTTCAATCACAGCTTAAACATCACCTGTTCAGTTCAGTTCAGTTCAGTTACTCAGTCATGTCTGACTCTTTGTGATCCCATGGACTGCAGCACACCAGGCTTCCCTGACCATCACCACTACCTAGAGCTTACTCAAACTCATGTCCATTGAGTTGGTAAGGCCATCCAACCATCTCATCCTCTTGTGTCCCCTTCTCCTCCCACCTTCAATCTTTCCCAGAATCAGGGTCTTTTGAAGTGAGTCAGTTCTTCCCATAAGGTGGCCAAAGTATTGGAGCTTCAGCCTCAGCATCAGTCCTTCCAATGAATATTCAGGACTAATTTCCTTTAGGGTTGACTCTTTTGATCTCCTTGCAGTCACTGAATTAATTAAGCAAGATGTGTTGGACACATTCCAAATCTAATATTCAATAATAATTGCATCTGGAAGGGATGGGGTGTTTTGTGATCATCATTCTTAAGTCGAAGAAAATGCTACCCACTTAGTAACTGGCATCAGTTCTTCAGGAGGTCCTTTCTTAGACTTAAAAAATACAATCTGGCCATGTCAATGTGACAGAGCGAGAAGGGATAAACAATCAAATGCTATTTTTCTTTTTAATGTTATTAGGAAAGAGGTTGCTTATGAAAAATTTCCCTGGGAAATGACTATTTGCTATCTTCCTATGTTTATATAGGATTTGTTGGCCATTCTGATAAATTCCCTAATGTGATAAACCTTTGTTTTTCTGTGTACACTGTGGAATTCTTTTCAAACAATCTACACTTCATGTAAAAATGACCTTCTGAATAATGAGAAGAATCCATTTAGAAAATGAACAGTCAAATGACATAATTTTATCCTCAAGTAATAAGGCTCCTTTGCCCTATACTGTCATACTGGATGAAAGAATTCCAGGGCTTACATTGAGTTAAACCTCATTCTTCAGATTGTGGACAAGCCTGCACAAGGTAAGACTAATGGAGAATACTGGGAGACAGCTTAACAATTGAGTGCCTTTATTTATTATGGAAGAAATTAACTTACTTTGAAATAAATGAAACTTAGATTCAATTGCGGGTATAGCACTTAGAAATGTGTGACTTTGGGAACAAGAAATAGATGTTCTCAGCCTTGGTTTTTTCAGTTATGAAACAGGGATTATAGTCTATGTTACTATAAATATTAAATGTGATACATTAAACTATGACTGCATGATTGGGGTGTACTGTAATTCTTTTGAGCAGCAGAGTGATATCTTCAGAATTAGACTGAGAAGGACAATTTGGGCTGCTTCAGGAGAACCAATTTTGGAGGCCAGAATAAACACGGAGAGACTTGGTAGGAGGTTATAACAGTGGACCAGGAAAAAAAAAAAAAAAGTATAGCAGAAAAAAAATAGAAGGGATTGCAATCTGTGATATATTTTGAAAGTAGCATCAATAGGATTTGTTTAATTTTTATGAGAGTAAAAAATAAGTGAAGAGCACTGAATTTTTTTATCTGAACAATAACATGGAAAATTATACCATTTAGCAAGATAAATAGGTAATAATTCTTTAAATTTTGTATAGGTAATGCCTACGTTTATTGTGGAAAATAAAAAAGTTTGTTTTATAAATATTAGTTCAGTTCAGTTCAGACTCTTTGTGACCCCAAGAACTGCAGCATGCCAGGCCTCCCTGTCCATCACCAACTCCTGGAGTTTACAAATATTAAATTGCATTCAACTGGATGTCCACAATTAGAGATATATAATTTGAAAATTAGGGGAAACATAGGGTCTGGAGGCACAAAATTAGACTGTTGCAGTGTTTATTGATCAGGAAAGGGGAAATATTCACTTAAAGACCTAAGAAGTATCAGTGAGGTCTGGGACAATTCAGGACAGAAACCTTCTTTTCATGATTTGATCTACTCACATTGATTATGTAAATTACCTTAAGTGAGTCTCACTTTTACACTTTGTGACTTCACTGAAGTCCATTCCTGTCCTTTCCTGCTAATTCACTTAAAAAAATAAATTCAGCTAAAGCATTAATTCTTCTGGAAATTCTTCTCTGATTCTCTTTTGATTTATACATTCCTGTACTGTGACTCTTAACTTCTGTGAATATCCTTATAACTTTAATACATGGGTCTGGAATTATCTGATACCTAGTTGTGTGTTATATCATGAGGGCAAGCAACTCTACATTATTCTACTTGGCAATTAAAATGTCAATAACACATTGGATATGAAAAGATTCTCCACACACATTCTTTTAATTGAATTTGTAACGAAGGATGAAAATTATAATTCATTTAAAAATTTCCCCCTTGTTTTATAGGCACACTGCTTCTAACATGTGAAGACAGCACCGATACAGACTAGATGGAACCAAGGAGCCATGTAACTTACTTCATCCTCTTGGGCCTCACACAGAATCCAAAGGAGCAGAAAGTCCTTTTTGTTATGTTCTTGTTCTTCTACATCTTGACTGTAGTGGGCAACCTGCTTATTGTTGTGACTGTAGCTGTCAGTAAGACTCTGAACTCACCGATGTACTTTTTTCTTGCTAGTTTATCATTTATAGATCTAGTTTATTCCTCTTCTGCTTCCCCCAGATTGATTTCAGACTTGTTCTTTGGGGAGAATACCATATCCTTTGAATCCTGTATGACCCAGCTGTTTACAGAGCACTTTTTTGGTGGATCTGAGATATCCCTTCTGCTGGTGATGGCCTATGACCGCTATGTGGCCATCTGTAAGCCCTTGCATTATCTGGTGATCATGAGGAAAAGGGTGTGTGTTGCGCTGCTGCTGGTGTCCTGTGTTGGAGGTTTTCTGCACTCAATGATTCAAGTTAGCACTGTTTATGGGCTCCCATTCTGTGGCCCCAATGTCGTTGATCACTATATGTGTGACATGTTCCCCTTATTGAAACTCATCTGTACTGACATTTGTCATTGGCATTTTAGAGGTGGCCCATGGAGGACTGATGTGCACTCTTTTGTTTCTGCTCTTACTTGCCTACTACGGAGTCATCCTGCACTCTCTGAAGAACCTGAGTCAGGAAGGGAGGCGGAAAGCCCTCCAGACCTCTGGTTCCCACATCACTGTGGTTGTCTGCTTCTTTGTTCCCTGCATTTTCATGTATGCAAGACCTGTTAACACCTTCCCCATTGACAAATCATTGAGTGTGTTTTATACAGTCATAAGCCCCATGCTGAACCCATTGATTTATAGTCTAAGAAGTTCTGAGATCATGAATGCTATAAAGAAGCTCTGGACAAAAAAAGTGAGATCAAGTAGCAAATAAGTGCACTGTGCATTACAGAGAAAGTAGTTTAACACTAGGAATTTACTTCAAATATCAAAGTCTATTGTTTTGATGAAAACTTTTCTTTTCTCTGAAGAATTTATCATGAGTTTTGTTAAAGAATAGAATATTTGTTTATGTTATTAATAGTAGTTACCCTCCTTGAATGTAAACATCAAAGTCTAGTTTATCACCACAACTGGAAAGTTGAAATGGATTTAAAATAGAGTCAATAAGTCATATGTAATGTGTTGGTCAGAATTACAAAAATAATTAACTAATATGCATTACTTTTATTACTTTCTCATTTTTTGTAACCAGATTCTTACCTTTTATCCTCACTTTTTATTGTACTAATGAAAATATTATATACTATATATTCTATCCTCTTCATTCACTTTTATTTGCTACGTATGAAAATTTAGTGTAACAGTTTCCTTTAAAGAAATTGAAAGTATGATGGATAATAGTAAATGTTAAAAAATAGAATCCCTACAGAAATAGAATCATGTAAAATGTACCTCCTGTCCAACCAAGATCAGAGTTTCCCAGTTTTTCCAGATGCAGTCACTATACTGTTTCTAAGATTACTCAAATAATAATTTTTTGCAAAAGAAGCATATTTTCACGTGTGTTTGCCTGTATATCTCTGTATAAATTTGCATTTTGCAGCTCAGTTTTCTGAAGATCTTTCCATACAGTCTTCACAGATCTAACTCATTCTAGTTTTCTCATACTGCTCAGCTTCTTTAAAAGTCTCTAAAATTTAGGTATCCAGTTTGCTTCAAGTTCATTCTCTTTTTCTACAATAAATAATTCTGCAAAGAAGTCTTTTTAAAATTTTCTTAGCATGAGTTTCTAGAAGTGGAATTATTGAGTTAAGTGGTGTATGTATTTCAAATGTTGATATTCATGGTTATTGCAAAAATGCCATTATGAGCTTGAACAAACTTACTACTCTCTTTACTTTGGAAAATGCATTTGACAACATGCTGAACCACTAGCGCTTGATAAACATTTATGGTATATGAAAATGTGATTAAACAAATTGTTTCATTTGTATACTTTAATTGATATTCAATAAACATAATTGAATTTGAGTATCATCCATGTTTAAATGATTTGTAGTCCTTTTTCACGAGCTGCCTATTAATGAATTTTTGTGTGTATTTGGTTGCTGACACTTTTCAATACAGATTTTAATGATTGAATTATACACTAATTATCCCTATTACCCTGTGTTTGAATTATTATTTTTCCTGCTTGTGATTTATTTTTTAATTTTTTAATACAGTGAAGAATATTTTTGGGCATGTACAAATATTTATACATTTACATAATTAATTCTATCAATATTTTTTACCTCTATATCTTGAATTTGTCTAACTCAATGTTGTCAAAATATTCTTCACATTTTTCAACATTCAATTTTTTGTCTTTATATTTTATGTTTACATTTTCCTTTGATATAAGGAGATAAGTAGGGATTATATCTTAATTATTTTTCTAGATTGTCATTATTGTAGATGCATAATTATTTTTCCCCATGGCTTTGTTATCCTAGCTTTGTTTTCCAAAATATGGCATGTGTTTGCATCAAATTCGTTCCTCCACTAGCTTCCATTGATGTCTTTATTCATGTACTATTTAACACACAATGTAATTGTGTACATTTGATTTAGAATATACTTTACTGTCTGAAAATCCTAGGATTCCTTCATTGCTAATTTTTTCAGAACTATGTCTATTCTTGCATATTTGCACTTAAAAATTAAATTTCAATAAGCTAGTCTTGTAAAAACTACATTGAGTTAGTATTTTGAATAATAGTTGATTTAGAAATCATTTGTATCTTCAGAGAATTGAGAATTTCTATCAACAAACTAAATGGTATCAGATCCATCAGAGAAAGGTTGGAATGAAGATTTATGCCACCTATTTGTGGTGATATTGCATATACCTTTTTCAAGAATATGTGAATTCAAAGATCTCTGGGTTTGAAAAAATATTTGCATCTGGTAATTAGATGAGGGAACATGATTTTCCTGAGTTGAATTCTGGTTGTGCAGTTCAGGCCTCTGTTCACCAGACCTAGTTTTTTTTTTTAACATTATCATTGTCACCTTAGTCTGCATGGGTTGCCATAACAAAATACTACAGACTGTGGAGCTTAGACAACAGACATTTATTTTCCCATAGTTCTGTAGGCTGATGTCCAACATCAAGGTGACTGCTAGGTTGGTTTCTGGTGAACTCTCTCTTTCTCCCTTGCATGGGGCACCTTCTCACTCTGTCTTTGCATGGCCTTTCTTCTGTGCACTTGCACAAGAGAAAGCTCTTTGCCCCTTCCACTCCTTATAAGGATGCTGGTTCTATCAGATTAGGACCCACCCTTATGATCTCAAGGAGTACCAGCTATTTCAGCCCCCACTTCAAGGTTTCCAAGCCTAGGTACAAGATGTAGGAGTGAATAAACTTTTTAGATGACCTCAGTCTGACAATTTCTAACTGCAGTCATGAGAGAGGTGGAGACAGAAGTATTCAGCTGAAGATCAAATTCTTGACCCACTGAAATAATCTAATATATTAGAGTGAATATTGGTGCTTAATTTTTTTTAATTAATTTGTTTAGTTGGAGGCTAATTACTTTAAAATATGTGGTGGTTTTTGCCATACATTGACATGAGTCAGCCATGGGTGTACATGTGTTCCCCATCCCACTCCTCTTGGTCATCCCAGTGCACCAGCCCTGAGCACCTTGTCTCATGCATTGAACCTGGACTGACGATCTGGTTCACATATGATAATATATGTTTTAATCCTATTATCTCAGATCATCCCACCCTTGCCTTCTCCCACAGAGTCCAAAAGACTGTTCTATGCATTTGTGTCTCTTTTGCTGTCTCGCATATAGGGTTATTGTTACCATCTTTCTAAATTCCATATATATGCGTTAGTATACTGTATTGGTGTTTATCTTTCTGGCTTACTTCACTCTGTATAATAGGCTCCAGTTTCATCCACCTCATTAGAACTGATTCAAATGTAGTCTTTTTAATGGCTGAGTAATATTCCATGGTGTATATGTACCACAGCTTCCTTATCCATTCGTCTGCTGATGGGCATCTAGGTTGCTTCCATGTCCTGGCTGTTACCAACAGTGCTGCGATGAACATTGGGGTGCATGTGTCTCTTTCAGATCTGGTTTCCTCAGTGTGTATGCCCAGCAGTGGGATTGCTGGGTCATATGGCAGTTCTATTTCCAGTTTTTTAAGGAATCTCCACACTGTTCTCCATAGTGGCTGTCCTAGTTTGCATTCCCACCAACAGTGTAAGAGGGTTCCCTTTTCTCCACACCCTCTCCAGCATTTACTGTTTGTAGATTTTTGGATAGCAACCATTCTGACTGGTATGAAGTGGTACCTCATTTTGGTTTTGATTTGCATTTCTCTGATAATGAGTGATGTTGAGCATCTTTTCATGTGTTTGTTAGCCATCTGTTTAGTTCTTTAGGGAAATGTCTGTTTAGTTCTTTGGCCCATTTTTTGATTGGCTCATTTATTTTGCTGGAATTGAACAGTAGGATTTCCTTGTATATTTTTGTGATTAATTCTTTGTCAGTTGCTTCATTTGCTATTGTTTTCTCCCATTCTGAAAGCTGTCTTTTCACTTTGCTTATAGTTTCCTTCATTGTGCAAAAGCTTTTAAGTTTCATTAGGTCCCATTTGTTTATTTTTGCTTTTATTTCCAATATTCTGGGAGGTGGGTCATAGAGGATCCTGCTGTGATTTGTGTCAGAGAGTGTTTTGCCTATGCTTTCCTCTAGGAGTTTTATAGTTTCTGGTCTTACATTTAGATCTTTAATCCATTTAAAAAATATGGAGTGCTTCACGAATTTGCATGTCATCCTTGCGCAGGGGCCATGCTAACCTTCTCTATATCATTCCAATTTTAGTATATGTGCTGCCAAAGTGAGCACTATTGGTGCTTTAAATAGTGAATTTTTTCAGATATCACAATAGTATCTGAAACACTCTAGTAATTTAGACACTATGGTACTGGCTCATGGATATGTACACTGATAGAACAAAAGAGAAAGCTAAGAAATAGAATAGTAAATATACAGATTTTTGTATCTGGACGTAATGATGTTGCAGGGTATTTGGAGACAGAATAGTTATTCAATATATATACTGGGAAAATGTCTTTATTTTTTGCCACAAGGCACATGGGTTTTCGTTCCTTACCCAGGGTTTGAACCTGCACCCTTGCATTGGAAGCACAGAGTCTTATCCACTAGACTGCCAGGGAAGTCCCTATTTATCCTTATGATAGGAAAGTGTATTTTCATGTCACACTATACTTTAAAGAGTATAGTCTATGTGGGTTATATATGTAAATATGAAATAAATAACTTTAAAATGTTTAAAGATAATTATCTTTATAAACTTGAGGCAGGGAAGGACTTTGAGAAGTACATGCAGAGAACTTTCATCCTGAATCTAGTTTCCATATTCCTACATGATAGAACAGGTGGTTAATCCTTGATTCCAACCATGTTCACTGCAGTATCCAGGTGTGTCCCTATCCCCCTATTTTCATAATTTGGAAGTGTGTAATACAGTGAATTAGCTTCCCTGGTGGCTCAGACGGTAAAGTGTCTGCCTGCAACGAGGGAGACCAGGGTTCAATTCTTGGGTCGGGAAGATCCCCTGGAGAAGGAAATGGCAACCCACTCCAGTACTCTTGCCTGGAAAATTCCATGGACTGAGGAGCCCGATAGGCTACAATCCATGGGGTCACAAAGAGTCGGACACGACTGAGCAACTTCACTTCACTTAATACAGTGAATTAAATATTCCTTTCTCAGTTCCTTCATAGAAAGGTTGGAATGAAGACTTACATCACCTATGTGTGGTCATATTGCAAACATCTTATTCCATAACACATGAAGACGCCTTCATTCAAAAGTCTCTAGGTCTGGAAAAAAATTTTGTGTGTATGCTCAGTCATGTCTGCCTCTTTGCAATTCCATGGACTGTAGCTGCTCTGTCCATGGAATTTCCAGGCAAGAATACTGGAATGGGTTGACATTTTCTACTCCAACTTTTTCACTCTCCTCTTTCACTTTAATAAAGAGGCTCTTCTTCTCTTTCTGCGATAAGGGTGGTGTCATCTGCATATCTGAGGTTATTGATATTTCTCCTGGCAATCTTGATTCCAGCTTATGTTGCCTCCTGCCCAGCGTTTCTCATGATGTACTCTGCATATAAGTTAAATAAGCAGGGTGACAATATACAGCCTTGACGTACTCCTTTTCCTATTTGGAACCAGTCTGTTGTTCCATGTCCAGTTTTAACTGTTGCTTCCCGACCTGCATACAAATTTCTCAAGAGGCAGGTCAGGTGGTTTGGTATTTCCATCTCTTTCAGAATTTTCCACAGTTTATTCCTATGTATTTTATTCTTTTTGATGCTGCTGTAAGTTGGAATATTTTAATTTTTTAAATATTTTGTTATTATATGTAAATGCGACTTGTTTTTGTATATTGATTTCGTGTTCTGAAATACTGTTGGATTTGCTCAGCAGTTCTAACAGTCTTGGTGCAATTATTTGCATTTTCTGTTTGTACGATTATGTCTACTCTGTACTCTTCAGTATGGCTTCTTAATCTTAGTATCATGCATATGAGATTTGTATATATCAGTGTGTTAATCTGCAGTTTATTTTATGGATGACTAGTATTTCATTTTATGGATGTATCACAGCTTTTGTATCCTTTTCTTTATTATTTTTTCAATATTTTGGCTATTTCCAGCTATTTGGAATTATGATTAAAACTCATCTAAGTATCCATGTAGAATTTTGACAAACAAGGAAACACACTAGAAAAAAAATGACATCATAATTTTCAAGACACTAGATTTGAAAAATAAGTGACTATGATTACTGAGAGATGGGAAACAAATTGGCCTGCAGGACTTTTTCTAGTTTAATACCTTTAAAAAATTTCCATATCGTGCTACAGACAGAGATACCTCAAAATGTCCATGTAGACTGTATGAGTTGAGGAGATGAAGTTAGGGATCTGAGGAGACCAAGGCAGCCAAAATTCTGAGAGTAGAATACTATAGATGATACACTTGTAATCCGGGATGGGGAGGGAGGATGAGAGAGAGAGAATTCTGGGCAACAACAAAAGAGGATCCCTTTCAACTATTCATCAAAGTACTGATTAGTGCACATATTTAAGAATACCTAAGGATGGGGAAAGATTTATCCAGATGGTTAGTGAGACGAGGGCTGGTGTTCAGGCTGGGCCAGGAAGAGAGCCTATTCTAACCAGCTGGAAAGCCTCATGGTTCACTGGGGCAGTGCTCTTGGTTGAATATTTAGGAAGATTTTGCATTGGTAGTGGGGCATGATTAGCCCTAGACTGAGAACGTCTCAAGACTTGCTTCAAACACCATATGAAGATTTCTTTAAAAGAAATTCTGAAAGGAATGATCCAAAAGAATCAAAGTAAATATCCTGTTCAGAATTTTGTATCTTTGTTACTGTGAGATATTCATGCAAATATTTTTCTTGTGATACCCTTGTGTTATGATAGTATAAAGGTTATACTAGGCACATAATGTGTATTAGGAAGTATATTAATTTCCTCCCTTCTGAGAAAGTGTGTACTATTCCCAGATTAGCTTTTATATAGAATTGGTTGATCAAATCTATATGGGAATGAACTTTTTTGGGGGTTAAAAGATAGAATTCTAGTCATGTAAATTTATTTAAGTATTAGATTATCCCAGTTTTTAATTATTTTTCTCTGAGTTTATAAAGTTGTGTTTTTCATGGCAGTTTTTCTATTTTCTTTCAATTGGCAAGTATACTGTCAAAAATTAATTAATCATATCACCTGATTATCTTTTTAAGGTCTGTAGAATTTGTAGGGATGACCCTATATTCAATCTTGAGTCTAATACTTTATTTTTTCTTATTTTTTATACTCCATTTTGCTAGGAATGTATTAATTTTATTTAACATTCAAAGAATAAATTGAAATCAGCTCGGATATCTTCAAAGACAAAACTTAAATTTAAACAGATTTCCTGTTTTGAAAGTCAAGATTTACACAAGAAAGTTTTTATATATTTTATTTCTTCCCAGACTGGACATTTCCATTCCTGTGAGATGACCTCAAGTTGTTTTTCATGATTTTCTCCCAGGGGACAGGATTCTATAAGTCATGTACTACACAGTGATTATCCTGGTGGTATCTCTGGAGATAAAGAATCTACCTCAAAATCATGATCATGGTCCCAGTGAATTTAATTAGACAACAATCATGTTTGGAGATGAAGCAATTGAATGACTCAATAATACGAGACACAATTAAATGTAGACAAAGTGTTTATGACCCTGTGCCCTTACCTCAGAGAGTATTTGTCTGTAGCAGTAACCACATGACAGGCTTCTTCTCGAATTGAAATGATGGACTCAAAACATGAAAAAGTGTGTATAAGAAGTTATTCTTCAGGAAATCCAAAGTTCAACAGTGCTATTTGAAGACAGGACAGTATAAGTGACTGAGAATCAAAATGTTGCAAAAGCTCTTTCACTATTTCATCTTCACTGGTATAAGCGCAAAGAGCAAAATTTTTGCTGTAAACAATTCTTGCAGAATTTGAAGTTTTCTCTCGCTCTCCTCAATCAAAATGCTGATTTAACATTTGTTATCAGAACACATCCTGCCAACAATGAATATTCTGAGTTTCTGTTGACAGTCAAGATTCAAATTCCTTAGGTTACAGGACATTGATGTTCGTCTTTGAATCCCAACAATTTGAAAAAGTAATTTTCTCTTAATGACAGAGATGAATTAGATTTCCTGCAAGCTTGAGAAGAGTTTATCATGTGGAAGCAGTTAAAGGTCCAGTGATGGTGCATGTATCTTGCTCTCTGTTCCCAGAGATGGAGTGAGTTCATGAAGGATGAGGAAGACAGCATGGGAGTCCAGAACATGTATTGAAAGGCTTTCTCTTTATGCTGGTAACTCAGGAAGTATATTTATACATAAAATTCTGAACTAGGCTTTACATTTTGCAAGAGTACATTGGTGGTTTGACAATTAAGTTTTTTAGGGGTTCTCCTTTGTGATTTTCATAATCAACTATGTTAGGAATCCTTTGTAATTTCTGAAAAATCTGCAGATTAAGTCTATTCTGTAATTCTCTTCTTGAATACTTTCATATTGTAATGGTCTAGAGTAAATTAACCTTCTCAAAAATATTCTTAGAAATTAATTTTAAATGCAACTATTTGGAGATATTTTTGTGGGCAAATATTTTTAAATCTGATAATATGCTCAATTAATATGTGCTCTAAATATAATATGTTAATCTGTTAAAATTAAAAGATGAGGTAGCATCTGTAGACTTTGATTCACTGACTTTCAACAACAAAAATTGAGTGTAGTAAGCAAACTGTGACTACAATTCCAACTTGTTTGTTCACAGGTGAGAGTCAACAACCTATCATATATCTGATGACCAATTAAATTTTTTTTGTCTATTTTAGATTTAGCTGTGTATATCCTCTAAAATGTAAATAATTTCCACAAACTACATTTGTCTATTGTTTTAGTACTTTTCCTAAACCCATAAAAAAATTATGTTGTCAAATATATCTATTTGGGATTTTAATAATTTCTTAAGAAGATTCTTCTGCTCCTAAAATGTGGAAGGCAACCTCCATTAACTGGAAAGTAAATAAAAAGTAACTCTGGGTTTCAGTTTAGTTCAGTTGCTCAGTTGTGTTTGACTCTTTGCAGTACCCCAGGCTTCTCTGTCCATCACCAGCTCCTGGAGCTTACTCAAACTCATGTCCATTGAGTTGGTGATGCCATCCAACCATCTCATCTTCTGTTGTCCCCTTCTCCTCCTGCCTTCAATCTTTCCCAGCATCAGGGTCTTTTCAAATGAGTCAGTTCTTCGCATCAGGTAGCCAAAATATTGGAGTTTCAGCTTCAGCATCAATCCTTTTAATGAATATTAAAGACTGATTTCCTTTAGGATGAACTGGTTGGATCTCTTTGCAGTCCAAGGGACTCTCAAGAGTCTTCTCCAACACCACAGTTCAAAAGATACTATCTACATTATACAATTTAATGAGCTTCCAAATGGAAAGCTAGTTGTGGCAACTCATGTATTTAATACTGTGGCTTTTTCCCACACATGTCTCTAATCACTCACCTCTCCACTAGACTATATGATTGTTGAGATTAGGATTAATATTTTAATCAGTCTTATAACATCTGAAAATATGGACACATAATAAACTTTACTGCCTAATTGTTGCATAAACAAATTAGCTTAAACTTTTGGGAAGTCACTATTAATAATATATATTTACAGGTAATTTTGTCCAGAACTCTGAAATATGACATACAGAAGAACCCATGGAACAAAGGAACAATGTAACTGAATTTTTCCTCTTAGGGCTCACTCAGAGCCCCCAGGGTCAGAAAATACTATTTGTCATCTTCTTGCTCATCTACATTGTGACCATGGTGGGAAACCTACTCATTGTCCTGACTGTGGTGGTCAGTCCAACCCTGGATGCCCCTATGTACTTCTTTCTAGGCAACTTATCATTTATGGATGCTGTTTATTCTACTACATTCACCCCAAATATGATTATAAACTTACTCTATGAGAAAAGAACCATCTCCTTCCAAGCTTGCATGACCCAGATTTTTACAGGGCACTTATTTGGTGGTGCTGAGATTTTACTCCTGGTGGTCATGGCCTATGACCGCTACGTGGCCATCTGCAAACCCTTGCATTATTTGACAATCATGAATCAGCAAGTGTGTGTTCTGCTTCTGCTTTTGGCCTGGGCTGGTGGGTTTTTACATGCTCTCCTTCATCCTCTCTTTGTTTACAAACTCCCCTTCTGTGGCCCCAATGTCATGGACCACTTTGTGTGTGACATGTACCCCTTGTTAAAACTAGCCTGCACTGACACCCAATTTATTGCCCTCACAGTCCTGGCCAATGACGGGGCCATCTGTATGGCCATCTTCACACTCTTACTCATCTCCTATGGGGTCATCCTGTGCTCCCTGGAGAATCGTAATCAAGAAGGAAGGCACAAAGCCTTGTCCACCTGTGGCTCCCACATCACCGTGGTGGTCCTCTTCTTCGTGCCCTGTATTTTTATGTATGTGAGACCTCTTTCTACTTTACCCATTGATAAATACTTGACTGTGTTTTACACCATTATCACCCCTATGTTGAACCCTCTAATCTATACACTGAGAAACAGTGAGATGAAAAATGCCATGAAAAAGCTCTGGAACAGAGGCAAAAGAAGAAAATGAAGCAGCAAGAATATATATAATCTTTCTTTTTCTTTTATGAAGCATTGTTCCTCCAAGGAAAGCCATGCATGATTATTTAACTGGAGAAAAATATCTTCTCTGCTTTAATAAGTTGAACATAATGAAAAGATTTATTTGGTAAGAGTCTTAATGATCAAAATATGCTTTTAATATTTTCATTATTTTTTTAGTTCAAAGTATATATTATGTTCAAATCACATTTTTTAAAGATTTCCACAATTTCTTCAGAAAATTTAGTTTATGGTTGTAAAAGTTCTCTTGAGACTACAAATTTATTTTCTATATGATGAGTTAAGCTATAGTTAATATTTTAAATTTATTTAATTAGTGGAAGATTTTATATTTCTCTCTTAAAAACTTACCTTTTAGAATTAATAAGTCTCATTACAAATTTAAAAAAAATACAAGAAATATGACATAAAATCTTGGTTCACTGCTCTTCACACAAAGACAGCACATATTAATATTTGAGGCACTTGAGTTATTCTTCCATCTGTAAGGTACTCTTCATATACTATTTTGCTTATGTTACTTAGAATGTTAAAGTCAAAGAATGCTTCAGAGTTGTAATATTTATTATGAAGAGGCTACATGAATAATCTGAATAAGCATGGCGTAAATGCAGAAAAATAACCAAATCTTACTTATTTTCCAATTGGACAATCATGTTATCTCCTGAAGCTTACCAGCTTTGTTAGGAGTTAAATTTTTATAAAGATGATTGTTTCACCTTCCCTGATACTTTAGAATTTCTGGTAAAACCTCCACTATTTTTCAATATCCCTGTTTCTTTGTTTATAGTGTTTCATAACCACTATAGAGATGAAGGCTCTGTCTTTTATGCATAAATTTAGCATAATTCATCATTCATGAGCTTCAAATATGCATTACGGAACTTGACAACAGACATTTTAAGTGATATCATTGTTAAGAAAGATTCTGACAATATATGCCATTCTTGTTTCTCTTATTAATGAAACACAGATTTAGTCAAGACAAGTCAAATCATTTATGAGACCAACATGCACTGCTCAGTCGCTCAGTCGTGTCCAACTCTTTGTGACCTCATAGACTGTGGCTCAGCAGGCTCCTCTGTCCGTGGAACTTTGCAGGCTGGGGTACTGCAGTGGGTTGCCGTTTCCTTCCCCAGGGGATCCTCCCGACCCAGGGCTGAAACCTGCGTTTCCTGCGCCTCCTGCATTGGAGGAGGACCCTTTACTCCCCGAGTCACCAGGACATCACTAACACAGATGATCAGGTCACAAAGGGCCCAGACTGTACTGTTTTATTTGACAGAGACGTCATTCATAAAACCCTCCCTCTTTCTCTGAAACAGGCTTGAAATAAAATATTAGCTGCCTCTAATATGGTTAGAAGCACGTGCTTGAAGAAACTTGTTATTCTGTCTCCCTTATTCAGCCTGGATTCGTGTGGGGCTAAGGATATGGGGCAATGGATGCTTTTCACTTGTAAATGATACTAAATGAGAAATCTCATATCCTGATTTTTATACCTTTAACATGGAGAGTTCTTATATTCAAATGTCTTATATTTCTTGTATTTCTCAAAGTCTTCTCAAACACAATACTATTCACCAAATAATGGCAAATTTTTGGCTTACCAAATCTTAAATAATCTATTCCTTGACTTTTGGATGTTGCTATAGAAACAAAATTTTGTGTCCCTCTCCAGAATCATAACTTAGTTCCTTTCTAATGTGGTACTATTTGGAGGGGGCCCTTTGGGAGATGACTAAGTCATGAAGGTGCATGCTGATGATTGAGGTTATAGTGTGTGTGTGACAGTCACTGTGTCTGACTCTTTGTGACCCCATGGGCTATACAGTCCATGGAATTCTCCAGACCCGAACACTGGAGTGCGTAGCCTTTCCCTTCTCCAGGGGATCTTCCCAACTCAGGGATCGAACCCAGGTCTCCTGTATTGCACGCGGATTCTTTACCAGCTGAGCCACAATGGAAGCCCAAGAATACTGGAGTGGGGAGCCAATCCCTTCTTCAGTGGATCTTCCCAGACCAGGAATCAAACCGTGGTCTCCTGCATTGCAGGCAGATTCTTTACCAACTGAGCTGTGAGGGAATCCCTGATTGGGGTTAATGCCGGTATGAAGAGACATCAGAGAGCTCACATGACCCTTTTGCTATGAAAGGACATAGGAAAAAAGATGGCTGTCTATAAACTAGGGAGGGAGACTCATCAGATACGGAATCTGTTTTGGTCCCTTAGTTTTCTAGCCACCAAACTTGTGAAAAATAATTGTTCATTATTTAGTTTATCTAAGTTGGTGGTATTCTTTAACAGTAGCCCAAAAAAACCAAACAGAGAAATTTAGTTAATTTTCAAATTTGTTTTTTTATTTCAAGTGATGAGTGTTTATTTATCTACAAGTTCCTTGAAGTCAGGGAAAGATTTTTCATTGCCTTTGTGTCTTCTATTCCTTGTCCAATGTAGGGGATACAGCACCCACTTTATAGCCTTTTTCAATTTTTTTGAATTCTTGATCTATTGGAGTGAGAATATTTACTGATAAATTTTGACTAACACTTTTTACAGAAAAAAATACATATACTTAGTATAGATATTTACTCTTCTTTGACATTTGCTAAGTAACTTATTTCCTATGTATTTATATATAATTAGAAAAATATATAAGCATGCTATTTTAATATTTTTTCACTGTTTTACTTTTTCTAACACATCTTTTGGAAAATTCCATTTCCTCACAATGATTTTATAAATTTTAACCTCTTGTTTGTTTTTTAAAACAACTTTTGAAACTATTTCCCACCCATTAGTATTTATTTTATTTTTGATGAGGAAATACCTAAGCCTCTTTTCCTCTGCAGATAATATAGTCTACCAACATAATTATTAATTTCAGTTAATTTGATATTATTTTATTTAGTATGTCAGATTTTACACTACCTAGAATATTCAATTTTGGAGCACTTTCTCCTCTTTCTCCTCCTCAACCTTCCCCTCCTTCACTACAAACTGTTAGTCACTCAGTCATGTCCGACTCTCTGTGACCCCATGGACTGTAACCTGCCAGGCTCCTCTGTCCATGGAATTCTCCAGGCAAGAGTATTTGAGTGTATTGCCATTCCCTTCTCCAGGGGATCTTCCCAACTCAGGAACTGAACTAAGGTCTTCTTCATGTCAGGCAGATTCTTTACCATCTGAGACACCAGAATTTGGGGTAATTTTCAAAGTTTGAAATCTTCCCATAAAGATAAATTTATAGTGTCATGACTCTATTTATTTTAAGGAAAATGGCATGTTTAAATATTTTGTTTTTCCATCCAGAATAAGATACATACTGTGAAAGATTGAATAATGTCTCAATAAACGTATGCAATCATCTCCAAAAAGTGTTTATGGACCTTTCCTTTGTTTTCCTTTTTGAAAAAGAAGACTCTTTTATTTACACTTGATTCACATCTTCAATGAGCTGCTCAGAAAGGATCAGTATCCTTTGCTGGCATGAATAACAGCTCAGTTCTCAAAGCCACAGGCATACGTCTGTATCCCAACATTCATAGGCCTGTATTCAACAACAAAAGTATTTATCCTACTACTGTCTCAAATTTGTACCCAATCTCATATAAATCACTATGACCACCTGTACACACGTACTCAATGTTATGTAGGTTTCTACCCAATTGGACGTTTGTGTTTGTAAGTGAACACACCCATGTCTGTATCTGACCACACATGGATCAGTATCTGACTACTGATATGCATGCACTTGTCTATGCATATGCATATGTATTTGATGTGATCACACACCAGCCTATATCTGTCCACACACAGGTTTATATCTTTCCATTCACTGCTCTGTATCTTGTTGGTCCTTCAATGGACCAGAACCTGGTGGTCTGGAGTCGACGATAAGAAAGTAAGAGAGAGAAAGAGGCTGATAGCGCTTGTTGGTCCTTGAATGGACCGGAACCTGGTGCTTCCAAAAGTGAGAGAGAGAGAGAGGCTGGTATCCCCTGGTTTAGGCGGAAAGCCAATAGAGCCCTGTTCTTAGGGCTTGCGCTGCTGCACGTGGGCACCGGGCACCCTCTCGAGTGGGTGAAGGCGCAGTGAGCCTTCTCGAGAGGGTCTTAGAAGCCCGGGCAAGAAAGGGAGCTCAGCGGGCCTCCGCGCTCCAAGGAATTAGCCAGAAATAGAGAGAAAGAGAAAAAGAATAGAATAGAAAGAAAAAGAAAGAAAGAAAGACAGACAGACACAGGGACCAAAGCTCTGATGGAGCAAAGGTGTTTTAATCAACATGGCGTGGGCATATATACTGTCTTACAAGGTGGTTATTCTCAGCAAAGACAAAGATTAAAATTCCAGACTTACAAAACATAAGATGATCCCTATCAAAGAGAGAGAGCTGCAAACAATCAGCTTTTACCATTTGGCTCATAAAAAGGAAGAGGGTACGTATCACTGTAATGAGAAATGCCTGGATTGTGCCTCTCCTCTTAATTCCTGAATATTCAGGAATCAATAAGGGCCAGAGGGTTCCTGACAGATCCAAAACAGCACACAGGAAGCCTTTTGCTAAATGCTTCCTGACAATTCCCCCTATTTTATTATATTTGAAAAAAAAGGTCCTGACCAAATGAGTTTGGTTAGTATTAACCAGCCTTATAGAAGGGCGACGATTAACAACAAATAAAATTATCAAGACAATCACCAAAGTTACAGTTCTAGACCCTATGCTGTGGGAATACTTTGAAAACATCCTTGTGGGTCTGGCCCGGATAATTTGTTTAGCTAAAGTTTCTAAATTAGTGGAGGAGGGCAGACGTTTAGAAAGTTTCAAAGATTTCCTTTTGCAGTAATTGTACACTCAGAAAGGCATTATCATGTGAATGAAATTTAATTTGTTCCCAGCTGTAGGTACTATGATTGAAATGAGCAGGAGTAACACAAAATTGGCAATTAATACAAGTTACAGATCAATTTGTAGATTTCTTATGACTATAACAAAAGGAAGTGGGACACAGGCCTGTATAAAATATGACTGATTATAGAGAAAGAAATAGTTACTAGGACCACGACTGGTCTCTGTGAAATGTCCGGTCCGAGTCCCAAGTTGTTTTGTGCTGGCAGCAAGTTTCCATATGTTTTCTATGTCTCTAGCTCAGGCCCGATTTGTTTATCGAGGATGATTTGAGGAGGAGGAGGGTGTCAGCCAAGAAGTCCTTTGTCATGGTAATGTTCCATGTTAATGGTAATGTTGTGTTAGTAACCTTTTACATAATGTTTTTTGTTCTTTCCCTAACTCTTTCCCTAAAGTTTCAGTGGTAAACATGGTTCACAGACAGAAAAAGGGCAGCAATGTCCAAAAGTCTTCTTTTGGAGGCAGGACGAAAGCCCAAGTTTGTAGGACGACGTCTATGCATAATTTTGCTGGGCCCATACACAAAGGAAGGACTTCATAACCTAAAGAAATGTTAATTATTTTCCCTCCTCCCCAGGGTGTGACGGTTCCAGGGAGGGGGCATGTGGGTGGAGTCATTGGTTGATACGCTGGGTCTTTTCTCCGTCCATTTTATGACCTGAAATAAAGGGGGGTTGGGTAAGTAAGTTAGTTAATCCGGCTTGAGCGGGGGGTCGCAGGCCAACGGAGCATAGCGATAAGGTCTCAGGACTCTGAGGCATTCCCTGTTGAGAAATCAGATTCTTAACTTGATTAGTGAGGGTTTTTATTTGTCCCCAAGTGGGGAGATCATAGGGTTGATGTCGCTGAGGGTGGTGCTTTCTGGAGATCTCTAGAGCAGCCATGGCCTGTATTGGAACTTCTTCCTCCCGGGGTTTTTGTTGTTTCCATTTTGAATGTCGGGGGCCCCCTTGGGTCGAATTTTCCGAGGAAAAAGTTTGTTGGATCCACCTGGGGAAATACAAGCATATCCCTTTCCCCATAAGATTAATTTCTCAAATTTCTATTGTTTATTGAACCCGTCTTGGTCCCAAATGGGCAGAGGAAGAAAAGTGTCCTTCAATTCCTCGAAGTCTTTCTTCTCTTGTTAAAATAATTCCCTGTGGTAGGTTTAAAAAATTTAAAACAAATAATTATTAACAATAGTTATGGGTTGCCGGGCCAGCCAGAAGATTTCAGCGAGCAACACTACGCGTTCCTTTAGGCTAAGAAATAAAGAGACAGAACAGATGGGGTCGAGAGGATCGCTGCAGTCAACGATGATTCTTTATTTCTCAGGGTTACATATATACGAAACCAAGAAGAGAGGCATCCCAAAGAAAATTCTTCCCCACGTACATCATCTTTAAGATAACAATCACCAGAGCTCTCTCATGGCGCCAAAGGCATCCTACTTATCTTAAGGGCAGTCGTGCAAAGCTATCTATCTGTGCCTTGTGTGCATTCAAGGCTCACTAATGTTCTGTTAGGAGTTAACTTGGATAGTAAATTCCAGAGGGGTGGCGGGACAGAGAGCTATGTCTGAGAACAGACCCTTGATAATCAATCAAGGCAGCTCCCAGAGTCAGCTCTTTCAAGCCGCTCCCCGCAATGGGTTTAGAAAATATCTTATGTTGGAATCTAGTAAAGTCTGCTTTAGATAAGGAAGACAGTAGTGTACCTGTGTATTCCCCCTTCTTTAATTTTTTTTATTTGTAACTTTAGTGTGTGATGTGTTCGTTCGACTATGTCTCGTGTCTGTGGATTATAAGGAATATCTGTAATATGTTTAATAGAAAAAGATTGTAAAAATTGTTTAAAGTATCTAGAAATATAGGCAGGGCCAGTGTCTGTTTTAATAGAACTAGGAGTTTATGGTGGAGCTTTCCGTATCTTTCAATACAAAAACTGAATATTTAGGACATGAATCTTGAAGAAAGGCAGGTTTTTAAGCAAATACACTTTCATTAACATAGCTTAAGAGAACATTTGCATGAGTAAAACATACCGGTTTGTCAAGTCTGTTTTGAGTCTTAGGCAGAACCAACTTGAAGACAGAGTCTGGGGTCAATGTATAGCATATTAACATAGCTTAAGACAAACATTTCTATAAGAAAAATGCATTGGTTAGCTCAAGGTTTGAGAAAAGTTAAGTTCAAGTGAAACCAGGTGTCATTATGGCAACACAGTGTTTTAAGAGAAACCTCTTTTTAAATTTGTATAGAGAAGAAAAATATATATATATATATCGCCAGTTTGTTTTTTCTTGCTGCTTAAGAGAAATAAAAATGTCTGACACTTGCAGCCTATTTTTTCCATTTGGAGACCCCTGTCTTTTTTGTCTGTTAAGTCAAACTAGATTGGTCAATAAAAGACTGAAGGTTTGTGGGGGCAGGGGCACAAAAAGTCCAGTAGGTATTTTTAGAGAGGACTGTTTGAGGGTAAAGGAGTTTAGGGCTGGTATATCGAGGGCATCACTGCTGGATGATGAGGGTTTGAGGGAAAAGATGGAATTTGTCCCTGGTTTTTGTTGAAGGGGACCTGGGAGGTCTCCTGCTTGGAGTTTCCCAGAGTAGGTTTTTCTTTAATATCAAATTCAGATTTACACTCTTTGGCCCAATGCATTTTTTTATGGCAGTAAGGGCAGGTTTTTGGAGGTTTTTTAAAGTTTCCTTAGGGCAGCCTCTTTTTAAATGGTACTTATCTCCACATGTAAAACATCTATTATTTTCCTATTTTTAAGGCAGCAACCATTGTTTCAGCTAGCATTTGCATCTTTTGAGTTTCTGATTCTATATTGCGACAAGCCTTCAAATAATCAAAAATAGTCCCTGTATCACGAATTGGAGCTATAGCCCTTTGACATTTCTGATTTGCATTTTTATAAGCAAGTAATTTCTCTAGTTGCTTTTTAGCTTCTTCTCCAATTACTGTACGAGAAATAGCAGTTTCTAATCTAGCTAAGAAATTGGCATACTTTTCATTAGGTCCCTGCAATATTTTAGTGTAGCTACCTATAGGTCCCCCTTGAGGAGTAATTCGATCCCAAGCTTCAAGGGCCACTGTTTTTAATTGATCATGCAACAAAGGAGGACATCGTATTTGAGCTTCTATAGTGTCAAATTGTCCGGTGCCAGTTATCATTTCAAAAGTAATTTGGTTTTGGGGAGCGCCAGCTCGAGCATTTCTGTTAGCATGATCTCTGGCTATATCTTGAAACCACATTGTCCATTGAAGATACTCTCCTGGTTTAAGGAGAGCTTTTATTAAAATTCGCCAATCATAGGGAATAAAGTTTCCAATATCAGATGCCAGAGCATTTAGAATCTCTCTAGTAAAAGGCGAATGTGGCTCATACAAAGTTATGGCCCTTTTCACTTGTTGTATATGTAAAAGGTTAATACCTTCATATTGAGGTGTTATTTGTCCCTGAGCGTCAATATTTTTTAAAACTAGAAAGGCGGAGAAACCTTCAGCTTCAGAGACTTGCAATTGTAAAGCCAGCGACTCAGCCTCTGTCGGAAGCGGGTAGATTATTGTTATTCAGAAAGGTGTTGTCAGATTTAATGTTAAAAGGTGTCTTAGGGGAGTCTTTGTCAAAATCATTAGGTTTTATCGAGGGAGAGTCTTTGGGATATGTGCCCTCTGGCAGGGGAGGAGCCCTTGGAGCAACCGGGGCAGGGTTAGTAGGAAAATCTTAAAGTATCTTTTGTTGTTCTAATTGGGCCTTTTGTAAGGTATCATCGTCTAATTTATATTCATGTAATAAGTGTTCTGCCTGTTGCCGAATATCAGGAGGGCTAGAATTACCTTGAAATGGCAGAATCACAGTTTCAATGAGAGCCCATAGGGGCCAGAAATCTATCAGAACTACCTTCATTAGGGAACCAACGGTTACATTTAACCACTGTCTGAAGGCAAGCCTCTGTTCTCTGGCGTGAAACCGAAAATCCCTGAACTTTAAATAAGTGCTTAAGTAAAGTAGAAAAGTGAGGGGGCTTTGCAGCCGATTTACCCGAGTCTTAGTACTTACCGGCCTCAATAGGCCCTGGGGGTCACTCTGTCCGAATCTGACACGTGTACCAGAGTCCCTGTTCGGGGGCCACTTGTTGGTCCTTGAATGGACCGGAACCTGGTGGTTCCAAGAGTGAGAGAGAGAGAGGCTGGTATCCCCTGGTTTACGCGGAAAGCCAATAGAGCCCTGTTCTTAGGGCTTGCGCTGCTGCACGTGGGCACCGGGCGCCCTCTCGAGTGGGTGAGGGCACAGTGCGCCTTCTCGAGAGGGTCTTAGAAGCCCGGGCAAGAAAGGGAGCTCAGCGGGCCTCCGCGCTCCAAGGAATTAGCCAGAAATAGAGAGAGAGAGAGAAAGACAGAAAGAATAGAATAGAAAGAAAGAAAGAAAGACACGGGGACCAAAGCTCTGATGGAGCAAAGGTGTTTTAATCAACATGGCGTGGGCATATATGCTGTCTTACAAGGTGGTTATTCTCAGCAAAGACAAAGATTAAAATTCCAGACTTACAAAACATAAGATGATCCCTATCAAAGAGAGAGAGCTGCAAACAATCAGCTTTTACCATGTGGCTCATAAAAAGGAAGAGGGTACTTATCACTGTAATGAGAAATGCCTGGATTCCTCAGCCCTGGGAAAGGCGTGCCTCTCCTCTTAATTCCTGAATATTCAGGAATCAATAAGGGCCAGAGGGTTCCTGACAGATCCAAAACAGCACACAGGAAGCCTTTTGTTAAATGCTTCCTGAGAGTATCTGACCATAATCAATTCAGGCAGGAGTTGATTTAACAAGTCTTTCATGTGGCAAGGAGTGATGTCACTCTCTAGTAATCAGCATATTGCTTGGCTTTTAAGGAGGGTCCAAAACGACTTCAGGTATATGAATGATGCCTTAGCAGGGATAGATAGAAGAGAAAGCCCTTCTGGGTCATCTCTTCCTTCTCCGTATAGATACAGAGCTATATAGACAGTGTCCAGTGAGGTTGTCAGACTTGTAACATGTCAGCTCAGGGCTCCTAGACGGAGTAGGGAAAACTATCAGGTCAGTTAAGTCTCATCCCGTGATGACATCAGCTTAAAGTCCAGGATCTCAGGTTCTAGATTCAGACTATTTCTCCATAAGGAAGGAAGCAAGATGACAATATAACCTATAGAGTAGGAGCAGATATTTGCAAATCATATACTCATAAGGAGTGAATATCTAAAACATATAAGGAACATCTACTAAATAAAGTAAGAAGAAATAGCCCAATTAAAAATAGGCAGATAACCTGAACATATATATTTCCAGAAAAAAATCTACAAATGCCAATAAGAACCTGATAAGTTCCTCAATATCACTAATCAAAGAGGAAATTCAAATGAAAATCATAATGAGATATCACCTCATGCCTGTTAGGATGGCTATTTGACATATATAGAAGACAATGAATCTTGGTTAGGACAGACAAAATGGAACCCTTCTATACTGTTTGTGGGAATCTAAATTTGTTCAACCACAATGGAGAAAGTTATGGAAGTTTCTCAAACAAAATAAAAGTACCATGTAAATAAGCAATCCTACTATGTGTAAATATCCAAGAATATGAAGTCAGGAATCTGAAGAGATCTCTGTACTTACCTGTTTATTGCAAGTAAATGTTTATTTATTTATTTAATAAATGTTTATTTATCGCTATAGCCAAGATATGGGAATCACCAAAATGTGCATTGGCCGATGAATGAATTGAGAAAAATATATCTATTGGAATATTATTCATCCATATAAAATAAGGAACACCTGCCATTTGTGACAATATAAAGGGACATTAAAGGCATCAGGCTAAGTGAAACAGAAATAAAAAAAAAACTATATGGTATCACTCATATGTGGATTTTAAGGTAAAACTCAGAGGAGAGAGTATAGTATTGATTACTGGCAGTTGAAGATAAGTGAAAGTGGGTGATGTTGATCAAAGAGTTCACACGTCCAGTTTTAAGATGAGCAGCTTCTATGGATCAAATGTACAGCATGATGACAGCAATTAACAATATTGATTATATGCTGAACTTTGCTAACAGTAGATCTTAAATGTTCTCGCCTCATACACACAAACTATAATTATGTGAGGTGATGAATGTGATAGCTAATGTTACTATGGTAACCTTTTTGCTATATGTGTGTATATATATATATATATATATATATATATGTATGTATGTATATATGTATATATGTATGTATACATATATGTATCAAATACTCTTTACTGTACACCTTACACTAGGTTTGGTGAATGGAGATCTGTACTGAATAATCAGAATTCAATTCAGTAAAACTGTGGCTCCTCATCAAGTCACCTCCAAACCCAGAGATTTTTGAAGAAGGGAGACATCAAGCATTTTTAAAATAAGAACTCTGTAATATCACCTCAAATAGGTGCTGTAGACCTTCAACCTAAGTTTTTCTCTGTGGGTCTGAGACTATTTACCAGTTAATCATGCTGTGAGCAAATAAAAACACTCAAATCTTTTCGAAGATCACTTGAAGTAGGTTCTAAGCTAAAGCTCACTCCTGGCTGTCAGAATGGCAGTCCTCCACTGGTCGGAAAATTTACTGACGGTTGTTGACATGATACAAATAGGCTGACAGACATTTCTCCAAAAGACAGGTTTATTGGAGATCAGCAAAAATTGCAATTTGAGGCTTGCAATCATGGAGGAAAATGTGCAATCACCCCTAAGAGAAAGGAACAGCAATGCTTTTATGGAAGGGAAAGGGAAGTTGAGAGGGAAGGTGGGCTCTAGTAAATAAACAGTTCATGATTTTTCATTGCCTTAGGCCCTTGACCGGAAAGCAGAGTCTTTCCTCTTCCTGTTAGGCTCTGCTATGTGGCAGGGTTTAGGAATTCCCTTTTCTAGTCTTCTAACCCCATTTCATTTTCTGTTTATTAACATTTACAAAGTGACAAAACATTGACCTGACGCTCTTCTTACACTGGGCCAGTTCTGATATCTAGTAGCCTATGACCGTTCTTCGGAGGGTGTGCATTTCCATATTGGGTCCCTGATGCTTGAGTAAAGCCATTGTAATAAAGGACTTAGTAAACTTTTTTCTTTGTAAAAAATCTTCCTTTCCTAAATAGTTGGCACAAAGAAGTACCATATTCTTGGGCTCCTAAAGAAATTTGATAGATGCAGGGAATAAGTCTTATCCCACTCCCATGTACTTTAGTTTTTTGGTTTAGCAACAAATGGAGAGCCACGCTAAATCAACATGGAAAATGGAAACTTAACAAATACCATATTGTTAATCTTTGAAGGTGTTAGTCTCTCAGTTGTGTCTGACTCTTTGTGACCCCATGGACTGTAGCCCACCAGGCTCCTCTATCCATGGAATTCTCCAGGCAAGAATACTGGAGTGGGTAGCCATTTCCTTCTTCAAGGGATCTTCCTGACCCAGTGATCCAACCCATGTTTCCTGCATTCCAGGCTGATTCTTTCCAGACTGAGTCGCAGAGAAAACACATCATATAAAGTGATTTACATTTATATGATAAAACCCTATAGGATTGAGCCAAAGGATGTATTTGCCTATAGTCTCTTAACATCTTCATTTCCCTAGGCAGGTCTCACTGGAAAACAGTGAAGCTCATTGAAGTAGTTACATACATCAATTAGACAAACAAAACAATTCCTATTGCTTTCATTACTCTCTAACAAGTTAGAATATCAGCTATTCCATATAAGGCAAAGATAAAACAGACTGGGATTTAAGTAACCTGAATTCTTTAATTTGCTAGTATCAGAACATGCAATTTTAGAAATATTGCTTTCATTTTCTGAGTCTCAGATTCTTTGTGTGCACAATAAAAAATAAATTAGATTCTCTTTAAGACAAGAGTTTGAGCAAACTCTGGGAGATAGTGAAGGACAGGAGCCTGGCGTGCTGCAGTCCATAGGGTCATGAAGAGTTCATCCTGGTGGCACAATGGGTACGAATCCACCTGACAATGCAGGGAACAAGGGTTGCATCCCTGGTCTGAGAGTATTCCTCATGCCGAGGAACAGCTGAGTCCATGTGCCACAAATACTGAGCCAGAGCTCTGGGATCTGCAAGATGCAATTCCTGAGCCTGTGTCCTGCAGTCACTGAGGCCTGCGTGTCCTAGAGTCTGCCCGCTGAAACTGCTGAGCCACGTGCTGAAGCCGCTGAAGACTTTGTCTAGAGCCTGTGTTCCACAGCAGAAGCCACCGCAATGAGAAGCCCATACCCCACAACTAGAGAGTAGCCTCCGCTCTCTGAATCTAGAGGAAGCCTAAGCACAGCAGAAAGAGACCCAGAGCCACCACAAATAAATAAGGTAATTAATATTTGTAAGAAAAGCTTGAGATCAGTTAGTCTTGAACTGTATCTTTAGGTCTGCTCCTCACTTGCTCTATGCACTTGGGGCACATTGCTGACTTTCTTTGTCTCAATTTTCCTATCTTCCTACAACATATAACTTGTTTTAAACATAATCAATGAAATTATTTAAATAAAATTCTTTGCACAATCCTAATATATATGAAGCAGTCAATATTAGGTTTTGATCATTTTTTTATAATAATGATCCCTGATGTTCAAAAAAAACTTTGTAATTGACAAAAAAAGTCTTTGTAATTTACTAAATAATAACATCTCTCAAGAGAAAAGTCCTTAATTATCTCAGAACTTGTAATCTTTGGATATCACAAATGATGAAAACAGAAGTGAGAAAGTTCTATAAGAACATTTCACTTCAAAACAAGTTATAAAGGAGATTTTTACAAATCAATTAGATGGAAAAAATTCCCAAACAAAATAGAACAGAAAAACCATGGTGACATAGCACACAGGATAAAAAGAGAGTAAATGCTATTTGGGGAGTTAGAGGGGAGGGAAAAGGAAAATATCAGGGAATGAAAAGTCTTCCAACTTATTTATTCAGCCAATTGTATTGAACACTAGTATGAGTCAGACACTGAACCAAATGCTGGTGATAAATGCATGAAGACAGATACAGACTTATGTCTCAGACTTATTTAAATGTCTTTTATATGGAAGAGGACAGTGAATTAGACAATCTGTGTATTAACAGATATAGAATAAGAATCAATAGTTTTACAGTTTTTAAAAAATATGTAGGGAAGCGTTCTTAAAATTTCTTATTGGCTGAAAAGCAATCAAGTTTATTACATGATGAACTCAGCTCCCTGTGCCTGGTTGTGCTTCAGCAAAGACCCAGGGACCACTTTTTAGAAGATGTGGAAGAATTTGAGCATCGTTTAATAAGCTGAGGGCTTCCCAGGTGGTGCTAGTGGTAAAGAACCTGCCTGTCAATGCAGGAGACATAAGAGACGTGGGTTTGATGCCTAGGTTAGGAAGATCCCCTGGAGGAAGGAACGGCAACCCACTCAGTTTTCTTGCCTGGAGAGTCCCACGGACGGAGGACTCTGGCAGACTACAGTCTGTAGGGTTGCAAAGAGTCAGACATAACTGAAGAAGCTTAGCATGCATGCACATGTAATAAGCTGAATAAAACAGCTTTAGAAGTTCACTCTTCATAAACTAGAAAATATAGTATGTTTCTGATCCTCCTACATACCATGGGAAAAATAGCATCTATTACTAAAATGCTTTGGACTTACCTAAAACCCATATTATAACTTTCTTATCTCTTTGGTATTAAAAATACTGTCTTTACAGGATGATTCTCCACTTCTGAATTCATAGTGAGCATTGAAATGAAAGAAGACAGAACGACTGTGACTGAATTCATTCTAATGGGACTTACACAGAATTCCCTGCTGCAGAGAGATCTATTTTTGTTGTTACTTATCCCCTACATTGTCATTGTCGTGGGCAACATGCTCACTGTGGTGACTACCATCGGCAGCCAGACTTTGGACTCCCTGATGTGTTTCTTCTTGACCTTCCTGTTCTTGATGGATCCCTGCTACTCCTCTTCCATAGTTCTTAAAATGCTAATTGAGTCCCTCTCTGATTAAAATTTTTCTCCTTCAGTGACTACATGGCACAGGTCTTTATTGAACTTTTAGTTTTCAGGAGCTTCAGAGAGTCTCCTTCTTATGGATGTCCTTGCTCTATGTAACCGTCATGAACCACGCTCTGTGCTGCCTCCTGGAGGTGTGTTGGGTGATAGGCTTTCTCCACTTGACTGGATAGATCTTAGTCACTTTCTGGCTCTGGTTTTGTGGCCCCAATATCATGTATCAGTTCACGTGTGAAAATGTCCTCCTGAAACAACTTGTGTTCACTGATACTTTCTGCTGCTCTCTTGGTTGCTCAAAATTGTAGGAACATCCATGTGATCACTCTTGTAATGTTGTTGGCGTCCTATGTTGCCATCCTGTGCTCCTGGAGGACTCACAGCTCTTCAGGGAGGGAAAAAAAAAAGGCCCTGTCTACTGGTGTCTGCAGCCGGGAGCTACTTTTCCCAGGAATAAGCCACAGCAGTATGTTATACTCTCGTTACTGCCCTTTTAAACCTTGTTATATATACAGAAAGGACTACAGAGGACAAAAAGTGCCATTAGAATGTGACTAAACAGGAATGTAATTTTAGATAAGAAATTGTTATCATGTTTACTATGATTATTATATTTATTATGATTATTCCCATTTCATTAATGAAGAGCAATGAAGTTCAGAGAAGTTCAATAATCTGCTCAATATCAGAGAAAATGCTAGTATTCAGATCTGCATTCTTCTAAATCCAAATTTGATACTTTCAAAAGTTTCAAAGGTATCAAAGACAACAAACCTTTCATCAGAACCTCTATTTTATAGTAATTGAAATAATACAGGGTATACATACAATATATACATATACTAGGAATCATTACTCCACAGTTGATCAAAGGAAGTATTTCTCAGCTAAACAAGTGCCAAACTTATGAGAATTTATTTTAAATTAATTTTAGTTCTTTTTGTAAATGAAGTCTAAGAAGATACATACATATATATGTGTGTGTGTGTGTGTGTGTGTGTATTTCATAGATGTATTTCCTCTTTTGACAGAAAGTTCCAGTCTCTCACTTCATGGTACCATAGGTTTTATTAAGAAAGCAATGAACTAGAATACTACTCAGCCATGAACAAGAACAAAATAGTGCCATTCACAGCACCATGGCTGAACTTAGAGATTATCATACTAAGATAAAGGCCAATACCATATGACATCATTTATATGTGGAATTCTTGATAAAACATGACACAAATGAACTTATCTACTAGACAAAAACAGACTCACAAACAGGCAACAGACGTGTGCTTGCCCAGGGAGAAGGGGTGCTGAGAAGGGTGGATTGGGAGTGTGGGGCAAGCAAATGCAAGCTATTATATATAGGATGGTAAACAACAAGGTCCTACTGTGAAACAAGGGAATTATATTCAATATCCTGTGATAAACCATATTGGAAAAGAATATGAACCTGAGTGTATACATATATATATATATAACTGAATCACTTTGCTAGGTAGTATAAATTGACACAAATTTGTAAATTAACAATACATCAATAAATTTTTTTAATGAAAAAATAAAAAATAGTTGCCAAATTAAAAAAAAAAGAAGCCAATAGACTCTATATCATAACAATATTTAGCACATATTCTTGTCATGAAAATGTGATGGAGTGTAAGGACATTAGCTTTGGGATCAGGAGACATTAGTTTTCTTTCAGACTATGCCATCATCTTCTATAACCTTAAACAGCTTTCCCTGTTTCTACAAATACTTTATTTAGGTAAATTGAAAGGTGTTTCCAAGTTCTGTAATTCTACCCAGAACAATATGTTTATTGCCATAAATATTGTTTATTTTACTTCTACTTCAATTAGAAGTAAAACTGGAGGAGTTACGAAATGACAGTTCACCTCCCCAAAACATTTCCATTCCTGGTAAAAAAACATTGGAGATGTCCTTGTCCTTCTGTAATGAAAGATTCCTCGGATTGGACTAAACACGATCTCTGTTCCTGAGGGATTTGTTATTTTGAGGATATATTTCTCTACCTATTTCAATGCATGAAGCTCCTCATAAGAATACTTTAGCAGCTACCTTGTTTTTGTAAAAGTAGTGTCTGACAACAAAAATTGAATCATCCTTCAACTAATTTCTGAGCAACTATAATAAGATCCATATATACTTTCTCTTGCTTTCCTTCTGGTTTACCCTTCAGTTTTGAGAATCTTAGTTGCTGTCTCTCTGGAATTTTAAATCACTATGTCCTTGAACTTATATTCTGGAAACAGACTTTCCTGGTATAGTTCCAGGAGCTCCTCTTTAGAAGAACATTTTTATGGAAACCTTCTATGATTTGGACCTGATCCCACTCTCGTTCCTTTTCATGCTGTTCTTAGCTTGGGGAGTTGAATAGACAGGTATAGGGGTTCTAAATCAATCTCTCTACCCAGCACTGTAGCTAATTAAGTAGAGGCTGGATGACCACTTAACAGACAATTCTGAATGGGTTTCAATCTTTTATGAGGTTGGGAATGATAACTTTGTCAGGGCATGCTATTTCTCTGATCTGACTTTCATTCCAAATATAAAGACAAGGTCATGACATTTTCATGATGACACTTCAGGAAAATCCATACCCCTAGTAGTGGTTTAGTTTCAAATTCTCATTCAAACTATCTTTGGCATCTGACACCACAAATATTATTAGTGTACCCTAATATTGGAGTGCCCAGTGAATATAAGTTTGATCAAGTGGTTTCACTTTTCTTAAACTCTTTTCTTTCATAATACATGCTGCTCACAGTGATCACATTTTCCGGAGTCAATTGATTTTTACTGAACAACCAGTTAGTCACTCAGTCGTGTTGGACTGTGCAACTCCATGAACGGTAGCCTGCCAGGCTCCTCTGTTGATAGGATTCTCCAGGCAAGAATACTAGAGTGGGTAGCCATTTCCCTCTCCAGGGGATCTTCCAGGCCCAGGGATCAAACCCAGGTCTCCCACAATGCAAGCAAATTCTTTACCATCTGAGTCACCAAGAAAGTGAAAGTATTAGTCGCTCAGTAGTATCCGACTCTTTGCAACCCCATGGACCATAGCCCGCCAGTTTCCTCTGTCCATGGGATTTCCCAGGCAAGAATTCTAAAGTGGGTGGTCATTCCCTTCTCCAGGGGATCTTCCCAATCCAGGGATCAAACCCAGGTCTTCCTCATTGTAGGCAGATTCTTAACTGTCTGAGCCACCTCGAGAACCCCTATAATTGAGCGCTAGGTACAATGTATTTTTCTTCTTAGTAATGCAAGCATATTCAAACATGCTGAATGAGTGTTGATCTATACAGAAATGTTTCTGAGTTGAATTTATTTAAATTTATTTATAAAATATTTTCAAATATCAAATCAGTATTTATTTATTTACATAGACAATTGTAATGGGCCTTATAGTAGGTGTCAGTGTAAATGTGTCATGTCACTTCAGTTGTAAACAATAATTTAGATAAGGATCTTGGTCCAAGATTTGGTCTCCTGGCTTCTTATTTCTCCTTGGCAAATAACATTCTTCTTTCCTGTCTTATATTTTCCTGTTATAAATTGTGGATATTATTGCCCATTTTTTGTGGTGGTGGTTTAGTCGCTAAGTTGTGCCTGACTCTTGTGATCCCATGGACTATAGCTTGCCAGGATCTTCTGTCCAAGGGATTCTCCAGGCAAGAATACTGGAGTGGGTTGCCATTGGTTTAGTCGCTAAGTTGTGTCTGATTCTTGTGATCCCATGGACTATAGCTTGCCAGGATCTTCTGTCCAAGGGATTCTCCAGGCAAGAATACTGGTGTGGGTTGCCATTTCCTTCTCCAGGGGATCTTCCCAGCCCAAGGATTGAACCCTGGTCTCCTGCATTGCAGGCAGATATTTTTACCAACTGAGCTATGAGGGAAGCCCATTTTCTTGTATTCCATATAAATATTGTACAATTAATTTAAATGACTGAAATAAATGCATTTCAACATCTTTCTGTATAATTGAAGAATAGAATTATCTTCAACATTATCATGCTAATCTAATTCCAGAATTGACACAGGAAAGAATTCAAAGAAGAACTGTACACTTTACCTGATGAGAAGTGACAATACTACAGTAGGATTTATAATTATAAATGAATGTATATCTGAAAGCAATATTTTAAAATTATGATTAGCATGAACAGATCAATTTAAAAATAATTATTATAATAAAATTTAAAAATCAGTTACCCGCTTAGATGTTTAATTTGTATAATACTAAATATTAAGACCTCATAATAAACTCATGTTATCAAATATCTAAATTCATAAGTACTCAGCTATTTTCTTGCTCTTGTCATAGTGTCTTGTCTTCTTGTAGACACAAGAGGCATTCAAAATTAAAGATGAGTTCTATAAAAGTTCTCCTGTGCTCTTCAGTTAACTTATATGAAATAATTGAGTACTTGGCAAGGTCTGCTAATGACGGTTGAATACCCCTGGGGTCCTATTAGCCACAGCTAGGAAACTACAGATTTTCCTACAAACAATATATATGGTCATACTTTTAAGGCTCATCCAAAGATATCATGTATAAATTAACAAAGATGCTTATTGTAGCTCAGCTAGTTGACATTTTAAAATCTTACAACTTCACTTTTTTCTTGGTGAACTAAGAGCTTCCTGAGGCACTGGCCACGGATCCATGTCACACATAGGTGAGTGCAGGTGAGGTTTTTTTTTTTTTTTTCCCCAGGAAATTGTATAATCATAGATTCTTGGGTTTAAATTGACCTTATAAATCATGTAATCACTGCTTATCTTCACCTGACATTGAAATCTCATTTTCAGCATACAAATTTTTAAGAAAGATAGACATATATATATAATTTCATTTTAGAAATAAAAAAGTTTGGTTTTTTTTCTTATGGATATATATTTAAATGCAGTTTGAGTAATACACTAGTCAGAATTAAAATAGAATAATTATGCAATTCAAATTTGCATCCAGGTTTTCTCCACTTTATATTACAAATTGAGACTCTTCCAGTGACACTGCACAATTTTTAAAATCTACACAGTAATCAAAGTGATGCCCTACATTTAATCATCGATTTCTCCAATTTTGAACACTCCATGTTGTTTCTAAGTTTCTGCAGCTCTTAATATTTGTGTTGAACATAATTATAAATTATTTTTGTCCTTTAACAGTATTTTTTGTCAGGGTTTATTCCTAAAGTGAATATTGTGGAGCCAAAGAAAAATGGAAAAGCGATTTTTTTTTCATATTTACTTCAAAAACATTTTTAAGTATATCTAACTCTTATTTTCTGTATATTTATATCCTTTTTTGTTCTGTTGGGGGAATCCCACCTGAAAAAAATACAATGCAATGGAGCTGCTGTACATTTTTACCTAAGTATAAAATTTTCCTCTGGATAATTGAAAAATAAAAGATATTATCCAGTTTCTTTGAAAAGAAAGACATATGTTTTGCAGAATACATTTTATGTTTATGTTTTCTTTTCTCTTTTCTCTGGAAAATATATGTTCCCCCAATTTTTCACTCTGTTATTAATGGTAAAGTGGTAACCTAGGACCAGGAAGATAAATGCTATGTGAAGATGGGAGAAGAAGACACAGTACTATATGTAGCAGAAACATAAAGAAGTGAGAATTCCATTCTTACCATGGATGGACGCCTTGCCTCTCTTTGGTAATGAAATTTCAGGCATTAAAGGCATTTAACTAAGACACTCTTCATGACATTGTGTAAACAAACATACATTAACATACACAGTAAGTGATCAATATTTGTTCAATGAGCAAACCTGTGATAGGTAAAAGATTTCATATACGTTTGTGTTAGTCTGTGTATACATGTAATATGTGTAGCACATTAACTTTCTATCCTACCTATCTATTTCTTTCTGTTCTTCACATCAAATTTTTACTTTCAGAACTTTGAAAATAAGGATGTCCTCTGTATGAAAGTTCTTTGTGTACTTAACACCTATGCAAGAGTTGTTTATCCACATCTACAGAAGCTGTAAATTTACTGAATTTAACTATGTCAAATTGTATGTGGAACATAATTTTGAAGACTAAAGAATAACAATAAACAGACACCATAATTACACTGAAGGTAAAATAACCCAATAACATACTCTTTCCTAGAGATAACTAGATATATTCATATTTATTCCACACAATTAATAGTGTGTGAGGAACTATTAAATTGGGGTGCAGCTTGCTTTCAAATATCTATTTATGGTTCTCATAAAGTAGAGACTAATGATAAACAGAGCAGGGGGAAAAGAACACTTGAATTTTTCATAGGTGTATGGTCAGGGGAAGTAGTTATACATTACTCATGGCAAAAGGCAATTCACTAAGTATTTACCCATCACCTAACAGGTTTCAGGGGCTTCCCAGGTGGTGCAGGGGTAACGAATCTATCTTCCAATGCAGAGATGCAGGAGATACAGGTTCAATCCCTGGGTTGGGAAGATCCCCTAGAGTAGGAAATGGTAACCCCACTCTAATATTCTAGCCTGGAAAATTCCATGGACAGAGGAGACTGGTGGGCAGGCTACAGTCCATGGGTTCAAAAAGAGTGGGATACGACTGAGGACCCATGCAATAGAATTCAGGCACTAGAGGTAAGTGAGAAAACGATGGAATAGTTTATGTGTTCTGGTTGATATCAGGTAGAGTGTATCACCAATGACTAACATACATTTTCCTAAACTCTCTTCTTACAACAGATACTTATTGATGGTGCCTTTCCTTCCACTTTAGAGCGGAGAACTGAAATGCAAATCCTCATGGAAGTGGGAAAAATTCTTAATTATTTCAAGCAATTGTAAACTTAAAAAATTACATCTGAGAATTAAAATTTGCAACCTCACAGACACAGAGGAAAACTCAGAAGCGTGGTACACTCTGATAGCTTTGCAGAGTCACACAAATGAGAACCAGGATGAGAATCAGATGTCATGTAGCCAGCCCAGTGTTGTCTCAGCAAATTACACATGAAATATTGCTGTGGAGGTGTTTCACAGGGGACAGGTTCCACGTGTCTGAAGAGATGAAAAGTATCATGGGGAAAATAAAGACTTGCAACAAGTATTGGGGCAAAAGTGCTGAGGAAATGGTCCAGTGAATAGATCGTTCTGCTTTTTGTTTTTTTCTAAGACATTTAGAACACAGTCCTTTCATGATGAATAGGTATCATTCTTCATTCCTCTGCAGATAACTGAGGCCCCAGGAACGTGCTACTTTCTAAATGGATTTCTTCAGGCTTCCCAACAATGTGACTGAATTTGTCCTCCTGGGACTCACACGGGATCCACACCTGCAGAAAGTACTCTTTGTTTTCTTTCTGTTCATTTTCCTGTTCACTGTCTTGGCCAATCTTTTCATCGTCACCATCTCCCTCAGCCCCACACTGTCCGCTCCCATGTACTTCTTTCTGACTCATTTGTCCTTGTTAGATGTCAACTCCATCAGCACCCCTAAAATGACTTTTGACCTGCTGTACCAGAGGAGAACCATCTCCTGGGGAGGCTGCCTGACTCAGCTCTTCATGGAGCACTTTCTGGGAGCGTCAGAGGTCATCGTCCTCGCGGTCATGGCCTACGACCGCTACGTGGCCATCTGCAAGCCTCTGCACTACACGGCCGTCATGCGCCAGGGGCTCTGCCGGCTCCTGGCATTGGTGGCCTGGACCGGGGGGATGCTGCATGCCACCGTGCAGATTCTTTGCACAGGAGACTTGACCTTCTGTGGTACCAATGTCATTGATCACTTCATGTGTGATTACTACTCACTATTGGAAATTTCCTGCAGCGACACCTACAGGCTTGGAATGGTGGTGGCAGCTAACACTGGGCATGGCCTTGCTCATTTTTTTTCTGCTCCTCGTCTCCTACATAGTCATCCTGGGCTCCCTGAAATCCCATAGTCCTAAAGGACGATGCAAAGCCCTCTCTACATGTGGCTCCCACTTTACAGTAGTGATGCTCTTTTTTGGACCATGTGTGTTCACTTACACACGTCCTGTGGCCACTTACCCTGCAGACAAGTTGGTGACAGTGTTTTATGGAATCCTCACTCCCTTGTTAAATCCTATCATTTACACAGTGAGAAACACAGAAGTGAAAAATGCCATGAGGAGTTTGTTAAAGAAGAGAGTGACTTAGGCTGTTCATGATGCCAAGAGAATAATGATTTATATACACAGGGAAGATTATTTGTGTTGTAAGTTGTGGAAGACAATGAAGAATTTTTTCCATCATTGACAAAAATATAAGGCCCAGAAGTTAACATTTGTTGATTATTTAATATTGACTGCACACATTTTAGGCATTTTGGTAAGCTTCAATATATTTTCCTGAGGTTTCCGTGTTTGTGTTATTAGATTCAGAATAAGCAATGGAAAAAACAACTATATACCCTTGGTTTGATGATTGTAAAGGAAGTTTTTCTCCATTATCTTAGCTACTTACCAATTTCTTCATATATGTTAATTGGATGAAATTGGCTTGTCCATAGAACTTTGATCTCAGAACTACTTCTAGTTTTGCTTCACCTGATGTAAAGCAAATAAGGGATAGAAATTCTTAGGTAGATATGTGGAGAAGGGACAATCGAGGAAAGGAATAGCAGCTGGAGTTTTTTCTGTACTATGAACTAATCAAAAGGAAAGAGTAACTCACTCTCTGTGTATGTTAGTCCCTCGGTCGTGTCTAACTCTCTGAGACCTCATGGAATTTAGCTTGCCAGGCTCCTCCGTCCATGGAATTTTCCAGGCAAGAATACTGGGGTTGGTTGCCATTTCTTCCTCCAACTTATCTTCCTGACCCAGAGACTGAATTCATGTCTTCTGTTTCTCCTACATTGCAGGCAGATTCTTTTACCTCTGAGTCACTGGGGAGGATGGAATAATTCACTATCTCTAATTATTTTCTTAACAAAGAATAATTCAGAAAATTTGAAAGTATTCTTAATTTGCTCTATTTTGTTAAACACATTTATGACTCACATTTTTTTGTGTGTGTGTATAAAGGAAATACTTTCATTTTCATACCAAGACTTCAGGAACCAGTTGAAGCAACGTACACATCTTTTTATAAATCTCAACAAAAACAGCATATGGGTAGGTTCCAAACTATTGTTCTGTAGGTCAGATACATATATTTACATTACCTGAATGGTTTATTATCTATTAGGCACAAAGAGAAGCAAATAGAGGTTTACTAATTTACTAATTTACTTGACTCAAATCACATGTGTTTCCCCCAGTGTATGTCAGGAATATTACACTGGAATGCAGTTTCCTGTCAACAGTTTCACCTACAAAATATCAATCCAGGTCTTTAAAGCTCAGTCTTACTCTCTTTCAAATAAAGCAGAGTTGTCTGTTTTATGTTTAGGCCTACAGATGAGAAAATGATCTGCCGTCTTAATGACTGACTCTGTCCTTCAAGTAGATGGTGTCAGTGTGCTTAGCCTTGTCTCATAGGTAACAACATATTTCTGCAGTGCAAGTTTATTCTCTTTTTTGGAGGTTTGTTATGCCACTTCACTTTTACAAAGACCAACATGAATGTAGTAATGGAAACCTATAAAGACAAAGAATCTGAAAAAGTATATATACATACGTATACCCTGATGGCTCAGCTGGTAAAGAATTACCTGATGCAGGTGACACCAGCTCAATTCCTGAGTCAGGAAGATCCCCTGGAGAAGGGGTAGGCTCCCTACTCCAGTATTCATGGGCTTCCCTGGTGGCTCAGATGGTAAAGAGTCTGCCTGCAATATTGGAGACCTGAGTTTGTATTCCTAGATCAGGAAGATCCCCTGCAGATGGGGAATAGCTACTGACTCCAGCACTTTTACCTGGAGAATCCTGTGGACAGAGGAGCCTGGCAGGCTATGATCTAGCGAATAGCAAAGATTTGGACACCACTGAGTAACTAAACTTTCAGTTTCATTTTTCTTCAAGGATAGGATAAGTCTTGAGTAAATGTGGTTTCTACTCTAGAGTAGTGAGAGCATTTAAAGAGCAAAAAACTAAGGCCAATGATTATATCTTAGGGGCTATATCAGAGGCTCAGTGAAGGAGTAAGATTAATGCAACACAAATTATAAATTGTCAACAGAACACTTGGAAGGTATGAGAACTGAAAAAGGAAATGCAAACAGTCTGGTATTCACAGTGGATGCAGTTTTACTAGATTGTCAGTAAATTTAAAGCTCGTTTAAGATCTTCCTTTACACATCCTCAAAAATCTGTCCTGGGGATAAACTACCATGTGACTATTTTTCATTCATTAAAAATATATATTTAGGGAATAAGTGTGCTTCTCCTAAAAATCAGTGAGATATAATGTTTGGATCTGTTGTATAAACATATTTGGTTTAATCTGGAATATCATTTGATAAAAATGTTAGGTGTTAGTGAGGGAAGTGAGCTAACTACTGTTGAATACAAACTATGAGGCATACATCCCGACAGGCTCTTTATATACATTATTACTGTAGGAACAAGTATTGGTAAATAGATTTCTATCCATTTTGTACAAGACAAAAGTGACTCAATAAAGTTAAGTAAGAATATGACGTCTTTTAGACTGCTTCCTCTACTCATCCCACTTCATGATGGGAAAATATCACTTCCCACTTTCTCACTCCTTGTTGGGGAAATATCAAAACACAGGTCTGATCATCGGCCACATTGTGAAGACTGCCTTTGAGGCATTCTTCTATTTCTCTTTGGAGGGGGGATTTCTTTCCTTCATCTCTCTGTTAATCTCAATTTCCCAGGTTTGTCACACACTCCTGATTCCGTTTGTGTCAAGGAAAATCATCTGCTGATCTCTTTTTGGCAGATGTATTATCCTTCATGGACATCATGAAAAGTGGGGTACAATAGGCTCAAGAAACGAAATTCAAAGGCTGCATTTCAAAGGAAAGGTCACTTGGGTAAAAGAGATGTTCAGAGGGGAAACAACCTAGAGCAGCCAACATCTGCTGAACGGGAGCTGCAGGCACACAGCAGTGGGACCTGGCCGCCGGGGAGACCTTCTGGACAGTGTACCAGCTGGATCCTGCAGCCTCTCCTTTCAGGAACCGGCCCTGAGAGTTTACTGCCCTGGCTGCGACCTGATGGGTTGAAGAGGGCTGTCTGGCCATGTCTGTGCGGAGCTAGAAGTAGGTCTCGTTCACTGGCACCATGTCCCGCTCCAGACTCTCGAGTCCTCTCCCTGAGTGCGGCCTTCCGCGCCCTGCCCGCGTGTCTGCAGTGCCTGCCCTTCTGGGCCCCCAGGATGGGAACCTTGCCGTCCACAGTCTCATGTGCTCGCTTGCTCCTGTAGTTGCTTCCGGTTCCAGGTGCACTGTGCTTTTCACTTCCCCTTCTTCAATGGGCCTCCAATCGTCTAACCTCTTTTCAACTTAGCTTCTGGCCAGAGACCTCTCCTGGGATCTCAGCTCCCTCCTTGCCAGCCTGTGCCTGTCTGTCCCTGACTTTGACCTATGCGTCTATGCCCTGGTCCTCAAGTTCCCCTGCTGTTCTAGCTGCCTGTGATTCGCTTTCACTGAACGCTTTTGTGGTCACCCCATTTCCCTATGTCAACCTCCCAATCTAACTTCTTGTCCTTCAGTAACTGTTATGCCCGATGTCCAAATCCCCGAGCGGGAAGAGAGAAGGCTTCCAAGACAATGCAACTGGCAGAAAGGGGAAGTTTATTACTGACTCGAGCCAGGGCTCTCCGCGCAACCAACACAGTGGTGCGGGTCAGAGAGCCCCGAGCCCAAGCTGTTACACAAATTTATAGGGTGAGAAGCGGATTGGTTACACGTTTGCAAAGCAATTTCATTGGGACTTTCCTGGGGGTTTCCGCCCCGTTCCTAATTTCCTAATTGGCAACCAGCGGTCAGTATTAAGTGAAAGCTAATTGGTCCTAATTGGCTAATTGGTTGTATCCAGGTGGCCTGATAATCTTACCAAGTAGGAAGGCCTACTCCTAATCTAAGCTGCATTACTCCTGCTCGCCTCACATTCCCCCCTGTCTGTTGTTCAAGTAGAGGAATCTTCCTCTTTTCCATCTTGGGCCACTGACACTATAAGTGAACCCAGCCAGGGGGAGTGTTTGAAACCAAGACTCAAACCATCTCTGCTGGGCTTCCCATTCTCTTTTTCGGCTCGTAGGGAGGAAAGCCCTTGGCCTTGCAGAGATAGTGAAGCTTGGTTAAATTCCCCCGTATCTGAGGTACTTGGCCCTGGGGATTGCACCATACTCAGGGCTACCAAATCTCTGTTTCCTACGTCCCATTCCCGGGGCCCATCACAAGAGGTTACGCAGCTTCAGCTCCTGCAATAATCAGCAGGAGAATTAGGAGACCTCCCGGCGGACGAGTTTCAGTTTTAAAGGTGCGCTTTTTCCTGTTCTTCTGGTGTGGCTTGCTGCACGTGATTGCAGTGAACCCAGGGTCCAATCCTGTCGACCTTGACAGAAGTAGGAGTGGTAAGGAGAACAGCATAAGGGCCTTTCCATCTAGGTTACCCAAACTCAATCACCTGGGCCAATATCCTTGTGTATCTCTCGAATCAATTTCCAAACATGGTTATGTAGGACACACAGGAGGGGGTCTTCCATACAGAATCTCAAAAGGGCAGCTTATAAGGGGTGTTACATGCCTGAAAGAGTGCAAAGGGAAGGAGGGTCACCCAGTCCCCGCCAGTCTCTGTTGCCAACTTTGTCATTCTCTCAACCTGTCCTGAGCTCTGGGGATTATATTCACAATGTAACTTCCATTTTGTCCCCAGAGCTTGGGCCAGCCCTTGTACAATCTGGCTCACAAAGGCAGGTCCATTATCATAGCCCATAGTCACCAGCAGCCCGTACCTAAGCATTATCTCCTCTAAGATCTTTTTAGCAACCACTATTGCTGTCTCTCCCTTAGCGGGGAAGGCTTTCACCCACCCTGAGAAGGTATCTACCAGAACCAACATATAGCGATACCCGTACTTGCCTGGCCTTACCTCAGTGAAATCTATCTCCCAGTGTTGCCCTGGTTCTTCCCCTCAGTACCTCGTCAGAGACTCTGGTATCTCAGGGGGAGGAGGGCGAGGGAGCCTGAAGTAGACCGTCACAAAATCAAAGCAGGCAAACTTCACCATGGTGTATGGTATCTGTCTCATCCAAAGAGGAGCAACCCCCTTGTAGAAAGCCTTTAAGCCTTCTTCCTTATACATTTTGGGAGCTGCATCCCTCAGAGTGTTAGCATAACCTGGTTGGGTTTGAATTCGAACCGTAGCAGCTTCCATAGGAGCCAGCAGCAAAGAATTCAGCACTGGCAGAGGCAGCCAAATACAGTGATGTGCGCCATAGATAGGCATTCTCCTCTCCAAGCATGTAAAAGCCAATCTTGCAGAGCCCCTGCAGGGAGTAGCCAGTGAGGGTCGGGGCCCATCCTTTGGCCAAACCACGGAAACCATTCTCTTTGAGTGTAACTGAAAATCAGTTAAGAATGCCCTTGTACTTCTGTGGGTCCACCTGCATACGGCATTTCACTAAATCCAGAGGAACAACAGCAGTGTGTGTCAGACCACAACTTAAGACCCCACCAGAGCCACACAGTGCATAAAACTTCGCAGAGCCATATTCACAACTGTACTCTTCTACCGCGGCAGCTCCCGCTTTCCTTTGCCCATCTTTTACATAGCCGCTTCCATCGGTGAACCATACTAGCTCACTGTTGTCTAGGGGTACATCAGTTAAGTCTTTTCGTGCCGCCAGGGCCTCAGCCAGTATGTCGCTGCAATCATGGAGCTACAAACAGCTGGAATGGCTTATTTGGGTTAGGCAGGGCAAGGGCTGGGGCTTCTAGTAGGGCCCGTCTGAGTGTCTGGAAAGCCTGTTTCATTGGCTCAGTCCAAGTCCAGTTTGGGGTCTCTTTACTTCCCTCATACAAGGGCCGGGCCTTCTCAGCAAACCCCATGATCCACAGTCTGCAATATCCAACAGTCCCCAGAAACTCTCTTACCTGGCGGGGGGTCTTGGGCCTTCATGGTCTGGGTTAGCCACCTTTGCCCCTGCCTGATCTTATACCCCAAACAGGTGACCTCTTGCCAGGCTATTAATTGTGTAGCAGAAGGACCTCTGGGTGGCAAGTCTGATATTCGTAGAGGTCCTGCCTCAGAGCCTCTTGAACCTCTGTGGGATTACTGGTTGGCCTTCCCCCTCGGCCCACTCAAAGGCAAATATCTCCTGGCTCTGGGCCGCCAGGGGTAGGCTGAAAAAGACATCTTTCAAGTCCAACACAGTGTACCAAGTGTACTCAGGCAGCAAACTGCTCAGGAGGGTATACGGGTTAGAGACAGTGGGGTGTATGTCACTCACCCATTTGTTGACTTCTCGCAGGTAATTTGTCCCCCCTGGCTTCTTCACTGGCAGTAAGGGGGTGTTCCAAGGGGATTGACACCGCTTGAGAATTCCGGCATCCATGAGACGTCGAATGTGGGGAGTGATCCCCCGCCGAGCTTCCTGGCTCATGGGGTACTGTCTCACCCTCACAGGAGTTGCCTAGGCCTTTAGCTTGATGACGACCGGATGTCTGTTTGGCCAGTCCCATCCCTGCCGTTTCAGCCCAGGCCAACGGGTATTTATTCATCTCTTAAGGCTAAGGATAAGACATGTGACTGTCATTCTCCCAGCTCTGTAATCAGTACTGCTATGACACAGGAATGGGATCTCATTTCTCTCCATTTCCTGCTTTAACCACTCTCTCCCCAAGAGTTCTCACCTGCTTAAGCCCCTCTCTAGAAGGGACAGATGTTTTCACAGTATCATCAATAGCCCACCGCTGATCAGCAAGGTAAAGTGCCACAGCTGTGAGTGAGTCCTCAGGTGCAAAAAGAGCAAGAACTTTCTGGGTCTGATCTCCACCATAGAGAGGTACAAAGCCTACATTTGACAGGCTAATAGGATCCAGATTTTCAGGGTCCCAACACCTCAGATCTAACATGTAATCTTCAGCAGAATTTTCCAGTTCCTCATGACTGCAATTATCCAACATATCCACAGGGAATGCCATCGGTAGTATTCAACAAGTCTCTTCCAAGTAGAGGCGCTGGGCATCCTGGCATCACCAAAAATGAGTGGGACACCTGGTGGGTCCCCAGATCTACTTTTCGTTACCCAGGACTCGGGGAGGGGTGCCGAGTCTTGACTCCCTAGTCACTGTCTTCCCCCGCATATAGAACTCGAGTTCCAGGGGAGATTCTCTCTCTGGGTCGTACCTCTCCTCAGGTCCCTCTTAGGGCACTCGTTTTTCCAGTGCCCCTGTTCTCTGCAGTAGGCGCACTGATCTTTCCTTAGGGCCTGCCTTTTTGATTTCTGTTTTTCTCCCGTCCAGGGGTCTCAAGGTTCCCTCAATTCTGTTCTGGCTTTTATCCCCACAAAAAGAATCTGGGCTAGCTCCCTCTGGTTCTTCCGGTTTTCCCTCATTCTATATTCTTTATCTTCCTTCCTGATCTTCTCAGCTAATGCCCTTTCCTCCTGTCGAATTCGTTCTTCCCTTTCTTCTTGGGTCTCCCTATTATTAAATACCTTTTCAGCTGCTTTCAGTAAATCCTGTATCGTCTGTTCTCCCAATCTCTCTATCTTTTGTAATTTCTTCCTAATATCTGGGGCTGCCTGGTTTACAAACGCTAACAGAACTGCAGCGCGCGACTCCTCAGCCTGGGGATCCATAGGTGTATATTGCCTGAAAGCTTCCATCAGCCTCTCTAGGAAGGCTGCTGGGCTCTCAGTGGGCTCTTGCCTTACTAAATTTACCTTTGCCAAATTTGTCGGCTTTCTTGCTGCGGCCCGCAGGCCAGCCATTAGAGTCTGGCGGTACACTCGGAGACGCTCCCTACCTTCCGCTCGCTCAAAATCCCAGTTAGGCTGCAACAGAGGAAACCCCTCGTCCAAGAAATGAGGTTGGGCGGTTGGCCTCCCGTTTGCCCCCGGGACCCATTTCCGCGCTTCTGCCAGAGTTCGCTCCTGCAACAGCTGCTGACAATCGTTGTGAAAGTCACTGAAACTCCTGAAAAGAGTAGGAATTGAACCAGAGACAATGCCAGCACACACACAAACACGGACAAACACGGAGAGCCAAAGACAAACACACGGACAGACAAACGTCAGCCGACAACACAGCGCTGGGTTTTTGGGCCCCCTGACCAGACTCGGAATCTGGAGAGGAACTCTCCTTCCCACAGAGCCGGCTGCCTTCCAGAGCGCTCACTGGCCTCGGCCTTATGCTGGCTGGAGAAAGCTTTCTCCTGTGCCAGATACCTTCCTGCTTCACAGAAGGGCCCCGGAATTACTCTGGACTTTTCCTGTGCCTGATACCTTCCTGCTTTACAGCAGGGCCCCGGAATTACTCTGGACTTCCTGTGCCAGATACCTTCCTGCTTCACAGCAGGGCCCCAGAATTACTCTGGACTTCCTGTGCCAGATACCTTCCTGCTTCACAGCAGGGCCCCGGAATTACTCTGGACTTCCTGTGCCAGATACCTTCCTGCTTTACAGCAGGGCCCCGGAATTACTCTGGACTTCCTGTGCCAGATACCTTCCTGCTTCACAGCAGGGCCCCAGAATTACTCTGGACTTCCTGTGCCAGATACCTTCCTTCTTTACAGCAGGGCCCCAGAATTACTCTGGACTTCCTGTGCCAGATACCTTCCTGCTTTACAGCAGGGCCCCGGAATTACTCTGGACTTCCTGTGCCTGATACCTTCCTGCTTCACAGCAGGGCCCCAGAATTACTCTGGACTTCCTGTGCCAGATACCTTCCTGCTTTACAGCAGGGCCCTGGAATTATTCTGGACTTCCTGTGCCAGATACCTCCCTGCTTTACAGCAGGGCCCCAGAATTACTCTGGACTTCCTGTGCCAGATACCTTCCTTCTTTACAGCAGGGCCCCAGAATTACTCTGGACTTTTCCTGTGCCAGACACCTTCCTTCTTTACAGCAGGGCCCCAGAATTACTCTGGACTTCCTGTGCCAGATACCTTCCTGCTTCACAGCAGGGCCCCAGAATTACTCTGGACTTCCTGTGCCTGATACCTTCCTGCTTCACAGCAGAGCCCTGGAATTACTCTGGACTTCCTGTCCTGCCTGAGACAATGCCGGCACACACACAAACACGGAGAGCCAAAGACAAACACACGGACAGCTGACAACACAGTGCTGGGTTTTCGGGCCCCCTGAGTTTTCCTGAGCACCGGTGCTATTATCTATCCTTCCCCTCTGTCCTGGAAGTGTTCTCTTCCCCCGGTAAAGGGATCCCGGCTGAGCCCCCAAATGTTATGCCCGATGTCTGAATCCCCGAGCAGGAAGAGAGAAGGCTTTCAAGACAATGCAACTCGCAGGAAGGGAAGTTTACTACTGACTTGAGCCAGGACTCTCCGCCCGCAACCAACACAGTGGTGCGGGTCAGAGAGCCCTGATCCCAAGCTGTTACACAAATTTATAGGGTGAGAAGCGGATTGGTTACACGTTTGCAAAGCAATTTCATTGGGACTTTCCTGGGGGTTTCCGCCCCGTTCCTAATTTCCTAACTGGCAACCAGCGGTCAGTATTAAGTGAAAGCTGATTGGTCCTAATTGGCTAACTGGTTCTATCCAGGTGGCCTGATAATCTCACCAAGGAGGAAGGCCTACCCCTAATCTAAGCTGCGTTACTCCTGCTCACCTCACAGTAACAGGACTCCCATTTATCCAATGCGAGATCTCGAAGAAGCCCAAGTACAGTGATTTGCCTTTACATATGTAATATATTCTTGCTAATTTTTACCTCTGCTGTGAATTAAATCGGGCTTCCCAGGTGGTGCAGTGCTGATAAAGGAGATGCAAGAGAGACTGTTTGATCCCTGGGTCAGAAAAATCCCTGGGAAAAGGAAATGGCAGCCCACTCCAGTATTCTTGCCTGGGAGAGCTCATGGACAGAGGAGCCTGGCGGGCTACAGTCTGTGGGGTCACAAAGAGTCAGACCCAACTGAGCGACCGAGCACAATCACTGAAGTAATGATATTCTGTTTGGCATGGGTAGCACCTTGAAGAACTATAAAGGTGCTATTTCTATAGAGCTTTTCCCTTTGTTATGCCACAGAGTTAACATTTATATTTATATTTGTATTTTGAAGCACTATTGGATTTGTTTAGTAGTTCTAACAGGTTTGGTGCAATTATTTGCATTTTCTATATGTAAGATTGTCTCCTCTGTACTCTGTTAGATATGGCTACTTGCTCTTAGTAACATGCATATGAGGTTTATGCACGTCAATGTGTTCATCAGTAAGTTACTCATGTGATTGCTGAGTAATATTTTGATTTATGGATGTACCACAGTTTATTTTTTCTCAGTTAACAGGTATTTTGGCTGTTTCCAGTTATTTGAACTTATAATAAAAGTTGTTCTAAATATTCAGAACTGGACATGGAACAACTGTTTCCAAATACAAAAAGGAGTACATCAAGTCTATGTATTGTCACCCTGCTTATTTAACTCATATGCAGAGTACATCATGAGAAACTCTGGGCTGGAGGAAGCACAAGCTGGAATCAAGATTGCCAGGAGAAATATCAATAACCTCAGATATGTAGATGACACCACCCTTATGGTAGAAAGTGAAGAAGAACTAAAAAGCCTCTTGATGAAAGTGAAAGAGGAGAGTGAAAAAGTTGGCTTAAAGCTCAACATTCAGAAAACCAAGATCATGGCATCTGGTCCCATCACTTCATGGGAAATAGATGGGGAAACACTGGCTGACTTTATTTTTGGGGGGGGCTCCAAAATCACTGCAGATGGTGATTGCAGCCATGAAATTAAAAGACACTTACTCCTTGGAAGGAAAGTTATGACCAACCTAGATAGCATATTAAAAAGCAGAGACATTATTTTGCCAACAAAGGTCCTTCTAGTCAAAGCTATGGTTTTTCCAGTGGTCATATTCAGATGTGAGAGTTGTACTATAAAGAAAGCTGAGTGCCGAAAAATTGATGCTTTTGAACTGTGATGTTAGAGAAGACTCTTGAGAGTCCCTTGGACTGCAAGGAGATCCAACCAGTCCATCCTAAAGGAGATCAGTCCTGGGTGTTCATTGGAAGGACTGATGGTTGAAGCTGAAACTCCATTATTTTGGCCACCTGATGGGAAGAGCTGACTCACTGGAAAAGACCCTGATTCTGAGAAAGATTGAGGGCAGGAGGAGAAGGGGACGACAGAAGATGAGATGGTTGAATGGCATCACTGACACAATGGACATGGGTTTGGGTGGACTCTGGGAGTTGGTGATGGACGAGGAGGCCTGGCATGCTGCAGTTCATGGGGTCGCAAAGAGTCGGACATGTCTGAGCGACTGAACTGAACTGAACTGATAATGCATCTAAAAGGGTTTCCCCTTGTTTTGTAGGTTAACTGCTTCTGATATGTGAACTCAGCTCCTGTTCAGACTAGATGGAACCAAGGAACAGTATTTCTTATTTTGTCCCCTTGGGCCTCACTCTTTCTTTTTATATTTTGACAGTGGTGGGCCACCTGCACATTATCATGACTAAAACTCTCAGTAAGACCTTGAACTCATAGACATAAATGCTTGGGGCTGTGGGTATGTGTTTTACTGCTGGTGGTGTCCTGGGTTGGAGGTTTCCTGCACTCAGTAATGCAACTTAGCACTATTTATGGGTTCCCATTCTGTGGCCCCAAAGTCACTGATCACTTTATGTGTAACATGAACCCTTATTGAAACTGATATGTACTAACACCTATATTATTGGCCTCTTAGTATTGGCCAATGGAGGACTGATCTGCACTTTTGTGTTTCTGCTCTTATTGATCGCCTATGGAGTCATCCTGTACTCTCTGAAGAACCCAAGTCAGGAGGAGGGCTGAAAGCCCTTCACACCTGTGGTTCCCACATCTCTGTGGTTGTCTGCTTCTTTGTTCTTGTAGTTTTATATATGGAAGACCTGGTAAGACCTTTCCTGTTAAAAAATAATTGAGCGTCTCTTATACAGTCATAATTCTCATACTGAACTCATTAATCTACAGTCTAAGAAATTCTGAAATGACTAATGCTATATAAATAAGCTCTGGAGAGAAAAAAGGCAGACCAAGTTTTAAATTAGTGCATTATCCATTATGAAGTTAGTGAATTAGCATTAGGGCCAATCTCCTTAGAATGTAAAAGTCTTCATAAATTTGATACATACTTTTCATTTCTTTAACAGATTACTGACAATTATAATTAAATTATGTGTTCATGCTATTTATTAATAGCAATTCCCTGATGGTATGTAAACTGACTAACACTTAGTTTATCATTGAATCTTGAAAGGTAGCATACATTTAAACTAGGGAGTCAATAAATAATATGTCACAAATTAGTCAATGAAATTTTTATAGTTACTAATTTTAAATTAATTTGTATTTACTCTTATTTTTTCTTATTCTTGTTTTTATTGTTAGATTCTTATTTTTTAATCTTTCTATTTATTGTACTAGTTAAAATATATTGTGTGGATCGAGTGTTTTTTTCCTCAGTTTCATTTGTATTCATATGAAATTTTAGCATAATATTTATTTTAATTTTTTAAATAAGAAAAAATTCTATTCTAATAATGGAATTCATGCAAAATGAAATCATGTAGAATAAAACTTATCCCCATCATAACCTACATTCTTCTAGTCCTTTCAGATGCAGTCACTGTATTCTCTTTCTCAGATTTCTCAATTTATAATCTGCAAATACAAGCATATTTTCACTTATGTGTTTGTGTTTCTGCTTCAGTGTATACATTTTTCATTTTACCGCACATCCTCCTGGAGATCTGTGCATGCCAATTTACTTAGATCCTAACTCAGTCTAGTTAGTTCCTACTACTTAACTCTTTCATGCAGCTATACTAAAATTGATGCATCTGGTCATTTTCATGTTTTCTTCAGTTTTTTTCAATGTTTAGTAATTCTGTGATGAAGTTTTTTAAATTTTGTCTGTATGAGTTCCAAGAAGTGGAACTGCTGAGTCAGTTATTTTATGTATTTAAATTTTGACGTTTATAATTATTGTCAGAATGCCATCTATTTGGGCACCTTTTCACGTGTTTCAAGGCATTTATATTCCCTTTTCATGAACTGCTTATACATTAACTTCATATATTTTCTTTGATTGCTGATCTTTTCCATTTGATTTGGATAGTGTGGCCACTTTAACAATATTTTCCTTTCTTACTCCAGTTCATGACAATTGGGCATCCTTCTTTGTTCCTTTAATTTCTTTCATTGATGTCATATACTTTTCAGTGTACCAGATTTTCACTTCCATTATTTACTTTATTCCTATGTATGTTATTCTTATTGATACTATTTTAAATGGGATTAGTTTCTTAATTTTATTTTATATATTTTATTGTGAAATATGTAAATGCAACTCATTTTTATAGGTTGATTTTGTACCCTGAAAATTTGTTGGATTTACTTATTAGATCCAGCAATTTTGGTTCAGTTGTCTGTATTTTCTGTATAAAGATTATGCCTATTCTGTAAACTGTTAAATATGGATTTTTCTCATAGTATTATATATTTGAGATTTATGCACATCCTTGTGTTTGTCAATAGTTTATTTATTTTATTGCCAATTTTTGCATTCCATTTTGTGGATGTATCACAGTCCTTTTAACCTTTTTTTAATTAAGAAATATTTTGCCTGTTTCCAGCCATATTAACTTATGATTAAAATTACTGTAAATATGCATGTAAACATTTAAAGAAACAAGCAAACAGATTCAGAAAAAAAAAAATAATGATTTTTGAGGTGCTGCTGCTGCTGCTGCTAAGTCGCTTCAGTCGTGGCCTACTGTGTGACCCCATAGATGGCAGCCCACCAGGCGTTCCCGTCCCTGGGATTCTCCAGGCAAGAACACTGGAGTGGGTTGCCATTTCCTTCTCCAATGCATGAAAGTGAAAAGTGAAAGTGAAGTCGCTCAGTCGTGTCCGACTCTTAGCAACCCCATGGGCTGCAGCCCACCAGGCTCCTCCATCCATGGGATTTTCCAGGCAAGAGTGCTGGAGTGGGGTGCCATTGCCTTCTCCGTTTGAGGTACTAGATATAAGAATTAAGTGGCAGCGATCACTGAGAGATGGAAATTTAGTTGAGTTCCAAGTGTTTCCCTGTTCATTACTTTTAAAATGTCTCATGTTGTTGTAAGGAGAGGGATACATAAAAAAAAAAAAAAAAAAAAATCCCAATAGACTTTCGGAGTTGAAGATAGGAGGTTCAGGGTCTGAGGACACCCAGGCAGCTAAATTTATGAGAGTAAAATATGCAGAGGATACAACTATAGTTCTGGAGTCTTGAGGGGGTTGTGGGAGAGAGAGAGATTATTCACTACTCAGGTTTCATCAGTGTACCAATCTGTCCTTGCATTTGAGGAAAATACCTGAGGCTGGAGGGAGATTTACCCAGAAGGATTATAAAGAGGGCTTGGAGCTCACATTGGGCCTGGAATAGTGCTTATTCTCACCAGCTGGGAAACCTCATTGTTCACAAGGACAGTGCTGTTGGTTGAATACTCAGAAAGATTTTACATCAGTAGTGGGACATGATTAGTCCTTGATTGAGCTCTTCTCAGGATGTGACTCAAAAACCATATTAACAAGTTAAAAAATAATCCCAAAAGAAAGCATCCAAAGGAATCAAAAGAATTATGTTCAGGATTTTGTGTATTTGCTAATGTGAGAAATTGATCTCACTATTTTCCTTGTGATGCCCTTGTTTCTTTCTCTGTGAAGGGTAATTCCGGGGGTACGCTGTCTTCTCCCTTCTGTGAAAGTGTTTATGTAAGATTGGTACCATTTATGGATTAGTTGTTATAGAGCTGATTGATGAAAGGCACATGAGAATGACATTTTGAGGGGAAAATAATTCTGAGCATTGATTTATTTAGATGTTAGATTATCCCAGCTTTTAGTTATTTCGCTCTGTGTGATTAGAAAGTTGTCTTTTTCATAGCAGTGCTTCATTTTCTTTTCTTGGCAAGTATACATCTGTGAATTCATTTGTAATATCATTGTATCATCTTTTCAAGATCTCTAGAATCGAGAGTGATGGCTCTTTCTTCAATATTTGTTTTAAATCTACCGTTTTAACCATTTTATTTATTTATTTTGAAATTTCGTTTATATCCCTGCATCCAGTCTTAGTTCCGCCTTCAGGACGTCTGCTGTCTCACGCAGGATCAGTCTTTGCAGCGTGTCAACTCTCTGAGCGCACAGGCTCACAAGTTGTAGCGGGAACTCATGGGCTCCACATCCACTCCAGCATTCTTGCCTGGAAAACCCCAGGGACAGAGGTGCCGTGTGGGCTACAGTCCATGGTGTCGCAGAGAGCTGGACGTGCCTGAGCGACCTGCACAAACGCACGTGTGGGGTCTCAGTTCCCCAACTAGGGACTGAACCCAGATCCCCTGCACTGTGGGGATCCCCTGGTGGCTCAGACGGTAAAGAATCTGCCTGCGATGCGGGAGGCCTGGGTTCCATCCCTGGGTGGGGAAGATCCCCTGGAGGAGGGCATGGCAGCCCACTCCAGCATCCTTGCCTGGAGAATCCCATGGACAGAGGGGTCTGGCGGGCTACAGTCCATGGGGTCGCAAGGAGTTGGACACGACTGAGCGACCGCGCACACAGCTCCTGCTCCGTAAGGTGGATTATTAACTATTGGACCATCAGGGGATTCCCCCTGTCTTCAATTCTGATTCTGATATATATTTTCTTTTCTTTTTTTTCCTTAGTACATTTCGCTAGAAATGTATCAATTTAAAGTTCAAAGACCTCATTATTGGTTTTAAATAGATTTATTATTTTTAATGAATTCCTCTTTACATGATGTCTGTGTTCTTAATACTGTTTCCAACTACAATGCTCTCTAGGTTTATTTTAATTTTTCTTTTCTAGTATCTTGAGACAAAAGCTGAGCTCATTTCTTAAAATATTTATTGTTTTCTAATGTTTGCATATAAAGAAAACTCTACATTTCTTTCTAAGCACTCTTTCAGTTGCATCCACCTAATATATACATATTATATTATCCTTTATGTGTGTGTGTATACATATATGGATACATATATTTTTTTTTTCCCTAGATATGTGTGTTCGATCGTGTTTGACTCTTTGTGACCCCATGGACCCATGGACCGTAGCCCAGCAGGTCATCTGTCCATGAGATTTCCCAGGCAACAATACTGGGGCAGGTTGCTATCTTTCAGTCCAGGGGATCTTCCTGACCCAGGGATCAAACCAGCGTCTCTTGTAACTCTTGTACTGGGAGGCAAGTTCTTTACCACTAGCACCACCTGGGAAGTCCTGCTTTTTAGACGCCTTTAATATAGATTATTTTATATAATGTGTATCATTATCTTTCTGTAGAAAATGTCTGAAAATTTACACAGGTAATTTTAGGCTTGTTTTGCTTAATTTGTAAATGAAAAATGTTATATTTTCCTTTTATTTAAATATTTACATATATGCTATATACATATATGATGTAAATATAGATATGTGCTGTATGATTTAAATCCTTAAAAATGCACAGCAACTTCTGTCACAGCCTAGGGTGTTTTCTACTTTGGCAAAGTCCACGTGAGGACTTTGAGATAAATGGAGTAACCCCACAAATGTTTTCTCTTTCACCATTTTGATACTAAAACAGATTCTATCAACTTGTCTGCCTGAAATCATATGACAACCTTTATCTGCATTTGAAATAAACTTTAAATAACTTATTCTGAAGTTAGCATTAATAATATTTGGAAATAAATTCAGATATTATCTTCAAAGACAAAGCTTAAACTTAGAAGAATATTTGCCTATTTTTAAGGTTTGATTTAAGCTAGAAAGTTTTTACATATTTCATTTCTGTCCAGATTTGATTTTCCCTTTTGGTGATATGGTCTCAATTTACACTTTATGCTTTTTTCCCCCAGAGGGCAGGATTCTATATTATAAGTCCTGTTCCACATGGTGATTGTTCTGGTAACATCTCTGGAGATAACGACTCTACCCTCAAAATTATGATTAATGTTCCAATGAATTTAATTAGACAAAAATCACCCTTGGAGATGGACCTACTGAAAGCCTCACCTGTATGTACTGCAGTTAAATATAGACCAAGTGTTGACAGCCCTTTGCCTTTAACCTGAGGAGTGTTTGTCTGCAGTAGCAATCACATGACAGACTTCTACTAGAATTAAAATGATGGACTCAGAACATAATAAAGTGTATATATGAAATCATTCCCATCCTTCAAGAAACCCAAAATTCAACAATGCTGTTTAAAGACAGGACAATATAAGTGAGAATCAAAATTTTGCAAAGTCCATTTCACTTTCACCAGTATAGACACAAGCAGCAAATTAATTTTTTTTTTACTTTAATCAATCCTTACATAATTTGAAGATTTCTCTCTCTCTCTCTCTCTGATTAAAATGGTGATTTAACATTTGTTTGTTATCAGGACAAATTCTGATGATAGTAAACATTTTGAGCTTCTTTTCACAATCAAGATTCAGAGTTCCTTAGGTAACAGGACATTCATATTCATTTTGAAAATTCCAATAATTGAGAAGTTTTTTTTTTTTCTGAATGTCTGAGATGAATTACACTTCCTGAAAGATTGACTCAAAATTCAGTGATGCTGAATGTACCTTGCTCATTATTTTGCCAGAGATGGCATCAGTGCATGAAGAACTAATGGCATCAGTGCATGAAGGACTAAAGAGATGGCACCAGAGCTCAGAACATGGATTGAATAACTTTCATCTTCTGCAGGTAACCCAGGAAGTATATTCAGACACAAAATTCTTAACGAGGCTTTCTGTTTTGTAAGAGTACATTGGTGGAGTGAGAATTAAATCCTTTCAAAGTTTTCCTTTGTGATTTTCATAATCAGCCATGTTAGGATTCCTTCATGATTATTAAATAGGTAAAAATTGATTCTATTTGGTGATACACCTTTTGGATAATTTCATATTCTAATGATCTGAAAAAATTTACCTTCCACAAAGTACTCTTAGAAATTAATTTCAAGGTTAATGATTTGGCAGTATTTTCATTTCAGGTTTTTATAACTCTGACCCTACTTTCAATGTTTATGTTCTCTAAATATAGCATGCTAATCTGTTAAAATTAAATGATGAGGTAGCTTCCATATATCTTGACTGATTGACTTCCAAGAACTCAAGCAAATACTGTACTAAGCAAGCTGTGACTTCAAGTCCTACTTTTCTATTCACAGAAGAGCTTCAGCATCCGATCATATGTTTGTTGGTCGTTCAGAGGCATTTTTCCTCTGTTTGTTGATATTTTAATTTATTTCATATTTTTATCTTTTGTTAGTTAATTGCTTACAGATCTTTACTTTTGAAAATAACTCTGTGCATATCATCTAACATGTGTATGTTCAGACTATCTTGTCCATTGGTGTTTTGCTATACTTTCCTAAGTTCTTAAAATATTTGAAATTTTCAGATATATTTGTTTGAGATTAATTGATTGGTTAAGAAGTTTCTCCTAACCCTAGAAGGAGGAAAGTCACCTCTTTCATGAAATGGACATTAAATCTTGCTTTACTTCTTTTTAAAACTTTAATCAGCTTTTATTTTTGTGTGAGATATTATCTATATGTACAATTTAAAGATTCTAGATAGAAAATTAGTTGCAGGGCTTCACTCATTTAGTGTTCTTTTCCCACATTTTTTTTTTTTTTTATTTACTTGCCTATCTATTAGTTTGTGGTCAAGGAAGATGATTTAATCAGCCTTGTATTATAATATCTGAAAGTACCCAAACATAATAAACCACAAGGACTATTTGTTGAATAAAAAACAAATTATTGTAAGATTTTAGGAAGTCACTTTTAATAATTGTATTTATAGATAATGCTGTCCTGAACTCTGGAATAAGACATACAGAAGAACCTATGGAACAAAGGAAAAAATGTAACTGAGTTTGTCCTCTTGGGGCTCACTCAGAGTGTCGAGGGGCAGGAAATTTTATTTGTCATGTTCTTGCTCATTTACATTGTGACCATGGTGGGCAACCTACTCATTGTCTTGACTGTGGTACTCAGCCCAACATTAGATGCCCCTATGTACTTCTTTCTTGGCTACTTATCACTTATGGATGCCTTTTATTCTACTTCAATCACCCCAAAGACAATTATAGACTTACTCTATGAGAAGAAAACCATTTCATTTCAAGCTTGCATGACCCAGCTTTTTACAGAGCATCTATTTAGTGGTGCTGAGGTTTTCCTCCTGGTTTTCATGGCCTATGACCGCTACCTGGCCATCTGCAAACCCTTGCATTATTTGACAATCATGAATCACAGAGTGTGTGTTCTGATGCTGCTATTGGCTTGGGTTGGTGGGTTTTTACATGCTCTACTTCACATTATTTTTTTTTACAACCTTCCGTTCTGTGGCCCTAATGTCATTGACCACTTTGGGTGTGATACGTATCCTTTGTTAAAACTTGCCTGCACTGACACCCACATTACTGCCCTCACAGTAGTTGCCAATGATGGGGCGATCTGTGTGACCATTTTTACACTCTTACTCATCTCCTATGGGGTCATTCTGTGCTCCTTGAAGAATCTTAATCAGGAAGGGAAGCGTAAAGCCTTATCCACCTGTGGCTCCCACATTACAGTGGTGGTCCTCTTCTTCGTGCCCTGTATTTTTACATATTTGAGACCTCCTGTTACCTTGCCCATTGATAAACACTTCGCTGTGTTTTACACCATTGTCACCCCTATGCTGAACCCTCTAATCTATACTCTGAGAAATGGAGAGATGCAAAATGCCATGAAAAAGCTATGGATCAGAAAAAAGCAATGAAGCAGCTGCAAAATATATTACTTATTTTCAACAAACAATTGCTCTTTCAAAGAGCAAAGAAAGTCATGTGTGATTTTTTTTTTAACTGTAATAAGTGTCTCCTCAGTTTAAATAACTTGGGTATGATGAAAAAGTTGTATCATTTGAATACTTCCAATGATCAAAATAAGCTTATAAACATTTCATATTTTCCTAATGCAAACTATATATTTAGTTTGAAACACATTTTTATGATTTCCACAATTTTGGAGGAAAATGTATACAGTTTGGGGGTATAAAATATCTCTGTTGAAGCAATAGATTTATGTTGTATATGATGAGTTATACTGCAGCTAATACTGCAAATTTATTTAATTAGGGAAAGGTTTTCTCGTGTTTTTCTCTTCAAAAATGTAATCTTCAGAATAGAGCTCATTACAGATTTCAGGAAAAATAATTTTAAAAATATGATTAAGGCTGATTCATGTCAATGTATGACAGAAACCACTACAATATTGTAAAGTAATTAGCCTCCAACTAATAAAAATAAATAAAAAAATGATTAAAAACTTGGTTTATTCCTCCATACACAAAGACATTCCATATTAACATTTGAAGTAGATTTCTTATTTCTCTATCTATGAGATTCTTTATGCACATTATTTTATTTCTATTGTTTAGCACATTAATGTTGAAGAAGAATGTTTCAGTCATAATATTATTGAGGAGGTTATGTTTGTAAAAATAATCTGAAAGACTAAAGTTTTATACAGAAAAATAAACAAACCTTACTCAGTATTTCAACTGGGTAATCACATTATTGCCTCATTTTTGTCAGCTTTGTTTGGGGTTACATTTTCGTAAAGGTGGCTCATTCCGCTTTCCAGACACTTTAGAGCACCTGGTAAAACCCCTGCTGCATTCTCAGTGTCCTGGTCACCTTTTCTGCTTACATAACCTTCTGTAGAGACCCAGGCACACTGGTCTCTCTCATGTGTAAGTTTAGCACAATCTATCATCCGTGCACTTTAAATATTCAGTTTGGAACTTGACACCTAAATATTTGGGGTTATATCATTGTTAAGAAAGATTCTGACAATATATACCATTATTATCTCTCTTATTAATATAATAGAGATTGCTAGGTAATAAAGATGCCAGAATATACTGTTTTATTTGACAGAAACAGCATTCATAAAATCCTCCTCTGAATTAGGCTTGAAACAAAATATTATCTGCCTCTAATATGGTCAGTGCATGTGGTCAAAGAAGATTATTATTTTGCCTCTCTTCTTTACTCTGGTTTCATGAGGGGCTAAGCCTCTGGGGTGATGAGTGCTTTTTACTAGTAAATCACATGGTGTGAGCGAAGAAGGCGATGGCAGCCCACTCCAGTGCTCTTGCCTGGAGAATCCCGTGGACGGAGGAGCCTGGTGGGCTGCAGTCCATGGGGTCGCTAAGAGCAGGACCCGACTGAGCGCCTTCACTTTCACTTTCATGCACTGGAGAAGGAAATGGCAACCCACTCCAGTGTTCTTGCCTGGAGAATCCCAGGGACGGCGGAGCCTGGTGGGCTGCCGTCTATGGGGTCGCACAGGGTTGGACACGACGGAGCGACTTAGCAGCGGCAGCAGCAGCACGCTGGGTGAGAAGCCTCATATCCTGATTTTTATGCCTATTACCTGAAGATTTCTCATATCTCAGTGAAAGTGCTAGTCACTCAGTTGTGTCCGACTCTTTGCGACCCCGTGGACTGTAGCCCACCAGGCTCCTCTGTCCATGGGATTCTCCAGGCAAGAATACTGGAGTGGGGTGCCATTTCCTTCTCCAGGGGAACTTCCTGACCCCGGGATCAAACACATGTCTCCTGAATTACACACAGATTCTTTACAATCTGAGCCATCAGCGAAGCCCTTTATTATCTCAAGGTCTTCTCAAATAAAATACTAATCACCAAATAATAACAAGCCTTTGGGTTTATTAGAACTTATGCAATTTATTTCTCCACTTTGGGATGTTGCTATAGACTGAAAGTTTATTTCCCTCTCCAAAATCATAAGTTAAATCCTTTCTAATGTGATGGTATTGGGAGGGGGGCCCTTTGGGTAATGAGTAGGTCATAAAAGCTTCACCCTGATGAGTAGGATTGATACCCTTATAAAGAAACATCAGAGAGTTCACTTAACTCTTTGGCATGTGAGGACACAGGAAAAAAGAAAAAAGGCTGTATGTGACCTAGGGACAGGACCTCACCAGATTTGGAATCTGTCAGCACCTTAATCTTGGATTTCCTAGCCACCAAACCACTGAAAAATAAATACATATTGCTTAATCTTCTAGTCTATGATGTTCCATAAAAGCAGGCCATGTATACCAAGGCATGCTGCTGCTGCTGCTAAGTCACTTTAGTCGTGTCCGACTCTGTGTGATCACATAGACGCAGCCCACCAGGCTCCCCAGTCCCTGGGAGGAGTTTTATATATAGCTCTTATTTTCATATTTTTCCTTTTTATTTCTTCTACCACATTACTTTTGAGAAGTTTCATTTCCTAGCAATTATTTTTAAGGTTTGACCTCTTTTTTTAAAAAAAACAACTGATGGCATAATGACCTTTGAAGAAACATGGATGGACCGAGAAAGTATCATTCCAAAGTAAGTCAGAGAAAGAAAGACAAATAGCATACAATATCATTCATATGTGGAATCTAAAATATAACACAAATAAATTTTTCTACAGAATAGACACAGACTAAAGACACAGAGAGCTGACTTGTGGTCACCAAGGGGTTATCTGGGGAGAAGGATGGATTGAGTTTAGGATTAGCAGATGGAGATGATTATGTTTGCATTGTATAGGCAGCAAGGTCCTACTGTATGGCACAGGGAACAATATTCAATGTCCTGTGATAAAGTGATAAAACACCATATAAAATATATGAAAAAGAATATGTGTGTGTATATGTATATGTATAATGGAGTCACTTTGCCATGTAGCAAAAACTAAAGCATTGTAAATCAATTACCCCTCAATAAAGAAATGAAAAATTCAATTATTTATTAACAATCTAGAATTTACTTTTATTTGTGATAGGTAAATATTTAAGCCTATGTTTCCCAAACAGGTAAAATAATCTATCAACATAATCATTAATTTCAGTTTATTTGACAATTTTCTTTTTACTATGTGAGGTTATGACACCATTTAGAAGGCTGAATTCTGAGGAACTTGCTCCTCCTCATCACTCCTCTCCTTTGCTACCTTCTCCTCCAGCTCTAAACATCAGGCTCATTTTGAAAAGTTTGCAAACTTCCCATAAAAGTATATATAGCTTGCCATGACACTATATATTTGCTTTGATGAAAATTACATGTTTTAATAATATATTTTCTCATCCAGAATAAGACACATATCGTAAAGTATTCACTGATGTCTCAACAAAAATTTGTATCTCCATAGAGTGTATACAAATCTTGTCTTTTCATTTTCTTATAGAAAAGGATGACTCTCTTATTTGCATTTGATTTACTGACACATTTTCAATGAACAGCTCAGAGAAGACTCAGTGTCTTTTTCTAGTGTAAATTATAGCTCATTTCTAAGGTCACAGGCATGTCAGTCAGTTCAGGTCAGTCTCTCAGTTGTGTCCAACTCTTTGTAATCCCCATGAATTGCAGCAGGCCAGGCTTCCCTGTCCATCAACAACTCCTGGAGTTTACTCAGACTCATGTCCCTTGAGTCAGTGATGCCATCCAACCATCTCATCCTCTGTCATCCCCTTCTCCTCCTGACTTCAATCTTTCCCAGCATCAGGGTCTTTTCCAATGAGTCAGTTTTTCATATCAGGTGGCCAAAGTACTGGAGTTTCAGCTTCAGCATCAGGAGTTATTGGCCACCACATATGTCTCTTCTTTTTTGTTAATATCTGATCTAAAACAATTTTATTGTAGAAGATCTTAATAGTTATAAGAGGATATCTTGAAATCATAAGGTTGTATCTACCTGTGACTAGTGCCATCCCCTAATATGACACAGCTCAGAAAATTTAAGTTCTTAGCAACACAGGAATGTGTCTGAAATCCATAATAGCCATCTAATTTTACCTTGGATATCTGAACTACAGTTATCCCATTTTGACTTTCAAATGTATTTCCTTCCAAATGGCCAAAGCAGATGTTACTGTTAATGATTTCAGTGCTTTTCTAGACATGAGAAGATGTAAGATTTGTGGCTCATAGAGTCTCCTGAAAATATCTATCTGAAGGCCTATTCTGCCAGCTTTTCTCAGAGCACAGAGTGCCTCATTCCAAATCTCTTCCCTGAACTCCTTTCAGGGAGTTTTGAGGGTCAGTGGCTGTGGTGACCATTGACTTAATCCTTGCAGAAGCTGACAGCAAGTGCCAGATAGACTTCTTCTCCTAAATCCCCAAGTGATTGAGTTCTTAATCATACCAAACTCAATTTGGAAGTCAGGAATATTTCAACCTGATATTCATTCTGTGAGTTGAGGCAGAACTGTGCCCCATTTCAGGGGGAAGTAGCCAGAGCATTTGTCCCCCCATTCCCTGAAAGACTTAGGGAAGGTTAACCTAACGGGAAATTAAAAGCCATTTCCCATAAAACCGAGTTCCTCTGCTAAGTTTGACTAAAGTCTCTATCCAAAATGATTATTCATTTTTGTCCAACACTTTTTCTCCTCAAGAGTGATGAATATCAGAGAAAAGGGGGAATTGATACTGAACAAAACCATGTGGGGCTCCTGGGCATAAAAATCTTAATGTGTTCCTCATTTCTTTGATTACAGAAAATTGATTTCTTTCAACATCCTTGACCTTCCCTGAGTTCAAAATGGAAGATTCAAGTAATTGTTAATTAGGGAAGGAAGAGGGTGTGAGACAAGGGAAAAGCAGACAGTCAAGGAAATGATAGTCAATCTTGGGGAAGATCCTAATTCCCCATCAAGGGATACACACATCTTTGAGCTGTTCTGCAGATACTGAAACCCCCCACCAGGTGGGAGAAGTTTACAATGGTATACTGCCCACATGCACCTGACCCTAGACCAGTTGGAACCAGAAAGTTGGTGATGCTTACTCCCACTTACCTCATCACCAACCAATCAGAATGATGTCCACTAGCTGATCACAGTTTTTTGAACCATTGCTATAAAACTTCTCATTATCCTCTCCAAGTAGAGACACACAGTTTTGAGGGCTGCTCTGCCCGCCTTTGCCCAGCAAAGCAAATAAAGTTATTTTTTCCTACTTCCCATAAAACTCTCTCCAATAGCTTACTAGTGTTTTAAATGTTACCTTGGATCGCCGGCTAAGTGAAGGCCAAAGCAGAATTAAATGTCTATCTCAAGATAAATCCATCTTAAACAATTAATGATCTTTTGTAATTTACCTACAACCTATGTAGGAATCTTTGGCCTTTAATTAAGTTACTTTGAACTAGGTTATTTTGATTATGGTCCTACCTAAAATTCTTTAAAAAAATTTTGACAGTATGTTCAGTATATATCCCTAGAGGGGAAAAATGATAAAACAATAGTGCAACCTTTTTTACATAAAAGTAAATGATGGCTGACATTCCTATGTTTCCAAAGTTCATTTGAAAGCATAACATTATGCAAATAGCAACTAAATTAAAAAAAAATCTATATTTCTGACTGCATCTGGTCTTAGTTGTATCACATGGGCTGAGTTGCCCTGTGGCATGTGAGATCTCAGTTCCCCAAACAGGTGTTGAAACTGTGTCTACTGCTTTGGAAAGCAGAATGTTAAGCACTGGGCAACCAAGGAAGTCCTGGCAATTCAATTTTGAAAGAGTAATGAGTCGTTCTAGTGACAACACGAATTATAATGTTACAATTAAAATCATGTTGTACTGGTTCAAAGATAGATATAATGTAAATGAGTAATAGGACTTATAAATTCACCCAGGTTCATAGCATTTTTCTGTAGTATACTTTTGGTTGTAAGTGACAGAAAGGTTAACTGAAATGCATTTGAAATTTAAGATTATTTGTTGACTGGCTAATATAACTGCAAACTTCAAAAAAACTAAGCTTCACAGTTAGTTGATATATTGGATCAATTATGCCATAAAGGAGTCCATTTCTTGTTTTCTTGTCTGATTTATCTTACATCTGACTTACAGTTAGTTGATATATTGGATCAATTATTCCATAAAGGAGTCCTTTTCTTGTTTTCTTGTCTGATTTATCTTAAGTCTGACTTACCTGGCACTTAGAAGGATTGCTATCTGTAACAACTCAGAGAAAAGGCTCTCCATGTGACTCTGGCAGAAGTAATTGACCTTGATCATCAGATACATACAACAAAGACTAAACCACAGTGGAGACAGGGCAGAATATTTTTGCGTTTCAGGTGGCCTATTAACACTTGGCTACCTCTTGCAACTCATATTGTGACAGTAAGCAAGAAACTACAGGAGCCTGGCCTGCGTCTTGGGTAGACTGAAGATGTGATTAGACATTGCAGGGGTAAAATTCTAGGCTATACCTTTAGCTAAGCCTCTAAAATCAGTTGAGCAGTTAGTGGAAGCTGAAGGGAGAACAGAGTCGATAGTGAAGGGAAAAGACAATAGACAGACACTGCAGCTCTGTGGTCGGCAGCAGTGTCAAGTGGCATAGTTCATTACTCCTGCCGTTCTCCTCTAATCTGTCAGGAAACTATTTGTAGGTAAAGTCCCCACTTCTGAATTCATCATCAGCATTGAAATGAAAGAAGACAGAATGAATGTGACTGAATTCATTCTAATGGGACTTACCCAGGATTCTCAGATGCTGATAATTCTATTTTTGGTGTTACTTAGCATCTACATGGCAAATAGATGGGGGAAAAAATGGAAATGGTGACAGACTTTATTTTCTTGGGTTCCAGATGGTGACCATCACTGCAGATGGTGACCACAGCCATGAAATTAAAAGACACTTGCTCCTTGGAAGAAAACTATGACAAATCTAGACAGCATATTAAAAAGCAGAGACATACATTTGCCGACAAAGATCTGTAGAGTCAAAGCTATGGTTTGTCCAGTAGTCATGTACAAATGTGAGTTGGACCATGAAGAAAGCTATGCACCAAAGATTAGATATTTTCAACCTATGGTGTTGGAGAAGACTTTTGAGAGTCCCTTGGACAGCAAGGAGTTCAAACCAGTCCATCCTAAAGGAAATCAACCCTGAATATTCATTGGAAGGACTGATGTTGAAGCTGAAAGTCCAATACTTTAGCCACCTGATGTGAAGAGCCGATTCATTGAAAAGGACCTTGATGCTGGGAAAGATTGAGGGCAGGAGGAGAAGGAAGCAACAGAAGATGAGATGGTTGGATGGCATCACCATCATCGATGGACATGGGTTTGAGCAAGCTCTGGGAGATGGTGAAGGATGAGGAAGCCTGGCTGCTGCGGTCCATGGGGTCACAAAGAGTTGGACATACTGAGACACTGAACAACAATAACAATGAGAAAAAGCTTCCACGTCGTGGCAGAGAGGGATATCTCCAAGGATCCTGACCCTGCCTCCGAGTTGAGAATCTGAAATTCACACTCAAGGACACTAATGCAGAAAACACATCTATAGTCCTGGAGAGGATGAGTGTGAGAAAGAGAGAGAGAGAAAAAAAATTATGCAAAGCTAAGAGGATACATCTCAAGTATTCATCAAAGAACTGATCTGTGTGTGTATCTGAAGAAAATACCTGGGGCTGGGGAAAGATTTACCCAGATGAATTAGAGAGAAAAGTGCTTGGTTTTCAAACTAGGCCAGGAAGAGAGCCTACTCTCATTAGCTGGAAAACCTCATATTTACAGGGGTGGGGGGCAGTGCTGTTGGTTTAATATTTAGAAAAATTTTCATTAGCTGTGGGACATGACTAGTTTTAGACTGAGCATATCCCAGGCCCAGCTTCAAGACTTGTATCAGCAATAAAAAAAAAAAAAAAAAAAAAAAAAAATCCTCAAAGAAAACACCCAAAGGAATCAAAACAAGTATTTTGTTCAAAATTTTGTGTCTTTGCTAATGTGAGCTATTAATCTAATTATTTCCACTGATGCCCTTGAGTCATGCTGGTATAAGGGTTATGCTGGGTGCATAAAATGCATTAGGAAGTACATTGTTTCATTACTTCTGTGAAAGTGGTGTGTAACAAGTTATTTCTTGATTAATTTTCATGTAAAATTAATTGATTAAAGCTATATGGGAATGAACTATAGGGCTCTAAACATTCAATTTATTTGCACTTAGATTATCCCAGTTTTAAACTATTTCTCAATGTGTGTTTAGACCGTTGTGTTTTTCATAGCAATGGTCTGTTTTCTTTTCTTGGCAAGTTAATTGCCATACATTTATCATATCATTTTGTTGTCTTTTTAAAATTTGTGGAATCTGCAATGATGGCCCTCTTTTCAATCTTGATTCTGATAATTTGGTTTTTCTCTTATTTTTTGTTAGTCCATTTGGCTAGAAATTATAATTTATTCAATGTTCAAAAGGATCAATTCCTGGCATTTTTTACTTTATATAAATTACTCTTTTAATGATGTATGTCTTCTCAACACTTCCCACACTACAATGTTCTTTATGTTTATTTTAAATTTTCTTTTTTAACATTTTGAGACAGAAGCTTAGTTCATTCTTTAAAGTATGTATTGTTTTCTAATATTTGCATTTAAATATAGAAAAGTCTCTATAATCACACAGTTAGCTGCATCCAGTTAATTTATACACATTGCAATGTATTATACAGTCTTTTATGTATATATATATATATATCTTTTTATAAATATTTCTCATATAGTTTTTATATACATGTATATCATAATGTTTCTGTTGAAAATATATTTTTGAAAATAGTCATGAGTGATTTTAGGCTAAATAATTGGAAAATATTACATTTTTGTTATAAATTTCTATTTAAAGTACTTATGTACTTTATGATTTAAGCTCTTAGAAATATATTGCAAATTGTGTCATCGCCTTAGGTATTTCTTACTTTGGTGGATGCCTGATGAGCACTTTGAGATGAATGGAACAGTCCCACAAATACTTTTTTCCTTTCCTAATATGGTACTAAAACTGATAAAACAGTTTCTATCAATTGTGTATCTGAAATTATGTGACACCTTTTATCTGCATTTGAAATAAGGTTTAAATGACTTGTTCTGAAATTAACATTCATGATTGGAAATTGGTCCAGATATCATCTTCAAAGATAAAACTTAAACAGATTTGCTTGTTTTGAAGAACATAATTTCACAAGAAAGTTTTCACATATTTCATTTCTGTCCAGATTTGATTTTCTCTTTTGGTGATATGACCTAAATTTGCTTTTCATGATTTTTTTCCCAGAGGGCAGAATTTTATAAGTCTTGTTCCACATGGTGATTGTTCTTGTACTATCTCTGGAGATCTATCCTCAAAATTATGATTAAGGTCCCAGTGAATTTAATTAGACAGAATCATACTTGGAGATGCAGGAATCGAATGACTCAGTCATATGAGCTGCACTTAAATGTAGACAAAGTGCTTATGGCTCTTTGCCAGGACCTGCGGAGCATCTGTCTACAACAGTAATCTCAAGCCCGGCTTCTTCTGGAACTGAAATGGTGGACTCAGAACATAATAAAGTGTGTATATGAAATTATTCGTCCTTCAGGAACTCTAAAGTTCAACAACACGGTGTGAAGACGGGACAGGAAGTGATTAAGAATCAAAATGCTGCAACAGCTATCTCACTGTTTCACTTTGACTGCTACAAGTGCAAGCAGAAAAGATTTTATTATAAACAATTTACACACAGTTTGAAGCTTTTTCTCTGTCTGATTACAACACTGATTTAATATTCGTTTGTTATCAGGACAAATCCAGCCAACAGTGAACATTCTGAGTTGCTGTTCACAATCAACATTCAGAGTTCCTTAGGAAACAGACGTTCATATTCACTTCGAAAATCTCAGTAATTTGAAAAGTAATTTTTTAGAAATAACTAAGATGATTTTGATTTTCCGCAATCATGTAAAGCATTGGCCACAGGAAGCAGCTCAAGGTGCTGTGAGGCTGCATGAATCTCACTCTCCGCAGTACCAGAGACAGCATCAGTGCACGAAGGACAAGCAAGAAGGAACCAGGGCCCAGAACATGGATTGAACAGCTTTCTTCATAGACAGGTAGCATATTTTAGAAACAAATATTTTAGAAGCATATTTAGAAACAAATATTTTAGAAGCATATTTAGAAACAAAATTCTGAACGAGGCTTTCAGTTTTGTAAGAGTATGTTGGTGAGGTGAGCTTTCTTTTTTTTTTTTTTTCATTTATTTTTATTAGTTGGAGGCTAATAGCTTTCTTACTTGCTCAGTCATGTCCAGCTCTTTGGGACCCTTCAGATTGTAGCCCACCAGGCTCCTCTGGCCATGGGATTTTCGAGGCAAGAATGCTGGAGTGGGTTGCCATTTCCTCCTCAGAGGGATCTTCCTGACCTGGAGACTGAACCCGCATCTCCTGTGTATCCTGCATAGAAGGCTGATTCTTTGCCCACTGAGCCTTCAGGGAAGCCCAGGATGGGGTTAGAAGTCAGTCTTAGAGTTTTCCTTTGTGATTTTCATAATAAGTCATGTTAGAACTCCTTTATGATTATTAAATATGTTGATTCAATAGATTGATTCTATTCTTTTTTTTTTTTGATTTTTTTTTTATTCTATTCTGTAATACTTCTTTTGAATAATTTCATTACTAATGATTTGGAATAAAGTTACCTACTTGAAGATAAAGTATCCTTAGAAATTAATTTCAAAGGTAATGATCTGGGGATAGTTCCATGGGTAGAGATATATAACTCTGATAATAGTTTTAATTTATATGTTCTCTAACATTGTGTGTTAATTAAAAGATGAGGTAACATCTGTAGACCTTGACTGAGTGACCCTCAAGAATTCGAACAAATGTTGTAATTAGTAAACAGTGACTTAAAGTCCTATTTTTTTGTTCACAGGAGGGTTTAGGCATCCTGTCATGTTTGTTGTCCATTTAGAAGCAGTCTTATGTTAATTTTTTTGTTGATATGTTATTCCACATTGCATACTTTTATGTTTATCTTTTCTTCATTAGATGATAACTCTCTGTATCATCCGATATGTAAGTCTTTCTTCAAACATTTCATCTATTGCTGTTTTGATATCATTTCCTAAATCCTTAAAAATCATGAAATTGTCAAAAAACCTATTTGAGATTTCAAGGATTGGTTAAGAATATTCTTTCAACCCTAGAATGAAGAAGTGTACCTCCTTTATGAAATGGATAGTAAATCTAAAGTAAATCTTGCTTTACATTTTTATTAAACTTTTAATTAATTTTTTAATTTTTAATAGATATTAGCTATATGTACAACAATTAGCTTCCAGATGGAAAGCTAATAGTGACACCTCATTTATTTAATGATGTATCCTTTTCCCACAAATGTCTCTAATTAATTGCCTCTCAATTGGTGTGCAAGATTGAGATTAATGATGATGTTTTAATAAGCCTTGATCTTATTAATAATATCTGAAAGTATAAGAACCATACTGCTCATTTGTTGAATGAATGAACAAATTATCATTACACGTGAGGAAGTCAGTCATAAGAATTATATTGATAGGAAATGTTGTCCTGAACTCTGAAATAAAAGATGCAAAAAGACCTATGGAACAAAGGAACAATGTAACTGAGTTTGTCCTCTTGGGGCTCACTCAGAGCCCCCAGGGTCAGAAGATATTATTTGTCATCTTCTTGCTCATCTACATCGTGACCATGGTGGGCAATTTCCTCATTGTCCTGACTGTGGTGTCCAGCCCAACGCTTGACATCCCTATGTACTTCTTTCTTGGCAACTTATCATTTATGGATGCTGTTTATTCTACTACAGTCACCCCAAATATGATTATAGACTTATTCTGCGCGAAAAAAATCATTTCATTCCAAGCATGCATGATCCAACTTTTTACAGAGCACTTATTTGGTGGTGCTGAGATTTTACTACTGGTGGTCATGGCCTATGATCGCTACGTGGCCATCTGCAAACCTTTGCATTATATGACATTAATGAATCAACGGGTATGTGTTCTGTTACTGCTGTTAGCCTGGACTGGTGGGTTTTTACATGCTATCGTTCATATTCTCTTTGTTTACAATCTCCCCTTCTGTGGTCCCAATGTCATTGACCACTTCGGATGTGACATGTACCCCTTGTTAAAACTGGCCTGCACTGACATCCGTGTTATTGGCTTCACGGTGCTGGCTAATGATGGGGCCATCTGCGTGGTCCTCTTCACACTCTTACTCATCTCCTATGGGGTCATCCTGCGCTCCCTGAAGGATCTCAGTCAGGAAGGGAGGCGCAAAGCCTTGTCCACCTGTGGCTCTCACATCACTGTGGTGGTCCTCTTCTTCGTGCCCTGTATTTTTCTGTATGTGAGACCTCCTTCCACTTTACCCATTGACAAATCCTTGGCAGTGTTTTACACCATCGTCACCCCTATGTTGAACCCTCTGATCTATACACTGAGAAATGGAGAGATGCAAAATGCCATGAAAAAGCTCTGGAACAGAAGACGAAAATGAGGCCGTAGGGAAATATGTCACCTATTTTCAATGAAAAATTGCTCTTCTCAGGAAAACAACGTGTGATTTTTTAACTGTAGTATCTTCTCAGGCTAAATAACTTGGGTATGATGGAAAACATCTCTAATTTGAATGATCAAAATATACTTTAATATTTTCAAAATTTCCTAGTTCAAAATACATATTTGTTTGAAATGCATTTTTATGATTTCCATGATTTCTTGGGGGAAGTACATATAGTTTTGGGGTTAAAAAATGTTTCTTTGAGACTATAGATTTATGTTCTATATGATGAGTTAAGCTATATAGTTAATACTGTTAATTTATTAGATTAGGGGAAGATTTTACCATATTTCTATCTAAAATAATGCAATATTTTTCAGAATTAATAAGGTTTATTACATTACAGATTTCAGAAAAAATGATTAAAAATATAAATTACTCCACACACATACTTATTAATATTTGAAGTGTAGATACAATTATTCTATCTGCAAGATTATTTATACATCACTTTGTTTCTGCTGCTTAACATCTTAAGATTGAAGAAGAATGTTTCAAAGGTTTAAATTTAATAACAAGGCCATGTTTATAAAAATAATCTAAAGGAATGAAATTTTATGTAGAATAAAACCAAATCTTAATTTTCCAACTGTTATGAGTGTTTTAAAATAAATGTGCTATTTAATATTTTTTGCTTTTACATTTCTATTACCATATTACTTTTGAAAAATTCCATTTCCTTCAAGTGATTTCATACACTTTAACCACTTTTTTGAAAATAACTTTTAAAAACACTTTATGAAAGTGAAAGTCATGTCTGACTCTTTGTGACCCCGTGGAATGTAGCCCACGGAATTCTCCAGGCCAGAATACTGAAGTGGGTAGCTGTTCCCTTCTCCAGCAGATCTTCCCAACTCAGGAATCGAACCCAGATCTTTCACGCATTGCAGACAGATTCTTTACCAGCTGAGCCACCAGGAAAGTCCAAAAACACTTTATATTTTAATCCATCTAGAATTTACTTTCATTTGTCATGGGCAAAGACGTAAGTCTATTTTCCCTAAAGAGGTAAAATAGTCTGTCAACATAATGATTCGTTTCACATAGCTTGAAAAGTTTCTACTTAGTAGGTGATGTTTTGCACCATCTAAGATGTTCAGTTCTGGGGCACCTTCTCCTCTTCTCCAACTCCTCTCTCACATTTCCCTTATCCTCTGAACTTTAGGGCCATTTTGTAAAGTTTGAAAATTTCCATAAAAACATGTTTAGCATGTCATTGCTGAATACGCTTAGGCTTTCCCTTCTCCAGGGGATCTTCCTGACCCTGGGATCGAACCCAGGTCTCCTGGATTGAAGGTGGATTCTTTACCAGCTGAGTCACAAGAGAAGCCCAAGAATACTGGAGTGGGAAGCTTAACCCTTCTCCAGGGGATCTTCCTGACCCAGAAATTGAACCGGGGTGCGATGTTTTGATAGAACAGCATCGAAACATGTATATTATCAAGGGTGAAACAGATTACCAGCCCAGGTTGGATGCATGAGACAAGTGCTCGGGGCTGGTGCACTGGGAAGACCCAGAAGGATGGGGTGGGGAGGGCGGTGGGAGGGGGGATCGGGATGGGGAACACATGTAACTCCATGGCTGATTCATGTCAATGTATGACAAAATCCACTACAATATTGTAAAGTAATTAGCCTCCTACTAATAAAAATAAATGGAAAAAATAATAAAAAAAAATGGGAAGGGAACTGAGTAGATATTTCTCCAATGAAAATATAAGAATGGTCACAGGAACATGAGAAGGTGCTCAACATCACTACTCATCAGAGAAATGCAACTCATAACACAAAAGGAGATCGCCTTTCATCTGTTAGGATGGCCATATGAGATCTATATGAGACAAAAAAGTTTGGTGAGGATGTAGAGAAAAATGGAACTATACAATTAATGGGAATATAATTTTTTCAGTCACTACAGTGAACATTAGGGAGGTTTTTCAGACAATTAAAAACAAAATCATTGTATTATGCAATCGTGCTTTTGAGTATATATTCAAGAATATGAAATCAGGAATCTGAAAGGTCATCTCTACTCCCATGTTCATTGCAGCATTCTTCACGATAGCCAAGATCTGGACACAACTAAGTGAACATTGAAAGATGAATGGATAAAAGAAATATGAGACATAAATATATATATATATATATATTTATATATAGACTTCCCCGGTGGCTCAGATGGTAAAGTGTCTGCCTACAATGCGGGACACCCGGGTTCGGTCTCTGAGTTGGGAAGCTTTTCCTGGAGAAGGGAATGGAAATTCACTCCAGTATTCTTGCCACCCCTCAAAAAAAAAAAAAAAAAAAGAATGGATAAAAGAAATATGATATATATATATGTGTGTATATATATATATACACATATGTATATAAAAAAGACTTTCATTTAGCAATATAAAAGAAGGGAATTCTGAAATTTGTGAAAACGTAAAGTAACTTTAATGGCACTATGCCAAGTGAAATAAGCAGAAATAGAAAGACAAATACTCTATGATCTCACTTATATGTGAAACTAAAAAAGAAAACAAAAACAAACTCAGATGCAGAGAGAAGAATGTTGAGTGCCAAGGGCTGGAGGATGAGAGCTAAAAAATGACATTCAGTTCAGTTCAGTTCGGTTAGTCGCTCAGTGGTGTCCGACTCTTTGCGACCCCATGAACCGCAGCACGCCAGGCCTCCCTGTCCATCACCAACTCCCGGAGTTTACCCAAACTCATGTCCATCGAGTTGGTGATACCATCCAACCACCTCATCCTCTGTCCTCCCTTTCTCCTCCTGCCCTCAATCTTTCCCAGCATCTGGGTCTTTTCCAATGAGTCAGCTCTTCGGCTTCGCGTCAGGTGGCCAAAGTATTTGAGTTTCAGCTTCAGCATCAGTCCTTCCAATGAACACCCAGGACTGATCTCCTTCAGGATGGACTGGTTGGATCTCCTTGCAGTCCAAGGGACTCTCAAGAGTCTTCTCCAACAGCACAGTTCAAAAGCATCAATTCTTTGGTGCTCAGCAAATATTGTCATATTTGCATATTGTCATATTTGCTTCTACTTCAATTTGAAGTAACATTGAAAGATTTATGAAACCACAGCCCAGAACTTTTCAATTTCTGGTAAACAACCTAGATGCCCTTCTGGGATCAAAGGATTTCAGTTTGGGCTAACAGCATGGGGTCACAAAGAGTCGGACATGACTTAGTGACTGAACAACAATACAACGTGAGCTCTGTCGTGAGTGCTTCAGCGTTTTGAGAACATGTTTCTCTATCTACTGAAATGCATGACGTTGCCCATAAGATTATTCTGGCAGGTATTGGGTTTTGTAAAATTAGTCCCTGAAACTATCAAACATCAAAACATACCTCAACTATTTTCTGATGAACTATGATTTGATCCATACATAACATTTTTTGTTTTCATTCTAGTTTACCCTTCAAGTTTGAGAATCTGTGTTGCTGTCTCTCCAGGGTTTTAAACCACTGTTTTTGGATTGTATTCTGGAGACAAACTTTTCTGGTATAGCTTCAAAAACTCTTCTTTTGAAAAATTATTTTCATGGGCAATCTTCACTGATTTAGACCGAATTCCACGTGACTCAGATGGTAAAGAGTGAGCTTGCAGTGTGGGAGACCTGAGTTTGATCCCTGGGTCAGGAAAATCCCCTGGAAAAGGGAATGGTAACCCACTTCAGTATTTTTGCCTGGAGAATTCCATAAATAGAGCAGCCTGGGGACTACAGTTCATGGGACTGTAAAGAATCAGACATGCCTGAGTGTTTAGCACTTTCACTTTCCACTCTTTCCCTTTTATGCTTCTCTAGGGCTTTTGGAGCTGGGCTAAACAGACATAGGGGTTCTAACGCAATCTCTTTGCCCAGTATGTTAGCTATTTAAGTGGAAACTGGGTAACCCCTTAATGGACCATGGTGAGTAGATTTCAGTCTCTTATGAGGTTGAGAATGATGACTTTTTCAGTACATGCTAATTCTCTAATCTCACGCTTTAATTTCAGAGCTGAAAGAAGAGTTCAAGATACTTTCATAATATTTCAGCAAAATCCATATTTATCATAGTTCTTTAAATAGGTTCAAATCCTCATTCAAACTGTTTTTGGCATCTGCCTTCGCAAATATTATTGCAGAACCATAATAATAAAATATCCAGCCAAACTATTAATAGATTTAGTCACATGGTTTCAGTTCTCATAATCACTTTTCCTTCATGATGCATGCTGCTCACAGTGATTATATTCTCCAGAACCCATCCACAGTTATGTCCAATTTATGTTTCTTTTTAAGGAAAGCATATTTGAATATTTTGAGTAAGTGTAGCTAACTATATAGGAATATTGATACATTGAATTCAGTTGAATTGAATTCAATGTATTTACAAAATAATTTCAAACTTTGGTATTTATTTCTTTTCATAGATAATTGCAAAGAGTGTTAAAGTTGGTGGTAGCATAAACATGTCATGCCTGTTTAGTTGCAAAACATAATTTAAAGACAAGAGTCCTGACCCAGGATTTAATGATGTGATTCTTCACCTTCCCTTGGTAAATGGTGTCCCTATTCACTTTTTCATGCTTCCTTGTTATAAACTGTGTATGTCATTGCTCATTTTTAATATTCCATAAAGATATTATAGGACTAAATTTAAATGTAAAATGCATTTTACCATTTTTTAATATAACTGAAGAATGGAATTACTGTCATCATAAACATGTTAATCTAATTACAGAACTAGCACAATAAATAAACATTTTGAGGAAGTATTATAAACTTTTTCTATTATGAAGTGCTAATATTACAAAGGGGTTCATAATTATCACAACATACATATAGAAACAATATTTATAAATTGTGATTAACATGACTGTAGATCAATTAAAAATAAAATATCAAAATAAAAATTAAAAATAAAGCACACATCTAAGTGTTTAATTTATATGGTATCAAATATTCAGACTCCACATTTAAGCTCATTTATTATCAAATATCCAGTTTATGGCTTCCCATGTGACCCCGTAGTAAAGAATTTGCCTGACAATGAAGGAGACGCAAGCGATACAGTTTTGGTCCCTGGCAGGCTATAGTCCATGGGGATCACAAAGACTCGGACACCACTGAACACACACACACACACACACACACACACACACACAATCCAAGTTTATAAGTGGTCAACTTTTTCTCTTTTGAGATGATGTTTTGTTTTCATATTGACTTATGGATGAAGTTTAAAATTAGAGAGGAACACTGTAAAAGTTCCTCTCTGATGTTGTCACCTTGTTTGAAATAATTGGTTTTTTGGCAAGACCTGTTAATGATAGGGAAATACCCATGAGTTCCAATTAGTCACAGCGAAGAAATTTCATAGATTTTGCCAACAAATAGGATATATGGTAGTGCTTTTAGGGCTTCTACAAAGTTACTATTTATAAATCAAGAGACACTTACTGCAGCTGAGTTAGTTGACATTTTTATCTTATGGGTTTTACTTCTTTCCTGAGCAACTAAGAGCTGCCTGGGGCCTAGCCATGGAGGTATGTCAGACACTTTCATAGGTGAGATTATTTTTTTAGAAATCATATAATCATACATTCTCAGGTTTAAATACATATTACAAATCATACAATCAACCCTCATCCAAACTTACCTTAGATTTAAACCCCTTTTTCAGCATACAAAATAACAAGGTAGACTCAGCTATAGTACTACCAATTTAGAACTAAGGATATTTTGGGGTCATTTATTTCTTATTGATATATACTTAAATGTGCTTCCCTGGTGCTCAGATGGTAAAGAATCTGCCTGCCAATGGAGGAGACGTGAGTGCGATGCCTGAGTAGGGAACATCCCCTGCAGAAGGGAATGGCTACTCATTCCAGTATTCTTGCCTGGAGAATTCCATGGGCAGAAGAGCCTGGAAGGCTACATACAGTTCATGGGGTTGCAAAGAGTTGGACATGATGGAGTGACTAACACTTTCTCCTTTCATATATTTAAATTAGTCAAATTAATAATATAATTAGCTGCAATTACATACATTAGAATAAATTTGCAAGTCAAATATGCATCCAAAATTTCCCTCACTTAATATTACAACTTTAGAATTTTTATGGCATTGCACAATTTTTAAAAGCATCACTCTTAAAAAGTATATATTATTCAAAAAGATGTACTATACGTTATTCAAAGAGATGTAGAATTAAAAGGAATTTTAATTATCTTATTCCCCAGTGTTGAACATTCCATGCTGTTTCTAAATTTTCCACAGTTCTTATTAATAGTATTGGACAAATTTGTACATAGTGATTTTTCTCATTTAAAAATATTTTACATTAGGGTTTATTCCTAAAATAAGTATCGCAGAGCCAAAGAAAAAATGAAAAAAAAAGTAATTTACATTTTTTTATAGTTGTTTCTAAAATACTTTCATAAACTGTGTTTAATTCTTACTTTATTTACACTATCCCCTTCATTATCTGCTGGAGGATCCCGTTAAAGGATGAGGAAATGCTGTGACAACGGTGCACTTTGTTTCCACATATGCATAAATGTTTCATCTTAGATAATTAAAAATACAGTTTTTTATTCATTTATCTTTGAAAAGATATGCCTTATGAAATATATTTAATTGCGTCTATTTCTCTTGTCCTTGGCAAATTTAAAACTGCAAATTTCTTGTTCTGTTAGTCATGCACTGTCTTGTAAGCAGGAATGATGGATGCTGTTGGAAGATGGTAGAAGACGGCATGAGAATGCATGGAGCAGAGACATAAAGGACTGGGAAGGTCGCTCCTGCTATGGATGGATGAGCCGCTGCTCTTTGGCAATGGTAGGTCAGGAACTAAGGGCATTTAATAGCAACACCATTTATGACTTTGTATGAATAAGCATACATTAACACACATAGTAAATGTCCAGTAAATGTTTGTTGACTGAGTGAACTTGTAGGAATAAATAGCAAGTAATGGATTTTATTTGTTTGTGGTAGTCGGTGCATATACACTTACATGCATGGTGCATTACCTGTCTCTCTAGCAAATTATTCTTGTTCTTCATATTAAATTTTTATTTACAGAACTTGAAAGTAAGTATTTCCTTTACTTGAAAGATCTTTGTGTGTTGAACACCTATATGAATTGAGTTTTTCTTTTTTTTTTTAACTAAAACTACTGAAGTTGTGGGTTTTTCTGGTGGCTCAATTGGTAAAGAATCTGCTTGCAATGCAGGAGACCTGGGTTCAATCCCTGGTTTGGGAAGATCCCCTGGAGAAGGAGATGGTGACTCACTTTAGTATTCTTGCCTGGAGACTATCATGGACAGAGGAGCCTGAGGTCTGGCAGATTACAGTCCGTGGGGTTGCAAAGAGTCAGACACAACTGAGCAACTAACACACACACACACACACACACACACACACACATACACACTGAAGCAATGAATATGCAGAATATGTATATTAAGTTATATGTGGAGCAGAATTTTGAAAAATAAAATAATCAATTAACATATACACAAATTATCTTTAAAGTAAAATGATCCATAACATGCACTTTTTTAGAGACATTTAAATAGTTTCATGCTTATTCTGGAGAGTGTTCAGAAACTCTTTTTTTTTTTTTTATTAATTAGTTTATTTATTTTAGTTCAGGTTCGATGCACGATACAGAAACTCTTAAACTGGAGTGCAGCTTCCCTTCCAATTTCTCACACAGTAGAGAGATTATAGATCAACAGAGCTGGAGGACAAGGGCATCAGAACTTCTGTTGAGTTTATGCTTCGGTGAAGCAAGCATATCTTTACTTTTTTGGAGAATGACAATTTAATACCAAACGTTTACTCATCACCTGATCGGTTTCAGGCACTGCGGACATTATTCCATGCACTGTAGTGGGACAGTGAGGAAACACAGCTGAGTAGTTGATGTGTTCTGATAGGTACCAGAGAGGATGTTTCACCAAGGACTTCTATCTATTTCCCTAAACTCCCTGATTTCTTGATCATGTTTTTACTTTCCAAAGTTAGGAGTCGAGATATCAAACTGAAATTCCATCACGGAAAAGGGAATAACTCTTATGTGTGTACAGGAGTTCTTAGCCTATAAAATGCATCTGAGAATTACGATTTGTAATCTCACGGACACAGTGAAGGGCCTGAAGAACTGAGATGATGCAGCAAAGTCCAATCGGGTCAGAACAAGAAGGAGAATTCAGACCTCAAGTAGACAGTCCAGAGTTTTTTTCAGTAAATTACACATCAAATTTGCCCTACAGATGGTTTACAGGTGACTGGTGCTAGGTATCTGAAGAGATGGAAAGCTTTATGGAGGAAATAAGAAAAAATTGAAACAAGTACTGGGACAAAGTGTCAAGGGCATATTCCACAGTTACAGTGATTGCACTATTTTGTTGTAAAAGTCAGAACACAATTCTTTGGTGATTAACGAGTATGATTCTTTGTTCCTTTGTAGGTAAGTCAGGCCCCAGGAAGCCGTTCCTTGCTGAATGGATGTCCTCAGCCCTCCCAACAATGTGACTGCATTTGTTCTCCTGGGACTCACACAGAATCCACACTTGCAGAAAATACTCTTCATTGTCTTTCTGTTCATTTTTTTTATTCACTGTTCTGTCCAATCTGCTCATTGTCATCACCGTCTCCCTCAGCCCTACACTTTCTGCTCCCATGTACTTCTTTCTCACTTACTTGGCTTTATTAGATGCCTCCTTCACCTCAGTCATCATGCCTAAATTGATCATTGACCTGCTGTTCCAGAGGAGAACCATCTCCTGGGGAGTATGCCTGACTCAGATCTTTTTGGAGCACTTCCTGGCAGCATCAGAGATCATTGTCCTCATGGCCATGGCCTATGACCGCTACGTGGCCATCTGCAAGCCTCTGCGCTACACGACCGTCATGCGCCAGGGGCTCTGCCCGCTCCTGGTGGTGGTGGCCTGGATCGGGGGATCCTGCATGCCTCAGTGCAGATTCTTTTCACCATGGACTTGACCTTCTGTGGTCCCAACGTCATTGACCACTTCAGGTGTGATTTCTTCTCGCTGTTGGAACTTGCCTGCAGCGACACCTACAGGCTGGGAATGGTGGTGGCAGCCAACAGTGGGGGCATGTGTTCGCTTATTTTTGTCATCCTGGTCACCTCCTACAGAGCTATCTTGAACTCCTTGAAATCCCATGGCTCTGAAGGACGGCAGAAAGCCCTCTCTACATGTGGCGCCCACTTTACAGTAGTGGTGCTCTTTTTTGTGCCTTGTGTGTTCACCTACACACGTCCTGTGGCCACTTACCCTGTGGACAAGTGGGTGGCTATGTTCTTTGCAATCCTCACACCCATGTTAAACCCTATTATTTACACAGTGAGAAACACAGAGGTGAAAAATGCTATGAGGAGTCTGATGAAGAAGAGAGTAACTTAGGCTGTTCATGATACCAAGAAAGTGATGATTTATATACATATGTATGAAGGATTATACATGCTGCAAATTGTGAAAGTAAATTAGCAAATTTTGCAGATTATTGACAAAAATGGCCTAGAAAATAGGCATTTTGACAACTTTTTAAAATACTTTGCAAGACTTGTATATTCATACTCAGTTTCAGACTAGCCAATGGGAAGAATATCAACAATAAGCCCCTAGTTTATTTATTGTAGAGTATATTCTTCCAGTGTGTTATTATTAATTTTTAAAGATTATTCAGATAAGTTACTTGGATGAAATTGATTTTTTCGTATGACCTTCATGTCAGAAACCTTGTTTTTGCATAGCCTGTGGTCCAGCCAGTAAGAAACAGATATACTTAGATACATGCATGGCAAGGAAAGTTGGGGAAGTTTAAGAATCAGGGTTGAATTTTCTATTAATTTTCCAAAATCAGCAAGAGGAAACACCTAGAAAAAGAGATAATGATAACTCACAAACTATTTCTTTTTTTGGTGCAAAAATTAAGCCAGAAACTTTGAAATTATTCTTTATTTGCTCTTATTTTATAAAGTATCTTCATGACTCATAGCTTTTCTTGAACATGAAAGAAATGTTTCTTTTTATGTCTCAAGACTTGAGGAGCCATTTGAAACTAGAAGGGTAAGCATCTTTTATTAAATTTCAATAGAAAATCGTATGGGTAGATCCCAAAGCTCTAGATCTATACATCTGATACATATATTTACATTAATTGAACCTTTTATTAATATTATCTGTCAAGCATCTTTGTTTCAGCTGATTTTGTCATGTACAAAGCTGGTGGTTCCATTATCATTAACCCCATTTTGTTGCTGTTGTTTAGTTGTTAAATCATGTCCAGCTCTTTTGCAACCCCATGGACTGCAGCCCACCAGGCGTCTCTGTCCGTGGGATTTCCCAGGCAAGAATACTGGAGTGGGTAGCCATTCCCTTCTCCAAGGGATCTTCCTGACCCAGAGATTGAACCTGCGTCTCCTGCCTTGACAAGCCAAATCTTTACCACTGAGCCACCTGGAAGCCCTATTCCGCCCATTTTACAAAAGCAAATTGAAGCCAAGAGAGGTTTACTAATTTACTTGTCTCACCTCACATGCCCTTTCTCCATTAGTATATCAGGAGCTATTACACTGGGATGTATCATCCTTTCAAAAGTGTCAGCTATAAGCTTCCAGTCCAGGTCTTTAAAACCCAGTCTTACTGCTTTCAAATGAGACAGGGTTGCCTGTGGTGTATGTAGGTGTATCAGTTCGGTTCAGTTCAGTCGCTCAGTTGTGTCTGCCTGTATGACCCCATGGATTGCAGCACACCAGGTGTATAGATAAATCTATCTGCAGTCTTAATGATCCACTTTGTCCTTTAAGAAGATGGTGTCAAATACAAAAATAAACTCAAAATGGATTAAAGATCTAAACGTAAGACCAGAAACTATAAAACTCCTAGAGGAGAACATAGGCAAAACACTCTCTGACATAAATCACAGCAGGATCCTCTACGACCCACCTCTGAGAGTAATGGAAATAAAAGCAAAAATAAACAAATGGGACCTAATTAAACTTAAAAGCTTTTGCACAACAAAGGAAACTATAAGCAAGGTGAAAAGCCTTCAAAATGGGAGAAAATAATAGCAAATGAAGCAACAGACAAATAATTAATCTCAAAAATATATACAAGCAGCTCCTGTAGCTTAATTCCAGAAAAAATAAACAACCCAAGCAAAAAATGGGCCAAAGAACTAAGCAGACATTTCTCCAAAGAAGACATACAAATGGCTAACAAACACATGAAAAGATGCTCAACATCACTCATTATCAGAGAAATGCAAATCAAAACCACAATGAGGTACCATTTCATGCCAGTCAGAATGGCTGCTATCCAAAAGTCTACAAGCAATAAATTCTGGAGAGGGTGTGGAGAAAAGGGAACCCTCTTACACTGTTGGTGGGAATGTAAACTAGTACAGCCACTATGGAGAACAGTGTGGAGATTCCTTAAAAAACTGGAAATAGAACTGCCATACAACCCAGCAATCCCATTGCTGGGCATGCACACCAAGGAAACCAGATCTGAAAGAGACACATGCACCCCAATGTTCATCACAGCACTGTTTATAATTGTCAGGACATGGAAGCAACCTAGATGTCCATCATCAGATGAATGGGTAAGAAAGCAGTGGTACATATACACGATGGACTATTACTCAGCCATTATAAAGAATGCATTTGAATCAGTTCTAATGAAGTGGATGAAACTGGAGCCTATTATACAGAGTGAAGTTAGACAGAAAGAAAAACACCAATACAGTATACTAACACATATATATGGAATTTAGAAAGATGGTAATGATGACCCTATATGCGAGACAGTAAAAGAGACACAGATGTATAGAACAGTCTTTTGGACCCTGTGGGAAAAGGTGAGGATGGGATGATCTGAGAGAATAGCATTGAAACATGTATATTATCATATATGAAACAGATCACCAGTCCAGGTTCAATACATGAGACTGGTGCTCAGGGCTGGTGCACTGGGATGACCCAGAGGGATGGGATGGGGAGGGAGGTGGGAGGGGGACTCAGGATGGGGAACACATGTACACCCATGGAGGATTCATGTCAAAGTATGGCAAAAGCCACTACAATATTGTAAAGTAATTAGCCTCCAACTCAAATAAATAAATGAATTTAAAAAATAATACAAAAAATGAAGATGGTGTCAAATATGTTGCAGACTTGTCTCACATGTAGCAGTGTATTTCAGCAGTTAAAGCTTATTCGTTTCATGAAAGTTCAAGTTATGCCACTTCACTATTACAAAAGACAAACATTACTATGGCAAAGTTATCTTGCAATGGAAAAGAATCTGAAAAAATGTATATATATATATATATATATATATAACTGAATCACTTTGTTCAGCAATTGAATCTAACACAATGTTGCAAATTAACTGTTCTTCTATTAGAAAATGGAAAAAATATTTTTAATAGCTCTATAATATTAATATGATTTTTTTTAAGTAAAATGAAAAATCCCCTTTGGATTAAAAAAAATTTAGTGAAAATAAGTACTAATGTCGGCCTTCATAAAAGCCACGTGGCTACAGTGAACTTTCAGCAAATGGGGATACCCACAGTGCTAATCTGTGCCCGTGGTCACAAGTGAAGCTTGTCCTTGAGGTATTCTTCCCTTACTTATTTATTTTTTTGGATGGTGGGGCTTTCTTCTCTTCATCTCTCTGCTGAACTCCATTTCCTAAGTTATTTGCATGTTTTGGGATACTCTTGTGTGAAGTAAAACCATCTGATGGTCTCTTTTCTGCAACTATGTTTCCCTTCAGGGGTTTTATGAAAAGAGGGATGTAATTGGATCTAGAAATAAAATTGTTTTCATATTTCACAGGAAATGACACATGGGTAAAAGAGATGTTTAGAAGAAAGTAGAGCAACTCAGTCACTGAGGAAATTGATACTTGGTTTGGGCATGAGGTAGAACCTTGAAGAGCTAAATAGGTGCTGCTTCTGTTGGAATGCTTCCATTATTAATACTGTAGTGTTAGCATTTATTATTGAAAAAAAAGGGTTTCATAGTGTTAACATGTATTGCTGATAAAAAAAGGACTTTGGGAAAATTTGACTTCTTTAATTAATGGAAAAAGTAATGTTCAGTGAATACAATGTGCCAGAGAGTTATGGGAGCTCCATATACACCGTTGAATAATACAAACAAAAGCTGTGTTTATGTGGAAGTAAAATTCCAGTGGGGGAATAGATGGATAATAAGCAAGTAAACAAATAAATGAAAAGTAGAATTTTGTTAGTAATGGTGAAAATTAGAAAAAAGGCATTTTATATGAGTGTGATACAGGAGAGAAGAATTAGATACATGTTTGTGTAGTTGTGTAAATCCCACCTAGGATTTCACTTTGATAGAAATATATTCACATGCTATTACTTTTTTTAAAGTAGATTATTTAAAAACATGTGTTTGAAATGGGGATAATATCTTTTGTCAATGAGAAAAAAGTAGTTTCTTAGGAGATGATCATTTCTTACTATATATATATGTATATATATATATAAAATGCATAGATGTACATAAAGCACATGAATAGATAGTATATTTATGGTATGATTATTTTAGAGGGGAAGGTTATTAAGGGAATATAATATCTACAAAAGCAAAAAAGCACCTTTTAAGGCAATAGTGGAAAAAAAAGATTGAAGAATACTGCCTTAACTCATATCTAGAACAGTAGGTAAGACCATGGAGTAAATTTAGAATGATAATGAAGTTCATCCAAGAACAGAGCGTGGCCCACCACCTGTAAGGATCGGATGCAGGAAAACCGAGAGACTCTTCATTCTCAGGGGACTTCCCAGAGTGTGCTCAACTGTATTAATAAGCAGGTTGTAATCAACAAACTACATTGTAAACTGATATTTTATCCATTTGGATTTAGGAGAAGAAAGAAGGCTATAATCCCTAACGTTTCTAAATCAAAAACAAGAAATTTGAGAGTACTAATTGCTATGCAGTGAGAAAGAATTTAGTCCTTATTTTTCTGAATGAGGAACGTTTTAGAATCCTTTATAATGGAAACGATTCTGTAGTTCGATGTGACACAGTTGTAATAATCATCTTGAAAGAGTTAGAGAGCCCCAGATTAGGTGATAGAAAACTTCACCCCCGAAAAATTGGAAAGGAGGCTGGTGTGGGGCTGCTGCTGGCTACCTGGTGGGTGGGTCCCAGGTCAGGTGTGGACTCAAGGTGTTCTGAGGTAGCGGGTCTAAGGGCAGATGGGTGGGGCTCTGTCTTTGCTCTGTTAGCTACTTGCCCTGGGGCTTCTCAACATTGGTGCCACCTGGCTGGTGAGTGATGTTTGCACCCACCACAGAATTGCTAGAGGGAGGGTTTCAATATGATGCTTGCCAGCATCATGTCACTATCACAGGATAGCTACCCAAAATGGTTGCGACCAGTGTCTATGTCCCCAAAGTGAGGCTCAATTTTCTCTTATATTTCTGGGATGCTCTGTTCATTATGAGCAATTCGATCTGACTCAAGCTCTTTTCAGATTTCTATTTCATACTGGACTGGATGTGACTTTTAAGGCTGAAGTCACTGTTTTCCAAAGCCCCCTGGCTCTCTGAAAAGGAATCCCCACTGGCTTACAAAGTCGTATATTTTAGGGGAGATCACTTCCCAGTGTAGGAGTACTGGGCTAAATAGTACTCTGTGGGGTTCAGAACAATTTCCTCCTTTGGGAAAATGTCTGCAACTGGATTATCACCCTCGATTTATTGCCAACGTGAGGTGTGGGACTGGACTCTGCCCTGTATCACTCCCTGCTCTCTGTCCTGTCACGGTTCCTACTCTGTGTATTTTATTTTATTTTTTATTTTTTTACTCTATGTATTTTAATAACAGGGGATCTGCTAGTCAGGTTATTCCCATCGGCAGTGGCTCCTAGAGAGTCATAATTTTGGTCTTTCCTTAAGAGGGCATGATTTCAGGATCTTTCTGCTCTGCCAATCATGACTGCTTCACCATGTATGTATGTCTGTATGCCAGGGATAGCCTTAACTTTATTGTATGTTTTAAAAATAAGAAGTATGATTGTTCTTTCTACTTGGAATCACTTGAGATTTCATATGAATTTTAGGATGGCTTTTTCTATTTCTGCAAAATTTTTTTGAGGCTTTCGTAGAAATAACATTGAATTTGTAGATCACTTTAGGTCATCTTGGTATCTTAATTTTTGTTGTTCAGTTGTTAAGTCTTGTCTGATTCTGCAAACCCATGGACTGAAGCATGCCAGGCTCTTCTGTCAATTACTGTCTCCCGGAGTTTGCTCAAACTTATGTCCATTGAGTCAGTGATTTTACCTAACCATCTCATCCTCAGTCACCACCTGCTCCTCCTGCCCTCAATCTTTCCCGGCATCAGGGTCTTTTCTGATGACTTGGCTCTTTGCATCAGTTGGCCAAAGTATTGGAGGTTCAGCTTCAGCATCAGTCCTTCCAATGAATATTCAGGATTGATTCCCTTTAGGATTGACTGGTTTAATTTCCTTGCAGTCCAAGGGACTCTCAAGAGTCATCTGCAACACCACAGTTCAAAAGCATCAGTTCTTCGGTGCACAGCCTTCTTTACGGTCCATCTTTCACAACTGTACATGACTACTGGAAAAAACATAGCTTTGACTGTTATGCCCGATGTCCGAATCCCCGAGCGGGAATAGAGAAGGCCTCCAAGACAATGCATCTCGCAGAAAGGGAAGTTTATTACTGACTCGAGCCAGGACTCTGCTGCAACCAGCACAGTGGTGCGGGTCAGAGAGCCCGGAGCCCAAGCTGTTACACAAATTTATAGGGTGAGAAGAGGATTGGTTACACGTTTGCAAAGCAATTTCATTGGTCAAAACTTCCGCGCGTGCGGGACTTTCCTGGGGGTTTCCGCCCCGTTCCTAATTTCCTAATTGGCAAACATCGGTCAGTATTAAGTGAAAGCTAATTGGTCCTAACTGGCCAACAGCGGTCAGTGTTAAGTGAAAGCTAATTGGTTGTATCCAGGTGGCCTGATAATCTTACCAAGTAGGAAGGCCTACTCTGACCTCACATTCCCCCCTGTCTGTTGTTCAAGTAGAGGAAGCTTCCTCTTTTCTATCTTGGGCCACTGACACTATAAGTGGACCCAGGAGGGTGGAAATTAAGGTAGTCAGCCAGGGGGAGTGTTGAAGCCAAGACTCAAACCATCTCTGCTGGGCTTCCTGTTCTCTCTTTCGTTGTGCCAGTCCCTCTCTCAATTTTTCCATAGATTCTACCACCTCAGACAAGGAAGTCAAAGACTTCTCTAAGTGACTGATTGCATCTACAGCGGCTCGTAGGGAGGAAAGCCCTTGGCCTTGCAGAGATAGTGAAGCTTGGTTAAATTGCCCCCATATCTGAGGTACTTGGCCCTGCGGATTGTGCCACACTCGGGTCTACCAAATCTCTGTTTCCTACGTCCCATTCCCGGGGCCCATCACAAGAGGTTACACAGCTTCAGCTCCTGCAATAATCAGCAGGAGAATTAGGACACCTCCCGGCGGACGAGTCAAAGGATTTGACGGGTGAGGACTCGCCTTCCATTCTGCTCCTGTTCTTCCGGTGTGGCTTGCCGCACGTGATTGCAGTGAACCCAGGGTCCAATCCCGTTGGCCTTGACAGCAGTAGGAGTGGTAAGAAGAACAACATAAGGGCCTTTCCATCTAGGTTCTAATACACACAGGAGGGGCCTTCCATACAGAATCTCTTATAAGGGGTGTTACGCGCCCGAAAGAGTGCGAAGGGAAGGAGGGTCACCCAGTCCCCGCCAGTCTCTATTGCCAACTTTGTTCTCTCAACCTGTCCTGAGCTCTGGGGATTATATTCACAATGTAATTTCCATTTCATCCCCAGAGCTTGAGCCAGCCCTTGTACAATCTGGCTCACAAAGGTAGGTCCATTATCAGAGTCCATAGTCACTGGCAGCCCATACCTAGGCACTATCTCCTCTAAGATCTCCCTTAGCGGGGAAGGCTTCCACTCACCCCGAGAAGGTATCTACCAGAACCAACATATAGCAATACCCGTACTTGCCTGGCCTTACCTCAGTGAAATCTATCTCCCAGTGTTGCCCTGGCTCTTCCCCTCAGTACCTCGTTCCTGTGTGCTGCTTTTTCCTTGTCCTCATCAGCTGGCACGCTTTGCAAGCCTGGATTATCTCTCGTCCAGTTGCATTTTTCTCAAACACTGATCAACATGCAGATTCAGTCCATATTTGCTTTCATTTATCTACTGAGTGTACCCAAGCTTCTTCTTCAGAGACTCTAGCATCTCAGGGGGAGGAGGGCGAGGGAGCCTGAAGTAGACCTTCACAAAATCATAGATAAACCACTGTAGTGCAGTCAGAGTGCCGATCATGATGATACGGGCAAAGAGTCCCTTCCATGCACCTCTAAATCCAAGTTTCTTGAGGACCTGAGAGGCACTGCTACCCTTCTCTTTATTCAACACAGACACCACGGAATCGGCAACAGTACGTTCAAAGCAGGCAAACTTCATCATGGTGTACCTCATAAAAGCCAAACTTGCAGAGCCCCTGCAGGGAGTAGCCAATGAGGGTCGGGGCCCATCCTTTGGCCAAACCACGGAAACCATCCTCTTTGAGTGTACTTCTGTGGGTCCACCTGCATACGGACCACAACTTAAGACCTCATCAAAGCCACACAGTGCATAAAACTTCGTGGAGCCATATTCACAACTGTACTCTTCTACCGTGGTGGCTCCAGCTTTCCTTTGCCCATCTTTTTGTCTAGGGGTACATCAGTTAAGTCTTTTTGTGCTGCCAGGGCCTCAGCCAGTATCTCCCTGCAATCATGGAGCTACAAACAGCTGGAATGGCTTATTTGGGTTAGGCAGGGCAAGGGCTGGGGCTTCTAGTAGGGCCCGTCTGAGTGTCTGGAAAGCTCAGTCCAAGTCCAGTTTGGGGTCTCTTTACTTCCCTCATACAAGGGCCGGGCCTTCTCAGCAAACCCCATGATCCACAGTCTGCAATATCCAACAGTCCCCAGAAACTCTCTCACCTGGCGGGGGGGTCTTGGGCTCTGGTCAGCAGAATTTTCCAGTTCCTCATGACTGCAATTATCCAACATGTACCCAGGACTCGGGGAGGGGTGCCGAGTCTTGACTCCCCTAGTCACTGTCTTCCCCTGCATATAGAACTCGAGTTCCAGGGGAGATTCTCTCTCTCTGGGTCGTACCTCTCCTCAGGTTCCTCTTAGCACACTCGTTTTTCCAGTGCCCCTATTCTCTGCAGTAGGCGCACTGATCTTTCTTTAGGGCCGGCCTTTTTGGTTTCTGTTTTTCTCTCGTCCAGGGGTCTCGAGGTTCCCTCAATTCTGTTCTGGCTTTTATCCCCACAAAAAGAATCTGGGCTAGCTCCCTCTGGTTCTTCCAGTTTTCCCTCGTTCTATATTCTCTATCTTCCTTCCTGATCTTCTCAGCTAATTCCCTTTCCTCCTGTCGAATTCGTTCTTCCCTTTCTTCTGGGGTCTCCCTATTATTAAATACCTTTTCAGCTGCTTTCAGTAAATCCTGTATCGTCTGTCCTCCCAATCCCTCTGTCTTTTGTAATTTCTTCCTAATATCTGGGGCTGCCTGATTTACAAACGCTAACAGAACTGCAGCGCGTGACTCCTCAGCCTGGGAGTCCACAGGTGTATATTGCCTGAAAGCTCCCATCAGCCTCTCTAGGAAGGCTGCTGGGCTCTCAGTGGGCTCTTGCCTTACTAAATTTACCTTTACCAAATTTGTCGGCTTTCTTGCTGCGGCCCGCAGGCCAGCCATTAGAGTCTGGCGGTACACTCGGAGACGCTCCCTACCGTCTGCTCGCTCAAAATCCCAGTTAGGCCGCAACAGAGGAAACCCCTCGTCCACGAGATGAGGCTAGGCGGTTGGCCTCCCGTCGGCCCCTAGGACCTGTTTCTGCTCTTCTACCAGAATTTGCTCCCATTAAGAGCACCTGCAACAGCTGCTGACAATCGTCCCAGGTGGGGTTGTGAGTGGAGGCTCACTTATTGTAGGGCCTTCAGAGTCCGCCAGAGTGTAGCCCTGGCCGGGACTCATCATTTGCCCCCACAACCATTCGCCTGTTCACTGAAACTCCTGAATAGAGTAGGAACGAGACCAGAGACAATGCCGGCACACACACAAACACGGACAAACACGGAGAGCAGAAGACAAACACACGGACAGACAAACGTCAGCCGACAACACAGCGCTGGGTTTTTGGGACCCTGAGTTTTCTCACCAGATAGAAAGCTTTCTCCTGTGCCAGATACCTTCCTGCTTCACAGCAGGGCCCCGGATTTACACTGGACTTCCTGTGCCAGACACTTTCCTGCTTCACAGCAGGGCTGCGGATTTACACTGGACTTCCTGCACCAGACACCTTCCTGCTTCACAGCAGGGCCCCGGATTTACACTGGACTTCTCCTGTCCTGCCTGAGACAACGCCGGCACACACACAAACACGGAGAGCCAAAGACAAACACACGGACAGCTGACAACACAGCGCTGGGTTTTCAGGCCCCCCAAGTTTTCCTGAGCACTGGTGCTATTATCTATCCTTCCCCTCTGTCCTGGAAGTGTTCTCTTCCCCCAGTAAAGGGATCCAGGATGAGCCCCCAAATGTTATGCCTGATGTCCGAATCCCCGAGCGGGAATAGAGAAGGCCTCCAAGACAATGCATCTCGCAGAAAGGGAAGTTTATTACTGACTCGAGCCAGGACTGTCTGCTGCAACCAACACAGTGGTGAGGGTCAGAGAGCCCCGAGCCCAAGCTGTTACACAAATTTATAGGGTGAGAAGCGGATTGGTTACACGTTTGCAAAGCAATTTCATTGGTCAAAACTTCCGCACGCGTGGGACTTTCCTGGGGGTTTCCGCCCTGTTCCTAATTTCCTAATTGGCAAACATCGGTCAGTATTAAGTGAAAGCTAATTGGTCCTAATTGGCAAACAGCGGTCAGTGTTAAGCGAAAGCTAATTGGTTGTATCCAGGTGGCCTGATAATTTTACCAAGTAGGAAGGCCTACTCTCGCCTCACATTGACCATATAGATCTTTGTTGGCAAAGTCATGTCTCAATTTTTTAATACGCTGTCTAGGTTTCTCCTAGCTTTTCTTTCAAGAAGCAAGTATCTTTTAATTTTGTCTTAGTGATATTAAAAATTCTAGCTCATGAATGTATTTCCATTTATATGTGTCTTCTCTAGTATCTTTTGGCAATATTTTGGAGTTTTCCTTGCTCAAGTGCTCTGCCTCCTTGCTTAAATTTATCCAAATATTTTATTCTTATTAATGCTGTTGTCAGTGGAATTGGTTTCTTAATTTCTTCTTTGTGTTGTTCATTGATAGTGTGGAAATTCTACATCCCTTCATAATAAGAATAATTTTAAAAAACTAAAGAAGTCAGGTTTGAAGGAAATTACATCAACACAATTAAGGCCATAAATGTTACAACTACAGTTCACATTATACTCAACATTGGAAGATTGAAAGCTTTTCCATAAAGGTCAGAAACAAGACAAGAATGTACTTTCTGATCACTCTTTTACAACAGCATTACAATAATAATTTCTGCCAAATATTTAGTGTTTTCTACATATAGACAAGCTCATCTCTGAAATTGATTTTTACTTAATTTTACTTAAGAAGCAGTGCTTCTGAGGGTAGCCACATCCACTTCTTTGGATCTTACCTTAAACACACCTTTCAGGAAAGGTCATCTCTGATTATATTATTGATAGTAGAATTTTCCCTCTAATATCTGGTACAGTTCTCTATTTGTGGTCTTGAAACACTGAAAGACTACACCTACTTTACTACTTATTGTCTCCTTCCTTGTTGTGAAATCTATTATAAGAATATAACATCCACACAAGAAGAAACTTTTATGCACTTTCCATTTTATTATTTGCTGTGTCCTCAGCCATAGCATAGTTTGTGTAGTCAAATAGATAGTCTAAGTACAATTTAATGATTGGATAAATATTTGTTATATCTGAGTTGATTATGCATTTCATATATTGACCAAACATCAAGGAAGAATAGATTGAGTACTAAAATATTAATAAAAAGAAAGAAAAACTTCCTATGGCAAGGAGAAAAATACATGACAAATTGCTTTGCTGAAGCAAATCTACTGGGCTGCTATTTTGTTCTTAACTGGCAGTAGTCTGAAAATAATTATAAACCATTTTGTTTTACAATCACTGTCACATCTTTCTGACCCTAAAAGGTGATGTGGTTTACTAGTGGTTTTTTACATACTTTAAAAACTTACTGGAAAATTCCAGTGAATTGAATTGAGTCAAGAATCAGTCTTGGACACAGTCTAGTTCTAAGATTTAATGATCTGTGTAGTTCAGTTCAGTTGAGTCACTCAGTCATGTCCAACTCCTTGTGACCCCACGGACTGCAGCTGGCCAGGCCTCCCTGTCCATCACCAACCCTTGGAGTTTACTCAAACTCATGTCCATTGAGTCAGTGATGCCATCCAACCATCTCATCCTCTGTCGTCCCCTTCTCCTCCTGCCTTCAGTCTTTCCCAGCATCAGGGTCTTTTCAGATGAGTCAGTTCTTTGCATCAGGTGGCCATAGTATTGGAGTTTCAGTGTGGATAGGATAGATAAAATGCAAAGTAATCTTCAGTTCTATTTGGGAAAAAAGGCATATTCTTTTAAGAAATGATTTACATTTTTGAGAAGCCCCTCATTAGGCTTAAAGAAATGTGCAAAAGAAAAGAAAAAAAGAGCGAGAATGTCTCCCGAAATCTCAAGTCATCTCGTCTGGCCACACCAACATGACAAGATGAGGACTAAGTTGTTGAGTGGCATTTTCTACTTTGGAGTTACTTGGAAAAGTAATTGCTTAACATATATTTCCCTGGGAAATGGCTGTTTGCTATCTTCCTAGGGAAACAGGATTCAAAGGGATTTTTTTTCATAAATTATCCTAACATGATAAACATTTGTTTCTTTGTGGGCACTTTGAATTTTGTTTAAATAATTGACAGTGTAAAAAGAACAGCTGTCTGAAGAATCAGAAGACTCCTGGGAGAAAAGAGAGAGACCACTAAATGAAATAAAATATTTCTTCAAGTAATAATGAAGTCTGTCACATTTTCTTGTCATCCTAGATTAAAGATAAATTCTGCCAAATCACATCACAGCAAGCCTCCTAAAGCTGACAAAAACAACTGATATTGGTAATCAGATTTCAAAATTGTGTAACTTTATTATGTAAGAAATTAAATTATTTTGAAATAAATTAAACTTTGTTTCCAGTTCTTATTTTATCACTTAAAATATTTAATCTTCTGAAAATTAATGTGATACTTTAAGTCTCAGATTATTCAAATAAAAAATAGAGAATTCCATTTTTGTTACAGTAAATGGAAAAAGTGATACATTAAATTGGGTACATGATTGGAATTCACTGTGGGAGGTTTGAACAGTGAAGGGATACAATCAGGACAAGACTGAGAAAGAATAACTTGAATTGCTTCAGGATAACAAGCTGGTAGAGGCCAGATTAGAAGAGGACATACTTGACTGGAGGCTTTTGCAGTGGCCAAAAGAGAAACGGGGTTGACATGTGGTAGAAAATGATCGAATTCGAGATGGATTTTCAAACTAAGGACAGCAGGATTTACTAAAGCTATGAATAAGTGAGAGGAGGTCAATAAGGCTGTGAAGAACACTGAGATTTATCATCTGAGCAATGACACTGAGTGGATACCATTTAACAAGACTGGGTGCACCTTTTATAATGTGGGTGATGTTAAATTCTGTAGTATATGTACTAAATTGATATCTAGCTGCAGATATCCAAAACTGGATACACTGAATAGAAAAAATTGAAAATAAGGGTAGATGTCGGGGCTGGGGACATAACACTGGTACTTCTAGGTCAGGAAACGAGGATCATCAAACTAAAGACCCTCAAAGAGGCTTCCCAGTGAGTTCTGAGACAATCCAAGGCAGTGACCTTCTATTCATATTTCTATCTACTCACACCTAACGTGTAAATTCATTTAAGTGTGTTTCAATAACTATGACTTCATGACTTTATAATGGGGCATATTTCCACGGAATTCCCTTGTCATCCATGTTTGTTCAACCTCATTTCCTTTAATTGGCAACTGAAACACAGATTTTTCAGGGATGATGTCTCCTGTTCCAGTTTGGTAGATACATTCCTACGCTGTAATCCTTAGCATTTTGTCCATATTTTTATCACAGCACTTCTTCCATTGGTCTGGAATTGTCTGATGCATCTTTGTGTATCATATCACTGAGGGCAGGGAACTAGGCCTTTTTAAACTTGGTCATCACGATGTCTGTGCCCCTTTGGACACAGATTGGTACTCCATACACAATGTTTTAATTGAATGTAAAAATAAAAAGATTAACGTATAATCCATTTAAAACTTTTCTCCCTTGTTTTGTAACTTAACTGCTTCTAATATGTGAACTCAGCTCCTATGCAGACTAGAGGAACAATGTAACTGATTTCATCTTCTGGGCCTCACCTAGAACTCAAAAGGGCAGAAAATCCTTTTAGTTTTGCCTGGCTTTTCTATATTTTGACAGTGGTGGACAACCTGCACATTGCCATGACCGTAACTGTCAGTAAGACCCTGAATTTGATGAAATATTCTTTTTTGTTTTACTAGCTTATCATTTTTTAGACCTAATTTATTCCTCTTCTGTTTCAATCAGATTTAATTCAGACTTGACCTTTGGGGAATATATCAGAGCCTTTGAAATTTGCATGACATAGTAATAGTATTTTACTGGGCACTTTTTTTTTTTGGTGAACCAGAGATCACCCTTCTATTGCTTATGGCCTATAACCATAATATGGCCATCTGTAAGCCCCTGCGTCATTTGGTTATCAAGAGCCAGTGGGTTTAAATGGATTATTTATTTTATATCAATTACTGTTTTAATGATGTTTGTCTTTTCAATGCTGTTTCTATCCTACAATGTTCTCTGGGTTTATATTAAATTTTCTTTTTTAGCATCTTGAGACAGAAGCTTATTTTACCCCTTATTTATTGTTTTCTAATATCTGCATTTAAAGCTATAAAATTCTCTCTATAAGTACTCCTTGAGCTGCATCTGATTAATTTATATATGTTACATTGTATTGTATTATATAGTCCTTTATATATATTTATATGTGTAAGTTTCTATATAAATAATTTTCATAGATACTATTGATAGTTACACTTTTTATACATTTATTTCATATAGCTATTATTTACATATGTATCATTATCTTTCTGTTGACAGTATTTCTTTGAAAATGTTCACTGGTAATTTTAGGCTCATGTTGCTTAATTGTAAGCAGTTGGAAAATGTTATGTTTTTGCTCTCAATTTCTAGTTGAATTACATTATTGTGATATGTATATGGGGACCCCCTGGTGGCATATATATATATATATATATATATGCAACTGTAGGTGCAGATGCTCAGCCATTTCTCACTCTTTTGCTACCTGAACTGTAGCCTTCCAGGCTCCTCTGCCCATGCAATTTTCCAGGGAAGAATACTGGAGCTGGTTGCCATTTCTCCCTCCAGGAGATCTTCCAGACCCAAGGATCAAACTCAGATCTCTTACATCGCCTACATTGGTAGGTGGATTCTTTACCACTAGCCATAGCTGGGATGCCATATATGTGTGTATATATACATATATATATACACACACAAATATATATGTGTGTATATATAATGTATGATTTAAGTCCTTAAAAATGTATTGCAACTTGTGTCATCGCCTAGAGTAGAGGCCCTCAACCCCCAATCCATGGCTTGTTAGAAACCAGGCCTCTCAGCAGGAGGTGAGTGGCAGGCAGGTGAGCAAAAATTCACCTGTACTTACTGCTGCTCCCCATCACTGACATGACTACTTGAGCTCCACCTCCTGTCAGCTCAGTGGTAGCATTAGATGCTCACAGGAGTGCAACAAATGTCATGCACTTCAATCACCCAGAAACCATCCTTTCCCCTACCTTCCACCAACAGTCTATGGAAAAATTGTCTTCCATGAAACCCATCCCTGGTGCCAGGCTGGTGCCAAAAAGGTTGGAGACCACTGGCCTAGGGTATTTCTACTTTGGTGAATGTCCCATGAGCGTTCTGAGATGAATGGACTAGTCCAAAAAACATTTTCTCTTTCCCCACTCTGATACTTGCACAGATTCTATCAACTTGCCTGTCTGAAATTATGTGACAAACCTTTATCTGTATTTGAAATAAATGTTAAATGACTTGTTCTGAAATTGATATTATAATATTTGGAAATCAATTTGGGTATCATCTTCAAAGATAAAGTTTAAAGTTAAAAAATATTTGCTTATTTGAAAGACATTATTTAAATAGGAAATTTATCATAAATTTCATTTCTGCCCAGACTGAACTTTTCCATTTTGGTGATATGACTTCAAGCTGTTTCCTATCGTTTTCCCCCAGAGGACAGGTATCTATAAGTCATGCTAACAGTGATTATTCTGGTGACATCTCTGGAGATAAGGAGTCTACCTGCAAAATTATGACTAAGGTCCCAATGAATTTAATTAGCTGAGACTCATCCATGGAGATGCACCAATTGAATGCTTTATCCATTGTATCTGCTGAACTTAAACGTAGATGAAGTATGTACAGTCTTTTGCCCTGACTTGTGGTGCCTGTAGCAGTAATTTCATGAGAGCTTTCTTCTCAAATTGAAATGATGGACTCAAAACATGATAACGTATATATGTGAAATTATTCTCCATCCTTCAGGAAACACAGAGTTCGTCAACACTGCATGAAGATGGGACAGAATAAGTGATTCAGAATCAAAATGTCACAAAGGTTATCTCACAATTTTACTTCCATTGTTATAAAACACAAACAGCAAATTCTTACACAATTTGAGTTTTCTTTCTCTCTGATTAAAATGTTGATTTAACATTTGCTTGTTATCAGGATAAATCCTGCCAACAGTGAAGATTTGTATTCTCTTTTCACAATCAAGAGTCAGAGTTCCTTAGGTAACAGGGCATTCATACTCATTTTGAAAATCCTAACCATTTGAAATGAATTGAGATGAATGACTGAGATGAATCGGTTTTCCTGAAAGCATGGAGAGCTGGTCACATGAAGCCAGTTCAAGGTCTAGTGCTGCTGCCTATATCTTGCTTCCCATGTTCCCAGGGAAGGCATCAGTGCATGGAGGACCGGAAAGAAGGCACCAGAGCCCAGAACATGGACTGAGTGGAGCTCTCCTTATGCACGTGACCCAAGAAGTGTGTTTAGAGACAACATTCTGAACGAGATTTCACATTTTGCAAGAGCACTTGATGGCATGAGAATTAATCTTCGAAGTTTTCCTTTGTAATTTTCTTAATCAACCATGTTAGGAATCCTTTGTGATTATCTGGTATGTGAAGATTGACTACAGTATTCCTTTTGGATAATTTCATATTCTAATAATCTGGAATAAGTTATCCTACTCAAAGATAAAGTATACTTAGAAATTATTTTCAAGAGTAATGATTTGAGGATATTTTCATGAGCAGATATTTGTAAATCTGATCATAGTTTCAATTTATAAGTTCTCTAAACACAGCCTGCTAATCTGTTAGAAAATACAAAAAAAATGAGGTAGCACCTGCAGACCTTGACTGATTTAATTTTCAAGAAATCAAGCAAATACTGTGGTAAGAAAATTGTGACTTCAAGAACTAATTTTCTGTTTACAGGTGAGCTTCAGCATCATATTATATGTTTGTTGGTCTTTCAGGGGTATTATTCCTTTAATTGTTAGTTAATATTTTAATATATTTTATAATTTTTTATTATTTAATTGCTTGGAGATCTTTTTCAATTTTAGATACTGACTCTGTGCATATCCTCTGACATGTAAATCTTTCTTCAAGCTAACTTTGTCTATTTGTGTTTTGGTAGCATTTCCTAAATTCTTTAAATAATTTGAAATTGTCAAATATGTCCATTTGGGGATTTAGTGATTGGTTAAGAAGATTGTTCCACTCCTGTAGTGTAGAAAGTAACTTTCTTTTTTAAAAACTGGAAAATAAATATGAAGTAAATCTTGCTTTACCTTTTTATTAAACCTTCAATCAATTTTTATTTTTATATAAGATATTAGCTTATGTACAATTTAATTAACTTCCAGAAGGAAAGCTAGTTGTGGCAATTCATTTCTTTAATATTGAGTCCTTTTCCCACATATATCTCTAATTACTTGCCTTCCCGTTAGTCTGTAAGAATGCCGAGTTTAGGGACAACATTTTGTTATGCCTTGTATTATAATATCTGAAAAATACCAGAACAAAATAAACCAGATTGCTTATTTGTTCACTGATTGAACAAATTATCTTAAGATGTGAAGAAGTCAATCATATTAATACTAATTATATTTGCAGGTAATTTTGGCTGAGCTCTGAAAGAACATTTAGAAGCACCTATGGAAGAAGGGAACAATGTGACTGAGTTTGTCCTCTTGGGGCTCACTCAGAGTGTCCAGGGTCAGGAAATATTATTAGTCATGTTCTTGCTCACCTACACTATGACAGCGGTCGGCAACCTACACATTGCCCTGACTGTGGTGTTCAGCGCGGCCCTCGATGCCCCTATGTACTCCTTTCTTGGCTACTTATCGTGTATGGATACTCTTTATTCTACTACAGTCACCCCAAAGATGATTGTAGACTTACTCTATGAGAAGAAAACCATTTCGAGCTTGCATGACCCAACTGTTTACAGAGCACTTATTTGGCGGTGCTGAGATTTTACTCCTGGTGGTCATGGCCTATGACCGCTATGTGGCCATCTGCAAGCCCTTGCATTATCTGACAATCATGAATCAGCGAGTGTGTGTTCTGCTGCTGCTGTTGCCCTGAGCTGGTGGGTTTGTACATGCTATCGTTCATATTCTCTTTGTTTACAACCTTCCCTTCTGTGGCCCCAATGTCACTGACCACTTCATCTGTGACATGTACCCCTTGTTAAAACTCGCATGCACTGACACCCACATTATTGCCCTCACAGTGCTGGCCAATGACGGGGTAATATGTGTGGTCCTCTTCACACTCTTGCTCATCTCCTATGGGGTCATCCTGCGCTCCCTGAAGGATCTTAGTCAGGAAGGGAGGCGCAAAGCCTTGTCCACCTGTGGCTCCCACATCACTGTGGTGGTCCTCTTCTTCGTGCCCTGTATTTTTCTGTATGTGAGACCTCCTTCCACTTTGCCCATTGATAAATACTTGGCAGTGTTTTACACCATCGTCACCCCTATGTTGAACCCTCTGATCTATACACTGAGAAATGGAGAGATGCAAAATGCCATAAAAAAGCTATGGATCAGAAAAAGAAAATGAGGCAGCAAGGGAATGTATCAATTCTTTTTCTTGAATAAATGCTCTTTCCCAAGAAAGTCACTTGTGATTTTTTTTTAACTGTAGTAAATGTCTCCTTAGATTGAATAACTTGGTTGTGATGAAAAACATTTTTTACTTAAATAGGTCCAGTGGTCATACTATATATACATATATATATATATATATACATATATATATATATATATATATATATAATGCTTTCATATTATCTTAGTTCAAATTATATATTTAGTTTGAAATACATTTTTATGATTTCCACAAGAAATTGTGTACTTTTAGGGTATAATATGTATACTTTTAGGGTATAAATATGTTTATTGATATTACAGCTATATGTTCTATATGATGAGTTAAGCTAAAACTAATACTGTAAATTTATTTAATCAGGGGAATATTTTCTCATTTTTCTCTCTTAAATAATACAATCTTTTTCAGAATTAATAGAGCTCATTACAGATTTCAGAAAAAATTTTTTTTAAATATATGACAGAGAATTTTGGTTTGTCCCACCACACACAAGTATCTGAAAGATACTTTATATATATTATTTCTATTTTGCTTAGCATGGTAAGATTAGGGAATGTTTCAGAGTTGTAGTATTAATAAGGATGCTATGTTTGTAAAAATAACCTGAAGGAACAGTTTTATGCAGAAAAATAACCAAATCTTACTTATTTTTCAGTTGGGTAGTCATATTATTTCCTCAAGTTTAACATCTTTGTTTGGAGTTACATTTTCTTGAAAATGAGCCATTCACTTTCCCAGATAGTTTAAAATACCTGGAAACAAAAAACTCTGATTTTTTTCCCCAATATTCTCTTTTCCTTTTTTGCATATTGTTGTTCCATAACCTTCGAGATTCAGGCTGAGCCTTCCATGTGTAAATTTATCATATTCTATGATCCATGACTTTCATATATGCACTACGGAACTTGACACCAGATATTTTGGGTGATATCACTGTTAAGAAAGATGCTGACAAGATATGTCATTCTTATCACTCTTATCAATGAAACACAGATTACTAAGTAATAAGGAAGCCAGGGTATATTGTTTTATTTGACAGAAACAGCATTCATAAAATCCTTCTCTGAATCAGGCTTGAAAGAAAATATTATCTGCCTCTAGTATGTACTCCAATACTTTGCCCACCTCATGCGAAGAGTTGACTCATTGGAAAAGACCCTGATGCTGGGAGGGATTGGGGGCAGGAGGAGAAGGGGACGACAGAGGATGAGATGGTTGGATGGCATCACCAACTCGATGGACATGAATTTGAGTAAACTCTGGGAGTTTGTGATGGACAGGGAGGCCTGGTGTGCTGCGATTCATGGGGTCGCAAAGAGTCGGACACGACTGAGCGACCGAACTGAATTGAACTGAGTATGGTCAGAAGCATGTGATCAAAGAAGCTTATTATTCTGCCTCCTTTATTCAACCTAGATTTACGAGGACCTAACGATACGGTGCCGGAGAGGGAAATGGCACCCCACTGCAGTACTCTTGCCTGGAAAATCCCATGGAGGGAGGAGCCTGGTGGGCTGCAGTCCATGGGGTCACGAAGAGTCGGACACGACTCAGTGACTTCACTTTCACGCATTGGAGAAGGAATATGGCAACCCACTCCAGTGTTCTTGCCTGGAGAATCCCAGGGATGGGGGAGCCTGGTGAGCTGCCATCTATGGGGTCACACAGTTGGCCGCGACTGAAGCGACTTAGCAGCAGCAGCAGCAACGATATGGTGCAGTGTGTGCTTTTCACTAGTAAATCAGCCTGTAAGCAACCTCGTATCCTGATTTTTACCCCATTTACATGGAGTTTATTTTATCTCAAAGTCTTCACAAAACAATGCTATTGACCAAATAAAATCAAGTATTTGGGTTTCTTGTTATTGTTCAGTCACTAAGTTGTGTCCAATTCTTTGCATCTCTATGGACCTCAGCACGCCAGGCCTCCCTGTCCATCACTAACTCCCAGAGCTTGCTCAAATTTATGTCCATCGAGTTGGTGATGCCATCCAACCATCTCATCCTCTGTCATCCCTTCTCCTCCTGCCTTCAATCTTTCCCAGCATCAGGTTCTTTTCCAATGAGTCAGTTTTTTGCATCAGGTGGCCAAAGTATGGGGATTTCAGCTTCAGTTTTAGTCCTTCCAATGAATATTGAGGACTGATTTCCTTTCAGATGGACTGGTTGGATCTCCTTGCAGTCCAAGGGACTCTCAGGAGTCTTCTGTGACACTACAGTTCAAAAGCATCAATTCTTTGGTGCTCACCCTTCTTTATGGTCCAACTCTCACATCTGTACATGACTACTATAAAAATCATAGCTTTGATTATACAGAACTTTATCAGCAGAGTGATAAATCAGCTTTTCAATGTTCCTTCTATGTTTGTCATAGTTATTCTTTCAAGGAACAAGTGTCTTTTAATTTCACTACTACAGTCATTGTTTGCAGTGATTTTGGAGCCCAAGAAAATAAAGTCTGTCACTTTTTCCCCATTTATTTGCCTTGGAGTGATGGAACAGAATGTCATGATTTTTCTCTTTTTTTTTTGAATGTTGAGCTTTAAGCCAGCTTTTTCACTCTCCTCTTTCACCTTCATCAAAAGATTCTTTCAAACATATGTAATTTATTTCTTCACTTTTGGATGTTGCTATAGACTTAAAGTTTTTGTCCCTCTATGAAAGCATAAGTTAACTCCTGTTTAATGTGGAAGTATTTGGAAGTGGGCCCTTTGCGTAATGACTAGTTCATAAAATCGTTATGAAGAGACATTAGAGAATTCTTTCAACCCTTCTGCCATGTGACGACACAGGAAAAAGATGGCTGTCTGTGAATGAGGTGGGGGAACTCACTGGACATGGAGTCTGTCTGCACCTTAACCTTGGATTTCCTAGCCACCAAACCTGTGAAAAATGTTTATTATTTAATCCTTCTGGTCTATGGTGTCATGCAATTGTAATCCAAATGAGTTAAGAGAGATGCTAAGTACTTTTCATATTTGTGTATTTATTTCAAGCTATGAGATAAATATCTTTATTAACTATCTATGTTTATTGATCTATAAGTTCCCCAAAGTCAAGGAAACTTACATCATTCTCTGTTTCTCTCACAATGTATGATACATAATATCCACTCTATATGTGTGTTAGTCACTCAGTCATATCTGACTCTTCGCAACCCCATTGACTGTAGCCCACCAGTCTCCTTGGTCCATGGCAAGAATACTGTTGTGGGTTGCCATTCCCTTCTCAAGGGGTTCTTCCCAATCCACTCTATACACTTTGTCAATTACTTGCATTCTTGATCTTTTGGAGTGAGAATTTTTACTGATAAATTTTGACTAACTCTTTCTACATTAAATATGTATGTTTTCTTGAAATATTTACTCTTTGAAATTTGCTAGAATACTTTATTATGTTACTCATGTTCTAGCTATGAATATTTTAAAATTAAGCTATTAATTTAGTATTCTACTTTTTAAATTTTTTTCTATCACATTGCTTTTGGAAAATTCTGTTTCCTTCCAGTGACTTTATAAATTTCAACATCTTGTTTTTTTTCCAATAACTTTTCCAAGTATAGTTTGTAACCCATCTAGAGTTTATTTTTGTTTGTAATGGGGACATATCTTAGCCTATTTTATCCAAACAAGGGAAATAATCCTTTAATATAATTATTAATTTCAGGTAATTTGAAAATTTTCTATTTAATATACCAAATTTTACATCATCTAGAAAGTTCAGTTCTGGGGCAGTTTCTCCTCTTCTTTCTCTCCCTCCTTCCTGATCTTCCCCTCCACCTATAAACTTTAGATTCATTATGTAAATTTTGAAAACTTCCCATAAAATATACATTTAGCATGTTATAACACAGCATATTTATTTTGAGGACAAAGATGTATGTTATTATTTTGTTATCCCATCTAGAATAAGACACATACTGTGAAGGATCGACATCAAAATAAAAATTTGTAATCTTCTCCATTAGAGTGCATACAAATCTTGATTTTTTTCCTCTACATTTTGAAAAGAAGACTTTCTTATTTACATTTGATTCACATTTTCAGTGAGCTGGTCAGAAAGGACTCAGTGTCTTTTGCAGGCATGTATTGGAGCACAAACCTTAAAGCCAATTTCTTTGCAAACATCTATTGGTCGGTATCTAACAACATACAAGTATGGATCCAACCATAGATTCATATCTGTTTCCAAACTCATGTGAATCTCTGTGACTGCTTGTGTGTATACATTCAGTGATATGTATGTCTGAATTCAATTTCATGTATGTGTCTAAACGTGAAAACACCTGGGTCTGTATATGACAGCACATGGATTGGTATCTGACTACCAGTAGGGATGTGTTTGTGTATGCATGTGTGTTTATGTATTTAGTATGATCACACACAAACCTGTAGCTATTCACACATAGGGCTGTATCTTTCCATTCGCTGCTCTGTATCTGGCCATAATTAATTTAGGGAGAACATGACTGAGCAATTCTTCTGTTCCAAGTGGCACAGACCAAGGTCACTCTCTGGTCATTAGCATATTGCTGGGCTTATAAGAATGATGCCTTTGTAGAGATGGATAAAAGATGGGGTTTTCCTGGGGCTCTTTTCTTCTCCATGTAGATGCAGGGCTATATGGATATTGTCTGTCCAGTGAGATGGTCAGAACCCTAAAAGGGCAGCTCAGAGCCACCAAGCAGAGGAGACAAAAGCCAGCAGGTCAGGTAAGTTACATCCCATCGTGACATCAGCCTGAAGTCCAGGATCTCAAGTCCTAAACCAGACTGCTTCTACACATGGGAGGAAACAGCAAACTGAAGAGAATGCCTATGGAATGGAGAAAATACTTACAAATCATATACTCATAAGGCATTTATATCTAAAATATGCATGCATCTTCTGCAGTTTAGTAGTATAACAAATAACTCAATTTAAAAATGAGTGAAGAAATTGAACAGATAGTTTTCCAAAGAAGTTATACAAATAGGAATTTGAGAAGGTGTTCAATATCACTAATCAACAGGCAAATTCAAATCATAACAAAAATGAAGTATCACCTCACAACTGTTAGGATATGACTATATGAGATACACAGAAGTCAGCATTCTTTTTAAGTTGTAGAGAAAATGGAGCACTCCTGTAATGGGAATATAATTTTGCTCAGTCACTACAGAAAACATTATGGAGGTTTCTCAAGCAATTAAATATGACTACTGTATAATTCTTCAATCCTACTTTCGTGTATTAACCAAAGAGCGTGATATCAGGAATCTGCATTTGATTTTAGCCAAAAGGCCGAGAAGTGATGAAGTCAAGAATCTGAAGATATCAGTGCATCCATGTCCACTGCAGCATTATTCACGATAACCAACACCTGGAAACAACTAAAATGTACTCTGCTGGATGAGTGGATAAAGAAGATGTTATATATGCATAATACAAATAAGGCTGTAAAAGAATAATATTATATAAACTAACATATTAAATATACATATAAATAAAACAATAATAATGTAATATAAATATCATATATTTATATACATAAGTAAAATGTTATTCAGTAATGCAAAAGAAGGGAATCTTGCCATTTGTGACAACATGATGGGACTTTAAGGGCATTATGCTAAAAGGATAAGCAGAAATAAAAAGACCAATACTGTATGAATCCACTTATATGGATTCATATAAAATCCATTTACATGTAATTTAAAGCAAAACTCAGAAACAGCAAGTAGAATATTGATTGTCAAGGGCGGAAGGACGAAGGTTAAAGAAACGCCATTAGAATGTATTAAACAGAAATGCGATTTCAGAGAGTAAATGACCTAATATGGAGATTTTATTCCAATCATAATGTTCACACTTTCATAGTTTATCACTAGAAAGTCTTTCTCATACCTCTCACCTGACACTAACAGCACCTTTGTAAGGTAGGAATTATTGTGATTTAACTTTATTGTGATCATTCCTGTTTTAATGATGAAGAACAACAAAGTTCAAAAAAGTTCAGTAATCCATCCACTTTCAGAGACAGAACTGGTATTCAGATCTGCATCCTTCTGAGTTAAAATCGGATGCTCTTTCAGCCACTTCAAAGGATACCAGATTTTATAAGAACCTCTTTTGTATCATAGCAATTAAAAATGTTTCCTTTCTGTTTAAGCAGAGGGTGGACGATGCTCAATGGGCTGTTGTGTATGGATTTCAGACGTTTTTGAGGTTAGGAATGATAATTTTGTCGGTACATACTGATTCTCTGATCTGATTCTGATTTCATTTCAGAGTTCAAAGAATAGTCCAAGACATTTTCATGATATTGTTTCAACAAAATCCATATGGCTCCTCTGTCTATGGGATTTCCCAGGCAAGCATACTTAAGCAGGTTGCCATTTCCTTCTCCAGAGATTCCTCCCAGCCCAGGGATCAAATCCATGTCTTTTGAGTCTCCTGCGTCGGCAGGCAGATTCTTTACCACTAGTTCCACATGGCGACCCTTATAGATCTTCAGACAGATTACGATCCTCATTGAAACTGTCTGCTATCACAGATATTATTGCAGAACTATAATATTACTGCGTCCAGTCAGACTATGTTTGGTCATGTGTTTTTAGTTTTCTTAAAATGTTTTCCTCCATTGATACATGCTGATCATAGGACTACATTCTCTGGAGTCAATCTAGAGTTATCTACAATTTATTTTTCTTCTTATTAAAGCATATTTGAACATCTTTTAGTAAGTTTGGCTTTATATAAAAGCATTCCTGAATTGAATTGAATTTTGTTACCAAAAAATTTTAATATCAGTTTTATCTCTTTTACTAGATAATTATAATGGGCCTCGCAGTTGGTGGCAATGTATGAATATCACAATATTTTAGTCATAAAACATAACTTAAAGATAATAGTCCTGTCCCAGGTTTTAATGGCCTGGTTTCTTATTTCTTCATGGTAAATGTGTTCGTATTCCCTTTCTTATGTTTTACTGTATCAATTCTGAATATTATTTCCTAATTTTAATACCTTATATGGATATTATAAGATTACATTTAAATGACAAAAGCATTTTACTATCTCTGAATATAATTGAAAAATAGATTTATTTTCGTCATTATCATGTTAATCTAAATCCAAAATTGACACAAAAAACAACTACTTTTCAGAAGTACCATAAAATGTATCTGGTATGAAGTGCTGAATTTATAATGAGGTTCATAACAATCACTTAACATACAGCTGAATACAGTATTTAGAAATCACGGCTGCCGTGAGTGGTCGTTGATGTTGTTTAGTAGTGTCGTTAGGTCGTGTCCTAGTCTTTGCTCTCCCGCAGGCTCTAGCCCTCCAGGCTCCTGTGTCCATGAGATTTCCTAGGCAAAAATACTGGAATGGGTTGCTATTTCCTTCTCCAGGGGATCTTCCTGACCCAGGGACTGAACTCATTTCCTGCACTGGCAGACAGATTCTTTACTGCTGAGCCAACAGAGCAGCCTATCATGAATGGTAGATCAGTTAAAATAAAATTGTTGTTCAGTCGCTAAGCGGTGTCCCGACTCATTGTAACTCCATTGCCTGCAGCATGCCAGGCTTCCCTATCTTTCACTGTCTCTGGGAGTTTGCTCAGATGCATGTCCATGGAGTGGGTCATGCTATTTAGCCATCTCATCAAAATAAAATATTATAATAAATATTTAAAAATCTAATAGCAATGCCCCAAAACATTTAATTTATAAGTACCAAATACTCAGACTCTGTATTTAAGCTTATTCACTATCAAATATCCAAGTCCAGAAGTGGTCAACTTGTTACTATGTTTTTCTCTTTTGACTATGGTTTAAAGAATCTGCCCAAGTGCAGGAGACCTGGGATCAATCCCTAAGTTGGGAAGATGCTCTGGAGTGGGAAATGCCAACCTGCTCTAGTACTGTTGCCTGGAGACTCCATGGACAGAGGAGTCTGATTGGCTACAGTCCATGGAGTCACAAAGAGTAGGACATGACTGAGTGAGTGACACTTTTCACTCTGGTTTCACATAGACTTAAAGACGAAGTTTAAAATTAAAAAAAAAAATGCTATAAAAGTATTTCTCTGATGTTGTTATGAAATAATTGGTTGTTAGCAAGACCTGCTAATGGTGGAGAAATACCCATGAGTTCCAATTAGCCACACCTAAGAAACTTCTTAGACTTTACCCACAAATGGGATGCATGGTAGTGCTTTTAAGATTTATCCAAAGGTGCCATCAAGAGACACTGAGTGAGCTGGCATTTTTAATCTCATGACTTCACTTCTTTCCTGGTGAACTAACAGCTGCCTGGGGCCTGGCCATGGTGCTAGGTCAGACACTCTCATTGGTGAGATTATTTTTTGAAATCACACAATCATATATTCTCAGGTATAAATGTGTGTCGCAAATCATATCATCACTCCTGATCCAAATTTACCTGAGGTTTCAAACTTTCTTAAGCATGCAAAACATCAAGAAAGGTAGAGTTGACTACAGTACTAGCAATTTAGAAGTACAAATATTTTACTCTTTTTTTCTTATTGATATGTATTTAAATTAGTTGAGCTAATAATACAATTAGCTACAATGAGATGTTAGAATAACTATACAATTTAAATATGCATCCAAAATTTTCCTCACTTAATATTACAGCTGATAATTTTTTCACATTGCACAATTTTTAAAAGCATCTCTGTTAAAAGCTGCATATTATTCAAAAAGATCCACTATATTTTAATTGTCCTTTTCTCCATTATGCTTTTCTTCCTTCCACACCCTTTCTAAATTTTCCACAGCTGTTAATGATTATGTTGACCATATTTGTACATAATGATGTTTCCCTTAAAATATTTTACATTAAGGTTTATTCCTAAAAAAAGTATTATGGAGCTAAAGAAAAATTTAAAAAGTAACTTATTTTTCTTCATAGTTGTTTGTAAAGCACTTCTGTGAATTGTGTCTAATTCTTACTTTATTTACACCGTCTCGTCTGTGATCTGCTGGGAGATCCCACTAACAAAGGAGGAGTTCAGCGAAGCTGTTGCATTGTGTTCCCACATATGCATACAATTTTCATCTTGGAAAATTGAAAAAATACTGTTTCTCTCTGTTTATCTCTGAAAAGACATGCTGTATGGAATATGTTTCATTATATTTATTTCTCTTCTCTTTGGCAAATTTATAACCCCACATTGTATTAGTAACACATCCTGTAACCAGGAGTGATGGGAGACGGCTGCTGTGGGAAGGCAGGAGAAGGCATGAGGATGCACGGAGCAGAAACAGAAAGGGGTGGGAAGGTCGTGCAGGTCACAGATAGGTGTGCTGCTGCTTTGATGATACAATTTCAAGGATTAAGTTCATTCAATAACATCACTTTTCATGATTTTATGTGAGCAACATACATTAATGTGCACAGCAAGGGCTCAATAAATATTTGTTTGATGAAAGAATCTGTAGTAGGAGTTAATAGTCAGTAATGGACTTTATACATGTTTTGATAGTTGGTGTATTGATATATATGTTTTTTGTATAGTGTATTAGGTATCGCTCTAATTTATCTAGCAGAGTATTTTTTCCTGTTCTCCTTGTTAAATTTTTATTGTTAAAGCTTTGAAAATAAGGATTTCCTATGCTTGATAGAACCTTGTGTGTTGAACATCTATGAAAGAGTTTATGTTTTAATCCAAGTCTTCTAAAGCTATAAATTTATAGAATATGACTATGCTAAATTGTATATGGAGCAGAAGTTTGAAGAATAAAAAAAAAACTAATAAACAAACACACAAGAAAAGTGACCCAACATGTGTACTTTCTTAGAAGCAATTAAATACTTTCATGGTTACTCTCGGGAGTGTGTCAGAAACCGTTACACTGGAGTGTAGCTTCCTTTCAAATGTTTCTGTTTCTTATAAAGTAGAGAGATTACGGATAGACAGAGTTGGAGGACAAGAGCACTTGTATTCCTGCTGAGTTTATGGTTTGGGGAAGCAGACATATGCTTACCCTTCGAGAATGGCCATTCAATACCAAGCCCTTACTCATCACCCATCAGGCTTCAGGCAGTGCAGACATTCCAGGCACTCTGGTGAGTGATGAATAGCTTATGTGTCCTGGTAGGTACAAGGGAGCATGCGTCTCCAAGGACTTAAACACACCGCACTAAATTCCCTCCATGTGATAGATACTGCTTGACCATATTTTTTTCTTTCTACAGTTTGACCCGAGGGTTGGAATATAAATTCTCATGGAAGAGAGAATAACTCTTTCCTGTGTATAGCACTTCTCAGCTTTCAAGAAACCTCTGAAAGTAGCTGTTTGTTACCTCACAGACAGAGTCGGGCTTGGGAAGCACGGGGCACTGAGGTGACTTAGTCCTGTGGAGTTGGAACCAGTAGGAGAGTCCAAATCTCATGTAGGAAACCCAGTGTTTTCTTGGCAAATTACACATCAAATGTGGCCCTACTGATGTTTTATAGGTGACAGGTACTAGATGTCTGAAGAGATGCAAAATACCATGATGAAAATAAGAAAGAATTGAAATGAGTACAGGGCAAAAGTTCCAAGGGCATGTTGCACAGTGACAATTTTGTTCTAAGAAAGTCAGATCACAAGCCTTTCATGATTAGTGAGTATCATTCTTTATCCCAGGAAGCTGTTGCTTACTGAATGGATGTCCTCAGGCCTCCCAACAATGTGACAGAATTTGTTCTCCTGGGACTCACACAGAATCCACATGTGCAGAAAATACTCTTCATTGTCTTTCTGTTCATTTTCCTCTTCACTGTGCTGGCCAACCTGCTCATTGTCATCACCATCTCCCTCAGCCCCATGCTTTCTGCTCCCATGTACTTCCTTCTCACTTACTTGGCCTTATTAGATGCCTCCTTCACATCTGTTACCACCCCTAAATTGATTGTTGACTTACTTCATCAAAGAAGAACCATCTCCTGGCGAGGATGCATGACTCAGGTCTTTTTAGAACACTTCCTGGCAGCATCAGAGGTCATCATCCTCACCGTCATGGCCTACGACCGCTACGTGGCCATCTGCAAGCCTCTGCACTACATGGCCATCATGGGACAGGGGCTCTGCCCGCTCCTGGTGGTGGTGGCCTGGATCGGGGGGATCCTGCATGCCACTGTGCAGATTCTTTTCTTGACGGACTTGACCTTCTGTGGTCCCAATGTCATTGACCACTTCACGTGTGATTTCTTCTCACTGTTGGAACTTGCCTGCAGTAGCACCTACATACCTGGAATCGTGGTGGCAGCTAACAGTGGGGGCATGTGCTTGCTCATTTTTTCCCTGCTGCTCATCTCTTACATAGTCATCCTGAGCTCCCTGAAATCCCATGGCTCTGAAGGACGGCGCAGAGCCCTCTCTACATGTGGCGCCCACTTTACAGTAGTGGTGCTCTTTTTTGTGCCTTGTGTGTTCACCTACACACGTCCTGTGGCCACGTACCCTGTGGACAAGTGGGTGACTGTGTTCTCTGCAATCCTCAGTCCCATGTTAAATCCGATCATTTACACAGTGAGAAACACAGAGGTGAAAAAAGCCATGAGGAATCTGATGAAGAGAAGAGTAGTGTAGGTGTTCAGAATGCCAATAAAGTGATGATTTATGTACATCGGGATGATTAAGTGTGAATACTCAGTTGCTAAGTCATGTCAGACTCTTTGCAACCCCATAGACTGCCACCAGCCAGACTCCTCTGTCCATGGGATTTCCCAGGCAAGAATACTGGAGAGAGTTGTCATTTCCTTCACCAGAGGATCTGTGCAATCCAGGATCAAACTAGCACCTTCTGCATTGGCAGGCAGAGTCTTCACCATTGAGCCACCAGGAAAGCCCATGTTGTTTTTGTTGTTCAGTCACTAAGTTGTGTCTGCTCTTTGCCACCTCATGGATGGTAGCATGCCAGGCTCCTCTGTCCTCCACTATCTCCCGGATTTTCTCAGATTCATGTCCATTGAGTCAGTGATGCTATCTAACCACCTTATCTTCTGCTGCCTCTTTTCTCCTTTTGACTTCAATCTTTCCCATCCTCAGGGTCTTTTCCAATGAGTTGATCCTTTCTATGAGATTGCCAAAGTATTGGAGCTTCAGCTGCAGCATCAGTTCTTCCAGTTAATAGTTAGGGTTTATTTCCTGTATGATTGATTTCTTTATCTGCATGCAGTCCAAGGGAGTCTCAAGAGTCTTCTCCAACACCACAGTTCAAAAGCATTGATTCTTTGGCATGCAGCCTTCTTTATGATCCAACACTCACATGAGTACTGGAAACACCATAGCTTTGACCATATGGACATTTGTGTGCAAAGTGACATCTCTGCTTTTTAATATGCTGTATGTATGTCATAGCTTTACCTCCAGGTAGCAATTGTCTTTTCACTTCATGGCTGCAGTCTAGTTCTGCAGTGAATCAATCTGATTGTGATATTGACCATATGGTGATGTCCATATGTAGAGTCATCTTTTGGGTCATTTAAAAGAGTGTTTGCTATGGCCAGTGTGTTTTCTTGACAAAACTCTGTTAGCCTTTGCCCTTTTTCATTTTGTACTCCAAGACCAAACTTGCCTGTTATTCTGAATATCTCCTGACTTTCTACTTTTGCATTCCAATCCCCTGTGATAAAAAGGATATCTTTTTTTGGTGTTAGACCTTGAAGGTCTTGTAGGTCTTCACAGAGCCAATCAACTTCAGCTTCTTCAGCTTCAGTAGTTGGGACATAGACTTGCACTACACTGATGTCGAATGGTTTGCCTTGGAAGCAAACTGAGATGAGTTTGTTGTTTTAGAGATTGCTCAAATACTGCATTTCTTACTCTTTTTTCTAACTCTGAGGGCTACTCCATTACTTCTAAGGGATTCTTGTGCACAGTAGTAGATATAATGGTCATCTCAATTAAATTCAAGTCCCTTTTAGTTCTTTGATTCCTAAGATGTCCATGTTCAATCTTGTCATCTCCTGCTTGACCACATCCAATTAACCTTGATCCATGGACCTAACATTCAGGTTTCTATGCGATGTTTTTCCTTACAGCGTCAGACTTTACTTTTACTACCAGCTGCATCCACAATTGAGTGTCATTTCTGCTTTGGCCCAGCTGCTTCATTCTTCCTGAAGCTATTAGTAATTGCCCTCCGTGCTTCCCCGGTAGTATATTGATTGGATACCTTCTGACCGGGGGCCTCATCTTCTAGTGTCACATCTTTTTGCCTTTTCATATGTTCATGGAGTTCCCCTGGTAGGAATGCTGGAGTGGGTTGCCATTTCTTCCTCCAGTGGACCATATTTTGTCAGAACTCTTCACTATAATCCATCCATCTTGGGTGGCCCTGCATGGCATGGCTTATAGCTTCACTGAATTGTGCAAATTGCTTTGTCAAGACAAGGCTGTGATCCATGAAGGGACTGAATAAGACTGTAACTACTTTATTAAATTGTCATTATCTCTGTTGTGAAATCTATTGTATGAATATAATACTCATTCAAGGAGAAACTTTCATACGATATTACCCTGTTTTATTAATTACAGTGTCATCAGCCATAGCATATTTTCAGTATTAAAATAGGTAGTATTATCCAAGTTAATAATTGAATAAATATTTAAACACTGTATCTGAATTGGTGATAAATTTTTATATATAGACCAAACATCAAGGCAGAATATATTGAATAATAAATAAAAAGAGAGAAAAACTTGCAATGACATGTAGAAAAATACATGATAAATTCATCTTCGCTGAAGCAAAACAACTGGTCTGGCACTTTGTTTTTAACTGTAAATAGTCTGAAAATGGTTATAAAATATTTTTTCTTCTATCACTGTCACATCTCCAGTTCAGATTAGTCACTTAGTCGTGTCCAACTCTTTGTGACCCCATGGACTGCAACACGCCAGGCTTCCCTGTCCATCACCAACTCCCAGAGCCTGCTCAAAATCATGTCCATCAAGTCGGTGATCCCATCCAACCATCTCATCACAATTTACAGACCTTAATCAGTGATATGGTTTAGTAGTGTTTCCACACATGATGAGAAGGGTGGATTCCATCATGGACTCAATGGACATGAATCTGAGCAAGTTCTGGGAGACAGTGAAGGACATGGGAGCCTGGCATGCTGCAGTCCATGGGATCACAAAGAGTTGGACATGACGGAGAGGCTGAACTAAACTGAACTGAAGCTGAGGGTTATTGAGGGAGACATTGCCTGCACAGGTCACAAAGAGTCGGACACAACTGAGCGACTGAACAACAGCATAATTTTTAAATTTAGTAGAAAAATCCCGGTGTACTTAATTGAGTAAGAATCAGTTTTGGACAAATTCCAGTTCTAAGATTTAATGATCTATATAGTTAGAAATGGATAAAATGTACAGTGATCTTCAACTCTATTGGGATAAAAAGATGATACCCTTTTAAGAAATGTTATAAAATTTGGGGGAGGTCCTTCATTAGCCTTAAAGCAATGCATAAAGGAAAGAAAATAAAACACAATAATGTCTCCCAAAATTTCAAGTTATCTAGTCTGGCCACACCAACATGACAGAATGAGAAGAGCTAAGCAACTGAATGGTATTTTCTATTTGGAAGTTAGTAGGAAATGTAGTTACTAAAATAAATTTCCATAGGGAATAATCTACAGTGTAAATAATAACAGTTTTCTGAATAATCAGAGACTCCATGGAGAAAATGGAGACACAGTTAAATGAAATAAAATATTTCTACAAATAATAATGCAGCCTGTCACACTGACTTGTCATCATGGATGAAAGATGAATTCAGAGTAACTTAAAAAGTCTTCAGTCACACAGAAGCCTCCACATCACATCACATCAAGCCTCCATATGGTGACAAAAACACATGATATTGGGAATCGGGCTTCCCAACTGTGCAACTTTATTATGTAAGACATTAAATTATTTTGAAATAAATAAAGCTTTGATTCCAATTCTGGTTTTATCACTTAACATGTTTGACTTTTGGGAAATTAATGAGATGGGGTTAGCCTCAGGTTCTTTAAAAAATGGAGATTTCTGTCTTATTACAGTAAATGTTGAAAGTGATACATTAAACTAGCACAGGAGAGATACAATCAGAACAAGATTTGGAAAGAGAATCAATAGTTTTGGCTGCTTCAGGAAAGCAAACTGTTAGAGGTTGGAGCAAAGATAGACCTAACTCTCAGGAGGCTGCCGCAGAGGCCGGGAGTTGAGGCAGGAAAGATCAAATCAGGGATACATTCTGAAAGTAGAGACAACTCGATTTGCCAAAGGCAAGAATGAGTCGTGGGAAATCAATAAGGGAGTGAAGAACACTGAGATTTATTGTCTGAGCAATGGCATTGAAGTGGGTACCACTTAAGAAGATGGGTACACTTTTACATTGTGGAAATTTTAAATTGTGTATTATATATACTAAATTGATATTCAAATGCAGATGTCCAGAATTTGAGATGTGGCATACAAAAATGGGAAAATAAGGGTAGATGTCAGAACTAGTGATGCAGCATTTGATAGCCTCAGCATTCATAGGTCAGGAAATGGGAACATCCAAGTAAGGAGCCACTGAATGGCATCTCAGTCATTTCTTATACAATCCAAGTCAATGATCTTTTCACAGTTTGATCTATTCACACTTGATGTGTAAATTCCTTTGTGCTTCAATAATTTTGCCTTTGTGACTGCATAATGGTACATATTTCTATATAATTCCCTTTCCATCTTTATTTGTTCTATCACTATTTCCTTAAATCTGAACTAAATTCTCTGATTTCAGTTTGATGGACATATTCCTACCTGTAACCCTTAGAATTTTGCCAATATTTTTATAATAGCTGTTTTTCCATTGGACTGGACTTTTCTGATGCATCTTTATATGTTATATCCTGGGGACAGGGAACTAGGCCTTTTCAAACGTGGTCATCACAGTGTATCTGCCACATTGGACATGAACTGGTACACTACACGCACGGTTTGGGCTTCCCAGTTGGGGCTTGTGGTAAAGAGCTAATGCAGGAGACAAGAGGCACAAGTGTGATCCTTGGATCGGAGAGATTCTGTGGAGAATGTAACAACCCACTCCAGTATTCTTGCCTGGAGAATCCCAAGGACAGAATAGCCTGGTATCTACAGTCCATAGGGTCATAAAGACCTGGACATGACTGGAATGACTTAGCACCCATACATTGTTTTAAGTGATTGGAAAAGGGACAAGATTAACTTACAATACATTAAAAATTCCCCCCTCTTCTTTTGTAACTTATCTGGTTCTAATACAAAACTTCAGCTCCTATACAGACAAGACAGAATCAAGGAACGATGTAACTTATTTCATCCTATTGATCTTCACACAAAATCCAAAAGAGCAGAAAGTCTTTATTTAATTATCTGTCTAATATCAGAAACAGAGCTAGTATGCACATCGGCATTCTTCAAAATCCAGTTTTGATACTCTTTCAACCATTTCAAAGATATCAGAGAAAAGATATTTCATCAGAACCTCTTTCATATCACAGGAATTTAAAACTTGTCTTTTATAAATACATATTCATAAAAGTTGTTTTTATGCTTAAAAGTCTAAGCAGTTATTTCTAAGACAGCTATTTGACTTACTAGTATCGAGGATGATGTGGACTGTTATATAGAAAGAAGCATATTACTATATAAGTGTTAGAATTTTGGCTTACATTTAGTTCCTTGAAGTCGCAATCTTCTTTGAAAACTACTTTAAAAGATTATTTATAAGGAATATTAAAAACCAGATAAAAATCAATACTCCACAGTTTATTTATAAGGAATAATAAAAACCGGATAAAAATCAATACTCCACAGTTAACCAAAGAAAGCATTTCTCAGCTCACTTGCATAACTTAGAAGGCTTTGTTGTGAATTAATTCTGGCTTTTTTCTAAACTGGAATGTGCTTTTAAAATGTGAGTGTGTGTATATGTCACAGAAGTATGTACAGATCCCTTTCTTGACAGAAAGGTCCAGCCTCTGATTTCAGGGGTGCCGTGTGTTTGTTTTTCACTTGGGGAGCTGTTGCTTTACAATGCAGTGTTAGCCTCTGCTCTACAGCAGTGTATATATACGCACTCCCTCCCGAGCCTCGCCCCCACCTCCACTGCCCACCCCTCTAGAGCATCCCAGAGCACTCAGCTGAGCTCCCTGTGTTCCCCAGCTTCCCATCTTGCTGTTGTTCCGTTGCTATGTCGTGCCCGAGTCTTTGCAACCCCATGGACCACAGCATGCCAGGCTCTTTTGTCCTCCACCATCCCCAAGAGTTTGCTCAAATTCGTGTCCATTGAGTCAGTGATGCTAGCTAACCACTGCATCCTCTGTCACCCCCTTCTCCTTCTCCCTTCAGTCTTTCCCAGCTTCCCACTGGCTAGCTGTTTTACACATAATAGTGTATTATCTGAGAAATTAACGGACTACATGATAGAAAAATATTCAGAAAGCGTATTATTAGGAATACATGATAGAGAGTAAGAAAACCACTTTTGGAAACAGGAGATATGAGTTTTATTTTACAGTATGGCAACTTTATACTCTAGAGCCTTAAACAGTTCTCCCTATTTCTGTAAGTAGTTTACTTAGGTAAACTGCAAGTTGTTTCCAAGTTCTGTCTTTCTACCCTAGCTAATATGTTTACTGTCATAAATTTTGTTATTTTTGCTTCTACTTCAATTAGAAGCAACACTGGAAGGTTATGATGCCACAGCCTGCCTCCCAGAACTTTTCATGCCTCGTAAACAACATAGGTGATGTCCTTCTGGGATGAAAGTTCCTTCGGATGGACTAATACATCATGAGCTCTCTCTTGACCGATTTGCTATCCTGAGAACATGTTTCTCTACCTATTGAAGTTCATGAATCTGCCCATAAGAACATTTTGATACATATCTGCTTCTTTGTGTGAAATTAGTCCCTAAAACTATCAAACAGCAAAACAGACCTCAACTCCTCCCTGATCAGCTGTGACACGATCCATACATTGTTTGTTTTTCTGCTTTCTTTCTGGTTTGCCTTTCGAGTGGAGAATCTCTGTTACTATCTCTCCAGGATTTATAAACCACCTTAGCTTTGTATTCTAGAAACAGACCGCCTGGCATAGCCCCAGAATTCTTCTTTGAAAAGTATTTTCATGGACAATCTTCACTGTTTTACATCTAAATCTGCTATCTTGCCCTTTTATGCTTCTCTAAAGCCTTGGGGAACTGGACTAGAGAGATTTAGGGTTTCTCAAGCTATCTCTCTACCCAGCACTATAGCTATTAAAATCAAGGCTGGACGGACATTGAATGGGCCATGGTTGAATGGATTTCAGTTTTTCATGAAGTTGGGGATGGTGACTTTGTCAATACATGCTAATTCTGTGATTTGACTTTCTTTCACTCCAGTGTTGAAACAGCAAGTTCAAGACAATTCCATGATGATACTTCTGCAAAATTCATATCCCCCAGGGGTCTTTAGATAGGTTACAATCCTCATTGAAATTGTTTTGGCATCTGCTATCACAGATACTATTGCAGAACTATAATGTTACAGTGTCCAATCAGATTAGGTTTGGTCATGTGTTTTCAGTTCTCTTAAACTGTTTTCCTTCATGACACATTCTGCTCACAGTGATCACAATCGCTGGGGTCAATCCAGAGTTATCTACAATTTTTTTTCTTCTTATTAAAGAAAGCATATTTTAATATCTTGAAGTAGCTGTGATTTCACATAAAATATTTCTGATTTGAATTTGCCAAATAATTTTAATATCAGCTTTATTTATTTTACTAGGTAATTACAGTGGGCTTCACAATTGGTGGCAGCATGACTCTCATGGCACTTTAGTCATAGAAAATATAATTTAAAGATTGGGGTCCTACCCCAGGATTCAGTTGTATGGCTTCTTATTTTCCCTTGGTAAATGGTGTCTTTATTCCCTTTCTTACATTTTCTTAAACAAATTGTGAGTATTATTTCTTATTTTTTATATTCTGTAGGTATGCTGCAGGATTAAATTTAAATGGCAAGCGCATTCTACCATATTTGGATATATTTGAAAAATGGAATAATTTTCATTATTATCATGTTAGTCTAATTCCAGAACTGGAATAAGAAACAACTATTTTGAAGAAGTATTATAAACCTTATCTAGCATGAAGTGTTAATAATATAATAGGGTTCATAATAATCATTTACTGTACACCTGAAAGCAATATTTAGAAATGATGATTGCCATGACTGGTAGATATGTAAAAATAAAATATTATAATAAAATCTAAAAATCAGATAGCTACACACCTAAGTGTTTTATTTATATGGTATTAAAACCTCATGCTCTGTTTCTAAGCTCATTTAGTATCAAGTATGCAAGTTTGTAAGTGATCATCTTGGTGCTTTTTTATTATGTGATGATGTTTTGTTTTCATGTAGACTTCAGGATGAAGCTTAAAATTAAAGATGAATATTGTAAAAGCTCTTCTCAGATGTTCAGATGCCTTGTTTAAAATAATTGGGTTATTGGCAAGACCTGCTAATGATGGAGAAATACCCCTGAGGTTAATTAGCCACAGAGAAGAAACTTCCTAGACTTTGCCCAAAAAGAGGATATGTGGTAGTGTTTTTAAGGCTTATCCAAAGATACCATTTATAAATCAACAAAGATGCTTATTGCAGCTGAGCTAGTTGGCTTTTTTAATCTTATAACTTAACACTTCTTTCCTAGTGAACTAGCAGCTGCCTGGGACTTGACCATGGAGCTATGTCAGACATATTCATAGGTGAGATTATTTTTTTTAATTATATAATCTTAGATTCTCATATTTAAATACATGTTGCAGATAATATAATCACTGCTCATCCAAACTTACCTGAGATTTAAATTCTTCTTCAGTGTACAAAGCATCAAGTGCGGTATACTCAACTACAATACTAACAATTTAGAGGTAAAAATATTTTTGGGTCTTTTATATTATAAATATATATTTAAATTCATTAGAAAAATAATATAAATAGTTGCAATGAAATAACAGAGTTTCTATACAATTCAAATGTGCACCCAAAATTTCCCCACTTAATATTACAAGTTTGGAAATTTTCAATGATAATGCACAATTTTAGATGCAGTTTTGTTAAAAACTACATATTATTCAAAGAAAGTGATTAAATTTCAATTATTTTGTTCTTCACTTTTGAATATTCTACACTGTTTCTAATTTTCCATAGGTCTTAATAATTGTGTTGAACATATTTATACATAGTGATCTTTCTCTTTTAAAAATATCTTACATTAGGGCTTATTCCTTGAAAAAGTATTGTGGAGTCAAAGAAAAGGGAAAAAGTAATTTATATTTCTTCATAGTTGTTATGTTTAATTCTTATTTTATTTGCATTCTAGTCTATTTTGATCTGTTGTGAGATCTTACCTCAGAATGGGGACTTGCAATGAAGCTGTTGCACTTTGATTTAAGATTTGTATAAAATTTTCATCTTAGATAATTATACATAAAGTTCTTTATTAATTTATCTTTGAAAGAGAAAGTTACATTTTGCCAAATACATTTTATTATATTTACTTCTCTTCTCTTTGACAAATGTACATCTCCAATTCTCTCACTCTATTAGTGATGTGGTATCCTGTAACTGGATTTCCCAGGTGGCGCTAGAGGTAAAGAATCTGACTGTCATTGTGGGAGACACAGAGACCATGGTTCAGTCCCTGGGTGGGGAAGATCCCCCGGAGGAGGGCATGGCAATCCACTCCAGTATTCTTGCCTGGGGAATCCCATGGACAGAAGAGCCTGGCAGGCTACAGTCCACGGGGTCTCAAAGTGTCAGACACGACTGAAACAACTTAGCACCCACTCCTCCCGTAACTGGGAGTGATGGATACTGGACGCTATAAAAGACGGGAGAGAGCATGAGAAGGAGGGGAAGGCCATTCATATCACAGATGGACGTGCTGCTGCTGTTCGGTAATAGAAGTTCAGGCATTAATAACAGTTGATAATGACGCATTTATGACATTTTGTGAACAACATGCACAACAACAACAACATAATGTATGTAGTAAGTACCCAATAAATATTTCTTGAATGAATGAGCTTGTAGTAGGAACTAATAAGTAATGGATTTTGTATTATAAAGAAAGCTGAGGACCGAAGACTTGATGCTTTTTAACTGTGGTGTTGGAGAAGGGTCTTGAGAGTCCTGGACTGCAAGGAGATCCAACCAGTCCATCTTAAAGGAAATCAGTCCTGGGTGTTCACTGGAAGGACTGATGCTGAAGCTGAAGCTCCAATACTTTGGCCACCTCATGCGAAGAGTTGACCCATTGGAAAAGACCCTGATGCTGGGAAATATTGAAGGCAGGAGGAGAAGGGGATGACAGAGGATGAGATGGTTGGATGGAATCACCAATGCGATGGACATGAGTTTGAGTAAATTCCAGGAGTTGGTGATGGACAGGGAGGCGTGGTGTGCTGCAGTCCATAGGGTTGTGAAGAGTTGGACATGACTGAATGATTAATTAACTAAATGCTATTTGTTATCGTTGGTATATATATATGTATAGTGCAATGACGAAATTTTCTAGCCAACTTTCTGTTCTCCTCATTAATTTTTTTTCTTATTTTTAGAACTTTGAAAATAAGGATTTTCTTTACTTGATAGATCCTTATGTATTGAACACCTATGCAAGAATATATTTTTATCAAGTCTACTGAAACGGTAAATTCACAGAATATGACTATATTAAATTGTATGTAGAACAGGAAATGGTAGCCCATTCCATTATTCTTGCTTGGAAAATTCCATGGATGTAGGAGCCTGGCAGGCTGCAGTCCATGGGATTGTAAAGATTTGGACATGACTGAGCATGCATGAGCGCGTGCATGCACGTGCACACACACACACACACACGGAACATAATATTGAAGAATATAATTTATAAATTAAGCACACTAATTATCTTGAAAGTAAAATGACTCATAAAATGAACTTTCCAAGAGGTAATTAAATATTTCCATAATTACTTTAGAGAGTGTGTCAGTTCAGCTCAGTTCAGTTGCTCAGTCCTGTCCACCCCATGGACTGCAGCATGCCAGGCCTCCCTGTCCATCACCAACTCCCAGAATTTACCCAAACTCTTGTCCATTGAGTTGGTAATGCCATCCAACCATCTAATTCTCTGCTGTCCCCTTCTTCTCCCACCTTCAGTCTTTCCCAGCATCAGGGTCTTTTCCAGTGAGTCAGCTCTTTGCATCAGGTGGCCAAACTATTGGAGCTTCAACTTCAGCATCAGTCCTTCCAGTAAATATCAGGACTGATTTCCTTTAGGATGGACTGGTTGGATCTCCTTGCAGTCCAAGGGACACTCAAAACTGTTCTCTAACACCACAGTTTAAAAGTATCAATTTACCAGTGCTCAGCTTTCTTTATAATCCAACTCTCACATCTATACATGACTACTGGAAAAATCATAGCTTTGACTAGACAGACATTTGTTGTCAAACTAATGTCCCTGCTTTTTAGTATGTTGTCTAGGTTGGTCATATCTTTTCTTCCAAAGAGCAAGCATTTTTTAATTTCATGGCTTCAGTCACCATCTGCATTGATTTTGGGCACCCCAAAATATAGTCTGTCACTGTTTCCCCAACTATTTGCCATGAAGTGATGGGACCAAATGCCATAATCTTAATTTTCTGAATGTTGAGTTTTAAACCAACTTCTTCACTCAGAAACTATTAAATTGGAGTGCAGCCTTCTTTCAAATGTCTATTTAATTTTCTCATAAAGTAGAGAGATTATAGGTGAACAGAGCCCGAGGAGACGATCACTTGAATTTCATCTGAGATTATGGTTTGGGGAAGGAGGCATATGCTGATCCTTGGAGAAGGGCAATTCAGTGTCAAACACTCATCACCTAATAGGTTTCAGACACTGTGGATATTATGCCAGCCACTATGGTAGGGACAGTGATGAGACACATCTGAATAGCTAACATGTTCTGGTAGGTACCAGTGAGTTTTTGTTACCAAGAGCTTATGTACATTTCCCTAAACTCCCTGTTTATGACAGACACTTGCTGTTCATGTTTTTTCTCTCCACAGATGTGAGATTTCAAATGCAAATTTTCATGCAAGAGGAAATAACTCTGACTTGTGTGTAGCTCTTCTCAGCTTATAAGACACATTTGGTGCACTGGGAAGACCCAGAGGGATTGGGTAGAGAGGGAGGTGGGAGGGGGGATCGGGATGGGGAATACATGTTACTCCATGGCTGATTCATGTCAATGTATGACAAAAACCACTACAATATTGTAAAATAATTAGCCTCCAACTAATAAAAATAAATGAAAAAAAAAAAAAAGAGACACATCTGAAAATTACAGTTGCTAGCCTCACAGACACAGAGGAATTCACGAAAGTATGGAGCACTTAGATGACTTTGTAGAGTCACATAGAGTTGAAACCATTAGGAGAATCCAGATCTTATGGAGAGAGCCCAGTGTTTTATCAGTAAATTACAACATCAAATGTTGTCCTAGGTAAATTATAACATCAAATGTTACAGGTGACAAGCTCTGAGTGTTTGAAGAAATGGAAAGCATCATGGAAAAAAGAAAGGCTTGAAAGGAGAACTGGGGCAAATTACCGAGGATATGCGCCACAGTCACTGAGATAGCAGTTTTTATTCTGAGACAGTCAGATCACAATGCCATCATGATTAACAAGTATCATTCTTTATTCTTTGTAGGTAATACAGGCTCAGGAAGGTATTACTTGCTGAATGGATGTCCTCAGGCCTCCCAACAATGTGACTGAATTTGTTCTCTTGGGACTCACACAGAATCCACACCTGCAAAAAATACTCTTTGTTGTCTTTCTGTTCATTTTCTTGTTTACTGTGTTGGCCAACCTGCTCATTGTCATCACCATCTCCCTCAGTCCCACACTCTCGGCTCCCATATACTTCTTTCTCACTTACTTGGCCTTATTAGATGCCTCCTTCACCTCTGTGAGCACGCCCAAAACGATCATTGACCTGCTGTTCCAGAGGAGAACCATCTCCTGGGGTGGCTGCCAGACTCAGCTCTTTCTGGAGCACTTCCTGGGAGGACCAGTGATCACTGTCCTCATGGCCACGGCCTATGACCGCTACGTGGCCATCTGCAAGCCTCTGCGCTACACGACAGTCATGTGACAGGCGCTCTGCCAGCTCCTGGTGATGATGGCCTGGGTTGGGGGGATCCTGCACGGCACAGTCCAGATCCTTTTCTCAATGGACTTGACCTTCTGTGGTCCCAATGTCACTGACCACTTCACGTGTGATTTCTTCTCGCTGTTGGAACTTGCTTGCAGCGACACCTACAGGCTGGGAATGGTGGTGGCAGCCAACAGTGGGGGCATGTGTTCGCTTATTTTTGTCATCCTGGTCACCTCCTACAGAGCTATCTTGAACTCCTTGAAATCCCATGGCTCTGAAGGACGGCAAAAAGCCCTCTCTACATGTGGCTCCCACTTTATAGTAGTGGTTCTCTTTTTTGGTCCTTGTATATTCACCTACACAAGTCCTGTGGCCATTTACCCTGTGGACAAATGGGTGACTATGTTCTTTGCAATCCTCTGTCCCATGTTAAATCCTATCATTTACACAGTGAGAAACACAGAAGTGAAAAAAGCTATGAGCAATCTGTTGAAAAGGAGAGTCACTTAGGATATTCAGGATGCCAAGAAAGTGATTATTTATATACATAGGAAGGGTTACACCTGTTTTAGATTGTGAAAAAGAAAGTTAATAAATTTTTTGCAGATCACTGATGAAAAAGAAAGGCCTATAAAATAATATTTGCTGAATATTTACTAACAGATTGGTATTTATTTAGCATTTTGATAACTTTTAAATTGCTTTGTCAAGGCTTCAATCAATATTCACATTCATAGTTTCAGAATACTTAATTGAAACAAAAACAATAAACTCCTAGTTCAATAATTGTAGAGTATATTAGTCTCCAGTGTTTTATTGCTGCTTTTCCAAATTCTAACATATGTTACATGTATAAAATTGATTTTTCCATAGGACATTCATGTTAGAATCCCTGTTATTTTCTTAGCCTATTATAAATCCAGTAAAAGAAAATTCTTGATAGATACACGGGAAAGGGACAGATGAGGAGAGAAAAACTCAATGTTGATTTTTTCTGTTAATTTATGAAATTCAACAAAATAAACACCCACAAAAGGAGGAAATAATAATTCACAATTTAATTCTCTTTTAGCACAAAAACTAAGCCAGAATTTTGAAATTACTCTTCATTTGCTCTTAAATATCTTTAAATATGTTTATGGCTCACAGTTTTTCTTGAATCTGAGGGAAATATTTTCTTTTTCTGTACCAAGGATTGAGTCATTGAAACTGGGGTGGGGGTTCAGTTCAGTTCAGTTCAATTCAGTCTCTCAGTCATGTCCAACTCTTTGCGACCCCAAGGACTGCAGCACGCCAGGCCTCCCTGTTCATCACCAACTCCTGGAGTTTACTCAAACTCATGTCCATTGAATCAGTGATGCCATCCAACCATCTCATCCTCTGTCGTCCCCTTCTCCTATAGCTTTCAATCTTTCCCAGCATCAGGGTCTTTTCCAATGAGTCAGCTCTTCGCATCAGGTGGCCAAAGTATTGGAGTTTCAGCTTCAACATCAGTCCTTCCAATGAACACCCAGGACTGATTTCCTTTAGGATGGATTGTTTGGATCTCCTTGCAGTCCAAGGGACTCTCAAGACCCTTATCCAACACCACAATTCAAAAGCCTTGATTCTTTGGCGCTTGGTTTTCTTTATAGTCCACTTCTCCCATCCATACACGACTACTGGAAGAAACACAGCCTTGACTAGGGAGATCTTTTTGGCAAAGTAATGTCTCTGCTTTTTAATATGCTGTCTAGGTTGGTCATAACTTTTCTCCCAAGGAGTAAGCTTCTTTTTATTTCATGGCTGCAGTCATGATCTGCAGTGATTTTGGAGCCCCCCAAAATAAAGTCTGCCACTGTTTCCACTGTTTTTCCATCTATTTGCCATGAAGTGATGGGACCAGATGCCTTGATCTTAGTTTTCTGAATGTTGAGTTTTAAGCCAACTTTCCACTCTCCTCTTTTACTTTCATCGAGACTCTTTAGCTCTTCTTCACTTTCTGTCACCTGCATATCTGAGGTTATTGATATTTCTCCCAGTAATCTTGATTCCAGTTTGTGCTTCATCCAGCCCAGTGTTTCTCATGATGTGCTCTGCATATAAGTCAAATAAGCAGGCTGACAATACACAGCCTTCACGTACTTCTTTTCCTATTTGGAACCAATCTGTTGTTTCTTTTTCAGTTCTAACTGTTGCTTCCTGACCTGAATACAGATTTCTCAAGAGACAGGTCAGGTGGTCTGGTATTCCCATCTCTTTCAGAATTTTCCAGAGTTTATTGTGATCCACACAGTCAAAGGCTTTGGCATAGTCAATAAAGCAGAAATAGATGTTTTCTGGAACTCTCTTGCTTTTTTCATGATCCAGCAAATGTTGGCAATTTTATCTCTGGTTCCTCTGCCTTTTTTAAACCACCTTGACCATCTGGAAGTTCAGGGTTCATATATTGCTGAAGCCTGGCTTGGAGAATTTTGAGCATTACTTTACTAGCGTGTGAGATGAGTGGACTTGTGTGGTAGTTTGAGCACTCTTTGTCATTGCCTTTCTTACGGATTGGAATGAAAACTAAATTTTCCAGTCCTGTGGCCAATGCTGAGTTTTCCAAATTTGCTGGTATATTGAGTACAACACTTTCACAGCATCATCTTTTAGGATTTGAAATAGCTCAACTGGAACTCAATCACCCCGACTAGCTTTGTTGGTACTGCTGCTTCCTAAGGCCCACTTGACTTCAATTCCAGGATGTCTGGCTCTAGTTGAGTGTTCACACCATCGTGATTATCTGGGTTGTGAAGATCTTTTTTTGTGGGGGGGTGGGGGTGGTGGTAAACACTTTTTATTAAATTTCAATAACAGGTATATGTTTAGGTTGTAAAGATATTGCTCCGTAAGTCTGATAAATATATTTACATCACATGATCATTTTATTATCCACCAGACACATTCACCTCAGTTGATTTATCCACGTCCTAAGCTGGTAGTTTCGTTTTTATTATCCCCACTTTACAGAGAACAAATTGAAGCCAAGAGAGATTCACTTGCCTCACATCACATGTGTTTCCCTCGTTAGTATGTCAGGAACTATTACACTGGAGTCCAGTCCTTTCAAAAGTTTCATGGCTGATTCATGTCAATGTATGGCAAAAACCACTACAATATTGTAAAGTAATTAGCCTCCAACGAATAAAAATAAATGGAAAAAAAAAAAAAAAGTTTCAGCCATCAACTTCCAATTCAGGTCTTTCAAACTCAGTCTCACTTTCTTTCAAATGAAACATTGCTGTCTGTGGTATGTTTAGGTCTGTAGATGAGGAAAATATCTGAAGTCTTAATGATTTACTTTGTTGCTTAGTCATGTCTGACTCTTTGCAACCCCATGGATTGTCCATGGAATTCTCCAGGCCAGAATACTGGAGTGGGTAGCTTTTCCCATCTCCAGGGGATCTTCCCAACTCAGGGATCAAACCCAGGTCTCCTGCATTGCAGGCAGATTCTTTACCAGCTGAACCACAAGGGAAGCCCAAGAATACTGGAGTGGGTAGCCTATCCCTTCTCCAGGGGATCTTCCTGACCCAGGAATTGAACAGACGTCTCCTGCATTGCAAACAGATTCTTTACCAACTGAGCTATAAGGAAAGCCCATGTCCTTCAAGAAGATAGTGTTAAATCTGTTGCAGTCTCTTCTCACATGTAGCAATGTATTTCAGCATTACATTTTTTTCTCTCTCTCTCTTTTTTTTTCCACTTTGGCATAGTGACCTATGCCAACTCACTTTTACAATAGGCCAATGTTAGTATGGTAACAGATTTGTTTCTTTCTTAGAAAAGCAAAAATCTTCTTCTATTTCTTTCCATTAGTGAAATCGAGTACTAATGTTGGTCTTCAGTGACACAAAGGACTGTAGCTGGCCAGGCTCCTCTGTCCTTGGGATTCACCAGGGAAAAATACTGGACTGGGTTGCCTTGCCATCCTCCAGGGGATCTTCTCAACCCAGGGATCTAACCGATCCACCCGGGAAGCCCCTTAAGCTGTTAAAATGATCAACTTTTTCAGTTAATAATGATAATTAAGCATTTCAAGGGTCTAGACTTAAATAATATGTGTGACAGTTAGAGATTAGCTAAGCATAATCCAGGGATAAGAATAGGGAAACTCTTGAATAAACATTGCTTCTACTCTAAGACTAAAGGGAGGATCTGAAGAGGAAATCTGAGGCCAACAGTTGGGCTTTAGGGGCTATATGAAGGGCTTGTTGGAGGGGTGAGATATTTAATGAGGTATATATTTAAAATTGTCAACAGAAAACTTAGAAGTTTTCAGAGCTGAAGATGGAAATATAAGGCCATCTGGCATTCTCAGTTGGAGACTTGCTGGCTTGTAAGTTCAAGGTATATTAAGATGTCCCTTCATACTCATCATCAAGAATGTCTCTTGAAGACTAACAGCTACCTGATTATTTCCAATTTTTAAAAAATAAAACATATAAGCATTCAAGTATGTTTCCTTAAAATTAATGACATAAATGTGTGGATCTTTATTTAAGGATACATTATTTTAATCTGGACTTTAGTGAAATTATTAGGCATTAAATGAGGAAAGTGAGTTCTCTATTGTTGAAGGCCAGCTATAAGGCTTTTCTCTTCCTTCCCCTTCTTGTTTTCCGATGAAATCAATCAAATATAGTGAAACTATCTGTCTATATACAGTCTAGTGAAAAGGTTTGAGTTAGAGTTTGAAGCTTTCATACCAACATGCTAGAATAGAAAAGTGAATATTTAATTGAATTTTTTTTTTTTTTAATAACCAGTAACTGAAGAAGATTGTCCCTCTGTAGTGTGGTAACACTGAAGTACTTGCTGTATTGTATCTGAAGTCATGGCTGAGCTTTTAAAATTTGAATTAATTAGCAGTAACAATTTTAATTTATATTTAAACATAAATTTAAGATTTACCTTAATAATAAGACTAACTGTTTTTGAGTAAAATTAATAAACCATGTGCATGAAGACTAACACCACTTACACAAGAGATGCAAGTTTGATCACTAGGTCAGGAATATCCCCTGGAGAAGGGAATGGCAACACATTCCAATAGTCATGCCTCGGAAATCCCACGGACATAGGAGGCTGATGGGCTACAGTCCATGGGGTCGCAAAGACTTGGACACCACTGAGCAACTAACACAACTACAAGGCATACATTTGCGTAGGTTCTTTAAATAATTTAAGTGTAATTAAGGACTTTACTGTATTTCATAGAAAAAGATATGACTCAATGAAGGTAAGCCACACAAGTCTTTTAGACTTTATTTCCTTCCTCTCTTCTCACCTGACAACAGTGGTCCTTGTTGTCATGATGTGAAAATATCAAAACACAGATATGATCATTTGGCACATTGTGGATACTGCCACTGAGACGTTTCCCCCTTTTGGTGGGGCGGGGACGCTGCCCTCTCTCAGCTCTCCCTTGACCTTCATTCCTCGGGCGACTTGCACTTTCCTGATTCCACTTTTGTTAGAGAGAAGCCTCCTGATGATCTCATCTTTGAAGATATATTACCCTTCATGGGCATCATGAAAAGTGAAACATAATGGGCTCAAGAAATGAAATTCAGTGGTTGAATTTCAAAGAAAGTGGCACTTGGGTGAAAGACATTTGGAAGGAAAAAAAAACCAGCTGAATCATTGAGGAGACTGCTCCTGAGTTCGGGCTTGAGGACAGCACCTTGAAGAGCTAATTGGTGTCATTTCTCTAGGGCTTTTCACATTGTTATCCCACAATGTTACCATCTTTACTGGGAAAATGGCTTCATGGCCAATTCAGTTTAGGAAATTAGACATTTAGTTCATTCAAAAAATATTGTTTGGTGTCTACAATGAAAAAAAAAAAAGCTGTGGGATTTAGGTCTAAGACATTGAATAATACAAATAGGGTTGTATTTATGTGGAAATAATTCCAGTGGTGAGTAGGTAAGTAATAAGCAAGTAAACAAATAAAAAATAAAATGTTGTTAGTAATGGGTAATATGAAGAATATTTTATGAGAGGGTGGTGTAGGAGAGAAAAATTTGATATAGATTTGTGTAGTTGTTTGAAGCACAGCTATAATTTCAGTTTATTCAGAGTTTAAATAACCATACTATCCTCCTTCCATTTTCAAAAATAAGCAAGTTATTTAAAAACATGCATTTGAAATGAGGGCAATATCTTTGCCAAGTAAGTAAAAATGGTTTCTTGGGGAATGAACGTTTCTTGCTGTTTTTATATATAATGCACAGATATACATACATCACATAAAAAGGTAGCAAATTTGTGGCATTCCCATTTCAGAAGAGGAAGCGATTAAGGAAACGAAACATCCAATGAAATACCCTTTGGGGCCGCAGTACTGAAAAAGAGAATCGTGCTAAGTTGCCCTGTGCTGGCTCTGCTCAGTCGCTCAGTCGTGTCCGACTCTTTGCGACCCCGTGGGCTGTCTCCCGCCAGGCTCCTCCATCCATGGGGTTCTCCAGGCAGGAATACCGGAGTGGGTTGCCATGCCCTCCTCCAGGGGATCTTCCCAATCCAGGGATGGAACATGGGTCTCCTGCATTGCAGGCAGATTCTTTATCGTCTGAGCCATCTGGGAAGTTCAAGTTGCCCTAACTCATGTCTATATTGTTAGAGGAGAGCATGGAGTAACTTTAGAATGCCAGGAAAGTTAATCCAAGCAGAGGTTGGCCCATCTCCTGACCTTCAGTAAAACTGAGAGACTCTTGCTTCTCTGGAGACTTCTGAGATTGTAGTCAAGTATGTTTGTTGGACCAGTTATAGTCTGTGAAGTATGTTGCAAATGTAGGATACTGTTTTTGTTTTTTTTATTAATAATAGTAGAAAAAGAATAATGGTTCTAACCCCCAAATATTTTTAATTTTAAACATGCTATTTGAAAATACCAATTTTTAAGGAATGTGAAATAATTTAGCCTTTCTTTTTTCTTCCTGAGGAGCATTTTTAAATGCTTTATAGTGGCAGTTAGATGTGATACTATTTTAATAACAGTCTTAAAAGATACAGAGAGAAAAACACCAATACAGTATACTAACACGTAAAGATGGAATTTAGAAAGATGGTAATGATAACCCTATATGTGAGGCAGCAAAAGAGACACAGATGTATAGAACAGTCTTTTGGACTCTGTGGGAGAAGGCGAGGGTGGGGTGATCTGAGAGAATAGCATTGAAACATGTGTATTACCATATGTGAAACAGATCGCCAGTCCAGGTTCGATGCATGAGACAGGTGCTCAGGACTGGTGCACTGGGATGACCCTGAGGGAGGGGATGGGGAGGGAGATGGGAGGGGGGTTCAAGATGGGGAGCACAGGTACACCCATGGCTGATTCATGTCAATGCACGGCAAAAATCACCACAATATTGTAAAGTAACTAGCCTCCAATTAAAATAAATAACTTAAAAAAAAAAGATACTGAGAATTTCAGATCAGGTGATGGAAAAATTCAGCCCTGGGGCTAGTGAGGTGATCAAGGATAAGTCCTACTGACTTTTATTCATCTCTATTATCAGGCAGATGAATCATTGTGCGGTTTTTCTTCTACTGAAGAAGAGAACTTAGTTCAACAAATAGCTCAGTAGTTATCACCCACCGTGACCGGTTGTGTTTGTGGAGCATCAGTTCGGCCTCGCTCCAGCGAGGCTCCACTCCTGGGAGATGCGGGTCATTGCAGGAGTGGATGGGAATTCCCTGGTATGGTGATTAGTGTCTCAGGCGGTGGAGACACAGCCTCAAAGGGGTGCAGTTGAATTGATGCAAGTCTACACTTTTTGAAATCCTGTGTCATTTGAAAATAACACTCTGTCCTCTTTAACCCAAGTCTATTGCCCAAAGGAAAACGTCTTAGTAATGATGTTTTTTTCTAAGATATGTACTGAAAACTGTTTACCAACTAAACTCAAATATAGCTAAATGGCAGGCAGTTCCATGAATGATTTTGCAAACTGTTTATATCTGGCTGCCTTTTTTAGAAAATGTTCATGTTTGAATTTTGCTCCTATCCACAGAGGCTGTTTCTTATATAAATCCTTGGACATTTAGATATGTTTTAAATGTGTTTTTCAAAATCATTAGAAACTCTGGTCCTATCAAAATTACTTCCCATTGACTGATTGGATGGTTTGCTTCCAAGGTGATCCTGATTTACTCCATTCCATACTTGAATCTTCTAAGTTGCAACTATAATACATCATGATTTCTAGACCTTTTGTAGAGAAAAGTTCATGTAAGTATATCCTGGATGGAGTCAGACTTTTGATTACTCTGACATGATCTTAGAAAATTACTCACACACTCTCTGCCTTCTAGTTACAGAGATCATCAGGTAATTGGAGAGATGACATGAAATTGAGTTTTGGAGGTGATTTTAACAATTTTTTTGAGTATTAAACATGGTCTTATTAATTTGAATTACTGTTTTGAAGTCACTGAAATTACTGAATCATATACATACACAATTTTATTTAAATGTCAGTTGTTAACCTATTTTGTCTCTATAAGCAAATTTTAGCCTCAGGTTGAAAATTCTTGAGTTATCAACAATTTTTAGCTTAATTTACTTTAAACTCTTTCTTTGGGCAAATTACCAGAACTTAAGTGTCTACTTTTTTGTCTCTATCCAGTTCATGAGATTAGCAAATAAATTGCATGTTTACATGTCAGCAGCTTGTCTTAGAAAAGGCAGGAATGGGAGTAGCTGGCACATACAGGATAGTTGTAGACAGACTGTGTTTCCCTTCTTTCAAGCAACATTCTGTGTGCATGTGTGTTATACAAGCAATGTATATGTGTATATGCATAGATATAGTTCTGTGTTCCTTTTGTACCAACTGCCTTTCTTTTTCTATTAGTCACCTTTGATAAAGGCCTTATTTAGTATTTTTTCTGTTTTGATAAATTATTGATTCTAGTTATTTCATACATATATTAAATTTATATATATAAATAATACATATTAAATTTGCATATATATATATATATATGTGTTAAAACACAGGCATTTATTTCTAGGAGCTCTGCCTATAAGGGTGGTATCTGCATTGGTCCTGAGGGTGAAGCAAACGGTTGTTCAGGGTTGAAGGCCCCTGCCTCTGGAGTCATTTCAAGAAAGCATTAATTTTTGTATCTAAAATGATATACTAATTTCTATCCAAAATTATGCTGCTGTATATAATTACATGTCTATTCCTCTTTCAAGGAAAGCAGGTGAGTTGGGAAGACTTAGGGACAGAAATAATCCTTTTAATGCCCTTCCTTAGAGACAGTCTGTTGATGATGCCTGTGCTCAGAGCATGAGTCTTCTAAGAAACACAGGACACTGTTGCTCTTTAAAAATGATGACCCAGAGGCTCTCCCTAAATACCTTGCTATCACTTCCTGTTATCCAAGATTTTATGGAATAAATCATTAAGCTCCATGAGAAATTCAGACACAAGAAACACATATCAAGTTAGATTTGTCTTCCTGGGTTCACATCAAGGCTTTCTTAATTACTGACTGTATACCCTTAAGCAAATTAATAATTCTGCTTTATCTCAGTCATACAATGTGTCTCCTCATAGTTAGATGTGAAGACTAAGTGAGAAAACATGTATTAAGTATTAGCAAAATGTCTGATGTATAGAATATACTAAATAATTTATTATTAGTTTGATCTGGATATGTGTATAGATGGTGGCTCTGTGGTAAAAAAATCCGCCTGTAATGCAGGATCTGCAGGAGACACCGCTTCTATCCCCGGGTCGGGAAGATCCCCTGGAGGAGGGCATGGCGACCACCCCAGTGTTCTTGCCTGGAGAATCCCACGGACGGAGGAGCCGGCTGGCTGCAGTCCACAGGGTCACAAAGAGTGGGGCATGACTAAAGCGACTTAGCATGCACAGATCATGTATCTCTACACAGATATTATAATATCTCTACACAGATATTACATTGCTTTAATTTGAGCCTCCCTAGTGGCTCAGTGGTAAAGAGTTGGCTTGCCAATTCAGGAGATGTGGGTTCAATCCCTGGGTTAGGAAGATTCCCTGCAGGAGGAAATGGCAACCCACTACAGTATTCTTGCCTGGAAAATTCCATGGATAGAGGAGCCTGGTGGGTTACAGTCCATGGGGTCGCACAAGAGTTGAACATGACTGAGTGAATGAGCTCACAGGCATGCTTTAACAGACAGCTTTAACTCTGGAGACTAACATTTGCTGTTTATGTCACCAATGAGATTCTAAGACTGAATGATTTAGCAAATTCAGACTAAAATAAGATGATTTTTCACTTCATTATTTTTATATATTCAAGGTTCTTAATATTTAATGATGACAAAGCTGTGAGAAAAATGTTTTTAATACGCTATTTTGGGGAATAAAAGGTACTTCAGGATTTTGAGGGCAATGCTACAGAATCTGTCAAATATAAACATATGCATATATTTTGTCTTGGTGATGACAGATTTCTCCAACAGAAATAAGTGAAGATGTCTGTAAATGATGTTCATTGTGTACCTATGTGTAAATCAAAATAGTAAAACTAAAATAAATTTCAAGCAAAAATGGACTAAAGGAATTATATTGTAACAATGAAATGGAGTAATAAGTACAAATTAAAATCAAGGAAAACTCATCAATATTGACAGATAATGCTCACACAAAGTGTAATTAGGATTTCAAGTGCATTGTTATATTTTGTATATTTTCATATAGAGTAAAAGCATCAATGATGGTGAGTGAATTAGTGAAAGTTGCTCAGTCGTGTCTGACTCCTTGTGACCCCATGGACTATACAGTTCATGGAATTCTCCAGGCTGGAATACTGGAGAGGGTAGCCTTTCCCGTCTCCAGGGGATCTTCCGAATCCAGGGATTGAACACAAGTCTCCTGCATTGCAGGCAGATTCTTTACCAACTGAGCTCTCAGGGAAATCCCTCCATGATGGTATATATGCCAAATACAAATGCATATTTTAGGAGCATTTACTAAGCTGTTAATAGAGGATCAAATGAGTGAGTGCTTATGGTTGGGAGAGGGTTTCTGACTTTAATCTTTCTATCAATCTGTCGATATAAATTATTTCTCATGGGGCATGTCTTGCTTTCATAATTTATGAAAATAAATTATTTTAATTTGAAATATTCTACTTTTGGCTAGAAGAGTGTTTTAGGAAACAGTTGCTTTTGAAGGTTTCCTTCAAAGTCAATTCAGAAACTTACACCTTACTAGGTGTTCAGAAGTAATTAAGCTGATACCCTTTTAGCAAATTTAGTATATAATAGATCCAGGGGTTGTTAGTTGTAAAGAATCAGCCTGCCATTGAAGGAGACCTAAGAGATGCAGGTTTGATCCCTGGGTTGGGAAGATCCCCTGGAGGAGGACATGGCAACCTCCTCCAGTATTCTTGCCTGGAGATTCCCACAGACCGTGACGCCTAGCAGGCTGTGTTCCATGCGGTTGCAAAGAGCCAGACCTGACTGAAGCAACTCTGCACACACAGACACATATGTATTGATAAACGCCTCACCCAAAGTCAGGTGATCTGTTCTAAAATGGCTTTCTGTCTGTAGAATTTTACTTATTCTGGGGAAAGAAACAGGGATACTTATCTAAGTTCTCTACATTTATAAAATTATTATTAATGTATTATTACAATCATTGCAACAAGCCTTTCAGGTAGGTAACATTACTTTGCATTTTTACAGGGAATAAAACTGAGGCACAGAGAGGTTATCTGACATATTATAGAGCTCAGAAGAAAGAACAAACTGTAATGTGAAAAATCATGAATTTAGGAAGATTTCTTTAAGATTATAGCTCTTACTTGTGCTTCTCACCTGGTGCTAGTGGTAAGAACGCGCAGAGTCAGAGACGACTGAGGCATCTTAGCTCATAGCTCTTACTACTTATTCCCAATGGACTCCACTATGGCTAAATGCCTCTACTCAAAGGAACTCATATATGGGATTAAAAGGCGTGTATGTGACTTTCATGAGACACACAACACATACCAGGACATTGCAATATTTTAAAATATTTAAGCTACAATTTAAGTTCACACTTTAATCATATTTTTTAACATGGAGAAGGAAAGGCAACCCACTTCATCATTCTTGCCTGGAAAATTTCATGGACAGAGGAGCCTGGCAGGCTACAGTCCATGGGGTCACAAAGAGTTGGACACGACTGAGTAACTAAATCACTCTTTTATAACATTGAATGTTAAAATATAAACTGTAATACTAGAAACTTAATTTGTTTAATATAATAACTCTGAAAAAAGCAATTGAGATTTAGAAAGAATAAGTAACTTTTAGTTAATTATACCCCTGGAAGATCCATAATGAAATCCAGGTTTTCTGATGTCAAAGTCCATATATTTAGACTATGTATCCCATATTTTCACTTTATTTTCTTCATATCTTGATCATGCTATTGCTATTCTTACTCACTTTCAAAATTACAAATTCATAAACTTAGAATTGTCTAAAATCTGATATCAAGGACTAGCTGATTTCATCTTTTTTGAAGTCTGAAGAGCATATCGATGTTTTACCTTTTGCATATGCATTATTTCAGGAGTGCTAATTCTGCCTCCCTCTTATGGAGAAGCCACTGCCTTATACCTCTCACACCATCAGATGTGCTATAAATGAGAAATATGTACAGTTTAGGTAATAATTAGGCAATTGAAGAAACAAAATTCTTCACTTCTTTATATGGACTGTCTTTTGTGCAATGGTATTTCAAGGAACACTGGAAAGAGATAACATTGCAAAGAGGATTTGATGGCAGCAATTTAACACTGAATGGGAAGCCCAAGGTATGGTTCAGCACTTGGTTTTGCTAAAACATAAAAATGATTAAAAAAAAAAAAGAACCATTGCAAATTGGAAATTTGAGCCAGATTGTCAGAGGAAGCACAGCCAAGCTCTGACAATGGCACTCTCAATTCTGGAGGTAGCGACTGTCACTGGTTTGCTTGTGCCCTAAGTTGAATACAGTTTTCTTAAGATAAATTCAATTTCATGAATATAGCTAACTTTAATTAAATGATTCCTTGGAAGGAAAGCTATGAAAAACCCAGATAGTGTATTAAAAAGCAGAAACCTCCCTTTGCCAACAAATATACATATAACCAAAGGTATGGTTTTTCCAGTAGTCATGTGTAGGTGTGAGAGTTGGACCAGAAAAAGAGCTGAGCACCAAAGAATTGATGCTTTTAAATTGTGGTGTTGGAGAAGACGCTCTAGAGTCCCTTGGACAGCAAGGAGATCCAACCAGTCCATCCTAAAGGAGATCAGTCCTGAATATTCATTGGAAGGACTGATGCTGAAGTTGAAGCTCTAATACTTTGGCCACCTGATGGGAAGAAATGACTCCTTAGTAAAGATTCTGATGCTGGGAAAGGTTGAGGACAGGAAAAGAAGGGGATGACAGAGGATGAGATGGTTGGATGGCGTCACTGACTCGATGGGCATGAGTTCGAGCAAGTTCCGGGAGTTGGTGAAGGACGGGGAGGCCTGGTGCACTGCAGTCCAGTGGTCACAAAGAAGTGGACACAGCTTAGTGACTGACAACAAAATTTCCCTGATGGCTCAGACAGTAAAGAATCTGCCTGCAATGCAGGAGACACAGATTTGATCCCTGGGTCTTAAAGGAAATGGCTACCCACTCAGTATTCCTGCCTAGAGAATCCCATGCACAGAGGAGCAAGGTGGGCCACAGTCCATGGAATCGCAGAGTCAGACATGACTGAGCGACTAACACACACAGAGTGTACAGAGAGCAGCATTCAAAATTTGATAGAAAGAGATTAAATTAGCTATCCCTAAGCATCCACGTCATTTTTAAATTTATTTCATAAACGTTAATTTTCTTAAAAAAAAATTGCTAACTAAGGAGATACCTGAATTACTTCTGATATGCAAGCTTTACAGATGCAGATAACATATATCCAGAATAACAGGTGAAGGAGATTTGGGAGATGATGTGAGGCTGAAAGCTGAGAGTAATGGATTTGTTTACCAGGTGACATGAGTGTAGAAAGGGGAGGCTGGGAGCTTATAGGAATGGAAGATAACCATGCTGACTGCTTGGACAGAGCTCTCCAAACATTCTCATGCCTGTTGCTTCCTTTGATTTTCATGAGTGTTGTGAGACAGGGTGTAAACTTTGTGGAGGAGCTGTGGTCAGTGACCTGAGCTATCAACTTAGTCACAAAGGCATCAGGAGGCTTTGAGCAAGTTATACACATTGTCTAAGTCTTATTCACTGCTTTAGAAACTCAGGATAATGCTAGGTCTTATTCCATATGGTTTCCGTGAGAATTAAAAAAGAAAATCATAAAGACTTTAGCACAGCGCCCTCAAGTAATGATCCCTTGACACTTAATGACCTTAACTGCTGTGGCGCTGTTTTATTTTTACAGGATGTAAAGGTTAGGTAGTCAGCAAGTGGCCTGATTGCAGTGGATAATTGAGTCACTCATTCTTGACCTCATGGACTTTTCCACTGTACAAATCACACTCGGATGTGTTCTGACAGAGATGGGCTTGATGGCAGGGGGAGGGAGTCACAGAAAAAGATGAGCTCAACTACTTTGGCAAGGGGTGTTGAATTTCAAAATAGGAAGTTGAGATGTGGACTAATAGTCAATAGATAAGAAAATAGAAGGGGCATTGTTATCTAGTACAGTGTACTTTGTTTTAAAATATTTGAAGTCATGAGATACTTCAGACGAAATATTACTTGGAAGTGTAAACATTTATGTAGATAAGAGCTGAGCTGCTGTGTTTGAAAGGAACTGAGTCTCTATGCTGGCTCCTTTGAACCCCAGTTCTCCAATAAGCTGCCATAGCTACTTCATTCTCTAGACAAGAAAACCGAGGCCCAGAATAGTGAGCAATGTAGCAACACTAGGAGTGAGAGGGACAACCTGGAATAAAACCAAGTTATCCTGATTTCCAATAACATGTCCTTTACACTTCATTTGTTCTATTAAAATTTTCTGAAGTTCTTAGGCTGGAGATGAGCGAGAATGAAGTTAATCTACACTGTATATTTGCAAAGAGTGTCCTGGAAGTTGTATAATTTTGTTTAGCAAGAGCAATAATCCTAAGAGTGGGTCTTAGGTGTTTACAGGAGTCTCAGAAACTGTGTAGCTTGCATCCCCATTTCCCCATTTAAAGCAATCATCTCTAACAGAGGTACACTAAGACAGCCTCTGCTTAAGTATCCCTAGCAAAGAGACCTTGGCTAATGAAGCACTTCTCTTACATCTCATCATCCAACTGTGGTAACAAATGCGTTTAGCCAGTGGAGGCCACCATTCACTTCTTTAGTGATATAAGGCAAAGACTAAGAACTTGTGTTTTAAAATGAGATGATGCGGATTTGTAATTTTCACTCTTTTTAAGTGAGATGCTCAATGTGTCTAAGCGTCCGTTTCCTCATCCTCAAGATGAGATCTGTGACAGTACCCTGTCCCAAGTGATATGAAAATAAATGTAATAATGCAAACAGCAGACTGATCACCTTTCGTCACATAGTGAATGCAAAACAAATTAGTTGCTTTGTTAATGTTTTTATTATTCATTAGAATCTTTGGCTTTATCTGGGAGCACCCCTTTACAAGAAAAAAAAAATGAAGAAAGGATTTATGTTGACTCAGGCTTGTCTGCTGGGATGAAGCAGGCCAATTTGAATCTGGGTCTTCCTGGAGCAAAGAAAGAGATTTAAGCTTTTGTTTTCTTTAATCAGCATTTTTGCAAAATAATTAGAACCTCGGGAGGTTAGTTAAAGGTTATAAATCATGGTTTCAGGATTGGATTATAGTTATAATAAAAATTTATTCTTCATTGTAGTCTCATCATTGAATTAATTATTGAATTTTACTGTAGAATTATTGAGTAAGATATGCACAGGAAGCATGCATTTGCCTCTCTGGATTGTTATGATATGGAAATTATTGGGGTATAGTTCTTAATAAGTGGAGAGGCCTTGGGATATGACCTACCGGCTTTGCAGGCTCTTCAACTAGAACATCCTAGTGATCAATAAGAATATGAAACAAATGAATGAAATAAAATGTTCTGAGGTTACTAGGTATGCCCATTGAGTTCAGCTTCCTAGCTGGAGGGTCCTAAAAGGCAGCAGCTGAGAGGACTGTGTGTAGGTAGTTCATTTTGGAAAAGAGAATGAAGGTAGGGAATAGGGGAGAGTGCAACAGGGGAGGAGCAAAACTGAATCTTAGATTGCGCTGGGCTGGTTACCGTCTATCCACTGGCTCCTATCGACTGGTGACCTAGGCTTTCCTAAAGGTATGCTACTTCTCCATATTGTCACATGGTTTACATCCCAGGGTGATGAACCAGGATCTTCTAAGTGTCTCAAGCAGCAAGTGTCAGAAAAGAGATACACTGGTTAGCGGTGTTACAGGGGTAATGACAGGGATCAAGGTGTCATCAGGATACGACTGTTTGCAGCTAGCTGCTGTACTGATGGCTGAAGGAAAAGGTAAGTCAAGACGGTGTGAAAGAGAGTCCAAAAAATAAAAATCCCAAATTTGTAATAATTACTAACTTAGAATAATACTCTTTTGTAGATTTTCCAGCTTAGAGAGATAAGCTTACCTCAGCCCGCAGTAAATGGGGAACCCCAACAATGTGACGGAATTCATTCTTTCGGGCATTGCAGAGAACCCAGAGCTGCGGAAAATACTCTCTGCTATGTTCCTAATCGTGTACGTGTCCACTGTTTTGGGGAACCTCCTCACAGTGGTAACTGTGGTCACAAGTCAGAGTCTGAGGTCACCCGTGTATTTTTTCCTTACCTCCTTGTCCGTCAAGGATGTCACCTGCTCTTCTGTTATTGCCCCCAAGTTGATTGTGGACTCCCTCTCTGAGAGCACTGCCATCTCGCTCAAAGCCTGCATGGCCCAGCTCTTCGCTGAGCACTTCTTTGGTGGAGTGGGCATCATCCTTCTCACTGTGATGGCCTATGACCATTACGTGGCCATCTGTAAGCCTCTTCACTACAAGACCATCATGAGGCCTCCTGTGTGCTGCCTACTACTGGGAGGGTCATGGGTGGGGGCATTTATCCATGCAACTGTGCAGCTTCTCTTCATGTATCAAATTCCCTTCTGTGGTCCCAACGTCATTGATCATTTTATGTGTGATTTGTTTCCGTTGCTGAAACGGGCCTGCATGGACACCTGCACCCTGGGCCTCTTAGTCATCCTCAACAGTGGGGTGATGTCTGTTACCATCTTCTTTATCCTCGTCACCTCTTATGTGGTCATTCTCTGCTCCCTGAAGTCCTGCAGTTCTGAAGGGCAGTGTAAAGCCCTCTCCACCTGTGGCTCCCACCTCATGGTGGTCTTCATGTTCTTCATGCCTTGTATTTTCTTGTACGTGAGGCCTGTGGTCACTTACCCCATAGACAAGGCAATGGCTGTGTCCTTCACCATCGTTGCACCCATGTTAAATCCCCTGATCTACACCTTGAGGAATGTGGAGGTGAAAAACGCCATGAGGAAACTGTGGATGAGACAAGGGGCCTTGTGTGGTCATTAGCTTACATGCCAAGAGCAGTCTTTCTTACAAGGACAATGTGCCTTTCAGTTCAGTTCAGTTCAGTTCAGTTCAGTTGCTCAGTCGTGTCCGACTCTTTGAGACCCCATGAATCGCAGCATGCCAGGCCTCCCTGTTTATCACCAACTCCCGGAGTTTACTCAAACTCATGTCCATCGAGTAGGTGATGCCATCCAACCATTTCATCCTCTATTGTCCCCGTCTCCTCCTGCCCTCAATCTTTCCCAGCATCAGGGTCTTTTCAAATGAGTCAGCTATCTGCATGAGATGGCCAAAGTATTGGAGTTTCAGCTTCAGCATCGATCCTTCCAATGAACACCCAGGACTGATGTCCTTTAGGATGGACTGGTTGGATCTCCTTGCAGTTGAAGGAGTTCTCCAACACCACAGTTCTCTAATACCACAGTTCAAAAGCATCAATTCTTCAGTGTTCAGCTTTCTTTATAGTCCAACTCTCACATGCATACATGACCACTGGAAAAACCATAGCCTTGACTAGATGGACCTTTGTTGGCAAAGTAATGTCTCTGCTTTTTAATATGCTGTCTAGGTTGGTCATAACTTTCCTTCCAAGGAGTAAGTGTCTTTTAATTTCATGACTGCAATCACCATCTGCAGTGATTTTGGAGCCCAGAAAAATTAAGTCAGCTACTGTTTCCACTGTTTCCCCAACTATTTGCCATGAACTGATTGGACTGGATGACATGATCTTAGTTTTCTGAATGGTGAGCTTTAAGCCAACTTTTTCACTCTCCTCTTTCACTTTCATCAAGAGGCTCTTTAGTTCTTCTTCACTTTCTGCCATAAGGGTGATGTCATCTGCATACCTGAGGTTATTGATATTTCTCCCGGTAATCTTGATTCCAGCTTGTGCTTCATCCAGCCCAGCGTTTCTCATGATGTACTCTGCATATAAGTTAAATAAGCAGGGTGGCAATATAGAGCCTTGACGTACTCCTTTTCCTATTTGGAACCAGTCTGTTGTTCCATGTCCAGTTCTAACTGTTGCTTCCTCACCTGCATACAGGGTGCCTTTACCTTCCCATTCATTCCAATCTATTGAGGATACAGCAGTCACTGGCATCATTTAATCATGCAAATCAGGTGAAGATTCTGTAATCCTGTTATTCCCCACCTCTACAGTGCATTTTGGGCTCCATTCCCTTTCTCACAAGGCTCTGGCCACTTTCTCTTTCTCTCTATTTTCTTATCCTGCCTTTTGAGTAATTGAAGCCTTTTCTAGTTTGAGGCTTTTGCTTTTCTTACTCTGCTCACTCCTGAGATTCTCTTTCCCAGAGTTTTTCTTCTCTGTCTCTATCTCATTTTCCCCCCCTCTTTTAGATGAACTCTCATTTCCTTAAACAAGTTTTCCCTGATGGCTTTCTCTAGCCATTCTTCTAGGTTACTCTTTAACTCTTCATCTGATTATATCCTTAGTATCAAAGTCACAAACTATACTTTAAAAATTATTTCTTGGCTTTTTTTATTAGCTTTTTTTAATTATTATTTCTTCATTTATTTTTATTAGTTGGAGGCTAATCACTTTACAATACCACAGTGGGTCTTGTCATACATTGACACACATATATATATATGGAATTTAGAAAGATGGTAATGATAACCCTATATGCAAAACAGAAAAAGAGACACAGATGTACAGAACAGACTTTTGGACTCTGTGGGAGAAGGCAAGGGTGGGATGTTTCGAGAGAACAGCATCGAAACATGTATATTTCTTGGCTTTTATTTTATCTTTTCCTTCGAACAAATTTGTAATCCTTGTAAGGCCAAGGATTATGTTTATTGCTTCATGCTATGGATAGAACACTGTCAGTAAGCTAGTAGGTGCTTAATAAATATCTTTGAATGAATATAAGTATGAAAGTAACTTGTTTTTTAATATTACAAATTAATACTGAAATGTAGAGGTGAATATATATGTGTGTGTATGTGTGTGTGTTTATGTATATATACAATATAGGAGTTAGAATTATCTGGCTTGCATGTTTCCAAGTGTCTTTTCTGGAAACTTTTGGAAGCAAACACAATTTCAGATTAGTACTGTACTCAGTACTTTACTATTTAATAAGGAATACAGCACTGCCAAAATTCTCTGCTGCTGTTATTTCTCCTTTAGAGAAGCAGAATAAGAATCACTCACACTGGGAGTCAAGATACTTCAGAATCTAGTGTCTGTAGCTATGGCCTTTATGAAAAAAAAGTAACTCTGTAAAGGTCTAAATTTTTCTTTAACTGTGGGAAAATTTTTTCTTGCTGTTACATCATAGAGCTGGATTTTATAATGCAAGTGACATTTCTTTTCCTCCAGATCTTGCTTTGTCTGTCACTAGAGAGTACTCTTGCCTGGAAAATCCCATGGACGGAGGAGCCTGGTGGGCTGCAATCCATGGGGTCGCGAAGAGTCGGACACAACTGAGTGACTTCACTTTCGCTTTTTACTTTCATGCATTGGAGAAGGAAATGGCAGCCCACTCCAGTGTTCTTGCCTGGAGAATCCCAGGGACGGGGGAGCCTGATGGGCTGCCGTCTATGGGGTTGCACGGAGTCGGACACGACTGAAGTGACTTAGCAGCAGCAGCAGCAGTAGAGAAACACTGATATCTTTTAAAAAGTCTCCCTTACCTAGTATATGGGAAATCTAATGTCTTAGACTAAATTAGCATTCTGTTATAGTTTTCTTAGCTTTAAAATACATAGTATATATGATAGAAATAGTTACAATATCAGTCATAGTATTTAAAGCAAAGACAATAATTAAGCCAGTATTTATTTTTATACACAAAACATGTGTACAGTAGATATTTCATGTTAGTTATCATCAGCTATTTTCGAAAACTTTGAGGTTCATTTATCTACTGAAGAATATTTGGTTGCATTGTATGAGGTGTCCGATGAGGGGCACCTGTCATGAATAAGGTGATGCTTCTCTTTTACCTTGGGGATTGCATTCTAGTGCAGGAGACAATACAAGAAATGAAAACAAAGTCATGAAGTGTTAACAGATTGTCAGAAATTGTAATGGAATGGTGCATATGTGACCAGGCAACTTTAGTTAGGTGGACAGTGGGGCTTTTCTGAGAGGTTACTTCTAAACTTCTAAATGATGAGATAGAATCATTCTTAAACACATCCATGAGAAGAGCATTTCAAGGGACTATGGAAAAGCTTGTGAAAAACTTATAAGGTAGAAGCCAGCTTGAATAGAAGAAGGTCAGGATAATCAATGGACAGGAGGGAATGTGATGCAAGGTGAGATGTGAAAATTACACAGGTTTCTTCTGATGCAAGGCAAGATGTGAAAATTAAACAAATTTCTTCTGATCAAGAAATCTGTTGTTTTTTGACTTTTAAGTTCAAAAAGAATTATGGGCATCAGAATAATTTTGATTAGAATAATAATTAAAAATCAAATCCTCCATGTGTTTATGGATAACTCAGCAACTTGGCGTCAAACATCTTTGCACAAAGGCTTCCCAGATGATGCTAGTGGTAAAGAACATGCCTGCCAACGCAGGAGACATAAGAAACGCTAGTTCAATCCCAGGGTCAGGAAGATCCCCTGGTGGAAGGCGTGGGGACCTACTCCAGTATTCTTGCCTGGAAAATCCCACGAATAGAGGAGCCTGGTGGGCTCCATAGGGTCGTAAAGAGTAGGACATGACTGAAGCAACTTGGTATGCATGCACTGTCCTGGCAGGGAGTGTTCATTTGATTTTTGCTACATCATAACAGAGCGTAATGTTTACTGGCTGCCTACAATATCTTAAAATTGAACATCTGGATTCACCTAATAATTATTTCTCTTGCCTCATGTCAAAGAAGAAGAAAAAACTGCTCAGTTTCAGTTCAGTGGCTCAGTCGTGTCTGACTCTTTGCGACCCCATGGACCGCAGCATGCCAGGCCTCCCTGTCCATCACCAACTCCTGGAGTCCACCCAAACCCATGTCCATTGAGTCGGTGATGCCATCCAACCATCTCATTCTCTGTCATCCCCTTCTCCTCCTGCCCTCAATCTTTCCCAGCATCAGGGTCTTTTCAAATGAGTCAGCTCTTTGCATCAGGTGGCCAAAATATTGGAGTTTCAGTTTCAACATCAGTCCTTCCAATGAACACCCAGGACTGATCTCCTTTAGGTGGACTGGTTGGATCTCCTTGCAGTCCTGACAGTGTGTAAATGTTGATCTCTGTGAGAACTTTCTGATGATCACTTTTACTATTTTAATTATGAGAATTGGAAGGTTCATAATGAGATCCCTAAAGCTAAATAATATTTTTGGCAATTCTCTAGCATCAGAGTAGGTTCAGAATTTACGTTTTCTATTACAAAGGTAAGGCCATTCTGAGCATTCATGCTGAAGTTGTTATCCACAATTAGATTCCACAAATCTCTTCTCTCTTCTGTAGGTCTCCCTAGTTTCTTCACATGAAATAGCTTTATTCATTAAACATATTACTTTTCAGCTCACTGCTCACCTTTTTTGTTTGGTTCTTTAATGCTCTTATTTTGAAACAAATCTTGGTCTTGCTGCTTTTTAAAAGAAACTCACTGGAGATAATTGATTGTAAATAATCTAATCTGTGTAATAGAAAATTTCAACACTATTTATGATACAAAGACATTACAAAGTAGTAATAAGATAACATTTTAATTTGAAGGAGAGTATTGGCCTAAAAAAACACAAAAAAACTACTGCAAACATCCAACTTATTTGGAGACATTAAATAAGCTTACTTGCTATATCATTCTGAAAATGTAAGCTATCTGAAGGGAACTTCTTTAGATTCTTGCAACTATATCTACCAATTTTTCAGCACCCATTCAGATATTTGCTACCTTCTTACCTACTCTTAAAAATTCATTCATTATCTATGCTCCTATGCAAAGAAATCAACCTCTTTATTGTACACTAGACCTTATTTCCTTCTTGTTTGCGTGAGGGCATTGGTCTAAAAATAGCTTCTATATCTATTTTATCTACATTTCACTTTTTACTTGATTATTTTACTTCAGCAAAGAATCAAATATGTTATACCCTTCATCTTTAAAGTAAAATCTCATGGAGAGATCACAACAGACAACACTGAAATACAAAGGATCATAAGAGACTACTACCAGCAGCTCTATGCCAATAAAATGGACAACTTGAATGAAATGGACAAATTCTTAGAAAAGTGTAACCTTCCAAAACTGAACCAGGAAGAAATAGAAGATCTTAACAGACCCATCACAAGCAAGGAAATCGAAACTGTAATCAAAAATCTTCCAGCAAACAAAAGCCCAGGACCAGATGGCTTCACAGCTGAATTCTACCAAAAATTTAGAGAAGAGCTAACACCTATCTTACTCAAACTCTTCCAGAAAATTGGAGAAGATGGTAAACTTCCAAACTCATTCTATGAGGCCACCATCACCCTAATTCCAAAACCAGACAAAGATGTCACAAAAAAAAAAAAAAGAAAACTACAGGCCAATATCACTGATGAACATAGATGCAAAAATCCTTAACAAAATTCTAGCAAACAGAATCCAAGAACATATTAAAAAAATCATACACCATGACCAAGTGGGCTTTATCCCAGGAATGCAAGCATTCTTTAATATCTGCAAATCAATCAATGTAATACACCACATTAACAAATTGAAAGATAAAAACCATATGATTATCTCAATAGATGCAGAGAAAGCCTTTGACAAAATTCAACACTCATTTATGATTAAAACTCTCCAGAAAGCAGGAATAGAAGGAACATACCTCAACATAATAAAAGCTATATATGACAAACCCACAGCAAGCATCAGCCTCAATGGTGAAAAATTGAAAGCATTTCCCCTGAAATCAGGAACAAGACAAGTGTGCCCACTCTCACCACTACTATTCAACATAGTGTTGGAAGTTTTGGCCAAAGCAATCAGAGCAGAAAAAGAAGTAAAAGGAATCCAGATAGGAAAAGAAGAAGTGAAACTCTTGCTGTTTGCAGATGACATGATCCTCTACATAGAAAACCCTAAAGACTCTACCAGGAAATTACTAGAGCTAATCAATGAATATAGTAAAGTTGCAGGATATAAAATTAACACACAGAAGTCCCTTGCATTCCTATATGCTAACAATGAAAAAACAGAAAGAGAAATTAAGGAAACAATACCATTCACCATTGCAACAAAAAGAACAAAATACTTAGGAGTATATCTACCTAAAGAAACAAAAGACCTATACATAGAAAACTATAAAACACTGATGAAAGAAATCAAAGAGGACACAAACAGATGGAGAAACATACCGTGTTCATGGATTGGAAGAATCAATATTGTCAAAATGGCTATTCTATCCAAAGCAATCTATAGATTCAATGCAATCCCTATCAAGCTACAAATGGTATTTTTCACAGAACTAGAACAAATGATTTCACAATTTGTATGGAAATACAAAAAACCTCGAATAGCCAAAGTAATCTTGAGAAAGAAGAATGGAACTGGAGGAATCAACCTGCCTGACTTCAGACTCTACTACAAAGCCACAGTCATCAAGACAGTATGGTACTGGCACAAAGACAGAAATATAGATCAATGGAACAGAATAGAAAGCCCAGAGATAAATCCACGAACCTACGGACACCTTATCTTTGACAAAGGAGGCAAGGATATACAATGGAAAAAAGACAACCTCTTTAACAAGTGGTGCTGGGAAAACTGGTCAACCACTTGTAAAAGAATGAAACTAGAACACTTTCTAACACCATACACAAAAATAAACTCAAAATGGATTAAAGATCTAAATGTCAGACCAGAAACTATAAAACTCCTAGAGGAGAACATAGGCAAAACACTCTCTGACATAAATCACAGCAAGATCCTCTATGACCCACCTCCCAGAATAATGGAAATAAAAGCAAAACTAAACAAATGGGATCTAATGAAACTTAAAAGCTTTTGCACAACAAAGGAAACTATAAGTAAGGTGAAAAGACAGCCCTCAGATTGGGAGAAAATAATAGCAAGTGAAGAAACAGACAAAGGATTAATCTCAAAAATATACAAGCAACTCCTGCAGCTCAATTCCAGAAAATTAAATGACCTAATCAAAAAATGGGCCAAAGAACTAAACAGGCATTTCTCCAAAGAAGACTTACAGATGGCTAACAAACACATGAAAAGATGCTCAACATCACTCATTATCAGAGAAATGCAAATCAAAACCACAATGAGGTACCATTACACGCCAGTCAGGATGGCTGCTATCCAAAAGTCTACAAGCAATAAATGCTGGAGAGGGTTTGGAGAAAGGGGAACCCTCTTACACTGTTGGTGGGAATGCAAACTAGTACAGCCACTATGGAGAACAGTGTGGAGATTTCTTAAAAATCTGGAAATAGAACTGCCATATGACCCAGCAATCCCACTTCTGGGCATGCACACTGAGGAAACCAGATCTGAAAGAGACACGTGCTCCCCAATGTTCATTGCAGCACTGTTTATAATAGCCAGGACATGGAAGCAACCTAGATGCCCACCAGCAGATGAATGGATAAGGAAGCTGTGGTACATATACACCACGGAATATTACTCAGCCATTAAAAAGAATTCTTTTAAATCAGTTCTAATGAGATGGATGAAACTGGAGCCCATTATGCAGAGTGAAGTAAGCCAGAAAGATAAAGAACATTACAGCATACTAACACATATATATGGAATTTAGAAAGATGGTAATGATAACCCTATATGCAAAACAGAAAAAGAGACACAGATGTACAGAACAGACTTTTGAACTCTGTGGGAGAAGGTGAAGGTGGGATGTTTTGAAAGAACAGCGTGTATATTATCTATGGTGAAACAGATCACCAGCCCAGGTGGGATGCATGAGACAAATGCTCGGGCCTGGTGCACTGGGAAGACCCAGAGGAATCGGGTGGAGAGGGAGGTGGGAGGGGGGATCGGGATGGGGAATATGTGAAACTCTATGGCTGATTCATATCAATGTATGACACAACCCACTGAAATGTTGTGAAGTAATTAGCCTCCAACTAATAACAAAAATAAAATAAAATAAAGTAAAATCTCCCATTGATTCCTTTTTCTTTATCAGCTACTCTTTCATTTCATTCTCTCTTCTTTCTTACAAAACACAAGAGATTCTTTAACACTTGTCTCCCCTTTCTCTCTTTCTGTTCTGTTTAAACCCTTTCAGCCAACTTCAGTTAAACTTCTCCTTTCCGGGTCATCAGTGCCTTCTATGTTATTCCACATAGCTGTCATCACTCACTTCTCATCTTACAGAATCCATCAGCAGTGTTTCATCCATCTTTCTTGGCACAATTTCTTTGAGAAATGATTCTTTGAGGTTGAGACCTGGAAATCCAAATTCTTCCATGGTATTTCCACCTGAATGACTAATAGATTTCTTAAACTGGTCCCAATGACACAGCATATTTTCATGGAAATTGATATAACAATTCTAAAATTATATTCATGTGTGCTTGTCTTTAAATAAGTTTGGTGACAGAAGAAAAAAGAGAAGAATAGGAAACTAGATTTACTAGTTGTTAGAACACACCACATTCCAGGATGTCTGGCTCTGGGTGAGTGATCACACTATCGTGATTATCTGGGTTGTGAAGATGTTTTTTGTACAGTTCTTCAGTGTTTTTTTGCCACCTGTTCTTAATATCTTCTGCCTCTGTTAGATCGATACCATTTCTGTCCTTTATTGAGCCCATCTTTGCATGAAATGTTCCCTTGGTATCTCTAATTTTCTTGAAGAGATCTCTAGTCTTCCCATTCTATTGTTTTTCTCTATTTCTTTGCACTGATCACTGAGGAAGGCTTTCTTCTCTCTCCTTGCTATTCTTTGGAACTATGCATTCAAATGGGTATATCTTTCCTTTTCTCCTTTGCTTTTCACTTCTCTTCTTTTCACAGATATTTGTAAGGCCTCCTCAGACAGCCATTTTGCTTTTTTGCATCTCTTTTTCTTGGTGATGGTCTTGATCCCTGTCTCCTGTACAATGTCATGAACCTCCATCCATAGTTCATCGGGCACTCTGTCTATCATATCTAATCCCTTAAATCTATTTCTCACTTCCACTGTATAATCGTAAGGGAGTTGATCCTGGAATGTGAAGTCAAGTGGACCTTAGGAAGTATAACTAGAAACAAAGCTAGTAGAGGTGATGGAATTCCAGTTGAGCTATTTCAAATCCTAAAAGATGATGTTGTGAAAGTGCTGCACTCAATATGTCAGCAAATTTGAAAAACTCAGCAGTGGCCACAGCACTGGAAAAGGTCAGTTTTCATTCCAATCCCAAAGAAAGGCAATGCCAAAGAATGCTCAAACTACCACACAATTGCACTCATCTCACACACTAGCAAGGTAATGCTGAAAATTCTCCAAGCCAGGCTTCAGCAATATGTGAACCGTGAATGTCCAGATGGTCAAGCTGGTTTTAGAAAAGGCAGAGGAACCAGAGATCAAATTGCCAACATCTGCTGAATCATCAAAAAAAATCAAGAGAGTTCCAGAAAAACATCTATTTCTGCTTTATTGACTGACTATGCCAAAGCTTTGACTGTGTGGATCACAATAAACTGTGGAAAATTCTGAAAGAAATGGGAATACCAGACCACCTGACCTGCCTCTTGAGAAATCTGTATGCTGGTCAGGAAGAAAAGTTAGAACTGGACATGGAACAACAGACTGGTTCCAAATAGGAAAAGGAGTACATCAAGGCTGTATATTGTCGCCCTGCTTGTTTAACTTATATGCAGAGTACATCATGAGAAACGCTGGGCTGGATGAAGCACAAACTGGGATCAAGATTGCTGGGAGAAGTATCAATAACCTCAGGTATGCAGATGACACCACCCTTATGGCAGAAAGTTTAGAAGAACTAAAGAGCCTCTTGATGAAAGTGAAAGAGGAGAGTGAAAAAGTTGGCTTAAAGCTCACCATTCAGAAAACTAAGATCATGGCATCCACTCCCATCACTTTTATGGCAGATAGATGGGGAAACAGTGGGAACAATTGCTGACTTAATTTTTCTGGGCTCCAAAATCACTGCAGATGGTGACTGCAGTCATGAAATTAAAAGACGTTTACTCCTTGGAAGGAAAGTTAAGACCAACCTAGATAGCATGTGAAAAATCAGAGACATTACTTTGTCCACAAAGGTCCATCTATTCAAGGCTATGGTTTTTCCAGTGGTCATGTATGCATGTGAAAGTTGGACTATAAAGAAAGCTGAGTGCAAAAGAATTGATGCTTTTGAACTGTGATGTTGGAGAAGACTCTTGAGAGTTCCTTGGACTGCAAGGAGATCCAAAGAGTCCATCCTAAGGGAAATCAATCCTGAGTGTTCATTGGAAGGACTGATGTTGAAGCTGAAACTCCAATATTTTGGCTACCTTGTGCAAAGAGCTGACTCATTGGGAAAGATCCTGATGCTGGGAAAGATTGAGGGCAGGAGGAGAAGGGGATGATAGAGGATGAGATGGTTGGATGGCATCATCAACTCAATGGATATGAGTCTGGGTAAACTCCAGGAGTTGGAGATGGACAGGGAGGTCTGGCATGCTGTAGTTCATGTGGTCGCAAAGAGTCAGACATGACTTAGCAACTGAGCTGAACTGAACTGAGAACATACCACAAGGCTCTAGCTTGTAAATTTTTTGCTATATTCCCATGAATAAAGAATCCTAAAGAACAGAAAAAATGGTCCAGACTTGAGTCCTCTGTGTTTGTAGATTTACTATAAATGCTATAATTTATTTAGTTAATTTTCAGGATGGAATTTTAATCTGTCAGGAAGCATGGACTACTGGATAAATTCTGGAAGAGCCATATTGTCACTAACTCCCCTCTACATCATCCCCTCATGTCTTTCTCTCTTTTCTGATTTGTCAGGTTTTTCTGAAATTACCCTATTTCTATAACATACCTGTTACATTATCTGCCCCATCCCATTATCACAATATTATTTCTTATCCCACTCACTTCCTCTAGCTGAAGCAAATAATAAAGAATTAAGTAAATCAGGACTTGGAATAAAGTAAAAGATGTTACACGTGCTTTGAAGTAGGAACCAGGATTCCAGGTTAATTGCTAGAGTCCTGCTGTTGAGTAATAATTTTAAAATATCCCCTCTAGGAGTGTGGTTGGTCCATGTCAGATGGCTATTCCATGTCAGGAAAAGCATCTAAAATTTCATTGAAAATATAATAGCACTTGTCCCTTAATACCATGTGCAAATGAAGTCTAGGCAATTACGAATATTTACATTTCTGATGAATCACTTCAACAGTGCTTCTTTCTGGGGAGTGTGACTAAGCATTAAAAAATAGGTAGAATACAAGAGTGTATAGAGAGGCACATCATTGGTATAGACTCTCTGCCGGGACCTCATGAGCTAAGCCCCGGTTCTCCCTCCAGCTTCAATTGCAATGCTACAGTCCATCAGAGTAAACAGTCAATCTTGCTCTTAAAAAAAAAAAAAAATTTAAAAGAGAAAGATTTCTTTAAGATCTGGAAATTGAACTTTTAATTAATTTAAAAATTATGGCATATCGAGACCAAGTACTGAGAGAAGAAAAACGGAATTTGGATTAATGTATAGATTTTTGCATGAAAAACATTAGCACATAAAATTGTTACTCTTTAGTAAGCATGACTTGCTCTAGTCCCCACACAGTACATGCCTTTCTGGATTGATACTGTGCCTTATCCCAGAAGTCATCTTTTGCATTTAGCAAATAAACACGCATTTCATCGCAGTCTGCAAAGGGACTATGTTTTGTCCTAATTTCTACAGTTTTCTCTTTCTGAACATGAAGGGAATTGAAAGCATCTACAAATAGAAGCAGCCCAGGAGAAGCCAAGATGGCGGAGGAGTAGGACGGGGAGACCACTTTCTCTCCTACAAATGCATCAAAAGAATAACTGAACGCAGAGCAAACTTCACAAAACAACTTCTGATCGCTAGCTGAGGTCATCAGGCGCCCAGGAAAGCAGCCCATTGTCTTCGAAAGGAGGTAGGACAAAATATAAAAGATAAAAAGTGAGACAAAAGAGCTAAGGACGGAGATCCGTCCCGGGAAGGGAGTCTTAGGCGGCATTGCTTGGGGTAGGGTCTGGGGCTGAGTGCCCTGAGGACAATCGGAGGGAGCTTCTGTGAGTTGCCAACTTGAACTGTGGGAGACCAAAAGAGAGAGAGTAAATTAACCGGCCCGAACACACTGCCGGCCGTTCGCAGAACAAAGAGATCGAGAAAATCCAGAGAAGAGCTCGCAGGCTGCGGACCGACCCAGCCCCGCCGGAGGCAGGAGGCAGGGGGGAGGGGAAGGTCGCCGCGAGACACAGGGCGCAGGCACCCGACCGGCGCGGGCGGGGACTGGGGCTGGGGACGCGGAGGGCAGAAGGCGCGCGCACCCGACTGGCGCCAGCGGAAACTGAGACTGGGTCCGCGGAAGGGAGGGGGCGCGCCACACCTGGGGAGAGTGCGCCCACCAAGCCCCTGGCTGCCTGGACCGCTCTGACGGGGAAGGCACAGAGAGCAGGCGCAGCTTTTCCTTCCGCGCTTTTGTGGAACACCCGAGCGCTGGAACCTCGCGCAGCGCGGGGCGCGCTCCATATAGAACAGCCGGGAGCCTGAGCGGTGCAGACGGAGAGGGCAGCGTCGGCCCCTCCCGGCAGCCCCAGCCTGTCCCTGCAGCGCCAGCCCCTCCCCGGAGCTCCGGCCCCTCCCCGCAGAGCGACGGAACTAGCTACCTGAATAAGAGTCCACCTCCGCCCGCCTGTGTCAGGGCGGAAATGAGGCTCTGAAGAGACCGGCAAACAGAAGCCAAATAAACAAAGGGAACCGCTTCAGAAGGGACTGGTGCAACAGATTAAAATCCCTCTAGAAAACACCAACTACACTGGAAGAGGTCTGTAGATATTGAGAAGTGTAAGCTGGAATGAGGAGCTATCTGAAACTGAGCCGAACCCACACTGACCGCAACAGCTCCAGAGAAACTCCTAGATATAATGTTACTTTTCTCTCTCTCTTTTTTTTTTTATTTTTTCTTTCTTATTTTTTCTCTTTTATTTTCCTTTAAAATCCCCTATTACTCCCCCATTACTCCTTCACTTTCATTTCCATAGATTTTTACGATTTTTTTAATTAGGGGAAAAACAATTTTTTTTTCTTTCCGTTTTTTCTTTTCTTTTTCTTTCTTTTTTTTTCTTTCCTTTTTCTCTTCTATTTTCTATATTTCTTTTTCTCTTATTTCTTTAAAGTCCTCTAGTACTCCTCTACTACTCCTTAATTTTCGTTTTCAATACACTATAACCTTACAAAAAAAAAAAAGAAGAGAAGCCCTATTTTTAAACCGAAGATTATTCTCTCCCAATCTTGACTCTCTGTTTTCTACCTCAGAACACCTCTATTTCCTCCTTTCCCCTTCTCTTCCCAATCCAATTCTGTGAATCTTTGTAGGTGACTGGGCTACGGAGAACACTCTGGGAACAGACAGCTGCGTAGATCTGTCTCTCTCCTCTTGAGTCCCCCTTTTTCTCCTCCTGCTCATCTCTATCTCCCTCCTCCCTCTCCTCTTCTTCATGTAACTCTGTGAACCTCTCTGGGTGTCCCTAACGGGGGAGAATCTTTTAGCCATTAACCTAGAAGTTTTCTTATCAGGGCTGTATAGTTGGAGAAGTCCCGAGACTACAGGAAGAATAAAACTGAAATCCAGAGGCAGGAGACTTAAGCCAAAAACCTGAGAACACCAGAAAACTCCTGACTACATGGAACTTTAAGTAATAAGTGACTGTCCAAAAGCCTTCATACCTACACTGAAACCAACCACCACCCAAGAGCCAATAAGTTTTAGAGCAAGACATACCACGCAAATTCTCCAGCAACGCAGGAACATAGCCCTGAACATCAACATACAGGCTGCCCAAGGTCACACCTAACACATAGACCCATCTCAAAACTCATTACTGGGCACTCCATTGCTCTCCAAAGAGAAGAAATCAAGTTCCACGCACCAGAACACTGACGCAAGCTTCCCTAACCAGGAAACCTTGACAAGCCAATCGTCTAACCCCACCCACTGGGTTAATCCTCCACAATAAAAAGGAACCACAGACCTCCAGAATACAGAAAGCCCACTCCAGATACAGCAATCTAAACAAGATGAAAAGGCAGAGAAATACCCAACAGGTAAAGGAACATGAAAAATGCCCACCAAGTCAAACAAAAGAGGAGGAGATAGGGAATCTACCTGAAAAAGAATTTAGAATAATGATAATAAAAATGATCCAAAATCTTGAAAACAAAATGGAGTTACAGATAAATAGCCTGGAAACAAAGATTGAAAAGATACAAGAAATGTTTAATAAAGACCTAGAAGAAATAAAAAAGAGTCAATTACAAATGAATAATGCAATGAATGAGATCAAAAACACTTTGGAGGGAACCAAGAGTAGAATAACAGAGGCAGAAGATAGGATAAGTGAGGTAGAAGATAAAATGGTGGAAATAAATGAAGCAGAGAGGAAAAAAGAAAAAAGGATCAAAAGAAATGAGGACAACCTCAGGGACCTCTGGGACACTGTGAAACGCCCCAACATTTGAATCATAGGAGTTCCAGAAGAAGAAGACAAAAAGAAAGGCCATGAGAAAATACTCGAGGAGATAATAGCTGAAAACTTCCCTAAAATGGGGAAGGAAATACCCACCCAAGTCCAAGAAACCCAGAGAGTCCCAAACAGGATAATCCCAAGGCGAAACACCCCAAGACACATATTAATCAAATTAACAAAGATCAAACACAAAGAACAAATATTAAAAGTAGCAAGGGAAAAACAACAAATAACACACAAAGGGTTTCCCATAAGGATAACAGCTGATCTATCAATAGAAACCCTCCAGGCCAGAAGGGAATGGCAGGACGTACTGAAAGTAATGAAAGAGAATAACCTACAACCTAGATTACTGTATCCAGCAAGGATCTCATTCAGATATGAAGGAGAATTCAAAAGCTTTACAGATAAGCAAAAGCTGAGAGAATTCAGCACCACCAAACCAGCTCTTCAACAAATGCTAAAGGATCTTCTCTAGACAGGAAACACAAAAAGGTTGTATAAACGTGAACCCAAAACAACAAAGTAAATGGCAACGGGACCACACTTATCAATAATTACCCTAAATGTAAATGGGTTGAATGCCCCAACCAAAAGACAAAGATTGGCTGAATGGATACAAAAACAAGACCCCTATATATGCTGTCTACAAGAGACCCACCTCAAAGCAAAAGACACATACAGACTAAAAGTGAAGGGCTGGAAAAAAATATTTCACGCAAACGGAGACCAAAAGAAAGCAGGAGTCGCAATACTCATATCAGATAAAACAGACTTTCAAATAAAGGATGTGAAAAGAGACAAAGAAGGACACTACACAATGATCAAAGGATCAATCCAAGAAGAAGATATAACAATTATAAATATATATGCACCCAACATAGGAGCACCGCAATATGTACTGCAAACGCTAACGAGTATGAAAGAGGAAATTAATAGTAACACAATAATAGTGGGAGACTTTAATACCCCACTCACAACTATGGATAGATCAACTAAACAGAAAACTAACAAGGAAACACAAACCTTAAATGACACAATGGACCAGCTAGACCTAATTGATATCTATAGGACATTTCACCCCAAAACAATCAACTTCACCTTTTTCTCAAGTGCACACGGAACCTTCTCCAGAATAGATCACATCCTGGGCCATAAATCTGGTCTTGGAAAATTCAAAAAAATTGAAATCATTCCAGTCATCTTTTCTGACCACAGTGCAGTAAGATTAGATCTCAATTACAGGAAAAAAATTGTTAAAACTTCAAACATATGGAAGCTAAATAACACGCTTCTGAATAACCAACAAATCATAGAAGAAATCAAAAAAGAAATCAAAATACGTATAGAAATGAATGAAAATGAAAACAAAACCACCCAAAACCTATGGGACACTGTAAAAGCAGTGCTAAGGAGAAGGTTCATAGCATTACAGGCTTACATCAAGAAACAAGAAAAAAGCCAAATAAATAACCTAACTCTACACCTAAAGCAATTAGAGAAGGAAGAAATGAAGAACCCCAGGGGTAGCAGAAGGAAAGAAATCTTAAAAATCAGGGCAGAAATAAACGCAAAAGAAACTAAAGTGACCATAGCAAAAATCAACAAAGCTAAAAGCTGGATTTTTGAAAAGATAAACAAAATTGACAAACCATTAGCAAGACTCATTAAGAAACAAAGAGAGAAGAACCAAATTAACAAAATTAGAAATGAAAATGGAGAGATCACAACAGACAACACTGAAATACAAAGGATCATAAGAGACTACTACCAGCAGCTCTATGCCAATAAAATGGACAACTTGGATGAAATGGACAAATTCTTAGAAAAGTGTAACCTTCCAAAACTGAACCAGGAAGAAATAGAAGATCTTAACAGACCCATTCCAAGCAGGGAAATCGAAACTGTAATCAAAAATCTTCCAGCAAACAAAAGCCCAGGACCAGATGGCTTCACAGCTGAATTCTACCAAAAATTTAGAGAAGAGCTAACACCTATCTTACTCAAACTCTTCCAGAAAATTGCAGATGAAGGTAAGCTTCCAAACTGATTCTATGAGGCCACCATCACCCTAATTCCAAAACCAGACAAAGATGCCACCAAAAAAGAAAACTACAGGCCAATATCACTGGTGAACATAGATGCAAAAATCCTTAACAAAATTCTAGCAAACAGAATCCAAGAACATATTAAAAAAATCATACACCATGACCAAGTGGGCTTTATCCCAGGAATGCAAGCATTCTTTAATATCTGCAAATCAATCAATGTAATACACCACATTAACAAATTGAAAGATAAAAACCATATGATTATCTCAATAGATGCAGAGAAAGCCCTTGACAAAATTCAACACTCATTTATGATTAAAACTCTCCAGAAAGCAGGAATAGAAGGAACATACCTCAACATAATAAAAGCTATATATGACAAACCCACAGCAAGCATCACCCTCAATGGTGAAAAACTGAAAACATTTCCCCTGAAATCAGGAATAAGACAAGGGTGCCCACTCTCACCACTACTATTCAACATAGTGTTGGAAGTTTTGGCCAAAGCAATCAGAGCAGAAAAAGAAGTAAAAGGAATCCAGATAGGAAAAGAAGAAGTGAAACTCTTGCTGTTTGCAGATGACATGATCCTCTACATAGAAAACCCTAAAGACTCTACCAGGAAATTACTAGAGCTAATCAATGAATATAGTAAAGTTGCAGGATATAAAATTAACACACAGAAGTCCCTTGCATTCCTATATGCTAACAATGAAAAAACAGAAAGAGAAATTAAGGAAACAATACCATTCACCATTGCAACAAAAAGAACAAAATACTTAGGAGTATATCTACCTAAAGAAACAAAAGACCTATACATAGAAAACTATAAAACACTGATGAAAGAAATCAAAGAGGACACAAACAGATGGAGAAACATACCGTGTTCATGGATTGGAAGAATCAATATTGTCAAAATGGCTATTCTATCCAAAGCAATCTATAGATTCAATGCAATCCCTATCAAGCTACAAATGGTATTTTTCACAGAACTAGAACAAATGATTTCACAATTTGTATGGAAATACAAAAAACCTCGAATAGCCAAAGTAATCTTGAGAAAGAAGAATGGAACTGGAGGAATCAACCTGCCTGATTTCAGACTCTACTACAAAGCCACAGTCATCAAGACAGTATGGTACTGGCACAAAGACAGAAATATAGATCAATGGAACAGAATAGAAAGCCCAGAGATAAATCCAAGAACCTATGGACACCTTGTCTTTGACACAGGAGGCAAGGATATACAATGGAAAAAAGACAACCTCTTTAACAAGTGGTGCTGGGAAAACTGGTCAACCACTTGTAAAAGAATGAAACTAGAACACTTTCTAACACCATACACAAAAATAAACTCAAAATGGATTAAAGATCTAAATGTCAGACCAGAAACTATAAAACTCCTAGAGGAGAACATAGGCAAAACACTCTCCGACATAAATCACAGCAAGATCCTCTATGACCCACCTCCCAGAATATTGGAAATAAAAGCAAAACTAAACAAATGGGATCTAATGAAACTTAAAAGCTTTTGCACTACAAAGGAAACTATAAATAAGGTGAAAAGACAGCCCTCAGATTGGGAGAAAATAATAGCAAATGAAGAAACAGACAAAGGATTAATCTCAAAAATATACAAGCAACTCCTGCAGCTCAATTCCAGAAAATTAAATGACCTAATCAAAAAATGGGCCAAAGGACTAAACAGGCATTTCACCAAAGAAGACATACAGATGGCTAACAAACACATGAAAAGATGCTCAACATCACTTATGATCAGAGAAATGCAAATCAAAACCACAATGAGGTACCATTACACGCCAGTCAGGATGGCTGCTATCCAAAAGTCTACAAGCAATAAATGCTGGAGAGGGTGTGGAGAAAAGGGAACCCTATTACACTGTTGGTGGGTATGCAAACTAGTACAGCCGCTATGGAAAACAGTGTGGAGATTTCTTAAAAAAACTGGAAATAGAACTGCCATATGACCCAGCAATCCCACTTCTGGGCATGCACACTGAGGAAACCAGATCTGAAAGAGACACGTGGACCCCAATGTTCATCGCAGCACTGTTTATAATAGCCAGGACATGGAAGCAACCTAGATGCCCACCAGCAGATGAATGGATAAGGAAGCTGTGGTACATATACACCATGGAATATTACTCAGCCATTAAAAAGAATTCATTTGAACCAGTCCTAATGAGATGGATGAAGCTGGAGCCCCTTATACAGAGTGAATTAAGCCAGAAAGATAAAGAACATTACAGCATACTAACACATATATATGGAATTTAGAAAGATGGTAACGATAACCCTATATGCAAAACAGAAAAAGTGACCCAGAAATACAGAACAGACTTTTGAACTCTGTGGGAGAATGTGAGGGTGGGATATTTCAAAAGAACAGCATGTATACTATCTATGGTGAAACAGATCACCAGCCCAGCTGGGATGCATAAGACAAGTGCTCGGGCCTGGTGCACTGGGAAGACCCAGAGGAATCGGGTGGAGAGGGAGGTGAAAGCGGGAATCGGAATGGGGAATACGTGTAAATCCATGGCTGATTCATATCAATGTATGAAAAAACCCACCGAAATGTTGTGAAGTAATTAGCCTCCAACTAATAAAAAAAAAAATAAAATAAAATAAAGTAAAAGCTGAATAATATTCAAAAAAAAAAAAAAAAAAGAAGAAGAAGAAGAAGCAGCAGCCCAGGAGAATCCAAAAAAAAAAAAAACCAAAAAAACCAAGCTACCTGATTGGGGTCATAAAATTTTTACAAACACTTGAGTAAGTCAAACCATAAATAACTGTGTCTTGGAAAACTGTAATGATGGGAAATTTCCATACCCTGAGGGGAGCTGAGATCCAATTCTAAGGTTCATGACCTCTCAGGGAAACCTCTTTAAATTCCACTTACAGGTCAAGGAGGAAACTTGTGCTTCTTTATGTTTTCATTGAGACCATGAAGACAGTGTTTGAGAATCAGTAGGGAAAATTCTTTACCTCATTTACCAGAATTGCAATATCTCTCTTTCTTAGATATAGAAGTAAGACTTAGAAATTTTATATTTCACATTTTGACCAGCTATTAAATGGGTTTTTCACCATAGAGAGAAGCATATTACCATTACGAGAATTTTCAAGAGACCGACACATGGTGAGATTTATAATTCTCATTTTGCATATTCACAGGTGATTTTAGATTGTGATGTAGCATGTAAATTTATGGATATTGTGGGGCAGGCTCCCAAGTTCAAGGCAAGCTGTGGTCTATCACTTAGTTGTGTACATTTGGGCCAGTTCTATAAACCTTTTTGCCCTCAGAATGTTTATTTTTAATGGAGATTATATGTTCACAAGGCCAAAGGATTTGGAAACAAATAAAATAATACATGTGGAATTAATTAGATAGGACGACATAATTTAAGTGTTGAATATGTAGCAGCTGTTTGAATACAAACATTTTTGGAGGGTTGCAAGTTCCTATTCAAGTCTAATGAAATTAGAGATATCATCAGGTTTTTATCTTCAAGTTAAATCCAAATAACTATAAAATAAAACATCTGAGTATTTTTGTTAGAGCTAGTCAATAGCATTTTATTTACTGTTTGTTGATATGTTATCATTTATTATTATTGTTTCTTAACTTGTTATCATTTAATTATTGTTTCTTAATATGTTTTATTTATCATTCATTGACCCCTCATCCTAGTGTTTTAGATTTAAAAAAGTAGACTACATAATATCAATGAAGGAGGAAGGTGATTTATATAGATAGCTATTCATATGAAATACAGCAGTTAATTTCCCACAAAAAGCACTAAAGAGTGGCCCAGGAAAGGACATGAAGGGAAATAGGGTCTTACTCAACTGACAGAGCAGAGTCTTCTGGTTTTAAGTGTATGTATTTTCTCTACATACACTTGATGTCATAAATAGCATTAAATTTCTGCTGCAGAATTGTTCAAGAATATTTAAATGACTGAAGTTTCTAACTGCTTTAGTGCTAGTTTTGTGGCTTTTTCTCTCTCTTAATATGAACTAAATCACTAGGATAACAGAAGGAAAAAAGGCTCAGGCGTCCATCAGGAAGGACACAGGTAAGAACACTGAAAGGTTATTTCTCTAAATTCCCCAAATAGTAAGAGTATAGAAGCTGAGACTTTCAGGGCAATCAGCAGAGCAATGTTGAGGGGAGAGAAAAAGATCTGAAATCTGAAGGGAACATTTCTTCTCAGCCGTAAAGGAAAAGAATATACTTAGATAGATGAAAAATTAAACTATTATTGTTGAAGCAAATAGCAGTGTTGGATAAAAATTCAGTGGATTCAAGGAATTTAACTTGGAAGGTAATTAGAGTGGGTTTTTAATCTATTAAGTTAATATTAAAATAGAAAAAACTGCATATAATGATATCCTTATTCCTAATTTCTCACATAACTTTGAATAGTATATTTATTTTATAACACTATTATGTAAACTATTGTATAATAGCTATGTCAGCTTTAAATTAGACACAGGGATTTCTATATTATTTTCAGAATGATCAATGCTAGAATAACGTTGCTGCCAAAATGAATGGGAAAAAACAGTAAGAGGCAGGAGGCAAAATTTCCAGGGCCCCAGATCCAAGAGACGGCTCAGAGCCCACAGTTCATGGTGTGAAGGGCCCTCAGCAATCTGCTGAGCATCTCCAGCATCTGAAGAATATGGCTGTCAGGAAAGGGAAGTCCGTGAGACATTCTCTCAGAGATATGAACAGAGCAAGCTGTTTCCAAGAGAAATATATGTAGTTAAAACTGATAGGGAGGGCTAGCCCTATGATTTGGCTATCCGTGGATTCTTTACAGCAGGTAAATACTTTTAGTGAAAGATTCTATGTTATGTTAGCATATTTGTTCCACCAGTACAAATTAATTACATGGGATAAGTAATAAAATTATCCTCAAACATCATCTTTTCCTGAACAAATACTTAGGTGATGAATAATATGATGTTGTGGGCTTTAAAATTTATTTTTAAGGTTAATTTTCTTGTAATTATTTCAAAATGCATGTTGAAAATAAAAAGTCTCTACTATCTTCATACATATTCTTCTTGATTTTAAAAATTAAATTAAGATGTCTGTATAGATGAGTAGGGTTGCTATAATTTTTCATATAACATGCTGCAAAAATTCTTCACTAAGTATGTCTTTATATTATTAATTAGTATTTCATTCATAGCATATTTTGTTATCAATAAATAGTAGACTGAATTACATAAACATCTTGTTCAACATTTTGGATATTTCTAATTTTTTTATAAATGAAATATCATCTTCCATAAAACTTATATCACTTCATTTCACTTTTAGAATAATTTTCAGGGTTGGGGTTACTTATATGAGAAATATAGTGATTTTTATGCCTCTAAAAATATTTGCTAAAACATTTCCCGATTAGATAATATGAATGAGGTATTTTGTTGCAATTTAGAAGACTTCATTATTTAAAAACCTGACTTAGAAACCTGTTTTATTTTTATGATGGATTCAATTCTTCAGTGCACTTTGTATGTATAAACACTATTTAAAATTAAAGTTTATATCAATATTACACATCTCCCTGTTGAATTATGCATTGAAAAGCCGTTCATAGAAACTGTCTTATTTGGCACTCACAGGTCAGCAGCTTGAACAAATGTCACTCTATTTTATGGGAAAGGACTTAGAAGCTTCGTGGTTTCTTCAGGGACACATGACTATAAATCTGTAGCTTCTAGATTTTTTTATATTGGAAAGTGAACAATTGTTATATTATTTTAATTAACTTTTCATTTTGGAATAATTTTAGATTAATAGAAAAGTTGCCAAGATAATATAGAGTTTCTGTCTAGTCCTCGGTTATATTCCACTAATAATTATCATCTCACATTACTAGTAGCACATTTGTCAAAACTGTGGAATGAATGATGCTATACTACTCTTAAAGAAGCACAAGATTTTATTCACGTTTCACTAACTTTTCCACTTCTATCACTTTTCTAGGGGTTCTAGGGGTCAATCCAGGACAACACAGCACATTTAAGTACCTTTTAAATGATTTCTAATCATAAAGCTTGTGATCATAAACTCTGAGGACACTGTCCTCTCCATTGCCTAAGTATTAACAGTAATTTTGGAAATTCCTTTTATATTAAAAAAAAGAGCAGTTTGGTTTGTTCATGTTTAATGAGCATTTTGATTCTAAAATAGTATTTCTCTTAGAAACTTCACAGATTAGGGACATATAGAGCCTAAGAACTACTTGTTAGATTAATACAGAGCCTTGCTCTTTCTCTCCACTGTTTGCATTATTTGATGTTCTTTGTTCAATGACACTGCCTGAAAAAGAAGTGGGCTCCTGAGGATCTGGGCTTCCTAGGTGACGCTAAAGGTGAGGAACCTGCCTGCCAGTCCAGGAGACAGAAGAGATGCAGGTTTGATCTCTGGGTCGGGAAGATCTCCGGAGAAGGGCACAGCAATCCATTCCGACATTCTTGCCTGGAGAATCCCATGGACAAGAGGGGCCTGGCGGGCTACAGTCCATAAGGTCACAAAGAGTTGGGCACAGCTGAAGCAACTTAGCACCCACACACGCACACAGGAGGATCTGAAGACTATACAATTATATTCAGGAGCTATTAAAGACTTAAATGTGTTGCACACTTAAATGATACCATATCTTCACTGTGGCAACCAATTAAAATATTTTATATTTGTGAACATGTAAAAGGATGAGTGAAGACATTTGTAAGTCTAGATCATGGGAAAGCAGACATTAGGAGTAAAAGCACTGTCATTTCTGCTCTGTGTCAAAGGCTCTGGGAGTTGTTCTCACTGATGGCAACTTTCTCCAGTGCATCTAACTGCATTCATGGTTTTATCAATATCAGTATTGCCTTATCTGATTCTTCCAAGAACCTTATCAATAGGTGTTGCTAAAATACCCAGTTACAGAGAATCTGAACTCTAGAGAATTTTAAGTAACTTTTCTCATCACATAATATAACTTAGTACAAGAGCTTGAATTTGAACCTAGGTCTCTGTGACTCTGGAACTGATGTCTTTATTTCATTTCATTGGCTCCACATATATTAACAGTCTCTACTTTTTAATATATAGTCATTCACTGATCCAATGATCTTACAAGGTTTGTTTCATGTTCTTGTTTACTTGATGACACAGCTGAATATGGAGTTCAGAGTACAGGGGCTGCTTAGGAATGTCTGGTATCCTGGAAACAATTTGTTTTAAAATAAGTAAAAAGACATATTGCATATATATCTGTATATGTGCTAGTTTTATTCATATTTTCAATCATTTTTGTTAGCTGTCAGTGTCATTCATAAAAATCAACTCATTTTTAATTCTTTCAGAAAGCCCAATTATTCTTTTACTTCCCTATTTAACAAGCATAGATCGTATGTATATGTACACACACACACATACTCTCTTGCCCCTTGACTGATGAACCTCTCATATGTACAAGGAAGGACACAATCAGGCTTTCCTGGTGGTTTAGTGGTAAAGAATCTGCCTGCCAATGCAGGAGACATGGGTTTGATCCCTGCATCAGGAAGATCCACTGGAGAAGGAAATGACAGCCCACTCCAGGGTTCTTGTCTGGGAAATCACATGGACAAAAGAGCCAGGCAGGCTACAGTTCCTGGGGTCACAAAGAGTCAGACACGACCGAGCAACTAAACAACAACAAAGGACACAGTCATTCTTCAAACATGTCCTGCTATAAGAAATGAAGCCAAAAGTTGGCCTTTCTGTGGGTAAGCTGTCTGGCTGTTTAAGAGGGAAAAGAGTCACTAAAATCAGTAAGGGCATTTTATCATAAGCAGCAATTTCACATTTTCCAATTTGGCCCTCATTATAATTGTATGAAATGAGTAGGGAGGTTATATGTGAATCTCCCTACATTACAGTAAGTCATATACATTTGAAACAGATACACACTGGTGAGTATTACTTGGTCTGATTGGACCACATTGAATAAATACTTAGCAATCAATTAATAAAACCTCAGGCTCTGGCTATAGCCAGCATGCTGTTTCTAATCCTTCCCTATGTGGTTATTGTCAATTTGTATCTGTAAATAATTGGACCATTACCTTCTGATTCTACATCATTGGCTCTGTGTCCTTCATTAAGAAACATCAGTCAAACTTTAACACAGAAATCAGAAGGTTATAATCTCTACAGTGAATGGAGACTCTAGAGAAGCCCTTCCTGCTCTGAAGCTCTTGATAGGAAAAAAACAAAAACAAAAACAAAAAACTTCTTCTTTCCCTGTAGTCAGTCACTTCCATGTTGGAGTCAGAGGTTCTCGGTTAAGATACAGAGCCAGCATCTGTTATTTCTTTAATTCTATCTCTTTAAGCATGGGCTTCCTACCAGTAAAATTGGGTAATAAGATCTAACGTGGAGTGTTTCTTAGCCACTTAACTCTGAACAACTGCTTCCTTACATTATTTAGCTTAGTCATCATAACAGTACACATTAGTAGGTATTACTTATTTTTGTCAGCTTCTATTCTTGTTTTTAAATGAGTGAAGAGAAAACCAACTTAACACATGGATACTTATTATGTCTTAGTCTTCAGCAAGATGTGTTCCCAATGATCATTCTCTTTTTAAAAGAATGAATTAGTTGATTTTAAACTCTCAATTCTGTTTAGAATTTTAAAGAAATAACTAAGGGAATAGCCATGATCCAAGCACCTCTTCAGTTTTGTCTTATTTCTCCTTCTATCTGTAGATAAGGAAGTCACTTAATCATGGACAGCTTGCAACACCCTACTGCCCCCCGCTTCTCACATCCATGCACATGGCAGGCATGACCAATAAACTGCAATTTTCCTTTCCTCAGATCATGGATGTGGCTTCAGAACTCTTCTCACAGTTCACTCCAGGAAACTATTACTATTAACATATGACCAGAGCTGGCAGTGGAGATAACAACTATTTCTTATCCCCACAGGTGGATCCCTATCCTTCTCCTACATTGAAGCTCTATCTTAAAATATTTAACAATTTATCTGTACTTCAATTCTTCCTGGTATCCCCCTGGCACCTTCAACAAATTTCTGGCTTTGTGTTCTCAATGATAAAACAAGCACAAGAACATAAGTTAATTTTTCACATGGATGCAGCAATTTGTTGATGACTGATGACCCCTCAAACTGGTCTGAGACACATTTGTCTTTTTTCTTTCTGTAGATTCTACATGCTCACTGTGGTAGCTTTCACCTTTTCATTGGAAATTATGCAAAACCAAAGCTTTGTAACTGAATTTGTCCTCCTGGGGCTTTCACAGAATCCAACCATGCAGAAAATAATATTTGTTGTATTTTTGTTCATTTACACTGCAACTGTCGGGCGCAACTTGCTAATGGTGGTGACCATCAGTAGCAGCCCAGCACTCCGGGTCTGCCCCATGTACTTCTTCCTGGCTTTTCTGTCCTTCCTGGATGCTTGCTTCTCCTCCGTCATTGCCCCAAAGATGATTGTGGACTCTCTCCTTTGGAGGAAAACCATTTCTTTCAAAGGCTGCATGATCCAGATCTTTGCTGAGCACTTCTTTGCTGGGGTGGAGGTGATTGTCCTCAGTGCCATGGCCTATGACCGCTATGTGGCCATCTGCAAGCCCTTGCACTATTCTTCTATCATGAACCATAGACTCTGCGTCCTTCTGATGGCAGTAGCCTGGACAGGGGGCTTCCTGCATTCCATGATACAGATTCTTTTCACTTTCCAGCTGCCCTTTTGTGGCCCCAATGTCATCAATCACTTCATGTGTGACTTGTACCCACTGCTGGAGCTTGCCTGCACTGACACTCACATCTTTGGGCTTTTGGTAGTTACCAACAGTGGGTTTTTCGGCATCTTAATCTTCTCCTTGTTGCTTGTCTCCTATGTGGTCATCCTGCTGTCTCTGAGAACCCATAGCTCTGAAGGGCAGCAGAAAGCCCTCTCCATCTGTGGATCTCACATTGCTGTTGTTGTTTTGTTCTTTATCCCATGCATATTTATGTATGTACGACCTCCATATTCTTTCTCCTTTGACAAAATGGTAGCCATATTTTATACCATCCTAACTCCTTTGTTCAATCCTTTGATTTACACTTTCAGGAACAAAGAAGTGAAAAGTGCCATGAGGAAAGTGTGGAATAGGGTAATGGTGGTTTCTAACGAAAAATAAAACATTTAAAGTTGAATAAAAAATTCAAAGTTTCTAATCAAATCAGACAAAAATTTTATATGGATGAGCATTGTTTGACAGGGGGTAAAGTAATGTAATATTATAAAAAATAGCATAAGTTCCAGGAAATAATTTAGTTTTCATTCTTAGATCACTTATGGACTCTGATTTGACAATTCAATATCCTCAAATGAAAATTAAGAAGACTTGAATTTTATGCTTACTTAAAATCTAGAAGTCAAAAAAGAATGAAAAAAATTACTCTCACTTCTTGCTACTAATTTGATATCTTGGAAAATATTTCTGGAGAGAAGACAAAATTGTCTTAGAGATTAGGTTTATACATATATAACTATATATATATATATATACCAATGAACTTTTTGCCCAGATTAATGTATCCGGATCACTGCTGTGCAACTGAAAATTAGAAAATATTACAAATCGAATCTATTTAAAAAAAATAAACAATAGAAAGAAAAACATAAACATATTACTATTTCAAATTTGGCAAAGAACTGTAATTATTGCTAATATTAGCCCTTTGGTATTGATGATAACTATAATTAACACTTTGAAAGTGAAAGTGAAGTCGCTCAGTTGTGTCTAACTTTTTTGTGACCCCATGGACTGTAGCCTACCAGGCTCTTCTGTCCATGCGATTTTCCAGGTAAGGGTACTGGAATGGGTTGCCATTTCCTTCTCCAGGGGATCTTTTCAACCCAGGATCAAGCCCAGCTCTCCCTCATTGCAGGCAGATGCTTTATCATCTGAGCTACCAGAGAAACCAATTCAAACTTTCATATAACATGAATAAGCGTAGTTAACCACACATATTTCAGAGTGTAGGAAGAGCTTACTCCAATTAAGTTTCCAAGAACCGAATTAAGAAATTCACTCCATTTTCAGTGCACCCTCTCTGCTCCACTACAGACCTTGCTGTTCTGTCTGACCCAGTGTTTCCAGGAAGGAGCTGTGTGAATTATGGCTACATGAAGTGTTCCCTTCTCCATAAACTCTTTACATCCCATTATCACTTGTGATAGAAGGCAATGATAAATCTCAGTGAAGTATAGTTTATGTGTTTTATTCAAGCATCACATAATTCACCTTCTAAGTAAATGAGAGTTGAAGATATGAAAAATACACTCTGTTGGAAGTCATCTGTTTGGTTGTAAGAAAAGAGATAAGCTTCTCAATCTGTCTGAAATATTTCCTACTGTGTGTGCTTAGCCTCTCAGTCATGTCTGACTCTTTGTGACCCCATGGACTGGGGACCACCAGGCTCCTCTGACCATGGGATTCTCCAGGCAAGAGTATTGGAGTGGGTTGCCATACCCTCCTCCAGGAGATCTTCCCAACCCAGGTACTGAACCTAGGTCTCCTGCACTGCAGGCGGATTCTTTACCATCTCTTGGAATCTATACTCAGTGTATCTTCTAACAAATGATAGAGCTCCTGGGGAGTGTTTCTACCAGTGAAGAATATGGTGCTTCGGGCTTCCTAGGCCTCCCCTGGTCTCAGCACATAACTGAACTACCTCTCAAAGGCATCTCTGCTCACAGAGGATGCAACACACTGAATCAAGGCCAGCTTGGCAGAAGTTCCTATCTTGGGGAGAACCTGGTTCAAAGTTTATGGCCAGGGCTGAGGTTTCTGGGACAGAGTATGAAATTGGGCTTCACTTTCTACACACCTGGGTTTTCAAGATCCTTGACAATCCTTGCTATGACACACAGCAACGATCTCTCTTTAATTGGGGTAAGTGAAGGCGTAGTTGTTCAGGAAGAAAGAAGCTGAACTGTGGGATGAACGTTCGGATTAAACGACTTTCTCTAAGATGTTTGCTCTCCTCCCCACTCCATGTCTCTCTATATCCCATCTCCAACTCTTCTTTCCCTGGTACCTGCTCACTCCTCTCTCCTGTTCTGACTACATGAGCCTGCTTCTTTCCTCCTCTTCAGTATTATCCAGTTAGATCTTTATTTTCTTTTGCTTTGGTATCAGCCTCAGCATGCAGTTTAATGAACTTGGTTTTGGAGCCAGGACAGAAATTTAAGATATCAATTGTCATCCTTCTCTCATTACTCATGATTTCTCTTTTCTAAGATGCTATTTACATGATGATTAGGACTTGATATTTTATATGACATGTAGGGTGAACGCTGAGAGAGAGGCTACCTAGTAACATCCCTTTCTAGTTCTAGCCTAACTGCCTTAATTAAAACACTCTGTATCACAGGTCATGCTTTGTAAATAGAAATGGATGAATCACAGGGCCAGTTACCTGGCAAAAAAAAAAAAAAAAGTGTAGGTCAAATGAAATAACACAAGGAAAAACTTGTTTGAAAGACAAGATTATGGAACAAGAATATTTTATCCTGAATTATCTTATTCATTCATACATATATATATATATATACATATATATGTATATATATATATATATATATATGGAACATAGGAGATAGAGGCATGTGTTTATTTAATTTAGGAAGAATGGAAAAATTTTGGTACCAAATATATTTGAATTAGTTGACATTTGAGTAGGGAAAAGGAAAATGTAAGGATCAAGGAAGTAAAAAGACCTTCTGTCATCATGATGGCCTCCTAAATCAAAGAGGCAGGGTAATCCAGAAAAGTTTGGAGATAATGGTTGAATTCAATAATAAAGTCTTCAGGTAGTATTGGTTTGACCTAAGGCATACATCTTGTCAATGATGCTTTCCTGTTTTTATGTCTCCAAATCTTCTCTTCACTTACTTAAAATAAAATAGAATTACTTGAACTGGATTTCATGGTTGTCTGTTACCTACCCAAAATTTATCTCTTAAAACTTTTGGATTTAGTGAGAGTGTAGTTTTTAATGAAGGGGGCATCTGTTTTTCCTGAAGTAATGCATGTTCCCTTTCTAAAAGTATTTAGTCACTCTTCTGTCCTAACTGCTCCTCTTTTCATAGCAAAGGGCTCCCTCTTTTTTGTTTTTATCCCCTACTGGAAACCTAATGTATTAAAATTAAATAATCATTGATTTACTTTCTTTTTTTAATAATCATCAGAGAAAATTGAAACACCCAATCAGAGTTTGAAATTATTGTGATATTTCTAATTTTTCACAGTGAACTAATATTATTTTAGCTCAACTGCAAGGAAAACCTAATTGTATTTAGATGTGTAACTTTACTAGAGTTAAATAGTTTGACTTACTGATATTAATATATTTATCTTACTTAGGGAAACCCTTTATAAACTTTTTGAATATTTAGTTTTCAGAGAACCTTGTTGGAAATTGCAGCTTAATTCAATTAAAGCCATAATTTCACTTATTCCCCATGTTTAAACCTTTAACAACAAATCAATTTATTTTCTAGGATCTTTCTGATATGGAAAGATCATATCACAGAGTTTTGTGTAGTTTTCAATGATTAAGAATCTTACATGGAGAAATGGTATCCCTCCAATGTCATTGTGAGGAGGTGGAGGACATCTTTTCATGCCCTGTAAATTGACTCCAGATATGATGAGTAGGTTCTCAGTACACATTTGATGACTGACTTGATGGTGTTATTGAATCACTAAAGAATTGATGATTAATCAGAAAAAGGAAGTGTACATCAAAATTCATGTTACAATTTGTTTCATTTGACATTAAATTTTAAAGGCATGATTCACTAAAATGGAAACAGGAGTGTAAAACTGATAGAGTTTATTGCATAATGTTGAAAAAAAGAGCTCAAAACTTAAAGATATAAAAAATTAGACAAAGCATACAAAATTCAAAACAAATAGAAGAAATTAAAATATACAAAAATGTTATACTGTATTGCTAATCAAAATATATATTTCATGATGTTAATTATGTTAACTAAGCAAATATAATAGTGCCTCAAGTTAAGTTTTTATTTATAATTTGTGTCATATTGTTATAGTTTTGGAAACAATGGAAAATGATCTAATTTGTATATAAAATATTTCACACATACATTTGTGTGTATATACATACATATATATCTGAAAACCCAGCAGAATGTGTAAGGAACAAACTTTTACTTCTGGTTTATGGGCTCTGCTGGTGTCTCAGATGGTAAAGAATCTGCCTGCAATGCAAGAGACCTGGGTTTGATCCCTGGGTCGGAAAGATACCCTGGAGAAGGGAGTGGCAGCCCACTCCAGTATTCTTGCCTAGAGTATCCCATGGACAATGGAACCTGGTGGGGTTCATGGGGTCACAAAGACTCTGGCAGGACTAGTGACTAACACTACCATAGGATTGGTTAAGTATGAATTTTTGAAGGTCACTTACTTTTCTCATCCTGTAATACCCTGAAAGCTCCAGAAACTTTATTATGCAGATGTATCCATACAGTAATTAATTTTCTAATAAATATTGAATCAACCAAATTGAAAGATTATTTGAGAATAGTGTCAATAATTATGGGCTTCCCTGGTGGCTCAGTGGTAGAATATGCTTGCAATGCAGGAGATGTGGGCTCGATTCCTGGGTCAGAAAGATCCCCTGGAGAAGGAAATGGCCACCCATTCCAGTATTCTTGCCTGGAAAATCCCATAGACAGAGGTGCCTGGTGGGCTACAGTCCATGTGATTATAAGAGTTGGACATTGACTTAAAATAGTGATATTTATATTATGAATCTCCTGGGCATATATTTGATGAAACTATTAAAATAAGCACAAGCTATATGAGAAGAGCTTATTAAAAATATTTTAATTAAGATGAAAATTTGGAAAAACAAAGAATAAATGGTAGAATTTATATTTCAAGATTTGTAAGATTTTGATATGTTAATTTTGGGCCCCCCTGGTGGCTCGGCTGGTAAAGAATCTGTCTGCAATGAAGGAGGCCTGCCTGGGCTGATGTCTGGGCTGGGAAGATGCCCTGGAGGAAGGAATGGTAACACTCGCCAGTATTCTTGCCTGGAGAACACTGTGGACAGAGGAGCCTGGTGGAGTCCACGGTGCCACAAAGAGTCAAGCATCACTGAGTGACTGACATCCTGTTTGTTTATAACTGCTAAGTAGATAATTACACTACAAATACAGTTTAACTACATAGCAAAGGCTTTTAAAACAGGAAAATCATAAAATATAATAACATGATTGAAATTATATAGATATATGCATATAAGGAAAAGTAAAGGAGAGCAAGGAGATGTATTTTTATGTTGAATTTCTGAAATACATTATTAAACTTACATTAAAGTGATAAAAATGGAAAGAATGTAATCTTCTAGATGACAGTGGTAGGAGAATCAGATATGAAGGAGGATAGTACACAGGTTACAGAAAAATAGGAAGTGAAATAACAGGTTGGAGCCACAGAATTTGAAATTTATTAGCATGCATCTAATGTATGTAATGGTTTATATCAAATGTATAGCAATTTCAAAATTGTTGCTAGCCTAAATGATTTGTTCAAATATCTCATGTACCCTAACCAGCAATGAAGGTAAAGTTATAGCTGCAATGAACCTAAAGATGGAAAAATAAGTTTTTTTCTTAAGTATAACCCAACAAAGATACTGAAGAGATCAGGAACAATGGGTACAAGCTGTTGTTCAAATAAACAAATGTATTCACTCAGGAGAGAATCTCCAAATGTATTATTTCTAAATTATATAAGGATATTATTATCAGTAATTGATGTGCATACATGTTATATGCACATATATGTATCATATGCATATGCTTAATAATGTATCTCTTATAGTCTCTATCATATAAAGAAAGAGCCTCAAGACATTAAAATGATTTTATCAAGATCATAAAGCAAATTCACTAGTTCTCAGACCATGGCAGAGTGCCCTCAATCACTTGAGGGCTTTTTCCCCCACAAAAAAATCTTGGCAACCCATAAGAAGACCTCGAATCAATGCCAATGTTTAAAGCATGTCAACATTAAAAAAAAAATCCTGAGTGGGTATAGTCTATGAAAACTTTGAGAAACACTAAATTATACGTTTGATGAAATTAGAACTCTAAAAGTTGCAATTCTGGATGCAAATAAACTGCTATTGCCAAGACATCATTTCTCCAACTCTTTTTTTGCAGATGAACCACTTTTCAGCTGTGTCTGTGCTATATTCACCATAACCATGGAAGAGAACAGCAGTGTGAACGAGTTCAGTCTGCTTGGGTTAACACAGGATCTACTGAAGGAGAAAGTAGTATCTGTTACCTTCTTATTTCTATACCTTGGGACTCTGTTGGCAAGCTTCCTAATTGTGATGACCGCACGATATGGCCAGACACTTCAGAGCCCCATGTACTTCTTCCTTTTCTACTTATCCTTTACTGATGCCTGTCTTTCAACAATCACTGCCCCTAGGCTAATTGTAGATTCTGTATCTGAGAAGAAAGCCATCTCCTACAATGAGTGCATGACCCAGATGTTTGCATTTCACTTCT